>NW_027491096.1:0-1325538 GCF_021521415.1 Bidens hawaiensis | reverse complement strand
TGTAGTATATTTTCGTATTGATTCCTCGTGTGGAACCATAGAAGAAATTTAACCACTACTAATTGGCAAAACGATGGTCCAAATCTTGTGAAATAAAACCTATGGCTATCATAACCTGTTACAAGATTCCTCATTACTGAGCTTCTTTGAACGCAAATTATGCTTCAGATCAAATACGAAACTACATGTATTAGTATTCTTCGCTAGATAGCCAGACTTGATTGGTAATTGAAACTCCAATATATGAATTCATTTGATGTACCACTGCATCGTTGAGCTATAGTATCTTCATTCACTAAATCCTTAAATAGTATCACTTCAACAATGGTGGTTGTACCTGTTACCAGGCATGTTATGAAGTACACTTTACCTGTGAAAAGAGATCGAACTATTGAGACTCAACATCTTAATGTCTTCTGAAATTTTATCATTACTTACATCAATGTATGCTTACATTATAAGGCGCGCTCTAAACTCCTATAAGTCGTAGTTGAGTGCATCAACTTTCACAAACAACGACTGGATACTCTTACAACAAATCTCTCGGCTTACTGTCTTTTAAAATCTCTAATCAAGTGGATACTTGAACCGCATTTAATTTCAAACAACATCATAATCGTTAATGCTAAGCACTTTCAGCTTCTTTGTATCATTATGCGTTCTGACGATTTCACTGACAATAAACTATAGTTATAGTTTCAATATATCATACTCAAAATTTCGGGGACGAAATTTCTTCAGCGCGGGGGTGATGTAACAAATAAAATTTTTCTCAAATATTGGCATAGCTACCCAAAGAATACTTGCATAAACATATAGACAGGAAGTCTATTGAATTCACTTTTATCAATTTTTGGGACGAGAATTCTTTCAACAAGGAGATAATGTGATTCCCGACACTTTTAGGTTAACCAAACACTGTTATCTTCTTTAATTCTGTTAGGAATCACACATGCATGTCACGTGTCACGTGAGCATACACATGAGTTTGTCCACTACGCTGGTGGTCTACCAAGAATAAGAAGTCACAAATAATAATAGTAGAATGCATTTTAATATATATAAGTGTTATGTGTTTAGATGTGAACCTTGCTTGTTATGTGTACCATATACTTATAATATGTTTTATACCTAGAAATTACATATTAAAAGATGTTACATGTTACACATGTTTTAAAAAGCTATCATAAGTTAAGTTATGGAAAATTGAAAAGGATTCATTTTATAAACATTCATGTACTAGTTATTATCCGAATTTTGAGAAATTTAGTAAAAAAGGGCCTTTGATATACAAAAATCCTCTCTTCTACCCTCTCTTGGAGACCGTACACCACACACACACATTCACTCTCATCCATTTTGCAATTTATTCAAGAACACACATTGATGTGCGTCGGATAACCCTATAATAATGACCCTCACAACTAAGCTTTAAATATAAAACGAAAATCCTAAAACCATACACAACCGGCAAGTGTACCGATCGCAAGTAGTATAGACCTAGGAAGTCTGAGTATCGAACACGTGGACACGTAAGACGCTAACGATTACTAACCCTAGACAAGACCTACCTTAGAATAATATTTAATTGATTTTTGATTTTTAATTACTTAACTGAACTAACCTAACTGACTGATAAAACTTACCAAAAATAGAAAACTTAACGGGGAACTAACTGTGTTAACTTAGGCTGGAGAAAAACGTCTACCTAGGTCTGAATCAAATTGTAGGCCTAACAAGCTAATGGATTGAATGATATCTAGACACCGATCCCTAAGGATGACACGACTAAGGATCGCTCGGGCTCACAGGATCACCTCTCGGTCTCACTCAATAAGCCTAAACTACTCAAAATCGGCTAAAACGACCAAACCGGGAAACAATTGCTAACGTGTTCTAATGATGGATCACCTCTCGGTCTCACCAACACTCGACCCTAATGGCAATGAATACTACACAACCAAGGATAGAAGAACAATTCAAATTAAACTAAAATAGATCAACTAGTCGCTCAAAACACCTAAACCTAACAAGAAACAAACTCGCTCTCGCGCAATTCTTATTCTAGCATGCAAAGGCAATGAGGCAACCCTAACTTTCTATCACCTCTCGGACTCAAAGAAGGTGTCTAACCGCTGTACTTAATCCAATAAATCATGCAACAAAACCCTACGGTTGTACCTACCGCAAACAAACCCTAAACACAAAGTCTAGAATCAAACAATGCACCGATCAATCAACACAAAACTAGTTAACCGCCGCACGGGGTTTATGCAATGAATCAAAAAAATTTCCAGCCCTTAAACACAACCTATTTCATGTCTAAATCAAACTTTACAATAACAATTAACATCTATCAATCAAACAATCCATCAAACTCATCAAAACCTTACAATAATCATCATTCATAGGTAGAACTAACAAGTTTAGCCTCTCATATTATTTGGACAGCAGCAAACACTTAATAAAATCATCAATAAACTCATCCCAATCATCTTAACAATCATTCAATGATCAACAAATATCAATAACAAGTCAATATCTCAAGCAATTGCAAAACTACTAATCAATTGAACAAATATAAAAAGATGATGAACAATGTTATGAAAAGAAAGGATATGGATGAATTCTGAGCTGTTCTTGGCTTCTACAATTGATGATAAACGTCCCCGAGGCTTGGTTCTTGTGTCTTCTTCCTTCCCTAGCCGTCACACGATCAAACCCTAGCCGAACAACACTTTTTCTTTCTTTTTCCCCTATTGTGCTTGCGATCGGAAGTCACCAGCCCCCCAGGGTTCTTTTTCTTTTTTTTATTATAATATTAACAAGAGGCTTGGGCTTTTCCATGATGTAAACGGGCCGGGCTTTGAGTCTTGTCTTGAAATTGTATGCGTAAAAGACCCGTAAGCTCATCGAAAAGTCCCGGTTTCTCTTCCTTGTAACCCAAAACCTACATGATTATTAAAACTATGTAAAACCTATATAAATCAAGTAAAAACACATAAAATATAATATAATACGTAGATAAAAGGCACGGAAAATACGTGTATTTTGCAACACATCAGACATGCACACTTGCTATGATTAATAAAGGATTTGTCTTTGAAGGCTTATTTTGATTTCTTTCTCTACATATAATCGAGTGTCGGAGGCAGATCCTCTACAGATCTCGCTGAAAAACTCCCCAACATGCTCCATGATGGTATCAATAAAGTACAAGGAGTCATCAGCAGACTTGGGGTGTTTAAGTGACTGTCGAACGTCAAAGGTGACGTTCTCATCCCCAACTCTCAAAATCAACTTACCCTCGCAGACGTCGATCAACGCCTATGCATTGGCAAGGAATGGTCGGCCAAGAATAAGCGGTACACTATCATCGTCGTTCATGTCCAGAATGAAAAAGTCCACCGAGAAGATGAACTTGTCGACACGAACAAGCATGTTCTCGACCACCCCTCGAGGGTATTTAACAGAACGATCAGCAAGCTGGATACTCATCCTGGTAGGCCTCGGTTCGCCTAAACCCAGCTTGCGGTACACGGAATATGGCATGAGATTAATACTGGCACCAAGATCAGCCAGCGCGTGAATAACCGTATCATCACTCAAGATGCAGGGAATCGTGAAACTCCCTGGATCAGCCATCTTCTCTGGTAACTTCCTCTGTAGGACAGTAGAACAGCTAGCACTCAATGGGATGGAAGCGACCTCAGCAAGCTTCTCCTTATTCGAAAGAACATCCTTGAGGAACTTCGCGTGTTTAGGCATCTGAGTCAGTGCCTCAAGGAATGGAATATTAAGGTGAAGCTGCTTCAAAAGATCAAGAAATTTAGAATTCTGCTCCTCATCTCTATCTCTACGGAGTCTCCCGGGGTATGGTACTCTAGGTTTGTAGACTCTCGGCGGCTCGCTCGGTAGCTGCTGTCTCTCGGCCTGTGCTGAACTTCCTGGGCTGCTCCTCTGATGCACCTGGGCCGGTGGATACTCCATCTGAATCTCCTCATCCACCTGCTCCTCTACAACTACAACAGGCTCCCCGACAACTCCTCCTCTAGACCTCTGCTAAATCCCGGGCTCATCTCGTGCCCCTGCACTGCTCCTCGTTGTCACAGCTTTAGCGAATCCTTCGGGTTTTGCTCGGTGTTACTCGATAGCGCACCATGCGGCCTCTCGTTCAATCGACTGGCTATCTCCCCCATTTTCCGCTCGAGACTCTGAATTGATGCTCCCTGATTACTCATGAACTGCTCATGCTCGCGAAACTTCTCCTAGGTCTCCTTATGTCGGGAATCCTCTCGTGTCATAAGCTGTGACAACATCGGCGTCTACTGCTCCATCATCTCCTCCAAAGTGGGCTTCTTCTCCCCACTGCTTGCTCCCTCACCGGCATCCTGAAACCAAATCTGATGCTGCTGAAAACCAGACTGATTCCCGCTCCTCCAGTTCGAATTCTGATTGCCTCTCCATCCCGAGTTATAAGAATTGAAAGAATTTTGATTTCGGTTTGGATTTCCTATAAAGTTTATGGCCTCCTCCTGTGAACTGACTGGGCACTGAATGGTATCATGCTCTCCTCTGCATAACTCGCACAACTTGCTCTTCGTCTGCAAGTCCTTCACAATCTGCGCTAACGCCTCTACCTGTGCCGTGAGTGCGGTGGTCGTGTCCACCGAATGCATGCCGCGTGAAATAGAATCGACGGTCTTACCACCCTTGGCGGGTGGTCGCTGGTATCCACTCATAGCCAACCCTTTAAAACAAAGCAATGCACTCATCCGGGTCCTTCATCGTCAACAGATTTCCTCCCGCAGCTGTGTCAAGCATGTTCTGCGTCACGTACGTCACTCCATTATAAAACTTCTCGAAAACCGCCCAATCTTGCAAGCCGTGGTTCGGGCACAACGCTAAAAGATTTTTGAAACGCTCCCATGCCTCGTAGAAACTCTCGGTGTCCTCCATCTGAAAAGAATGAATCTGGTTACGCAAACGAGCGGCCTTAGCCGGAGGATCGTATTTCTCAAGAAATAGGGTCTGCATGGCAGCCCAAGTAGCTATGGAGCCCTGTGGGAGGGACTCGATCCGCAGGCTCGCTTTATCGATGAGCGAGAACTGAAAAACGCGGAGTTTCACGGCGTCTTCGGATACGCCGGCAAGATAGAATGTGTCGCAGATACGCGCGATACGAGTGAGATGATGATGCGGGTTTTCGTGAAGTAACCCGTGGAACTGAGCAGAATGAGAAATGGTGTTCAGAATATTCGAAGGAATCTACCAGTTCGCGTTAACTCCAATGGCGGGTGGTGCGATGCTGGATCTCGCGCCAGCATTGGCCGGTCGGGCCCGGTCTGCAACTGTCCTCCTCGGTGGTGGATTGTCGCCCATGATCTTATCCCTATCGTCGGAGTCAACGGATGAAGAAGTAGAAGATGGTGAAACAGCGCGACGTCCCTCACGAAACTCTCTCTGGCTCGGGAAATACTTCAGTGTCGGGTGGTCCTCGAGATCGAGTATGTCGCATAAAACTATCATTAGAAATAAATTTAACTAAACTATTCTAGCAAATAAGCAAAACAAAACAAAAATAATTACAAGTAGCGCACAAGGTAAGTCCTAACTCGAGTCGCTCTCAAAACGCCTAAAACCGTGTCCCCGGCAACGGCGCAAAAAACTTGATGTGTGTTGGATAACCCTATAATAATGACCCTCACAACTAAGCTTTAAATATAAAACGAAAATCCTAAAACCACACACAAACGGCAAGTGTACCGATCGCAAGTAGTATAGACCTAGGAAGTCCGAGTATCGAACACGTGGACACGTAAGACGCTAACGATTACTAACCCTAGACAAGACCTACCTTAGAATAATATTTAATTGATTTTTGATTTTTAATTACTTAACTGAACTAACCTAACTGATTGATAAAACTTACCAAAAATAGAAAACTTAACGGGGAACTAACTGTGTTAACTTAGGCTGGAGAAAAACGTCTACCTAGGTCTGAATCAAATTGTAGGCCTAACAAGCTAATGGATTGAATGATATCTAGACACCGATCCCTAAGGATGACATGACTAAGGATCGCTCGGGCTCACAGGATCACCTCTCGGTCTCACTCAATAAGCCTAAACTACTCAAAATCGGCTAAAACGACCAAACCGGGAAACAATTGCTAACGTGTTCTAATGATGGATCACCTCTCGGTCTCACCAACACTCGACCCTAATAGCAATGAATACTACACAACCAAGGATAGAGGAACAATTCAACTTAAACTAAAATAGATCAACTAGTCACTCAAAACACCTAAACCTGACAAGAAACAAACTCGCTCTCGCGCAATTCTTATTCTAGCATGCAAAGGCAATGAGGCAACCCTAACTTCCTATTACCTCTCGGACTCAAAGAAGGTGTCTAACCGCTGTACTTAATCCAATAAATCATGCAACAAAACCCTACGGTTGTACCTACCGCAAACAAACCCTAAACACAAAGTCTAGAATCAAACAATGCACCGATCAATCAACACAAAACTAGTTAACCGCCGCACGGGGTTTATGCAATGAATCAACAAAATTTCCAGCCCTTAAACACAACCTATTTCATGTCTAAATCAAACTTTACAATAACAATTAACATCTATCAATCAAACAATCCATCAAACTCATCAAAACCTAACAATAATCATCATTCCTAGGTAGAACTAACAAGTTTAGCCTCTCATATTACTTGGACAGCAGCAAACACTTAATAAAATCATCAATAAACTCATCCCAATCATCTTAACAATCATTCAATGATCAACAAATATCAATAACAAGTCAATATCTCAAGCAATTGCAAAACTACTAATCAATTGAACAAATATAAAAAGATGATGAACAATGTTATGAAAAGAAAATATGGATGAATTCCGGGCTGTTCTTGGCTGCTACAACTGATGAGAAACATCCGCGAGGCTTGGTTCTTGTGTCTTCTTCCTTCCCTAGCCGTCACACGATCAAACCCTAGCCGAACAACACTTTTTTCTTTCTTTTTCCCTGTTGTGCTTGCGATCGGAAGTCACCAGCCCCCCATAGGGTTTTTTTTTCTTTTTTTATTATAATATTAACAAGAGGCTTGGGCTTTTCCAAGATGTAAACGGGCCGGGATTTGAGTCTTGTCTTGAAATTGTATGCGTAAAAGACCCGTAAGCTCCTCGAAAAGTCCCGGTTTCTCTTCCTTGTAACCCAAAACCTACATGATTATTAAAACTATGTAAAACCTATATAAATTAAGTAAAAACACATAAAATATAATATAATACGTCGTCAAAAGGCGCGGAAAATACATGTGTTTTGCAACATATCACACATGCACACTTGCTATGATTAATAAACTATTTGTCTTTGAAGGCTTATTTTGATTTCTTTCTCTACATATAATCAAGTAAGTGATTTTGATTATGATATATTGATTATTTTATTTTGAATAGGGTTATGAAAACCTATTATCCAAATAATTGGTAAATGAATCCACAAAAATATAAATATTGATCATGCTGATATGGAGTTGTAATTGATTTGAAGTTTTAGTATAAAGACCCTAAATGACATGAAAAGTTTTTGTGATAGGGATGATATATTATGTTTATGATGATATGTGTATCATATTTGATAAATTAATCACTATAGGTATGTCATAAACGTGAATTGCATGAGTTATAGATGTAACCAGATTTGTTATTGTTATTTGTACGACAGTAGTTTGATATAGTAATTTGAGTCTAGTTTTTAGAAAGCTAAAATTTGCAATTTTTGGACTTAGGATTGATAGTTTTTATGATTTTACATATTAACATGTCAAGGCTGTTTTGGGAACTTGTAATCTGGTCTAGATTCCCGACCATATATTTGGAGTTTGACAAAGTTAATTGGGCTGGTTCCACTTCTGGAACTCCATAAATAGAGTTATGATTCTAACCCAATTAACTTTGTGTGATTTAGTTGGATATTGAATTGTAACCAAACCAAAACCATATGTTGCGCACTTAAATAGCCGCATGTACCTTGTTGTACTAGATGAATTTTCAATATTTTTGTGTGTAAAGGAAAATATTAAAAAAAAAAAGTTTCGGAAATGTAAGACCTTTAAGCTTCTGTGGTAAAATTTTCATAAAATAACTCTCTTGTTTTGTTAGCTAATAAAATACATGTTTGCATGTCAAAATGTGCCAATATAAAAAGAAAGCTTAGTTGTGTTAAATGATTGTATATTTGGTTTATTTGTATTTACTTGGTGTATGGTTGATGCTAAAATCTCATTTACACTTATGACATTAATATAGGTCACCAACGTTTCGTCAGGTCAACTCGGTCAAACTTTGGTCAACGGTCAACAAAAATCAAACTTTTGGTCAAAGGCCAACAAAAGTCAGACCTTTTGGTCAAAGGTTAGAAAAATTCAAACTTTGGTCTAAAGTCAAAGTTTGGTCAAATAGTCAAACTTGTTCCAACTTGGTCAAAAAGATTAAACAATGGGATTGTTTGGATACTAGGGGTTCTAGGATTTAGCACGTATGCGTATACTTAGGTACTCATATAATATAAGATAACCTGTATGGGAGACCACCTGCCTAGAAATAGACTTTTAGCTACTTATCACGCAGTCAAGGTGATTTTATGGCCCCTCTCTTTTACATACTTTTCCCTTTTAGAGAGAAAGCATGCACATAACATTTTCTTAATTTTGTAATATTATGCGTACTATGGTGACACATTACAATCTTGAATGTCCCGACACACCTTGGACCTTTAGTATCAGATAGAGAGGATATTTGAGTAGTACTACTGGGTTTGACAAACCCCTCCCGTGCTAAACTCGACTGGAGTTCGGACATGTGTAAATTATCCTAACTCATTTCCTCGGTTATGGTAAGACATGGCGGGAGGCAAACAAACTAAATTGTCAGCTTCGGTTTTGAACTACTATTAGTAGCATGCACATGGATTGGGAATCCACGGTTTTATTTTTGTTACATTGTTGGTAACACCCGAACGTTTATTATTTACTAACCCGTGAACTCACCAACTATAATGTTTAAACTTTTTAGCATCTCTTTCTCAGGTCACTTAGGTGCACGTCAGAAATTAGGTTGATTCATGGATGCACGGATTTTATCAAGCATCAAAGTATGCTTAGGTTTTTTCATGAAATGTTATGTCTGGGCACCTAGTTGCGCCCTTTGGGTTAAACGTTATACTTGCTTTACGCTTCTGAAAACGCAATTTGTATTGTAAACATATTTTCTCATTAATGATGAGTAATATTAAATGATAACTACGGTTATTAAATGGTTGTTCAGTATAACACCTGGCTAGATCCTGGTATATCACGCGCCTCATAGTAAAACTCCCTTGGTAAAAAATTGAGGGTGTGACACTTAGATTGTATGTTGTGGCAAGCTAGCGGTCTACTCGTTGTCATACTGTTCGCGAACACTACAACATGGTAGCACTAGGTAGGGTGCTAACGGCCTAACATGAGCCGACTTGTATGATAAATGACTGTTGGAGATGGTTGGATGCTGTGCAAATGGTCAAAGGTGACCATTAGTACTCAATATTCACTCACTTTTATCCTAAAATATGTATAAACTTTCACTTTCCTCTCAGTTTTATAAACATATTTTCATACCATTACTTCAAACCATCAACCAAAAATGGAATGAAATGCGTTTTCTTCATCCGATTCTTCTAAAGAAGACGGTCTAATTTTTGAAGCGAGCATGATAACGCTAAACTTTTTGATTGAGCAGTCTCAAAGGAGACACAGACTAATGAGACAATCATATCTTGATCGTGATTGAGTGGGTGCTAATGAAACTTTGGTACGCCATAGTTTTAACCCCGATTCCCTTTACGTTGAAGAACATTTTAGGCGACGTTTGTGAATGAGCAGACAATTATTTATACGTTTAGCAAATGATTTGTCGAAACGATATCCTTTTTTTCAACAAAGAGATGATGCTAGAGGTAGACCCAGGTTCACCACTATACAAAAACTTACAGTCGCTCGTTAATAAGTAGTGTATGGATTTGTCAAACACAATGGATAAATATCTGAAAATGCCTAAAAAAATTGCGCGCTAATCACTTCTTTTTTCTTTTGTCAAGGTATATATATATATATATCTTTACTTAATATATATATATAGAGAGAGAGAGAGAGAGAGAAAATCTTTAGTGTATGCTTGACAATATTTAAATCAAAATTACATGTAGGGATCATATGGACTTACTCACGGGGATATTTGTGTAAACGGTACTGTTTGATATCCAACGCTATATGATGCGCACGGGAAAAACATAGTTTTCCCGAAATACTCGGTAGCCTCGAATGTATGCATGTTGGATGGGCTACGTTTCCTACGGCTTGGCGATATCAGTTCCACCGGAGTAATCACCTCGACCCAACTATTATTCTTGAGGCGACGACCTCGCATGATCTTTGGTTCTTGCACGCGTTTTTTGGTGTTGCCGAGTTAAATAACGACATAAATGTTATCGATCAATCGCCTATGTTCGATGATATTATCGACATGATTGATATCGCCAATATTCTATAACATCATCGGCGGGATTGATCCAGCTTAATACTTTTATATTCTATAACATCATCGGCGGGATTGATCCAGCTTAATACTTTTATATGAATGGGGATCTATTCAACCACGAGTACTATCTAGTTGATGGTATTTACAACAAATGGGCGACATTTGTTCACGCTTTTACGTCTCCAATTGAAGACAAACGAAAGTGCTTTACGAAGAAGCAAGAATCGGCAATAAAAATATTGAAAGAGCGTATGGAATTCTATAAAAAAATTTTCATTTGATGGCGAACCCAATATGGTTTTGGACCAGGGAGAAAATAATGGATGTCGTCTACATTTGTCTAATTCTACATAACATGATCGTGGAGGACCAAGGCATGACTATTTGTTAAAACTACCAATACGATGACCCACGGCCAGAATCGATAATCACTGATCAACAACGACTCCAATATGTACGAGATATTAAGGACTGTGAGGTATACAGAAACCTTGGTAATGAGTTGGTTGAACGTTTGTGGATTAGATGACTCGATGATCTTATATTAAACTATTATTATTATTTCTTGGTTGTAATACTTTATTTTAATATATTTTTTTAATTAATATTAGTTTACAAATTTAGAAAGAAAATATATAAAAGATAAACGAAAAATCGCTAAAGTCTCATTTCACCTGAACCACAACAGACTCGATTGGCTTAATCAGAGACTTTATCCATTACATAGTTAACGTCTTGTCAACACCAAAAAAAAAAAAACAATATTTGAGGATGAATCTATTTCGTGACTTAAATCACAACATCGTCTTAAAAAGGGATTACACCATAGAATAGTAAACCAAGTTTTAGCTTTATTACAATCAGGTCGCCGGCGTAAAGATTTGTTCTATTTAGGTCAGTTAACCCTTTTTAGTGTTTCAATCCTAAATATTTGACCTCGATAGCAGGTTATCTAGGTTTATTATGCACTCCTCTTAAGTAAGAGGTAAACACGTGCACTCCTCTTAATTTATCAGGTGTTTAGGAGTACACTCCCCTTAAGTTAACAGGAGTTAATTAAGTTAGCAGGTGTTAATTATGAACTCCTCTTAAGTTAACATGTGTTTATTATGCATTCCTCTTAAGTTAAGAGGTGTTTACTATACACTCCTATTAAGTTAACAGGTGTTGCTTTGTACTTCTCTTTAGTTAAGAGGTGTTTACTTTGCAATCCTCTTAAGTTAAGAGGTGTTTAGTATCACTTCTCTTAAGTTAACATATGTTTCTTATGCAATGCCAAAACATTTGAAAAAAAAAAGAAAAACTAGATAACCTGTTATTCAAAATAGCACAAAACCTTACACCAATAACTCGATTAAAATAAATCTGAAACTTTATTACTATTAGGTGGAGTTATCCCTTTAATCAACTAGTCCAACTTTATTGCCAATAATTTATAGTTGGTAACTCTTAGTATTTAATATGTGAAATATAATTATTTATTTGTGTGGATGTTGACTGATAAAATTCTTGGAAACCTTTTCTTAATTGTCCATAAACAAAGTTTCATAAGGTCATAGGAGGATGTAGATTGCCGACAAAGAAGAAGATAGGATTTTCTTTTTTAATTAATTGCCTGTTACATTTAAATAAATAGTATAAATAAAATTGCCTTTTACAGTACAAAAAAAGTAGTATAAATAAATCATAACTTTTGGTCAAATAAAATTAAGGTGCCTTACCAAAATCAAATGAAAAATTAAAATAAGTTATGACTTAAAAGTGAATGCAGCATACCAAAAGAAAACACCATTTTAATTTTTAACCAAAAAGGTGAAAACAATGTTTCAAAACCCACACCCCAATTTAAACACGGTCCCCTTTAAAACTTTTAGGTCCATGTGTTTTAACCTTTTTATGATACCGACAAGAGAGTCCCCCTCCTCACTTCTTTTCATGACTCTTCAAATGGCAGTTTCGTAATTACACCCAACTCCAGACCCATTTATTGTCCCTCCACGAGCGGGAATCACGATATTAATTTCACTTGTTGCCCGTTAGTTTTCAAATTTCAAACGCTACAAGACAAATACATTTGATTTCACATAATAATAATTATAACATATTCTCTCTTTGTTTTTGTTTTCTCCTCATAACAAAATATATTTCTTTCAATGGGTGCTTCAGGAAAATGGATGAAAGCTCTAATTTTGAAGAAATCCGATAAGACCGATCAGGTATTGTCCGAGTCAAGTAAAATTTGATTTTGTAATTGTAATAATGTGATGGTTCTGATTTGGGTTTGTTTTGGTTTAGGAAAAATCGGGGAAGAGCGGGTCGAAATGGAAGTTATGGAGGAGTTCATCGGGCGAGATCGGGTCGGGTTGGAAGGGGTTTAGAGGGAATTACAGGGGAGCCGGATCGGATGGGTCGGATTCCTCTTCGGTTGTCGGGTCTGATGTGTTTTCTGCTGCGGTTGCTACGGTTGTTCGGGCTCAACCCAAGGATTTCAAAGCTGTTAGACAAGAGTGGGCCGCCATTCGGATCCAAACCGCCTTTCGTGGGTTTTTGGTAATTGCTCTTGCTTTATTTTTTATCACGTGTTCATGTGATTAAGAGTGTAATCGAGCCACTTATGATCGGCTTGTTAAAAGCTTGAATTGATCTGAACATAAACAACTTCTAGACTAAAAATAAGACCTGGCCGAACTTCATTTATGTGACGAACTCGAGCCAAAAACGAGCTTGAGCCAAATTATTGGCTTGTTAAAAGCTTGAATTCGCCCAAACATAAAAGGCCTCGAGCTAAAAACAAGCTTGAGCCTGAGCTTTGGCTCGTGAGCTTATAATTTTCATAAATTTTATTTAATGAAAAAGCATATTGTGTTACATATAAAAGTTATAGTTAGGATTAGGATTAGGATATATATACAAAAAGTAATTACAAATGTATGTAAGTTAATTAATATTAATAATAAACATTCGCTCGAGCCTGGTAGAGCTCAGGCTTGATTTGACTTGTTTATTCCCATCAAGTACGCATAACTGATACAATTTGTGTATGATATGATTTGATTTCGACACAGGCGAGACGCGCATTAAGAGCTTTGAAAGGAGTGGTACGGATTCAAGCTTTGGTTAGAGGGCGTCAGGTCAGGAAACAAGCGGCTGTGACCCTGCGGTGCATGCAGGCGCTGGTTCGAGTCCAAGCCCGGGTCAGGGCTCGTCGGGTTCGCATGTCCATTGAAGGTCAGGCGGTTCAAAACATGCTCAATGAACTGCGCACACAAGCCGAGCTCTTGAAAGAAGCTGAGGTATGAATAATCAATGGTTAAACCTATATTATGTAGAAATGTGCCATAAAATGTTATAATATTGAGCTTCAAATTAAAAAAAAAATGTAGGAAGGATGGTGTGATCATAGAGGAACATTGCAAGAGGTTAAAGCCAAGATTCAAATGCGGCAAGAAGGCGCCTTTAAACGTGAACGAGCACTCGCGTATGATCTTGCTCAGAAGGTATATAAATATGATTTTGGATGTTTTATGTACTAAACCTTACCATTAAATGAAATTATAATGGCTTCACTTCTGTGAACATGTAGCAAAAAAAGTCAAACCCTGGATTTGACTCAAAAACAAGCGGGATGTTAACATCGGTCAAGAGCCAACAGTTTGACACAAACAATTCGGGTTGGAGTTGGTTAGAGCGGTGGATGTCGGCTAAGCCATGGGAGAATCGCTTAATGGAAACCGGCCCGTTGGAAACCACTCCACCCCCATCCAAGATTTACGCAGAAAGCCAAGAACTTAGCAAGAAGTCAACAGAACCGGAGTCTGTCAAAGTCAAACGAAACAACATGACCACTAGAATATCCGCAAAACCCCCTCAAATTGCTGGTCAACGCACTCGGTCAACATCTAGCCCAAGTTCCGAGCTTGTTAACGACGAGAGCTCGGGTTCATCATCGTTGTGCACATCCACCGCAACTCCACTTTCCATTGACCAAGCTTGTCAAAGAGTCAACAATAACAGTAGCAGCAACAATAACTATAAACCAAGTTATATGTGTTTGACCAAGTCAACAAAGGCGAAGCAGAGGAACCCGTCTCCAAGAATTTATAGGCAGTCAATGGATGACTTTCAGTTTCTTAAAAACTCGGGGGTTTTGTGCAGCGTTGACTCCAATGGAAGCCACAGTTCGGACCCATCTTCGATTTGTTTGTCGGTGGCTAGACCTCCAATGGAGAAAAGTTCAATGAATTTGAGGAACAGGAGGTGTTATGCTTGAGTTTGTTGGTATGTTCAACAGCTTGTTGTACTTTTTGATTATTATTATGCTTGTGCAAAGTAGTAGTAGTGTAAGGCGTGTAATTGAAGTTGTGTGATGTTTTTGTTTAAATAATTTTTTTTATGAATTGTTGTTACATGTTGTGATCTAAGTTTAGTGTTTCTTTTATTCAGACTATGGTGTTTAAAACCACCCTTTGAAAACCGAACTAAATCGTAAAGGATGTAACATCATCATCATCATCATCGTACTCAGTATATCCCACCAATAGCAAAGCTATGGTAGGGTCTGAGGAGGGTAAGATGTAGACAGCCTTACCTCTACCCCATGGGGATAGAGAGGCTGCTTCCGGTGAGACCCCCGGCTCGATAGTAGTTTTGCATCAAGCCTTGGACATATTACATAAGGCACATAGCACTCAATCATCGGGACGCCGGCTGATTGGTGCATGTACCCTTGTCTTTCGGCTATCAACGCCACCACATGATGCCTGATTAACCTTCCATCACTTTTAACGTTATTTTCACAAAATTAGTAAAATAACGTCAAAATTAGTGCAATTTTACTTTTGCCCACCCGAGGGTTCACACATATATACATTATATGCGCGCACCGCAAGCAGGGCACGTAAAGGATGTAACCTATAATCAATTAACCAATAGAATTTTGATCTATTTTTAAAGGTGATTTAATAATGGCAGGTCATAATTTTAGGGAAAATTCTGGAAATAATCCAAATGAGGAGAGAGGTTCCTATAATAGTCCCTCAAAAAGCTATATTCCACAAATAGTCCTTAGCATAGGTTTGAAAAAAATCCAATGGTTTTCGGGATGCCAAGTGTCCTGCTATCCACCTACCCAATTGGATTTACCCTTAAAATCATAGGTCCAGATGGTGTTCTTATGAAAACAATCTCCTCTCCCTAGCTTCCTTTCCCCTCAAACATGTCTGCTACCGGTGGCAGCGGTTTCCGGCAAGATGCAGAGGTGTGTGTCGCCGCCGGCCAAAGCTAAACTAAGCCAACCGTCGTTGGATGTTCTTTACACGGCTGCCGGAGAAGTTCACCTCATAAATTTGATCCGATGCTCGCCACCGTCTGCCACCGCTACATCACTCCATTCTCCGGCATCCACATCCGCACGCCACCGTCACAACCGCTTCACTGTTCACGGCTCAATCACCGGCCAAAAGAACCCTCAAAATTTGACTTAGATTCGGTGACACACCGCACAAACATGGCGGAGAAGGTTTTGAGGTTCGGATGGCGAATCGAAATCTCAGATCTGTTACCTATCTAGCGGCGGCTGTGGTCAATTTTATAGAGAGGGGGTAAGAGAGATGAAGGTGATTGATTTTCAGGTTGTGGTGGTTCATCTTGTTAGAAAAAAAACGGCGGTAGTGGCTCAGACACACTTTTGTTTGGGTCTACAAGTATTCAATTCGATCAAGGGGTAAAGAGGGCAGCAAATGTATGTTCATTGTATGGGTGATGGTTGTCGGTGTTGCAAGCCGGAAAAGACGGAAGGGGTATTCTTGCCGGAGAAGACGACCGGAGTTGGTGGTGCCTTCATGGGCTGATTCTTCATGGGCTCGCCGGAAACCGCCGCCACCGGCGGCAGACATGTTTGAGGGGAAAGGAAGCCGGGGGAGATGGTTTTAAGAGGAGATTGTTTTCATAAGAACACCATCTAGACCGATGATTTTGAGGGGAAATCCAATTGGGTAGGTGGGTAGTGGGACACTTGGCAGCTTAGTATTGGATCACAAAAACCATCGGATTTTTTTCAAACCTATCGGCTCCGATAGATTTCTATGGACCATTTGTGGAGTATAGCTTTTTGAGGGACTATTATGGGAACATCTCTCCTCATTTAGATCATTTTCAGAATTTTCTCTAATTTTAACAATTGTATATTTAATAACTAGTTTGGGACTCGTGTATTACACGGGTAATTGTTGAAATTTAAATTTTAACCATGAAATAAAACACAATCAACAAAATGATCATATATTGTTAATAGAGTTATAATTTGCATTAAAATTATAGAAATTACATAACTAAGATAACACAAATATATTATAAATAAGTAAAAAATTTCTTGTACACTACATTTGCGATTATATTGGTCGGTATACATTGTTTATCAAAAATCAAAAATATTTCGTCTATGTCTGCTTGTAACTCTTGATAAGGTAACATATAGGTTTGCTTATAACTCTTGACATAGCCACGTATAATTGTCCGTGTGACAAATAAGGTTCCTTAAGTACATAACAACCCTAGATAAATGGTAATATATCCATGAAACTAGCAAAGAAAATATTTATACATATAAAATATCATATCTTTTTAATCAACTAATATGATGTCATTTTAGATCATCTACTCATGTTTATCCATAAAAAACATGATTATCCCAAAAACCAGATTATGTGAACTTAGATAACATAATCATCCTTAGAACTTTTTGAATTCGAAATTAAATGATCATGATAACTGCGTTGTTATTAATCTTCTGTGCATGACAAATTTAAATTGATTTTTATATTTTACAATTAACAGCTGTATAATCAAGCAACATATAAAATCGAAAATTAAAAGATAACAAAATGATTTGTTTCATTTCATATGAATGTAATTGCCAGGAAAATGACAAAAAGTCAAACTCAAATAACAGTGATTATTCTGAGTTAAAGAATAATAAAATTTAAAGTTGCATAAAGTGAATGTAATGATTATTATTTAGAATAGTTAAAAGTATTGGGTAAGAAATTTTTAAATTTTGAATACTAATCCCGTGCTATTAGTTAATATTATACAAAGTTGTTGAAATATTTAATTAATCAATATATATATATATATATATATATATATATATATATATATATATATGGTAAGGTTAAAATGAAAACTTACTTGAGTTGTGAAAACCCGCGAAAACCCTATGTAACGTCGTTTTTTTGTTACATGTAATATATGTTGTAACATTTAATACAAAACATCGAAACATAAAAAAAAATGTTTTGCTATTTTTTAACATTTTTTACTAATTTTTATATATGTTTTCAGGAGAGAGAAAAAGTTATATTTATATTTACATTTTTTATTCACTTTAATTGTGGACCACAAGATTTAAACATTAATTAAAAACATATGGTTGAGAATGGATTTCTAGAGTTTTCACAACTTAAGTGGGTTTTCATTTTATACTTAGCCTATATATATATTAACAACTTATAGAGAAAAAAAAAGAAGCAAAATTTTCGAATTTTATGGAAGCATGGTAACTGACCTTTAGCTGGATTAACTATTTTTTTTAAATAAATGTGAAATGGAATATCCTTGAAATGTAATGAGAATCATGATTAAGTTAAAAATAATAAATAATAAAAATAATAAATATTTCTATTAAGTTACATTATAATTAAGGTGTGAATCTTAATGACTTTTTATAACATATTTTAATAATAAATGTTAAAACGATAATTTTTTAAAAAAAATTTATGCATTGCTTTATTATTTGAAATATAAACCATAATAAACACTTTAATCATGTACTAACCGGTATGTAATACTAACGTAACCTCAGGTCATTGTATTTGTGTAAAAATAAAATTAATAAGTTAATCTAATATTGAAATTATGTAAATAACTGATGAAAATGATATTATATGTTTTAATACCCTAAATGATTTATGGAAAGCGAAAATAGTGGAATGGGATTGAAACAGATTTTTTGATTTAAAATTTTGAACGCCTTTAATTAATTGAATTTTCTTATTAGACATATTAAATTAAATATATTTAAATGTATAAAAAAAGTATAAATCAATGCATAAAATATATGTTTATGAAGCATTTTGATCTGAATTATGGAAGAAAATATTTAAACCTAAATAGCGATCTTCTTACTAAAACCCTTTATGCTACACAAAAAAGTCATATAAATAAATGGCAGGTAATTCATATCGTAAATCGTTATACATATGGATTATAATTACAATATTCAACTTCAATGATTTAATACTAAACACCAATATATATATATATATATATATATATATATATATATATATATATAATAGGCTCGAGCTCGGCTCATTTAACTTATAAAGAGCTCGAGCTCGAGCTCGAGCTCGGTTCTTTTCGAGCTCTATTTTCAAAGCTCGAGCTCGACTTGTGAGTAGATTTTCAAGCTCGAGCTCAACTCATTTACTATATATCAACTACTTTTTATATAATTATAGTTATTTTTATATATTTTTTTCTATTATAATTTTATGTATAAAATAATATATATTATTTAGTTATTTTTATTTATTTTTTCACAACATTATATATATTAATTAATAATTATTAAATATATATTTTAAAAACTTATATAAATAACAGGCTCATTTAGGCTCGCAAGCCGGCTCGAACTCGATAAGTGAATCTAGGGGTTGGGCTCGTTTATTAAATGAGCTTACTTTTATGCTCGATCTCGAGCTCGGGCTGATTAAGCTCGGCTCGATCGAGCTATTCAACGAGCCTATCTCGGGTAGCTTGTGAGTAGCTCGGCTCATTTGCACCCCTAGTGATGGTGGGGATGGTGAGAGGGTGGGGGTGGGTAGTGATGGGGGGAGGGAGGTGGTGGTGGTTGTGTTGATGGGAGGGTGGTGGAGGTGATATAATGTGAAAATGGGAATGAAATGAAAAAATAAAAACAAGGGGGAGATGGAATGACTTTGGGGTGTTTTAGGGTGAATGAAATAGACATGATGGGTGATTCTATTCCATTGACCAACCAAACACCCTTTTATTCATTCCCTTATAATGGTCCATTCCATTCTACTTCTCATTCCTGCATGCCAAACGCTACATAAGATCGTGTAGTGGATGGAGCTCCTATGGGGCGTTTTACACAATTTGGTGGCACGTCACCATAGGAGCTTTTTGCCTAAAAAGGGTGTAGTAGATGGAGCTCTTCCAATCATTACCTCATTATTATTTCTTTTTTTTTTTTAAAATAATGAAAATAACTTTTCATTCTTAAATAACAAAATTTTACAAATTACTCGTCTTCGTCTTCTTCTATAAACTTGTCTTCACCTTCTTCAAACTCGTCTTCGCCTTCTTCGTCTCCTTCGAACTCGTCTTCACTTTCTTCGTCCCCTTCTTCGTCATCTTCGCTTGATATGTTTTCACATTCGCCTCGAATTGGTCGAATCGACAAAGCATGTTAGACCAAATCCGACATAAACGAATTATGTATCTCACTTGAACGCATTTCATATGCATTTTGCACCCTCTCCTCCATAGTTGATTGTGTTTGTTGTTGAACATTCCCCGGTATATAATGTTGACATATTGCTCTCCCATCGTCTTCTATAATCATGTAATGCAGTATGATATACGTATACATAGCATCTCTCATTTTTTCCAATGTCTATATACGACACGGATTTTTCACGTAATGCCAACATTAGCGAAGAACCCCAAAACACCTCTCGACATCCTTTCGCGAAGAGTCTTGTACTTTCTTAAAATACTCTCTCTTTTCATTCATCGGGTCTCTAAACGTTTCACAATAATAGGATATTCTATATATATCCCATCTCCCAATAGTATCCGTGTGGGTAGTAGTTATAATTAGCCCAAAACAATGCAAATGGTAACGTAGCAGAGATGTAATCCTCTACCACGGGTGACGCCTCCAAAATGTTTATGTTGTTGTTGGACCAGGGGCTGCTAAATAGGCCGACCGAACCCAACAGGTCGTATGAAGCCTCACCGTTGGTACTTTCTAATCGCCACATATGTGTTGGCATCGCCATGCATTTAAACAATTAGACCACTTTCAGTGCATACAATCTATGCTCCCGATCATGCCGAGTAAACCATGTTCCCTTTCATGCCCCAAGTTAATCTATTTTAGGTTGTGCCAAGTGGGTCCTATAAGATAACGTGCACCATATAGTTGTATTATGCCTATATTAAAATAATTAAAAAAAAAATTAAAATAAGCGCAAGTTAAATATTTTTTTTAATTTAATAAATAACTTAGAAAAAATACTCCAAGGTGTCTCATGTCCTTTCCTCCCCACTTTTAAGTACTTGTCTTTGATGTCGGCCGTGTTTCCATAGGTGAGCACGCGTAACACTGGCGTTCACTTCTGGATACTAGTGAATCCAAATAGCCCATGTGCATCCCGTTTTTGCTTAAAGTAATCATAGTCGCGCTTCAAATCTTGGGCAATGCGAAAAAATAAACGTTTAGACATCTAAAAGCGACGTCGAAAAATCTTCGGGTTCTTGTATCTCGGTGGTTCATTGAAGTAGTCTTTCATCAAAAAATCGTTCTCACCCTCACGGTCTCGTTCAATATATTCTCTTCTCAAAACCGGCCGGGGAGGAGAATGAATAGATTGCATATAATTTGCTGCGAGCGTAATTGCACTCGTAACCGCATCCTCCCCCGCGTTGTCACCTTCTGTGTGCTCGTTATTCTGCAAATGTCGGTTGATTATGTCGGGGGAAGTGGGAGAATCCATTTTTTGCGTTTTGAATATAAAGTATATATAAATTTGTGATGATTGTTGTAGAATTTTGTAGGATTTGTAGAGAGTGGTTAAAAGTGTTAGGAATTTTGTAGAATATTTGGTGATTATATAGAAAAAATAATTGATTTTTTAAATAAAGTAGCAGTTGGTAACGGCTAGGTGGACCAAAGTCAAACATCACCTATGCCACACCAACGCTATGAGGGAAGCACTCTCCCCCCCCCCCCCCTAAAGCGCCCAAATCACCCTGGAGCGGTGTTCCTCTGCACTCTGGGACGCTTTGAGTGTGAGAAGCGCCCCACTGCCTAGGGTCTAAGGGCTCACAATGATGCACCCAAACTACCCTAAAACATTTATATTTTTAATTTAAAAACTAAAGCAATAAATATCAAAAAAAATTATATACAAATAAATAAGAAATTCCATTAATAAAAATAAAGATTACAAATTTTAAACTAAAATAAATAAATAAGAAAATAAAAATACCACTCCCAGTAAAACTCTTTTTGTTCCTCGCGTCCACACTCTTTTGAAACCATTCGAACATTTCTTCTATATTAGCTACAATTTTTAAAAATAAACACTTCAACATACGAAACCTATCTCGGAACATATCTTCCGTGTATTTCGGGTTCTCGACGAAGTAATCTTCCATTAGAACTTGGAGACTTTTTTCGCGATCACGATCCACGTATCTTCTTCTAGAAGTGCCAGTGTCTTCTTCTTCGGCTTGTCGGCAAGATCATATAGATATGAACTGCTATTATTGGAGGATTTTTCGTCATCGGGTGGAAGATATACGGGAAGAAAATTCAAATTCATTTCATGGTTGGAGTATAGTGAGTATAAATTTTGTACGAGTGGGTATAAAATTTGTTAATGTAGAGTGGGTATAAGATTGAATATTTATAAAGCAAAAAAATAAATAAATTTAGCCGTTATTAAAGACTAGTCAACGTAAGTTGGATAAAAAAATGCTTGCGTAAAATTACCCCTCAAAATCTCACCGCGACAAGAATTTGGGGGTGGCGGGGGTGTTCATCGCGGTGACAACCACCCGTGGGCCACTATCCGACCACGACTCCCTCCACCATTAGCACTCTTGTAACTGTAAGCGTTGATGTGTCAATGAAAGTTTGTTTTGTTAGACCAAGTATAGTGGTAACCCTCCGTATAAAGGTGGTGTTATGTGACACGAGGCAAACGTGTCATAAAGAAGGCATTATATAAAATAAGTGGTGTAGTAGTATAACCTCTATAACTCCTATTGCAATCATTACTCAATTATTATTATTTTTAGTTTTTTTTTTAAATTTTTTAATAAATATAAAAGAAATAATATTTCATTAAATAATAAAAAAGTACATTAAAATTAAAAAACTACAATAAAATAAAAGGAAAATCAAAACTTAAAAAAAATGAAAAGAATACTAAAACAGTCAAAATACTAAATATTTTATTTTATAATGATCTGGTCCCTCTTCTTTAGGGCTAGGGCCAAGGCAGGTCCTTTGATGTTGTCGATCGTTTCTTTAAATAGTCGAGGTCTTTGATCATTTTCCCCTCTTTCATTATATCGTCGACCCCCTCATTTACTTTATCTCTTCGTTAAGCTAGGTCTAATTACCTAAGGTCGTGTCACACCCCAACCTAAGGCGGAAATGCCGGGACATGATCCGATTGCTCACATCTCGAAGATACTGTCATCGAATATAAATGACAATATCTAATAACTTATTTTATTCAAATATACAAACATTTCTCAATTACAATAAACAATTTAAAATACACGAATATAAGTTTAAATAAAGTTTAAATTGATAATGTCTTAAAGTCTTGTCTACATGTCCAACTTCAATCTTTAATACTAACAACTTGCATATGCGTAGAAAATGGAGTTTGTCAACAACACATGTTGAGTGAGATGATCACCAATTTTGACACAACAAATAATATATATACATATGATATATAATTGATAAATGATAAGTGATAAATGAGCAAACCAACCATGTGATAGTAATCAATCAAATCATAACAAAGCATGTATATAACCAAATCACAACCAAAGACTTGATAGTGTGCCAATGAATCGTTGCCAAGCGAATCGGGCATTGATTACAATGACTGAGATTGTCGGTTTACCTTCGCCAAGCGAATCGGGCTCCGGTTACTAAGACGTTCTTATGATCATACTAATGAGAATCCAAGACTTGATAGAATACAAACACACTTAAACAATTAGCAAATAGTATTTAATTGATACAACACACAATGATCATGTTTGCGATTGTTTGAGATATATATATGATAGAAAATATGAATAAGTACGCACATGTGCCAAAATGTTTGAAAACTTTATATAAAAAGGGGAATGATCAAACTCACCTGATTGAATAAGCCAAATGGGAATGAATACGACAAGAAAGCAATAATCACCCTCTTCGAGAATTACCAAGAATCCTAATTAAATAATATTATGAATGAATTATAAATGATGTAACACGTATGATGAATTAAGGAGTTCGATGCGAATTGAGTTACAATTATTATCGGTACGTTATAGATTGAACGATTGCTCTCTAAGGATTATTATTGCAAAAACAATATTATAAATTACCATTTAATTGTGAGAATCATTGTTTATTGTATAAATGAATTTACATTTAATTAGTTTAAATAAATATGAGTTGAGAAATATAATGATAAACGTTTAAATATATAATTAACATAAAAATTTATATTTTAGAATCTTTAACGAAATTCGATGGTAAAAATATAATCAATACTTTTAATATGTTTAATACGTTTATTATAGTTTTGTTTAAAACGAATAATACATATACCTATATATATGTATATGTATATAAATATATAATATAATAAATACGAGCAAATTTACAAAGACGTCTGGGAAACCTCAATAGTGGTGTCAGGTTTTAATAAAATAAAATTGCTTTAGAAACGTTTCACTTTGTTATGCCGGTTAATTAAAATATCATTTATTTAGTATTTGATATTAATTATAATATATCATAAATAAAAAAAAACAAGTTTTAACAACCAAAAATAAAAAGACCAAAAAGAAAAACGGGTTGCTGGGACTCGAACCCGTGACCTCAGCTAGCTAAAGGAGTTAACACACACACACCAGCCATACGCGCTGGTGTGTCAGTTGGTTTAGATTTGCAAACAGATACACATATACAGAAACAAATAAAGCCTAATTAATCATGAACCCTAGAACTTTCAATCGCTCAATCCTTTCAACGTTAGATGAATTAATGTTAGGGCTTTTGCAAAAAATTCCAACACGAACTCAATGATATAAGTTATTGCTTAAATCGCCGACCAAACACGGGTCAATTGCTAGTTAACATGGCCGGCGATAAAGATGACGAACAGAGTATCCACGGCCTTCGATAATCCAATTAAATATAGGGGTTAGGCTGTCGCTGGACTAAGTGGTGTACAAATGCGATTAATTGAATTATAATGAAGTCTAAGTTATATAATCAATTTTTAGGTTAAGGCGGTATGGTTATTAAATCAATCCGTATCATACTTGATCCCGTTTCCTAATTAATCACGTCTATTAGGCCGAGTATGGTGAGTATAATCATAATCTTGATTCAATTCCAAGTTTATGACGAGAAATGTGGTTCAAGCGAGGTATACGGGTCACGGGTATTTGAATCTAGGCTACGGGTTAACGGGTCAGGGACCAAAGATTAATAAAGGACATATGTCACACTTTCAGTTTAGTCCCTGTGAATTTGTGATGGAAACAACAAAGGATTAAACTTTATATTTGGGTTAAAAACGAACATTTTCCAAAGTTTAAATATATCTTAAAAATATAATAAACGAATATAGATCGTATAAATATTTCTCGATAAACGTGATACTTTCATTGTTAAAATTTCCCAAATCATAAAACGGGTCGGATAGTAGTTGTAAATTAAGGCTTGGAAAAACCGAGTTATTACGGTCTCCCCTACTTTAGGAAATTTCGTCCCGAAATTAAGAAAAACCACAACATCATCGTTTTGAAAACAATTACGCTTTTAACGAAAATATCATAACTTAGAACTTATAATAACCGAAGCAACACTTCAAATGACAATCCGATATGGGCACTTATATATAGGATGTACCAGGGGTGTATCCACCATGTCCTTATCATCTCATCATTCGTACCGTTACCCAAGCTACCTTAGGTTATGACACATAATTTTACGTATTATGATTTCCATGCGAGGACTTGAATAATTATGTTCCGGGCCATAATTACTTTTATCGTCGGATGGTCCGCATAACTCGTTTTCATCGTGTGGATTATAAAACATTTAAAATCATTACTTTGAAAGAAACAACATTTTGATACTTTAAAATCCAAAAGGTGATAAATTTTCGAGTTTGATTAATTAAAACCATGAAATCCTTAGTATATCTTTTCATTATTAAGAGAAATTTTAGAAGATTGAAAGAAAATGGGTTTTTGAAATGAACGCTATAATGAATTATGATAGATACGAATAAGAAAATAAGGTAAAAGTACAAAAACCTAACAAAGTATAACAGGAAACGTCATTCATAAGATGAAACGTGCAACCTAGTTCAACTTAAAATCACCAAACGTAACAAAACAACCAAAGAGTCGATACGATGCAAAAACAGAAAAGATAGGATAGTCTTAAAACGGAAATAAATAAAGCAATAAAACTTCAAAGTCTTTAAAGATCTTCTGTTATGGTTAGCTTGATTCCCTTAACTTGGAGCACTTGAGGTACTTGGATCCATGATGACTTGAGCAGTAGCGGTAGATGGATTTGGGATAGCTTGGATAGGTTGAACTTGAACAGCTTGCATCAGTGGGGCTTGGTTTAAGTGAGTTAGGTAAACTTGAGCTTGCGGGTAGAGTGTTTGGTAAGGTTGAGCCATGTTGGTGATAGGAGCTTACAGTGTATAGGGTTGATGGGTCACAACTTGAGAAGCATTAGAGGTGTAGTAGGGGGTAGGCATAGCTTGAGCTTGATGTGCATGGATAAGTCGAGGGCACACATTACGAAGATGACTAGGATCTCCACAATTATAGCAAGTACTGGTTTTAGGAACACCGGGTTGAGCAGGTGGGGTAGTTTGAGTATCGGACGATGCACGGAAAGTGTTAGTAAGGTGACCATAACGGTTGCAATTGGTGCACAAGCGACATGGATATTGAGGCGGGTGATGATAGTTGCAAGTGGAGCATAATGGGTAGGGTCCAGTATAAGGTTTCTTGTTTGGAGCATCTTGATTGGGGGTTGTAGGTTGGTTTTGTTAACAACATAGTTTCGGTGGTTGGATTTACGTTTGTGGTGGGAAGATTTACCGGTGGGTTTGAGTTCGGCCTTAGCATCGATTGAGGAATCAGCTTTAGAGTTGTTTAGGGTTGGTTTAGCATCCTTACTAGGCAGGGTTCCATCTCTAACATGGTCATCAGACAGTGAAGCAACAAGAGTAATAGCTTCCTTGATTGAGAGAGGGTCTCGACTAACCACAGCATCACGGAAAATAGTCGGCAATCCACGAATGTACTTTCGAATACCACGAGCCAAAGGAGTTACAAGGTGAGGTACTATCAGCTTAAGTTCTTTAAAACGGTTCGAGTAAGTTGAATTGTCACCACCAATTTGTTTAAGCTCCCAAAACTCCGTCTCGAGCTTTTTCAGTTCATGCTCAGGACAAAACTCTCTCTTCATTGCGTCCTTAAGTTCCTCCCAAGACATAGCCAAAAATTCTTAAACACCATGTAGGGCTTTATAAGATTTCCACCAAGTGAGAGCTCGTTCTTCGAAGATGCTCGATGCGAACCTAGTACGCTTATCTTCCGGACATTCGCAGTGGATAAACTTGTTCTCCATTTGTTCAAACCAACGGAGGAGCTTAGTAGTATTCTCCTCGCCAAGATAAGAAGGGGGTTTAGCACTTGTGAAGTTTTTGTAGTGGTAATGATTCAGTGTAGCCGAAGTAGCGGATTCATTGGAGTGGATATTTTGCAGTTGAGCCACGATCTCGGATAAAGCAGTAGTGAACTCCTTAGTGATTCTGGAAGCCTGACGGTGATCATGAGGGGTCGACGAACGACGGTGACTACGACGATGAGCGCGAGAAGACATTCTACGAGGATCAACAATGAAAATGTATAAGATGACAGGTGATTTGTAGGAATGAGTTGATATGAAATAATAGGGATGCGTATGTATATGTGTATATGTATGTATATGAATTAGTACTAGTGAAGACTCGAGGACGAGTCGGGATTGAAAATAATATATATGTGTTTGAAGCATGTAAGAAATTGAACAATGTTTATAAGATTTTCCAAGAATAAAATAATCAAGCATATCAAACTAGTTGACCTCCCATGAGCTTTCCATGGCAATTTGAATGGCCCAACTAGATAAAGCATCATAAAGTTTGTGAATTGGCCTCCCATGAGCGTTCCATGGCAATTTATTGGCCTAATTCAAATCTCGAGTAATAAACAATTGAGTTGTCCAACCCATGAGCGTGTACATGGCATTTAACTGGCCCAACTAATTAACGAATTATCGAATCAATGGAGTTGTTCGGACTATGAGCGTTACATGACATTTAACCAACTCAACTAAATATCGAATCAATGAATTAAATAAACTTGAATAACCAAAAACACAATTTTTAGAACTATAACCGTTTAGCCGGTTATGCTTACCACGTAACCGTTTAGCTGATTACGGGTACCACTTGAAGTTAAGGTTGCACGACATTTGTCATGCCCCAACGCTTCAAGGTGAAGAAATAAAACAAAACACGAGAATTCTTAAGGAATTTCCCACAATAAAAGACAAACTACTAAAAGAAAAAAAAATATTTTGATTGCGAGGCATAGCCATGGAATTTGTGTGTGTGTGCATTAAACAAATAAGATAAATACGATTAAATAATTAATATAAGCAAGCTGCAAACAATATAAATAGCACATAAGGCAGTTTAGACAAGCACGTATAAGGTTCCTAACATATGTCTAGGACAATTTCTAACGACCTATCTTATAACCTTCGGCTCTGATACCAATCTGTCACACCCCAACCTAAGACGGAAATGCCGAGGCGTGATCCGATTGCTCACAGCTCGAAGATACTATCATCGAATATAAATGACAATATCTAGTTACTTATTTTATTCAAATATACACACATTTCTCAATTACAATAAACAATTTAAAATACACGAATATAAGTTCAAATAAAGTTTAAATTAATAATATCCTAAAGTCTTGTCTACATGTCCAACTTCAATCTTTAATACTAACAACCTGCATATGCGTAGAAAATGGAGTTTGTCAACAACACATGTTGAGTGAGATGATCACCAATTTTGACACAACAAATAATATATATACATATGATAGATAATTGATAAATGATAAGTGATAAATGAGCAAACCAACCATGTGATAGTAATCAATCAAATCATAACAAAGCATGTATATAACCAAATCACAACCAAAGACTTGATAGTGTGCCAATGAATTGTTGCCAAGCGAATCGGGCATTGATTACAATGACTGAGATTGTCGGTTTACCTTCGCCAAGCGAATCGGTCTCCGGTTACTAAGACGTTCGTATGATCATACTAATGAGAATCCAAGACTTGATAGAATACAAACACACTTAAACAATTAGCAAATAGTATTTAATTGATACAACACACAATGATCATGTTTGCGATTGTTTGAGATATATATATGATAGAAAATATGAATAAGTACGCACATGTGCCAAAATGTTTGAAAACTTTATATAAAAAGGGGAATGATCAAACTCATCTGATTGAATAAGCCAAATGGGAATGAATACGACAAGAAAGCGATAATCACCTTCTTCGAGAATTACCAAGAATCCTAATTAAATAATATTATGAATGAATTATAAATGATGTAACACGTATGATGAATTAAGGAGTTCGATGCGAATTGAGTTACAATTATTATCGGTACGTTATAGATTGAACGATTGCTCTCTAAGGATTATTATTATTGCAAAAACAGTATTATTAATTACCATTTAATTGTGAGAATCATTGTTTATTGTATAAATGAATTTACATTTAATTAGTTTAAATAAATATGAGTTGAGAAATATAATGATAAGCGTTTAAATATATAATTAACATAAAAATTTATATTTTAGAATCTTTAACGAAATTCGATGGTAAAAATATAATTAATACTTTTAATATGTTTAATACGTTTATTATAGTTTTGTTTAAAACGAATAATACATATACCTATATATATGTATATATATATAATATATAATAAATACGAGCAAATTTACAAAGACGTTTGGGAAATCTCAATGGTGGTGTCGGGTTTTAATAAAATAATATTGGTTTATTATTAATAAGATATATATATATATATATATAGGGAGAGGATCAAGAGAAAACTCATCTTTAGAGAGAAAACTTAAAAACTTCTAAAGAATTATTTTTAATTAAAAATAAAAAAATATTTTCAAAATTCTGTTTTTGCCATTATTCTTATAATTTCTTACCCTTTGCTCGAAAAAATAAATAAAAAATCCGTTGTAATGCACATACGTATTACTGTGCGATACCGTTGTATTACACATGTGTGTTACTATGTATTTTTAAGTTTAATAGTGTTTAATTGCATATATTCAATATTTGTGTATTGTATATGTTGTGTAGTGTTGTATTATATAAAAACAAATAATAATAAAATAAAAGTCGATGTAGTGCACATGTGCGTTAATGTTGTATTACACATACGCACTAATGTGTATTCGATGTGCGTATTAGTTTTATATTGCATATATACAATAGTGTGTATCAAATATGTGCAATAGTGTTGTATTCTATGTAATACAAACACTTTTGCATATATACAATGCACACTATTACACATGTGCACTACACCGACGAGGTTACCGACAAGAGCTTTTTTTTTTTTTTTTTTGCAACCAGTAACAACATATAAGAATAATGGAAAAAAAACTTCAAAAAATTTTTTTAAAAAAAAGTTAAAAATAGTTTTTTAGAAGTTTTTAAGTTTTCTCTTTAAAAGGAGTTTTCACTATATCCCACCCCTGTATATATATATACACGAAAACTCATAATGAGATTAATTGAAAAGAAACGTTTCACTTTATTATGTTGGTTAAATAAAATATTGTTTATTTAGTATTTGATATTAATTATAATATATCATAAATAAAAAAAACAAGTTTAAACGACTAAAAATAAAAAAGACCAAAAAAATGGGTTGCTGGGACTCGAACCTGCGACCTCAGTCAGCTAAAGGAGTTAACACACACACCAGCCATACGCGCTGGTGTGTCAGTCGATTTAGATCTGCAAACAGATACACATATACAGAAACAAATAAAACCCAATTAATCATGAACCCTGGAACTTTCAATCGCTTAATCCTTTCAACGTTAGATGAATTAATGTTAGGGCTTTTGCAAAAAATTCCAAGAACTCAATGATATAAGTTATTACCGGAATCGCCGACCAAACACGGGTCAATTGCTAGTTAACATGGCCAGCGATAAAGGTATCCACAGCCTTCGATAATCCAATTAAATATAGGGGTTTCGCTGGCGCTGGACTAAGTGGTGTACAGATGCGATTAATTGAATTATAATGAAGTCTAAGTTATATAATCAATTTTTAGGTTAAGGCGGTTTGGTTATTAAATTAATCCGTATCATACTTGATCTCGTTTCCTAATTAATCATGTCTATCAGGCCGAGTATGGTGAGTATAATCATAATCTTGATTCAATTCCAAGTTTATGACGAGAATTATGGTTCAAGCGAGGTATACGGGTCACGGGTATTTGAATCTAGGTTACGGGTTAACAGGTTAGGGACCAAAGATTAATAAAGGAAATATGTCATACTTTCAGTTTAGTCCCTGTTAATTTGAGATGGAAACAACAAAGGATTAAACTTTATATTTGGGTTAAAAACGAACATTTTCCAAAGTTTAAACATATCTTAAAAATATAATAAACAAATATAGATCGTATAAATATTTCTTGATAAACGTGATACTTTCATTGTTAAAATTTCCCAAATCATAAAACGGGTCGGATAGTAGTTGTAAATTAAGGCGTGGAAAAACCGAGTTATTACAGGTCGCACATATCTTGGAGTCAACGGTTCATTTCTTTGAATTAGTCTTTCAATTCGATACCCACATCTGCCGATTGTGAGTTAGTCGTTTCCCCTTTCCACCACCTCTTATGCTGAGCGGTCGAGGGAGCTCATCCTCCTCATATTCCACGAAATAATTATCGTTTAAGGCGAAGTTTTGAGCATCAGACGTTGGCGTTTTTGGCTCAAACGAAGATGAGGTTTTGGACATCTTTGGTTTCCACCTACTTCCGGACGTGACGGTGGTACAATGCCCCACTTAGGGTGACCATGAAGATGCTTCTAACAGTTCATGTACTGGATGACCCCTCGGGCAAACATCTGCCGATTGCGTCTTTCAATTTGACACCCACATTTGCCGATTGCGACTTAGTCGTTTCCCCTTTTGCACCACCTCTTCTATTGAGCGGACGGGGGAGCTCATTCTCCTCTTTTTCCATGAAATAATTAACGTTCAAGGCGAAATTTCGAGCATCAAACGTTGGTGTTTCTGAATCAACCGAAGATGAGGTTTTGGACATTTTTGGTCGCCGCCTACTTCCGGATGTGGAACCGGGGGGGTGGGGGGGGGGGTACAATGCCCCACTTAGGGTGACCACGAAGATGCTTCAAACACTTCATGTACGGGAAGACCCCTCGGGCACTTTAATACTCTTCCAACACCTTTTCAATGACATCCACATCATTGGCACCGCTAGCCCAACCTGCTTTTACAAGTTCGTAAATCGAATGAAAGAGTTGGCACTTGGTGTTTATATCGAACCATATTTCCAATATAGAGTCCTTATCCCGGTAGTCTTCTTCTTTGCCCATTAGTGGAAAAAAAGTTCCCGAATTTTTGTTCAAAAAGTGTTTGACACTTTAATAGTTGGCTAAAAAATGGATAGAAAAAATTACTAAACTGTAATATTATTATTAAGAGAAAAAATAATAAAAGAAAAAAATGTTTTTAAACATTTACATGCATCGTTATCTTCCGAGATTGCGAGCCACGGCCGTATAAGTGCGTACGTCTCATCTTATGTCCACGACAAAACTTTATTTTTCCCCGAGGGTCGCCCACATCTTTCCTTTTGTGTGATCGTTTTGCACGTTGGTACACCCGGGTTGTGTTGTCTCGTTTTGAGAAACAAACGGAAAACGACCGTGTCGCAGCCAAACCAATGCCGAGTTGGTTGCAAACACCGGTTTGGTAGTTGGGAATCTGTAGTAGGTTCATGTATTGTACCATGTTCGGGTCGCAATTAACACCGACTTGGTAATTGGTGGCTGGTTGAGTCGGTTGGGTGCTACTCGGGCGTGACTCGGCTGAGTTAGTTTTCTAGGATGCATATTGGCCAAAACCAAACCTTGAGGGGTTGAATTGAATGGATTCGTATTGGGTTGATATTTTTGTTAAAATTTGAGTAGAGAATTAGTAGGAAATGAGAAAGAGTTGTGGGTTGTGTTTAAAAATATTCGTATTTATTTGGTTTAAATAGGGTATTAGTTTGAATAGAATATTTGATTTTAATTTTTTTAATGAAATACCCGTTGGTGAACGGCTTGATTTTTTTTGGAAATGGAGCTCCCATAACGCTATACAGAAAACACCCCAAGCCAAAAACACCCTTATAGCGCCCCGGGGTGATGTACCCAACACTATGGGGGTGCGCTGACTTCCAAAACGCTCCCTACCGATGTTCTAAATAAAAGCTTAGGACATGATATCTGAAGTAATTAATCCAACCGTGACAATAACAAGCTTGAGGTAAATAAGTCTCATGGGTTTCTGTGAGTACTTGTATTCCTATTCTAACCCAATTGTAAAATCGTATCACATATCTGTTCCCACACTAAGTCGTACAAAAAAAGGGTTCAAGTAGAGTTTTCTCACATATGACGGGTTTCCTTTTGAGAGTACATCCCAAATCAGGACTGATGTACGAGCTAGGGGTGCCAATTGTTGACACGACCCGAAACCCGACATGAAAAAATATAGGTTTTGGGTCGGATGACACGACCAGTTTTCTTAAACAGGTCAACTCAAACCAGACACGTTTAAAAAACAGGTCAACCCGAACCCGACATATTAAAAAGTGGGTTGACATGTTAAGCGGATTAACAATTTTAGAGAAGCTAATATTTTGATTTTTAAGATAAGAAGTTTTAAATTTTAAAGTTAAATACTTAGATTTTAAATTTTCATATATCAATTAACTTTTAAAAGTAAAACTAACTTCTTTTTACATTACTTTTATCTACTTTTTATTTACAACAATTCTATCTTATTAGTTTTAACGGTATATTCTTTAGTTATTTTATTCGTTTGTTCTTATCTTGAGTTAATTATGTGAACCTAAGTTTGTTAATTGCGAATGAGAGATAAATACACAAAAACAATTAGATTTATCACAAATTATTAACAAGTTTAATATGAATATGAGTAATTAATTGTTTAATTTATTACTCATTTTTGTATTTGAACGTAAAATGGGTTGACTCAAAACACAACCCGAACATGACACAAATTTTAATAGGTCGACACGACACGACATGAATAAATATAAGGGTTGGGTTAGGGTTGAAGAATCTCAACACGCTAACCCGCCAACCCTACACGATTGACACTTCTATTACGAGCTTCCTTTCGAAGGCGTGCCAACCTAGCACCCCATGCTTTCATACCAAGGGGATAGAGATGATTAAGTGGGAAAGACCTGTTAGTGATTCAAAAAGTTGTTAAAAAAAAGATGACTTTGAAGATCGGATCGGGAGATTGGAATACAAAAATTAGCTTCCAACTGCCTAAGATCAAATACTTGAATGCAATAAAATATATCATTTTTTTTATATAAATCCAGATTTCTAGTAATCTCAAGTTTCCAACACATCTAAAATAACATGTTTTTCTTAGTATAATACGATATATTAATATGTTTGGTTTCAACAAAGAAACCATGTATATGGTATTGGTTTCACCTCTATATATATTATATGAAATAAATAGTATCGGACCCCAAAACAAATTTTCACGGTTTGATTAACCACGCCAGGGAGAAAAGACTTTTAACAATTTAACTAACCAAAAAGCTAGTACAATTTATCTTGTATTTAGGGACTTTAGCATCCCTAAATACAAGATTCATAAATTAAGAATTTTTTATAAAACTAGTGTTAATGGCAAAAGTATTTATCATTTTGGTGTTTCATGAAAACTATTTACCAAATTAGTGTTTTGCATTTATTTTATATTTATCTTTATTTTTAAATTCTTTTATTAGAGTCTTTTAATTTTTTTTATTTAGTTAATCGATTATTTACTTTTTATAACATAATGCTTATGTATATTTTTATCCATCAATCCAGTATCTTCTTTTTTTTTTATATTTTCTTATCAGTCAGCTTTTCTTTTCTTTCTTTCTTTTTTTTTTTTTTTGTATTTTCACTAATTGTTATAATTCTTTTCTTCTTATTTTATTTTTTAACTACTATCGTAGAATATAAAAACAAATAAATCATCTAAATAAATTCAAAATGAAATAAGAAACATAAAAAGATAACCAAATATTAAAACTTAACCTACTATGAGCCACGAGTCTCAATATCAAATATAAACGAAAATATGAAATTCATAGAACACAAACAAAAAGGCAAAAATGCCAAATGAAGTTGAGTCGCTACCGATCTCTACAACTATAAACAAATTTAAAAAAAATGTGTAAAATAAATTGAATATGCTACACTGAACATATTTAAAACGAAAAGAATTCAGAACATCAGTACCAGTTAGGTTCGTTATCGTACCAGAACTTAACCCAAAAATAAATTCGTAAATGAACATATTTAAAACAAAAAATAACATAATTTGGTAAAACCCAGACGTTGCAGTGATTATTCGACACGGATTTGATCGGTATCGGTTAGGTTCGCCAAAGTCTCGAAACTAAACCTAAAAAATAAAATTCGTAAAATGAATATATTTAAATAAAAGCAAAAAATATATACATTTGAAAACAATTAAAAAAAAGAAATAAAAAGAATAGCAACGAGATAAAAAAATAGATAAGAAAATTTTTGTTGATAAAATATAAAAAAAGGTTAACTAATATAAAAATAATAAAAAAGAAACTCTAATATGATGATTTAATAATAAAAGGTGAAAAGAAAATAAATGAAAACACTAGTTTGGTAAATAGTTTGTATAGAACACCAAAATGGTAAATACTTTTTCCACCAACACTAGTTTGGTAAAAAATTCCATAAATTAAAAACATATATTATATCATAGAAGATTACAAATGAGAGATGATGCCAATATTATGTTCTTTTGATTGCTCTAACCTTAACACCATACTTGAAGTTAAGAACTATGCCATAATCAAACTCCAAAGGGTTTTCCATATTGGGTGAGTGTCTAAACACGTATCTTTGGTACACATGAATCAATGTGAGCTTGATCTCTTGCAAAGAGAATTTTTGACCAATGCACAGTCGAGGCCCGATCCCGAAGGGTATGAACGCATACGGGTGCCTTCGTTTTTCTTCATCACAATTCGGGTCAAATCTCTCCGGCTTGAACTTTTCCGGGTCCGGGAAATTTTTGGGGTCCTTGGCTAGAACTCCAACTGCCAGCCACACCCATGTACCCTGAGGGCAGTGTGAGTGTTAAGAAATGGATTTAGTTGAAAGACTTGTAAGTTATGAATTAAAGGTAGTACCTTGGGGAGAGTGTAACCTCCAATCTCAACTTGTGTTGATGTTTCCCTTGCTATTAAAGGAGAAACCACATAAAACCTCATTGCTTCTTTGACCACCTATGAAAAAGCAATTATTAAATGGTTTGTTGTAATTATTATATGGGTCATGTTTGTGGGCCAGTGGGTCAAGCCATATTAATCTGGAAATTTTATACGAATCCAAACACGACATGAACCAAAAAATAATATAAGACACATGAACTTGAACACGACATGAGTTTTTACATGTTAAATGAATATAATATGTTTTATTTTCTTTGTATGGTAATATTCTAAAATACATATTTATAACAGTAAGTGCAAATGCATATAATTGTTACGTTTAAACTTTAACACCTCGAGTAAACTACTTTTTTATTGATAAAAATTTAGTATAAAAAAAAACCAAATTAATTTAATTTATAACAGAAAACACCTTTTCTCAAAATGTCTTAACAAAAGTGTGACACGGAGACCCCTTCAGCTATTTGTTCATGGGCCTGACCCGAAACTGAATCGAACTTATTTAGAGTAAATCCAAAGCTGTGATTTTCATGTCGTGTCAGAGATCCACATCAGTAACCAAAGCCAACCTGATTTAACCCAACCCGACCCATAAATATATAGATACTAAACTTACCTGATCAAGATATGGGAATCTTGATTCAAGATCATCAGCAGTCGGAACCCGATCTTGCGGGCCAAATTCATCGATCTCTTTAAGCAACTTGTGCTCGACTTCCGGATGCCCAGAAATCAAATAAACACAAGACGATAGAGTAAACGATGTGGTCGCTGATCCAGCCAGTAAATGCTCATAAGCAATGCTGCTAATATAATCAGGTGTAAACAAGTTCTTTGAAGCAGCCTCCGAGTCTCTTGCTTTTAATATCAATGACAAGAAATCTTTTGACCCTTTTTGTTCCTCTTTCATTTTGTTGGCCACAATTTGCTCAAGTTGACTATTCAAGTTCTTGTTTGTCCGGTCAATTTTCCAGTCCATTGTGTATGGAATTCTTTTCAGTATTTGTCGAACGGGTTCTTGAAGGATCGGGAGAGTGAGGCCTAAAATGATCGAAAACGAACCCGATAAGTCCATTTTGAGCATTGTGGTGGAGTAAATGTGCTGTTTGATGAATGATTCGATGTGTTTATCGGCATGTTGATGGGAGTTTGACATTGAGAGGCCAAAGTCAAACCCGAAAGCCGCTTTTCCAATAACATCGGTCGCCATTTTGAGCGAGAATTCGTTTAACATTATGTCTTGATCATCATCTGTTGGGATGCTTTGTGACGTGGATTCGATGAAAGACTGCATCATTGGGGCTAACTTTGCTAAGTATGATGGTTGGTAGACTGAAACTATAGTGTTTCTCATAGTTGACCATCTTGAATCCCTGAAATTGACATCAACTTTTGATTTTTAAGTTTAGGGTAAATTAGTAAATTACGGCTCTGATCCATGTGGTTTTACCTGTTTAACCATTTCAGTCAAAATAGAATTCTTGTAACATATGATGGCTTTAGGTTTAATATTCTATGACTTCTTGTAACATTGGCTTTAGGTTTAATATTCTATGACTTTTCAGTCCATGATGGCACCCATTTATCATGTTATATAGAAGGACAATTCGGTCATTTTAAACCGATAGACAATTATTGCTGTAATTTATGAAAAACGTTCTTTTTATCGTGATTTGTCAAAATAGTTATTTTTGGATTGAAAAGGTTAAGCAAGCCAAACCAATGGATCAAAAAGGGTAAGTTTATTATGAAGAGATCACGCAAATTTACAATTTGGGACCTTGGAAATTACCTTATCCAAAAAAGGCCCTTTTTATGAAGCGGGGATGCTAAAATAGGTGAAGGGATACTTCTGTTGGGAATGTCCTTAAATTTCTTGATTCCAACTTCTCTGCATAGTTCTGCACTAGCCACAATCACTAGTGGTTGCCTCCCCATGTGAAACCTGATTACATGTTTCACATTTTAGTAAACGGTTTTCGTGTATTTGACTTTTCAAAGTCACAGAAAATAACTATTAATTTGTCTAGGTCTGTAGATGAGCAGAGACCTAAGCCAACTGGCTAGTGGGTTACTTGTTGTGGGGCTTTAATAGAGGCGGCACACGTGATGTAGAGTGGTGCACCAGGGCGTTAAGGCCTGGCCGGTAAGCAAGGAAAGGTGATGTGGTAACGGGGCTTTAACAAGGGAAATGGCGGGCTCAAATGCTTTAACATGGAAATAATGGGGCTTTAAACCACAACGCGGTGTTAAAATTGTGTGTTAGTTTAAGCCCCACTGCCTATGTAGCAGTGATGTGATGCTTTAACCTTACGTTTAAAGCTCCATCACAACAAATAGCCTTGCTATAGTCTATAAATCAAAAGTAACAGTTTCTGTTTTATTTATTTATATTTATTTTAAAGAAAGTTCTTTGTTCATTGGAATCTTATGATTACACTTTTGAAAGTTATGATAAGCCCGTGTCCGTTCAAATAATCCTATGAAAAGCTAACTTAATTATTCAAGATTTTCTATCAATATGAAAATATTGGAAATATCTTGAGTATCCATTTGAACAACCTTGTATACTAAATAGCAAATGACTTTAATAGAAAGAATATTCAATTTGTATGTCACAAATAATTTTTAATAATTTTAAAAAGGCTAGTAATCTAGTAAAAACGTTTTGTTTTGTCAACTTGATAAATTTTCAAAGAAAAGTTATACATGGTTGTTTTGATTATGTATTCAGTAAAAACGACTCCGTTATTCCTAGTGTATGCACATGTTCAACTCATTATGCGAATCAGACTCGTAAACACCGAAATTCTATCTAACTCGCTAACCGAACCCAATTTTCAAATCATTTTACCATTTAAGTTTTAAATTCATTTGCAACTAATTGGATCCCAATATTCTAATTATATAATTTTGATTTTTAACAGAACATAGGCTTTTTATATGTTTCTATATCTAATAAGTAACTGATTACGTTACATGTCGCAATTTCATTAGCTCAACTTTTTTTTATTACCGTCTCTTATTTCACCAATTTAAATTTAATAATAAATATTAAACATTAAATATATCAATTTAACTCACACGATATATTTAACTTCAAACGTATTAAACTATTAGCTAGTAATTTATACGTAATTTTAATATCTTATCTTACAACGTTGTTTATAATTTTCAAATCTTCATAGCTATATAATAGTTATATTGTATTTAACCCGTATAATACACGGTCTCTCTAGTATATTTCCCAAAACTCTTGTTATTCAAGTCAACCTGAATTCATATCGAGTTTTTAAATCCTAACACAAGAATAAGAATAATAACGTGAATAACCAAAAACACCGAAGCTAAGAACACCTATGATTATTGTGCAAACGAATCAACTACTTCCAATCTTCCTTAGTTGACCTCTATAGTCTCACAGATTTGCCAGAAACTATAACCAAAACTATACACAAATACAGAGATCAACCACTGATTCATAGTCAAAACACTGAAATCAAACAAAATATAACAAGATAGATCGATCCAAACCTGTATATAGGACCATATTTCTTGGCAAGTACAGCGAACAAATCCGGACCGTGTTTCGCAAACAACGGTAAGTGTCCGACCAACGGGATGGCCGGAGGACCCGGAACCTTCCGTACCCTCCAAACCGGTTGGTAAAAGTAGACCACAACCGAAGCTAGCAAGGCCAATATGGTGATAACTGATGATGTAAAGGACACAGGTCCTACAACGTGTGTAATAATCGATGTGTCCATTTGGAGGGGTGATTTGGCAGTGAAGAGGAAGAGGCAATTTATGGGACCAAAAGGGATCAACTGGCCGATGGTTTCAGCATCTTTGGAATCAGTTGGTTTTGTCGTTATTAGTTCGGTTGACAATAATGTGGGCACTTTTTGTTGTACGGTTGGTGTTACTTCAACATTTAAAAAGGTTATTTATATATATATATATATATATATAGGTGGCTTATTGTACAATAATGGCTTATCGTATGTTATGTACGTGACCTTTTAGAGTGTTGGATTAAAAAACACGCGGTGACAGTTTTGTAGATAACCCAAACTATTTTATGATCAAATTCATCGACTACAAATCCATTCTGATCCAAATCCTGAACTCATCGTTCTATCTCATCCAATTTCTAAACCTTAAACAGAGCTTAAACTATGAAATCTCTAACGTCAAAAACCAAAATCAAAATGAAACGTCATTGAACATCAAGAATCTTCAAAATTGATCAAGAAATGGTGATTTAATCAATCAAATTGATGTGTAGAAGGATTTAGATTCATCAATCGATTATTATATTGCAAGATACTATACTCAGTTGAGCTCTGATTAAGGTTCAAAATATTAGGCTTAAATGTATGGAACAAAACTGAAGACACTAAAACGTTCTGACCAAAATGAACACCTTTAAACGTTTAAGTTAAACGTTCTGACAAATAACCAACACCTTTAAACTTTCAAGTTAAACGTTCTGACAAAAACCAACACCTTTAAACGTTCTAACTGTTGGGACCAGGATTCTTGAACCTTGAGGATCAACTATTTTTGGCAACTGCTTCCGGGACTAAGGATTCTCGGTGGATCAAGGATCCTCAACAGTCGACTTCAGTTATATTCAAATCTATTTTTGCAGGTAAAACACGTGCTTACTGGAATTCCTATTTTTACGGATGGGATATTTTACCAGGTCTTCCTTGCTGTCCACGCTCTGAAACGGCCATGAAGAATTAGTAAACAAAACGTGGCCGAGATAATAGCTAAATTAGTTAGTAGACATTATAATTTTTTGTATATATATACATTGAACCATGGCTGATCGAAGAGAACACCTGAGCACTTAGAACTCTTAGCAGAAACACTTGTAATCACGATCAGCCTTGATTCCACCTCTTGTAATTCTTTTGAGCTCAATATAATTGGTAGTGATAGTTTTCACTACCCGAGGTTTTCATGCCGGCGGGATACTAGTTACCAAGGGCTTTTCCTCGTATAAATCTTGTTGTCCAACCTTTGCAGTTACTACTTTGATTATTTTGTTCATACAGCACCAATCCTCACATACGAATTTGGTTACGTGATCCTTAGACCGATTTTTGACCAAAACAATTTGTCGCCCACCGTGGGGCATCTGGTGCTTTAATCACGAAAAATCCTTACCTTTATTCAATCCTAACTATCACTCACTCAATATCCTTTCAAGGAAAAGCTATTCCCACAACCGCTGCTTCGAGTGTCCCGGCTCAAGTGACTTTGCCACCGCTACCTGGTTGTATGAAGCCACAAAAGCCTACAACTGTTGCTCAGAAGAAGGAGACTGCTGTTTTCTCCGGATCAAAATCCACTATTGTCTCCCAAACGGTAACTGCTAACAATGATGTTTCTGTATTGTGTTCACAAATGAAGAACTATATGGAGCAGCAGAATAAGACCTACCAGAGGATCCTCCACGAGATCGAGGAAATCAGGAGAACCAAAAAGGCCGCTGAAAACACAAGCCACATTATGCCAAGGATGCTTGATTTCAGCACTCCGGAATTCCAGGATCAAAGGTGCCCAGCATCCACTTACCCTCAGCAAGGATCTTTGGACCTTTCCCGGGAGAGATTCTCTAACCAGTATTCACAAGGATCCTCTATCCGTCAACAAGGATCATTAGGTCAACCTTTAGGATCCTCCGGCTACCATTCACAAGGATCCTCAGCCCTCCAATCTGGACCCTTAGGATTACGTCAAATATCCTTCATCCATCAACTTCAAGGATCCTCAGTCTTTCAACCAGGATCCTCAGGCTTCCAAACAGAATCCATCATCCATCAACGCCCAGAATCCTACCCTACTTATGGGAAGGAACCACGGTCCAGACCAATGGAGGTCCATGAAGGTGACTTCATACCCATGCAAAACACTGCTCCTGCTGGACCAACTCTTGATGCTGAAACAGTGTACCCCGGACGCAGCTATGGAGCGAGATCTTTTGATCACGCAAGAGGTAACATTTATGATAATCTATCTTTTGGCACTAATCATGATGGTATGTAGGATACCGAGATCAACCAAACCATAGCCCATGATCTACAAAAGCTTAAGGATATGATATCAAATGTACCAGGAGTCATCAAACCTATTCTCGAATTACCAGCAGAAAGCCATAACATATCCAGGTTCGCTCCACCAATTTGTGATGCTGAGAAACCAAAGCGCTTTAATGCCCTTAGTATGAAGTTATATGATGGATCCACGGATACTGAGGAACATGTGGCCTTATACCATGAGAGAATGGAAATTAACCCAATCCCAGATAGATTGAAAAAAGCTTGCTTGTGTAAAGGCTTTGACTCAACCTTCACTGGATCCACCCTCAAATGGCTGCTAAGTCTTCCTCCTTATTCTATTACTTCCTTTTCTAATTTTATCAATCTATTTAATAGTCAATTTTCATGCAGTAGATCCTTTGAAAAATTAACTAGTGATTTATATAGAGTTGTCCAACCTCGTGGGGAACCTCTTAGGAAGTTCCTTACTAGGTTTGGAAGAGAGGACTTGGAAATTCCAAATCTGGATGTCCCAACAGCTGTTGAGGCATTCAAGATGGGATTACAAAAGGACTCTCCATTTTATCAAGATCTTGTGATGACCCCTTGCAGGAATTTAGATGAAGTCCGAAACAGAGCTTTAAGATTCATCAGGTTGGAGGAGGATCAAAGAATAAAAGATCAGCTGAATACTCCAACAAAAAACGAGTCTCAAGACAAAAAGTCCAGGACCCAGGATCCTGAACCAGTCCCGAAAAAGGGTACTCCACCTCCCCCAGACGCTTAAGTTATCAACATGATCTTTGGAGGCTCTGATATATGCGGAACTTCATATTCAGCTGCAAAGAAGTACGCCAAATAGTGCAAACTAGAGAATGGTGAAAGTTCGATCAGGACTTTTACAACGGTCGAGCTAAAAGTCATCTCTTTTGATGAGGATGATCGAGTCAACGTCCAGGATCCTCATCACGACTGTTTGGTCATTACTCTGTTTATTTTTAACCATTATGTTCGCAGGATCCTAATTGATGGCGACAGTTCAGTCAACATTATCCAGTTAGAAGTGCTTAGAAAAATGAATATTCGAGAGTCAGAAATCGTCCCAAGATCCTCAGTCCTTGTAGGATTCAGCGGAGAAACGAAGAACACACTGGGGGACATCAAACTCCCCATATATATAGAGGGAGTAAATTATATTCAAAAATTTTGTGTTACCGATACCTTGTCTTGTTGCAATGTTATTCTTGGCAGGCATTGAATACACGAAATGAAGGCGGTTCCCTCTACTTACCACCAATGTGTGAAGCTACCTACTCCACGGGGAATAGCGAAGTTAGAAAGCGACCAACAAGACGCTAAGGATTGCTATACTTCTTCAATGAAGCCTATAGAAAAGCTAAGAGAAGTATAGCAATTACAGAAAGCAAGAAGAAATGTTATGGAGACTAGGGAACAAGATTCTAAGGAAGTGGTCTTGCACCCAGAGGATTCTGATGGCAGAGTCCTAATTGGAGTTAAAATACAAGAGTCCTAGAGGATTCTAAGGAAGTGGTCTTGATCCTTTACCTAGCCATCTCTCTCACTGCTTTAAGCGCAGCCCTAGTAAAGATCACGAAGGTAACCAACATCCTGTTTATTATGTAAGTAAAAGTCTCCTCGATGCCGAGTCCAGGTACTCTCATTTGGAAAAACTTATTCTTGTCTAATCATGGCTTCAACTAAGTTAAGACAGTATTTTGAAACTCATACTATTGTTGTAAAAACTAATTATCCCATAAAAAATGTCCTTAGAAAACTGGAAATGTCGGGTAGAATGGCCAAATGGGCTGTAAAATTAAGTGCATATGATATTCGATATGAGCCTAGAAATGCAATTAAGTCACAGGCACTAGCGGACTTTGTGGCTGATTTCAGTAGCGATTTAGAAGAACAAGCCAATCTTGAAGTTCAACAGCTTGAAGAAACGAAGGATCCTTGGACACTCTTCTCACTGATGGAGCCTCAAATGTCAAAGACTTACTACCCCATTCGATAGCTTGTGAATTCCAAGCCACTAACAACGAAGCAGAATATGAGGCACTCATCGCAGGTATACAACTAGCCAAAGGTATGAGAATCAGGTATCTTCAATTTTTTGTAGATTCATTATTAATTGCTAATCACTTCAATGGCTTATACGCAGTCAAAGGTGAGAAACTAATTAAATATTTAGATATAGTAAAGGATCTTGCAGGATCCTTCGATTATTTTACAATTACGCAGGTACCAAGAGAAGAAAATGCTGGGGCCGATGCCTTAGCAAACCTAGCTTCACCTTTGAAGCTCCCGGAGAATATAAAAATTCCTATCATCCACGTCCTATCCCCTGCAATTGAGGGATCTACATATGGATCTTGAGGATCATTCATCCTGGATCATCCTGATAATGAAGTATATCCAAGATGGAGAAATCCCAAAACAAGAGAACCCCAAGACTTTTAAAGCCAAGGTATCCCAATATACTATTATACATAATATGCTATATAAGAGATCCCTTGCAGGTCCATATTTAAGGTGCGTCAAAGGATCCGAGATCCAAGAAGTGCTGAAGGATTTCCATGAAGCAGATTGTGGCAACCATACAGGGGGCAGGGCATTATTCTCCAGGATTCTAAAAACCGGATATTTCTGGCCTACTATGAAAAAGGATGCTATGGAATACTCCAGGAAGTGTGATGCTTGTCAGAGGCACGACAACATTCTACATCAACCGGAAGAACCCTTATATCCTATCGTCTCTTCGTGGCCATTCATGAAATGGGGACAACTCCAAGTGGAAGAGTCTTCATGCTAACAATGACAAACTACTTCTCTAAATGGATCGAAGATGAGGCTTTCCCTCAAGTTAGGGAAAAGGAAGTCATATCATTTATCAAACGTAACATTATTACTAGATTTGGAATCCCTTCTGAAATTTTTTTGTGATAATGGTTTCCAATTAATTGGAAAAAGAACTACTAACTTTTGTGACAGCTGGGGAATCAAAATGATCACTTCAACACCAGTCCTTCCACAAGCAAATGGCCAAGCAGAATCGAGCAACAAAATCATCATCAACAACCTGAAGAAGAAGCTTGGAATGAAGAAGAGCAAATGGGCTGAGGAACTACCCTATGTGCTTTGGGCAGATAGGACAACTCCAAAGAACGCCACAGGACAGACGCCGTTCTCTTTTGTCTTTGGAGCTGAGGCATTGTTCCCCACCGAAATGGTGTATCAACAGCCAGAACAAGCATCCGTGATCCTCAGACAAACAACGAGTATCTTGTCCGAGATCTAGATACCGTGGAAGAACTTAGAGATCAAGCAAGATTCAGGATGGCCGCCTACCAACAAAAGATGGCTGGTACATACAACAAAAATATAAGAATCAGAATATTTCAAGTCGGGGATTTAGTTCTCCGAAAGGCGTTCCAAAATACAACTAATCCCGCTGACGGGAAGTTAGCACCCAAATGGGAAGGTCCTTATTTAATTGAAGCTGAAGTAGGAAAGGGGGCATATCGTTGATGAATATGGAAGGTGACATACTCCCAAAGGCTTGGAATGCAATTCATCTGAAGAAGTATTTTTGTTGATCAGGATCCTGGATCCTAGTCAGTTATGCAGTCCATTACTTGGTAAAAGTTTACTTTATGTTTATATTTATTCTTGTTTTGTCTAGTGTGTCAAGTTGCAGGATTGTCAAGCAATAGGGTCCTCAAGTGGAAAAACGGGTTGGCCAACTCTCTCCAAAGTTTAATCGGCCTTGTCGCCAGGTTTATAAGGTTTTCACCTTATCTCCCGAATTAGGGTTTCCACACCCTCGCCTGGAGCACACGATTATCCAGGTATGATTGGAGGCTGTGGGACCAGTGCACTATATGTGGCTGACAATTTCATGGCTACAAATCATATCTTGGATCCTACGAATTAAATGGTAGACGTACCATACACACAAGTTAAGGTCAACGCCAGGTTAGGCTCGTCATCGTGTACAATTGGGCCAATGCCGAGGATCGACTCGTCGCTTGTAAATGTTGGGCTTGTCCCCACGTTATATTGGGCTTGTCCCTACGTTTTATTGGGCTTGTCCCCACGTTATATTGGGCATGTCCCCACATTTTATTGGGCTAGTCCCCAAGATAGTTGGATTTGAATCCAACTTTCCTAACTATTACGTTTCCTCTTGATTATTTGCTCTAACAGGTAAATAATACAAGAAGAAAAATTCCAAGAATAAAGGATCCTTTATCCTAGTGACACAGCAAAACGTGGACCATCCACCCAGATCAAGCTACGTTAGAGTTATCACATGTTCATGCAGAAATTTAAAAGACAAAGGCGGCTAAGGCTTCATCCCCATAAAGCTAAGGATCCCTCCACCCTAACCACCTTTAATAATTGTCTTAAGGATCATCGATCCTGAGGATTATAATTACTATTGTCCACATAAAACCACCAACAACAAACCATTAAATCTTCATAAAAAATGGGCTCCGGCCTTGTCTTCATATCTGTCATGGCCCATTGTCGTCACCTACTCCTTCGCCTCACCCCCCTTCACCATCACCAACATCCTTGACCTTCAGAACATCCTCTTTCGCCCAGCTCGTCCCAGCATCCTCATTTCCTTTATCGCCTCAAGCATCCTCGCTCTCTTCACCAAAGCTAGCCAGTTCCTTCTCCGTATTGGTAATGTTTTCATCGTACAAGGCTTTGAAGTTGGCTAGAGCCTACAAAAAGGCAATAAATTAATGAATTGGCCAAACCATCTATACCTTTGAAAGATGGTCAAACACATGCTGGGCACTATGGACTTCTACATCAGGATCCCTCTTTCTCTTCACACTTGCTTTGGGGAGCGTCATCATGGTCTTCGCTTGTGCAAGGCTAGAGCTCTTCATGGGCTTCTTCTCAGAGGAGCGAGAAGAAATAAGGCTGTCCACATCCTCTAACTGGAATTGGCCTAGCATATTCTTGGAAGGCTTGGTCGCTGATTTCTAGGCACCTACGCAAATAAATAAGAAAAAGCTACGTTTTTCTTGGCCTGTTATCTCTCTATTTGTACAATATTTATGATTAAATACAGAATTCTAACTTACTTAACATGGTTTCTGAAGAGCTTGCAGTTTACTCGACGACTCTTCACCAACGATCTTGAAGGTCTGATCAAAAAGATCCAGAGACATGAACGCTTTCGCCCTCTTAACACCGTCCGAATCAGCCGCAAGATTTGCGAAGTTGGATACTGCACAAAGAGCAACAAGATTATAATTAGTCAATCAGTAATACAAGGATCACATATCATCTGGATCCGCTATCCTACCCTTGAGGATCCAGCGGGTTGGCAACAAATTCCCATTTAGGATAGAGTCTCTTAGGACAAAGAAGAACTAATTCTTCCAACTTTGGTCGTTGTGTGTGGTTTTCCTGATTAGAGAGGGCTGGAAAGGCGACGATCACATATTATTCTAATCGACGGTTGCGATGCAGATTTCCTGGGATAAACATGACAGTTGTTATCCATTCACACCTATCATGTTTGGGGGCAATTTTTGGGACCAGGATTCTTGATCCTTGAGGATCAGCTATTTTTGGCAACTGCTTCCGGGACTAAGGATTCTCGATGGATCAAGGATCCTCAACAGTCGAATTCAGTTATATTCAAATCTATTTTTGCAAGTAAAACACGTGCTTACTGGAATTCCTATTTTTACGGATGGGATATTTTACCAGGTCTTCCTTGCTGTCCACGCTCTGAAACGGCCATGAAGAATTAGTAAACAAAACGTGGCCGAGATAATAGCTAAATTAGTTAGTAGACATTATAATTTTTTGTATATATATACATTGAACCATGGCTGATCGAAGAGAACACCTGAGCACTTAGAACTCTTTGCAGAAACACTTGTAATCACGATCAGCCTTGATTCCACCTCTTGTAATTCTTTTGAGCTCAATATAATTGGTAGTGATAGTTTTCACTACCCGAGGTTTTCATGCCGGCGGGATACTAGTTACCAAGGGCTTTTCCTCGTATAAATCTTGTTGTCCAACCTTTGCAGTTACTACTTTGATTATTTTGTTCATACAAGCACCAATCCTCACATACGAATTTGGTTACGTGATCCTTAGACCGATTTTTGACCAAAACACTAACAAATTAAACGTACGGACCAAAACGAACACCTTTAAACGTTCAAGTTAAACGTTGTGACAAAAAACCAACACCTTTAAACGTTCTGAACAAAATTAAATATTCTGACCAAAACGAATACCTTTAAACGTTCAAGTTTAGAAGTTCAGAACAAAAAGTTTAGAAGTTCAGTACCCTAATTAGAGCTCAAATATGAAATTAAACGTTCTAGGCAAACCTTTACACGTTCAGAAGCTCAGATATGAAATTAAACTACCTGTAACATGAAATCGAACGCTGTAATCACTTCATATAATATCGTAATCATCAAGAAATCATCAATTAACCATCAATTTAATAATCGATTTTATCATATGAACAAATCTGGAACGTATTTAAAGTTCTGCAAATGGGTGTCTGCACTTTCAATTCAATTCAATTGAAGTGGTGTCTGCAAATGGCGTCGGTTACGATGGTTGAATCGGCACAACAGTTAATTGGGATTGAAACGAATTAAAATAATTTACAAATTTGCCACCGTATGTATTTTGAAATAATGGATTAAAGGTGTTGCGTACGTAATGTACAATAAGAGATTATAGTATCGGATCCTTTATCTTTATATATTAGTATCATGCTATACATGGTTGAAAAATAATATTTTGATTATAATGAATGAATAGAAAGATTATTTTATTAGTCGAATAAATTATAACTATGAAAAACAATAAAAAGTACATGAAGTTATTATAAATCTCTTCAAATTTCCAAGAGTGCTATTGTATATCCAATTCGCGTGTCAATGTCTTGACGCCTCTTATTTTTCGTCATTGTATTTGGTCTCATTTATTACCTTTTGATGTCCTTGATTTGTTCATTAATTATGTCAATGACTCCAGCCATTTGCATTCCTTTTATACTTATGTAAAGTGGGAATGTAGATGATAAAACGTAATCCTGATATATAAAATAACAAATGTAAACAAATTAGATCAGTAGTCACATTATCATAATTGTTAAAACCACTTAAAAATTGTTAACACTTCTTTATGTCAATGAAGCTTGAAAAGAGTTGTTTTATGTCATCAAAAGCTAGAAACCAAAAACCGAAACATTATATGTTGTCAGACATTTCATCAAACAATTTACACGCATTCAAATATCAAAGATTAACATAAAAATTCAGAAATCAAAAAACCAAATCAGATAACCAACTTGAAATACCAAGAAGAACCACGAAAAATGCTTGCAATAATCGATTGAATCCCTACAACCCTTTGTTCTGAAAACTACAAATTAGTAATAGGCAAAAAAATCGATTATAAATCCAACAAATAGATGTTTAAATCAAATCTTAACATGAATTCGAAATCGACAATATGTGAATACAAATAACTAACCTTATAAAAGCGAGCACTCAATAATGACAACACGTAGTGTGAAACCCGCCATTTTTAGGTAACTCCGTAACTAAACTCTGTTAATTTCGCTAAATCCGTTAGAAAACACACATGCATGTCACGTGTCACATGAGCATGTACATGAGTATGTCCGAGTACGTTGGTGGTCTAATAAATATGACAAGCTACAGATAATATAAATGAAAGGCATTTAAATATATGGGTATGGTATGTTTAAATATTCACTTGTTACATAAGTTATGTACTACATGTTACATATGCTATATGTATAAAATGTTACATGACTTTATGTGTTACATGACTTAATATGTTACATGCAATATTGTACTCTGTCTAGGAAATAACTCATAACTAACATGTCACATTAGGATTATAACTAGTTAGTATAAATTAAAATGGTTAATTAGCATGATTAGTGTTCTTAATGGGGACTTTATGTTAGGCATTATGAAGGAATTATGTAGAAAGAGGTTATGCTACTTTTGAGATGCAAAAATATTCCTCTTTCCCTTATCTTGGCCGGCCATATGCACGCGCGCGCACACACACATTCTTTTACTATTTTTCTCTCAAAGTATTATACACACATATACTTGCATAATTTTGGGTGATCTTGGATCAAAACTAGAGGGCTTGTGTGACTAGTTTGTGATCATCCAAGTAAGTGATTAATACGTTTTATGATTTAACAACATTGTATGTCTAGGCTGCTATAAAAGATTGTAATCTGGCCTAGATTGTAAATTACATATCTTGAGTTTGTTTAAGTAAATTTGGTTGTTTACACTTCTGGAAGACTATAAATTGAGTTAGGATTTTAATCCATTTGGTCTTGCATTGTTTTGATTAATATAGAACTTTAAACGAATTTCTACTTTTCATTGTGCGTTGAAATAGCTAAACGTATGTTGCTGTATTGTATGAATTTTATTAATTTATTTTATGGGAAAATTATATATTTAAATTGTTTTGGCAACCTATGACATGTGAGCTTCTGTGGTAAAAGTTTAGTGGTTTAACTCAGTGATTTGATGTGGTAGAAAAATGCGTTTCGTTAGGTGAAATTCTACCTTGTGAACCTAGATTTGTTATGCATGCAATATGATGAGTTTAATGTCATTTGCACACTAATAGGCATTGTTGATGATTCTAACTTAGTTTGGAAAATAGAAATTACTTTCGCTTAGCAGTTGACTTTGTTTTTAGAATGCTTCAAGGTGTGTTTCACGGTCCTACTCTTTTACTTACTCCTTTTGGGGGAGAAAGCATGCACAAACCTTTTGGATCTTGTAGATTGTTCTTTGTCGCATGCATAAATAGTGAATTTATAAACTAAAAGTCTTCACAGACATTGAACCGTTAACTAATTTTAACTGACGAGGTAATATTAAGCAGTATTACTTGGTTTGACAAACCCTACTTGTACTAAAACTAGACTGGATGTCGGACGGGTGTAACATCGACCTAAAAATTGCTAAGTCAGGGTATAGACTTGGTAGGAGGCACAAACCAACATGTCAGCTTCGATCGCAAAGGATACTACGCTATTGTATCATGAATACTAGCATAATTAGGATTCCTTATTTTACCTCCTTATAACTTTTCATTAAGTTAATAAATTACAAAAGTGTAACTTATGGAACTTTTCCTCTCACACTAAAAGCAATCCCAAACACCTTTTTACTTTTTAAAAAGTTAATAAGTTATAAGTTAGTGAAGATAAGCAATCCCAAACAACCCCTTAACTAGTGATAAGATAATGCTTGCATCATCTACTTATTCAAAGAACTTGTTTTTAGATACATACCCGTGAACTCATCAACCATTGTGTTGACACTTTTTAGCATGTCTTTCTCAGGTCACTAAGGTACACATAAGGAGTTAGGATTGCATTGTGGTTACATGTCTTTTATCAAAAAACCAAGCTTGTTTGGTTACATGAATTGTAATGTTTGGGAATTTAACTATGAACTGGTTATTACAACCTGTAATTGTTTTACGCTTCCGCAAACGTAACTTACACTGAAATTGTATTTACTCAATTTAATGAGTTTGTTAAATGATATTTTTAATCGATTAAATGGTTGGTCAGTATGACACGTGGCTAGATCCTGGTATGTCACACGCTTCAGTGTAAAACTCTGTTAGTTAAAAATTAAGGGTGTCATAGATTGGTATTAAAGCCATTGGTTATAGTGAACTTGGTTTGCTTTAGAAAATCAATCTACAACTATTTTCAAAGCTCCGTATCAGTTTTTACAACTTGCAAATTCAGACATACATTTCATTCATATATGCACTGCATATGTATATAGGTAGTATTCACACCGCATTAGTTTCACACTTAGACATACACTCGTACATGATCAACACAGATAATCATGTATAGTACATTTCATTGTACTTAAGGTACACACGTATATAACAACTAAACATTTCAACGCATTGCGGGTATGTCGACATCATCGACAACATTTTCCTTGGGCGGGGAGCACGCCAGTCTTGCTGTCACATCAGTAGTTTTTAGGGTTTAGAGATGTGTTTTGATTTAGTATGATGAATTATAACTTGTTTATGAAGCAATCCACTCGATTAGGAAATGAAATAAGCTATTAATGAGAAAGTCGGGTACAATAACAAAAATAATTCGGCTTGGACAACAAGAAAATGACTTGGGATCTGCAATAACATTTCTTGGAGTTTAAGTGTCGTTAATTTAATCAAAAATAGGAAAGAAATTGCAAAATTATTCCCTGTAGTTCCCGAAAATGCATTTTTAGTCATTTTAAACGATTTTTAAGAGTTTCTAAGGACTATTTGGCATTACTGAAAGTTATGAAAGTATAAAATAAGTTAAACCAAGTTAAATACCAATAAATACATGTTTTAAATAGTTTGAAAGATCCTAATTATATTCCCGAATCGGTTTAAACATAAACGAATACAAATACGAAAAATCCGAGATGTTACATCACAAGCCTTTGATTGTGAAGATGAAGCCTCAACTGGTTTCTTACTGTTGTTGACAGAATCAGCTTGATTAGGAGAACTCCGATGGTAAATGGCTTGCCTGTTGTAGTCTCTACCGTTAGGGCTCGGATTTTCAGTATCCTTTGAAAACTTTATATTCAGAACAAATCTAGGATGCGGTATCCTCCTAGGTAACAGGTATCCTAATTATGTTATATAACTAACACATTGTCTGCTACTTTCCTTGTTTACCATGTCAAAGATCGTTGCTATGATCTCCCGAAGACTCGCACTTGCCGTTGTTAGATCGTGGCAGCAAAGGAAACGTGCTACTTAACAGGACTAACGGCTAAATGATTTAGTCCAAAAGTTTCCTAAAATATAGGGCATATTGTTAGCTTTATTTTTGTATAAATAGAGCCTAACTCGGATCACAACACACACACTTTTTAGGACTCGAGACTTACTAGTGCTCGCTCTCATTGTAATCACGATCCGATTAAGCTCCACCACTTGTAACCACTTTATTATTAACAAATTGGTGGTGATAGTTTTCACCACCCAGGGTTTTTTCTTGTCATCCTAAGGATAACAGGTTTTTTCCTCGCAACAAATCTCTGTGTTCAAGCCATATTTACAAGCACCTAGTCCTATTTTACTAATTTGGTTGTAAAATCACGATTGTCAATTTTTGACCAAAACAATTTGGCGCCCACCGTGGGGCAAAGGTGCTTCAATCCTTGAAATCCGTTTATTCCATTTTCATTCACTTTCATTCTCTTGACAATGGCCTCACAACCAAAAACCAGTTCAGTCTTTGTTCCGGTGGTCACTGCTGCTTCAAATCTCAACCCAGGACCTCCACCAGTGCCGAAGAAGAATACTCAGCCCAGAGGAGAACTTCCACCATTCGCGAGATCCTCTACACGGGTAGACCCGGTTATTTATAACAATGACACTTTTGCTTTGATGAAACAGGTCAAAACCCACATGGAGCAGCAAGAAAAGACCAACTCATGGCTATTTAAGGAGACTGAAGGAATCAAAAAGAGGCCAGGGTAGGAGGCTACTCCAATCATGCCCAGGGTTCTTGATTTTGGTTCTCCAGGATCAACCATCCTTTAGAATCTCGGATCCTTGGAGACACAATCAACAAGGACTCCATCTCAGCAGCAATCAGGATACGTAGGAACGTATCTTCCGGTATCCTCGGAATTACCTAGACCAACGAGGCCAGAATACATCCACATGTAGCCTCGTTCAACCATGCCAGCTGGAATATTCACTTCAGGATTTCCCATGGTGTCCTCTGAAGTGCATGTTGGAGATGACATCCCAATGCAGGCATCACCTTATCTTGAGGATACCCTCAATGGAGGAACTAGCCGTCAAGGCTCAAGATACCAGAGACCTAACCATGACCTCGGTAATAGTTTATTTAATGCTAATTTATACACTAACCTTGGACATATGCAGGATAAGGGGATATCCCCCGAGATAGCCAGGGAACTGCGGAAAATGAAGGATATGATTTCTAGTATCCCAGGAATAATATGTCCCATAGCTAAAGTACAAGTAGCCACAAGTTATCCAGGTTTTCTTGGCCTATATGCGACATAGAAATCCCCAAGATGTTCCAAACTCCCAGTATGAAGCTGTACGACGGTACTACGGATCCTGAGGAACACGTAGCTCAATATAGAGAAAGGATGGAGATCAACCCCATCCCCATTGACATTAAAGAAGCTTGCCTATGCAAGGGATTTGGTTCAACATTGACGGGACCAGCCCTCAAATGGTTATTGAGTATTCCTTCCAACACTATTACATCATTTTCTCATTTGATTAATTTATTCAATAACCAATTTTCTTGTAGTAGATATTTTGAGAAAATGACAGGTGACTTGTATAGAATTGTTCAGCATGAGAAGGAATCCTTAAGGGATTAAATAACCAGATTTAGCAGGGAAGTTTTGGAAATCCCCAACCTTGACATGGCAGCTGCTGTTGAAGCCTTCAAGATGGGACTAAGGAAGGATTCTCCTTGCTATGATGATCTTGTCATGACTCCATGCAGGAATCTTGATGAAGTCAGAAACAGCGCGTTAAGATACATTCGGCTAGAGGATGACAAGAAGGCTCATGGAAACTTGGTTATCCCGAAGTATGAGTCCACCAATAGGAAATCAGACTCTCCACAAAAATTCTCCAGGCCCAAGCCTTATTTCAAGCAGGATAATCCCAGGATAAATGCTGTGGAAGAAGATGAGGATGATGAAGAGTATCCTAAAATCTCTGAATATTATTTTAATATTGATATAGGTGGTGTGATATGTGCCATGCAGGATTTAGGTGACAAGGCCAGATGGCCTAAGAAAAATGAAAAGCCCGGATCCATCAAAGACAAGTCCAAATAGTGTGCATTCCATGAAGACTTTGGCCATCGCACTGATGATTGTATAGCACTTCGGAAGGAGATAGGATACCTTCTCAGCAAAGGATACCTGAAGGAACTATTTGGAAGGAACAAGGATAAGAGTCAGGATCCTGTCAAAATACCTGAAAGGGCACCTTCTCCTCCACCCGGAGCTAAGGTTGTATCCTTTATCTCAGGAGGATCAGACATCTGTGGAACCTCATATTCAGCAGTTAAGAAGCGTTCCAAAGAAAGAAAGATGGACAACGGAGAAAAACCTCTCCGCACTTCCACTTTGACAACTCAAAGAATCATATCCTTCGATAAGGAGGTTCGTTGTGATCTTGTGGATCCCAATCATGACAGTTTGGTAATCACTTTATGTATAGCTAACTGTTTTATGGGCAGGATACTCGTTGATGGAGGAAGCTCTGTGAACATTATCCAAATGGATGCCTTGAAGAAGATGGATATCCCAGAAACGGAGATTATCTCGAAATCCTCAGTTCTCGTAGGGTTCAGTGGCAAGACCAAGAATACTATGGGAGAAATCAAACTTCCAATATATATTGATGGAACTAACTCTCTACAAAAATTTTGTGTAATTGACTCATTATCTTTTTGTAATGTGATATTAGGCAGGCCCTGGATCCACAGCATGAAGGCAGTACCCTCAACTTATCATCAATGTGTGAAACTCCCAAGTCCTTGGGGAGTCATCAAAATTGAAAGTGATCAGCAAGATGCCAAGGAATGTTATGCTTCATCAATGAAGTGGACTACAAAACCTACTCAAGCATAGAAATTACGGAAATAACCAGGGAAGGTCCTGCAAGCAAGAGAGCAGGATGTAAAGGAAATATCTTTGGATCCTCAGGATACTGAGATCAAAGTATTTAGGATCAAGTATTCCTGAGGATATTGAGATGGAATTAATATCCTTCTTAAAGAAAAGAGCTTCTACATTCGTCTGGAAAAATGAAGATATGACATGTATCTCTAAATCTATAATTACTCATAAACTTGGTATAGATAAATCTTTCTTGCCGGTACATCAAAAGCGAAGGAAGTTTGCTCCTGAAAGAAACACTATCATACAAGAAGAAGTGCAGAAGCTGCTCAAAACCAAGATGATAAGACAGGTCCAATATCCTAGATGGTTTGCCAATCTAGTTGTTGTCCAGAAGAAAAATGGAAAGTGGAGAGTGTGTGTGGATTTCACAGACCTGAATAAGGCCTGTCCAAAAGACTCATTTCCACTCCCACACATTGACTTAATGGTGGATGCAACTGCTGGGCACTAGCTGCTAACCTTCATGGATTCATCCTCAGGATTTCTACAAATTCAAATGGAGCCTTCAGATCAAGAAGATACAACCTTCATGACTCCCACAGGTATATACTTTTATATTGCAATGCCTTTTGTACTAAAAAATGCAGGTGCAACATATTAGAGGCTAGTCAACATGATGTTCAAAGACTAGCTGGGGGACACGATGGAAGTCTACATAGACGACATGACATAGTGGTAAAGTCAAGACTTGGCAATAGCATTTGATATCCTAGATGAATACAACTTGAAGTTGAATCCAGCCAAGTGTCACTTTGGGGTCAAAGCAGGAAAATTCCTTGGATAAATGGTCACCAAGAGAGGAATAGAAGCAAGCCCTGAGTAGATCAAAGCCATCCTAGATATCAAATCACCAAGAAACATCAAAGATGTCCAAAGATTGACTAGAAGAATAGCTGCACTCAACAGATTCATCTCAAGATCTTCAGAGAAGTGTAAAGACTTCTATGATTTCCTGAGGAAGAATCAAAGGTTCGAATGGGGAGAAAAGCAAGAAAGGGCATTGGTATCCTTGAATGAATACTTATCCTCTGCACCACTCTTGATGAATCCAGTTGATGGTGAACCATTATCCGTGTACTTAGCTGTTTCCGGAAGTGCAATAAGTGCTGTCTTAGTCAAAGATCATGAAGGTCAACAACATCCAATATATTATGTAAGTAAAAGTATGCTTGATGCTGAATCCATGTATTCTTATCTTGAAAAGTTGATTTTAGCACTTATAATGGCTTCTACTAAATTAAGACATTATTTTGAAACTCATGTTATTCATGTAAAAACTAACTATCCTATTAAAGCTGTTTTGAGAAAACCAAAAATGTCAGGTAGGATGGCAAAGTGGGCTGTGAAACTTAGTGCATACGATATCTTGTATGAACCAAGGACAGCCATCAAAGCTCAAGCACTTGCCGACTTTGTGGCTGATTTTAGCCAGGATATACTTGAGGAAGTAGAAAAAGAAGTTCAACAACTGGAGATCAAGAAGAGTTGGACTTTGCATACCGATGGTGCCTCCATCATAAGAGGAACAGGACTAGGTATCCTACTAAAATCGCCATAGGGGGACATTATAACTCTATCCATATCTTGTGAATTTCAGGCTACTAATAATGAGGCTGAATATAAAGCCTTAATAGATGGTTTGCAATTAGCTATGGATATGAAGATCAGGTATCTTCAAGTTTATGTTGATTCTTTGTTATTAGCTAACCATTTCAATGGCTCTTATGCAGTGAATGCAGAAAACTTATCGAAATATTTAGAAATAGTTAAGCAATTAGCCATGTGTTTCGAAACATTTGATACAGTGCAGGTACCAAGGGAAGAGAACACTGAAGCAGATACCTTAGCAAATTTGGCATTAGCTCTCAAGATACCAGGAGATGTTAAGATACCTATCGTACATATCTTGACTCCAACAACAAAGGAGAACCTCGAAGTCTTAGAGACTTCAAATCCTAAGGATAATCCAGTATCTTGGACCAATCCCATAATACGGTATCTTCAGGATAACGAAATCCCAGAAGGGGAAAATCCCAGAGCTTTCCGAATGAAGGTAACCCAGTACATTGTCTTAAATAATATTTTGTATAGAAAATCATTTGCAGGTCCATACTTGAGATGCTTGGAATATCAAGAAGCACAAGAAGTTCTCAAGGATATACATGAAGGTGATTGTGGAAACCACACCGGGGGCAAAGCCTTAGCATCCAAGATACTGAGGACAGGTTACTTCTAGCCAACAATGAAGAAGGATGCAATGAACTTCTCTAGAAAATGTGATGCTTGTCAAAGACACAGCAACGCCCTGCATCAACCAGCTGAACCATTATATCCTATCATATCCCCGTGGCCATTTATGAAGTGGGGAATGAATATTGTGGGAAAACTGCCCAAGGCTCCTGGTGGAAAGGTCTTTATGCTAGCCATGACAGATTACTTCTCCAAGTGGATCGCAGCAGAGGCATTTGTCCAAGTTAAAGAAAAGGATGTGATCTCATTCATCAAATGCAACATCCTGACAAGATTTGGTATCCCAGCAGAGATTGTTTGTGACAATGGATCACAGTTCATCGGAAAAAGAACAACCAACTTTTGTGAAAGTTGGGGGATCAAGATGGTGACTTCAACTCCAGTACATCCTCAAGCCAATGATCAAACAGAATCCAGTAACAAGATCATCATCAACAATCTGAAGAAGAAATTAGGGTCCAAGAAGGGAAATTGGGCTGAAGAACTACCATTTGTTCTTTGGGCTGATAAAACCACTTCAAAAAATGCAACGAGACAAACCTTTCTCCTTGGTGTTTGGGGCCGAAGCTATTATCCCTACAGAAATGGTGATCCCCACAGCAAGAACCAGCATCCTGGATACTGAGTCCAACAACCAAAGTCTTACCGAAGACCTGGATACCATCGATGAACTCAGAGATCTCGCCAGAATTAGAATGGCAGCATACCAACAACGAAAAGCCAAGTCCTACAACAAGAATATCAGGTTTCGAAGGTTCCAAATAGGAGATATGGTATTAAGAAAGGCGTTCCAGAATACCACTAACCCAGCAGATGGAAAGCTAGCTCCAAAGTGGGAAGGCCCTTACTTGATCGATTCAGAAGCAGGCAAAGGGGCTTACAGGTGAATCACTATAGAAGGTGTTCATATACCAAGAGCCTGGAACGCTATCCACCTTAAAGCATATTTTTGTTAGTATCTTTGACTGGTATGTTTGTATCCTCAAGATAAAGGTATGTTCCCTCATCTATTTTTTGAACTTTATTATCTCTAAATCAAGTTTACTGACTTAAGCATTGGAGGGGTGTTAGCCAGGCTAACACCCACCCCTCATCAAGAGCTTAGTATTTTGCAGTTATCCTAAGGATATGTTATCTTCATAACAGTCAGAGGCTGATCACCTCACACACGAATAAGATATCCCTAATATCTTCTAAGGTTTAAAGGTCTTCACCTTTCCAACGAACGGCTGGAGCGCACGAATAAGATATCATGGATATCTTCTAAGGTTTAAAGGTCTTCACCTTTCCAACGAACGCCTGGAGCGCACGATGATTCGGATATAGTTCGAGGCAGGCGGACCAGACCAGCTGATAATCCGTTTGTTGTTGGCTATATACCGAATTCTTAAGATAAGTGGCAGACGTGTCACACATACGGTTTATAACATTTTCATGTTATCTAAGGTTTATAACATTTTCATTTTATCTCAAGTTTTGGCATTTACATGCCCGCACGTTTGGGACTTTCCCCAGTATTATCTAAAGCTTAGACATTTTCATGTCTCTCAAGTAAAGGCCTAGTCGCCAGTACAAAGGCCTTGTCGCCAGTAAATGGGCTTTATCGCCAGGATTATCTGACTTTGTTTTGACAGATCGAAGATCGAACAAATCACTACATGTAGAAATATTACAAGGTTGTTTTTAACTTAGCAAAGTTCCAGAAAGCATGATATCTAAAAAGATCAACAGTTGGGAACATCATGTGTAAGCTAAATAAATTTATAAACGATCTCCACCAAGGTACTCTTTACACTTAGTTTTATTACACAGTTTATGATCTTTTGGTTTTATCATGATAACTCACACAAGGCATAAGGATATATTATCCTTAAGATATTTTATTTCAATTCCTGATAAGTCTTTTGGTTACGCTTTCTAAAAATGTATAATCTTTAGAATATTTTATGTTCAGGATATATAATCCTAAGAATATTTTAATGCAAAGTCTTAAAAGATACATTTTCTGAAACTATAATCCTAAAAATATTCAGGAACCACGTTTTCAAGATACATTATTCGAAACAGTGACTTATTTCAGAAAATTAAAGATATGTAATATTCCAACTAAAACTTGTAAGTTACTGAACACGATGCGTAAAGCCAAAAGATTGTATTATTACTAATCATAAGTGCAGGAAATTAAAAAGCCAACACCCGGGTTTCGTCTTGAAAAGCCAAGATCCCTCCACCCGAATATTGCCATATATCCAAAAGTCAAGATATCATGGGCTTCGTCTTGGAAAATCAAGATCCCTCCACCCATGTATCCTAATATCCTAAGCATAATATTGCTTAAGATAGAAAATTAAATTGTTCAACAACCATTGCAACCCGACATCAAACCAACAAACACAAACATATAAAAAATTAGGCTCAAGCTTTTTCTTTACCGCCATCACCGCCAATTGATTGGCATCACCAACCGCCTTCACCGCGTCCTTGATCGCCACCTCCACAGCCTCCTCCGTAGCCTTCTCCGCTCCACTCGAACCAGCTTCCACCATAGTTTCCCCATTAAGTTCAGCCATGACCCTCTCCCAACCAGTTACATCCCAAAATGGAGTATCCAGACCAGCATCCTTTGCTTCCTTGGCCATCCTGAGCCGGGATTGAAATATAGAGACAGCAGCCGACTTCTTTGCCCCCTCCATGGCCTCATGAACCTTTACCAAGCATTCCGCTTCCTTGTGAATAAGGTCCTTCTTGACCAGTGACAACTCTTGTTTCACATCATCCAGCTCTTTGATCTTCTTGTCAAGAAGACTGGTCTTTGTGTTCCCTATCTTCACCAATTCAGAAATGCGGGTCTGGGCTTCAGGAAGTTCATGGCTCATGGCAGTAAACCGGGAGGAAAGAAACTCAAGGCCCTACAAGGATAAGGAATCCTCAATATATATTATCTTCAGGATATAGGAAATCGTGACAAAAGGGAAAGATACATGTTGAGTCTTACTCATAGCATCATGGAAATCAATGTCGTGCACAGGGATGGAGTCACTGGTCTCTTGACTCTTCCGTTTCTTAGAACCTTTCGCTCGGCTGCCTTCTGGACTAGGGATAGAGCTAGAAACGGGTTCCTTCTTGATAATGCTTCGGGTGGATACCATGCTATCAATATCGTCAAGAGAAAAAGTAGGTGTAGACTTGCCTACAAATACACAGGTTAGTGTCTCTGATCCTTAAATTTCCTACTAATATCCCAATATTTCTTACCAGACATAACGGAGCTCGCGGACAGAGATGGTTCTTGAAGGCCTGATTGGAAATAAAATGTTCTCTCTTCCTCGTCATTAAGAAAGAAAGAGGCAAGCTTATCCTCGGTTTCTCTGGTGGGAGGGGCAATCTCAAAGAACTTCAAAGCTGCAAAAAACATAAATATCAGTTACAAAGATATCAACATATATCTTCAAGATAAAATATCTTACTTTTGGAAACCCAGAAATAAGGAAAAATATCAGGCTGTGGGATAGAATCTCTCCTAACAAAGAAAAATTGTCTCTTCCACTGGTCGTTATTCTGGGTGTTTCTCAAAATGAGCGAGGTTCGGCCGGATTTGGTTTTAAGAATAAATCTTGAAGATCCGTGGCTGCGAAGGTCATATACAAAAGCAAGCTCAGAAAGGGTGAAATCAAGAGCATGGTCGACGATTAATCTCTCCAAAACGAACAAGGTCCTCCAGACCATGGGCATGGTTTGTGCATAACTAAGACTAGTTCTGGAAAAGAACTCGGTGGTAAAGGCAGGAAAGGGGTAAGAAAAGCCGATTTTAAATGGCAAAAACGGGAAGCAAATCCAGGTTTTAGAAACAAGGTCAGAAGAAAGCGCGACATCAAATGGTCTGAAAACAGTTCCAGCAGGAAAACAACCCCGAGATCGAAGGCTCGCAATATCGGTGTTACCAAAAATGCATATCTCGTTCGCAGGACTTGTGAGGAGATTCTGAGACACAAAATCCTCAATACAGGAAGGACAAAGTTTTGGACTCATGATTTCGCGAAGATAAAGAAGATAGAGGTTACCTTGATAGAAGGGAAGATGGATAGAAATGTTATTTATCCGGGTAGTTATATGGACGACCTAGAGTTTGGCGAATCATCAAGACGACTGACACATGCATCAAAGATCCACCACACATGATTCAAAATTCAAATTTCAAAAATTTTACAGCTGTAAACCATATCTACAGCTGTTAAATTTGGGGACAATTATTAGGGCTCGGATTTTTAGTATCCTCAGCAAACTTTATATTCAAAACAAATCTAGGATGCGGTATCCTCCAAGGTAACATGTATCCTAATTATGTTATGTAACTAAAACAGTGTCTGCTACTTTCCTTGTTTACCAGGTCAAAGATCGTTGCTATGATCTCCCGAAGACTCGCACTTGCCGTTATTAGATCGTGGCAGCAAAGGAAATGTGTTAATTAACGGGATTAACGGCTAATTGATTTAGTCCAAAAGTTTCCTAAAATATAGGGCATATTGTTAGCTTTATTTTTGTATAAATAGAGCCTAACTCGGATCACAACACACACACCTTTTAGCACTCATTACTAGTACTCGCTCTCATTGTAATCACAATCCGATTAAGCTCCACCTCTTATAACCACTTTATTATTAATAAATCGGTGATGATAGTTTTCACCACCTGGGGTTTTTTTCTTGTTATCCTAAGGATAACAGGTTTTTTCCTCGCAACAAATCTCTGTGTTCAAGCCATATTTACAAGCACCTAGTCCTATTTTACTAATTTGGTTGTAAAATCACGATTGTCAATTTTTGACCAAAACATCTACTAAATGGATTGGCACCGTTATCCCCAACCTCTCTGTTTGTACACTCCCTTTTGAAATGTCCCTTCTCCTTGCATCTAAAGCTCCTGACTTTAGCTTTATCAAACCCAAGTTTAGAAGGAGTCCCATCCAGAAAATTCCTTCTAGTTATTTCTTTAAACCTCTATGCCCTTCTGATAACACTAGCCATGCACCAGCGAATGTCAAGCATTTCCATCTCTTCAGAATTGGTTTCATCACAATCCTCTTTTGTGATGTTGAAGTTTCCTATTCTGCCAGCTATTAAGCACTCTTATGACTCCAACACAGGTCCCAAGAATACCATACGCTCCTTTACATCCTCAGCAATCAACCCATTTGCATTTTTTATGTTAACAGCTATATTACATTGCAGAACATCAGATTTTGACTATGGGAGTTGGATTGTTGAGATTGTTGATCAGATGATAAAGTTCCTGAATAATTGCTACTGCATTGTGGAATTGGTGGAACATTATGGTGATCCCAATAAATGCAGATCCATCAGTATAAGTGAAGAAAGCAGTTTATATCTTTGGATTTGGCAACAGATTGTGAGCTCTTGTAGTAAAGCCCAATATATTATGAAACAGCTGAATTCTTCATTTTCTGCTTCTTTCTCAATTCCAATTCTTGTGCTTCCAGCTTCTCAATGAATCTTGCTAGATTCATCCGAGCATAGACACTAGGTTAGATTGTTGGATCATTATAAATGTACCCCACTCCTCCGGTAACGCATCATCTAACTTGTATATGTACTCATATTCTGGCTTCTCTATTCCCAACCTCTTCATTTCATTCACCAAATGGCAATATCGTTCAATAAGATGTGCAAACGATTCCCCTTTAACCATTGTGAATATATCAAATTCCTTTTTCAGTAGAGCCATCTTGCTCTTTCTCATGTCGGGATTCCCACGATCCTTTTTCAAAAGAGCTTGCTAAATAGAGTAGCCAGATCAGTTGTGTTGTAACAATTGAAAGATTTCTGCTTTGATAACTTGTTGGAATAAATTCAGCATCTTATTCTCCATTAGGAAAGTAGCTTTATCCCTCTCATCAATTTGTGAAAATCGATAATTGGTTCCATTCTCGTTCTTAGGGATAATATACTCCTCCTCGATAGCCATCCAAGTGTCGTAATTCACCGCTTGCACGTACGCTTCGAATTTGTCCGCCCATGACGGATAATCTTCCATCTGTAGAAGCTTTGGAGGTTTGTTAGAAGTTCCCATTTAATTCTCCAAGTTTAGATTCTATAGAAAGCTTGATGGTTAAGAAATGAACGCATTCAAATTGTCCATTTTGAAAATTTTAACAAACTAGCGTATAAGTTTTTCTTAACGTGTAAGTCCAATCTCCAATGGACAAGTCCGAAGCTCCGTATATGTTTCCCAACATGTAAGTATCCTACAGTGTAAGTATCCAACGTGTAAGCTCAACATATAAGTGAATTTAGTGTGTAAGTTTAACTTATACGGTACCCAAGTTATGTGTGAAAGATATCCGAAAGAACTTATGCGTGAAAGTCATACGGTGGACTTATGTGTTGGATAAGTTAAGGTGAACACTTTTTCAATTTTGAAGATGAAAACATGGTGTATGAGTCTGAAACTTTGAAGGATTGATGTAGGCTAATGATAGAACATATTTTGAAGTGTTAAATCTTCTGATTTGATGAAAACAACGTGTAAAAGAGATGAATTTTGCGGTTTCAAAGTAGATAATGAGCCCACTTCTTTGATACCACTTGAGAGGTTGATTTTTGATGACGTATGATCAGCCTTGGGTTCAGCAGCTTCATTCAGCTTCGGGTTGCACATTTGGATTCTCGGCTTGAGAAACTGGATCTTGTTCAATAACAGGTACTGGTTGTTGCTCTGGATTCACTTTTGGTATAATATCTGGAATATTTTTAGCCATTATGTGAAAACAAATACGTTAATAACGGCAAATACATTAAAATTCCAATTATACTCTTATCATAACAAATGACCTCTTCATTTGTTATGATTTGTGTAACGAATAGCTTCATTCGATAGTAGGTTAGCAAATGAAATATTCATTCATTAAAACTTTGAGTTCATTCGTTATGAAGTTAACGAATGAGTTCATTCATTATTAAAGATTAACCAATGGACTTATTCGTTAATGATCATCTAACGAATGTACTTCCATTCGCTATACTTTAACGAATGCAATCAGTTGATGTTAATTTTGTAGACCAACAAGTCCAAGTCAAAATTTATTACAAACTCAGAAGTCAAATCGACTCTAATCAGTTCTGAAAGTTAACAAACAACATCAATATGCATTAATCGACGATCTGGTTATCATCGATACACCATCGTCGACTATCAGAACATCATAATTTTAGTTTTAGAACTCAGGTTATGAACTCATTGGGTAATGTTCATCTCACTTTAGCAAATCAAATTAACCCTTGATATCAGATCAAACCTCTACAATAGAGCCATCAAAGAACTCATCTTTACCTGCAAATCAACAATCAGTCGATTAATAGATGAAATATGATGTTTAGTATATTTTATGAAATTTTTGCAAGAGTTTGTTTAGCAATTGATGAAATAGTGAGAATAAGAATGAGTAACCCATTCGTATCCTAGGGTTTTATACCCAGACAATGATTGCACAAAACCCAATGCATAGTTTTTATTTTGAACTAACAAATGAACCTTCATTCACTATTTCAAAATAATAAATATCTTCTTCATTCGTCAAGCAATTAACTAATGGCATTCATTCGTTAATATTTTAACGACTGGCTTTGTTTATTAGCTAAAATCTAAAGAATGACCAAGTCATTCGTTAATTTTTATCGAATAACAAAACATACTTTATTCATTCGTTACATTGTATACGAATGAATGTTCATTCGTGATGACGTTGCAGAAGCGAATGTGAATGGATAATGAATGAACACATTTGTTATGTGAATGAACGAATGTCCACTCATTCGTTACACTATAGTAAAGAATGACACAGTTTACTTTAACGAATGACCAAAGTTACCATTCAAAAGTAATTAAATAATCATCAAACCCTAATTTGATAAACTACATTAAAATATTTATCGTAACAGTCAAAATTTGACCGTAAACGTTTAAATTAAGCGGATATACTTTTAAAAAAAACTGTTTTACTTTAACACGACTTAACTTAAAATGTGGGGAAAAACATTTCTTTTTTTTTCATTTGAATAATTCTCACGCTCGGTAATCGAAAAATAAAGAAGAATAGAAAATCTTTTGCATTTTCGAAACTTTATACACAAAATATTTTGTAGTTTTCATTTTTTCAAACAAAATATAAACACGAAAATTAACAAACTAAAGTACATAAAGCAGTACATGTTTTTGTGAGTTCGAGCAGGGAGTCATATTGACAAGATATTCTGTCCATCACAGTTTTATATTTCAGTTTATTATGACCAGCGTTAAGTCAGTCATTGGTATTATTGTCCACTTAAACCTTACAACTATATTTAAGTTTCAATTAAGCAAAGAATATCAGGAACTATCAGCTCTAATCTTGATTCAGGCTTATTTTGATTTTTATAATGTCACCCCAACTTGACTAAAACCATAGAATCAGTAGATCAAAATATTTTGATTTTGATTTTTTTACAATAGACTTAGCAAATAATCCCACTACAAGATATACGCCCGTTATCAAGTAATACCTCAAGATCCTTTCCTATGGATGAGTATGCATGATTTCATCTGCTGACTTACAGACATTGTGTCCCTTGTGGTCCGTTTCTTAATGGTAATAAGACGCGAACAAGAGGACAATGTATGACTAACATAGTGGTTTGATCAAGTCAGTAATGAGTTTGTACAATGGAGTACATATGTGATCAAGTTTAATGACTTATATTAGCAGATAAATTGCGGGTTTGCTCTTTTAAGCAATTTTAATATTCATCGAAATGAATACCCAGATGATAAACCGTATAAAGACCCAATGGATTCAAGAGACCCGAAGTATCCTATCAATAAAGGATTTAAAGCCATAAGACCATACATCGTTGAAGCGTTAACCATTAACCAGTAACTTAAATCATTTAAATTTGTTTAACAATTTTAATGATCATACTGACTAAAGGCTTGAGTATGACAAGCTATTACATTTCTACCTTCATTACCAAGACTTTGCTATAAGCTAACACCCCTTTCAATTTGGCAATTTTTAGGTTTATATCACATATTTTTTCCTACTAGTTTGTTTAAGGCATACCAATGCACCAATACAATTAAGCACGCTGCCTTTTAGCCTACTTCTTACTGGATTTGAGATAATTGATCAGTGTACTATTATTCTCCCTTTTTGCTTCAAGAACGTGGATCATCAACGCAAACCATTGGAATTTAAATTGGAGGATAAAGTATTACCAAAGGTATCTCCATGGAAAGGAGTAGTTCAATTCGGCAAGAAAGGAAAGTTGAGTCCAAGGTTTGTTGGACCATTCCATATTATAAAACGAATTGGACCAGTAGCTTATCAGCTAGAGTTACCGGAAGAAATGACAGGTATACATGATGTATTTCATGTAAGTAACTTAAGGAAATATTTAGCTGATGAATCATTAAAAGTACCCCTTCAAGATATAAAGGTAAACGTAAAGTTGAAATTCGTTGAAAAACCTTTACAAATAGAAGATAGAAATATTAAGAATCTCAAGCGAAAAAGAATCGTTCTAGTCAAAGTAAAGTGGGATTCAAGATGTGAACCAGAATATACTTGGGAACTGTAATCTGAAATGAAACGGAAGTATCCACACTTATTCCAAAAGATCTCGAGAATGAGATTTAAAATAAGGAAGGGAGACTATACCAAACCAAAAAATAAACAAAAAAGAAAAAATAGAGAAAATAAAAAAAGTGAGTTTCATCCCACATTGGTGGGAGGAAGAAAAATGGAATGCTTCCACCTTGGTATAAATAAGAAAGTGAGTTCTTGTCCCACATCGCTAGATTACAAAACTTTTAAGCTCTTTATAAGAAAGAGAGCTTATACGATAATATTCTTGTATGACAAGACACACTTAGTGGTTCTAGTGAAGCCTACGCAGCCATGACACGTTGCCTGCCACATGGCCTAGCTAGGGCTGACTAGGTAACCATATGAGTCTCATCGCACTATGCGATGGCCTTATTATAGGTCCATCGCGAAACGCGACAGGCCTTGAAATCAACTATAAAAGGGAAGGAAATCATCCTTCACTTCTTCGTCCAAAATTCTCACTCTATCTCTCTCTATTTCTTATATATAAGAGTGTTGGTATAATATTCGAGTAGTTGTAAAGATACCCTCTCCGATCGAAAGAAGCTTTTTATACACGAACCCAAAAGCTCTACCTAAACAAGGTAAGACATTGTGCCATCATGTAAAGTTTCCAACCTCGTTATTATCATTATGATATTTGGGTTTAAACTAATATAGATATATTGTGTTTAACCTAGGTGCTTAATACAAGGAAAGCTCTTTAATTATAAACTTGCAATGTGAGACATTCAAGTTTTTGTACAACTCACATTTGCGTGAGACAACTGGTTTTCCAATACTGTCATGATGATTTTAAACTTATTAAACTCATGATAGATAGTCCAAATATTTTCAAAATATTTTTAAAGGATTTTAATTACATTACAGTGATTAAGTCTCTGTGGAATTACGGGATGATTACTGGTATTGTGGGGTTTTGTATACAAGGTTTGCCTACCAGGCTATTACAAGTTACTTATTGGACAAGTGTTAACCAATAAATAATACAGTGATTAAAACATCTTAATGTTGTAACTGTAAAATGTGTCATTTACAAATGAATGTACTCGCCAACATTTTTTGCTGATCAAATATTTTTGAACATGTTTTAGATGACTTGTTAAAGACACATGAATGATGCCTGCGGGCCTTCAGCTTAAATAGGTGGTTTGTCACCAGAATAAAGAAATGTGTTTTGTAAATTAGTGTTTATCCTTATAAAACATATGTTTGTATAAATATAGGTTTTATTCCGAATTTATAAAATAAAGAATCATGGTGTTTTTATACTCTGATAAATTTTCCTAACTACGGTCCTAATGAATTTTTTCGATGCTACATATTTTAATAATAAACACCGATACCACTAATCTATGTTCACGGCTCCCCTCCTAGGGTATAGTGTCTAAGCCTGTGACACATATTAAGAGGCGGCATAAGGGGTTTTCCCGCCCCCAACACCGCGCAGGGGAGGCATGAGGGAATCCAGCAAACTGGTAACGGGGCGGCTAACGGAAAAGGGTGGGTCAGCTTCTGTAGTTCATAAAACTGATACGGAAAGGCTGAATATAACTTTGATGATAATTCTGTGAGTGTTCAATTCAATTAATTAATTTCTGGTTCTATCAAATGCATGCCACTAACCTTTATGGTTTCATACAGTGACAACTCGATGCTTATAACCTTATGGCCGGATACCATCGACGGCAAAACAGTAACTGGAGATATAGTGGCGATCACATCAGTCATAGTAACATAATTTGTTTCGGTCTAATTTTTGCGAGTTTATGCGCGCGCGTTATTAAATTTGTTCGTTCGGTTTACCATTCCTGTTCATTGAGATGATTTACTTAAATTTGTGATAAGATTGTTTTTGCGTTACATTAAAATGTTTTATTCATGGTTTTATACCCCGTAACAAAGCGACGAGTCTAAATACTAGATCTTAAGTAGTACTGTTTATCATAATTATTACAAAAGTTTATTTTAATTATTACACAAGTTAAATTGGTACGTCCGGGTACATGCTTGGTTGTAATGTAAATATAAAATAGACACGTCACAAATTTTCGAGGATACAAGTCCCGATCTACTTTGAATACAATATAATAAACTTGTTGATTATATAGCCACAAGTTTGATTACTTTATCCGAACCTACAAACAAATTAATTAACTCCAACATTTAATTTTTGTTTCTTTTGATTAGTTACCGTCCGTCTAATGTTTTAATAACTATATATGTTAATGTCACAACTTCCTTTATCGAACGCATAGATATGAGCTTCTGTTTTCAAATGAAATTGAGGGTACACTCTAGCCGTAATGCATGCTATTCCGTCAGCTCCAAAACTCTCGACCACTGAAGGATCAATTTTACCAATGGTGTTTATATCGTAACGAACGCAACCGGTACTGACCGAATTCATGATGACTCATCGTCATAACACTCGAGTTTTTCCAACACTGGGGTTTTTGCAGCTGCCCTGGCACAACACGCCGGGTAGAAAAACTATTTATTACTACTACAAAAGTTAAATGGGGGCATTTGGATAGGTTGGTGGATGTTATGTAAATAATAAAATAAGTCATAGGTTTTCAAGAACACAAGTCGATCTACTTTGTATACAATATAATAAACATGTTGATTATATAGCCAAACTAGTTCGATCACGTTATTTAAACCTACAAACCCATTTATGGCTCGAAGTCTTAATTGTGGTTTCTTCTAGTCAGTTATCGCACCTCTGCCCATTTTAACGCTCCAAGTATCTAATGTTTTGATAACTACATCACGACTTCCATTATTGAACACATAGATATGAGCTTCTTTATTCTCATGAAATTGCGGGTACACTCTAGCCGTAATGCATGCTCTTCCGTCAGCTCCAAAACTCTCGACCACCGAATGATCTACCTGCGAAGGGTAAAGCCGGATTAGAAACTCATGAGACATTAATCTTTCATCTAAAAAAATTTTCGTATGCATCCTACTCAAGTCATTCATACTTCTTTCTAACTATAAAACCACTCGAAGTTTTATTATCGTCTCACTTTTTTGAAATTTTATAAATGATGCTATTTTTCTAATATAAGGGATTTAAATGAAGCATGTATGAATGGAATTACTATTTAGTGATTATGTTTTACTTTTTGAAGTAGGAAGTAATATTAAATAAAAAATATATCAAATAACAACCAGTTTCAACATTATTCGGTTTAAGTCAACTTAAAGAAATATATACTAAATACTAAATACTAACCAAAATTCATGCATATTCGATTTAAGTCATTTAAATTTAAATATTCAAACATTTAAAAGGAAAAAAAAAAAAGAAACAACAATAGAACAATAATGAAACTTCGAATAGTTTTATAGTTCGCAAAAAAATGCGAGTTACTTTATCAAGAAAAAGTTAAACATGATTATTACTTCATGAATCTATAGCTTTAACAACAGTTATCCATAACAAACAAATATGAGGATTCCATACCAGGCTCCTAAGTGAAATCATTTCATCTTCATGATCCATGTTGATAAAAGCTCCATATGTAGTCTTATCAATCCCTTGCATCACAGAAGACCTGCAAATAAATCACAAAAAAAAGGTAGAGATGTGAATCACCTTAAGTAAACATAGACATAAATGTATGAGTATGCACCTGCTTTGATCACTACACATTAAGACAACAAATTGACGATTGTCTTTGAATAAACGGAAGAAGACTGCAGTTTGTTCTGTTAAATCTTGAGAAGCCATAACTAATAAGCCAAATGGTCCTACTCGACCACTGTAGTTTGCTGGCTTTGTAGTGCAGAGTGTCTGTGGATCATCCCACTTCGGGTCCAAAGCCTCAACCTCTTCTATTTTCGGTAGGTTAAAGGAGAGTTGTATGTCAACCTAGGCATAGAAGTTTTATAAATGCCAAAGAGAGTTGATAGTTGTGAGTGGAAATTAGCAAAAGAGGTAACCTGTGACGCGGTGACGCCTGTAACTTCAAATAATGATTTTCCTTTGAGTTTCTTGTCATAAAAACTAACATGGTTGAGGCGCAACTTTTCAATTTCCGCAACTGGCCACTGTACTAACTGCCTTCTAGTGTCACTAAGATAAACTTGACGAGGGATGGACTACAAAATCCCATTGAAACAATTTAGTAAGAAGGATTAGATAAAATATATTAGGTATGTTTTACCCAAACAAATTAGAAGATACGATTTGATTGCATTTTCTTTCTAGTTATTCTCAGTGTATTCTTATGTACAATTGATTAGCAATACATAAAATACCTACCTACGTTTCCGTTGTTCTATTATATGTTGTTCTTAAAAAATTAACACAAAAATGAATTCACATCTAGATACTTTGGAAATACTGTTACCTGAATTCCAGCCCAACCTTTTTTAACATCATCAGATGAGCTATCGGACTCGGGAATCCATCCCCATAATATTCTCCTCTTCTTTACGCTGTCAAAAAATGTCTTTGAAGCATAAAATATTCCATAATCATATCTTAAGTCTGAGCTACTTCCAGTAAGACCTTTACCATCAGGAATAAGCTTTTCCTTAAAAGGGTCATAACTACCTAGCGTGTAGTAGTCATGTCCTCGAAAGCTTGCTTTCCCCACATACTTCTGGTTTTTACCATTCGCCGAATTATCCAACCCGGATCTACTATTGGTAGATACGGGATAAAAGTCTGGACACTCCCAAACCCCAGTATCTACTCCAAAATAAAGTGGATCATCATGCAAAATCCAGTTAACAAAATCTTTACTCCTATAAAGAATCGCTACTCCTAGATTATTTCTCAAACCACCTACAACTACCCTCCAATTTCCATCCTTTCCCTTCCAGGCTGTACTAGGATCACGAAAATTGTCTCCTTTGACCCCCTTTGGTGGAGTTATTAATGGATTACCAACATACTTTACCCATTCTTTAAGGAAAGGATCTGATAAGTTTTTAGGAATTGCAAGATTCTGAACTTGTTGATTCTGCGAGTTGATTCCAGTGTACAAAACTACTGGTTTGTTTCCCGGAAGGATTGTTACTGAGCCTGACCAACAACCTTTAATGTCAAATGGCTCAGTTGGGACAAGGGCCTTGTTGAGATGAATCCAGTTGATAAGATCATGGGAGACCGAATGTCCCCATGACATTTTTATGTTAAAAACTGAACCCTTAGGATTATACTGATAGAATAAATGATAGAATCCTTTGTAATACACTGGACCTGCAATTATTGAGATGAATAACTTACAAAAATCTAACCATGTAACGAGTCAAAATGAACTCTTGAAAATTATAGAAGCACGAGATATTAATTACCATTAGGATCTGTATGGGCAAATTCACCAGGTAGAGGATACAGAATCATGCAAAGAGAGAATGAAACACGGTATTAGTTCTAAGTTTTTTAAGTAATGACATATATGTACAAAGAATTGAATGATATATAAATTACCATTCATCCAATTATTTGGAGGCCGAAGGTGGAAAGATGGTTTCCCTTGACGGGTCTTCACAGCTTGATTGTGATATAGAGAGGCAACGTGAGTATCATGAACATCATTTCCATTGCTATGGAGAACACAATACAAGGATATGACACAAAATACAAAAACTTTCATTGTCAGAGGTTAATTCATTTGCCAGAATGTGAAGTTTGGTGAGAAGTTGGCTAGTATATATAGGAACTCTATGCATATCAGTTTGTGCTATATGTAAAAGCTAATCAAGGACTTGCTATGATCAATTTGTACATTATAACTGATAAGTCGGTATTATGCAAAATTTGCATCAAAACGTCGACAAAACTATGTACGTCACAATGGTAAGTTCGTTTTTTTTCCTATCATAATATATTAAAAGATATAAAGAGAATAAGAATTTATAATAAAGTTGTCGAATTAAGGGTTAAAGGTGAGGAGGAGACAATCATGTAAAAAGATTTAAAATTTACAAAAATAACTAAACTTAAAAGGTAAAATTTGTAATTATTTTATATAAAATGGAAAGACAAGTGATAATTAATGTCACAATAACTCTTCTACCCCTTTTTAAGCTTGCATCATATTCTTTATAAGAGCAATATTCTCATCTCATCCTCTATCTTTAAATCAAAAATTACACTAAAACTCACTATATTTTCTCTCTCCATTTCAATTAAATAATATTTTTTTATACCTTTATCATTATCTTTTCTCTTTCCCTCACCACTTTTAAAAAAATATTAAAAAATTATAGAGGGAGAACGGTAGTTTTTCAAATATACAGAAAAATAACCGTGTTTTCTAAAATATAAAAACTCTTCATTCACAACACCTTAAATCACTCTCTAAATTATAAAAACATCCTTCACGTAAAATAAGAGGTTGGATGAGAATGCTCTAAGTAGGGTGAGCAACTTAACTGCCATAATCGTTAAACCGAACCATAACCGAACCAATTTTAACCGATAACTGACATAACCAGTGAGTCAGTTTAATGAATTTTTAAAAAATACGATTCGGTTTTGGTTAAAGATAATTCCAAATCCGCAATAACCGAACCGACCAATTTATTTAATCAACAATATGATTGGGATTATCTTCCACCAAACATGTTGTTTAATTATATCGTTATGATGTTTTTGATTCAACGTTTGTTATCAAATTAAGTTGAATTTCATTTTTGGATTATATAATGTCATTCTTTTTTTTGAATATTTGGTGTTAATATTATGTGACATTTGAGCCAAAACCAGGTACACCCTAATATACAGTTACCGATTTAACGATTAAACGCTTATTACGTAACGGTCGAACGATTAATCGAACGAGTCTGGTTATGACCCAAATATCCCGGGGGGGCATCTATAAGAGATATATGTTTATTATAAGCTAAAATATTAGTATTATGGCCTTAGTTCGATAGCAAACAAGTTAAACGAAAACATGCTCGTTTAACTACCCGCTGTAGATTTAAAAGGGGAAAAATAGTTATAAACCAAGCATTGTATCATCCGTTAAGCCAAAAAAGATTTACAAAACACTTAGTGAGAATGTTTTAAGCAATCCGTGAAAATATTTTTGATTTTTACAAACGTATAGTATGTTTTTATAAATTTACACAAAAATAGCCGAAAAACAGTCGTTTTCACATTGTTGTCGTACTTGATATATTTTTCGCGCCAAAAACCGAACCCGAAGTAAATTTGGACTTGGAATTTCACATTCGGGCACGTAAATTGAGAAAAGTAGGCCAGACGGGCCCAACAAGCCTAGCCAGCCAAAGTTGACTAAGAACCCCTTTTATTAATATTATTATGTTTTCTTTATAATAAAGCAAGGTAAGATATTTTGGTCATAATTCCAGAAGTTTAGACCAGAACTCTTGCTGCTCTTTCACACATCAACAAAACCCTAAGGTATTATACTCATTTTAATCAATTTGATGCATGTTTAATTCCATATAAACGTAGTTTGATTGCCAAAAATCATTCCTAACCATGTAAAAATCCTAAAAATGGTCCATAAACATGTTTTGATCATACACATGGTAAGGAACCTGGTTTGATAGTTTTTTTTTGCCATAAACACGGATTAGAGGGTTGAAATGGCATTTTTACGATTCAAAAGTTCGTTTTTATGCACTAGCCGAAACCCTAGTTCAAGGGCTGTTATGTTGATGAAAAATTGCTTGATTTGTGATATAGGACTTGTATCTAGCCTGCAAATAAGCACAAGATCTTGAAACCTTGATTAGAAAGGCGGGTAAACGAACCAAACCCGCTAAGGTAATACCGAAACACTTGATTACGGACTGTTTAGGTTAAGGTTGTGATGAGCATATTTTTAGGTCTTGAAATTTTGCAAGGACATCAGGGACCATGTCATTGAGTCCCTGTTCAAATTTGGTAATTTTTCGACCATCCGAGAATATTTGTCGAATTTATTACCGAATTGGAACGTTTATTTGGGAAAAATAGTTAAAATGCTTGAAAAATTATGAAATTTGGTTGGGAACTCAGAATTGGTATATATTGATGACACATGAAATTGGGATCATTTGGAAAAGTCTAAGGATGTTTTGTGCATATGCGTTCGTAAGAATTTTTATAGCCGAATTTTGGCCGAAAAGAATATTGAACAAGCTTATTGCATTCTGGAATTGACACAGATGCTTTTGGGATATAATTTGAACATTCAGGAATTTTTGGAAATCGTTTGGGATAAACGGACGATTTTCAGGTTAAACATAGCTGATAAAATGAATTTTTATAAATTAATAAATCAGTAAATAATTCCATAAGTATTTTTATTAAAATCTACATATTTTATTTGATAAGTGGCTAAATTTTCATAATTTAATGATTAATGATAAATTAATTATGCTAATTTGAAGATCAAACAAATTCAATTTTTAATAAAAACTAGCAAGTTCGCGATTAACGAATCTACGGGAATATCAAAGCACCAAGAGTGATCAAAAATCATATTTTTTTGGATTAATTAAGTAAAAAATAACCTTTTTATGAGAAACCTGGACAATCTGGATAGATTGTGCGCGTTTCTCCTCAAATCAAACTGAATAAACGTAAACGGACCCTATAGTGAATCCGGAACCCCAATATGTAATCTTTCTTTATAACTTAATCATTTTATCGACCAAATCATTTACCCAAGCTTACTTCGCCAAAACTGTTTTCTGAACGCATAAACGAACAACTTGGCCCAGCTGGAAAATCGGGGAAACTGAGCCAAGTTCGGTTTTAAGTATTAGACATTGAACAACATCACAACCTAAGTCTAATGACACTTTCTGGGTGTAACAGCTATACCCAGATTAGCTATATAGTCTAGTATAACGATTATAATAATATTAAAATATTAATATTATTATAATATTGATTATAGGGACTAGTGATAACAAATCAAGTGAACTACGAGCTGACGCACCACTGTATACCGACTAAACCGTGAGTTTCATGACCCCACTTTTAAACTGCTTTTACGAACTTTTGGGGTGAAAAACATGTTGATACATATCTATATATACCTCGTACTGTTTGATGATGGGAATTATCTAAGTGCTAACACACGAAAGTCCCCACGAACACAGTGATTAACTTCGAGCCGGTGGCTTGTGAATAGTACTATTGGTTTGACAAACCCAAACGGAATCGACCTGGTTGCCGTGTCACATAACGCCGTTTGCACATGACCATACTTATACAAACAGGCTATGTAGTGTTAGAAATAGCTACCGGGGCATGTTGTGGGCGGAAGGGGAGCCACAGTGGTTGATTGAGCGTGGGAAATGGATGCACGCAGCACAGACAGTCAAGGCTTCACTGTAGCTTAGCATAATTACATCATAAACATACAAACAAATGTACTTGTGAATGTACATACATACATACTTGCGTAGTTACAAATTGTGATGGTTGTAAGCAAAAATTGATTTCTTGAAACTCGTGAAACTCACCAACTATTTGTAGTTAACCCTCTTTAACATGTTTTTCAGGTAATGGATTGGATTAAGAAAATCAATGTGCTACGTGTTTGACTTGCGATCAATGCTGGGTGAATTAATGCAAGTGTGCTAATAGAAAGTAAAGCCGCTTAACGGGCTGGATTTAGTTTGTATCACCTAGTTGTAAATGAAGTTAGATCAATGTAAAATATTGTAAAGTAGTTTGTATTGTTCTTTATAAACAATGTGGTTGATATCAGAGGTGTCTGTTACATTTCCGTTTTACGCTTCCGTAAATCGCTTAACGGGGTGTGATATATTATGGATTATATACTTTGTTAGATTATGTCATGTCGTCTTTTGTAATAATTGGTACCAAACTTTTTGGCCCAATTACATTGTTTTGGTTACGGTTAACCGACCCATAACCGACTCACTATAACCTACAAAACCAATTAACCAAAACCGCCACAACGGGTCGATTATGGTTATGGGTGTGGCTTAAAATCACCCCAAACCGACCCATACACACCCCTAGCTCTAACTAGTAAAGCTCTTAAAATCAACACCCTTACTTTGACCATCACTCCTACATTATATATAGTAGAGATTATATAGAAGTCGATTCCTTTCTAAAAGGGATTTTGCATTATAATCTGTAATATTTCTCATTAAACTGATTGCAAGAACAACTAGAAGAAAACCGACATGGTTTGAGTAATTAGTTATCAGATTATATAAGTCGATTTCATTCTGGTTCTTATGATTTTGTTAGACTAAAGCAGAAGAAATGGTTGGAATAAGATTACTTAATTTAGATTTCTTGTGGTCTTAGTCAAATCCATAGGAATTCATAACATTCAATCACTAGTAGGAAGGAAAGTAGCATACCAGTGATTGAGGGAATTTGCATGAAAACATTCCAATTTCAATTCCTTCATTTAAACCAAACACAATTTTTTATGAAAAACATTCTAATTCCAATTCCAATGAAATCTTTAAACTAAATAGCCTTTTAGGTCGTGTTTGTTTCACATAATGAAATGTAATTGAAATCAGAATTTGCATAGAATTTAAAATTGAAAAGAGTTGGAATTGGATATGAAATTCCAATAGGATTGGAATCCAATTCCATTCTTGATACGTTCGTTTGAAAAATGAATTGGGATCTATCACCATGAATACAGCCGCTTCTATAGCCAACCCCACCATGATCAGGTCAAAAGCACGATCACGTTCAGGTTAACATTCCGATCGCATTTGAGTCGACCGACCGAGTCTACAGTCCGGGTCTACGTTTTGTGTCACTCTCGGGTATACGTTCGGGTCGAGATCGAGGTTGCCGATCTGTATTCCGTGTCGCATTCAGGCCGATGTTCCGGGTCGACGGCCTGATCGCTTTCAGGTCAACAGTCCGGTAGCACTCGGGTCAATGCTTTGTAAGCGTTTCGGGTCGACGAACAAGTCGCATTCGACGTTTCGGGTAGCATTTAGGTTGGTGATCCGGATCACGATCGATTTGACGGTCGGTAACGCGTTCAGGTTGTGTTTGCGTCGACAGTGTAGGTCACATTCGGGTCGACAGTCTAAACAAACGTGAACTGACCTGGTGCGACGAACCGAACGCGAACTGACACGTAGTATCAAACCAACGTGAACTGACTCAGAGCGTCAAACCGAACGCGACCTTACCCAGACCGTCGAACCGAACGCGAACTGACCCGGAGCATCGAACTAAATGTGAATTGACCCGTTAGCCCGGAGCGCCAAAGCAAAATAAACCGGATTGTCGATCAGAACACACGTTGACGTGAAGAGTTGAACTTAACACAAACTGACCCAGGGTGTTGAACAAAAGCGAAAGCTTCAAACCAAACGCGAACTGCCCCGGAGGTCGAACCGAAACTAACCTAGATCGTCGAACCGAACGCTCTTTGATGTAGAGCGTTGAAGTGAACGCTAACTGACCCGGAGTGTTGAACCAGAGCAAAAGCGTCGAACCGAACGTGAACTGGCCTGGTGCGTCGAACCGAACGTGAACTAACCCGGGGCGTCGAACCAAACGCGAACTGACCGAGCACCGACCTGAAAGTGCAACAACTCGGAGCATTGACCTAAATGTGGACACACCCGAACATGAACATGTTAGTCGACCGATTAAAGATTCCAACAAAATTACTTGAATTCTTTTATTTAAAAGAATTTGAAAGAATTAAATTACAATTCCAATTCTTTGCAACCAAAGACACCAAACTGGAATTAAGTTTTCAATTTCAACAAGACAAACACCTTAAGAAATAGACATCAATTTCAATTCCATTCAAATTCCGTTCCATTCCAACGAAACGAATATACTGTTAACAATTAATCGGTATTGATACTTTGACGTTATTTAGCTCTTCCATGTTGTGGCTAGATCATTTGTTGCTTGATTCAAAAAATAAAAATAAAAAAGCATAAACATAAAAAAAAAAAGTGGGGGGGGGGGGGGGGAGGTTGGATGATGACAAATCGGCTAAGATTCGAAAATGGCCACTTTAACTGATGCAGTCATTCTAGTGGCAGATAGATAGGATAGCGTACTTCAATTCGTTCAAGAATGAAGAAACAAAGGGGAATAAGGATCTATGGCCCAAAAGTTAAGTTCGTGGTGGACCTAGAGAAGGGAACTTCGCATGCGTAACATAGTGCAGTTTGGGGAAGCTTGCTTATGCCCCTAGGTGCCCTCACTCCCCGTTTTTTGCTAAGTAGTTTAAATTTACATCTTTTTCTTCAAAAAAAATTTTATTTTATCCAACCTTCACCACTGGAAGTCTCAATAATACAGAGGTTGTTTCAAGCTTTAGCTGATTCATGTACTAATGATAGAAGTTGTTTTGTCATAGCTAGAAAGTGAGTTTTCTCCATTTTTTTTCTATGTTTTCATAAGCCATATTAATGAAAGACGGAGACCATGCGAGTATCATGAGCATTCCCTATAAGAAAAACATTATTTAGTATAATATAAAAGTAAATCTTGAGCGACCATCACGAAATCACCGACCCAATGAAAGCGTGTTTTAATCATGCTAATTTTATATATGATTTTCTCTGTTTACGTCATTTAGAATTAAACATCTTATCATCTTTTGTTATAATTCGTTATTTCATTAAAAAAATATAATTACAACTTATAAAATTAATAGATGTGTTTTTTTATGATTCTGAAATACAGTTAAACTATAAATATTAAATGATTAGATTAAAAAAAACATATATTATATCAAATTAAATAGTTTAATAAGTTTAAATTATATTTTCTAATTGAATAAATTGTTTGACAACACACCACGTATTCATATGAATATTTCATTAGAAAATATAATTTGAACTTATTAAACTATTTAATTTGATATAATATATGTTTTTTTTAATCTAATCATTTAATATTTATAGTTTAACTGTATTTCTTTTAAGATTCTCATGTATCACATGGGTTCTAAACCTAATATATATATATATATACGTGTGTGTGTGTTTGTTTGTGTGTGTGATTGATACCAATATTTATACTATTAAAAATAGAAAAGTTATATTAACAATATTTACGGTGATAATAATAAGGAAGTGCTTGGGTGAGCTTCTAAAACTTGTTTATTTCCTTTTTGAAAGTAAAAAGTATTTGACAAATCTCCTCAAAAAACTTTAACTTGGAGCTTTTTAAAGTGGTTTTTGTTTTTCAGAAAATAAATAAACAAATTTAAAAGCTCACCCAAACACTCTATAAGAAGAAATTAATAATAACTTAATAGTTATTTCAGTTATATATATTTGGTGGAGTCTATTAAGTGGAAAAAAATATTAGAGTGATTAATATGTAAATAAATAATGTTAAGGGAAAATAGTGATTGATTTTACAAAAATCGTATGAAGAAGGTACGTTTAACAACTTCGTATTTTTTTTTTCTTTTTTCTTTTGAATGTTAATGGTAGTTGTTGAATGTTGTGTCACTTTTGCTTGATGAAAACTATGCCTAGCTAACTTTCACTTAAATGTGCTGGTATTCTTGTCATCACTTAAAAACACATGTTTTCATAAAGTAGTGAGCAACGTGTACCAGCTTGGCTAGGCCACTTTGTTGCCTAATTGATGAACTTATCATCACAAAATTGGAAAGAAAGTAGCTAAGATGATGACAGCCGGGTAGAAAATAGTCACTTTAACCGACGTAGGGCCTAACAATGTAGTGGTAGGCACGATAACTTGATTGATTCATTCAAGAATTTTGAAACAAAATGAATATGGTTCGATGGTCCACATGTTTAAGATGGTGGACCTAGAGAAGGTTCTCCGCATGCGTGATATAGTGCCAAGGACAAATCACTTTAATCATAAGGAAATCTAGCTATATGAGATTTTTGTTTCAAGTTTTACAAGATCTATGAACTCATCACTATATAAACTGAAGTAGATGGACTATAATTTCGTTGTTTATGGATAGAACGTCAGGTCGAGGGACTTCTATGAACTCTCTAGGACCCAGGTCGGGTCAGCGTGCTACAAAATGAACATCAAAACAAATAGCGAAAATAAATTACTAAATTAGATATATTCTAGTCAATTACATGAACGGTCTTACATAAACGTTCATTAAATTGCCTTAGGATCCGAGCTTTCACCCAACAATTAAACTAGGTTGTCAAAAAGCCGTTCTTCAAATATAATGTTGATGTCAATATGGTTGAAGTTTATAATGCCACAGGTAATGCCCTGGATGATTATGAAGGTGATGAACAGGAGAAGAGTATTGAAGTTGACCATGTGTATAGTGATGAAGATAACTCCACTGTGTTGAATACCGTGAAACAAAAGATAAGAAGGAAAGCAATTTGTCCTGGGCCTGGGAGTGATGTATGCCCATTCTATGTCGGTCAGTTAATTGAAGATAAGGATACGTTGAATGAAATGGTTAAAACATATGCGGTGGGATCAAGAAGAGATCTTTTCATTAAGAAAAATGACAATATAAGGTATAGAGTTGTGTGCTTGGGTAAGAATCCTACTTTGATTAGTGGTGAGGGTTCAAACTTGCCAACTAGGGAAAACCCTAAGGCTCAAAGTGTAAAAAAGAGAACATTAAACCCACTTGCCCTTGGCAATTCAGATCTCAAGACCATCCATTTCAGATCAGTGGTTGATATGCTAAAAGTAGTCTAATAATTATTTAACTAAAATTACGCTAATGTATACACTAAGTAATAAATTCTAGACTCTTAAACTTAACTAAACTACTAACCGACAAGTGAACCAATCGACTCTAGTACAGCTAAGTAAGTCCGGATATAGAACCCACAGAACTCTTTAAATTACGTAAACTAGCTAAATTAGACTCAATTACATACACGACTATTTATTTATTATTTGTTTAAGGGAGCTTTTACTAATAAAATAATTTTAAACTAATTTAAACTTATTCAGAAAACTAAAGACGATTAAACTTAGAACTTGAACTTAATTCAGATGATGATTCGATAACTACCTAGGCTAGAATCCCCTAAATTTAGGTTGTTAATTAATCGAGAAACTATTTAGTTATGGATTGGGATTGTAAAATAGACACCTAACAGAAAACCCGAACAAGACCCCTGACCCTTCTCAAGAGAGACCTATGGGTTTCTAATAAGTTTCAACGCACACCAGTATTAAAAAATCAAGTTTCCTTACGGTCACCTAATTATTTATGACTTAGTTCCTTTAAACGAAATCCTACCTTACAGCGCGGAAATCAAAGGCAGTTTAATATATTTAATTGATTCAATAGACAATAATTAAATAATCAAACCTAGACGGACTCCTTACGAAGAACTAAATCTAGCAAGATCAAATAATAAAGATCTATCAATAACCTAGCACTTTACAGCTATTTAGGTTAGCAGTACACTTAGGTGTAATTAATTAATAATTATTATTCCTATGATCTTAATGCATAAAAATCATAAAATAGTCAAAAACACAAAGTAGATGACCTAATAGCAACCTATCATAATGACAAACAATAATCAAGGCAACTTGGAATAATAACAATCAATTAAACAATCCTAAATATCCATATGCATCAATTTAATATGATTAAACCATTACTAAATCATAAAACCAAAACGATAAATAATCCCAAATCAAAACACCACGTCAAAGTTGTTGGACTCGATATGCCCAAGACACATATTATAATTGATGTGGCTATTATGTCATGACCCAAGTCGGGTCATACCCAATAACAAGCTAGACAAACACCAATAATATTTGTTTATATATGATATGATCATAACAAATGACTATTAACACTTGATTTATTTAGAAAAAGAGTTTCTAAATACAATGTACTTGTGTAGTAAATAAATCATATGGATGATTTATATTTTGAGAGAACTTTACATAGTGTTATTTAAGTTGGTTAAATAAGAATATTTAAACCAAATTACCAAGCATATCACCTACAAGTTTTATAACATAATTTATAAACATATAAATTGATTGTTATAAAAATTGATAAAAATAATAACAAGAAAAGGAAGGGGGCGTCCCCCCCCCCCTCTCCTTCTCCTTCTTATTTTATTATTATACTAGAGTTAGTGGAGGCATGCAATTAGTTCCATTGGTGGACTTGGGTGGTGATGTTTTTTGAAATATTTTATTCTTTCTTTCTCTCATTTTCTCTCCAACCTACAACACAACACACAAGTCACAAGAGGATTTTTCCTCTCTTCCTCTCTTTTTTGATTTTTGGCCAAACAAGAAAGGAACAAGGAAAAGAAATTTCAAGTGTAAATCCTAGCTAATCAAGGTGTATTGTCGGAGGCTTGGGGTATGCAAGCTTGAGGACCTTCCCTTTGAAGTTCTTGCCTTCCAACCATCCTCTCCTTCACCTGGATTTGATTCCCTTGAAAGGTATCCTTACATGCATGGACTTTTAGTGACATGCATGTGTTTGATAGTATAAATTTCGTATTTGGATCCAGGATTGGGTTTTGCATGTGTAAAATAGGTTTTATGCATATCAAACTAACAAGATTTAAAAGTATTTCCGCTGCATTTTCATAAAAATTGGGTTTTTATGACTTTGATAATCTTGTTAAAGCCCAACAATGGTATCAGAGAGCCGCTTATACTGATGCATGCTTCATTAGACCCAAAAATTTTTGGGTTTATGGTGGGGTTTTACCATATGGCCGAAAATTTTGGGGGTTTTTGTTACCCCATGGTTTTTCAAGGTTATACTTTACATGCATGTGGTAATCTTGAAAAACCAAATCATTTGGATGATTAATTGTGTTGTTTGGACAAAACCCAGAATTTTCGGTTTCTGTTTGTTTTGGTCGAAATTTTCAAAGGGTAAAGGGGAACCATTTTGGGTCTTATATTATTGCATATATGTATATGTATTGGATGTTAATAACCTAGCCATGGCCTTGTGTTTGGTTGAATGATTGTGTTAAATGTTTATTCATTAAAATGGTTGTTTGTTCATTCAATATGGTTGAAATATTTATTTGGGTTTGTAATCTATTTATTTATTTCAATTCTTTTGTAATAATAAGTAGATTAAATGCATTTCTTTTACTAGAGAAAAATGTATTAGGATATATTTTTGTAAAAGAAGATGCAAGGAAGGAGGCCCAAATAAAATGAAGGAGACCACAACACGGGGGTGAACACTTGAAGCATTTGGATGCGGGATCAAATGAGAGTTCACCGACACAAGCACATGTCCTTTTGAGTCCCTTAAGAGAGACCTTTTGACACACTTGTCTTTGGTCAACAAGTGTGGTCAACATTAGGAGGCTATGTTTATGAACTTGTGGTTGTGTATGTTTTATGCTTGCATGATTGATTTACTTTTGTTTGTATGTTATTGCAATGTGGTTTGCTAACAACTTAAATCAACAACTAGCATAAAATTGGTTCCTTAGAAATCGTTAGGTAATAAAAATTGGTTTTATTAAAGGCTAATAATTTCATAATAAAATGGGTTTTATTAATAGGAACTTTGAAAATGGGTTTTTCAACTAAGTACCATACATTTGAATGCATGCAAATGAAAGGTACATAAAAGGTTTTCCAATCTAGAATTTAGAAAACTAAAAATTCCTTTTATAAAATAAGTTGAACACCATCCTTTTATATGACACTCGAATCACTTGGGAACTAGGTGTGAGATAAAGGTCACCTAACTACATTAGAGGAAACTTGTGAGTTTGAGGTGGGCTTGCCATATTTGTGGGATAAAGGTCACCTAACCACTTGTATGTGCAAACTCACACGTGTGTGTAAGTAGGACGACTTAAATTGGAAACCATGTGAATAGGGTCACCGACGCATGGCGTACAATGGTGTTGATGGGATTAAACATGCCAACTAAGCATGAGATGCTTAACCGATCCCTTATCACTTTGTTATATTTGTAGATGGCCACAACAACAATCCACCTAACGTTATTATTCCACCCGTTAACAACCTATCACTAAGATCCATTCTTGACAAGAATCGTCTAAAATATACCAACTTTATGGATTGGTATTGAAACTTGAGAATCATTCTCAAGCAAGAAAAGAAATACTATGTAATAGACGAGCCTATTCCCGATGAACCTAGCATTGATGATGCCGAAAACCATGACAATTAGGTAAAGCACAATGAGGATTCGGTGTAAGTTTCTTGCCTCATGTTGGGAACTATGATTCCCGAGATTCAAAAGAATTTTGAACTTCATGGGGCATACGACATGATCAGCCAACTTAAGGAAATGTTCCTTACACAAGCTAGGGTGGAACGCTTCGAAACGGTTCGAGCACTTCATGCATGTCGTATGGAGGAAACCCAATCGGTCTCATCTTATGTACTTAAGATGAAAAGCCACATTGATCGTCTCGATCACCTTAATTGTCGCATCTCAAACGAGTTAGCCACGGATTTGATCCTAAATGGCTTAACTAAAAGGTTTAAGACATTTGTTATGAATTATAATATGAATGGATGAGACAAGAGCATTTGTGAGCTTCATGCAATGCATAAAATGGCCGAGACGGGAATGGGTAAAAAGGTTTTACCCGTTCTCACGATCAATGAGGGAGGCTATAAGAAAAGGCATCACCCGGAACCCAAGGCAAAGGTTGCCAAAGGTAAGGGACAAGTCAAGGGCAAGTTTAAGGGAAAGGCTAAAGTGGAACCACCCAAACCAAAGAAGCTAAAGGTTAGCTCAGAGGATCCATGATTTGGATGTGGGGAGATTGGGCATTGGATGAGGAATTGTCTAACCCGTCTCAAAGAGTTGAAAGCTAAGAGGGATGTGGGGTAAACCTCGGGTACAACTTTCATGATTCATATTCATCTTAATCTTATTTCCTCTAACACATGGGTATTGGATACCGGATGTGGAACCCATATTTGCAATTCATTGCAGGAGTTCAAGGGAAATAAAGGATTCAAGAAAGGAGATATTAGTCTCTTCATGGGCTCGGAGCAAAGGTTGTTGTCGAACCCCGAGGAGACTACACATTGAAGCTTCCAAATGGTTTGGAAGTTATTTCGAAAGATGTTTTGTAAGCTTCTAATTTGACTAGGAACATTATCTCCGTTTCTTTATTAAGACAATGTGGTTTTGATTTAATGTTTGTGGACAATGGTATTTATGTTTTCATGAATGATGTCTTTTATTTTAAAGCAATGCCGTCTAATGGCATTTATGAATTAGTTCATGATAACACATCCTTTGATAACATGTTGTACCAATCAAGCACCAAGAAACTCAAAATGGATTTGAGTAAGACTTATCTTTGGCATTGTCGCCTTGGTCACATAAACAAAGACCGCTTACATACACTTCAAAAGAATGGTCTTTTGGAATCAAGTGAAGATGATTCATTTGATAAGTGTGAGTCTTGTTTACTTAGAAAGATGACCGAGGACCCCTTTAGTGGAACAAACGAAGGGGAAAAAGACTTATTGGGTATCATACATTCGGATGTATGTGGTCCCTTTAAGGCAATGACAAGGAACGGTGAAAGATACTTCATTACTTTTATCGACGATTATAATTATTATGGGTATGTGTACTTGTTAAGACACAAAGATGAAGCCTTTGAAATGTTCAAAGTCTTCCAAAATGAAGTACAAAATCAACTCGATAAAACCATCAAAGTATTTCGTTCGGATAGAGGAGGTGAATACCTAAGTGATGCTTTCCGATATCATCTTAGGAGTTGTGGGATCATCTCACAACTTACTCCACCCGAAACACCACAACATAATGGTGTGTCCGAAAGGAGGAATCGAACTCTATTGGATATGGTTCGATCTATGATGGCTAGAAGCACATTACCTCTATCATTTTGGGGTTTCGCTTTGCTCTCCCCGGCCCGTATTCTAAATATGGCCCCAACCAAGAAAGTGGACAAAACACCTTATGAAATATGGAATGGAAGGGTTCCATCATTGTCATATTTAAAGGTATGGGGTTGTGAGGCTTATGTCAAGAACAACACCCAAAACAAACTTGAAAATAGATCCACTAAGTGTATCTTTGTAGGATATCCCAAGGACTCCATGGGATATTATTTCTACAACCCAACTGAGCAAAAGGTTTGCTCGAAAGGCCGAGTTCATGGAAACTAAGTTCCTTATGGAAGGTACTAGTACAACGATGGAACTCGAGGAGGATCGAGAACCACAAGACGATACACATTTGGTTGATACTAGCAATCAACAAGAGGTTGTTAATAATGATCAAGTGGTTGATCAAAACACACAAAACGTTCGTAAATCCGGTAGAATTAGTCATCCACCCGAAAGATATGGATTTTTCATGGATGGATGCTATGTGGTAGATTCGGATGAACCCACCACATACCGTGATGCAATGTCACAATCCGATTGTGACAAATGGCTTGAAGCCATGAACGTAGAGATGCAATCCATGCATGACAACCAAGTATGGGATTTGGTTGTACCACCTCTTAATTCCAAACCGGTTGGAAGTAAGTGGGTTTTCAAGAAGAAAACCGATATGCATGGAAACTTGGATACTTATAAAGTTAGACTTGTAGCAAAAGGTTTCACTCAAACTCAAGGGGTTGACTATGATGAAACTTTTTCTCCCGTAACAATGCTAAAGTCTATTAGGATATTGTTTGCCATAGCCGCACATTATGACTATGAGATATGGCAAATGGATGTCAAAACTGCTTTCCTAAATGGGCATATTGAGGAAGATGTCTATATGGTTCAACTCGAAGGTTTTAGCGATCCACAACATCCTAACAAAGTATGCAAGTTAAAGAAATCAATCTATGGATTGAAACAAGCATCTAGAAGTTGGAATCACCGTTTTGATGAAGAAGTTAAAAAATTTGGATTCATCAAGAATGGTGATGAAGCTTGTGAGTATCATTACCTTCTTAGTATTGTATGTTGATGATATACTACTATTTTGGAATGACATTCCAACCATGGAAGGGGAAAAAGAATGGCTTGGAAGTTGTTTTTCTATCAAGGATCTTGGTGAAGCCGCCTATATTTTGGGAATAAAGATCTATAGGGATAGATCAAGGCGGTTGATAGGTTTAAACCAAAGTGCATACATTGACAAAATCTTGAAGAGGTTCAAGATGGAGAACTCTAAGAAAGGTTTGGAACCGATTCAAAGAGGAATGATATTGAGTGTGTCTCAATGTCCAAGCTCGAAGGAAGAGCAAGATAAAATGAATGGGATCCCATACGCATCAGCTATTGGATCCATCATGTATGCAATGGTATGCACTAGACCGGATGTATCATGCGCTTTAAGCATGACAAGTAGATTCCAACATAATCCGGGAAGTAGCCATTGGATGGGGGTTAAGAGTATATTGAAATAACTTAGAAGGACTAAGGATATGTTTCTAATATATGGTTCGGGTGAGGATGAACTCGTTGTAAAGGGTTACACGGATGCGAGTTTCCAAACCGATCGAGATTATTCTAGATCACAATCAGGATATGTTTTTGTTATGAATGGTGGGGCAATCTCTTGGAAGAGCTCAAAGCAAGACGTGGTAGCATTATCCACCACAGAATCGGAATACATCGCCGCCTCATTGGCAGCTCAAGAAGCTGCGTGGATTAGAAAATTCATTGCCGACCTAGGGGTAGTTCGTACCATTCAAGACCCTCTAGAGATCTTTTGTGACAAAGAGGGTGCGATTGCTCAAATCAAGGAACCTCGTGCACATCAAAAGATGAGGCACATTGAGCGGAGGTTCAACTACATAAGGGATGAAGTTGAAAAGGGAAAGATATGTATTCGCAAAGTTCACACCGATCAAAACATTGTGGATCCACTCACGAAGCTCCTTGAAAGGCCAAAGCATGAGGGTCATATTTGTGCCTTAGGACTTCGATATTCTAGTGATTGGATATGATCGAATTTTGTATTTGGATATCGGAACAAATGTTATTTTGACTCATTCATATGATTATGGTTTATGATTATGAAATTTTGAGTTATGTACCATTTTAGCATGTTTAAATCCATGAATAAGTTACTTATTCTAAATGTCCGTAGTCGCTCATATTTGTGGGAACAAATATGAAGGTAAGACTATTATGAACTTGGATTGGTGGATATTCATGGGATATGAATATAGAGAAAGGGTTGCTGCCAAGGTTCATAGATATTTATGGGTTATATATATTGGACTAGCCCGCTCTCAAATGTTACTACATAGAATCCTTGTGATTGATCATAAGTAAATTTGAGTAAAGGCGAAATCATAGTATCCTCTGGCTTGAGATACATATTGGGTCTTGATATTCACTGAATATTATGCTTTAACTTAGTTCTTCGCTGCTCTGAAACATGACAGTATATAAGGCTAAGATCAGGTCTGGTACAAGGTGATTGTGAGAGACGTATGTAGTCAAGAGGGGGTTTGACCCTCTTATTCGTTGAGAGTGAGATGTCTAAGGCCTGAAAGTTAAATCAACAGAGAATGATCACTATGTGTCTCTGGATTTAACATGACATCTGTGGCAAAAAGATAAATGATAGATGTACCTAAATCATTTCAAGTAAGGGACTTGAAGGGGATGATGTTATTGAATGGCACTTCATCATGCGTATTAGGGGTAGTAAACCGTAGTTAGGTGGTATTTGCTACTTGCATCAATCTTCTATGTATCTTGTGCAAGTGGGAGATTGTTGGACTCGATATGCCCAAGACACATATTATAATTGATGTGGCTAGTATGTCATGATCCAAGTCGGGTCATACCCAATAACAGGCTAGACAAACACCAATAATATTTGTTTATTTATGATATGATCATAACAAATGAATATTAACACTTGAGTTATTTAGAAAAAGGGTTTTCTAAATACAATATACTTGTGTAGTAAATAAATCATATGGATGATTTATATTTTGAGAGAACTTTACATAATGTTATTTAAGTTGGTTAAATAACAATATGTAAACCAAATTACCAAGCATGTCACCTACAAGTTTTATAACATAATTTATAAACATATAAATTGATTGTTATAAAAATTGATAAAAATAATAACAAGAAAAGGAATAGGGCCGCCACCCCCCCCCCCCCTCTCTCCTTCTTCTTATTATTTTATTATTATACTAGAGTTAGTGGAGGCATGCAATGAGTTCCATTGGTGGACTTGGGTGGTGATGTTTTTTGAAAGATTTTATTCTTTCTTTCTCTCATTTTCTCTCCAACCTACAACACAACACACAAGTCACAAGAGGATTTTTCATCTCTTCCTCTCTTCTTTGATTATCGGCCAAACAAGAAAGGAATAAGGAGAAGAAATTTCACGTGTAAATCCTAGCTAATCAAGGTGTATTGTCGGAGGCTTGGGGTATGCAAGCTTGAGGACCTTCCCTTTGAAGTTCTTGTCTTCCAACCATCCTCTCCTTCACCCGGATTTGATTTTCTTGAAAGGTATCCTTACATGCATGGACTTTTAGTGACATGCATGTGTTTGATAGTATGTATTTGGTATTTGGATCCGGGATTGGGTTTTGCATGTGTAAAATAGGTTTTATACATATCAAACTAACAAGATTTAAAACTATTTCCCGCTGCGTTTTCATAAAAATTGGGTTTTTATGACTTTGATAATCTTGTTAAAGCCCAACAAAAGTAGGTTCATCATAAGCCTAGGCAGTCTATAATGTTTAGCCTATCATTATAAAATCAAACAAGACAAACTTAAAGGAAATCATGGTGAAAAATAATGTAAACGGAAGAAAATAGGTTATAAAACCTATTTTCTTGCCTTCAAACCCGCCAAATATTGCAATCTAAGATCCAGGAAACTCCAAATTCGGCTCTGGTTCGCAGGGTATGCTCAGGATTAAGTTTAGGGGTGTTTAAATAGGTTTTCTGGGCCCAAAACTGATAAAAAACGAAGAAAATTCGAGAAATTGGGTGCCCAGAGCGCCGCGCGGTGGGATTTTGCTTCCCGGTCACGCGGCGCCGCGGGCTAGGGGTGGCTGACCAGTCCGGTTTGTTTACGTATGCTGTCCGGTTCAATTCTGATGTGGTCCGGTTCATTTCTGATGCTCTGGTTCACCGGTTTTGCTTGTTTTAGCTTGTTTTTCGCCCTTTTTAACCATGAACAAGTCCCAGAACCTACCTTATTCAAATGTGTTAGTAATATGCAAATTCTAATAAAAACCAAACAAAAACAAATAAAATATTAATGAAAATATACAAGGGATTTATATATATTTAGCATTATATCAGTGGTGTGTGAAGACATCTCCCACCAACATCAATGTCTCCAAACTAGGGTTGTTAGTTTATACACTATGGGCACTATAGCCAGGGAGATAGAGTCAGAAATTGAAACCAATCCTACAATCCCCGTGAAATCACTTTAAGATAAAATCCAGAAGAAGCAGCAGATCCACGTTTCGGAAGTGAAAGTGAGAAGAGCAAAGAAGTTTGCTAATGATAAAAAGGATGCTGATTTTATACAATAGTACAGTATGCTAAGAGCCTACCTTGAACAACTGGTAAAAGCCAACCCTGGTAGTCATGTCAAAGTAGATGTTGAACCATGCCATGACCCTAACAGTCCTACTAGGCAATTCTGGAGAGTTTATGTATGTTATGATCCTACAAAGAGAGGTTTTCAAATGTTGGGAAGAGAAATTTTAGGGCTAGATGGGTGTTTTATGAAAGGCCCATTTCCAGGTCAAATCTTAACTTCAGTAAGTATTGATGCTAACAAGTGTATTTATCCAGTTTCTTTTGCACTCGTGGAAAGTGAAACTATGTACTCATGGGCATGGTTCTTAGAGTGCCTTAGAGATACCCTTGATTTGCCCATCGATGTAAACTTCACTTTTATTAGTGATCGTCAAAAGGTAATTCTGTCCATGCTCTTTAGTTGTATTTTGTGCTCTCTAATATGTTAATGTTGTATTTTATGTTTTTTTGTTGCTGTTAATGCATTATTGTTGCTGTTAATGTTGTTTTTGTTGCTGCTAATGCTGTATGGTTGCTGTTAATGCTATTTTGTTGCTGCTAATGCTGTTTTTTATGCTGCTAATGTTGTATTTTAATGCTGTATTGCTATTAATGCTGTTTTTATGCATTATTCTTGCTGTTAATGCTGTATTGTTGCTGCTAATGCTGTTTTTATGCTGTTATTGCTGTTTTCAGGCTGCAAATGCTGTTTTTTTTAGGTTGTGTTGTTGTTAATGCTGTAAATGTTGTTAATGTTGATGTTGTTGTTATTTGCTGTTTTAGGGCTTAATTCAAGCATTAGAAAAAGTGTTTCCTGGAGCTGAGCATCGATTTTGCGTTAGACACATCATTGAGAACATGAAGAAGCAATGGCGTGGAGATGTGTTCAAAAACATGTTCTTAAAAGTAGCTGGTGTCACTTTCATCCCTTACTATTTGAAAGCTATGGAGGAAAAAAAGGAAGCAGATGCTACATTATATGATTGGGTCAACCAGATTCCCGCTAAAGCATGGTCAAAAGCACGTTATTCAGGTAGGGCAAAGTGTGATATGCAATTGAACAATATGTGTGAGAGTTTTAACAAGCAATTGGTTGGAGCAAGGGACAAGCCTGTGATCACATGCTTGGAGTATATCAGAGAGTACATGACAAAGAGGATTATTAATGTGAGAAAGATGATTTCAAAGGCTGCAGGCCCTTTAACACCAAATGCTACAAAAGCATTTGAAGAAATCAAGACCGAGGCATCACAATTGACTGTTCTTATGGTGGATGCTGATAATTACGAGGTAAAATATTATTACAGGCCATTCACTATTCTTATTTTTTTATTCTAACATTTCTTTTTATATTGATAGGTGAACAATATAAGGTTTCAATGCGTGGTGAACGTGAAATACAAAACATGCACTTGCAGGAAGTGGGATTTGACAGGGATACTGTGTAAACATGCAGTGGCAACTATAAATGACATGGCTATAAATAATATGAATGTTGGCATACCTGAGCAATGGGTTTCTGAAGCTTATTGGTTAGATACTTGGAAAATGATGTATGATAACCAAATAATTCCAATCCCTAGTGAAGATTATTGGATGACTTCATGAGTTCCAACAACACTGATTCCACCAAAACATCATAAGCAGGTAACAAAATGAGCCCGAGCTTTTCTTATCGAGCTCGAGCTTCAATAACTAAATAAATATATTATGTTATATATAATATTACAATTGAAAAAACATGTTCAATAACTAAAGTATTAATTCAACATTTTATTGTGTCTTTTGCATAGATTGGGAAGCCAAAGAAAAAGAGGAATAAGTCATGGGATGAGAGGACAAAAAGAGTTGCTGAGAATAAAATGACAAAAAGAGTAGAAGAGGTTGAGAAAGTGTTTCTAAGGGAGGAAGAATGACAAGAAAAGGAGGCACAGTAAATGCGGAAATTGTGGTGGTTTTGGCCATAATCGTAAAACTTGCACCGGTAATGATGGGACGACAACTACAAGTGCACAACGTGGGTGATGTTCTTGACTTTTTATTGTTATGGTTTATGTGAAGTTATTGACTTTTTAGTGTTTTGGGTTTGACTTTTATTCTGGACTTGGTTATGTGTGATGGCAGACTTTTTGGTGTTTTGGGTTTGACCTTTAGTTTTAGACTTGGTTATGTGTGATGATATTGACTTTATTATGTGTAATGGTATTAACTTGGTTAAACAAATTTGTAGCACTTATGTGCATGCCCCGAACAAATTTATAATGTGTTAGTTTATATGAATGGAATAAACGAAACATAGAGAAACAAATTTATTCAACTGAAACATTAAAACAAAGAAATACATAACACAACATAACGTTAAACATGGTCTAGTTTATTGGACTCAACATTAAAACAGAGGCACATTCTAAAGAAAATACATAACACAAATTAAGTGCACTCCCTATTTCCAGTGACAATCATCATTTGACCATTCTGAGTCCGAATTATGCTCGCCTTCATATGGATCATGGTAATAATCAACATCCGGCTCCATTGTATAATCCCAAGCAGTTTTCAATACCTCAAGATCATAATCACGCTCCGGCTCCAACTCATATTCTTCGTTAGCTTTGAATACTTCGTCATCTTGCACTACAAAGGCCACTAGTCATGTTCTTGCAATTGATAAACTTTACTTCCGACCTCACCCACATGACCCGCTTCCTTGTTAACCTTACCTACATGACCCTCTTCTTGGTCAACCTTACCCACAATTTCTTGTACTTGGCCCGCTTCCATATGACCTTTAACAACTTCTTGATGGTTGTAACAATGCTATGTAACATAAAATACAACATGTAAATAGATTGAACATAAACAAATACCATTAGCAATTCAATTCAACCATTACATGCTTACAAAGTACAACTAAAAACAACACAAGAACTCAAAAAGTACAAACGTAAACAAGGAAAAACATCCAACTAATTCCTAAAGCAATCTTCAATTTGGTGACTTCCTTCGCTTTGTTTCTTGTATATCTTTCTTGTTCATACTCCTCACCAAAGCAGGAATCCTTTCACAGCCGGGACAAGTAGGAGTATCTGCCCACCTTAACCATCCATAAGAACCCTTCTATAATGAACAACAATAATCAACAAACCTAACCCTAATAAACTAGTTTTTTTCACAATTAACTTCATACCAACTGATATCATTCAAAAGAGCTAAAAATCAACCGATTTTATTCACAGTTAAGGTCAATAACAACTTATTTCATTCAAAATTAAACTAAAACAAAATGATTTAAATGTTTTTCCTTAAATAACAGTGAGTTTTTTCAACAAACTAATTCAAAATTAAAAACAAACTGGGCATTTGAAATACTTACACAGCACAAGAATCGTCGGTCAGGGTTAGCATCCGCCCGAGATGTACGATAGCACGTACCTGAACCACATGAGCAAAACAAATCTGATGCACCAACACCATGTGACCTTGATTTCGCCGAAGAAGAGGAGGATAACTGAGACATTTTGGCTCCAATAAAAGATGATAGTTACCAAGGGCTCCAATCTAATCGAAGAGGAAGAAGAAGACTCAGTCAATAGGGTTCCATATTACCAAGATGGAAGAAGATGACGAGAATTACCTAGGGCTCCCTACAATCGCGTTATACCTCCGGCTCCCTCCCAATCGCGTTATACCTCCGACTCCCTCCCAATCGTGTTCGTATACCTAGGGCTCCAATATTGTTCGTATACCTATGAGAGCTGCTATAACTTGTTATAATCAAGCAGGGGTAAAAAAGTAAATGCCTGCATATTTGGATGGAAAAACTAACGGATGTTAGATTGAGGGACGTAAATGGTTCAACTTTTAAAAACGGGGATGTAAATGGTTCAAATTTTGTATTAGGGACGCAAAGTGACTCCGTCTAAAAACCACAGGGACTAAAACAATCATTTTCTCTTTGAATTGCACCATTAAGAGATGAACATCTAATTCGGTAAAAGTTTAGATTGTTTGGTCAAAAAAAATTGTATCAGTAAAATTAGGTCTGAATCGGTCAACATGTGATTGATGCTGAATAAGAAAGAGGAGGATGTCTGGTTTGGTCAGATCTGACCGATTCATATCTGCCTATAAGTCTATCTTCTCCAAGCTATAGGTAAACTTCCACAATCGACAATGAGCACAATGACTGCGTGTCTGCATCCAACTCTTAGGGAAAAACACTCAATATCTTCCTAATTTAGTAATCTGAAATATGCTCAAAAGAAAACATCATCCAAATGCAGTCCGTAAGCAAACAAATTATTAACATAATAATGTATGAGTGCATATTAACTTAAAAGAAATAACTGGAATTGTGATACGATCATATCATAAATATTATTTAAGTTTAATATATTAATTAAGTTTATCTTTTATTTAATTTTCTTATTTTATTATAACTAGGTTTGTTATTGTTTATTTTTTCCTATTATTATGTCTTTGGTTTTCATATATATTGTAATCTTTGTTTGAGAAAAAGTATAAGAAAAATAATCATAAAATTTGTCTCAAGTTCGGTTTCTCTTCTTTTCTCTTGTTCTTGGAGCCTACCCACTCTACAGATCGATAGGAGATTGCCCATCTCGAAGTGGGCTATATCAATTTCATTTATCGTCCCCATGCCTCCTTCATTGTGTGAAGACTACATAATGGAAATGGTCAATAAAATCAATCAGTTATTGATTCAGCAAAAATCAATCGCCGTCCACCAAGCTGCCTTAGCCAAGTTTCAGTTTGACTCCTTCACTACCACCATGAACCAAATCATCACTAACCTTACCACCGCCCTCGCCAAAATTTCCGACACCTAATTAACCCAAAACCATCCTTAAAACCCCTAATCGTGGCACCACCATCACCGCCAGTAACCACTTCAGATTCTGTGCCATTCCCAAAGCTCAATTAATTCCTTATGGCCACATATCCTATCTACTCACTACCATCCGACCCCAAAACAATTGTTTTTTCAAACTCACTACCAAAAGTAACCTTAGTAGCTCTATTCACACCATCACTTAATTCAAAAGCATCCAAAAAACCCACACAATCAGCTTTTGCGATCATCCTTAAACCAGGTTCTAAATGGACAACAACACACACACTTGAATTGGTGCTAAAAGCACTACCATACGTGGTTACATCTTGGTTGAATCAAGTCATGAAATCGATATCTATAGAAAAACTAATGAACCCGTTAGCAAACGCAACCGAAAGACGCGAATGGCAGATGCCACGGCGAGTGGTCGAGACCGCCCCGCTTGAGGTAGTCCGAATTGAATGGAGACCACCATGAGAAAAACTTTCCGTTCTTGAGGACAAGAACGTTTGGAGGGGCGGAGAATTGATACGATCATAAATATTATTTAAGTTTAACATATTAATTAAGTTTATCTTTTATTTAGTTTTCTTATTGTATTATAATTAGGTTTTCTTATTGTTTATTTTGTCCTATTACTATGTCTTTGGTTTTCCTATGTAGTGTAATCTTTGTTCGAAGTAAAAATGGCCCGTCTTGATTTGTAGCAATCAAAGGGCAATATGTATCAAGTTAATCCTTTTGTTTGGGATTGTTGGGCCTGTCCAAGGTAAAAATTTTTGTTTGGCGTGCAATCGACGGTAGAATTCCAACCAAGAGTGCCCTAGCCTATGGGGGTATGACATTTTCTGATTTGCTTTGCCCTTTTTGTTCTATGGAGGATGAAGACGCGGATCATCTTTTGGCGAGTTGTCCATTTTCGGTGGGTCAAAATTCCTAGCCCGAGTAATTTTGTGGATGTCAAGTCAATCTTGTTTTTTGGGACTGATTGGAGTTCAAATAAGGTGAAAAGGATATTGCTTATTATTATTATCTTCTTCGCTACATTGTGGAGTTTATGGTGTAATCGTAATAAAAAGATTTTTGACGGCAAGGCTATTTTGTTTCATAAAGTATTGGGCGATATAAAAGATTGTGGCTCTCTATACGGTCCAAGACCTCTATAAGAGAGTGGAGGTTGGTTTGGTTTACCTTGGACGAAATGATGTACTAGGTGTTTTCGTTTAGCTTTTTTGTTCTCTTTGAACTTGTTTCTCAGCTTCTTGCTGAGTTTCTGTTGCCATATACTCTCTTTTTTTTGGTTTAATATTAGCCTTGCTGTTCAATAATAATAATAATAATCATAAAATTTGTCTCAAGTTCGGCTTCTCTTTTTCTCTCTTGTTCTCGGAGCCTAACCCACTCTATGAGTCTATCGGAAGATTGACCATCTCAAATCGGTTTATATCAAATTGCTTATAATCTTTACAAGATCAAATGAAGTCCCTCTTGGAACAAAACCTAGTAGGAAATGGTCACCCTGGTTTAATCCCTATCCAAATATACCCAACACGGAGGGGGGGGGGCTCTTTAATTTTATATTTTTAAGTTTTATAGATACACGAATAAACGGTATTTAAATTTGCAATGCCATTCGAACATTCTAATTAGCATAAAACCAATACCGACAATCGATAACTAAACGAGTATGAACCAACATTTTTGGGCGGGTGATGGATACGAAAACCCACATTTTTTGTATACAAAACAAAGTGTGAGGTGGTTTATATAAAAAAAAACATGAAGGGGGAACCACTTGCAGACCTTTGATAGCTAGTAGATTGTCATATATCATCGACAATTCACCAACAACATATCAGATTAATACAGATCGTGAAGAATTTCCTTGGTGATTTTCTGATGTTGTTTTTCGAGAGCTTTTCTTCCGTTGGTGAAAAGTGTAGTTTTCTTGTAGTGACATCAACGAAGAAAAGAGTTCCAAAATTTGTTAAGAGTTTTGGAGGTAGTGCTGGTATTTCCATGATTAAATGTTTTGCCAAACATTAATTGGAGGTAGTGCTGGTATTTCCATGATTAAATGTTTTGCCAAACATTAAATCATGCTTATTGTATTTGGATAACTGTAGTTTGATGATTATATGGAACCGAACACTTAAGTTTAGTGACGTCAAAAGATGGAGATCTAAACAGTTATACATATAAATACCTAGACTTATTCTAACATCAATAAGTCACGTTGGGTTTACACTCCCAATATCTGGTTATTAGGATTTCTATTTGCCCATCTTCGTACGAAGATCAAGACTCAACGCCATAAGGCATGTGTTGTGGTTTAACAAGCAGGAGTTAGTTAAAGTGTCATGTTACTGTCACGTAGGTAGCAGGCTTTAACTAACTCACCCGTTAACTAAAGTGTCAGGTTAACAAGCTCTAACTAGCTAATTTTAGATAGCGAAGGATATAAAGAGAAAAAAAAAGGTTTGTTAGTTATTAGTTGGGGCAACTTCATAGAATAGTAACTAACTTTCAAAAGTGTTTCAATTAGGTCATTTAACTTTAAAAAATGTTCCTATTAAGTCACTCAACTTTCATGTTTGATTAAATTAAAGATTTTAACATGTTTTTTTAGCCCTTTTTTTTGTTTCACATAATAAATTTTTTATCTTTTTTTTTTAAGTTGACGCTGAGTGGCGACGTGAATTTTATATTTATTTTTAAATTTTAATATAATTAACGTTTTCTTAAATTCTTTAAATTTAACTACATATATTGCAAATTCCGACCCCAACATCTTATCCTCCATTTCTTTCTTGACGCACAAAAAAATCGGTGAGACTTGATTTGAAGATTTAGTGACCTGATTTGGGAAAGAAATGCATCAGTGACCTAATTGGAACACTTTTAAAAGTTGGTTACTATTCTATGAGATTTTCCCTTATTTATTTAGTTTGATGGCCCCACCTTTTCCATGTTTAATGCTCGTTATAGTTAATGTTGTAAAAGTAGGTTTACAAGGCCGAGTACTCCCCGATTACTCGCTACAAGGTACGTCACCGAGTGAGTTTCTTTAACTCCGCCTAGTTACTAAGAATCGATCAAAGATGGTCAACCTCAGCCATAATCACATTTAGTTAGTGGACTTGTGCTGATTTTGACTTAAAAAATAAAACATAATTCTTATTTCTATAATATTAAAAAACAACTATTATTTTTTTAATTAATTATTAGTAATTCTTAGAATAATTTATTGTGTATTTCTTCTATTTATATTGATATTTACATATTTTGTTATAAATATTAGTAAAATAATTACATTTGACATATATATAATGTCCAAAAAAAAATTCTTCATATATACCATGTCCAAGTACTCCAAGTGCACTCAACTCCCTAGTCGACCGCCTAGGGTCCGCCTAGCGACTTTTGCAACATTGGTTACAGTGTTAACAAACAACCCATAACGGCAACCCTTTAACGACACAACGCGGTGTAGTCGACGTTAAGGGTGCGCCACCTTGTCATAATGCCCGACTTTATTGTTCCACAACCGGAGTAGCCTAATTGAGTGAGTCTGTTAGTCGTTAGTAGAGGTGCACAAACCGGTTTAAAACTCAAAACCGGTTTGGGTTAAAACCGGTTTGGTTTGTTCAACAAAAGTCAAAACCGATTTATGATCGGTTTCGGTTAGGGTTGAAACTGGTTTCTTACCATGTTACGATCGGTTTCAGTTCGTGTTTTGTTAGGTTTCGGTTCGGGTTCCGGCCAGTTTTTGCCCGGATTTGGCCGGTTTCGGTTCGGTTAACCGGTTTGAACCGGTTTTGGTGGAGAGAAAATACAAATTGGTTCCGAACCTACGGATTCAATCGGTTCCAAACCGGTTTCTACATAAGCGGTTTCAAACCTCTTCGGTTTCGGTTCAGTTTTCAGATCGATTCGATTAACTGTTTTATTTGCCCACCTCTAGTTGTTGGGTGTGCTTAGTTAATTCTATCCTAATATCAAGATATGTATATTTTAATTAACTGAGTCTCGTAAAATTGTTAGAATTTATTTTACTACATATTTTTAACAATAACTCATCCAATCTCTAATTTTGCTCCTAAATTACAATTTTTTTTATTAACGGCGTGATTTGAACACACTCTCTTAAAAAGACAAAAGCCTAGCTTATTCAACTTTTTATACATTTATTTTATGTTTGTATCTGAGTGTGTTCTAGAGCAAATAAAACTTTGATCAAATTTTAAATTATAAAATGTTTTTTTGTTTAATATTATTTTTAGTTTTCAATCACTAATTTTTCTCTCTAATCATGCAAACACATTCAATTAGACCATCATTACAAAAACCTAAAGCTAGGAGAATGTCACAGTGTTATTTTCAAATTGTGATAATTTATTGTACTAAAATTAAAAATTATTACACCCTTGAAAATTTATATTCCCAAAATTTAATGAAGTTTGCATTCTATAAAGACACGAGGTTGGATCCGATACAAAACAAGTTTAGTGTAAAAATGATAGGAATAAATCGTGGCAATACATAACCAACATTGTTGGTAACATCTACTTTACTAATTATTTAGAAATTGATTGATTTTTTTAATTATAAGCAAGGGTAATTCTGTCAATATTTTTGTGTTTATAAGTGTACTAGATTTTATCCTCTGTATTACGGGGGTTGTTTACATTATTTGTTTTTAATATTTATATATATATATTTGAATTTTAATTTTATTTATTGTAAGAAAGTTAATAATTAATATACTTTAGGTTTGATGATGAAATGGTTTCACAAATAAATGATATGTTATAATCCGGTTAAAAGATATCTGGGTTTGGGGATACACATTACCCGTTTATTTTTTTTATTATAAAATTGTTTTTAATTATAAATAATATCTTTTTTTTTAATAAAATAGGATATTAATTTTTAGTATATTCCTATTTTATAAGATTTTCATATCAAATATTTGATGAGATTATTTTTTAATATAATGAGATGTTATAACCCGTTTAAGAGCTATCTGGGTTTGGTGAGACCTTTACCCGTGAATTCGGGTCAAATGCGTGAGAAGCCTTCATTTACAAATAAAGTAATCTTATGACTTGAGAGAATGATTGTTTTACATTTTTCGTTTTTTAATATTTATTTTTTGGATTTTAATTTTCTTTATTGTAAGAAAGTTAATAATATATTTGGGGTTTGATGATGAAAGGGTTTCATAAATAAATGATATGTTATAACCCGTTTAAAATCTATCTGGATTTGGTGACCCTGACCCGCTTATGTTTTTTACTATAAAAATTGTTTATTAATTATAAATAATATATTTTTCTTTTTAAATTGGATATTAAATTTTAGTATATTCCTATTTTGTAGGATTTTCATATCAAATAATTGGTAAGATTAATTTTTAATTTAATGAGATGTTATAACCCGTTTAAGAGCTATCTTGTTTTGGTAAGACTCATACCCATGAATTTGGGTTAAATCAATGAGAGGCCTCCATTTAAAAATCAAGAAATCTGATGACTTCCATAAAAGGGGGAGCGACCATATCGCGACACATATGATTTTTGGGTTTTTTTTTATATATATTATATATTAAAAGAAACCACATTTAAATTCCAGAAAAATCGCACCATCATTTATCAAACAATTTGCAAAATCAAGGGAGGATTAACTATATTATTATACTAGTTTTAGAGCCCGTGTTATGCATGGAATAATTCAAATTATAAAATTACAAGTAAAACAAATAATTACATAGCGTATATGAAAAACATGTATTACATCTACGCTTGTATCTATACTATATGTACATAAATTGATGTTATTTATATTACAAAATGATTTTTTTAAATGAACTTAATAAAGAAAACGCTCGTGCAAAAATGTACCCGAGAATGCATCTTTCTATTGAAAAATTCATTCTCGGTGTCATATATGTATAATTGAAATAATTTTGGTTATGAACCAATTTCGAAAATAAGACATCTCATACGATAGTAGTTCTAACCACTCAACCTAAAGGAGCGTTAACTTTATTGATATATTTCTCAATTTACCACCCATCAAAGGAAAGTAGAACATTAAATTGTAATGATAAATGTTTTTCAAGAACTATGTTTATTTTAGCTACACCATGAAAAAGATTTTGATAAGTTTCAGAGAGCTTCTCGACTAACATGCTAACCCATTCAGTTTTGTGAATATTTTGTTTTATTTGAGCATAGTTTTGCATGACATGCTTCCCATACAACGTTCTGATCACAATTGAAGAAAAAATTAATGTTGACATAAATATTTTCTAAAATTTTAATAGTTGAAGGAAAAATAGTCAATTTGTCAAATCCAGAACCTTTTGATTATTTCAAAAAATGCCCTTAAAAATAATTTTGAAACCCGAATCATGTATAAAATTCTAACTTTCATACTTTTAATATTTTCAAGCCAAAACTTTGAACCCATAACAAATTTAACAATAAATCTAGTTTGCATTCTCAAACTTTTAAAAATACTCAAAATTTTCATTTTTGACTCATAACAAATTTTGACATAAATGTAGTTAACTTGTACCAAACAATCTATTTACCAACTTTTGACCTATAAAATCACATTTAAGTTTCACAACAAACCTAAAACAATTTTCATTCTAGAAACATAATTTGTTATTGATTTTTGTAATTCACCAGGTATTTTGAAATATAAAGTAAAATAATATGTTAATATTTATATTTATAAAAATATATAGATATTATATAAATATACTGTAAAAGGAAAGTGAATAATAATTGATCTATTACATATATATTAATTTTGGATGGAAAAAAATTGTGAGAATTAATCAAAAGATGACAAATGTCTACATTTATTTTACTTATTAGAATAGAAAGATATATTACAATCTAAACTTTTTTCTGTATAATGGGCTGTACTATATGAAGCTAAACTTGTACATCATAATACGTGTCAACCCCATCATGATCTCTGTCCACGTCTTGCTACGTGGCTATCCAACTTCACACACAACTGCCATCTTCGACATCACTTCCATCTCTTATCTAAAATCCATCGCCCTCTTCCACAACTCTCTCTCTCTCTCTCTGGCATAACAAATTGTTTCTACTACACCTTGGGACGCCGCCACAGACAGCGAACGATCAAGCCGATCTTGTAAATAAATCTTTCTTTGTTCGTTGAATTGTTGTTTTTATATGAGTATCGTTGTAATTATGAAAAATTAGGGACTTGCTAATACGTAATATTTATGTATGCATAATTGTTCATTCATAATGGTCAAAGCGAAACCATGGCGGCAACAGTGGTGGAGAAATAATGGTAGGAAAATCAGGTAAGGGGTTATGTGGAAGGTGGGAAATGTAGGATGAGGGCTGGTCCTTGGGTGGCAATAGGGGACGATTGGTATACATTTAAGGAGGAGTAATCAGTAGGTGTGGAATTGGTTTCCATGCAAAAGGGAAATGGGACTCATCAGAAACCACGTGCCTTGACATGATAAATTTTCCCGTTTCGAGTTTGACACGACGATATCCAGGAAAATGGGTCGGATAATCGATAAAACCTATAAACAAGAGTTCTGTTTATTACAAACATGGTAATTTACGCTCTAGGATTGGAGGCTAGTTTAGTCATTGTATATCTTGATTGAAGTTGTTTATTATTTGTTCATTAATAGTTTGTTAATGATCTTAGCTGCTGTGCAGGTTGATAGTCCAGATAGATTTGATGTCAAAACAAGCTTCAGCAAAGGAACATGGTCATTTAGATTTGTGCAAAGGTAAGAAAATTATTTTATATTTTACAATATGTAATTGTGGGTGTACATGATTCGGTTCGACTATTTGCCTCAACCGAATTAACCAACCGGTTTTCAATTGATTGGTTCGGTTTATTTGGTAAATTTGTCAGTTTTTGGTTTGGTTTGGTTTGGTTAATAACCAAAATCAATAAAAGCCGCAAATTTATAAAAATACAAATGATTTTGTTAATTTTGGTTAACCAAGGGTAAAAAAAAGATAAATATTTTCTGTTAATTTTGGTTCTGCTTGTTGATTTTCGGTTAACAACTTCGTTATGGCTAACCCCTATATGTAATAAGAATATTTAAATTGAAAACTATGCAGTTGATAATATATGATTATAATAAAAGACCTCAAACTGCACCCATATTTCATGGTTTTGTAATTTAGAAAATCGTAGATAGTTTGTTGGCTTGTTTTTCACATATCTGCTTTTATTTGTTATGACTTTTATTGAAATATGAACTTGCTGACGATGCATTATGTATTTGTTATCTTACATGAAATACACATCGTTTGAACTTATTGTAGGTGATTATATAATTTTCGACCAAACTGGCATCGGTATGGTGTAGCCAAGAATAAGACCTTCAACCACCCTTGAAGTATTCGTATTTGATAAATCAAAATTACATCTTTTGCCATGCTATTGGCATTATAGTCTGGAGATGCTTAATGAGATAGGTATGGATTGTTTGTAGGAATGAGAGAGTTGAAGTCTAGAGTAATCCAGGTTCAAAGAAACCGAGGTCTTAAATGGTTTTTGCCAACACCATAACATGTTCAGCAAATCAGCATGTTATTGTAGCAAAAAACAAACTTCTTTTTTTTGGTTGTACTAACAAGTCTTAAATAATAAACTAACCCTCATTTGTAATTAATAATCATCTCTTTTGAAATTGATAGCTACACATATTTTGTAAAAAGACCTCAACTATGATGTAAGAAAGGGCTATAAGGTTGCTATGTAAAACTTTAACCATGCACCCCATGGATATGTACTACCTTCGTTAATGATTATCGACACCCTGCCGCATCGCTACGGGTCACCCTACTAGTTTAATCAGAATATGAAAGTTTTCCTAAAACAATAACAACACTTTCAATTTCAATAAAAAGGGAAAGTGAATATATAAAGGGAGACATAAAAAAGGAAAAATTCTCAAAATAGGTATTTTTAAAAAACAAGTTTCAAGTTTAAAGTATCATTTGTAAATAATTTTAAAGATATGTATTTTAAACTCGTCGTGACGACTATATTTTTGTTGTCAACGAGAAGTTTACAAAACTAGTTGCAACGACTATTTTAGGCTACGAAATTTTAGGGACGAGTATTTTGACGCCCTAAACTTGTCGGGACGACTAGTTTAGGTAAAAAAATAGTCCAAACGAGTTTTTATGAATTTTTTTTACTTTTCTTAATATTATATTATTATATTTAATTTTACTTATAATTTATTTTTTTATCATTACCAACCTTTTATACCATTATCAATACTATTATTATTGGTTTAAAGATCATAGTAATAATTATATCGAAATAGAAGAGAAGCGAATTATGAGTAAAATTAAATATAATAATATAATATTGAGAAAAATAAAAAAAAAATTCATAAAACTCGTCAAGACTATTTTTTTTACCTAAACTAGTCGTCCCGACAAGTTTAGGGCGTCAAAATACTCGTCCCTGAATTTTTCTTAGCCTAAATAGTCGTCGCGACTAGTTTTGTAAACTACTCGTTGACACCAAGAATCTAGTTGTCATGACTAGTTTAAAATAACTATTTTTGAAATTATTTACAAATGATACCTAAAACTTGAAACTTGTTTTTAAAAAATATCTATTTTGGGAATTTCCCTATAAAAAACTAGAAGTATGAAAAGGATTTGTGGAAATACAGAAACCCTTAAAAAAGTTCAAAAAGAATAACTCAAAGTATAATTAAAAACAAAAAAAAATATGATGTTTCTCCCGTCTACCGAGTTCTCAAAAAAAAAAAAAAAAGAACCTCGGAAAAGACCTAGTGTCGAGAAAAAAAGACACAATGATGAAAATAAACAAAAAACACAATGATAGATAAAAAAGACACAATAAATAATAAAATATAACACAATGTCGAACAAATCATACACAATGTTGAATAATATAACACAATTTCAAGTAAAAATGACATAATATCAAGAAAAAAAGACACAATTAATGACGAAAATAAACAAAAAACATAACAATAAATAAAAAGACACGGTAATATTTTTTCCTCAACATTGTCTTTATTTTTTTATTTATTTTGAGAACAAGGAAGATGAGGAAACATTATTTTTTTTTAACTTTTTTATTACTAATTTTTTTAATTTTGAGTTATGATTTATTTTTTATTTTTTTTTTATCAAAAATTTTTCTCATCTTTCTCATTATTGTCCTTTTTATAAAATAACCTGACCCTCAATAAAACAACACTTTTAGTTTTTGTCTAGTTATTGTTCGTGTATTGTTATAGACTAGTAGGAGAGCCCGCGCGTTGCAGCGGGGAGGCAACCGAGATTCTCTCAGCAGTGATTCGGTTTGTTATGATACCGGCATTTGCTATAGCAAAATTAACTTGCGGTATAGAAAAAATTATAATAACGTTATCAGTGGTGATCAGAACAATTTATAATAACCTTATCATATGTAAGAGTGTTATATGTTTACTGTGCACATCAATAGTAATCATATTTAACTTGAACTCAGTCTAGAGGTAAAGAAATAAGATTACCCCTCACATTTGTACTTATTATCTCCTTCAAGCCATTCTTTGCCTGTAAATTGATTTAAGTGTGTTTGAGGTTTCTTATTTTACCTCCTTATAACTTTTCATTAAGTTAATAAGTTATAAAAGTGCAACTTATGGAATTTTTCCTCTCATACTATAAGCAATCCCAAACACCTTATTACTTTTTAAAAAGTTAATAAATTATAAGTTGATGAAAATAAGCAATCCCAAACACCCCCAAAGTGTTTCTTAAGAGATACAGCATCCCCAAATGGGTAGTCACCAAAGTTACAGATTCGCTGTACCATGTACTCACCAAAGTTAAACATTTAATAATTGTAAAACTATACTACATGTTTAAAATTTCTCATGTCCAAATGGGTATGTAGAATGAATCTCTTAACTAAGATTTTAATTTAATACCTTGTGCATATATTAAAGTTAAACCATTTTCTTTTATTATACCATCTTAGACAACAAAAAGATTGAGTGAATATCACTGTCTTTGACATGCAAAAGGTCAAGTTCATTTCCATCAAGAACAATATTTGTCTTGAAATATGATTTTGTGGTAAGAACATGAAGGAATGAACATTTTATTCGATATGTTTTTAATCACACACATATATATATATAGAATAATGTAGAGTATTACAAACACCAAAAAGTAGATAAAATTACCAAGTGAACCAAATTTGCTTCCTTCTTGAAACCAAAATAGAACTTACACACCTCAAGAAGATCTCTAACACCAAACGCAAAAATTGGCGGAAGCTTGCACCATTTACTGATGAATTTGCAAACACATTAAACAAACAAGTGTTTTGCAGAGATCCCCGCACTTATACACTCATAGTAACCATTGGTTTAATATGCTATATTGGTACTATTAGGATTATCCATCATTATGTTTTCCATCACTTTTCAAGTCATCTCTTAACTGCATCAAACCAAAATGAAATTGTTATGATTAATGTAAAACAAATAAATTATCTCTTCAAACGAAAAAAGAATTAAACCGTGTATTTACCTATCGTGTTACTTTCTTCTGGTAACGCTAAACCATGATGGGATGAATAAACACAAGATTAGTAAATTATAAAACAAACAAATAAAATGAAAAAAGATTATAGTAATAACAATACCTTGTCTGTTCCATATATATATATACATATGTAGTCGCAATAATTGAACACAGATGCAAAATTACTTAAGCTTTGTCTTCCAACATAATGATGATAGTCATGGTTATAAGCTCCACCATAAAAATGGATAAATTTTGTTCATATCCATGGTAAATCTTGTGTCAACATAATGTCACTGTGTCTTTATATTGATCCGCGAATGTATAAAATTTTTTTCGGGTTTTAAAAGTGTGTTTGAATATGAAGTAGTGTAATTATTGCTCTGGTGTTAGTGAGTTACATATATGTAACTTTGAAATAGAATGCAATAATTACTCTAGTTATAATGAACACGTACCATAAATTGCACCCTATGATTTCATTTTTTTAGGTATTGCGTATGGACTTAACCATCCTACTCTCTAGTTCCGCTAATTCTTTCAAGATTTTGGCGTCAAAGTCTTTATGTAAATTGAAGCACGTGAAGTTTCTTTTGTGGGGACTTTCAAGTGTATATTTAACCATTTTTGGCTTCTTTGTCATCAAGAAAATTGAGTGATTCTTGTAGCATTTGGCTACTAAATATTACAGCTTCATCGAGTATGTTTTCATCTTCTATACATAAATGTGAAGCGTCATATAGTTCCATCCAATCTCTAATGTCAGATTTAAGACTAATTTTTTCCCTTGAATTACTCAAAGAATTACTCAAAAACAACTGTGACATAATTGAAAAGCTTTCACTAGTGACTCATAAATGGAAAGTTAAAAAGAAAAATTGAAAAGAGTTCTTAGAGTTCAACCTGCAGAGACGCGATAACCAGACACCGGGAGACCTCATAAAGATTTGGATGTTGAAGTAAATCTTTGTTAATCAACTGAACGTCCTGTTCAAGAATTAGATTGATCTCATCTTCGTAGAGACAACAAGTCCTATCCATTCAAGAGTATCAACCATTAACAAATCATCAAATTTGGCATCATTAGTATCATTGCTAATTAATTCCCGAATAGCTTTTACCAATTTTGCATGCTTTACATCAGTTCGTGCGTACGCTGCAATGCAGATTTGGAAACACTTTAAAACATATATATGAAGGCAAAACGAGTCGAGTAGAATCAAAGAAGGTGAGCGTCTTAAATAGATAGCATGCCAACCCATTTAACCACAACCGAACCCAACCCAACCCAACCAAAGCAAACCAAACACAACCTGTTTCATATACGGGTTATATCGGATTGTTGATTGACCCGTTTAACCATAACCAACCCAAACCAACAACCCATTTAATATACGGGTTATATGGGTTGACCCGTTTAATCACTTCACAAGCCAAACCGAACCATACACAAAGCATTTAATATACAGGTTGACCTGTTTACTATTCGAACCCATTTACCCACAACCCAACCAACCCAAGCAAATATGACCCGTTTAAAATACGGGTAGGTGTGCTGAACTGATTACGATACGAACCTGTTTAACCACAGCCCAACCCATCTAATATACGGGTTATGAGAGTTGACCCGTTTAAACCCAACCCTAACACATTAACTTTCTTGCAAGGTTCATGTCATGGCAAAAAAAGTTTTTGTATGTTTACCTGAATGTAGAGCACATGATGTTCATGATGAGCATTAATTAAGAAATTCGTGATCCATTTAAGTAAGTCTTTAGGATATTCCAATAAATTGGCTTTATTATTGGATCACCATACTCAAGTAAATGGATGATGTGTAAGTCATCTGAAATCCATACTTCATATGATCTCCAGCATCATACATGATTCAAATTTGCTTCTTTTCCATCTTGTAGGCCCGACTCCCAAGTCACCTCTCCATGATATTTCATTATTTACCGATTTACCACTACAAACAAAAATAATAATAATATCAAATTAGAGTGTGTTCTAAGACATATATTAAAAATACATAAACTAATATCGAATCACCCTAAAGATCTAGATTTGACCTTAAAATCCTTTAAAACTTATATATTCCGAATCCAGTGTAGTATAATTGAATTACCGTTGATGCCAATTCAAACAGCAAACTTAAATATTTAAATGCACTAAGTAGTGCCCCAATATCAGAAAACAATTTTACTACATAGAAATCAAAATTAAGAGAAAATAACTTTAGATCTTTAAACAAATAAAAACAGGAGTTAACTGTGGCATCTTTAAACTTTATTAAGAAATGTAAACATGCAATGTTTCTATACTCAATAACTGAACTGTATCAATAGCATAGAGCACAAAACGGGACTTGTTATCTAAATGTGTACGCTTACATTTTTTTGATATCAAAGAACTGCTCAGCGATCTCGAAAGTGTCACCATATTTCAGCGCGATAGCTCCCGGAGTACCAGTAATAGGAGCATCATCGTCATCACCACCGAGTTGAAATTTGTTCTTCAATGTAAGCCCTAATGCCAATGCTCTATTATTGATATCTACAGAGAACATTTGAGAATCAAGACAAACTCGTCTTAGTTAAACACATTACACATGAGAATATTATAATTTCCGAACCTCTCCGTTCCTCCCCCACAATCACGCCATACACAAGTAACATGAGCATCATCGTCATCACCACCGTGTTGAAATTTGTTCCTCAATGTAAGCCCTAATGCCAATGCTCTATTATTGATATCTACAGAGAACATTTGAGAATCAAGACTAACTCGTCTTAGTTAAACACATTACACATGAGAATATTATAGTTTCCGAACCTCTCCATTCCTCCCCCACAATCACGCCCTCCTTGTAGCATATTGCATTGTCAATAAGCAACTTGCAAATGACCACTCATAATAGCGACTTTGGAAATCTAAATTATCAACAGTAATGAGAAGGCATACCAAGGATAAAGGATACTGATTATTGACATAAAATGCTTCAAAAAAATTAAGTGGAGAAATGTCTTTACCTTGAAGCTAAAAATGACTTGAACACTGCTAGTGCCAAAGCCATTTGCAAGCGCATCTCTATACATATACGTCGCAAAAGTTTAAAACCAGAATCTATAAAGTAAATGAACCCTAAAATCAAAATTACACAATAGAACAAGAGGAAATTACAACTATGGTTACTGTCAACATGGATAAAAGATTATACCGAGTGATGATGTTGTTCACCACCTTGCGTCGTCACATATTACCATTATCATTGGTTCATCAACACGAATATCATGTTCGCTTGATTTGTCGCTGCCGTTGTCATCATCACCCATTCTCACCTAAACTCAGAATTATAGTCGAATCTTATTATTAGATACAAAATTAGGGCAAATGGTTTAACCTTGAAGGAAAATTAACAATAACATCAATATTAACTATAATAGAGATAAATTAATAAAACTGGGATGTGACGAGGCCAACTAAACATTGACAATTCTCTTTGTTCATAGGTGATATACAATTAAACGGAGAAGCTTGTAATCGAAAACCTAAGTTGATTTGGAAGATTTGGAAGAAACTACAAATTGGGATGATTAAAAGCTGCTGGTAACGGGCGTTGTTAATGCCGGTTACGGACAATCTATCTTTATGTAAAATAGTTTGACATGAATCATACCGAATCGTTAAATTGGGAGAACAACCGCCATGGAGGCGCCGTAGGGACGAACGACTTGACAGAATGCCTTAATAGCCTGTGCGGAATGTAACAGTGACGAACCAGTGTGGTGGCTAAATATAAGGAATTATCTGTAACCTAGTAATTATGTATTTGATCAACCGATACATCAATTAAAGGAGTTTTCTGTAACGTCGCCGGAGGAAAGGATTGAAGGGTTAATGTCACCTGAGGGTGAATGTATAATATTGCCAGAGAGTTAATGGCATTTATTTTAACGGGGTCTGAAAGACAGACAGTGTGGAATCTGAAAAGGTGCCTATCTCTTTTATAGGTAATATAGATATAGATATAGATAATGATAATGGTAAACCACGAAGATCAAATCTACTGTCATTAGTCCTACAATGTGGTGTTATCTAACCAACACAATTAGAATGAATATTTTTTTTGTAGCTGGTAGTGACCGTGAGAGTAAGACCATTTGAAACCAACAGAAATCTTACGCCATCTCAAATATTAACCTTTTGAAAAACTAACCAACACAATGGGGAATTATTTTTTTTTAAGTAAGACGTAATAACAAGCACAAAGGGAAATTATTTTTTTATAACATATTTTAACAACACTTTGAACAACTGTGAAAAATAGCGTATAACATATACGTCGTATAAGTTATGCTATACATATATATATATACATATATAGTTTTCTTGTTTCTTGTGTTTGTAACATTTCTTGATAAATGCCGTTCGTTTAATTCAATCTCTTTTGAAATTGGATGATTTTTTTTTTGTTTTTCGACATACTCTTTTTCATTCCGTCGACGATTTGTTCCGACGTCGGATTTCGTTCTTCGTACTTCTCTGTATTTCTTCTCTGGATTTTCTGGACTTACACGTCGTATATGTTACATGGCGCATAACTTACACGCCGCATAACATATACGCTGCATAAGTCCTTATACGCTGCATTTATACAGCATACGCTGTTTTTGTTCTTATTCTTCCCGTGCGTGTGTTTCGTTCTACTTTGTTAAATGGTAGACTCGAACAGTTCTATTCTTCCAAATTTGTCCATCGATTCTTCGAACCCTCTTTACCTTCACCCTTCGGATCATCCTGGTATGATCCTTGTCTCGAAATTTTTTTCTGGTACTGGCTTCGGTGCATGGAAGAGTGCAATAAAGATTGCTTTGTCTGCTAAAAAAAAGCTCGGTTTCACTAGCAATACATTAACTATGCCGGTTAGCAAACTACATCTTGCATTTTGGCAGTGTTGCAATGATATGGTGATATTATGGATTCTCAACACCCTCATTCATGATATCAATGATAGTTCTTGTATGCTGAAACTGCTCAGATTCTTTGGAATGAGTTGAACACTAGATATGGTCAGGCAAATCGTGCTAAGTTTTATCAATTACAAAAGAACCATTGCCAAATCACTCAGGGTAGCAGTGGTATTTCTACGTACTTTACCAAGATGAAATGAAATTGGGATGAGTTGAATGCTATTAATATTATTCCCTCTTGTACATGTGCAGCTGCACAATTGTTTGCCAAGAGAGAAGAAGATCAGAGACTGATTAAATTTCTTGTTGGTCTTACTCCTAGCTATGACATGATTAAAATCAACATTTTGATGATGCAACAACTTCTTTCTATCAGCCATGCTTGTGGTATCCTCATACAGGATGAGAAACAGAAGGAGATTCATACCATTACTGATTTCATTGCTTCTTCTGCATCTATGTATGCAAGTAGTGAAGCTCCCACTAGTGGGGGAACAAGAGAGAATAAAAGAGCCTTGGTGTATAGTCATTGCAAAAAGAATGGGCATTCGATCAACAAGTGTTATAAGCTGATTGGTTTTCCCAAGAATTTAAAATTAAACAAAGGCATGAAGTTTACTAATCTTGCTGATGATCAAGGGAAAATGGTCATAAGAATCAATCTGAACAACAGCAAGCCATAACTCAGCAACAATTCAATGATCTCATGATTCTGTTACAACAGACTAAAGTTCAATCTGGTGCTTCAACCACATGCGCTGCTAATCATGCCACAACCATCAATCAGGAATCTATCAGAGGTATAATGTCTCGCAATTCTTCAAAACTGTCAGGACCGAGATTCCGTGCAAACAAAATAGTTGACAAGAATAGACACAAAATCAGTTTGCAAAGACCCACTGAAAATATCCGACGGAATCAAATATAATCAGGATGTTGATGACGTAGTATGATAATAAACAACACATGCACACGATTCACTCATAATGTTTCCAGTATACATAATAGTCAATCAAGTACAATGGAAGCTTTTACGTTTTTATGCATGGAACGTTTGGTGTGGATCCCTAGAAAACTAGAATATTCCCTTAGCTTACTTTTGTTTTCTTAAAAGCGGCGAACGTACTAGGTTTTCATGAGTTGAGGTCTTAGTCTCTCATCAATCGTGTGTCCCATGATGTAACCTAGTATTCTTTATATAGGCCCACAGACGTTCCTTCTGGAAACCCTAATGATTACAAAATACAATAAGAAAAACATAAGTGTAAACTTAGGTTTTCGAGTATGATTTATCCTTGTCGAGCAGACCTTGTAACCTTGAGAGTGCTCGAAGCATTTCTTCGAGTAGACTTTACTTATAAATTTTCCTTAGAAAATATTCTACTCCAGAAGACTTCATTTATTTTGATTAATCCCAACTTTGCTCAAACTAGTCCCACGAGCAAACATATTCTTCCTTAATCACGTCAATATTTACTAAGGGTTATTATGAACAAGCTTAGTATGCTCGGGTACTAAAACTTGCTCGAGATTGAACCATGCTCGAAGCATTACTTAGAATATTCCTTGACTCCTCATAAGCATGCTTGAGATCATCCTTTATTATATCCTTGCTTGACCCATCAAAACACTTGTTGTCTTGATTTAAGCTTGGACAGATCAAGTGTTTGCATAAATTCAAATGTGCTTAATGAAGAACATCCTTGCTTGACGAAGTTTATCTTGCTCGAAGCTTTAAACACTTAGAAGAATTTCCAGAAGATAACCTTACACTAGTAAGATATCATGCTCGTGCTAGTAAAAGTCATGCTCGAAGATTTAAGCTTTCTCGAGTTCCATACTTATCTATTTCTGAGGAGGTTGAGAAGATTCCAATCTTATTTGTCAATTTTCTGACCCAACAATCTCCTCCTAGATTGGAACAAGCTCAGATGCATCAAAACATACCTGTGTTACTTACACTTTGTTTAACTACACATCAAATTTCAAACAGAAATCAAATTACATTACATTACATTACATTACATTACAAAAGCAAATTCTGCCTTAAGGGCAATACACATCAAATTCAGGAAAGCATAAATTACAAAGTAAAGCAAAATTACAAGCAATATATTTCAATAATCATTTTAGAATTGTTACTTGCTACCTTACCTTTGTTCTTGTCGTTTAGCTCGATTTATCTTCCTGTTTCTAACAGTTGCAGCCCTTTGCTGGAACATGCTTAATTCAACATGACTAAGTTCATCAAATGGTATTTCCCAGTTCATGATGTCTACCAGGTTATTAATGTGAAGGAATTCCAGTTCAGAATCATTAAAATAATCCCAGAGTGTCATGATCAGTTTCTCAAAGTAAAAGTATCACTCCTCTTGTTGTATCTAATCTCAGCAATCTTCCCATTCCTTTCAACTTCTTCATTTGGTACCAGCGTTTCCCTTCTCATACTGATGCTTTCCCTGAGATTTCTTCTTGGTGAGTTGTGAGCCAGCAATTCCCTTCCATTACTTGTACTCTCTTTTACACATCTTCTTGAGGTAACTTGTCTTTCAGGCTGCATGAATGAGTATTCAAACCATCTCACTTTTGTCAATCTCTTGTTTCTTCTAACTTTCTCAGCTTCAGAATAGTAAAACTTCCTTTTTTTGTCCAGTAGAGGAAATCCATCTCTGTGTTGGTCATGCAGGAACTAAGAAAGTTCATTTCGTTGTTGACCTGCAAACCTGTCCCAATTTTGATAGTCATAGAATTTAAGGGTAGCCATCTCATTTAGTTGTTCTCGTGAAAAGTCTCTGAAATTATCTTTAAATACAATCTACTTCTCAACTCCACTATGAAGAATAACTTTCAAGGTCTTTGATCTTGCATTAAAATACAGATTAATAGGTAAGTCCACATTTGACCGAGGGAGTACGTTCTTGTCTTTGACCTTTAGATCTTGTTAATGGTATTGGAACTCTTGAGGTTGAGGGGCGATAAGAAGATGACCTTCTAGAAGATGAGGCTTGATGTGTTTTCTTCCTTTGAGAATCCTCATAAATCTTCTTAATCTCCTCCTTTTGACTTCATGACCAACTTCAAATAGTTTTCACCCCTTTTGCATAGTACACTTATCATACTTGCTGTTTCATTATCAATTGCGGCTAGGAAGTCTTCATCTTCAGGCTTGACCATAATAGGTACTATTGTAGCCTTTTCCAGTTTGCTCAATCTTTTAAACTTCTCCAGCTCTTCATTATACAACTTCAACTCTTTCTCATATTTTCCTTTTAATTCAGTTTGAGAGAGTTTATTTATTTGTTAATCACTCATGTTTTTGGCCTTTAATACGTTCTTCAAAATATCCAGTTTTTCATTATCTAAAAATGAATCCTCCCATTCCTTCTGCTCACTACGAGAAAAAATGTTTTTAATGACATGCGTCTTATGACACGTAGTGATTTATGACACGCAAATGTGTGTGTCATTAAAAACATCATATTTTTTAAATTTTAAATTATTTATGACACTTATTTTTGTTTGTCGTAAAACCCGTGTCACAAACTGAAAAAATAACTGTATAAGGAAATGTGTGTCATATATGTGCGCCATATTGAAATCAAAATAAAAAAATTAAGCACCTGCCTAATATATATATATAAAAATAGCGCCCAATCAAACTTAAACCTGAATCCAACTCCATCGATCTTCTAATGCATACCACAACCATCGATCTTCTAGGTTTTTTCTATCACACCCCAAAAACCTTAATATAACAGCGGAAGACTTAATCAACTAATTTGGGTGGTGACAGACGCCGTTTAGCCATCATTATTTAAGCACAACATATTCACATACAAGTTGGACTTTTATTCCTTATAAGATGTCATAAAGTACACGTGTCAGAGTACACATTTTGTTTAAAATGGAAATCCAACATTCAAGCACTGCACTCGTTTTTCCCATATCATCTTCACGAAGCATTCATTTTCCATTTACCTGAAAAACACGTTTAAAAATTATGTCAACTCAAAGGTTGGTGAGTTCTCAATTTAAAAACCATGATGTAATTGCTTTCGACTTTTATATTAGTTGTTTCTTCATTTTAATCAATGAGAGTATCATTTTTAACTTTAAATCTTGCATTTTAATTCATATTTATTTCGTTGAAACAAAGCTTTTCTTTGTTTAATAATTTTCCATAATTACCACTTCGTCTATATGGTCCGAAGTCAACTTTCGTTTTAATTGCGAAAGCGTATGAATATAACATTTTAATCCAAAGTGTGACAAATAATATTCACATAAAATCCTCTTCGCATTCTTACGAATGTAACCTTTAATCAAAGCTTTCTCAAAGTTTATAATATTAACATTTTATTTCTTTAAACAAACCGTATAGTCATAAGCTAGCTATGATTATGACAATTGTATGACTATTAAATCAATAACCCGAAGCATATCATACTCAAAATATTTTCCCCCAACATTTAACCAGAGCGACTGGTCGGCAGGCAGGGCGTCACCCCGATAGATCTATCAATATTTATGTGCCCTAGGTCAAGGTTAACGGTTATAACGATCGGGCAGTTGTTTCCTCACCTTTGTGTTCATACTATATTTAGGCAGTTGTTTCCTTACCTAAGTATTTCACGCAAATCTAATTTAATTCATCCCATTTAATACATTTGTAAAAATAAAATGCAAGCCATGAAACGTGTTCTTCCCAAAAAACATTTATAAATAATTAAAACATTTAAAAAGTGGGGATTGTGAGAAACTCACCTTTGTCACAGAACAATTAACATATATGAGGTGATACACAACCAGTTGATGCAAGATCTTAACAACAGTCATCCAATGATAACTGGATTCTGTGTTTAATACAAAATATATTAACACATAAACACATATACAAGTAGAAACGTATCCTAACATAACTCATTTTTCCTCACATGTCTTATTTATCACAATTGTAATGATTAAATTACGAACTTATATCGTTTTAGAAAATCGTAACCGAATCGAATTTTCAAATTATCGTACAATTATATATAACTTAGTTTCAAACGATCATTGTATAACTAATACATTTCTCGAAACTAAACATGGATGTTATTCATTAAAAAGTATATATTTATTGTAAAATATAATAACCTTTTATTAACCAATTATCTGAATAAAATATTTTGTTCAAATATCGTATATATTTTTTTATATCATAAATTTACACGAAATCGTCCAAGTCTCGACTGTACCATTTTTAACACTCGATATTTAATAAAGGTTTTCTAATTAATTATTAACAACATTTTCATTGTCCAAGTTATTCCCGATAACAATATTAATACTAATCTCTCGTTATATAACTTTTTCAACACTTAAAGATATAAAATATATACATCATCGAGTACGGTTCGAGTATTAAAATCTACTCAAAACCTGCATGCAATGCGATCCGTTTATACCAACTCGTTCGTTGTTGCGTCACGAAAGTTTCTCCGGTCTCGGATCGTTCATATGACACCTCAAAACCTACATGCAACTCGTTTTAAGAAACTAATTTCGTTCTGAAATATGGCCAGTAACTTACAAAGGTTATAGCTCACCATCTAGATATCTGATGATCAATTCCTTTGGTGGAATCAAAGATCTATGTGTTAGGAAGGCTCACCGAAATTTCAGCTCGATCCGACTGTCGGATTTCCAATAATATGCATTTCTTTAGAGCCGCGTTTTCAAAATCTGCCCAGCGAACTGAATCCAAAAACGAGTCTAGAAACCCAACTTAAACTACTCTGATTCTCATTTCCACCGTTCAAAATAATTATCTATGGGTTATGAACCATCTGTAAAAAAATCAAAAGATTATCGGACTGTTAGATCTTAAGTAATGGAACGATTTTTACAGACATGCAAAACTTATACAATCTGTCCAGATTTTAAAACGTGTTTTTAACAAACTTAAGCTCAAAATTAGGACGATCGGGGCTTACCATCGTGTTCGGGACGTTAAAAAATGGTTCCGGGTAGAAGACGGGCTTCGGCCGCCACCAGACCCCCGCGTACATATGGGCCCGTCTATTTTCAATCCAGCTGGATTTGTTTGTTTGAAAATAGTTCAAGATATTGATGATTTCATGGAATGGATTTGGTTTTCTGGTGGCCATTTTGCAAAACCGGAGATAATATATTAATATTTGCAATGTTGTTTATTCCTAATATCATGTCTTGATGAACTCAACTTTCATTTTATAAATAACTTAGAAGATGGTTTCTGAGATTTCATATGGTAACTAAACGTGTGTTGCATCAGATGTTGGATGCGGTATAGCAAGTTTTGGTGGGTATTTGTTTACAAGAAGCGTGAGGATGCTCACAATGCGGGTTGCTCCAAAAGATGTACACGAAAATCAGTTTCAGTTTGCATAGTGGCCGCTTTTGTTCCTGACTCACCCTTTTGACAACTCCTTTACACCACTATTCATCAGCTAAAAAAAGTTATTTGTAAGTCAATTTGTGTATCTAACTTGTTTTAGTTTAGAATCAAAACCTCATGTACATTGATACTTAACTCATTAACTTAATTCAATTTACCCTTTGTGTTAAGTTACAAGTTCATATAATTCAATGCTCTTCAACGACAACAACAATGAATCTGTGAGTAAATTTGGGATCTTAGCTTCAACTATTCTATGAATGTACATGTTTTTAATTTATTTTTATTTTCTATTGTAATCAGGCACATGATGTCAATTGTCCTCTTTGTTCATTGGCATGGTTTCTGATAGCATTTCACTTTTTATTTTCTTGATAATTATATTTCAGAGCCTATTTTTCAATAATTTGGGAATCAGGTGTATGACAGAAGTTAAGATGCAAGAATCCCAAGGTACGCTGTGTTTTCTTTGAGATGGTTAAATTTTTTTGCTAATGAAGTATGTTATTACATGACATATTTCTTATGATTATGAATTTATGATCATTTAAAGCTGAAAAACTACAGATTTTGCAGCAATGAATCAATATGTTTATACTGGCCCTTTTAAATTCTCAACTAAACTGGTGTTATTGTGCCATGTTTATTTGAATTTTTCCAATTAGATCCGGCATGATATCGTTCTAACCATCATACTACTTGGTTTGGTCAAAAATTAACAACAGCGATTTCGTAACCAAATTAGTAATCGGGACTAGGTGCTTGTATGAAATGAACGTAAAAGTACTTGAACACGAGGATTTGTTGCGAGGAAAAAACCCGTTATCCTTAGGATAACAAGCAAAAAACCCCGGGCGGTAAAAACTATCACCACTAGTTTATTAATAATAAAAGTGATTACAATTGTGGAGCTCAAACTTGATCGTGATTTACAAAGAATGCGAGTACTAGTAAGTTCTCGAGTGCTAGAGTGTGTGTTTTGATCAAAGTCTATCGCTCTATTTATAACAAAAAAGAGTCTAACAAACTTTTCTATAATTAAGGAAACTATGGAGTGAGTCCAATTAGCCGTTAATCCCCTTAATCAGCAAGTTTCCTTCCATGCCACAATCTATTAACTGCAGGTCCGGGTCTTTAGGCAATCATGGTGACATCTTTGACCCGGTAAACATGGAAAGGCTGCAAATAAATTGTTTCCCACGTTTCCTTTTTAACCGCGCGCTAATAACTGTAGGTCCGAGTCTCCGGGAGATCATGACAACTTCCTTTGACCTGTTTAAACAAGGAAAATAGCGAACAAATTGTTAATTTATACAATATATTTAGGATACCTGCTACCTCGGAAGATACCATATCTTGAAGTTATCCTGAACATACTGCTGGCTGAGGATACCGAAAATCCGAGCCCTAACACTACTATAGTTCAAAAAATATAACGTTTTAGTCATCAAGAAATGAACAAAACAAACAATAGCGGTATCTTCTTTATCTCAACCATTGTAATTAGTTAACAGCTCTTTCCAAGTACAAATTATTCACATACTTTTTGAAAACTCAAGTCTAATTATATATGCTTTTGCATTTTGTAGATAAATTGTTTTTTAAGTCATTTGATTTGTATTACATCGTGCTTTGGTTATGGTTGTGAAGCGATGGTTAGGGTTGAAGATGGTGGTTGTGAGGTGGTATTGACTAATTACATTACGCATTTGAGGATTGAGTTTACATTATTATTATTATTATTATTTTATTTTTATTTTTATGAATTTGTAAAATTTAATACACCTTTGCACCGACTGTTAATAGACTGTGCCATGTTAAGGAAGACCAAACAACTAAACACTTGAAATTTTTTTCAAGTCAAAACTGATCATTGATCATCCTAGGACATTTAAGATATATTCAAGAATTGGTTACATGAGAGGCAAGACTTTAAAGTTTAAACTAAGCTTATTTTTAAGTTCTACAACTAATTTAACTTTCTAAGATAATTTAAAACTTGAATTGAATTTTATTTACGATACAAATAAAGAATGGTATTCACAGGTGAGGTGAGATACATGGAGATGTAGATATGTGTTTACATCTTTGAATTTTTTTCGAGTGCATAATTGTGCTAAGAGTAATAATTGGCATCATGGCATGATATTTGAACTATTTTCAAATATATTATAAACTAAATATGTTCAAACTTCAAAATAAATTTGGTTGAAAATAAATTGGGTAGATATTTGCTTTTGAATTTTGACTTAATTTTCTAGTGCAAAATTGTGCTAAGAGTAATAATTGTGAATAGTGTGTTCGACCTAAAAAGTTATTGAAACTAGATTGGTTAACGAAAACTTTAGCACTTTTATTTTCATTAACCAACATTAGTGTGATCATATTTCACAACAGCCGCGAAGTGCTCTACGTAGAGTTGAGCGGTTAACCCACTGAATTTTTTATTTATAGTAGAATGTATATAACTGATTGTATGAGTGAACCCATAACAATACACTTAAGGTTTGCGCAGCTATAAAACCTTTACTTTTGTGTCTGAAGGTCGTCTGTTCGATGATTTGTATTCATTCTACCAAGAATCATTTAAAGTTAAGTTACAATATATTATCTTGACAACTTACAATTTGTATTTTATTGTTAACAAATCCTATTGCAACTTGGTTTTTATTGGTAACAATTTTATTGCATTTAACATGACCCGCAGCAACATGCGGGCACAAATACTAGTATATACATTTATATGTATGTGTGTATGTGAGAGAGAGAGAGAGAGAGAGAGTGAAAAGTAGGGCGGCCCAACCAAAAAACCCAAACCGCCTGTCTTCACACTATCGTCCCACCCCTATGTCACCTCCCAAAGATGCCCCACTATGATGTTTGAGGCTTTAAAACCTCCCTTACCGTCCACTTTAAAGCCCATAAAGAATAGCTTGAGGAATATCAAACCAATGCTAGTAAGATCCTAACATTTAACAAAAGACAACTAATATCTTATCAATTACAATACACCGTTGATGAAAGACACCTTGTACTAGGCCAATTAAGAACCAACCGACAGTCTAGAAAGCTGGAGGTCGTAGCGTTATTGAAGAACCATCATTGAGTGAAGCTAAGAGAAACTTCTGCCTCGCAAAATCTAATAAAATGAAATAAGAAACAACTATACCATACTTACACGTGGAAAGATTCGAAACATAAAATTATCTAATTAGTATAATTGAGAAGTTTGGTGCCACAAATAAGTTTTCTAAGGTTTTTTTTATATAAGATATATATATATATATATATATATGGAATAAAATTATAGGATCTAACTCTTTGGTGGTATGGCATGTACGGATTTCTTCAAGCCACCAATGCTTTGCAAGGTTTGAATCTTACTCTAGAACTATGAATTTTTTTGGCTTTGAATAACAAAATAAAGTGGCATAATTGAATGAAAGCATAAAATACTTCAACGTTTGAGACCGACAACGCTTGAGATTTACCATTACTCGGGTTTACCGACCTGCCCCGATGCAACAAGCCGGATAAAACACTAGTCGTAAATAATGAGTAAACACTTGTACCAAAAGGTAAAATGTTTGTGTGAGGAGGTAAAAAAATTACTAATTTATATAAGTGTAATAGTATTTGAATTCACTCTTAGTAAAGTTTTAATGAGTTCTGCAAAATGTTGGGGTTAAGATCAAGGACAATCGAAATTTAACTACTAAACTTACAAATAATAAGGGATTGCTCCATAAAATAGTAATCAAGTTTAGATTTGTTCTAATTAGGTCACTAGTGTAAAGTTTTGTTCTATTTAGGTCACTTAGCCTTTATTTAATGTTTTAATCCTAGATATTTAACCTGGATAACAGGTAATCTAGGTTTTGTTTTTTAATTTTCAAATATTTTGGCATTGCATACTAAGAGTAGTGCATACTAAACACCTGTTAATTTAAGAGGAATGCAAAGTAACACCTCTTAACTTAACATGAGTGTATAGTAAACACCTCTTAATTTAAGAGGAGTGCATAAGAAACAATTGTTAACTTAAGTGGAGTGCAAAGTAAACACCTTTTAACTTAAGAGGAGTGTAAAGTAATATCTGTTAACTTAAGAGGAGTATAAAGTAAATACCCGGTAACCTAGTAGGAATGCACATGTTTACCTCTTACTTAAGAGGAGTGCATAATAAACCTAGATAACTTGTTATCCAGGTCAAATATCTAGGATTGAAACACTAAATAAAAGTTAAGTGACCTAAATAAAACAAAACTTTACACTAGTGACCTAATTGGAACAAAACTAAAACTTGGTTACTATTTTATGAAGTAATCTCCAAATAGTAACTAAAATAATTACTATTACTCTATAGGTTTTGAACCAGAGTAATATGGTAAAAAAAACAAATGTAGTAGAGTAATATTAGTTACTCTAGTATTAAAATAGTTACCTTAGTTATTTATGCGTGTGTTGCAATAAAAGTTGTTTGTAGTTGATTATATGTGAAAAATATAAGTGTAAAATGTAAAATTTGTTTCTTTAATTTGAGAAGGGGAGTTTAAAGAAGAGATGTGATATTTATATATCATCCTTATGGTCCTATACGAGTCATATTTGTCTTCGACAACCTGATACAAACCGACATAAGTCGGGACATATACCGGTGAATGAAGATGTGTGTGTTAAAAAGAACAAAAACCGTAGAATAGTTGCGGCGCATAGTTGAACACCGCAGAAGCCTTTTGCAACGAATAGTAATCGGATAGAAGAAGATATTATTAAAATCCCAAATTTCGTTTCCTCACAACACATATACATACACCTCACCCCCCCCCCCCCCCCCCCAATTTCTTTCTTTGTTTGTTGCAAAAAATAAAATCAATCAAGCGTCCATCTCCGAAGTCAAGATCCGACCATATGGCCCTTAAACGCCTCCTTCTTAACCAGGTTTAAATCTGCTCATTATTATTATTATTGGAAACAAACCCTAATTTTACGATTTTAAACACCTTGATTGTACCTTGGTTTCGGATGTTGGGAATTATATGTTATTAGCGTTAAGTGTCTTCTGTTCTGTTCACCAGAATGAATCAGATCCTCTTACCCACATACTCAGCACTGCAACACCAGCACTTACTCATAATTAAGTCCATAAATCACATGGAAATAGCAAAGTAACGCAGTCAATACGATTAAAACTTATGAATTCTTCCCATTTGTCTGAATCCATTATTAATGTTTTTAAAGGCAACATTTTTTATTATAAGCAAAAAAAGTATTTATATTTTTTGGCAGGCAGCAATACAACTGGCATGAGCTAGATACAAAAATGTTAGAAAAACCGATAAATTCAACTAATACCCTCATTTTGCGATTTCAAATTCTTTCAAGTATGATAGCATGAGTTAGAATTAAACAGATAAAATTTACAAAGTTAAACTGAAAGGAGGAGAACCCATTGCAATTGATGTTAACACAATGTGAGTGTTTGTTTGTTTATATAGTCCTCGAGGCAACAATTGCAATTGACGCTGTTAAAAAACCTGTATACCAGACCCTACAACATTTCTCAAAAGCTCATAGCTGATGCAGGTATATTTGTACTTTTAAGTTTATTACAATTCCTTATATTAATTGCCCCGTTCCATAAGGTAGATACGTAAACATCTTGTTTGCTTTAAACATTTAACGGTTACGTATCTGCAGTTTACAAGCTTCCAAACGCCCAACGAAGGTTCCAATCCAGTTACGTGGGCAGTTTAGGAAAAAGATTGCGTGATCGTGAACCAGATATAGCAAGTGACACATCATATTTCCGGGAGCTTTATCATAGAAACGATCCCGAGGCTATAATAAGATTATTTGAAAGTCAACCTTCTATGCACTCAAACCCTACAGCACTTAAAGAATACGTCAAAGCTTTGGTCAAAGTTGATAGATTGGATGAAAGCGAGTTACTCAAAACATTGCAAAGAGGTGAGCTAACAAATTTAATCCAATTTCATTAAGGTCAAATAAAGTTGCTTAATTCACAAGGATTGTTTTCTTCCAATTTCTTAGATTGATATTTTACTATTTTTGTACAAAATACCAACAAGTTTTGTAAGTTGTTTGGTTTTAGTCGTCGTAACTTTTTGTATGGTACTTAAAGATAGTTTTGGGTACTGTTTGGGTCAATGTGTAGTCGGTAAATTTAACATAATATATAAATCTCATGTTTTGATTCATAAAATTTAACATGACCCAAATGTGACAAAATTGAACCGAACGTTTAGAGAGTAGTTTGTGAACTGTTTGGAAGGAAGTTTGTTTATGTTTGTTTATTTAATAAATGATTGAACATGAACATATAATTATGTTCATTTTGTTAAACGAACGAGCATGTACACATGTATCGTTCATCCAATTTGGTTCTTGGAGACTCTTTTATGTTCATTCATCTTAATTTGTTTATGTTCATTTATGTTTGTTAGTTTACGTTTGTTTAAGTTTGTTCGTTTACGTTTGTTAACATATTTTATATAAAGTTTTTAGGCGCAACACATTGTTCTTCACATTACTTTTAAATCGTTTTAGCTCACTTATGTTCGTTCATCTATCTTTAGTTATGTTCATTTCGTGAACTGTTCATTTATACTGTTAACGTACGAGCACGAAAATGTTCATTTTCTTAATGAATGAACATGAACAAGAAAGCGCGTTCTTTTAAATGTTCATGTTCGATCGTTTGTTCAATTAAAGTGAATTTTAGATTGTAATCCTCCAAACATTCTTTTATAATTGTACTGCTGAATATTCAAACTTAACATTATCTTTCATTTCTTCATGTTTTTAACAGGAATGGCGAGCTCTGGTAAGCCAGCTTATGACGAAGATATGACTGGTGGATTATCAGCCCTACAAAATGTTGGAAAATCTACGAAAGAAGGTGTTTTAGGAACTGCTGCTGCACCCATACATATGGTGGCTACTGAAGGTGGACACTTTAAAGAACAGTTATGGCGCACGGTTCGGGCTTTAGGAATGGGATTTTTATTAATTTCGGGTGTTGGAGCACTTATTGAGGATAGAGGAATTACTAAAGGTGTTAGTTAATCTTGTTTTGTATGCAAATGCTTGTGTTGTCAAGTGAAGTGATTGGTTTGTTGTTTATGAGCAGGTTTAGGTTTACATGATGAGGTGCAACCGAGTATGGAGTCTAACACAAAGTTTAGTGATGTGAAGGGTGTAGATGAAGCTAAAGCCGAGCTTGAAGAAATCGTTTACTATCTTCGAGACCCTAAGGTAATCATAGGGTGTTTGGGTATGAGTAGGGTTGTAAACAAGCAAGTTTAGCTAGCGTGGGCTGGGGCTTGGCTCATTTACAAGCTGAACTGGTTTTGCTTGTTTATCTTAACGAGCTGAAGTGTGGAGGTAGGGCTCGCTCGACAAAATCCTGAGCCAACTTGTGGCTCGTTGGGTCACTCGTTTATTTTTAAAATTCTAAGTTTTTTTAATTTATTGACACGTATTGAATTGATTTATATAAATCTAAAATTATTAAAATAGCTCATAATGCGGATATATAAAACTAAAAATAGTATTTGTAGCATACGCATAATGTAGAGTTTATAAACTTTTCAATTTATAGTTTATATGTAATGCATTTTGGGTTATAAATTATGTGTAGTAAAATTTGCGTTATAAATGAGCCAAACAAGAATTTTCAATGATAGAATCTTCAATATTTTTACACTGAAAACTATCACACAGCTCTAAGTTTCAAATCTTATCTTATCTTACTATACTAATAAACAAAAATAATGATGCTTAGTTGTCCTAAACTCATTCAATCCTAGCATAAAGTTCCTTCATAATATTCTAATCTCTTTTCTCCTTAATCTATGCTATCCATGGGTCATGGGTGAAAATGGTTTGATCCATGAGTTGCAACATTTTCAATATATTTCAAGATATTATACACATATTAATGACCATTTAGAACAATTAATACCTAAAATATAATTATTGTCAATGTATACCTTACTTTTTATTAAAGAAGTCGGCATTATTTTAACAATAAGGACTCGTGCATTCAGTTTGAATTATGCAAAGCTTCTCACTTCACTTATATAAAGTTTCAATTAGCTATCTAATTTAAATTTCCAATTAACGTGATTATTTAATTTTGAATCTTTTATTTAATTTTCTAAACATAATCATTCTAAAGAACTATTAAACATTAAAACAATGATTGATAATACCTAAAAAATTTGGAGTCCTACAATTCATGTTTTTGATGAAAAATTATAAATCCGATTTGTTTGTTTTATGGAAACTGTCAATTCGTGTTTTCTTTTTATTTCAAAAGCATTTATCATATAATCAACTTCAATAAAAGAAATAGGATCATATAAAAAAACAACTTTTCCTCGCAGTATTGAACTCATAGACATGTACCAAAGCATTCTATGTACTAGTTTTTCTTTATTATTGTTGTGAATCCGTTTGAATCCGTTTTTACTACGCCTTCGAACTCATAACAGTATTGAACTCAGCAATATTTAATTTGTTTCTAGGTTTTCCATATGAATGTAAATTTGAGATTCTAGACTTTGTTTGTACTATATATTTAATTTCTTTTTTACCTTTAATTTTGTGTCTTTATTTCTAAATGGACTTTATTATTATTATTTTTTTCATGTGACAAATCCCATGTAATACACAGGCTCAAAAGCTAGTATATATAGTATATTATATATACATATAAACGTAGATTTGGGTTTTAATTTGAACGAGCCAGCTAATGAGCGAGCCACAAGCTGATGACCTTGGCTTGTGCTCGGCTCGACTACCACAAATGTCATACGGCTTTAAGTTACAAATATGTGTGTGTAGGGATACCTTTTTTTCAGAATCAGTATTTTAGAAAACTGCGTAATGCACCTGTAGATTATGCATTAAAGATAATCTAGGTAGGGTGTGTGATGGTTACGTAACCATTTAATCTATCACATTTGAAGCACCATGTATAGGGTGTGTGATGCGGTTCTCGCAGTTCTCAACATATTTCTTGGTTCTTATTTGAACAGCTTGGAATTGATTATGTGATGCTGGCACGCCCCTGAATAATGTTTTTTAAATTCATTTATTTTTTTCAAAGTATTATTAACAATGAAAATGTAACAGCGGTTCACATGTCTCGGTGGGAAGCTACCGAAAGGTGTATTACTTGTGGGCCCACCAGGGACAGGAAAAACCATGTTAGCCAGAGCCATAGCAGGAGAAGCAGGCGTTCCATTTTTTTCATGCAGCGGAAGTGAATTTGAAGAAATGTTTGTTGGTGTCGGGGCCCGCAGGGTCAGAGACCTTTTCACCGCAGCAAAGAAACGATCACCGTGCATAATATTCATGGATGAAATTGATGCAATTGGCGGAAGTCGAAATCCTAAAGACCAACAGTACATGAAGATGACTTTGAATCAGTTACTTGTCGAGTTAGATGGGTTTAAACAAAACGAGGGCATTATTGTAATTGCAGCAACCAACCTCCCCCAGTCATTAGATAAGGCACTTATAAGACCTGGGCGTTTTGACCGTCGTGTGGTGGTTCCTAATCCTGATGTCGAAGGCAGGAGGCAGATAATGGAATCTCACATGTCAAAGGTTTGTTTATTTATCTTCATAGTAAATTACACTTTTTTGTCAAGTTTATTTCATTTTTCAAAATTGTTTTTAAGCTAAAGAAATAACAAGAAACATCCTTTATGCTTAAAAAAGTTTGCAGGCTTCTTCTTTTTCACTAACGGACGTTATTTTTATTTATTTATTTATTTATTTTTGTCAAGTCCAGTTTGTGACAGAAACTGGAAAATTAGATTAACTGAGATAGGAAAACAAAGGATAGATGGCCTGATTTGAGATAGGTAGATCTCCAAATACTAAACACCATAATCAAAATACTCGACAAAGAAAAAGAGATGACTATAGGCCTTATCAGTTTGTGTAATTATCAAAATCTTTTAAGATAATTAACTGCACAAAATAGTCTCTAGAAAGATATAATGACAAAAATACCCTCAGCTTAACAAAAGAGCTAACCCTCAGTGTAAAGTATGCAACGCGCAACCTTTTAAAAAATAGAGGTGGTCTTATGTTATTTCCTTTGTTTAAGGACGATTCGAAGGATGAAAAGTGTAATTGACTCTTTATTATATTATTCATCCGATTCTAATTATTTATTCATATCTATTGTTATAACTGTTTTCAACAGATTTTAAAAGCAGAAGACGTTGATTTAATGGTCGTGGCCCGAGGAACTCCCGGGTTTTCCGGTGCTGACCTGGCAAATTTGGTAAATGTGGCTGCTCTCAAGGCAGCAATGGATGGTGCCAAGTCAGTAAGCATGGCAGATCTAGAATACGCGAAGGACAAAATCATGATGGGAAGTGAACGGAAATCAGCTGTTATATCTGACGAAGTTCGTAAGTTAACTGCATACCACGAAGGCGGTCACGCACTCGTGGCCCTACACACGGACGGGGCCCACCCAGTCCACAAAGCCACCATCGTCCCAAGAGGCATGGCTCTCGGGATGGTGGCCCAGTTGCCAGAAAAAGACGAAACAAGTGTTTCCCGTAAGGAAATGCTTGCCCGACTCGATGTTTGTATGGGCGGTCGTGTCGCAGAAGAGTTAATCTTTGGTGAAGATGAGGTTACGTCGGGTGCATCGTCTGATCTCGAACAAGCGACCCGACTTGCACGCGAAATGGTTACTAAATACGGTATGAGCAAAGAGATCGGTGTCGTGGCGCATAATTATGACGATAACGGGAAAAGTATGAGCACCGAGACGCGACTTCTTATCGAAAAGGAAGTTCAAAAGTTATTAGAAAACGCATATGATAACGCAAAGAATATTCTAACGAGGTATAATAAAGAGCATCATGCGCTTGCAAATGCGTTGCTTCAACACGAGACGTTATCGGGGAAGCAAATAAAAGAGCTTCTTGCTCAACTGAACGCACCTGTTCAGCAGATGGTAGCACCGGTAAAACCGGTGCCGCCAGCTACGCCGAACGCTGCAGCAGCCGCTGCTGCGGCAGCGGCTTCTGCTGCTGCTAGTGCGGCGTCAGCTGCCGCCAAGGCGAAGGCGAAAGGTATTGCTCCAGTGGGGTATTGATGATGAATGGTTTAGAGTTATAATTTATGGGACTAATGTGCATATAATGGTTGTTCTTTATGGCTGTCAAACTAATTTGGTGATTATGGACATGAAGAAAAATAATAGGGTAAAGAGGCAGCAAATGTAGCGGTTATGTTGTGTTTTTTTTTTTGTTTTTTTTTGTTAAATGTCGAATTATATGTTTAATTTATGAATACAGTTGAGAATATGTTTTTTTTTTTTTGGATCAGAGATCTTTTATTTTTAGAATCTAAGTGTTTTGTGTAATAATTGCAATCGAATAAACGAAATTGTTAACAAAAGTATATCAAATAACGGTGATGAGTCAAAGTTGGCATTTTAAAATTCATTATCCCATTTTCTAACGGTGTTTGTGAAAATTTGGTATAAATGAAAATGAGTGATTTTTTAATTTATTTAAGTTTAGAGTCTGATATGAGGTTGATATGACCTTTTATGGGCATGTCATGTTAGAAATGCTTTTAGCGTACCCACTAGAGTGTTGTGATGTAGCTGATCATGGCCGTGTGGCAATGGGAGCGGTGAAAAAAGATAACAACCATATGGCCATTGGCAACCGTTGATATTTAAAAAAAAATCACTTTTTTTTTAAACTCTATAAATAGCATTTGTTTCTCATTTTTAAATTTAAGGGTGTTCTAATATTTACTCAGATGTATCCGAAAACATAAAATTCAGGGTATAGCAGACAACCCTCAACTCCTCCTATATCTGCTCTTGCCCTTTGGTATAGATATTTAAGAGGGCTTACGACACTTTGCTCTTGTCTTTTTGCTTTTTTTAATCTGTTGTAACTTTGATTTACTTACTATTTTAGGTTAACAGTAATTCTGACAACCGTCAATTTTCAGGTCAATACACGTACATGTCCTAAACGTGCTTACATTTTATGAGTTTTCTATTTGGCATAATTTGCATTAACTAGATCATATTAAGTCTACCGAAGCCAGACATATTGTCATCATACATTGGGTAATTTTAGAAATTGCCGATACATGAATGCCAGCTAACCTGAAAAACCCAATGGTTGGTAATAAATTTTATAAATTCAAAAAAAAAATGTCAGATAGTCCAGTGTATAAAACTTTATATCACTCTCAAATCCAAGAACTTAATCATCATCATCATCATCATCATCATCATCATCATCATCATACTCAGTATATTCCACCAATAACAAAGCTATGGTAGGGTCTGAGGAGGGTAAGATGTAGACACCCTTACCTATATCCCTTAAGAATAGAGAGGCTGCTTCCGGTAAGACCCCCGGCTCGATAGTAGTTTTGCATCAAGCCTTGGGCATAAGGCATATAACACTCAACCATCGGCACACCGGTCGATTGGTGCATGTACCTTTGTCTTTTGGCTATCAACGCCACCACATGATGCCTGATTAACCTTCCGCCACTTTTTAACGTTATTTTCACGAGATTAGTAAAATAACGTCAAAATTAGTACAATTTCACTTTTGCCCACCCGAGGGTTCACACATATATACATTATATGCGCGCACCGCAAACAGGACATTCCAAGAACTTAAAATTATTACAATACATAACTGACTTTGTATAAAATTCTCATCTTTATATAATGTGTATATAAAATTTATGAGTATTATATAAACTAGTCATGTGCTGGTGTAATCTTCGCACTAAATTCATGTTAGTAATATTATGTCATTATAGCACCTCCAATTCCTAAGACGTTAAACCATTTAACAAACCAACACTTTTGAACCCCACCGAACCCTTTCTTTTCTACCACATACTTGACACACTCGTAACATTTAAACTTCATCATCCATTTCAAGTAAATCACAAGGAGTTCAAGTTCACTTCCAAGCTAGTGGTGTTACAAGAATCCAAGCTCTAGAAAACTGTCTTCTTGTTAAACCTTCTCCTTGCTTCTTGTGAGTCTAAACACCCTCCATTTTCTTTAATTTACAAGTTGTTTACGAGTAAATATCTTGTATAAAAACACCACCCAAATAGGTTTTCTAAAATAAGGAAAACTTATGAAGCTAGACTTTGAAATAACATGGCTTTCTCTAAAACAATTTATCTCTAGTTTTACCTATTAGTGGCTTTAAAAAAATAATAAAGAAAAGATTCTTAAAATGTTTCATGTTTCTATTAAATATAAATGGGTAAATATAAATGGGTAAGAAGGAAGTTAGTGTTTTGTTAGATACATACAAATAAACTAGTCTCTAACTACTAGGGTGAGCAACTTAACCGTCATAACCGTTAACCGAATCATAACTGTCATAATCAAACAAATTTTAACCGCTAACCGACATAACCAACAGGTTGGTTTATTGAATTTTTTAAAACCGCCAAATATGGGTTGGCTTTGGTTAAAGATAATTTCAAACCCACCATAAACTAACCGACCCATTTATTTAACCAACAATATGTTTGGGATTAACTTTCACCAAACATATTGTCAGATTGCACCATTTTTTACGTTTTCGGTTCAATGTTGGTTAATCAAATTAACTTGAATTCCATTGATGGATTATATAAAGTCGTTTTTTTAATATTTGGTATTAATGCTACCGAATATATATTTTGTTGGATTATGTCATGTCGTGTTTTTTTAATATTTGGTACCAAACTTTTAGACTCAATTACATTGGCTTGGTTACGGTTAACCGACCCATAACCAACTTTTAGACTCAATTACATTGGCTTGGTTACGGTTAACCGACTCATAACCAACTTGCTATAACCATCAAAACCGAACCGAAACCGCCATAACGGATTAGTTATGGTTATCCATTAACCGACATATCGATTATGGTTATGGGTTTGGTCTAAAACCGTCCCAAACCAACCCATGCACACCCCTACTAACCACACATAAATATATACGAAAAATATAAACTAACTCATTCTCATCCCATCCTCTATCTCCAAACCAAAAATTACACTAAAACTCATTTTATTTTCTCTCTCCATTTCAATTAAATAATACTTTTTATACATTTTATCATTATCTTTTTTCTTTCCTTCACTCACAACCATTTTCAAAATATATTAAAAAATTATAGGGGATGAACAGTAACTTCTCAAATATACAAAAAAATCACTATTTTTTTAAAATATAAAAACTCTTCACTCATATCACCCTAAATTACTCTCTAATTTATAAAAACACCCCTCACATAATATGAGGGGTTGGATGAGAATGCTCTTACACACATCCTCTAAAACTTCACAAGACTAAATCTTGATAAAATGAACATCAAAACTATGTAGAAATGACATTAAACGAGTAAACGTGGGCACCCTAATAAGCATTGTAAAAAGTTGTAAAAAAAAAGGTTGCTTTTAGTAATGAGAATCACGCTGACAGATTTTAGATTCAGACTCACTGGCTTATAAACTCGGTCCATACTTCACCAAAGTGCATTATTGTTGAATCTGAAATATACTACTTTGAGTCTAGTTTCTAATCCAACCGGTTTCATATGATTTGGACGAGTGTTGATACCCCAAACGGACTTTACGAAAACACGTATCAAAACTGCCACTTTGTTAACAGATTTGAGTTTTACTCATGGACCCATAATTCATTCATATCAAGTCCAAATGAAATTATTCTTTTTGCAAAATTTACCTTATCTTTGAAATTTTGTACTCACAATCTTCATGAAAATAAGATTAGGTCAGTCAAATAAAGGTTTTCCCATAGACTATCAATGAAAATCGTTGTACGACCCTCATCTACTAATAAATATGTTTGGACCCCTTAAAAACCTCCAAAAATTATGTATCATAGTTTTCTAGAAACTTAAGACATATGAGATTATGTGATAAAATTTCAAATCAAAACAAGGTCGTTTGATACAAGAAAATACGGTCACTTCGCACCCCAAAATAGCTAAAGAATATGTGAAGAATTTATGGACACATAAATGATGAATACTAATTCTAAGTCATCTAACCCTAGTATGAAGCATACAAGAGAACTTATGGACTAATAATAGCATCCTTTATATATATATACATATATATATATATAACCTTATATATGTTGATCCAAAACTTAGGTGTATGATAAAGCACATATACGAATCACCAACGGTTCATCGGGATATACTTTAACATTTAATACATACACCAACAAGTCTAACATAATGGGTGGACTTTATATAAAGATCAACTTGTAAGTTGATATTGTTATATGAGATTATAAGTAACCGTAACTGATTAGGTCGCGGTTAGGAGAAGTCTCACGCTTGTTTTCGATATTCGTTACCTATTTCGCTCGAAAACTCAAAGGTGAGTTTCACGGCCCCGGTCATGGAAAGTCCCCTTTATCGCTTATTAATAACCATTAGCTTGTATTAGCCTAAGATTCTGTGAATAGTGCTATTGGGATTGATGCCCCCGGTCATGGTTAGTCACGCTAACTGCCGATCCGCATGGTCGAATGACTGTATAGTGTCTACTCGCTTGCTCGTGAGGCACGAGTGAGGGGCGAAACACCCGTGGCTTGGTTTGGTTAATGCCTCATGTAGTTCATAATTATCATAATCTTTGTTAGCTTATGATGGGTCAAACGATTACTTGTTTATATTTAACGTATACATAAAACGCTTTCAAACGAAAAGGTTTACAACCTTTTAAATGCTAAAACCTGTGAACTCACCAACATTAGGTTGACATTTTAAAGTATGTTTTTCATGCACACAAGTGTTGGATACACATTTTGGAGGATTTTACCTGTATAACCCAAGTCATGGGTCATATGAGAAAAATCTTAGAAACAATGTCTTTTAATAAATATTTTGAGACTTATACGTTGATTTTGAGATGTAAACTCTGAATTTTAACTACGTATCCAATTTGTGTATTTGTGTTTGCGATAACATATGCTTTGACAACCATGTCGTCGCCCCTCGCGATTCCGCCGTGGCGGGGTGTGATAGTAATTTACCCTCCTCATTATTAGTAGTACTTTTTATATTGTTTGATTCTCTTAGCTACATTTCAATTGCGAATTTAGAACACAATTTCAAGGGTAGCACAAATTAATGATTAACCGTACATGGGGGGGGGGGGGAGGGAGGGGATCTTGCATTACGCGTAATCAGGCGCCAAGTTACCCGTTTCGCGCGTACCGCGCTTAGTTACCTGTTTCGCGCACACGGGCGCTAGGGTACGCGTTTCTGGGGTAAAGTGCTCGGTGACGCGTTGCGCACATGCGGTCGCTCGGTAGCGCGTTTCACGTGTACCGGCGCCTTGTTGCCTGTTTCATGTGTAGCGACGCTTGGTATCATGTTTCGTGCATGCCTTCCTTTGGTTATTTAAGTTGGTGTTTTATGTTTTAATTAAGGGAAAATTTCCAAAATGACCCTATTTTGAAAACAGATTCCATTTATGTCCCCCAAACTTAATAATTCTAAAAATTTTCCTCTTTAACTCATCTTTGACCATATATTAGGAAATGTAACACGTCTTTGACGACATGTTAGCATAACACGTCGTCAAAGACGCGTTAGATTTCCTAACACATGGTTAAAGATGAGTTAAGCCTCCAAACACGTAGTCAAATATATGTTAGCGTCAAACACATAGTTAAAGATATGTTAGCTTTTTTTTAATATTATATTTTTATAACTATTTTTACTTATATTTGTTTTTCTTTTATAACTTTTAATATATAAAGTTTTATATTATTTCAAATATACTGACGAGACATGCTTACTTTTATCTACGGACCGACATAAACTTACTCAAATTTGAGCCTTGTCAAATCAATATCGAAATGTTCAATAAAATTTGACCTCGCTCGGTTTTAAATAAAGTTTATGTCAATATGTAAATAAAAGTAAGCATGTTTCGTCGGTATAGTCGAAATAATATAAAACTTTATATATTAAAATTTATAAAAGAAAAACAAATATAAGTAAAACTAGTTATAAAAATATAATATTAAAAAAAAACAAACAAAAAGCTAACATATCTTTGACTATGCGTTTGATGCTAACATATCTTTGACTATGTGTTTGGAGGCCTAACTCATCTTTAACAATGTGTTAGAAAATCTAGCGCGTCTTTGACGACGTGTTATGCTAACAGGTCGTCAAAGACGTGTTAAATTTCTTAACACATGATCAAAGATGCGTTAGAGAGGGACATTTTTAGAATTATTAAGTTTGTGAGACAAAAATGGAATCTATTTCTAAAATAAGACCATTTTAGGAATTTTTCCTTTAATTAAATAGTAGGCTTTTAACCATATTGTACTTTTAATAAAACTTTAGAAGGCGAAGTTTTGGGCTTTCAAAATTTTTTAGGGTAGTGTAATATAATTCTAGTGGTAACGTAAAAAATTCTACTTATCAGAAAAGTTGAGGGGTAGCGCTCTTACCATGTCTGCCTAGGGCTGTAAACGAACTGAACGAACACGAACAAGGCCTTGTTCATGTTCGTTCGTTAAGAAAATAATGTGTTCATGAACGGTTCGCGAACACTTACCAAACGAGATTTTATGTTCATGTTCGTTCATTAACGAAATTATTGTGTTCACGAACGGTTCACGAACACAAATAAAATCGGCAGAGCCTATAGATTGAGACCAATATATCCATCAATGTGAATAATAAAAGCCTGTAAACGAATCGAATGAACACGAACAAAGGCATGCTGGTGTTCGTTCATTTAACTTTAAAAGAACACGGACACTTGATTGAACAAATATTTATATTCGTGTTCGTTTATTTAAAAAGGGACATTTGTGTTCGTTTGTTTAAAATCTAAACGAACATAATTGAACAAAGATAAACGAACATAAATGAACAAATATAAATGAACACAAACAAACATAAATGAAAACACTTAAATAACCACAAATTAACAAATATAAAACCCTTTAATTAGATTACCTATCTAGATAATATTTAATTATGTTCTATTAATACATAAACAAACATAAACGAACGTTCATGAACATAAATGAACGAACGGAACATGTGTTCATGGTCGTTCGTTTAATTAAACGAATACAAATTTTTTGTTCATGTTCGTTCGTTTATTTAATAAACGAACATAAACGAAACTTCCCGTTGAACGATTCACGAATAGTTCCCGAACGTTTGGTTCGTTTACAGGCATACGTCTGCCCCAGCTATACATGCTATCTTAGCTACATTTATATTATCTTGATAACGATACTGTACACGTACAATGATATATTTCAAAAGAGTAATATCACATAGAAAAAAAGATTCAGATTACTAGATCACTTCACGTATTGTAATAAAATAATTTTAAGATTTTTTAAATACTTCAGCAATAATGTAATTTTGGATTTTAGTCTCTGCTTCAATGAGTCCAAACCATACTGCTTGATTAACTGTTGAGGTGGCAGTTTACACGCGTACTAGATGTTCGATCAGACGTTTGAACGAAATATATGTATTTTAGTTGGAAAAGCTTACGCACCTTGATGAATGTAGAAATTCGTGGTTTGTTCAAATTTGCTATTTCCGTCTAAAAGTTTCAAAAATTCCTTTTCTCGTCAATGAAACTCTAGGAACGGAAATACCAAACATTAAACTTTCTGACTGAAATAACAAATGCGAACAAACTGCAGGGACAAAAACCGCACAACCAGAAATTTTACGGGTTTGGGCACGAGCGTAGTGCTAAGTGGTACCCTAACCAATATGTAATGAATAATCAAGTATTCGACGTGTTTGAAACACAATTTTATTATCAAGTATACTGTTGAGATTACTAGTACATGCCTCATACTAGATATATTATAAATCTGAAAATCATGTTGGCTTTGTTGTATTTTTGTGCACAGAGCAGTGTTCCTGCCATCATTGCTACACAAATTCAGAGAGAATATATCCACGAACTATGAAACACAATTTCCTTTTTAACTTTTAAAATGTTTGTAAATAATGTTACTCTAGTGTAAAATAACACATAGAAACAAGTATACGATATTATATAAAACGTAAAAAATGCCATGTGACACTTTTAGTGCCTTTGTACATCCTTCTAAAAAAGCCGATGAGAATAACCAAACATGATAACGATTAATTTCATTTTCTTGTTTATTTCGCTACCTCATTACGAACATACCCTAAACCCATAAAATAAAGCTAACTCAAAATTGCTTCCATCCAATGAAAGTATTTAAACTTAATCCCAGGTCTTCAAAAAGTCCTATCATTGTCTATGTCCTAAAAAAGGATGAACTTATAGAATACATATACATATAGCAAAGTATTTAATATAATGATTTATTACCCCTCAAATTAGTTAAAATATACAATTTTTTATGATAAAAGAAATTGAAAGTAGGTTAATCATCTTTTCACCAATACGAGAGGTAACGAGTAATTAAATCAAAATACAAACAAGAAAAAGTCTATGGACTTTAATATAACGACAATGAGTTATACTTTTTCATGTTTTATGAGTTAAAGGAATTTAGTTTGTTGAAACTATTAGGTTAGAGTTAATGGTCATTTTTATCCATGTGGTTTGTTACTTTCGTCACTTCAGTTCAAAGTTTGAAATTTTGTCAATTTAGTCCTTATAGTTTTAAACATTGGCCAATTACGTACCCCATCTAACGGCATCCAACTATGCTGTTAGTTTAAGGGGTATTTTTGTCTTTCTCCTGTTTATTTTTAGTTAATGGTCATTTTCGTCCCTGTGGTTTGATATGTTTGCTACTTCAGTCCAAAGTTTTGAAATTTTGTCAATTTTATGTTTAATTTAATTCAGTTTTTTGTTTTTTTTGGTATAACCCCGAAGAGCATAATCCAAAACCCAAAACCATAAAGCAACCAAAACAGGTTTACATTTACTATGTCGACAACAATAATCATACCCCCCTCGTATTTAGTTTCTAGACATTTCCTAAACTCCCCCCCCCCCCAATGGTGGAATTCATTGGTAAAGTGGTCAAGGTAATTCCCTGAAACCGTACTATACCGATAAAACTAAAATCGTTTCTTTGGTTAATGCATAATAGTTAGGGTTTAGAGCTTAACATATCGTAGCAAACATCTTGGTCAAAATCAACATCAGGAGGTCGAATATCCCGCATTCCATGTTTGCACAAGAAATCGATACACTAGATCACATGTGTGTTCTTCAAATCGTGGTGTTGTTCTTGAATTCTTCAAATCGACAACAACTTTAAGGTTGAATTCGACGAATTCAAGAACAATACCACGATTTGAAGAACACACATGCGATTTAGTGCATCGATTTCTTGAGCAAACATGGAAATGCGGGTATTCGACCTCCTGATGTTGATTTCGACCCAGATGTTTGCTACGATATGTTAATCTCTAAACCCTAACTATTATGCATTTACCAAAGAAACGATTTAGTTTTTTCGTTATAGTCGGTTTTAGGGAATTACCCTGACCACTTTACCAATGAATTCCATCATGGACTGAAGTAGCAAAAGTAGCAAAAAAAAAAAAAATTAAAAATTAAAAAAAACTGAATTAAATTAAACGTAAAATTGATAAAATTTCAAACTTTGAACTGAAGTAACAAAAGTATCAAACCACAGGGACGCAAATGACTATTAACTAAAAATAAACAGGAGAAAGACAAAAATACCCCTTAAACTAACGACATAGTTGGATGCCGTTAGACGGGGGGGGGGGGGTAATTGGCTAATGTTTAAAACTATAAGGTCTAAATTGACAAATTTTCAAACTTTAGACTGAAGTGGCGAAAGTAGCAAACCACATGGATGAAAATGGCCATTAACTCATTAGGTTATAAATCCGTGTATTACACAGGCTTGAAAAATTAAATCTCATTCATTATCTTATTACTAGGTTTTATCCCCCGTATTAAGGGAGTTGTTTTCATTTTTCGTTTCTAATATATATATATTGTTTGGATGTTAATTTTATTTATTGTAAGAAAGTTAATAATTTCACAAATAAATGAGATGTTATAACCCCTTTAAAAACTATTTTGGTTTTGTGAGACCCATAACCCGCTTATTTTTTTAGTATAAAATTATTTCTTAATTATAAATAATATATTTTTCTAAAAAAAAAAATTGGATATTATTTTTAACATATCCCTATTTATAGGATTTTAATACCAAATATTTGGTCATATTAATTTTAATATAGGTATATTGGTTTTTAATGATCCCAACTATTGCCTTTTGGTCACTACTGGCTCCAACTAATGAACTGGATACTGATGGTCCTAACTTTTAAAGTATTTGTTTCTAACGGTTCACGACTAACTGAATCCTAACGTCGTTAGTTTCAGGTCGCCGGAAAAACGGTTTTGGCCGGAAAACTCAATTTTTTTTCCCGAAAACTCAACATTTTCATCGCAAACACCTTGGTAACTTTGTTTCGGACCTTTAAGAACCTTTTTCTAGTAAAAGCCCCAATTATTGAGGTCGCCGGAAACCCTAGAACTATCGTCGGAATCGGTTGATGGTACTCAAGTGGTGGTAGTTAGTTAGCGGTGAGTCAATTGGCGGTGGGTGCAATGTTCAGGTGGTGTTTTCCCTTTTAAAAAATTTTGAAGAAAAAATGGCTATTTTGAAAATTCTCTCTCTAAAAAGGACTATTTTGAGAATTTTCCCTTTTAAAGAATTGTAAATGGTATATTTTTGTAAGGTAAAATACTTATACATAAATAAATTAATTAACAACCATACTTTAAAGTATCCCCACTTATTGTTTAGTGATAGAAGTTCGGGGTTCTTAAGTGAAGATTCAAGTTCAATCCTCACTTGTGTCATTTTTAGTGGATTAGTGTATTCCTAGTTCGTCATTCATCTCCATCTCTATAATTACACTAAATAACACTACAGTTCTCTTTACTGTTCAATTAAATAATATTTTACCTTTATCATTAGAATTTTTCTCTATCATTTACTCACAAACAATTCAACAAATATTAAAAAATAAATAGAAGCAAACAAAGTTTCCCCAAATTTACAAAAATCACTACATTTTCTCTCTGCACCCTATAATTTACACTCACAACCACTCAAAACCCACCCTATAATTTGCAAACTTCATTCACATACTTTTAGGCAGTGTTTTGAAACCCGGCCCGGCCGGTCGGACTAGTCCGACCGGGACCCAGTCCCTATACCGGGCCGAGTCAGTGTATTTTGGAAGTTTCTAAAAACCCGGCCGGGTTTTACGGGTGGCGGTCGGACCGGTTGACCCGGCGGGTGGACCGGTAAAACCCATTTTTTATTAAATCCAAAATGAAATGTGTATGCCGGGATTCGAACTTTAGTCATTTCAGAAATAGAAGCTTTAATAAATACCCTATAAGCCAACCAACCAAGCTTCATTAATGTCTCTATTGATCAAACATAAATCACATATATTTAAAAAACAATTTATAAAACATAAATAAACATTAAAGTTTGTTATTATTATTATTTTTGGTTATTATTATTTTTTATATGCATATGAATTATATATATATATATGTAAATATATATTTAAATTATTTATGACGTTATCCGGGTCAAACACCGGTCCACCCTCCCGGGTCGGTCCGACCTTTGACCCGGTAAGGCGTCCGGGTCGACGTCCGGGCCGGGTCTGAAAACATTACTTTTAGGAGATGGGTTGAGAATGCTACGCCTTGCGAGGTTTTCAGTTTGAATTTCGAGTCCACTTGGATTTCCGTCCCAACATGTGTTACGTCAGAGAGTTCCGCTTTTGTGGTGGCATAACGATTATTAAGTGGCAGCCAACGGTACGTCTTCAAGGAGAAATGCTCAAGCCAAACTCTGAAACAAGCGTGAATCTGATTAAGAAAATATAGTCCGAACAGAGTAGGGCAAATATCTCAAAAGTTAAAAAGTGTGATGACTTAACATACAAAAACATTTTTCGTTTAAAAAAACATAATTTAAAAGTGGATTAAAATGGAACCAGAGTAGGTAGAGAGAGAATAAAAATAAAGATAATAAGTAGTCTGTGAATGTCTATAAGAATATAATGACTACACCAATCACGTGAGGAAGTCTGTATACAATTATTTCCCAATAGACTTATAAAGTCTATTAACTTTATAAATTCAACTTTTACTTTTAAATCATTTCTTTTTTATATTTTAACATGTTACATCCCTTTCAACCTTTTTCTTTTGTAACAAATATTTAATAAAAAGTGATGTATAGTTGTATACCGTCTTTTTTTATGTAGCAATACATTTAAGGAAGTAACAAGAAATACATATCGAATGGTTTGACCGGTTTGATATACATATGATCTAGTTCACGATTCAATTGGTTTGATCATTTACGGTTCTAACTTGCGACCAGGTTCCGCCAAACCAATCAATTAATATTTATTATTTGATTTTTTTTCTTTTAGTTTAAGAATATAAAGTTATATATAAATACCAAGATATAGTTCGTGTAATACACGAGTGATTAAAAATATGCAACAAAAAAGGTGAATTTAATAATATATATAATAACATATCTTACGGATTCATAAGATATAAATAATGATAAATAAAATTTTATAGTTTATAAATATCTAAAACCTCATTTAATAAAACATTTAAAGTTATATTTGTAACTTTTTTTAGTCATTCTATAAGTGGTAATAATATTAGTTGGTATCCTAGTTGGTTACTCTAGTTGAATGACAAGTGAAAGTATAGTTTTGTCTTAATGGTATAGGTAGAATGTAGATTATATTCATGAACTGTTCTTATTACAACCATTAGCTTGGTTTAGTGACAACAATGTATGATTTGTAACCAAATGGTCATGGTTCTAGTCTTAATTGAGACATGAGGTGAAAGATGGAATAAAAATTAGTTCAAAAAATAAATTGTTCTAATTATATTTAATATTTAGGGGCGTATACATATTTCCCATTATTAATATTAATTACATATATTCCCAACCTAAAAAAATTAATTACATATTTTCTATTTTTAAAACATATATATTACATATATAACCATTTCATTAAAGTTAGCTTTTTTAAAGGACTATATTATTACCCTTAGAGATAATTTAAAAAAAATAACCCTTGATTCAAGAGTGAACTGTCGTCGTGTCTTCGTCATCTTCACTTCGTTCCCAATTTCTCAACTAAAAGTCATCTTTTAAATTTAAATATTGATTGTTATGTAATCTCAAATTTCTTTCTTTTTTCTTTCTTCCGAACAACCAAATAACATTCCAGTAGAAACCAAAATAAAAACAAGTATAATGTTGTGGCTTGGTTTCTTGTACAAAGCCTTCTTCTCTGGTAAGGCAACATGAGGAATCTGTAACTAGCAACAAACATTATATGTAAATAGAATTAAAATTTAAACTGAAGGCATGTGTAAGAAAACTGCAAACAGCTTGTGGATACACGGAGCAATCAAAAAAACATAGAACCAAATATTATCCTACAAGCTTTATTTCACTGAAATTGTTGATTCAATCTTGATTGATTGTTGCTTGTCCGATACATTATTGGCCAAATTGGGTGAACAACGCACCCCTAGGATTCGAATTCATCTCTTTAGTAATCAGCATGATACGTCATGTCAGTCTATGGATACCTTCTCACCATCTCTAGCATTGGATGTGTCCACGGCTTCGTTGGACTTTCCAAGGGCGTCACCATCGTGCAGCCCATGATTTCCTGATCCTACGATAAAAAAGACGTGATCTTGTTCATTTGCCATGGGCAAAACCGCTCGTTAAATTTCTGTCGAAGCAAAATGTATCAAAGTTCTCAAGGTCGAACCAAGAAGAAGCTCACGTCTGGGTTGATTCTCAATGTGATATTATTGTAAATGAGTAAATGAATATGGGTAAATGAGTAAATTTATATAAAAGGAGGAAATGTGTAATTATGTGTTTAGGGTTGGGAAAATATGTTATTAATGTGTTTAGTAAGAGAAAATATGTAGAAATTCCTAAAGTTTAATAAAGAGACATGAGGTAAAAGACGAAATAAAAAAATTGTTATTCAAAAAAATAAATTATTCTAATTATATTTAACATTTAATACAAAGTTTCTGAGACATGATATGAAAGATGGAAAAAAAATTCCTTGTTCAAAAAAATAAGTTGTTCTTGAAAAGAAATTATGATGTATTGAAGAAGTGGTAATCACAAATACATGGAACATATATGTTTATATATACATTCAATCAACATAACTACCAAGTGTAACTACCATGTATATTTAGTGTAGATTGTATATCTGATTTTATAATATTCTCCCTCAGATATACATTACTGCTCATTATGCACTATTAACAAGAGAATATAGAGAGACTTTGTATATTATTGAATGAAGATCATTATTAATGTTTAATACATAAACTATATATATAAGAATATAACTACAATAACTACCATATACACATAATGTATATATGATTTGATAACACTCCCCCTCATATATGCATTATCATTCGTTATACACTATTAACAACCCCAGGATGATGTTAATTAGGTACTTCACGACTTATGAATAAATTGACACTGCTAGATCAGTTATGCTGTCTCATTAAAAACCTTACTAAGAAAACCCAATGGGACAAAATTTAGTTAAGGAAAAGAGTACAGCGTGTATAGTGCTCCCCCTCAATTTAACTAACGCCTTTCAATCTTCGAAGTCCGATCATTTGTGATAACTTCTCTAAACTGCTTTTAGGTAAAGATTTTGTGAATAAGTCAGCTAGATCTGACGAACTTCAATTTCCCCTTATTTCTGCAAGTCATATGTTGAGAAGAACTTTGGTGAGATGTGCTTTGTTCTGTCACCTTTGATGTAGCCTTCTTTGATTTGAGCTATATAAGCAGCATTGTCTTCATAGATAACCGTCAGCTCTTTCTTGATTTGTTCTAATCCGCATGCTTCTTGTATGTGATTAATCATTAACCTTAACCATACGCATTCTCGACCGGCATCATAGTGCTATCAGTTCCGCATGATTTGAAGATGTTGCTGTAAGTGTTTGCTTAGTTGACTTCAATGAAATTGCGGTGCCACCATGAGTAAATACATAACTTGTTTGAGATCTTGCTTTATGTGGATCTGATAGATAACCAGCATCAGCATACCCAGCAAGCCGGGACTTGTCATTCTTTTGATAGAAAAGACCTTAGTCTTGTGTCCCGCGAAGATATCGAAATATATGTTTTATTCCAGTCTAATGTCTACGTGTTGGATTCGAGCTGTATCTTGCTAGTACATGTACCGCGAATGCAATATCAGGTCGCGTGTTATTTGCAAGGTACATAAGGGCACCGATTGCGCTTAAGTATGGTACTTCTGTACCAAGTAATTCTTCTCCCTCTTCCCGAGGGCGATATGAATCTTTATGTGAATCCAGTGGCCGATGAACCTTAGGTACGCTAAACGGATGGCCTTTAGTCATATTAAAACGAACTAACATCTTCTGGATGTAGTTAGTGTACTTAGGAAGCAAATTCGCGTGTAGGTAGCGCACTTAAATAACTATAGCATTCCAGAAACGGGGAGTTGAAATGGTTAGACCTATACCCCGAAATGCTCCCACAATAGTAGTAGCGTAAAGGCCATAAGCTGGGGGGGGGAGCTCTTTGATAGTGACTTCTTTCGAATGTGCCATTGCGTATATGCTCGAACTACAGGCCGAGGTATAATTTTGTCAAGCCAAAATCTTTCATTTCAAATTCTTTCTTTAGTAATTAGGCAGCTTTCTCTATCTCTTCAGGAGATCCTATTATGTTGATATCATCAACATCAACTGCTATTATGGTAAACTTTGAGTATGATCTTTTTATAAAGACGCATGGACTGATTACATCAGGCCATAAAACATTGGGTTGGGTCATAAATGTATGTGTTTATAACACTCTCCCCCTCATGCATTTATATTATACACTATCAACATTACACTACTGGATAATGTTGGCTCGGTTCTTCTGGACCGATATTAACTAATACTGCAAGATTAGTTATGTTGCCTCTTGTAAGTGTTGGATCATTGACCTTTATAAGTGAAAGCGCATTGGAATTATAGCCGAGCTCAGTGCGAGTCTGATGGATATCCTACATAAACATAACATGGGACTCCATATTTTCTTTATGGAACAACTCCATGTCTTGAATCCTTTAAGGATATTAACTTATCATTTAATACGCTTAATGATGCTGTCTCGCTAAAAACCTTGCTAGGAAAACCCAGTGGGACAAACCCATAGCTAAGGGGAAAAAAATCGTGCATCGCGTATTGTACATAACAAACATGTAATATACTATGAAGATGATTATTTGTACCCGGATGTGATGAACAAGACGGATGAATTCGCGTAGAGAGCAATTCGTGCTGATAACGTGAAAAGAAATTATGATGTATTGAAGAAGTGGTAATCACAAATACATGGAACATATATGTTTATATATACATTTAACCAACATAACTACCAAGTGTAACTACCATGTATATTTAGTGTAGATTGTATATATGATTTTATAACAGTTCTAATTATATTTAAAATTTAATAAAAATTTTTATGCTTTTGGAAAAAATAAAATTTTAGTCTTGAATCGTTAAACCGTACCAGCAAACTGTTAAAAAAATTGTTCTTATTATATTTGAAATTTAATACAAACTTTTATGCTTGTGGGAAAAATAAAATTTTAGTCTGAAACCGTTAAATCAAACCAACAAACTACATGAAAATCGATGGTTCAATTTATCTTTTTTCTAAAACTGTGGTTACTGATTTTTCAAAAAAAAAAATAAAAAATGGTCAAACATGTTACGAATCAAGCCATAAGACTTTCCACATCAAAAGCATCTATGGTTTATGTGGAGGAGATTTGTGAGAATGATGGAGAAGATAAGTATTGTGAAGGTTGAGGTGGAGGTCATCCATCCTTGAAGATCATTTATCATGGATGGTGAAAAATGGTAGTTATTGAGCCCATTTCTTTTTCATCTTTTTTTTTCTTTCTTTTTCTTTTTCTTTTGCTTTTTCTTGAACTTTAATTTATAAATAATCTAACAAATAAATTAATTAAATTACAATAACTTAACAACTAATAAATTCGGTTCGAGCCTTGTTAAATCAAACTGATTCGATTCAACACCGAGTCTTGACGAACATGAATTAAATGCTTTTAATTAGATTTTCTAAAACAAGATAACATTTTTTATAGTAATAACAATTTTATTATTTATTTTTTTTCTTTTTCATAATACCTATATTTTTTGTCTGTTACTAACGGCTGTATGTTTTGTATTTTACTAACGGCTATATTTCTTTGTATTTTCCTAACGGCTAGTTTTGAACTTGACACAGTTAAAGAGCAAAGTTATTCTAAACAAAGGAATAAACGTAAATGTTATTATCTTGCCGATTGTATTTATCCAGAATGGGTGACACTAGTAAGGAGTTTCACATATCCACCAGAAAATAACTTGAAAATGAAGTTGTTCAAGAAACGCCACGAGTCTGCAAGGAAAGATGTTGAGAGAGTCTTCGGTGTCCTTCAAGCTGGGTGAGGAGTTGTACTTGGCCTGTGAAGAACTTCTTCCGTCCCGCTATTAGGTGATATAATGCATGCATGTGTTATACTACATAATATGATAACAGAGGTTGAAGGTCGTGCTACAATTAACTGGGAAAGCAACAAGAATGATCCTGAACCATTTATCTACCACCAAGGAGCACCATCACAATTTAAAACATATATACAGAGATTTAGTAGTTTACGTAACCAAGAGGCTCACCAAGCAATACGTAACGATCTAGTGGAGCATATTTGGGCGAATAACCATTTGCTATATTTCCGTCGACTTCATATTGTATTTTATTGTATTATTGGTATTTTTATTTTATTTAATGCAATTTTATTTGTATTTCTTTTTATTTTATGAAACTATTTGTTTAATAAATTTCATATAAATAATAAAATTAAAAATATAAAGTTATTGGTGATGTGGAAATTATGAGGATATTTGCATGAAGAATGAATATGTTATTGTTGTAGGTAAAAAATGTTTGTGAAAAGAAAGAATGAAAAGCTGATTTGGCATGCTGACTAGGCTGTTTATGAAAAAAATTTCTATGAACTAATGCAGACAGTCTTATGGTTAAGGTTTCTCGATAATCAATATCAATGATAAATGGCTTTTTACATGGGTGAAGAACCGGAGCTAGAAATCCTTATTGGAATGAAAATATGGTGTAATTCAACTTCATAAACTTCCTCTTGTAAGAATGTACTTGCATGCTTTAGTAATGGAATTTTTATGGAATTTTTAATAACATTCAAAAAATATTATGTTATAATAAAAACAGATCAATGTTTTTGATGATGCAAGTTATCATGCTAACAGTTGTGGTTTAGGCTTTTTTTTTTTGTTTATAAAATACACAGTTAGGAAAAAAAAGTTTATCAAATTAATAGTTGTTTTATTAAGTGTTGTCAGGTCGACTTTGAGAAATGTTAAAATTTTTCTGGCCGAAGGAGGAAAAAAGTTTTAGGCATTTTGTTTGATTTAAACAATTAAGTTTTTAAATGGACTTATTTGTATATGATTTGAGCTGTGCAAAAAAATTTTATTTATAAAAATAGGCTTAAATGAGTTGAGTAATTGGATTTAAATATTAAAAATACATATCTTTTTTCATAAAAATATATATATATATATTAAAACAAAAAAAATTTCGGGCCCAGTGAGATGATTGGGCCCGGGGCTGTCGGCCGCCCTGCGGGCCACCCCTCTTATCCAAGCTGGTCATGAGCGTTGTTAATAAATATCTTAAGGAATTAAGATGTAGAATAAGAGGTTAAGAATTTAATCTTTATAGAGTGTATTGTTTAGTCGTTAAAAAAAACAAAGATTGCACAAAATAAACATTTAGATAATAAATGGGGGGACAATAATGTAGGCGAGTATTTAATGATAAATTATGATCGTAAACATTGGCAAAGCTTAATGGAAGGCAGGAAGACCCGGTGTCCTTCCCTCTCATGTTTTTTCCTCAGTAAGTAGAGTAAATTTAATTGTCAGAAATTTTTACGCATAATGTAAATTTATCTGTTTTTATCCAAAAATTTTGAGCTCGGCCCTTTCCCTTTATAATTTTTTATATGTATTGAGCCCCCCACCCCCAAACTTGTGTTTTTGTCGAAGCTTTGCTACTAATGATAGATAAACTCTAAATAAACAAAAGTGACATGCTTATTACGAATAAAGCATTTGTCCCTTCGTTAAAAACACTGCTAGCGTTTCTAGACTTAATTCAGAGGAGGGAGGGAGGGAGAGAGTTTGATTAATCATTAAAATTGATGTTTAGTTTAATTCTATCACCAAGTAAATCATCATATATGTTCGTAGGAGACTAGGAGATAGAATTCAATTCTTCAACAAGTAACTTGATTTATCTTTATTTCCCTTGTCTAGGTTAAAAAAAAGGATGCATCTAGGTTCATGTTGTGGAGTTCGTTAGAATGTTATAGAGCATGCCTAGATATATTATGGAGTTTGTTGAAATGCGAATTAACCTGTAAACCTATAAACATAACTCATTTAATACTTCACGGCACACTATAAAGTTAGTGTGTTGTGGGTTAACTAGAAGGGTCTAGTTAAAACGCCATGCGTTGTCATGCATGTAACAAAATTTTAACTAACTCATCCTTAATTTACGCGTTGTGGTCTAACTTGATTTAACTACTATTTATATATAAATAAATAAATTACGCATATGATTGATAAGTTTGAAGTGGACCCCACCCATTAAAAATGAGCAAGTCGTTATAGGGATGACGTTGGAGGAGAGATACATGTTTTGTGCCTGAGTGATGTTTCTTGTGTTGTGGTTTGGCGCCTAGTTATTGCGTGACGTGGCTGGATGGTGCCACCTTTGGTCAGTGGCGGAGCCAGAAATTTTTTTCTATGGGTTCGGAATTTTTTGATGCTTGATTATTTTTCCCGTGTCAAAGTTTTCGGGCCCGCATGGGTCGGGTCGGGTCGATCATTCGGTTAGATAAATAATATGCAGTATCACTATCATAACAAAAATATATCATTAGCATTCAATAAAATACAAAGTCATTAAATAAAAAAATATTGCATATTGTAATTGTTCCTTACGTGTTTTTATGTTTTGAAAAATATATTCAATCGCGACTTTGAAAAAGAACTCATTCTCAATATAACAAATACAAGCATCATTCATATAATCGTCACCCAAATGATTACGCAAATCCGACTTCACATGCTTCATTGAAGAAAAACATTTCTCAAACGATAGACCAATACGTATTGGTGGTTGGCGAAGGTTGAAACCTTGAGGTGAACGGCGAAGGCAATGAGGTAATGGTTATCTGGTCGATAGAAAGAAGCTGATCGGTTGCTGAGTCGATGCCCGATGCTTTTATTTGTTTATTCATTTTTTATTTATGTATTATGTTTAAGAATGTTAATTGGATTGAGTTTATGGACCAATTCTATGAGTATTTTGGGCTTTTTATTAATCTATATATGGGGTAATAGGGTATTATTGGCCTATATATAAAGTTTGTTAATAATTTTTATAGTTTTTTAAAAGCTTTTTATTTTTTATAAAAAGAAAATTCGTTACTAAAAAATATAACTAAACTTTTTATAATCAATGGGTTCAAATATACTCTTTTAAAACGATACGGGGTTCGCTCGTCGAAAAAAAAATGAGTTCGATCCTTAATTAAACACTATAGGTTATATATAAAACTAAAAAAGAACCAGGTTCGGCCGAACCCGGTGGTGATAGAGTGGCTCCGCCACTGCCTTTGGCTAACCACAACAAGGGCCTAACAAATGAAGAGTCGCTTCTATCTTCATTAATAATATCATTATAGAATGCTATTGTTTATAGACTGCTCTAAGGCTGTGTTGTGGGATAACTAGCAAGAGCTAGTTATCGCACCGTGTCACAGCCACGTAGGCAATATAGATTTAACTTGCACATCCTTAATTAGCGTGTTGTGAGATAACTTGGTATAATTAATATTTAAAATAAAAGAACAAAAATAAAAGGTAAATAAATATGTGTGTGATTGCATATCATTAGTGAGTTTGAACTAGATCCCACCCACCAAGAGGGATGGCGCAACCATGGAAATGGCGCTGGAGGATCAAAAGATAGATGACGCCTGCATTTGTTAATGATGTTGTGGATTGCAGGCTATTTTTGAGGGGTGACGTGGCGCATGTCGTTAATTTGGCATCCACAACGGATGGGCATGCTCTTGCTATCACAACATTAAATAAATATATGTATTGTTACTGTTGGAAGAATGTCGTTTGAACACGTGGCGTGACATGGTGCTGTCACGTCAACAATTTTTTGTTTTTCTTCTATTTTAACTTTTTTATGTTATTTGTTTGAGGCTTAGGGGGTGTTTGGGATTCCTTGTTTTACATCTCTAAAACTTTTCATTGAACTAATAAGTTACAACATTGTAACTTATGAAACTTTTCATCTCACAATATAAGCAATCCCAAACACCTTATTACTTTTCAAAAAGTTAATAAGTTATAAGTTGGTGAAAATAAGCAATCCCAAACACCCCTTTAGTAAATTATATTTACGATTTAGTGTCAATGCTAATAAATTTGGCATCAGTTCGTCGTTGCAATGAGCTTGTTTTGTTTTCTTTTGCTGGTTCATCGCGGTTTTTGTTTTAGTTTTTGTTTTGTTTTGTTTACAATATGTTTTCGTCTTATGTTTGTTTTGACGAATTTATTTATTTATTTTTTTTAGTTTCAATGCTGTTACCGGAACCTATCGAATTTGTGTCGGTTCGCTGCAACAACACGAGAGTTTTGTTATTTTTTTGGTTTGTTCATTTTGTATATTTGCGCGCATTAACGAATTAATGTTTTGGTTTATGTCTGGTGTCGTAAGGCGACACTAACCAAATTCGCTTCGACATGCAGCCGCACCACGTGGAATTTAACAACTGACACATGCTGTTTTAAATATGTGTTTATATCATAAACTATACGAGTGACCATACTATTTTGTACGTTTACTTCTTTGGGTTTATTGTCATTACCGTTATGAAATTAATCGATGCTAATTGAATTCGAATTTGTGTCGTTGCACCGTCACAATGTGACAACTTTTGTTACCTCGTCGTTATGAAGCTCGATAACAGTTGATGTGGAAGCCTTCAAGATTTAAGTAAGTAGCTAGCACAAAAACAAATTCAATGAATAAAATAAGGATTATTGGATTTTAATAATCCTTATTAATTGGTATTGGCCGATAATAATCTCTATTCATTTTATCACCACTGGCGATCCCAAATATTAAAAAGTTGGCCCCCAATGGTCTCCCGATAAAATGACTTAACAGTGTTATACTTATTTCCGAATTTCAAACTAATGTTTTAGGATTTTTGATCGGAAGGAGGATATGAGTCGATTGATGTAAAGCTTCATTCGAAGCGGTGCTCCAAAACGACGAAACAATGCTTCAATTCGGTTGTTTGAACTTACAATTAACAAAAACCAAGTCGTTTGGATCACCGTTTCGAATAAAGCTTTACATCAATCGACTCGTATCCTATTTCTGAACAAAAGCCCTAAAACAATAGTTTGAAATTCGGAAAAAAGTATAACGCCTTTAAGTCATTTTTAACGGGGGACCATTGGGGGTCAACTTTTTTAAATTTTGGAACGCCAGCGGTGATAAAATGAATAGGGATTATTATCGGCCAATACCAGTCAATAGGGATTAGGGATGGGCAAATTCGATACTGGTACCGGTACCGAAATCAATAACTATTTGGTACCGTCGGTACCAAATCGGAACCAAAGTTTTAAGTTTCGGTACCAATACCGGGACCGGTACCGGTATTTCCCGATTTTTTTCCTTTGGTACCGATACCGGTACCGAACCGAATATTTCGGTACCGGTACCAAAAATTGATGATTTTCGGGACCGGGACCGGTCGGTACCGGTACGGTACCGATCTCATCCCTAATAGGGATTATTAAAATCCAATAAACCATAAAATAATTACAAATTACGTTATTATTATTATTATGTAATTGCTAACTCTTTGTTAAAATATTGCTCAAAATAAATAATCTTTAAAAAAGTGCATTTGTACAACTTAGTACCCGAAAAATAATTTCGAATTTCAAAATACAAAGGGTGGACTTTGGTTCTTCAAAAGCTCACTCCCTTTTGTGTGGAGTTCGACATTGATAGCAAAAGATTCTGTTCATCATTAGATTTGTTTTAACTTTTAGGATGTAGAGAAAGGTTCACATAGATGCTTAAAACAGTAAAGATATGTATTCGAGTTTTTTTACTATGCGTAAGGGTGGGAGGGACACTCGTTTCTAAACCCAAATGACCCCCACACCACTATAAGTATTTATTAGCTTTAGAGTCTGTGTGTTATATGAGATGATCCAAACAATAAAGTTATAAATAAAGTAAATAGGTGCATACTGTATATGAAAAATGATTACATCTATGCGTATATTTATATTATACATAAATTGATTTTATTTATATCAGAAAATGATTTTTTTTAAAAAAATGAACTTAATAAAAAATAATAATAACGCAAGTGCAAAAACATATCTGAGAATGGTCCATCTATTGGAAATTTGATTGATTCTCGATATCATATATATATATATATATGATTTGGTTCATTTCAGAAGTGTTTTTAGTGTGAGAAGTGCGAGAAGAGATTCTGGCTAATCATAAGTTTTCTTTTTAATTTCGGATTATTTAATTGTATAAGTATATTAGTAAAAAGTTTAGGAGTTTCTTTGGGTAATTAATACTAATTAATGTTAAGTTACATACATATATTTTTATTTTTTAATTTGATTTAATCTTTAAATAATTCATAAAATAAAACCATCATACTCATACTATAAAAAATATAAATATATTAACCATCATAAAAATAAATACCTACACAAATCATAATATTCACCTACACATACAAAAACTAGTTCATGTTATCACCTACACATATCATAATATTTATACATGCACGTAACTAGTTCATATTAACCTACACAAATTACAATTATAACCTACATATACAAATTTACTTCATATTATAGCCTACCTATTTGTATTTACCAACACATATCAGAATATTAATCTACACAAACAAACCTTGTTTATTATATCACATACAATTAATATTAACCTAAACTTGTAAAATATTCGCAATGTAGGAACAAATCATATTTTTATAATTTTAATTATTTTATAATCTATCTTTTATGTGTAGGCAAATACGAGTTATGTGTAGATGAATCTTATTTATATGTATGTGAAAAAAAATGAACTAGCAAGCTGTGTAGGTGAATACGATATATGTGTAGGTAAATATTAGTTATGTGTTGGTGAAAAATAAAAGAAACAAAATTAGTGTAGGAGAAAATAAGTTGTGTTTGTAAATACGAGTTACATTTTGATAAAAATAAAAATAACTAACAATTTGTATAATTGAATATGAGCTATGTGTAAATTATTATGTTACTTGTGTAGGTGATCAATTTAATACAATTCACCTACATATACATTTTTTTATATGAAGGCAATAAATAATTCAAGTTTGTAACTTTCTTCAAGAATTAATGTGGAGAATATTTTAGGAGTAATTAGAGGAATTAATGCATTGAACAAATCAGAGATAATCAATGGTTGAGATCGACTTCTCGCACTTCTCGCTATAATATCAGTTCTCGCATGATGCATCCCCTATATATATATATAATTTAAAGAATTTTGGTTATGAACCAATTTCAAAGAAGACTTTTTATACAATAATAGTTCTGAGCTACACCATAAAATTGATTTTTATAATTTTGAGAAGGCTTCTCGACTTTGCTATAATGACAACACATAAAAATAACACGTTAACCTGTTCAATTTTGTGAATGTTTTGCTTCGCTTGAGTATAATTTTGTATGACATGTTTCACATACTATATTTTTAATCACCAATTAAAGGAAAAGTCAATACTGACACAAATGTTTCAAATTTGATAAAAGTTAGAAGCATTGATAGGTCTGGAGGTAGCATGTCCAAAGTGTTTGCCGTTTTTTCTTAAATTTTAATAGTTGTGGGAAAAATAGTTTATTAGCCAAATCCCGAATCTTTTCATTATTTTCAAAAATGTCATTGAAAATAAATCCAAAACCTAAATCACGTTTAAAATTCTAACTTTCATTTTTTTGACATTTTCAAGTCAAAACTTTGAAACCGTAACAAATTTGATGATAAATCTACTTGCATTCTCAAACTTTTAAAAATACTCATATTACCCCCGTTTTAAACCGTAATAAATTTAGAGCCAAATGTAATTAATTTGTTCAACACAATCTGTTTACCAACTTTTGACCCGTAACAATCAAATTTAAGTCCCACAAAAAACATGAATAACCATTGATAAAAATACCGATAAACTGACTATGATAAACTTTATTATACATATGAAAGTGAATGGTATATATTATTACATTTTAACATATATATATATATATATATATATATATATAGTTTAGTAAAATTTACTGAAAAAATAAACGGTAGATTTAAAGCACATATTTATAATTTATAAGAATATTTATTTTTATAAAAATGTATAGTATATATAATAAAATAGAGTTAAAGGAAAGTGAATAATTTAATCATGTTGTAGATAGGTTTATTGGATTTTGATAATCCCTATTGATCGGTATTGGCCGATAATAACCCCTATTTATTTTATCATCACTGGCGGTCCCAAATTTAAAAAAGTTGCCCCCCCAATGGTCCCCTGTTAAAAATGATTTAACGGCGTTATACTTTTTTTCCGAATTTCAAAGTAACTTTTTTGAGCTTTTTATCGGAAGGAGGATACGAGTCGATTGATGTAAAACTTAGCTCGAAACGGTGATCCAGACAACTTGATTTTTGTCAATTGTAAATTTAAACACCCGAATTGAAGCATTGTTTCGTCGTTTTGGAGGACCGTTTCGAACGAAATTTTACATTAATCGACTCGTATCGTCCTTCTAATCAAAAGCCCTAAAACGTTAGTTTGAAATTCGGAAAAAAATATAACGCTGTTAAGTCATTTTTAATGGGGGACCATTTGGAGCCAACTCTTTTAAATTTGGGACCGCCAGTGGTGATAAAATGAATAGGGATTATTATCGGCCAATACCAATCAATAGGGATTATTAAAATCCAAAAAAACCGTTATAGATATAATATAAATGGAATGTAAAAGAAAAGTGAATAATTATTGATCTACGACATAATTATTAGTTTGGAGGGAAAAAAGTTACGAGGTTTAACCATAGACTGACACGTGTCCACAGTTATTTTACTTTATTAGAATAGGTAGATATATAAAAGAAAAATTGGTTTTAAATAATCTCTGCTATGTTATATTGGCAAACAACAGTTCAAATTTAACAATTGGCTTGTGGCGATCCCAACTAAAGATGTATTTGTTTCCAACGAGCCGCGACTAACGGATTATTAACTCCGTTAGTCTGATGCTTACGCGGCACGCCTAGTTTTCAACAAAACTACATGGCAGTAATCTCATATCTTCAAATCAAAACCAAAAACCCATATCTTCAACTAATCCACCGACCTTTCAGCTTCATTCAACGTTACTTGAACTCACCGACCACCACCATTCTGCTCACGCAGGCCACCACCCTGCTCACTAATGGACCACGACCACCACACTGTAGTACCCACACGTCGTACACTATCTTTAACCACCATTTGGAATCTCTTCATAAATCACCATCTCAATATCTCACACCCCGACCAAAAGCGGTAGAACATGCCGGGGCACGACGTGATTGTTTCAATGCACAAGACAATTATTAAAGTGACAATATTTAAGCAATTCATTCATTTCACTTTACGTCAAATACAACACAACTTGTTCATTTGTAACATCCGTATTTTGAGAGTATTAAATAAAAAGAAGTTTTTATTATTTATTGTGTGTCGTTATTTATTTCTTTTAAATAATAATGGGACGGACTGTTTGGCTTAGGATTTGTATATGGACTTGAGAATGGTTCCGGGCCTAAGGTTCATGAGCTTGGAGTATTTAAACTCCTAAACCTCCCTAAAACCCTAAACATTCTCATTCCTTCATCTTCAACCTTCAGACACACACAGGCTCTCTGTAACACACACAAAAGCACTCTCTTCCTTCCATATTTTATTCAAGTTTCAAAATGAAGCAAGGTTGATTCTTATACATAAAGCAAAGAAAACCCGTCTAGATTCACGTGAGGTTCAAGATCCAAAACCAAACCAAGTCCAGAAAGATATGTCTTAGATTAAAGATTATGTTTTCATGTCGGTTTGTGTTAAGATTCAAAGACTAAGATGAATCGGTCTTGTTGAGCAAGAAAAGTGTAAACTTTAAAGTAAGAAAGTTACTTGGGTTTAGTTGGTATGAACATGTGATGTTTGGGCCATATCGAGCGAGGAAATGGAGTTGTTATAACCTTAAACTTGTCCTAATGTTAAAACGGGTGTAACGAGACGTAAAAGAGGTGAAATGGAAGGACCCGAGACGATCCAAACCCGAAATGAGCTGAGTCTACGACTCGAACCCATTCAGGCTTGACTCATTTGAACCGAGTCTAGTAGAAAAAGTGTTTTTGGACCAGAAGCCCCCCCTGTTCGTTAAGTGATCCGAATCGTTTGAATTTGACTCATAATCAGAAAAAGGGCATTTTCTGATGAAGTATTGGTAAAGGCTTGTTAGTGAAAATAAAAATTTTCCAAGCTAACTTGGCAGCTCGATCCCAGCCCTTGGTTCTGCCCCTTGGACCCTGCTAAGGGCTGCCACCCCTAGACCCCGCTGCCAGGGGCGCTGCCCCCCGACCCCCGTTCGTTGAGGGCTTCATTAACTAGAAGTATGAGATAGTTAGAACTAGAAAATTAATGCATGTAACTTGTTTAATAGTCAGCCATGCCTAATTGAAGAGAGGTATCACCATTAACTCCGAGAGGAACCGACTCCAGGTGAGTTCTAGCCCCTTTCTCTGTTAAGTTTTCGGGGCTGTGTGCATACTCCTATGTGTTTAGTAAATACTACGCGACTGTTTATGAATGATGTTTAAATAATACAAAAAAATTGTTACAAGTAAGTATGTATTGTTGTAACAAACGAGAAGTAGGGTACCGAACCCTAATAATATCTGAGATGTGAAGGGCACCGGAACCTAATAATATCCGAGGTATGAGTAAGGCCGTCAAAAGCGCTCGTCGCTCGAACTCGCTCGCCGCTCGCTCGAAAATTGCTCGAAAGCTGCTCGATCGTTTTTTCGCTTGATTGTAAACGAGCCACTCTGCTCGGTTCGGTTTGCAAACGAGCCAACCAACAAGCATAGGTCCGTTCGGTTTGGTTCGGCTCGAATATTTTTAATTGATTTTATATATAATTATATATAGGTTCGCTCGATGGAGTCTAAGTATTTTGTTTAAACTTATTATATATATAAATATACATATAATTATCTATATGTGAAATGAAGCCCATTCATTTAACAATAAGATAATCCAACTCACAGCCCAATACAAAAGCCCAATATAAATTACAAACAAAACAACTAAAAGGCAAACCCTAATTGTAAAATATTAGCGTTCGTTGTGTTCAGACTCAGCCGTTCTCCACTCTCTTCCTCTATTCTCAATGTTTCAAACCTAATTCACGATCGCCTCTCGTCCACTACGCCACTTGTCCATTCCGCCGCTCATCCCATGACTTAATCAAAGCGGCGCTGCTAAAAAACAACAGTAAGCTCATTATCACGTATTGATATGTTGTGTGCCACGATCTGAATTGTGTGCATTTAACCCACGTTGAAAGCAACCTTAATTATTTCTTGCATTTCCTTGGTTTTTAGTTCATATTATGCAGCTATTTTCTATGTCTAGTGGTAGTGGATTAGTGGGTTCCTAATTTAGTTTAAGTTTTTTGTTATTTTGTACGGTTACAAATGGCTTTGTGAGTTTGAGTTTAATTATGAATGAAAATGATTATGTGAAAAATCAAGGTCTCTTCCAAAAGTCTCTAGTTTCAATTTAGCTTCCCTTTGTTTTCTTTGGACCAAATAAACAATTAGGTTCGTGTCATGATTTTTAGTTACATTTGGATCTATTAATCGGTTAATTTTAGGATGTTTTTGTAACGTCTACTTGAATGCTAATAGAGAGTTAGATTCTATGATATGCCGTTGAAATTGTGTGCAATTTGTTTATAGTTTTAGCATCTTAATAAGGTAAAGCAACATTAATAAGCTTCAATAGGTTAAAACTTATACTATTGTGCACTTGCTCGAACAAATTCAAGTTGAAATTTGTTGAAGTTTTGGTTGAATTATTTGTGTATTAAGAACTCAAGGTACAAACATAACCATATATTTTAGTTCTGCCTATTTTATTTTCTACGTAACACATAATGAATATGGTTGTTTATATGAGAAATATAATAATATTAAAAGTTTTTCTTACATTTGTAGAATGTCTTATTTCAACGAATCAATTGGTGGGATTGGGAGTAATGATCATGTTGATTCAAGTAATGGAGAAAGTGTGGATTTAGTTGATGAAGTGAGAGATGAGTTTATTGAGCTTGAAGTAAATGATGCCAATCAAGATGGCCCAAGACGTAGGACTCTATCAGATGTTTGGGTGCATTTTCTAGTTATTGTTGAAGAGTACAAAGGCAAAATGGTGAAGAAATGTATGTTCAAACATTGTAAAAAGAGATACCTTTTTAGTGTTGGACGTCCTATGTCATCTCTTAAGCGACACATGGCCCATTGTCAATTTATCCAATGAATAGTCTTAAAACCAATTGACAAAAGGTATATCTTGATTATGTTAAGTGTTTTACTAATTTTATCTAGGTAGAAAAACATTAATATTGGTTTTGTAGCATTGCTTTTGTGAGGCTATGAAAATTGACACTCATATTCAATTTAGTTTTGAAACACCCATTGTAATTTGCATTTGTTATCAATTCTAAAAATTTCCTTTTTTTCTCACTACAGGAAACATATGAAAGTTGGTGTTGTGGAAATGGGAGTTGATGGTTTGATGCGGGCCTTGTTGTTGAGCTTATTTAGTGTTTCGGTTTTGATTTTGAACATGTTGAACTTATTTTGTTTTGGATGGTGTTGTTTAGACGTATTAAACTTAGTATGTATTTGGTTGGTGTTGATTTTGATGTGTTATTCGTTCAGTTTAACTCGATTGCTTCATACCTTTATTATTATTTCCTTCTTAAATTCGAGCCAAATCGAGCAGAACCGAGCCGCTCGGTTGCAAACCAAGCTAGTTCAAGCAAGACTTTTCTGCTTGTTTCCTTAAATTCAAACCGAACCAAGCCGCTCGAATTCAATTCGAGTCGAGTTCGAGCAGACGCTCGCTCGGTTCGTGAACAGCCCTAGGTATGAAGGGCGCCGGATCCTAATAATATCCGAGGTATGAAGGGCGCCGGACCCAAATAATATCCGAGATATGAAGGGTACCGGAACCTAGTAATATCCAAGGTACGTAGGGTACCGGTCCCCTAATAATATCCGAGGTATGAAGGGTACCGGACCCAAATAATATCCGAGGTATGTAGGGCGAAATGCTTTTTAAAACGTAGAGATAGTATGAAAGTAATGTAAGTATAAAAGTATAAAGAAATAAAGTATAAAATATGAAAGAATGAAAGATATGTAAGTGTGAAAGTGTAAAGAAAGAAAGTATGAAATATATATAAAAGAATGAATGAATGTATGTATGTAAGTATATATGAAAGAAAGGTGAATAAGTAAAGTATTTAATACGTATCTTCGGATGCGTATCAGTAAGTAAATGAATGAATTGTATATTGCCTGATTTACTAGAACTCACTCAACGTAGCTGACTTGTTGTATGCACGCAGGTGAGTAGGATGAGGCAGGTAGCTTGAGGAGAGACACGTGGCATTCAAGAACAGATTGGCATCAGAAGAAGAAAAAAGTCATGTGATGTTTTATGTTATTGTTGAGACTATGTATGATGTTTAAGACATGTTTTCTTATGGTTTTGTAAGGATTGGTTGACTATTAATATTCCGCGAAGAGTAAAGTGCCAAAATCGTCCTTATGGTTTGGTCACTTATGCGTTTTTCGTCCAAAAACTTTATTTTGTGCAACCAGACCACCAAGGTTTCCCATTTATTGCTAGTTACGCCCAAATTTCTAACTCCGTTAGATTTAACCGTTAAGTCAGGGGTAAATATTTGTCATTTTACATTCTCTAATTTCTTTATTATTTATGTTTCATTCGTCAATTTTCGATTCGAATTTGTATTTGTAAACCTGACCCGTTGGGTCATTTCGATGTACTATTTCATTAATAAAGTGTTCCCAACATTTATGTTCAATGTTTATTGATATTCAATTGTTTATAAATTTTTCGAGCCTTAAACGTTAAACGAGTCGTAGGGGTAAAGCGCGTAAAATATTCCAAGAACGAAAACCATATAATTCAAATTATAAAGTTCAAGGTTTGAAATGAAACTTTCATATTTAATTTACAACTTAAAACTTTAGGAACCTCTAGGGGTTGAATTAAATAATATTAAATATAAAATAAACCCAACCCCATTGTCCCCCCCGTCCCCGACTTTCCGGTGGGCCTCCGGCTGCCGGAATCTGGAGCCAGAGGTAGCCGTCGCCCCCCAAACACAATTTTTAACATAATTAAATATTATAAAATCATTTATTTTCGTGAATATATCAAAATCAACTCGTTAATCACGATAATCAGCCGCTAATCATGTCCATAATACTCGTCGGAAAATCCGAGTAATCAAATCAATGGTTTGGACGCGTATACGCTCCTCCACCTAGTATAAATAGATGCCTAAGCTCCTAAACAACTCGTTCACTCCTCTTAATCCCTCTCTAATACACTGATTTTCTGTAATTGGGAGCTTTTTTATTAATTTTTCCAACGACCTTAATCTCGGGAAAAACAAAACATATTATGGTAATTGTCATGTGCTCTTTAATGTTGATGAACCAATAAACAGAAACCCCAAGCTAATTATAACGAACAGGGAATCGAAACCCCAATTGATAAATTAAGGTTTATGTTCTTGAAGAAGATGAAATTTAATTATCATATATATATAATTGTTTTCATAATGTAAACGAATTAAGATTCAGGTTCACTGGTTAGACTATACTCGTGCTATACGCGGGACTTGGGTTCGAAACCCGGGTCAGACGGTTTTAAAACATATATATATTTTTTATGTATTAACAATCAATATAATTCAAAAACTGTTAATATATATACATTAGAAACCAAACCATGATGGATGTCCTTCTCTAGAGCAGCTGGTTAACACGCTAAACTTGTATCCTCAATACCCGGGTTCAAAACCCGGGTCAGTCACTTTTTTTATATATTATTCATTTTTAGCCTATTAATATTAATTAAATCATTTTAATCATTTAAAAATCAAAATAAATTTATAAAACCTTTTTTTAATTTAAATAAAAATTATATAAATTGACTATAAAATATATCCCACCATTTTACATTTAAAAATCAAGTTTCTCGTTTTCGAAAGTCGTAATTAAAAATCGTTAAATAAACGTAAAGTAAACTTTAAATTTCTAGAAATCGTTTAGTCAACGCAATAATTATAATTATAACTTATAATCAATAGCTCAAGCTTTTCGAACATATAAACTTCGTTTTCTCGCCATTAAATTGCTTAAATCGTACTAATAACCGTTTTATCGTTAAAGCATAAATAATAATATAATAATCAAAAATATAAAATAATATAAAATAACACCTTACAAGATATGCAATAAAAAATCCCGTACAATTATTGATTATGTCTCGTTTTTACTCAATTTAGTTAGTGCGGATCGCTTGCTTTGGCTTACGTGACATGTTCGGTTGTGGTCATTTTCAACGCTTTCAAGTTTCTCATATCCCTTTCGCCTCAATCTTTAAGGTGAGTTTCTCACACCCCCTTGTTAACGCTTTTACTTTGGGGATAACATATATATCCTAATAAATGCAATTCGATTTTATGCTCAGCTACTAAACTGCAATTCATATCGTGGACTTGTGTGTTACATGTGCTTACTTGATTATGTGCTCAGCAAGTGGTTGTCACACCCCAACCTTAGGCGGAAATGCCGTGGCATGATCCGATTGCTCACAGCTCGAATATACTATCATCTATAAAATGTGACAATATCTAATTAATTATTTTATTGAAAGAATACACACAATATCCAAGTATAGAAAACAATATAAGTACATGAATGTAAACTCAAATAATATTTTCTTGTTTATATCCTAAGGTCTTGTCTAAGTGTCCAACTTCAGTGTTCAATACAAGCAACCTGTATATGCGTAGGAAATGAGTTTTGTCAACAAACATGTTGAGTGAATTTATCACCAGTTTTTGATACGAAAAATAGTGTTAATATAATAAATAAGAAAAATAAGCAAAACGTAATAAATACGGTAATGAAATCAAACCATGTGCAAATAAGTTGTCGATTAACCCATTGCCAAGCGAATCGGGCGCCGGTAAATTAACCATGAGCAAATAATAATAAGACTGTTGCCAAGAAAATCGGACGGTGGTCAATAATATGAGAACCCTCTCAAAGGGGATATGTCAAACAAATGCACATAAACAAGTATATTTGATTAATCACACACAATTACACGTTTGCTGTTTTTGATATATATATATATATATATATATATATATATATATATATATATATATAGAGTATGACATACATATATGTCCCTAAAATGTTTTAGAAAACTGAGTAAAATAGGGGAATGATAAAACTCACCTTAGATTAAAGGCAAGTGATTAATTATTAAGATAAACGAACTAAAGATTAAGCGATTCGTCCACTACGCGTCGAACGAGATTAATGATCAGAAACTGAAACTTTGATATATGATAATATAAGTAAAATCGAACTTTTGTCCGCTGGAATCAATCCAAACGGACATCTAGAACTCCGGTTATGTTAAATTAAAGATTTAAGCGAGCTGGTACTGACCAGAATCCGAACAGCGAGTCGGAAGTCAGGTTTTGTTCAGTAGCCTTAAATTTTGTTACGAGAATAAAAGTCTTCTGGACCGAACATTGAATCTGACCAGAAGTATGAGAAAACATTAAGTCAAACTAGTTGACTATTTTGTCCTTTAACGAGTTTTAAATGATTTGATTAGTCAGCACCCTTCAACCACCGAAATTGATTGAAGGTTATTGACTAGGTAATATGTATGAACGATTCCTATGTTTACAACTCACCCAGAAAGTGAAAGGATCGATAAGAAACGGAAGTCAAAGGTACATACGCATGCAAAGTCAAACGAACAAGCATTGTTTCTTCAACGAATAAGTAAAAACCGAAGGGGTTGGTGATGGTCAGAGGTAGGTGACGGCTAGGGGGTCTCTCTATGGTTAGGATATAGGTTTGTGGCAGAGAATTATGATGTGTTTATATAGAGATTACAAAACGAACTATACTTAGTAAATTCACTCGTTTAGGAAACCGAATATGCATTTAATGATTAAATCAATGAAATAAGTTGTAGATTTCGTTCATGATCAGTATTTTAGAGTATGGAGTTGTAAATTTAGTTAATATCTTTTTCTTGGACCTTAATTCACTCGATTATGTCCTAAAATAAGCGATTTGGTTGCTAAAAACAAATTAGGAAATAAAATAAGCTATTTAATGAGAAAATCTGGTACAATAACTAATAAAATTTGGCTTGGACACCAATAAAACGAAATTGGACCAGCCATAACATTTCTTGGAGTTTAAGTTTCACTAATTTAATCGAAAATAGGAAAGAATTGGCAAAACTAGTCCCTGTAGTTCCTGAAAATGTGATTTTTAGCAGTTTTAAGCGATTTTAAAGGTTTTTAAGGGCTATTCGGCATAATTGAAAGTTATGAAACTATAAAATAAGTTAAACCAAGTTAAATACCAGTAAATATAAGTTTTAAATAGTTCAAAAGATCCGAATTACGTTCTCGAAACGGTTTAAACAAATACGAAAAATCTGAGATGTTACAATGGTTGCCTCAATAAGTATGATCATACACCCCCCTTTACACTCAGGTCCCTTTTGTTACGAGTGGAAAAGGGACCCTCGATGTGAGTACGTTGGCGGTTGCCAACTGGAAAGGACATTGCATGGGAAGTAGTTTGATTATCACAACTTTCATGGAATTGCAAGGTTTTTATGTATTTATTCAAACTTGTGGGAACTCATCAACTATTAAGTTAGTTGACCATATTTTACATATATGCTACAGGTACTATCATTAGAGGCTGAAGACGAGAAGACACTTAGAAGCATAGGTTATTTAATAAACAAAATTATCATATTTGATTGTATTTTTGATTTGTATTGTTGCCTTCAAACATTGTGTTATTTGATTCTTGAATGAATTAATGTTATTATTTCCACCCAATAGTGTCACGTGCGTTTGAACAATCTGTACGTCACACTCGGGGATTTCCGCTTTAAGCCGGGGTTTTACAGATTGGTATCAGAGCTGTGGCTACAAGATAGGACATTAGACGTAGTGCTACTCGTTCTAAGACCGAGTATCTCCATTGTGACTTTGGCGGGGTAAACGAAGAGGAGGAGATTCAGATCACCATCGAAGACCAAGTGGTTCCGCAGGTAACGAAGTTCAAGTATCTAGGATCGTTTGTCCAGAGTGACGGGGAAATAGATAGTGACGTGGCCCACCGCACCAAGTAGGATGGAGTAAATTGAGGGCAGCTACAGGAGTTTTGTGCGACAAGAGATTCCCAACCAGCCTAAAGGGTAAATTTTATAGGGTTGCAGTTAGAGCTGCGATGTTATATGGAACGGATTGCTGGGCTATTAAGAAGTCACATGCGTGTAAGTTAGAGGTAGCAGAGATGAGAATGCTAAGGTGGATGTGTGGGCACACAAGATTAGACCAAATAAGAAATGATGTTTTTCGAGAGAGATTAGGGGTGGCTAACATATCAGATAAGATAAGGGAAGGGAGACTGAGATGGTTTGGACATGTGAAGAGAAGTGAGATGACGACTCCTGTTCGATCCGTAGAAACTATTAATATAGAGGGGAGGAGGGGTAGAAGACGCCCCAAAATGACCTGGGCCGAGAGGATTAAGCATGATTTGCTAGATTTGCACCTTTCCGAGGACATAGTTGAGGATATGAATTCTTGGAGACATAGGATTAAGGCTAAGGACTTTTAGGAGAAATGTAGAGCTTTGACTAGAATTATCATAGGGGGCTTTTCTTTACCTTATTTCAAGTGATGAATGATATATTACCATAATATCATATTCTCAAATTTCTATTTTATAACATATATTTTGTATTCGTTACTAATATTACTAGTTTTATCTATCTATCTCTATTATCTCTATTACGACTACTTTAACTTTTTTACTATTTCCTATTTATTGATCTACTATAGGTTTATGTTTCTCCTGTATGGCCTAAAGGTCTAGTGTTGAACTTGGTGTTCCTTTTACTTGGTCTTATGCATTTGGTTTCGAGCAGGGGATCTCTTTGGAAGAAACCTCTCTATTCTTTGGGATGGAGGTACGGTTTGCCTACATCCCACCCTCCCCAGACCCTGCTTACAGATTTGCTGTTGGCGGGATTTCTACTCGGTATGGTTGATTTTGTTGTTTTTTCTAGGTAGTTATAGCTTAATTATTTAGGTTGCATGATTAGAAAATTATGTGGGCTTCTATTTGATTGTTTTAACACACTTACTATTGTTGCTGTACTATTTAAATTCGTTTATGCCTCATTAACACAAGCACACACACAAGTCCAAGGCTTAGGCCTAAAATTCAAAATTTTCCAAGGATTTACAAACAAGTTTCGTTTGGGTGTTCCGATAATTCCTCTGCATAAAGATGATTCGTCGTGGCGGGTATGTAGTAACTGGAAGGGGGATGTGCTTGATTCCCGAACTCTTGACACCAAGGTTCATGAAACCTAAGGATAAGCAATGCGCATATATCCAATCAGACGCCGGACCCGGTTGCTTATCTAGAGAGTTCGGGAAGGACATGAAACTTATTAGGCCAAAATGTACCACCCCAACGCCATACGAGTAACCACTTTATGTTTTCAACCGTGATCATGTCCTCTTTGTGATAAGGATATGGTTACATCCCTTAGGATGTCACACAAGTCATGGTGGTTCATGCAACGTGTGACTCCGACCCTCTATGCTTTACAATGTGTTTTAACCGAAAGTCTGTCAAGTCGTGGTGATACACGAATACCCAGCTTTTGGTTTGATTTATTTTTGAAATTTCTATTTTTGTGTTGGAACATAAGAGTCCATGGTGGTTCATGAAAACTCTAAGTTCCTCACAACGCTTACTATATTTATGGTTTTCATATTTTAACAAACTTACAGAAGATTTATTTTATTTATATTTATCATGCACTATTCCAAGTTTCACAATTTCCGTTACCTTTGTTCGCAGAATGGCTTCCCGTAACCTTAAGCGTCGATCATCTGGAACCTCTAGCAGTAAGATAACTTCCCAGATCACTAAGCACCTGATAGCGGTCCTCCCTAATATCATGACTCAGATGCACTAGAACATCATGGCTAACGTTAACCCCTCCTCCCCCGCCTTCAGCTCCCGTTGTGACCTATAAGAACTTTACTGATGCCAAACCTACCAATTTTGATGGAACTCAAGGTGCCACTGCCTTCTTCAGTGGTACGAAAAGATGGAGAGCGTGTTCTTCTAAATTGAGTGTCCTGTTGATTAGCGAACCCGATACGCTACATGTATGTTCGAGAAAGGCGCTCTTACATGGTGGGTCAAGGAAAAGTCGACCCGCGGTGCTGTAGCTTCCATGGCCTTGCCATGGAACGAATTGAAGGATATCATAACCCGACAGTTTTGTCCTCCAAATGAGTTTATGAATTTGGAGGCTGAGTTTTGGAACCTTAAACAAGAGGGTGGTGAGCACTCCGCTTACACCACCCGTTTCAACGAGTTAAGTGTATTGGTGCCGCATCTCGTCACCCCCGATTCACGTGCCATTGAGAAGTCCATTAGGGGACTACCGAGGCAAATCCAAGATAGTTTCTTCAGTAGTTCGCCTAAGGAACTTAGCGACACAATCAATCTAGCCGCAACATTAACTGACAACCATGTCAAAGCCGAGACTTTGACATTGAAAATCATCCAAGAAACCGACCGATAAACCCGCTGCTGAACCCAAAGAACCCAAACCAGCTTATTCCTTGAGCCACCGAAACAACAAGCGCAAGAATTACGCGCTGACCCAGCAAACCGCACCGCAACCCCAGCCTAATCTTGCACCCCCTCCCAAGAAACTTTATAACGGACCCCATCCGTTTTGCAAAACGTGCCAACGTCACCAACCCCTAGTTCCGCTTGCTGCCAATGCAGCCGTTGAAACCGTTTTGGACACCTTAGCAACGTCTGTCGTGAGACCGCTACCCTTGCTCCCCCACGGTTTACTCTACCAAACCCCCGCCCCATACTATTTGCTCAGCCCATTAGCTAAGTGCGGGATTGTTATAACTGTGGTGACCCTGGCCACTTCTGTAATGCGTGTCCACGACTCATGAACGTGAACTCGCTTCAGCTGGCCCCATCACCACAGTTCCAGCTTCAAGATTATCAAGCCTACCAAGCCATTCAGCCACAAGCTCCACCGTTGTTGTCTAATCAAGCTAGCCGTTCCCAGCAATTCAAGCACCTGCACCCCAAGCGGGTCAATCCATTCAAGCTCCTCAAGATAATCGTGGGCGTGCCTTCATGATGAATGCCCACCAAGCTCAACAAAATGGCGATGTGGTGAACAGTACGTTTCTTGTAAACGACCACTTTGCATCCATTTTATTTGATACCGGTGCCGATATAAGTTTCCTATCCTTAGAATTTGAACTGTTACTTGCTAAACCCCGATCTAAACTTAAAATTCGTACACCGTTGAGGTTTCTAATGGCAAATCCATGGCGATCGATTCTGTTATTCGAAGTTGTAAGATGTTATTGGCCACACGTTCTCAATCGATCTCATTCTGATGCAATTGGGGAGTTTCGACTTCATAGTAGGCATGGATTGGTTGTCCTCTCATCGTTCCGAAATCGTTTGCTTCGAGAAGATCATTCGTATTCTGATTTCCAATGGTCAAACCCTTCATGTTATTGGTGAAAAGCCTTCTCCTTCGAGTCCTAACCTGATAACTTGTTTTCAAGCCCAAACATATTTGCGCAAGAAGTATGTAGCGTTCGTGGCTCACGTTGTTGAAAAGAAGGATCAAAAGATCGAAGACATTCTGGTTGTTCGCGAGTATCTCAAAGTGTTTCCCGATGACGTTTCTGGTCTTCTTCCCGTTCGATAAGTTGAGTTCCGCATTGTTATTGTGCTTGGTGCAACTCCGATTGCAAAGGCTCCTTACCGTCTTGCACCATCCGAGATGCAAGAATTGTCTACCCAACTCCAAGAACTTTCGGACAAAAGGTTCATCCGCCCTAGTTCGTCTCCATGGGGCGCACCTGTTTTGTTTGTCAAGAAGAAGGACGGTTCCTTTCGTATGTGTATCGACTACCGAGAGCTCAACAAGCTTACGGTCAAGAATTGTTACCCCTTGCCTCGCATCGATGATCTCATTGATCAATTTCAAGGAGCTTCTTGCTTCTCCAAAATTGATCATCATTCGGGGTTATCATCAACTACGCGTGCATGAAGATGATATACCCAAGACCGCCTTCCGAACTCGATATAGACATTACGAGTTTAGGGTTATGCCCTTTGCGTTAACCAATACACCCGCGGTATTCATGGACCTCAAGAACCGCGTGTGCAAGCCATACTTAGATAAATTCATGATTGTCTTTATTGACAACATCCTCATATATTCTTAGTCCAAAACCGAGCATACAAAGCACCTTCTTTCCATCCTTGATCTCTTGAGGAAGGAACAACTTTACGCAAAGTTCTCGAAGTGTGAATTCTGGTTGAACGAAATTCCACTCTTAGGGAACATAGTAAACGAAAAAGGTATTCACGTTTACCCCGCCAAAATTGAAGCCATTAAGAATTGGAAAACTCCAACCTCTCCTACCGAAGGTTGTTCGTTTCTTGGTCTTGCGGGTTATTATCATTACTTCATCCTCCATTTTTCCAAGATCGTTTTGCCCCTAACCGCCTTGACTCACAAGGATAAACCTTACGTGTGGGGACCAAAGCAAGATGAGGCATTCCAAACTCTCAAACGTATGCTTTGTGATGCGTCGATCCTTGCTCTCCCCGAGGGCAAAAAGGACTTTGTTGTCTATTGCGATGCTTCCAATCAAGGCCTCGGTTGTGTCCTCATGCAACGAGGTAAAGTCATCGCTTACGCTTCACGACAACTCAAAGTTCATGAAAGGAATTAGACGACACATGATCTCGAGCTCGGTGCTGTTGTTTTCGCATTGAAAATTTGGAGACATTAAATTTATGGCACAAAATGTGTGGTATTCACTAACCACAAGAGTCTTCAACACATTTTTGACCAAAAGGATTTGAACATGCAGCAACGTCGATAGGCCGAATTAATTAGTGATTACGACTGTGAAATTCGCTACCACCCCGGTAAAGCGAATGTTGTAGCCGATGCCCTTAGCCGAAAGACTCATGTGAAATATATCTTGCTTCATAGTGTGACCGTCCAAACCGACCTCCAACTCTGAATCTTTGAAGCCCAACATGTCTCGGTCACCGAGGGTAATATACACGACGAAATGTCTTGTGGCGCTAAGCTTCAACTCGAAACTAAGCGTGATGGTTTGTTGTATTACCTTAATTGTTTGTGGGTTCCCAATCGTGTTGATCTTCGTACTTTCATCATGGACGAAGCTCATAATTCGCAATATTACATTCATCCCGGTGCGGGTAAAATGTATTTCGACTTACAGTCCACATTTTGGTGGCCCGGTATGAAGAAATACATTGCATTGTACGTCGCAAAGTGCCTTACTTGCGCTAAAGTTAAGGCCGAGTATCAGTGACCATCTGGTTTACTCGTGCAACCGCACATCTCGATTTGGAAATGGGAAGATGTGACCATGGATTTCGTATTCAAACTCCCAACCACTCAAAACCGCCACGATGGAATTTGGGTTATTGTTGACCATTTGACTAAGTCCGCGCACTTCATTCCGATCAATGAAAAGTTCTCGATTGATCAACTCGCTCAGATCTATGTTCAGCGTATCGTGTGTTGTCATGGTATACCCTTTCGTATTGTTTCCGACCGTGATAGTCGTTTTACTTCTCACTTTTGGTCATCTTTGCAAACCGCATTGGGAACTCGTTTGGACCTTAACACCGCCTATCATCCTCAAACCGATGGACAATCCGAGGGAACGATTCAAACGCTTGAGGATATGCTTAGGTCTTGTGTTTTGGATTTTGGTGGAAACTGGGATTCTCATCTTCATTTGATTGAGTTCTCCTACAATAACAGTTTTTATACGAGCATCGGCATGGCTCCGTTTGAAGCACTATGATGGTTGTAAGTGTCGTTCTCCTATTTGGTGGAACGAGATTAGCGAAACCCAAATCACCGGTCCCGAACTTGTCCAAGAGACCACTGATCAAATTGTACAAATTCGACAAAATCTCTTAGCCGCTCTTAGCCGTTAAAAGAGCTACGCGGATAATTGCCGACGACCTCTTGTGTTTAATGTGGGAGATCGTGTCCTTCTCAACGTATCCCCTTGGAAGGGTGTTGTTCGTTTCGGTAAGAAAGGTAAACTATCTCCTCGATATGTTGGACCTTTCAAAATTCTCGATCGTGTTGGTAGTGTGGCCTATACTCTTGAACTTCCGCAAGAATTCGCGAATGTTTATCCGACGTTTCATGTGTCGAATCTTAAGAAATGCTTAGCCGAGGAAAACCTCCACATACCACTTGACGAAGTGCGCATCGATGAATCTATGCACTTTGTTGAGAAACCAGCGGAAATTATGGACCGCAAGAACAAAGAGACAAAATGTAGCCGTATACCTTTGGTAAAGGTTCGTTGGGATACTAAACGTGGTGCTGAATTTACTTGGGAACGGGAAGACCAAATGTGAACTAAGTATCCCCATTTGTTTTATACGGATTCTTAAAAATAATTTCGGGATGAAATTTTCAAAAGTAGGGAATGCTGTGACATTCGTCAATTTTCGATTCGTATTTGTATTTGTAAACCCGACCAGTTGGGTCATTTCGATGTATTATTTATCATTAATAAAGTGTTCCCAACATTTATGTTCAATGTTTATTGATATTCATTTGTTTATAAATTTTCCGAGCCTTAAACGTTAAACGAGTCGTAGGGGTAAAGCGCGTAAAATATTCCAAGAACGAAAACCATATAATTCAAATTATAAAGTCCCAGGTTTGAAATGAAACTTTCATATTTAATTTACAACTTAAAACTTTAGGAAACTCTAGGGTCTGAATGTGTAAATTCTACTTAAATTATTTTAATTAAATAATGTTAAATATAAAATAAACCTAACCCCATCGTCCCCCCGTCCCCAACTTTCCAGTGGGGTTCCGGCCGCCGAGGTAGCCGCCGCCCACCCTAAACACAATTTTTAACATAATTAAATATTATAAAATCGTGAATTTTTGTTAATATATCAAAATCAACTCGTTAATCGCGATAATCAGCCGCTAATCATGTCCATAATACTCGCCGGAAAATCCGAGTAATCAAATCAATGGTTTGGACGCGTATACGCTCCTCCACCTAGTATAAATAGATGTCTAAGCTCCTAAACAACTCGTTCACTCCTCTTAATCCCCCTCTAATACACTGATTTTCTGTAATTGGGAGCTTTTTTATTAATTTTTCCAACGACCTTAATCTCCAGGTAATCAAGGTACTTGTTATGTGCTCTTTAATGTCAATGAACCAATAAACAGAAACCCCAAGCTAATTATAACGAACATGGAACCGAAACCCCAGTTGATAAATTAGGGTTTATGTTCTTGAAGATGAAGAAGATGAAATTTAGTTATCATATATATATAATTGTTTTCATAATGTAAACGAATTAAGCTTCTGGTTCACTGGTTAGACTATACTCGTGCTATACGCTGGACCCGGGTTCAAACCCGGGTTAGACGGTTTTAAAACATATATATTTTTTATATATTAACAATCAATATAATTCAAAAACTGTTAATATATATACATTAGAAACCAAACCATGATGGATGTCCTTCCCTAGAGCAGCTGGTTAACACGCTAAACTTGTATCCCCAAGACCCGGGTCAGTCACTTTTTTTATATATTATTTATTTTCAGCCTATTAATATTAATTAAATCATTTTAATCATTTAAAAATCAAAATAAACTTATAAAACCTTTTTTTAATTTATATAAAAATTATGTAAATTAACTATAAAATATATCCCACCATTTTACATTTAAAAATCATGTTTCTCGTTTTCGAAAGTCGTTATTAAAAATCGTTTAATACACGTAAAGTAAACTTTAAATTTCTAGAAATTGTTTATTCAAACAATAATTATAATTATAACCTGTAATCAATAGTTTAAACTTTTCGAACATATAAACTTCGTTTTCTCGCCATTAAAGTGTTTAAATCGTACTAATAACCGATTTATCGTTAAAGCATAAATAATAATATAATAATCAAAAATATAAAATAATATAAAATAACACCTTACAAGATATGCAATAAACAATCCCGTACGATTATCGATTAAGTCTCGTTTTTACTCAATTTAGTTAGTGCAGATCGATTGCTTCGACTTACGTGACATGTTCGGTTGTGGTCATTTTCAACACTTTCAAGTTACTCGTATCCCTTTCGCCTCAATCTTTAAGGTGATGTTCTCACACCCCTTTTTTAACGCTTTTACTTTGGGGATAGCATATATATCCTATTAAACGCAATTCGATTTTATGCTCAACTATTAAACTGCAATTCATATCGTGGACTTGTGTGTTATATGTGCTTACTTGATTATGTGCTCAGCAAGTGGTTGCCTCAATAAGTATGATTATACGCCCCCTTTGTACTTAGGACCATTTTGTTATGAGCTGAAAGGACATTGCATGCGAAGTAGTTTAATTATCACAAGTTTCATGGAATTGCAAGGTTTTTATGTATTTATTCAAACTTGTGGGAACTCACCAACTATTAAGTTGGTTGACCATATTTTACATATATGCTAAAGGTACTATCGTTAAAGGCTGAAGACGAGAAGACACTTAGAATCATAGGTTATTTAACAAACAAAATTATCATATTTGATTGTATTTTTGATTTGTATTGTTACCTTTAAACATTGTGTTATTCGATGCTTGAATGAATTAATGTTATTATTGTCACCCAATAGTGTCACGTGTGTTTGAACAATCTGTACGTCACACTCGGGATTTTCTGCTTTAAGACGGGGTGTTACAATTTACATAATAATAATAGTACAATAATAATTAAATAAATACCCGACCCTACCCTTCCCCCCCATCTTTTACCACAGAAGACTACCACCACCCAGCAGATCGCTGGAATCACCCCACCGCCACTCACCACCGCCGGAATCTCCACGTCACATTGGCTTTTTCATCATTCAACATCCTGGAATCACTTGCCCCATATTCCATCATCACCATATCGAACTCTCTTTCTAAACACACATTTCTTTTTGCAAAACCTTCCATTTTACATTTGCTGACCTTAGAGCGTCATCGGATAGATCGGCTCTGATTATCGGTTTGCCATTGATCTAGACTGAGCTCTAATAGCTTTACCAAACCGGTGGAGCTGCATCAGAAATCGTGTTCTCCGACGGTGGAGTTTTCGGAGTATATATCCAACATAATTATAAGAAGCGCGAGGCGAATCAGTGCTTAGGTTGCGTAGAAAGGCCGGATTGATGGGATTTAGGTGCCGATGCCATGAGATTGTTTTGAGTACCGGTTACTACGATTACAAGGCCGCCGACGAGAAGCAAGGGTGGTTTGAGTTGGTGGTGGGTTGGAAGTGGCCGTTGGAAGATTAATTAAGATGGTATGAAGATAAAAATGAGGATGTGGTGACTGGTTCATTAAGATGAACATTTATTTATTTATTTTTTTGACAATGAAGATGAATAGGCTGAATTCTCAAAATATACAATATAATTCAATAATAGGTGGGGTCTATCCATTTTTTTTATTTGATATTTAAGAAATGAACCGCAAAGACGGTTTTACCCCAACATAAAGTTAAAAGTTTAACGAGGTTAGCAATTTGGACGTAGTTTGGAAGAAATGGGAAACCTCGATGGTCTAGTTGCAAAAAAAAAAAAAAATTTTTTTGGACGAAAGTCGTATACTTGAGCAAACCTTTGGGACTATTTTGGCACTTTACTTTTCCGCGAAAGTTTTAATTAACTCTGATTTTAAAACTGTGTTTATGAGTAAATCCAACACGGAATGTAGGGTTCCCGGGCTCAGGGCCTTAATCATTATAATAAATAAAGTACAAGAAAATAAATTGTTCATTTCATTAATAGCCTAATGGTCCAAAATAAACTAATGTCTTCAAATCTTCAATCAACCAATAATCAAACCTATAACGTTGCATAAAATATATTTTGTCAACTTGGATGTTGGTGAACAATTTCATGATTTTTGTATATATATATATAATATATGGCAAAATCAACAACTCTTAAGGGAAACCGTAAATAATGACAACAATTGCGGTATATAAATCATAAATAAATGAGGCTCATTTCTAATAGGTAAACATACCAAATTACAAGGAGTTGCGTATGATCATACTTATTGAGGATGAGGATGATGCCAACCAACAAAAGCAATAAACATTTAGCGATTAATCATATGAGGCATATAACACACAATCGAGCAGTTTTTCTAAGTAACACATGAACTAGAGTTGTGGTTTGAGAATCCAAGTATGAAGTCATTTTTGTTTAAGTGAGTATGCAAGCTACCCCTAAAGTATAAAAGCGAAAACGAGGATGAAATTACTCACTTGGATAAAGTGACGTTGATGAAGAAAACTTAGAATAATAATAATCTTCAAGAAAACGAGTGTGCATGATCCCGCTAATGTAAGTATCAAGATCCGATTTTTAAAGATTTGTTCGGTTTAGTCGGTTCGGGGCTTGATAAAGTAACAAATCCACATCCAACTTACCAAACATTTTAAATATATGAATAACTTCAATAAAATCAATAGCTTAAACAAGTTTGAGAATTTTTATTAATTAGAGTCCCAAACTCGGGTTTAAGCGAGTGTAAGTCCCAAACAAGTTTGAGATTTTTAAAACCAAGTTTGGTTTTGACATACCATAATCTTAGAAATAGAAATAATATAAACTGAAACATGAGTTAAAATGGTTTGGAAAGATTTTTGGCGGTTTGAATGGCAACTAGCTCTTTAAGACGAGTAGTTCGACTTTTACTCAGCTTCTACCCGAAACTTGGTTTAAGCCAAGATTTGTTCCAATACTTCCAAAATCTAAGTAATACGAGAAATATGAAGTAAAACATAACTAAAAGGACAGGTTGAACTTATGGTGGTTTGAACATTGACTAACTTGTTAAAACACGTGTTCGCTTTTACTCGGGTTTTACCCGAAAGTTGGGGTCAAGCCAAGATTTTTTCTACACATCCATATCAACCATATAAGAACCAAAATATAAATAAGAACTAGATCTAAAGTGTTTAATACAATATCTTTGTTTAAAAGTTAAATAAAGTGCTTAAACGAGTGTTCAGTTTGGTCCGGTCCTTGACTCGGTATGAAACCGAGGATGGTTATCACATGTCCAAAACCATAGAACTAAAGTATAAAGTAAAACTTAGATCTAGAATGTTTTCATACAACATGGTTGTTGAAAAGTCAATTAAAGTGTTTAAACGAGTGTTCGGTTTTGGTTCGGTCCTTAACTCGGTATGATACGAGGATGGTTACCACATGCCCAAAACCATAGAACTAATAATAAAGTAAAATATCCATATTTAAACTTAAACAAGAAAGTTAAGCGAGCAAACTTCCCGAAAATGACCCAAACGGGCCTAAAATGCATAAATATGTGTTTAAGTGACCACAAGCCTTAAATAGAGATAAAAATGGTTTCGTTAACATAAAATAACTTAGAAAAATTGAAAATATCAAAAACATATACCCGAAAAGGATTGAAAAGCAAGATTCAATTTCGTTGACTTTTAAAGTCAAACTTAAGCAAAACTAGCTAGAACAACTTGCAAGTTCAAAATGCAGGACCGTGTTTGTGTCGTGAACTGGGAGAGCTTGAGACTATTGTATGTGTAGGAGTCTGATTGTACTAACATAATGAATATACCCCAAATTTTAGGTCAAGTGTCAACGAGTGTATCAGCCAACCTGTCAATGTATTCAAACTCATGTCTCTCAATTCCGATATATTTCATTTCGCTCATAAGATTGCAATATATTTTGATTAAACAATCAAACGATTCTCCAGTCATCATCTTAAAATCATCAAATTCTTTCTTCAAAACTCTCATTTTGTTTCTTCTCGGTGTAGCTTCAACGTTAAGTGAACTCGAAAATTCCATTTTGATAATTTTCAAACTTTTGTGATCACAACATATAATTTTGAGCGTTTAAGTTCTTGGTAGCCATAAGTCCAAGCAACGCATAAGTATTGTTAATATTCACAGCATATAATTCTAAGAAACGTATAAGTCTTGCTAATCTTCACAACGCATAAGTATCTTCGGCGCATAAGTCCAAAAACTTATGCTCCGTATAAGTCCAAACTTGCCAAAAAAAGATTAACGTTTTACGAAGTTTTACCTATCAAACGAGCTCGAAATCACATGAAATTTTCAGAAATGTTCCCAATATAAAACCGAACATTTTTGTGTAATCGGAATCTGATTCTGGAACAGGGCAGCTTTTCGCGTTTTTTAACGATTTTCAACGTTTAAGCAAGTAAACGAACTCGAAAACCAACGAACATTTCTAGACTTGATCTATAAACAAAAATGAAATATCTATGAGCTTCTAGACATGATTTGACTTTAACGAATCCAAAACGAACTTTTAACGAGTTGAGAAATAGATCGATTCTTGACATGAAACGAGTGTGTCTTGTCTTTTCTTTCGATGTTGACAACCAAATCTCTCCCAAAAACTTAAACTCCCTGGAAAACTTATTATCCAGAAAAATTATACTAGCCGGAAAACTTATACTCCAGAAAGAGATAGACGTATGCACTAACACAAACAATTTGAGAAAGAGATGAGTATGAGTAGGAGAAAATGGTTGAGATAGTAGGGTATTTATGGGGGAGGATTAGGGTTTGAGGGATTGAATAAAACCTTTACACAATGGATAAACGGGTACACTTTGATTCTTTTGTTTAAATGATACTTGATTTAAAAAAATTTATATCTAGAGAAAATATCATGTTTGGAGGGTTCTAGAATAACTATGGGTTGAGTCTTGGTTGGTTTGGATGGTTACAACACGATTTCGGGCATTGAACGAGCTTAAACAAACCAAAAACGTCAAAAAATTTATTTTGCTGAAACGAACCATGGGCTGTGCCACGCATTTGGTTAAGGCCAGCCCTACGCGCCACGTGAGGTGTGCGTTCTAGGCCAGTTTTTTTTGGCAATTTTAGTCAATGCATTTCGTTTTAGGTCGTTTTGAGCACAAAATTAGCGTTTTAAACAACGTTAAAGACTTTGGAACGAAACGACAAGTATGAAACTTGATTAAAACATAAAATTCATAAATTTATTAATATCCAAAGATCTGAAAACAAAACGGGTAGGGTTTACAATACGAAAACAAATACAAATCGTACCAAAAACGACGGATGTCACACAATACCATGAAAACAAGAAATCGAATAACAATTGTAGGCAGTTTCAGGTGAGGATGATTACGATTTTTTATTAGGGCAAAACTCCGGCAGGGTTTAGAGCGAATCTAGGTTGTATGAACATATTCTAACTGAGATTAGAAAAGTGATTTGGGGATTTCTGTGAGTTGCAGGTCGCCGAAGTAGGGGATCGAGGTTCTGATGAGCTCAGAAGTGGGGGATGACGTTCCATTGAGAATCTACGACATATACCACTCAATGGGGAAGAGGATGGTGGGACTCCGCTGGCAAGATTAAACCCCTAAATCTTGAACTTTATATTCGCTAAATCATGCACTATTAAACCCATAGGCTAACACCGTATGAATCGAGCACCACCAAAGTCCCCTTCTATTCTATAAGAACAAAAAGTCTCATTTTCTATGAACATCAATTTTAGGGGTTGAAATCGTGTTCTAGTATTATTTATGAGCATCCAACGTTTTTTTTCTTGATATTGAATTTAATCTGTTGGAATCAATTTTGGGGCTTGGAATTGATGAGATGTCAACTTAGGTGTAGAACATGGGATGATGGTGGTATGATGGTTGTTGACGGTTGTGCGTGGCGGCAGAAAAAAGGGAAGAAGAAGGTGGCGGTGGTTGTTGATTTGGTGGTGGTAGGTGGTGGATGGTGGGGGTAAGGGTAAGTGATGATGTAAAAGGCTGGTTTTCCATGTAAGCTATCGCATAAGACATTTTGACAATAAGACGTGTCATGTCAGCATCAAATTACCTGAGCTGAGATTCCGTTAGTCTTGAACCATTGGAAACAAATATACTTTTAGTTTGGACCGCCATGAGCCAAGTGTTAAGTTGGGACAGTTATTTGCTATTACGACATAGTTGAGATTATTTAAAACCAATTTTCCTATTTAACAAAAGGAATTTAATATGAAAAGAAAAATTAAACGGTAATGTCACCATATTACGACGGTCAAAACACCCACCAAGAAAGAGGTTAGGAACGCGCAACATCAACTTTGAAGGAGAGCAATGACCAACCTCAACCCACTCCCCACCCTTATTTTGGTTTAAAGTTAATGATAAATAACAACCAATTAAATTATTTCTTGTTAATTATCAAAAAACCGGAAAAAAATATAATGAGAATTTTAAAAATATAACAAAAAGTAACAACTAATATTCTGTTGTTTTTACTATAAAACTATAATCACAGAACTATAAGATGATTAAACAAATTGTCTTACAATTAAGCAACAATTAACATTTGTGGACAATTGTTCGTACTTCAACACATAGTCAGTAAGCACGAATTCATACCTTCTTCTTTGGTCCAGTCATTCGGTCGGACCTCACAGTGCTTGGGTAGAGCATGTTAAACCTTCAACATTTATGGCAGATCACCCTCTAGTTCGCCAATAACTGGTCAACAGAATGATAAATTTCCTAACCCAAAAGGGTATGGAAATTTTTTTACTTATGGTTTACCAAAAGCTAACATTAGTTATGGTATTCATGGTCTACACCCACTCCATCAACAACACACCTTCCTTGGGCCTTCATGGTTCGCTTTTCCGGTTTGGTACATGTTGGATAACATTGTTATTTTAGTTCGTTGGGCTGTTAAAGGTTATAAATATAGAGAAAAGTTAGAGAGAAAAGACAGAAGTGGTGTATTGTTTTTGAGAAAATTATGATTTGTACCCCTGTACTTTATGGGTGGGTGCAATTTGAAGGTCTAATTCTTAAATTGATTGATTTGTACCCTCGTGGTTTTCTGGTTGGCAAAATTGTGCCTTCTCGTTTGTTGACCGTGTGTTGATCGGTGGATGACAAGGGCAATTTGGTAATTAGATAAATATTAATAATATAACCCAACCCAACTGTAACATCCAACTTTTGTTAAGCATTTAATAACAGAAAGTTTTGTTAATAGTTGTGTGTCGTTAAATTAATCGTGTGTTATGTATTTGAGAGTTGGAAGTGGGAGTGAGTGGTGGGACCCATGAAACCCCTATATATATAGAGACCAACCACTTCTTTTCTTTCTTCCTTTTCTTCTCACAACACACAAACACACACACACACACTCAAGAAACACACACCCTCTCTCTCTCAAGACCTGAATCCATTTTGGGATTAAATTAAGGAAGAGTTTGGTGATTCAAGTGTCTTCAACTGACAAGAATCACGTCCAGATCCTTGAGTTGTCAAGATCTGAACTCGAACCCGCAAGCAAAAAGTGGGTTTTAGTTTAAAATGGTTAAGTTTTGTGATTAGAATCGGCATGAAAATAGTTATAATGATAGATCGGGTTGTGAAATGTAAGAAAAATATAAACTTGGTAAGTTATAACCTCTCGGGTGCACTTTGTGATAAAAAGGTGGTGTTTGGACTTTGAGAGATGGGTTCAGGATTATGTGCATGGGGTCAGAATGTGTCAAAAGTTGGGAAAGAGTAAAAATCAGGTCCTGAGAAAGAGCCATGAAGTAAAATGGCTTAAAAATGGTAAAAGCGAAGAAAGGCAGGCATTTTGCTTCGCTTAGCCATGCGAAGCGAAACAGTTTCATGCGAAGCGAAATGCTTCCATGCGAAGCGAAACAGTTTCATGCGAAGCGAAACAGTCCCATGCGACGCGAAATTCTTCCACGCGAAATTTTATAAAATTCATTTTCTGATGCATTTTTTGTTAAAGGACTGGCTCAACCTCAGCCAGGGGCGCTGCCCCTTGGACCCTGCTAGGGGCTGCCGCCCCTAGACCCCGCTACTAGGGGCGCTGCCCCCAGACCCCCGTTAGTTGAGGGTTTCATAAATTTAGATGTAGGTAGTTGTGGTAATAGATAATTGACACGCGTAATGTATTGAACAGTTAGCCGTGCTCAACTAAAGAAGGGAATTACTATTAAACGGCGAGAGAAATCGACTCCAGGTGAGTTCTAGCCCCATTTCTCTTTGAAATGTTTTCAGGGCTGCGTGCATACTCCTATGTGTTAGTTAATACATTTACTTAATTGATAAGTGTATGATACATGTATGACTATGTATTGAATGTTATTGCTATATAATGATAGTATGAATAAGCATGTATATATATATTATTATATACATGAGACAGGTAAAATATGCACGTATGATAAAAGTATGGTTATTCGAGGTAGTAGGGACCAGACCCTTATAATATCTGTGATGTTAAGGACCAGACCCTTATAATATCTGTGATGTTAGGGACTAGACCCTTATAATATCTGTGATGGTAGGGACCAGACCCTTACAATATCTGTGATGTTTAATGTAGAATAGCTTATGGTATACCATAGGGTTTTATGAGAGGAAGTATGTAAGTATGTATGCATGTATATAAAGTCTGTGTGAAAGAAGTAATAGCAAAGTAAGGTATGAATAAGTATCTTCAGACACGTATGAGTAAGGGAAGGAATGTATTGTATGTTAAATTGATTAACTAGAACTCACTCAGCATTGCTGACTTTTAGTATGCACGCAGGCAGATAGGTTGAGGCAGCTGATGTAAGGACACCTGGCACGAGATAAAGAGACTGGCATCTATGATGAAGTGTCAAGACTATTTTATGTTATGTTATGAAAAGACAATTTGTATGTTATGACAAAAATGCATGATTGTAATGTGATGTTGAAGTTTTAAATTATTTCTGCGAAAGTTTAAATTAACTCTGATGTTAGAATTGTGTTTATGAGTAAATCCAACACCAAAGTAGGGTTACCGGGAACGGGGCCTTACACCAATCCCTTCCTTCCCCGCCCCCATAACCGACACCATCCTCCCCTCATCTCCTACACCCCCCACACACACCACTGTCGGTTTAACCAACCTCTGTACCGCCAGCCAATACCACCCATTGCATTTTCATCTCCATACTCTCTAGGCAATACCACCCATTCCATATTCTTCTTCGTACTTTATGGCGAGATTCTCATCACGACGCTAGGGCTCATAACCATCTTCATCCAGAAAGGCTCTTTCGATGACTGATGGTGTTGACTAAGTTTTCCGTTTCGGAAGCTAATACGCCTTGTTCTGGACCTTAATATATTTTGGTACTAGTGAAGGGTTATATTTTGTTTGATGGCCCCATTTATTTACATTTCTTTGGTTCAACCGAATAGATGAATAACTAAAGCACGAAAGCGTAAATTACATTTCGGTTCAGTTATCTGGTTTACGTTTAAAAAATCAAAACATGATTAACCCGAATAGAACTATCCAATTAAGATACCCTAACAATACTGCTACACCGTAGACAAGCTTTGAAAATCTTGAGTGGCTGATTACAGGCGGATGGCATAGTATATAGTTGAAAATCTGTGAGCAATTCATCAAAATCTTTTGGCACAACCGATGACATAGTACACAATTGGTAATTTATCAGTAATAACCAATGGAATTCCAATAGCATGGCCGGCTGGTGGGTTAGGCAATCCGGGCGACCGACCGGGGCACTTAGTTTTCGGGGGCTCAAAGTTTTTTTTCTAATTTTTTTAATATTTTTTTTTTAAAACTAGGTACAAATCTTAATCCTCTTATTAGATATCAGGCTCTATCTTTTTGTTTTACCCATAATCTATTTGAGGTATTGGGTCTATGGGACTTTTTATAATCATTACACTTTATGGCCTACTGGCCTTTTTATTTCGGCTCGACCAAGTCATTTTAATTCTTGTAGACGGCTCTGACCAATAGGTTGTTTTATTAATAATTTTTCGTTCTTTTTTTTTTAATAATTTTTCTAGTCAGTACGTCTGTAATTTGTTGATAATTGATAATGAACTGTTTTCGATGGTAACCCTCTGTTGTCAATATACTTTATTTAGTAGTAACCAGGGCCGGCCATGGCATGGGGCTGAGTGGTCGACGGCCATAGGCCCGACTACTCGCTAGGCCAGAATTTTTTTTTATTTTTTAAATTATATGTATTTTTATTAAAAACTGCAGGTCCTCAAAAATGGATCTCACAACTTTACTCGAATAAATCCGTGTTGTTAGTAAGTGGAAATCACCAACAACACTTGGATCTCAGATCTTAATTTTGCTAAAACAAAAGAGAGAAAAAGGTGAAGTGTGAAGAAAGAAGTTCTATTTCCAAGAGTTATGTCCATTGTCTATATGGAGAAATGGGTGAAAGTGACCCTTTATTTTCCATTCTTGTAGACTTGAATTTCAATCTTATTTTCTGAGTAGGATTAGTAACAACAAATTTTAGAAACATCAGATGTGGGAGGCTCGACATCTAATTTTATTTCGTTGACTTTCTTGAGCCGACTGGTTTTTTTCCTTTGTCCTTCAACCGATTTTAAGACACGATCAATTCATCTTTAGGTTCAACTACCAACTTTCACGTTCTCCTTTTCCTTTAAGCGCTTCAACATTTTCAACTTCAGTTATGCGTCCAAACAGACTTGATATCGATCTACCTGTCCATGTACAACTGTATAAAACTTAGAACAAATAAGATTCATCCACAGACCCTCTCGAGGGTCAAACAAGAATTTTCTTTTTCAAAACATGCGCTTGGTTTGAAGTGTTTGCAGAGTAACTCTGAAAATTTTACTTTATCTTGACTTTTGATAAAGCACCAATTTCAGTCCCTCAACTTGTAAATGATTTGTTTAACACCCCAATCCAGGGCCTAGGAGTGTGACCAACAGTTGGTACATGTTTTGTAAATATATCAGAGTAGCGGGTTTATTTTAGCGTAAGACTTAAATATTAAAATATTAATTTATGTTATCAAAATTACTCGGGAATTAAACACCCGAGTTTCAGTTTTACAAAACAGTGATATTAATAATACAAGGATTTATAATATTCAAAACGAGCCATCTCGAGCGATCTTCTATGACTCCAATCCTTGTATACCATCTATTGTCATCTAATTACCTACAAGGGTGGGAAAAACACGTCTGCTATATGATGGTGAAACGTTGACTCGCTAAAACATTTATAACAGTCGTTTAATACAAACATAGTTTTCTGTTCACAATCTAAGCAGGAATGCCTATCCATTCCCGGGATTTGTACCACTGCCCTACACACACAATTCAAAGGTTCCCCGAGTACATAGCCCCTGTTCGGAGACAACGTTCCCCTAGGCTATGTAACCCTTATGGAGAACTGGTTATGACTGACTTGGTTTTGTATGCCAATTATCAGTTATGTTTGGATCCAGACACATGTGTATTCGGTCTGAGTTGCTTTTTATTATCTATTTTGTATTATAACAATTTTAGAGATTATATCTCATGCAAACATTTATCAGACTCTTTGTAATAAACAACCAGTCTATTACAAGAGTAAAATCAGTTCAGACAGTAAAAGTTTAACGTGTTCACCTTATATTATCAGTAGGAAATATCAACATCTTTTGCTTTAGTATGCTATTAACCTATATTCATAATAGATATGCATAAGTACCTATTTGGTATTATTTAGCAGACTTTATGTCTGTTTCGGTTTCAGCAGACTCGAGGTCTGATCCAGTTCAGCAGACTCGAGGTCTGATCAGCAGACTTGATGTCTGATTCAGTTCAGCAGACTCAAGGTCTGATCAGCAGACTCTTAGGTCTGTCCTAACCTTAGTATAGTTATAGTTGTTTTATGAAAACACTTTGAATTTATATATGACGTTTGGAATAGCACGCTTTGGCCTAATAAAGGATATCACGTTGGCAAACTTCTCCAGGTAAGCAAACGGGTCACGCGGTTGATTGGGATCTGTACTGAGAGAACCTATACGGATCTAGATCTTGATAACAACGATACACATGTTGATTCTAATACAATTAGGCTTGTATACGTTATGTGTGTGTAGTGTATATGTTGAGTGAACAATTCGGCAGAGTAACGAGAGAGAAATTGCAAAATATCAGAGCTGTTACATTAATGATAAGTTACAGGGCATTTATAGGGGATGACCACATTCGTTAAGTTAACACTTAACGAATGTGTCATTCGTTACAGATACTTTAACGAATAACATACTTATTTGTTAATACTTTAAATGATAGCGAATGGTCCTCATTCTTTATCTCATTTGTTAATCTATGTTAACGAATGAGCTTACAATTAGACGAATGTGTTACATTCGTTACGGGGTAAGGAATGTAACTTACATTAGAGTGAATGGCCTATTTAACCATATTTATATTATAACCCCTATACTTTAGACTTATTACATTAATGCCCTGATAAAGACCGAGACGTACAAAACATGTATCAACAAACTCCCCCTCGTCTCGAGCTCTTTATCTACTATAACGCTGGAACATCTTCGTCTTCCAGTTAACGTAGCTATGAATCTTGTATGCATAACAGACTCTAACAACCTTCTGAAACTGCATAGCAAGTTCATAATCTCTTACATTAGCAAATCTGATCTGACTTGTAAATAACGCATCGTTGTCAGACTCAGATAGGTTGACTAGCCACATCGGATCAATAACACGTATTGTCTTCGTGTTAGAACCGTGACCATAAAAAATCACCGCTTCACCTGTAATATTGTCGTAGTACCAATAATTGAACGAGGTGAATAGACTCTGAGGAAATATCTACATGGGAACCCTCTTCATAGTCTTCGGCGGCTTGACTTGTAAAATTAACTTCCTCCAGCCAGTGCAAGTATCAATCTCATCAATGTACTTTTGAGTTGGCACTTGAGGCTTGAAGAACTTGAAACCAAAACGGGTATCATGTAATAACTGCTTATAGAACCACCCAGCCCACTGATTGTTCCCATGATTAACGAACGGTCTGTTTTCTAGTGTCCTCACATCCCATCTGGGCATAGATAAGATATTGTGTAGGCGTTTGAAATAATAAATACCATGCTCCCACTTCACGATATATACCTTAAGCTCATAATCATATTACCATGCCACCATATCTCCTTTCACGTCTTTAGCAGGCTTGTACTTCTTCATCTGGTATGCTGACGTTTGAGCTTTCTCAATTTTCACTTCTTCACGTTCATGATATCTGAAAGTCTCGATCATCTTGTTCATCTTCTCAACATTGTGCTCAAACATACCATCCAAAGCACGTTTACACTTTTTATTAGCAGTGGATACATGACTTGATTCAGCAGCTTTAAACTTATTCTTTTCTTCTTGTAACCGACGTTCTGCTGCATTAAAATGTTCAGTCGTGAAGAATGGAATACCCGAGTCATTATTATTATCTGTGTAAAACTCCGGATATTCTTCAGTAGTAACATCTTCCACCTCCACTTCTTCAAAATCAGGTACATTCCCGTGAGGAATACCTGTATCAGCACTATCTTCCATCTCCACATCCACGTTCTTATCCAATTCCTCAATCTCATCATCATTTAGATCCAAAAGCAAGGCAATTTGTTCTTTCGTTAAAGAATGATCAACAAATTCTCCTTCTTCGATCTCATCAGCATTCACCATACTGTATACAATCCCATCCATTCCTACAAACAGAAGCATGTTAGCCGGAATAACATCTATTGGCTTGGCTCTCGTGTAATCTTTGTATGGAACAATCTGTAGATTACTAGCTTCAGACCCACCATCAACACTCTCATCAGTCTTATTACCCGCCGACGGTGTGGAACTTCCGCCCGGTTGCTGATCTACCCCACACCCTGCACCATCCTGATCGTCTTCATTATTCTTCAACTTCTTTAATTCATCTTCTTTGCATGTTAGTTGAAGAATAATCTCATCCTGTTTATTTAACCTGAGGACCATTGAATGACATAAAAGAATGCTCAGGCCTCGGCAACGGTGTTGGAGTAACAGGAGTAACATGAGTAGTTGGCTATGGTGTAGGCATCCGTGCCAATACAGTATGTAATATGTCTCCAAAATGAGGATCAGACCTCACAGTAGTAGCCAAAGTTAGAGTTGGAGGCATTGGAGAAATAGGCATCTGCACAGGTGTTGGAGAACGAGGAAAATCTGACATTGTAGTAGGAGTAGGAGATCGTGGAATTTATGAAACTGGAACTGGAGAAGCAGTAGAAGGCACAAACGGCTGACATGGTATCTCAATACTCGAACCTCTTCTAACTCGTTGTTTCTTGGGTTTCTCCCCCTTTTCCGTCATCGGTTCTTTACCTTTACGCTGACGCTTCTATTCATAACTTAACTCAGCTTGTGGTCCCGGACCACCATTACCACCATCATCTCTATCATCACCACCATCACCACCACCTTCAAGTTCTGAATCTGAATCGTCATGAGCCCAACGATCATTAGGTGGCATAATATAATCAATATTCGCTAGATGACCAATTAAACGTTTAAACTTTGGTCGATCTGCCAAGCTTTGACCTCTGTACGATCTCAAACGTCGCATCGTCTCTTCATTCATATGATCGAGCTTCATCATGTCTGCTTGATCTTTTTCCTCAGGCACCAAATCATTTATCATCATTTGCAAAAATCTGGGATACATTAAGAACTTATGTCTGCTGGTGATGTTTTCTTTCAAATGATAATAAACCAATTCTGAGAAATTGAATGGTTTATTAAGAACAAGGGCAACAAACGCAGATTGAAGCATCACTCGGCACTCGTCAAATCCACCCTTACGTCCACCGAGACAATGAATCAATACGTGAAGCAGATACTTGTATTGTTCACACAAGTTCGCTTTGTTGTACATAGATCTGCCCAAATCACCATTATACTTTACACGACCAAATAACCCTCTGATCAATGCTCTATCGAACTCACATCTGTCATCAACTATGTCATTAAATCCCAGTGAGTCTCTGATCACGCCAATATCAATCACCACCCGTTTTTCTTGAATAACGGCTTCTATCTGATTATCTTCTTCATTAAACTTAGCAGTATTCGAAAACTCTTGTATTATCTTCTGATAAACAACTGTACGGGTAGAAATGGCCTTGTAGATTCTCAAACGCATCAGAAAACTAATCATTCCCCCGAATATCGGAGAATCTTCAAAGTTCGGCTCAAGATAGGCACAAATATTATGGCTCTTGTTCCATGACAGCATGACGGGAGCTTGAACAGGTTCAGCTTGAATTTCAGGCTGTGGCTCAGGATTATTTGCTGGTTGTTGCTCGGGAATAGGGTTTTGAATATTCTCGTCAGCCATATCTGTTCAATACGAGCAAACGTTAATAAAATATTCAAAAATAATATTCTGATTAACGAATGTCAATCTCATTCGTTAAAAGGTTTAAACGAATGAGACATTCGTATATTAAATGTAACATTCGTTACAAGTAACGAATTACCCTTAATTGTTAACTTATTCGTTAAAATTAACGAATCAAGTTTAACATTCAAACGAATCAGCTCAGATTCGTTACACTCCATTCGTTATCAATTCCTTTAACGAATCAATTCTAATTCGTTATAAAGATTAACTATCTATTCGTTACCTTAACGAATCAGATAGTTATTCGTTAACTAATCAACGAATCAGACTATCATTTGTCATACTGATAACGAATCATTTTTCATTCGTTATTATTATAACGAATCTGATTCATATAATCACTTTGACTAAACCAGAGTCAATTTACTTTTAATTTTGACTAATCAAAGTCAAACACAATGAAGATTATATGACAAAATCATCGATTACTCAAACATTTCACAATCAATCATAACCAGTACAATCGATAATCAATTTAATACACCATTCATCAATCATTTATTCGAAAATTGATTTGATTATGAGGTTTAATTGAAGTTTAACTGAGCGATTAACATGCACAAAACAATTCAAATTTTGTCATCCCTAGTTATCCGATGAAATCACATGATTAATACATCCTTGAGATCGCCTTTACATGTAGAATAAGAAATTGTTATTCAAATGATTTGAAATGCAAGTTCTGAATTCTTAAAAAAATTTGGCAAAAGGTTGGCTTGAGAAGACAATGTAATAGGAACAGACGAATGAAGGGTCATTCGTCTGCCCTTGGGATTATAAACTCAATAATTTCACATTTCCCGAGGTCATTCGTTCAAAATTTGAACTAACGAATGGTCTCATTCGTTAACTTATAATCCTTATTCGTCAACTCTTTACATGAATAGAAATTTATTCGTTAAATTTTAACGAATATAAGTTATTCGTTAATGTTTCAAACGAAAGAGAGTGTCTTTCGTTAAAATTATTAACGAATGATACATTAAACATTCCATTCGTTAAATGTTTAAACGAATATCCTCCATTCGTTATGCACAACGGAAGCGAATGTCTTTATAACGAATAAGAAACTCATTCGTTATGTTTAAATAACGAATGGCTTTACATTCGTTAAACATTTTAACGAATCACCCAAATTTCCTTAGCGAATGAGATACAAATCTCTTTTAAGAAATTAAATAGTATTAAAACCAATTAAGGTTTTAACAATGAGTTAAATAATTAATTAAATCCAATTTTATGGTTTAATCGCATACATTAAAATACCCGATCAATCAAGGATCGGTAATGTTTAACTTAAACGGATTTTTACGTTAAATCCATCAATTGATACCAATTGATAATACGTTAAAAACGATTAACTTAAAACTTTTTGGGGAACAATCTTTTTCTTTTTTTTCTTTTGAATTTATTCACTAGCTTGGTAAATCGAAACTAAAGCAGAAAGGAAAAGAAAGAAAAAAACTTTTTGGATTTTCGAAAATTTTCAAATAACAAATAACGAAAAACAATAAACAACTAAACTATTAAAGCAATACATATTTTTGTGAGTTGAGCAGGGAATCATATTGACGAAAATATCACTAAGTAACACTTCAATTTTGATGATTATTATACGCGTAACCCAACGATGATTGCAGATATAATTGTCCTCTTAAACTTTTCACAGACTTGTCGGAAACTTTACGATATGCTTTAATTTGGTTCAATTAGGCACGAAACCATATGTGGACCTCATCAATCAGATATAACATTTCTATCTCTTATACAGTGAATATCACATGTACGTTTTTCTTTTGATTTTCAAATTTTGATTAACTGTGACTCATACAAAAATAATAACAGGAAAATAAAGCAGAAGGTCAAAATTTTCCCTTAAGGTCGGTATGACTACATGCAAATAAGGTTCCATTTCAACAAAAATAAAAAGATAAAAATAAGTTGAAGTTGCATAAAATCTTAACCCTCAATTCGGATAATCCCGTATTATCGTGCGGAGAAAGTCCAAGATTTTATACGAAACACCAAGAAAAATAAAGCAGAATACCCAAATATTAACCCTCAGGTCAGATAATCTTATCGCGCAGGAGAGGATCCAATATTTGAATAAAAATAAAGAAAAAATAAAGTTGAATTTTTTTGCAAAATAAAATAAAAACAAAGCAGAATTTTCTTCAAAAATGAAAGCATGCACACACAGTAATCATTTTCACTTTTCTTTAAATCAGATATAGTATCAATCCTTCAAGATGTAATTCCACTAGGTTCGACATTCATTATCTTTATATCTTATCAGTTCCTATATAGTCTGTCAAGCCTATCTTTGCATATCATATTGCTGGCGTTACGGTAATTTTTAATCTAATTTATTCATATACTAGATCAATCCCGTCAATGTACTATCATTATCCCTTTTTGCTTCAAAACTCAATTTTGAGGAGCATTTTTCATTGTTTTTAAACTTTGTCAATATTTGAATGTTTTTGGAGTTTTTAATTTTTCTTTGTACAAACAAAAACCACAATATTTTTGAATTTTTATATTTTTCTCCCCCTAAAAACAACGAACAAAAAATAAAATGATTTAACCAAGATTTTGAATATCCTTTAAAGATTTTAAACCATTTATACCTAGCAGATATTGAAAACGTGTTTTATCAAATGCCTTAGTATAAAGGTCAGCATTTTGAAAATACGTATGAATTTTATCAAATGATATTAATTTCTTTTCAAAACAATCACGTATAAAGTGATAACGGATTTCAATATGTTTGGTTTTCGAATGGTGAACTGGATTTTTGGTGATTGAAATTGCAGCAGAATTATCAATATAAATGGGAGTAGTAAGGAACTTCAAACCGTAATCCCGCAAGTGTTGCTGGATCCAGAGAACCTGTGAGTAGCAAATCGAGGCCGCCACATACTCCGCTTCGGCTGTTGAAGTTGAGACCATTGTCTGCTTCTTACACTGCCAGGAAACAAGCCGGTTTCCTAAGAATTGACATCCCGTTGTTGTAGATTTGAAGTTGATCTTGCATCCTCCATAGTCTGAATCAGTAAAGGCGGTGAGATCGAACATATCGTCCTTGGGGTACCATAACCTGATGTCAAGATTTCCCCTCAGATAATGTAAGATGCGCTTTACTGCCGCTAGGTGAGTCACTCGGGGACTCGATTGGTACCTAGCACACAAACAAACAGCAAACATGATATCAGGTCGAGAGGCAGTCAAATACATAAGTGATCCGATCATAGCTCGATATAGGGTTGGATCTACGGTATCCTCCAATTCATCTGGTGATAAATTGTGACCCACGGGAAGAGGTGTTGAGGGAATTTTGCCATTAGATATCTTGAATCGGCTCAAGACATCGTTCACATATTTCGTCTAATGGATAAAGATCCCGGTTTCAGACTGGTGAACTTGCAAACCCAAAAAGAAACTCATCTCTCCCATCGAACTCATCTCAAATTTTGTCTGCATCGTCTTCTCAAAGTCTTTACATAAGCTGTCATTTGTCGAACCGAAAATAATATCGTCCACGTAGATTTGGACGAGGAGCAGATCATCACCTACGTTCTTATAGAATAATGTACAATCCACAGTTCCTCTCTTGAACCCACTTTCAATTAGATGGTCAGCCAACGTGCTGTACCAGGCTCTCGGGGCCGGATGTAAACCATAAAAAGCCTTGTTTAACCGATAAACACGCTCGGGAAAGTCTGGATCCTCGAAACCAGGAGGCTTCTTCACGTACACTTCCTCATGAATAGCTCCATTCAAGAACGCCGATTTCACGTCCATTTGATAAACCATAAAATTTTTGTAGGCTGCATAGGCAAGAAAAATTCGTATAGCCTCCAATCATGCTACCGGAGCATATACTTCAGTGTAGTCTATGCCTTCTTGTTGATTGTATCCAAGTATGACCAATCGTGCTTTGTTTCTCAAGATTACCCCGCGGTCGTCCTTTTTGCACTTAAAGACCCATTTAGTTGGAATCGCCTTTTTTACGCGATCGGGTATTAAGTCCCATATACCCAGTTTTATAAACTGTTGCAGCTCCTCTTGCATAGCTTCAACCCAAGATGGTTCCTTGAGTGCCATTGCAACACTAGTCGGTTCTATCTGTGATAGGAAGCAGGTGTATTGTGCGATACTGAGAATACCCGAAGAGTGCAAATCCGCATAAGCACAAACTACCGAATCCTCAGTAGGGGATACATTATAATCAGCTTGATCGTCACATACATTAGCCAATTGGTGTCTTGTACGAACCCCGTCGTTCACATCACCAATTATCTGATCTTGTGGATGCTGTGAATGAATCCTTAAAGTAGGATTTGTAGGAACAGATACGTTATTACCCAAATTGGTGATATTTTCCTTCACTGTGTCTAAAGTGACAGTCGGTGAATCATCACTGATTAGAATAGGCTCGGTAGTCTCAGGAGCTTCATCTATCATGACAGATGATGAATCCACAAAATCAGCATCATCGGAAGAATCAGAAACAACATTCGTCGTTTCTGATACGTTAGGAGAGTCATTTACATTGACCGAAGAAAATCTTGGATTCGAAAGACACTGTTCCTCCAAATATGATCAAATGAGATCTACAGGGACTTCTTCAACCGTTGACGTAAACGAATTAAATAAGCGATCGTTATCAAACATCCAATCGGGCCCTGTACCAGTTGGTGGAGTCGTATAACTTTGACAATCAACGTGATACCATTCTTCCACACAACCCGAAGAAATAATGAAAATCCGCTTCTTCGGTGTAACACCCGTTAACTCCAGTTTGAAGAACTAAAGCTTGTAGAGTATGTATAACTCTCGGGACTTAACCGACGTTTCTCGGAAGCCTTCACGTCATCCCGGTACGATAAAGAACCTAACCATTCCTTCCATTTTGCCTTACACTTGAATCTAGAAGGACTATAGTGTAATATCTTATGTTATATCATAAAAAAAAATAAAAATAAAACCCTAGCCCTTATACCTGCAGCGATCGGAAGAAAGGAGCAGCCACAAGACCACCGATTTTCTTTTTTTTTGTAACATCCCGAAATTTCTAAAGTAATATTTATTATATTATTTTGTCGGGTGAAATAAACGAGTTAGTGGAACGATAATAATAATAGCAAAATATGAAGACTTAGTAGGATAATTAGATGGGATTAGATATGGACCAAAAGGAAATATGGGCCTTCGGTCCATGGGCTTAAGGGAGTATAAATACCCCCTTAAACCCCAATCCTTTCCATTCCATCCATTTATCCATCCTAATCTCTACACACTCCAAAACACACACAACCCGAACCAAGATCCAAAGGCGAGGACCCGAGCTCGTTGGTGCTAGATCGTCGTGACGAACCAAAGCAACAAGACCAGCTCGTGTTCGTAGTTCGACTCATTTACGGTACGTTTATATCGAGAACTTGTTCGTTTAGGTTTGGATTAGTATAGAAATGATAGATCTGTGTTTGTATGGTAAAAACGAATCCAACAAAGCTAAACTTACTGAAAATGGATATGATTTGATGGGTTAATCGATTGATAAAAGAACCCGTAACCTATATGCCTAAACCGCACCCTTTAAACATCGATGTTAGGTCGATTTGATGGTTGGGGTTTGTAGGCGCTGGTCAGACGATTCCGTGGATACCTAAATCGAGTTATTTGGTTAAGAAACGAAGATGATTAAGGGATTTAAGGACGAACAGTACCTGCAGCTGGACAACTTCGCCTGCAAGCTAAGTTCGCCTGATGAACTTCGCCTGCAAAGCTAAGTTCGCCTGATGAAAACTTCGCTGCAAAGCTAAGTTCGCCTGATGACAACTTCGCCTGCAAAGCTAAGTTCGCCTGATGAACTTCGTCTGCAAAGCTAAGTTCGCCTGATGACAACTTCGCCTGCAAAGCTAAGTTCGCCTAAGGTTTAACTTCGCCTAATGCTAAGTTCGCCTAAGGTTTAACTTCGCCTAAAGCTAAGTTCGCCTAAGGTTTAAGTTCGCCTAAAGCTAAGTTCACCTAAGGTTTAACTTCGCCTAAAGCTAAGTTCGCCTAAGGTTTAACTTCGCCTAAAGCTAAGTTCGCCTAAGGTTTAACTTCGCCTAAAGCTAAGTTCGCCTAAGGTTTAACTTCGCCTAAAGTCAAGTTCGATTAGAAAATAAATTAAAAAAGATAAGTAAAAGTAAGCTAATAATAGGCCACCAGATTAAATCAGGGGAGTATTGATACGTGTAACTTATACAGTCAGCCGAGCTCAGTTAAAGAAGGGATTTACAACTATCGGAGGAAGAAGCAGAGTTCAGGTGAGTTCTAGCCCCATTTATGTGTTATGTTTTCGGGGCTGTGTGCATACTCGATATGTTTGTTAATACGCTTATCCTAAGAGATAAGTGTATGCCTTATGTGAATGATGTGATATGTATGAATGATTGCTTGATGGTACGTGAACGATCTTCGGATATTGCATGTACTGTCAGGTTGTAACGCTATGTATAAGGTAAGTATGATATGTATGCTTATGTGTATGAACGTGATAAAGTTAATAAAAGAAGAAAATGATGGTTGTATGGTTACGAAATGGGTACCGAGCCCTAATAATACTCGAGGTATGATGTATGGTTGTATGGTAACGAAGAGGGAATCAAACCCTACTAATATTCGAGAACTAGGGAACCGAACCCTACTAATATTCGAGGAAAGAGGGTACCGAGCCCTAATAATACTCGAGGAAAGAGGGTACCGAGCCCTAATAATACTCGAGGAAGGAGGGTACCGAGCCCTAATAATACTCGAGGTATGATGTATGGTTGTATGGTAACGAAGAGGGAATCGAACCCTACTAATATTCGAGAACTAGGGAACCGAACCCTACTAATATTCGAGGAAAGAGGGTACCGAGCCCTAATAATACTCGAGGAAAGAGGGTACCGAGCCCTAATAATACTCGAGGAAGGAGGGTACCGAGCCCTAATAATACTCGAGGTATGATGTATGGTTGTATGGTAACGAAGAGGGAATCGAACCCTACTAATATTCGAGAACTAGGGAACCGAACCCTACTAATATTCGAGGAAAGAGGGTACCGAGCCCTAATAATACTCGAGGAAAGAGGGTACCGAGCCCTAATAATACTCGAGGAAGGAGGGTACCGAGCCCTAATAATACTCTAGGAAGGAGGGTATCGAGCCCTAATAATACTCGAGGAATGTAGGGCGTAATGCTCTTTATAACGTAAGATATGAAAGTAAGTTAATACAAAAGAAAGTATGAAAGTATGAATGAAAGAATATAAGTTTATGTGTATTGTATAGTGTATGATTAACTAGAACTCACTCAGCGTAGCTGACTTTTAGTATGCACGCAGGTGAGTAGAATGAGACAGCTAGCTTGAGCGGGCACATGGTGGGCGAATAGGAGACTGGCATTTGAAGACTCAAGATGTTTTAATGTAATTGACGTTTATTTTGAAAGACAAGAATGTTTAAATAAGGCAAGTTTTGGATTGTTGTAACGTTTCATGAAAGTTTTTATATTCCGCGAAAGTTTTAATGAACTCTGATTTGTAAGAACTGTGTTTATGAGTAAATCCGACGCTAAAGTAAGGCTACTGGGTTCGGGTCCTTACATTTTTGCAGCCAACTTTAAGCCTTAGAACTTCAATTCAAGTATGTACTACGATTCCCCAAGTCTTTTTCACGTTAATTGACCCTCATATTGCGCGTATTGATCGAAAAACGTCTTGTTGTAGGCTAACCGGGTGGCTGCACAATTGAGAATTTCCGGGGCTGTTTCGAGTGAGGTTTTCGAATCAAAATCCCACTAGGTATGACATGTACATCATATTAAAATTTCGTGGTCATTGGAGGTGTTTAGGTCGGTCAATCGATTTTAGTTCGAAAACTAGGGTTTATCGGGTGTAGAATTGCAAATTGTTGAGTTTGATGCGTTAGTTGATCGGGTGACCGACCGATTCAGTTTGTGCAGCCCTAGGAGGATTTAAGGGCTATGGAAAAATTATTTTTTTGGTGCTCGGGGCTGTCGTGGTTAATGCTTCGTCAATGGAGTCGGCGGTGTGCGAATTTTCGTTTAAATGTTAAAGTAAGTGTTGTAAAAAGGAACCGTCAACCCAATCAACTCGGGTGACATAATTATGATGAATGAAAAGAGTTAAGATGGAATTTGGTCCATTCGGGGCTGATTCGTTTAACAAATGGTTTTAAGGTTTATTACACGCGCATTCGACCCGATTTGACTATCCTTGGGCCTTGGGCCAAGTTGTTGGGCCTTGGGCCAGGTATTGGGCCTTGGGCCACGTATTGGGCCTTAGGCCAAGTTGTTGGGCCTTGGGACAAGTGTTGGGCCTTGGGCCAGGTATTGGGCCTTGGGCCATGTATTGGGGGCTTGGGCCAGGTATTGGGCCTTGGGCCAAGTTGTTGGGCCTTGGGCCAAAGTGTTGGGCTTGTACGGCCCATTAGGCTAGAGTGTTCCTACAGTCTAGTTTAGTAACGCGTTATGTATAATTTACAGGCCCTTGTTTGTGATTGTGCCCTTAGGAACTTCCTAGCTCGTTGCAAGTATTTGATCGATCTCAGGTGAGTTCATGATGCCCTTTTTACTCATTTTACTTTTGGGCTTGCATGCGCACCTAAATGTTTTCTTACTTGATGAAATGTTTTAAAACGATTTCATATAGGCTTGCTAGTATATGGTAAGTCTTGGGATGTTAAATATATATATATATATATATATGTATATACATTATTTCTTGGCCTCTATTTGGCGATGTTGTAGTCGTTTCGACTACTGATGTTGTGTATGCCTACTTCGTGTTTGCATGCACTGATGTTACGTGTTTGGGTTGTACGTTTGCTCGACCCTGATGTTATACGTGGATGTTATATATATATACTATTATGTATATAGGGATGTTATTGAATGGATGTTTACATATACAATTGTATATGTATGTATGAGGATGTTTAAGTTCGATAATGATGATTAGATGGATGTACCCTTTTACTTTTAGAAAACCTTTGGTATGGCTATCATGATTTTACTACTGATATCTTTTACTTAAAACTTGAACTCACTCAGCTCAAGCTGACTTTGTGTGCATGTTAGTGTAAGTTTCAGGATTTGGAAGAGGATGCCTTATCACTTAGACGTGCACAGAGCTACTTGGATGGTGAAGGGCATACTGGAAGGAAGAATTGTTTATGAATATTTTATTTCAAGGAAACTTATAAAAGTTATACTTATTTAGGTTCTTGGGCAAAATTCCGGGTTTCGGGAACTTATTTAATTTTTCATGTTTTCCGCAAAATTTATACTCTGATACGTTTGTTTTAATGGAATAAACGGTTTTTAAGTTTGTTAAATTTTACGAGTGTTTGAATGATTACCAACTGTGGGGTTCCCGGGGTTCGAGGCCTTACATTCGGAGAGTTGTATCCCAAGAAATAACCCTCAAAAGCTTTCTCATCGAACTTTCCAAAATCTTTCTTCAAAACAGTACATGGACACCCGAATGGTTCCAAATACTTTAAGTTTGGCTTACGATTGTTCAGAAGCTCGTAACTTGTCTTCTTGAGCTTCTTTACAGTTAGTACGCGATTCAGTGTATAGCATGACGTATTCACAGCTTCGTTCCAGAAATGAACAGGTAACTTTGAATCAGCAAACATTGTACGTGCAGCTTCAATCAACGTACGATTCTTTCTTTTAGATACACCGTTCTGTTGAGGAACATAAGGTGCACTGAACTCTCGATGAATTCCTTTCTGAATGCAAAAGAAATCCAATAAATTATTCCTGAATTCAGTTCCATTGTCACTACGAATTCGTCTCACTTTCAGTTTGTAAAGTGATTCGATCTTCGTGATAAGATTCTGAATTAAGATAGGAGCCTGATATTTCGATCCCATAAATAGCACCCATGAGTAGCGTGAGAAATCATCCGTCACTACTAAACAGTAAAAGTCTCCAGCAATACTGGCACGGTTCACGGACCAAAGAGATCCATATGAAGTCGTTCCAAATGAGTGACAATCGTGTTTAGTGATTTGGTCGGATGTGATTTCTTCTTTTTTCCCCTTCTTGAATGCGACGCAATGATCATTAAACTTGAAATTCTTGAGGGACACACCATCCACTAAATCATTTGTCATAAGAAAATTCATCTTTCGTAAGTGAATGTGTCCCATGCGTCTATGCCAAAGAATAGAATCTTTCTCAGTCGCTTTGGACACGAAGCAAGTAGCTGAGGGCGAAACTTGTACATCATAACTCATGTCAAGTACATAAATATCATTTGATCGAGGTGATCGCATGACAACCATGTCTTCAAGAATTGTGTATCCCGGTTGAAAAATAACACATTCCTTGTCGGTGAATATGGTGGTAAATTTCTTATCGCAAATCTTTGACACGCTCAACAGATTATGATCCACCTTTTCACAATAATTAACCTTTTCAAACGTTACTTTTCCATTTGAAACTTCTCCCTCTTTCGTAATCATTCCTCCTTGATTACCAGCAAACGCAACATAACCCCCTTGAATATCTTTGAGATTTTTTAGAAGATCCAGGTTGCCGATGATATGCCGAGAACATCCACTATTCAATATCCATTTGTTATTAGACACGGACCGAGATGTACCATGCACAAAGAAGTAAAATGATCAGTTCAAAAAGGCAGCCTAAGCCACAGTCTTGGGCTCTCCCTTTGATACTTTCAGAGAACTTAATAATTTAACACTTGTCTTCAGTACTTGGGAATAAGTGACAGGTTTCTTATTTTTCTTCTTTAGATAACCATCATGTATTCTTCCCGAATCAGTGTTTGAACAGATGGGTTGAGCACGGTCAACACATTTGTTCGATACATTAATTGAATCAACCCGAACCACTTTTCTCGGATTGATATTCGAATACATTATCATAGACTCATCGACTTGATTTTCTTTTAGGTTTGGAAAAGAATTAGTATTTTGATTTGACGAGTCTTTGATATCCTCAATCTTTGCTTTGCATCTTTTGGAAACATGTTCCGGTTCACCACATTTGAAACATAACCGAGAATCCAAAGTATTTTGTGGTGAAATACAGGTAGTTTTTTATAGCAAAGATTTATGAATATCCTTTTTGGATTTCTCAATTGTGACTTTCTTCGGTGTCTCATGTTTTAAATCCTTTTTCTTTTTATAAAATTCAAGATTTGTTAAATTCGAAGAATTTTCCAAACCTGATGCTTTTATGAACGTGATAGGTTTAAAAACATTAGTTTTTGATTTTTCTTGAACATTAACATTTTGTGATTGATAAAATTTTTGTTCAAGTTCAGTCATTTTTGAAGTGTCATCCTGAAATACACTTTCAAACATTTCAGGTTTAAGAAGATTCAAAGGAACTTCTTTGTCAGAAAACACTTTTGATAGACCTTTTCACTTAAAAACTTTTCCATTTGAAGATTTCAGTTGAGGATTAATGAATCTCATCAACTCCTCATCAGACACCGAAATCTTGTCTGTTTGAGATACATTAGAACTTTCCTTAGGAATTACTTTAGGAGATTCCTTAGGAACGTTTGATGTGTTTGAAGAAACACCCAAAATCTTTGAACCATACACAGCTTGTTCAAAATCTTCTGGCTCACACAGAATATGATTGTCAATTGGAATAACTTTGTTTTTGACAATCACATCTGGTTCAGACAACTCCTCGATTGAACCATCCAATTCGTTTTTGATGAAAACCTTTTTACTTTCTATATGAATCGGTTCACGAGCTGGTCCGGTTGTATCAACACTTTCAGATTTATCAGTAGACATATTTGAAAATTTTTCTACATCGGGAATGCTACTGTAATTATGTTTAAAAGGAGGTGGAATTTCGACGTAGCCCAAACCTGCTTTTCCATTTTTCTTATGTGAATGATTAACCTCAATTATTTCATTCAAAAGAAATGAAGAATCTCTAAATTTTCCAAGCTTATTATTTAATTCCATTATTTCATTTTCAAGATTGGAAATACAGGTTCGGAGTCGAAGAATCTCCTTCAAATGTTGATCAACTTCAATAATCTTACAATGAACTTTAGCTTTAAGATCATGATTGCTTTAAGACAGTTTTTGAATTTTTAGAGTTGATTGCTCTAGCAATTTTGTCTTCTGTTTATAGCATTCATTAATCATAAAGTGATCTTTTGTGAGTGTATTGTTCTGAGTTAATAATGTTTCCAGTTTGGCCTTTAATACAACACATTTAGCACAATCATTCACTTTTGATGAAGGTTCAGTTACATTAGATTGAGATTTGTAACATACCTCATCAATCTTAGCCATACAGGCATAAGATTCAGCTTTCACAGAGATTGATTTGGTTTGAGAAGACTGACTTTGATCAGTGTCATTCTCAGAGTCAGACAAATCACTTTCCTCCGATACATCATCACTGCTGGCATCTTCAAATTTCTCCACTGGTTCAACAATAGCCACATTAGCTTGATTTCCCAACAAACGTTGAGACCAATCAACCACTTCATTGACCACTAAAGCTTGAGTAGCCGGAGATTTGTCTTGATCACCAGATGCAGCAGATTTACTCTTATCCCCACCAGATGAATTCTTTCCTGAAAGACGTTCAGAATTGCGTGAGCCAGAATAGTCTTTCCTCGGCTTGTCACATTCTTTGGCAAAATGGCCAAATTCCCCGCAATTATAACATTTTACCTTCAGCTTATCAAACCCGACCCTTTTGTTCAACTTAGGAAGATCTTTTCCTGTTCGTTGCATAAACCTTTTGACTTTTTGAACGATCATAGCCATGTTCCATTTTAAATCCATTAGCTCAAGATCGTCCGGGTCGATTTGATCATAATCTTCATTTGTGAGGTCGGTCGTAGCGATCTTGCTTCCAACCAGCTGTTCATAAGAAGTCATGAACGCACAAACAAAAGCAAACTGTTGTTCAGCCTCTTGCAGATTTACCTTAGGCAAGCTTGATGCATGAGCATTTGAGTTTCAGTCGCACCACTAGCCATAAAACATACATTAGGTGGATTGTTTACATTAGTATCATCTTGGGATTGAGCAAAGAACGCATTGATTGGTACTGAACTTGAAGTATTATTTGCTGGCAATGCACCTCCATAAAGCAAAGGGTTTTGAGTTGAAGACTGCTGGTTTTGATTCTCCTTCAACGTATTTTGACATTTGAGATCAAATTCACTTTCTTCAATCTTGTTTATGAATTGCACAGCTGTAAGTTCAGTGTTTTGAAAGAAACCGTTTTCTTTTAACACAAACAAGAAAGTCGAATAAGAAGAAGGTAGAGCATTCTTCAGAGTATCGATCTTATCTTGTTCTAATGGCTCAAGATCGACACTAGACATCTCAACAATCAGATGACTAAAACGGTTAATCATCTCTTCCACCGTCTCATTTTTTATCAAAATAAAATTTCTAAATTGAAATTTTACAAGAGTCTTTTTGCTTTCGAGAGTGTTTCCCAAACTTCTCGTTTTCAACGTTGTGAACAAAGAAGCACACACCTTGATAGTACTGTATTGATGAAAAATGTGTTCTGGTAATGCCATGGTGAGAGTCGAGTATGCTTTTGTTTCACTTTCAAAATCCTTAAGCTCTTGACTCTCATAGTCTTTGAATGGTTTCGGAGTCCACCCTGTATTGTTATTACCAATCAACGGTGCTGTATAAACATTGTCAAGAAACCGGACACTACTAGGATGCACGGATCCCAAGTGAGCACGGAACCTCGGTTCCCAACAAGCAAAATCTGACAGTTTTAACAACTTAGGGCATTTGTTATGACTTCCGATCTCATTATCCATGGTTAGCATTTGTTGCAGTAATACATTCTGAGACGCTAACGCATAGTAAGACGTGTTCTGAGCAGCCATAATGAACCAACTGTTAAAACTTCAAGGATTAAAGTTGTCAAATTTTCAAAGTTTATTCGTTTACTGTTCACACGAATGGACACAATAACGAATGAGAAAGAAATTTAACGAATTACTTTAACGAATGAGTTATTCGTTAGGAGTGGATTACTTTAACGACTGACTGAGAATTACTTTGATATTCGTTAACCAATCTTCACGAATGAAAATTTTAACGATTAACAAATGAGTCCTAGCGAATGGGTTTTAACGGATGGGTTTTAGTGAATGAGGTACGAATGAGGTTTAACAAAAGAGGTTTAGCGAATAGGATTCAGTGAATAAGGTTTTAATGAATGAGATTGAAATTTAACGAATGAACAGTTAGGGTTTAACGAATAGGCGGTTTATCCTTTAACGAATCAGTCTTCAACCTAACGAATGAGTCTTCATCTTAACGAATGAATCTTCAACATTTCAAACTTCAACTCGTCAGAATCACACTGAAAACACCTAAAACTTAGATCAAACTAAGCCTAAACCAAATCCGAACCTCACTAAACTAGTCCGAACTCACAAACTCATAACAAACAGGTTCAATTCTTGTTTAAACAGTCTCTGTTTCTCAAATTTCCAATTACCTTAAAAACTCAATCAATTCATCATGAAATGCATCAATTGAATACGCTTATATCACCTATATCAACGAATTGTATCGGAGATCAGATCCCTAGGCTCTGATACCACTTGAGAGAACCTATACGGATCTAGATCTTGATAACAACGATACACATGTTGATTCTAATACAATTAGCTGCATACGTTATGTGTGTGTAGTGTATATGTTGAGTGAACAATTCGGCAGAATAACGAGAGAGAAATTGCAAAATATCATAACTGTTACATTAATGATAAGTTACAGGGTATTTATAGGGGATGACCACATTCGTTAAGTTAACACTTAACGAATGCGTCATTTGTTACATATACTTTAACGAATAACATACTTATTCGTTAATACTTTAAATGATAGCGAATGGCCCTCATTCGTTATCTCATTCGTTAATCTATGTTAACGAATGAGCTTACAATTAAACGAATGTGTTACATTCGTTAAGGGGTAACGAATGTAACTTACATTAGAGCGAATGGCCTATTTAACCATATTTACATTATAACTCCTATACTTTAGACTTGTTACATTAATGCCCTGATAAAGACTGAGACGTACAAAACATGTATCAACATGTACGAATTGCTTTCCATAGGCAAGAAGAGTCTACTAATGATATCCCGCTTCCAGTTACTACATGCCCGTCAAAATAATAGTTTCAATAATATTACTTCACATGGAAGCAACGTCTTTATTTTATAAAACATTACTTGGAAAATATTAACAGTTTAACGACTATACCCTTAACTAAGTTGTAACTAGATATTTAAAGTAACTAGTAAAGTAACTTAACCCTATTCCTACCTTAATTGGCTTGACGGAACTAAAGAACGTAGGAAATCAGCAGCAATTCAGCTTGTACTTCGTTACAAGATCAGCAACTCGTTAGGCAGCGTAACGACACCTCATCTCTTCGCAAAAACAGCCCTCGGCACCTCGGAACTCTCTTGCATGCTTACTAAGGTTAACTATGTGAAAACTAAGGTGAAAATGGTATGAAATGACTTTAACCCGTAGCTGCCCTTTTATAGGCGAGTTTTGCAGACCATCGCGTAGCGCGATGGCCTTTTCTCCAAGGCCTTTGCGTAGCACGACGCCGCAATTAATCAGAAGCTACCACGTGTTGACACGTGGTTGGCCACGTGTCCCAGGTTACTTAACCTGGTCATCGCGTAACGCAATGAGACTAGTGAGTTTCTTCGTCGCGTAGCGCGACGCCTATCTTTTTCTTGAATTGTATGATTCTGTGTCGCGTAGCGCGATGATGCTTATCAAAAGATCATCACGTAGCGCGATGAGTCTTAAAACTCAAAATTTTTCATTTCAGTCCCTCAACTTTCTGAATTGGCATTTTTAACCCTTTAACTTCTAATCTTGACATTTTTGGCTCAAAATTAGATGGGGTATTTTTACGGTGTTACAATGATGAATCACTACTAGAACTAACTGGCATCGGGATTGGATCAACAGTTTTGGAAACTGGAGGAACAAATATCTTGGATTTTGGTACATGATCAACTCCATAGACCATTTGGTCCTTTAGTGGGGTATTAAAACTAAAGTTGGGTAAACTCGTATAATTATCATTAAAAGGTGAAGGGATGGCAGCATGCTCATGACCTAACCCTGTCTTTTGTTTCACCCCCATTTGTGCACCAATGATGCCATTTAACTTATTAGACGCCATCTCTAATTTGTCTAAATTTATTTTTCTTTGTGAAAGGTCTATTTCTAGAGTCTCAGTTTTAGCATTTAGTTTTGCTATACGTTTTTCATGAAACTCAAATAACAAATTAGACTGAAACAATTCCAAATTTAAATTTGCCATGTCATCATGATGAGTTTTAATTCTAGTAGTAAATATCTTTTCAGCTTTCCTATACTCATCATTCTGATATTTAATGCCAATATTTTTTAAAGTAAAATGGCATTATGAGTTCTATAATGTTTTGCCTTATCTATACAAGCTTGAGAGCATAGATGTGTGTGTACCTCGGGAGGGATAGGACTTGCTTGACTGCTTCCACCTGCAGCACTTGTCCCAGTTTTATTTTCTTTGGACTGAATGCTTATTCGGAGCTTGTCATCCATTTCGAAAGACTTGATGGTATAAGTCAACTCTGAGAGTGTTGTAGTATTCAGGTTTGTGGTTCTCTTGATGGTAGCCACATTGTTGTTCCATGTGTAACGTAGTGAATCCAATAGCTTCTTATTGATCCAGATAAATAATTGATGAAATCGACACTTCTCGTTTTAGTGACGAGTGACTCAAATCTGTTGGTGAGAAAGGCAACCGATTCTTCTTTAATATGATTAAACATGTTGAATTCTTCTTTTAACATTTCCTTTAGGCTTCCCTCATATCCAGATTTCCTTCAAGCTCAGGATCGTAAGACATTTTTTTAAATTCGATTTAAAATAAATTCAACTTAAAAATCAACTTAAATAAAACCAAGTCAATTTTTTTTTTCAAAATTCAATTTAAATAATTCAAGTCGATTTTTTTTAATTCAAAAAAGTAAATTTAAATAAATTCAATTAAATAATTCGAGTCAATTTTTTTTTATTTAAAAAAATTCATTTCCAATCTATTTTTTTTTAAGAGGTAACACGTAAACTACCACTAAAGTTAAAAAGACTTTAGTCTAAAAACCACTAAATCGGTCTAGATCTGAGTTTTCAACCGAATCTAAACCCAGACACAAAAACTCAAAACATAAAAAAACATAGATTTGATGATTTTCGCGTATTTCTAATATGTAAAGTACTACAAAAGTAGTTGATAACACGAAAAACAACCTCAAATCCAACAAAAACTAAGATCAAAATCCGAAAATTTTGATCCGTAAACTATAAAAAGTTGAGCCGAAAGCTCTGATACCAATTGTTGGTCCTCTAGATGGATCTCACAACTTTACTCGGATCAATCGGTGTTGTTAGTTAGCGGAAATCACCAACAACACTCGGATCTCGGATTTTAGTTTTGCAAATATAAAGGATAGAACGAGAGAAATTTTGTAGAGAGTTGCTTTATTTCCAAGAGTTATGTCTATTGTCTATATGGAGAAATGGGTGGAAGTGACCCTTTTATAGGTCTCCATTTCTGCAAGATTTACAAAATAAACATACTGAGTACGTAATACACCTACTAAAAGCAAACTATAATACACATATCTACGAAAGGGATTGAGTTTTTAATTAGTTAGAACTACTAAAATAGTTTTTACATTGTACAAATCATAATCTTAATAGTCTTCGGGCAATAAACAAGTGGTTGAGTGGTAAGAAGGAGACATAGTGTTTCATATGACCCAGGTTTAATTCATACCCTCACCATTTAGTTTCAGCAGCACCTGGTGTTGATGGGAGTCTAGGCGAGTAGGCAGCCTTCACTTGTTCGATCATTTAATTGAACAGGTTTTAGCTCATCGTACTGTCACGCCTTCGAGCGAGTGTTCATTAGAGTTGGCTCTAGGTAAGGGTTTTCCCTTGTTTAGAGGCGACTGTATTTCAATATAGTGAATTTCAGTAGTAACCTATTTGAGTGATCCATTGACCATTGTAAAAAAAAATAATCTTCATATATATATATATATATATATATATATATATAAACAAAAACCCAAAAATCCTATGTGTCGCGATGTGGTCGCTCCCCCATTTTATGGAAGCCTCCAGATTTTTTGATTTTTAAATGGAGGCCTCTCATTGATTTAACCCAAATTTATGGGTATGGGTCTTACCAAAACAAGATAGCATTTAAACGGGTTATAACATCTCATTAAATTAAAAATTAATCTTACCAATGATTTGATATGAAAATCCTACAAAATAGGAATATACTAAAATTTAATATCCAATTTAAAAAGAAAAAGATATTATTTATAATTAATAAACAATTTTATAGTAAAAAACATAAGCGGGTCATGGGTCACTAAATCCAGATAGCTTTTAAACGGGTTATAACATATCATTTATTTATGAAACCCTTTCATCATCAAACCCTAAGTATATTATTAACTTTCTTACAATAAAGAAAATTAAAATCCACAAAATAAATATTAAAAAACAAAAAATGTAAAATAATCATTCTCTCAAGCCATCAGATTACTTTATTTGTAAATGAACGCTTCTCACGCATTTGATCCGAATTCACAGGTAAAGGTTTCACTAAACCCAGATAGCTCTTAAACGGTTTATAACATCTCATTATATTAAAAAAATAATCTCATCAAATATTTAATATGAAAATCCTATAAAATAGGAATATACTAAAATTTAATATCCTATCTTATTTAAAAAAAAGATATTATTTATAATTAAGAAACAATTTTATAATAAAGAAAATAAACGGGTAATGGGTATTATAATAAAGAAAATCACCAAACCCATATAGCTTTTAAACTGGATTATAACATACCATTTATTTGTGAAACCATTTCATAATCAAACCTCAAGTATATTAATTATTAACTTTCTTACAATAAATAAAATTAAAATCCAAATATACATATATAAATATTAATAACGAATAATGTAAAATAACCCCCGTAATACGAGGGATAAAATCTAGTAATATATATAAATGAAAGTCTTTAAAAGCTCTCTGGTTGCTCTATAAATTCTCTCAAGCCGCCAGATTGCTTTATTTGTAAATGGAGGTTTCTCATGCATTTGACCCGAATTCATGGGTATGGGTCTCACCAAACCCAAATATCTCTTAAATGGGTTATTACATCTCATTAAATTAAAAAAATTAATCTTACTAACTATTTGATGTGAAAATCCTATAAAATAGGGATATATTAAAAATTAATATCCGATTTAAAAAAAATTATTTATAATTAAAAAAAAATTATAGTTAAAAAAAATACGCGGGTCATGGGTCATCAAATCCAGATAGCTTTTAAACGGGTTATAATATATCTGTAACGTCCGTAAATTTCCGATAAAAGGTTTAGCCTTGTAGGGTTGCGTACACCTTCAGGCTTGACCCGGCAATCTTCCTTGAGCTCTTGGCCACTCTCGTAAACGTTTTTCACTTAACTTTTCTTACGAATTCGACCATTTGTAAAGTGGAGGGGCTAGGATGTATTATTATTATATTATAATACAAAAAAAATAAAAAATAAAACCCTACCCATATGCTAATTCCGATCGGCGCCCCCCCCTTCCCCTCTCTTCTCGATTTTCGTGCAAGACCAGCTCGTTCCGGCCATCCAAACATCAATTACAGGTCGGTATTATACGTCTACAACTCTTTTTCACCTTAATTCATCCTTATGGCGCGTTTATTCGTCGAAATTCGGTTGTTTTTAGGCTTGTCGGGTGGCTGTCCAATTGGGCAGTTTCGGGGCAGTTTCGGCTAAGGTTGTTGCACCACAAACTTCCTAGGTATGTCATTTACAACATACTAAAGTTTCATGGTCATTGGAATTGGTTAGGTCGGCCAATTGTTAATAGTTTGAAAACTAGGATTCGGTTGACTAGTTTGTGAGTTGTTGTGTCTAACGCGTTGTTTGAGGGAAAGGACAACCAATTCGAATGTTGTAGACTCGGCATGATATGTTGGCTGTGAAAAACTGATTTTTTTGAGTATTTGGGGTGGATTGGTTGTCGGTTACTTGAACGGGTCGGTACGGCGCAAATTCGTGTTATTGGTAATTTGTGCATCATGCTTGCGAATTACCGACCCATTCAACTCGTGTAGCGTCGTGTGGACTTGTTGGCTGTGATTTTACTAAATTTGGTCCACACGGGGCTGAGTCGGTATCTAAGTGAATAAACAACCCGTTAACACGCGTATTCGATAAAGTTACCAACTTTCAGGGGTAAATTGGGAACCCTTTGTCCCCGGGATTAACTAAGGGTGGTTTTAGTAAATACATGGCCTCGGGGGCTGATGTAATTGAATGTGGTAATGTCAAGGCTTTAGGCCAATCAAATCATGTTAGAACGTCTCGTAGGATAAACGAGTCGGTACGTGTAGTTAGTAATCTTTGTGTGCAATCCGACAGGCTTGTAAACTGTGGCTTGGCTTTGAAGTTCTCAAACTCTTTGGTGGTTGTGTGGATCGTTTCAGGTGAGTTCATGATGCCCTTTTTAATCTTTTTACGTTTTGGGCTAGCATACACACCTTATTATGATTTTAACCGATTTTAATTCGTTTAAACTATTGGTTTGGTATTGTATGATCTTGTTTATGGTTGTGCCTTTATGAAGATATGTATAAATTATATTTTATGCCTTAGGATATTTTAGACTCGTTTAAGGTCATATATCCCTTAAGGTTATACATATTACTTGGGCTCTAAGCCTCGAGGTTGCTATTAGGCTTAGTATTGAATGCCTAGATTATCCATTATTTATGGATTGTATGTGGTGATATTGTTGGTTGGACGTTTGAATTAGATGTTTGTATGTGTGTATGTGAATGTGTATGTGATGGTAAACTGTGACCGGGTCAAATATATTACTCGGGGATGACCCGGGGTGAGGAGGCTCGTGTTGCATGATTTTAACGATTTTGTTAAACCGCGGCTGGGTCAAATATATTACTTGAGAAAGACCTGGGGTGAGGAGGCCCGTGCTGCGTGAAAAGATGTTTAATGTTTTATTTACTTATGATTTGGTTAAGAAAAGCTATTTATGATTTTATGGACTCATGATTTACCCCTACATTCCATACTCATGGAATTTAAATTTTTAATGAATGTCGTTTATGAAAACTTGAACTCACTCAGCTCCAGCTGACTTTGTGTGTATGTTAGATTGACTTTCAGGTTAAGAAGTGGATGCTACCACTTGGACGTGCTGGATGCTACTTGGGAGGCTGAAGGCATTTCTGGTCGAGGATTTCAAATAAAACAGATATTTTATTTATATTTGATTTTTGGACACTTGTACCCGTATTAGGGATTTTTAAATACTTACATTTTTCCGCTGTCATTTACTCTGAATTTGTTTTAAATAAAACGAATCGTTTGGTTTTAAATTTTTGTGAAATTGTGGACGTGATTACCAACTGTAGGACCCGAGATTCAGGGTCTTACAATATCATTTATTTGTTAAATCATTTCATCATCAAACCCTAATTGGGTGTTTTGGATTCCTTATTTTTTTCCTTCTTGTAACTAATTAACTTTTATAAGTTAAAAAAGTTGGGTAATGTGATTTTTTTAAGTTTTTAAATAAGAAAAAAAGGAGGTTTTAATAAGTTTGGAGGGAGTACCTTATCCAAAACAACTTATATAAGTCAAAAGGAGTTGCAAATAAGGAATCCCAAACATGACATAAGTATATTATTAACTTTCTTAAAATAAAGAAATTTAAAATCCAAAATATAAATATTAAAGAACGAAAAATATAAAACAACCTCCGTAATACGGGGGATAAAAGCTAGTGTGTGTGTGTGTGTATATATATATAGGGGAGATTTCAATTTAGAACCCCTTTGAGTTTTAAGAACTCAAAAGAACTCAGTGTAACGATTTTTTTTTCGATTTTTTTTACACATGCGTAATATATGTAAGTTACATAAACGTAAAAAAATTACATAATTTTTTACGCACCGAGTTGACCTTTTATACATGTGTAACGGACGTAAAAGTTAGTGTAACCACTTACATATTTATTCTTTCTCCTACTTTGACTTTTTTGCCAGATTTAATCTCAACCACATATTCCAATCTATTTAATTAAATGTGTGGCCTAGAATAAAGTTCTTAAGTTTTTAAAACTCAACATGATTCTCAAAATATCTCTCCCATATATATATATATATAATCAAGGTGATCATGATGTTGATAGAAGATGAAAAAAATGCAGAAGTAGTAATATTATAGAAAAAAATATACATACTTGATTGGATAAGGACAAACTTGAAATTATTTTTATTTTTTAAATTTCACCGACTAAAGGGATTTATTAGTTTTATTATAATATGAATCTATTTAAGGAAAAACGGAACCTTCATATTAAACATGTGTCAGTTTTAACGAAATACACTTAAAACAAACAAAATTACTTTTGACATTTTTAACGATTGGACAATGGTTAAAAACAACAAAAACAACTAATAAGTTTTATTACATGACAATATTTTATTATATACCACAAATAGCTATAGCTTTGTTAAAACCTAGTTTAAACATAAAAAAGTGGATGGTTAAAAGCTTTATAGAAAAGTTTTTTAACTAAAAATATATAAAAATTGAAAGGTGACGATTATATCTTTTAAAATAATATGTTTAAGAATATTTATATAATTAAAGAATACAAAATGTTTATAAAAACCCGGATGGACAATTATGTTATATATAAATAATTTATATTCTAACTATTTTATCAATTTTACAAGCAAAACATATATCATAATATAAAAAAATGAAATCTGAATTTCATTTCTTATATATTATCACTTTCCAGTTCTTTTGTAATTAAATTCTTTAAAAGATTTCAAAATTTTCAAACATGTTCTAACAGCTAATTAAGATATGTTTGAGAGGGAGAAAGTAGTAAATGCACAACCCTAAAAGCAAAACCAATAATGCATATGATTTTATTTCTGAATGAGAAGCAAACAAAGGATAGGACAAAAACATGCAACTTCAGACTCCCTTACTTTTTGGTTTTTTGGTTTCATTTTGAAGCTGCCCACTTGAAAGAGATCCAAAAATACCTTCTGATCCACATCTCATCTCTCTCTCTCTCTCGCTCTCTCTCACACACACACACACACAGAGACTGTTGATGAACTTGATAATATCTTAACCTGTACGGATTGGAATTTGGGTTGGAACATCTTTGAGAGTTGGCTATACTTATATGCTTTCTTGGACAAGAACAACTTTGGTCACTGCCTGCCAGGTCTGAACTTTTACAATTAAGTTTGATTTTAGTTATTTGTCACTCTTTAACTTATATATTATAAAGTATAAACACCAAGAACCAAAACCACTTTCTGATGATGACTTTCTTTTTATAGGGTTTCTTGTCATTCAATTCTGTAAAACATGGGTTTGATCTGAAGGTCACCAGTCAATCTTTCTGTGAAAACCGGGAGATCAAAAAGAGAGTTTCTTTTAATAAAAATCCAGTTCATTTAATAACCTAGAGAGAGAAATTAGTGAGATGAAGGTCATGTTCTTAGATGACAGTATGTCAAACTTGACATCAGCATCAAATGAAGCAACTCTGTCTTCATCAAGTAACAAGAATGAAGTGGGTACTATGTACCCTCCGTCACAACAACAGTCCTTTGCTTCAGTGCCAACTAATTCCAACAATCAATCACAAACCACCAAGAAAAAAAGAAATCTTCCAGGAAATCCAGGTAAGAAAATCAAGCAATTATATATATATATATATATATATATATATATTGAGGGAATGTTTGTTATTTTCTTGTGAGTACATGCATAATTAAAAGCTACATGACACTTGATTGGTTAACTATTTCTACATACATCTGGGCTTCAGTATATCTTTTAGCATTAAAACAATCAAAAAAGCATGCATATCTTTAATTAATAAACTTGTTATATGATTGTAATTTGAAGATCCAGAAGCTGAGGTGATAGCAATGTCCCCAAAAACACTAATGGCAACAAACAGATTCGTGTGTGAGATTTGCAGCAAAGGGTTTCAAAGAGATCAAAATCTTCAACTGCACAGAAGAGGGCATAATTTGCCATGGAAGCTGAAGCAAAGATCAAAACAGGAGGTGGTTAGGAAGAAGGTGTATGTATGCCCAGAACCAAGTTGTGTGCACCACGAGCCTGCAAGGGCACTTGGAGATCTCACTGGTATCAAGAAACATTACTCACGAAAGCATGGTGAGAAGAAGTGGAAATGCGACAAGTGTTCGAAACGATATGCGGTTCAATCGGACTGGAAGGCTCATTCCAAGATTTGTGGCACTCGAGAATACCGATGTGATTGTGGCACTCTTTTTTCAAGGTAAAATGTTTGAATATGTAGATTCATGATGTGTTAAAGATAAAACTTCACGAAAAAAGAAAGGAAAATGGAATGATCTTCTACTTTTAGACGATTTAGGATTTAGTTAAGTATTTTAAAGCTTATTTGTATAAAGATCTTTTACTTTTAGACGTTTCTTGTAGTTCTAGGGTAACAAACTATCTACAACTAAAAATATTTAGGAAAAGAAAAAGAAGTGTTCAAATGCTTACTTAGCTGAATCCTAAACTAAATATCGATTAATCCGATAAGTTCTATATTTGAGTAAGAAATATTTATTTATAAAGCTTAATTTTTAATCATATAAAATGCATTTCAAGCTTCACAAGTGAACAGTTGGTAACACTACGGAATGTAGCTTAATTCTTGGAGAATGTTTCATGACCAAACAAGTACGTCTTGATTAATTTGTCCTCATTTAATTTAGCTATAGTGCAATAAATAATCTCATTTAGTTGACTTAATACTAGTTTATTATTTTCAGTAAGTTTTAGAGTGCTAAATTGTTTGTTTGATTATGTTTTCATCTTGTACAGGAGGGACAGCTTCATCACTCACCGAGCTTTTTGTGGTGCTTTAGCAGGAGAAAATGCAAGATCTTCATCATCAACCCTACTGACACCAAACCATCTTCCCATCCATCTGCCATTAAACTTCCCACTCAAAACTGAACCACATCTCTTCCAATACCCACAACCCAATTCCAACATAATGACTAATCATTTGCAACAAAATAATGAGTTACTATCATGGTTTAGTCATCAACCAAATCCAAACCAAAACAACGCAAGTAATAATAACATTAATAATAATACTAATGACAATGCTGCTTTTACTTCTCCTCCTCCATCCCACATGTCAGCCACTGCATTGCTCCAAAAGGCAGCTCAGATGGGTGAGACCATGAGCAAGCCTGCAGCTGGTACCAATACTGTCATTGTCATGTCACAGCACCAGCAGCAGCACCAGTCCATTCTGAGTGGGTCCCACCAAAATGATCACATGTGTGCACCTACAACACTATTCACAGCTCATCAGCATCATGCTTCTGGTCTTGAGAATTTGTCTTCAACTGATGATCATAATCATCAAGAGATGTTATCATGTGCTGGATCAATTCATGCTTTTCAAGACGCATATTTTCAAGAACCCATTTTTCCACGAGCAACCGAACTACCACTAAACCGAACAGATGGTAACGATGAGTTGACTAAAGATTTCTTGGGTCTAACAGGATTCCCACCTCCAAATGGTGATCAACAGTTTCTCAGTATGGCTGGTCTGGATCAATTAAACACTTCTTCACCTTATCATCATCAGCTGCAGCAGCAAGATCCGAACCTGAACCAAAATGAATTACCTTGGCATGGTTAATGTTTAGCTAGCTAGCTAGTTCATGCTCGACAATAGTAAGATACAATGTTGTTTTCATGCATCTTTTTTTTTTTTTTTTTGTTAATTAGAGTTTATTCTGTTGTGAAATTTTGATAATCAGCCAAACGTTACAAATCTCCTCTCTTTTTATTCCAGGCAAAATATCGGCTTCAAGCATTTAATGTTTTACTGTTCTTTCTCCCTATGTTCAGTCAGTCACATGTAAAATTCACCCAAAAAAAAAATTGTGAAAAAGAAGTAGATAATGAATGTGCTGTCGTTCATTAATTTTGCTTAAGTTAGGATAAAATAAAATAAAAACCACTTAACCTGTACAAACTTTAGAAACTTATTTTCAAACACACTTTTTTAATTAAAGTTTGGATCGTATGATTCACAATAAAGTTAATAAAAAAATGTAAAGATAAAAGTATATTTTCTCTTTCCTGAAAAATATGCTTAAAACCTCAAAAAATGTAAAAATTTCATGAAACATTTTATTTTCTTCTATTTTTTGATATTTTGTATTTAATGTAATAACGTATATTACTTATGTTGAAAAAACAAGCTGTTACCTAGGGTTTTCACAATTTTAATGGGTTTCCATTCTATACATGCCCAATTTTAACTGTATACACGTATAGTTTGCTTTTGATATGGGAAAAAAGAGTAAAATAAGGGTTATCTCCAATAACCAAAATAATATTTTGATAATTGCTCTTACCAATCTGATTATGGTGTATATGTAGTGGTTTAATTTAAGAGTGCAAGTGAAAGTGATACATCATAGTCACATGATAGCATGTGCTTTAAGTTAATCTCCTTTAATTTTAATGATCCGGCGAGTTGGTTCATAAGGGAGATCAAGATCAAAAGTCATCGGCAGTGTCGTTTAAATTTATTTGGGTATGACCATCTGATTGGTACAAGTGGGTGGTTCATTCCACTAGAGATGGTAAGCAGGTTTATGAAATTAATAACTCCCCTTAGTTGAGATGGTAAGCAACATATGCTCTTTTTTGCGTCGCCTTTTTCAATAAAACATATTCGGTGGATAAATTAGGAAGCGTTCCTTTCTAACCAAACATATTTGTGTAGTGTTCATTATTTAATTTATGTAACTTGAATGTAAATCATAATTCTATTAGCAATACTAGCAAAAGTGTCTATGCGTCGTCGCGGCTTGTAAGTCCTTGAAACGGATCTTACGTACAACTAGTTTTGGATCAATCCAGGTTGTAAGCTTAGCGGAAATCACTTACAACCTACAAAGATCTCGGATCTTGTAGTGTTTGTTTATTTACTGTTTTTGGTAAGATAAGAGTCGGTGAAACGTGAAAGGATAAGGTTATAGAGAGAAAGAGGAGATGTGAAATTGCTAAAAAGGATAGTTTGCATGGACATTCTTGCACTATTTATAGTGCAAGCCATGTCAAACTTTCTTTCATTCATAAAAGTCCAATGGGCTTATTTATGAAAACCTTGAGCCCAAACATACAAAAGGATAAACAAAAACAAAGATATCACATACAATAATTTATCTAACAAATACAAAAGACTTACACTATCGAAATTGGCTCTAGAATCTCTCTCTAGTGTTTATTATTTGTTGTTGCTTTCGCCTCTAGTCAGTCTCATACTTAAAAGTGTCGGGATGATCAATTAGTTGATTTTCAACAACATAGCGAATAAACTTGTTGAATTTCTCAACTATTTGATCGTTGTTTCCCTGAGCTGGATCTTCAAGCATATGTAGAGGAGACTTGTACAACTTCATGTTGTCCGCCTGACTGAACCACATCAACTCATGTTCATCAAAGAAACGATAAGATCGCATCTGCTTGCAGTAAAGTACTGCTTCACCAAATTCACTATCAAAGTGCCAAGAAGTGAAGTCTGAAAGTGTGTCGGGCGCAAAAGGTTCCTCATGATAAACTGGGCGCCCTTCTTTTGGCATCTTGTACTTCCATATCTTCCTTCGTTTACCCGTTACAAATCAAGTTAGTTGGATTCTTGTGTGGCTTCCCTATGTTGAGCTCTAAGTTAGGGAAGTCATCTTTAGCTTGCTTGTGTAGGTGCCTATTGAACCATCCCTGAAGCCTTTTCTCACCAACACCAACACCATCACTGGCTGCCCTTACAAAGAAGTTCATGTCAAGATGAGGCAGTGTTTGCATTTCAGTGAAATGCATATAGGTGAGGTCTTCATTCTGACGCCGAATAGCCCAACTCTTACTGTCGGTGTGCCACTAGCACTACATGATGAGAAAATCATCATGATAAGCGGCATTCCTGCATTGAATGCTTGCACGTTTGTCAATGTAGTGCCACTTCCTTTGTCTTGGCTTCTGGTTTGGGGCTGCTTCAGCACTAGTAACGGGAACAACAACAGATGAGATTGGATCATTAGCAATAGAAGCATCAGTAGTAGCAGGAATGGATGAAACTGGATCATCAGCAACAGTTGGAGCAGGATCACTTGCTTCCAAATCTGGTGTAGCAAAGAGGTAATCAACCTTATACTCAGAATCCAACTTCTTTTCTTTGACATGAGATTCAATACATGAAGTAACACAAGGACCAAAAACATAATTAAAGTTAATTTCCAGCTCAGCATCCAGTTCCTTTATTTCTTTGGCGGCATTTCCAGTGTATGGATCATCACGAGCTGTATCGTCAACATCATCATGTGGAGCAGATTGATCACCTGCTCCACCACCAACACCATTACCATCATTTCTACCATCATCATTATCATTATCATCTAAGTCATCACCATCATCATCTTACTCGTCATTATCTCTTATTTCCCCTTCCTCCTCTTCCTCATCATCATCACTTTCATCATCGTCTTCACCATCTTTATTTCCACCAACACCAGCACTAGTTGCTTCACCACTAACAATACCAACACCACTACCACCAACAATAGCAGCAGAACCACTAGGACCGGCCGTATTAGTCTTTCCTTTCTTCTACTTTCCTTCTTCCTCATTGATGCGGCGTGGATAGGGTAAAAAATGTTGTTAAGTTCTTCTAAAAGTTTTTTCACACAATGTCTAGTTTTAAATTTATAAAAATGATAATTACCTTTACTAAACCACACACAAATAGGCAAATGTACCTATCGTGTATGTAGTAAAGTATAGGTAAGAACCAAGTATCGATACTCGAACACACTTGTTTAATTTTACTACTAAATCGTTGTATTTATTTTAACCGGAAGTAAACATCATAGTGGTTTTGTGTTGATAAATAAGTTTTAAAGAGAATTTTAAAAGCATAAATTAAAGACAATATTTTTGTGTTTTTATATTTTTAAACAGATGATCAAGGATAAAAGTGCATTATCTTGGTTAAAACTTCTCTTAACTTGGTTTAATAAATATTTGGTAAATATGTGATATAAGCTTGCTATGGTGATTAAATGTGGGAATAACACCTTATTTCTAAGTGATGTTATTCCATGATAGTTAAACAAATAAGTATACATAACTTCATGACCTCCACTACATCATTATATGTAAGCAAGTGGCTTATAATAAGTATCTATAAAATAGTTTACTTTAAAGATGAGACAATCCTTTAAATTACTAAGTGAATTATCTTTGATATTTTAGTAAAAATAACATTTGTATTACACTTAAAATACCAATTAAGATTAGTTAAGTTGTAAAGAATCAACCTTGAATTATCAATTATTAACCCACACAACTCTTGAACAATTATAGAACTCATATAATAACCACCCAAGAGTTGTTAAAATAGGTTATGTTGCACACTCACTTGACAAGTAATTAACCAATTTTAGTGAAAGAACATCAACTATCCATTTTCACAACAATCCCAATCATTCCCCATTTAAGATGATCAATTACCACTAATACTTCACTTGATTCATGTCAATATTAGGATTTCTGCTTTTTTCTCAAACAAACCCTTATAATAATGGCAATTCCCAGGCTTATCATCAAGCTCGGTACTTGGTTTCTCCTTTAAAGTTCATAACCAAAGCCTTAAAAGACTAGCAATTTCTCGGCTTATCGTCAAGCTCGACATTTGGGGGTATCTTTTAAGAGTATTTTAACATTCATCATCAAGTGATAATTGCAACATAACCTTTACTTATTAAAAACATAACACATGTTCTATCAATATTTTTAAACTTCAATGAAGATTCATTAATAAACAAGATGATACTATGAAAGTTTAGCCAATAATAAAAATGATGTTATCCATCAAAGTAGTAGATACAAACATGATCAAATAAAACAATTTAACCAATTTGGATGAATAATCTATGATGCTAATGACTTCTTCCACAAGCTTAATCTCCTTAATCCTCAAGGGTTGGATGGATGGGATAATGTGGGTGAAGTGTATTTAATGGTGTTGTAAGGTGATTGAATGTGGAAGATGAGCATTCTATTTATAGGCTTATCATGTCACCAAAACACGACCGTGTATAGCAAAACACGGCCATGGTGACTTTTTTGTCACGTTGTAATTAATGCTCGTTGTCAGATCGCACAACAGAGGGAGAACACGGCCGTGGTGAGTTGGGCACAGCCATGGTGACTTCCAAAAGAGTCCAATTTTTGTCTTTTTCTCTTATATTTTCAACATGGGGTGTGTTTTGGTAAAACATGACCATGTTTAGCTTCAGAATCTTCTATTTTGTCTTTTCCTCTTGTACTTTAAATATGGAGTGTGTTTGGTTAACATGGTCATGTTATGACAACCTGAATTTTTATCTTTTCTTCGTAAGTTCTAGGCATGACCATACCTTAAATTATTATGGGGTGTGTTGATTTTGTTTTTGTAAGTCCCGAATCTAGAACACTACAATGCAATATCTACAAAACACGTGATTGGGCGGAATCCAAACACGTTATGAATCAAGAAACAAATAGCAAGAACACAAACATAGGATTCAAAGCACATATTTATTATAAACGTCGGGTACTGTAGGTCCCGACGCGGGTGGATCTAACAACAATATTTGGATCAACCAAACTTAGTGCTAGCAGAAATCACACTAAGTCACTAAGTGGTCTCGGATCTTGAGAGTTTATTTTCGGATATGGAAAGTTAGAGTGAGAGAGTGAAGGCTAGAGAGTAAGTATATAGGTAAGATAGAATTTTGGCAAAAGGTTTTCTATTAATAATCAACAACCTCTCGCATGGCATGCTTCTCTATTTATAGAGAAGCATGTGTGAGATACATGTCACATCACATGCCCAATGGGCTTCTATACATTATTTCCCTTGGGCCTTCTCCCTTGGGCCTATTACATACAAAATGAACTACTAAATCCCAAAACATAACAAACCAATACAAAAGACTAACGTAACAAAATGAGGCCTAACAATCTCCCTTTAGTCTTTAGTATTGAAAACCGTCGGTGTAGATGGTCGTGGTTGGTCTTGAGGTGGTGAGGGTGGTATTTGGGGGCAGGAAGGTCGATATTGGTTGGTCTATTGGAGTGGGTTCGGGTGAGGATTCGGGTGAGTCGTGGAGTAAGGTTTTGGTTTTCATGACTTTGGATTTCTTTATGGATTTGGGTTTCCTATAGGTAGGGATTTGGATTTTGGCTACATCTAAGTCTTTGAGTACTTGGGCTAGGGTCTCTTTGGTAACTACAGGAGGGGGAGAGGGTTTACCTTTTGAGGAAAGCTTGACGACGAGCTTGGAGGACTTCTGGGAGTCTCCAAGTCTCCTCAGACGCTTCAAGGGCGGCTGGTCTTCCTCTTCCTCTTCCTCTTCCTCCTCTAAATCAACAACCTTGCCCTTCTCAGTATCCTTCCTCTTTAGATCATGCTTAGCTTTCGTGCGGTCCTCAGGAGGCTCATCAGACGAATCTTGTTCTGTTTCAACCTCTGGCTCATCATCCTCTTCACTCTTAACAGACTGGTGACCCGCAGTCTCAGTTTCCTCAAACAAACCGAACTTAGGACCCGGTCTTGTTCCAACATACTGGTGTCCCTTCCCTTTTGTACTCAAGAAGACACCAAAGAGTGACAACTTGATCTAAACTGATATGATATGGCTCGGGATTCGACTTCTTATCCTTAGCTTTCTTTGGCCCCGTCCTAGGAACGTCTGGAATCAAGTCATCTAGAAGCATTTGTACAAATCTTGGGTACAGATGCCAGGTAGCTTTCACTCTTGATGTTTCCCAGCATGCACAAGAATATTCTTTGAGAATAGTTGAACTTCTCTCGATTTGTCAGTGTGAACATGGTACGGACCCAGTCAAACCTCATGCTATCGTATCCTCCATGAATATCTGCAAAGCAATGAGTCACGATGTGGAAAAGAAACCTCCAATATGGTGGGAGATGTTTCTTCTCCAGACTCCTCCATTCAGTGTCGTATCCCATCTCAGCAAGAAATGCTTCCAACTTCTTTATGTCACCCTTCTCATATGCATAATCAGGCTCATCAGTTATCTTCAATACCCGTCTAATGTCTGCTTTAGTAATTGTTAATTTCTTCCCGGCAATGTTAGTAGTGAAGGATAGAGAATCATCATCTATATGTGCAAAAGGCCAGAAATCCAAGACCCACTTGTAATAGATAACTGGGTTGGCTGTGATAACATGTGCAAGGGATGATTGCTTAAGCCCCTTGACCATTGATGTGAATACTTTATCTGCCTTTACCTTTGGTAACTCGAGAGCACAAAACAAATTGTGACCCTGAAATCAAACCATAAAATCATGAGAATGATCATTAAGACACAAACAAAACAAATAAGTTACATATATAAGCTTTAAGTATTTACATATTACATAATTTAATTAATTACTAGTAGTTAATTAGTTATGTATATTTTAGATTTAATAAGTACATAAGTTAATTTTATTTATAAGTCACTTAGTCCAATATGTACAATTATTAAGTCCAAAAACAATCCAAGTGTCCAAACAGTTCAACAGTCCAAAACAGTCCGGTAGTTTCAGTTTGAAATTCCTAAAAGTTTTGCTAAGTATGACTTTTTCGCATGGTTTTATTTCGCTTCGCATGGGGAGCGAAGCGAAACATCTTATTTTGCTAAGTATGACTTTTTCGCATGGTTTTATTTCGCTTCGCATGGGGACGCGGAGCGAAACAGAAGGTGTTTCGCTTCGCATGTCCAGGCGAAGCGAAGCAAAAGGTGTTTCGCTTCGTACGTCCACTCGAAGCGAAACCTTGTCCACGTGAAAAAGTTAACTTAGCCCATTTTTGATCCCCTTCTCATTTCTTGGGTGTTGCCTAGACCCGAATTAGGTTTCTGGAAAGTGTGAAGACAACCCTCTCAGATTTACATGGTCAATTGAACCCTTGAACATATGAACAAACCTAGATCTACAAACTTTTCAACAAACAAACCTAAAACTAACAATTTAATGATAAACACGATTTAAAGTCCTAATTATCAGTTTATAATTCATTTATCCTCATCATAGATAAAGATCTGTTCACAAAAATGGCCGACGGTTCATTAGAATTATTGTCTTAATTCGGGTGAACCCAGAAACAAAGAAGAAAGGACATTCCATGGTGTTTATGAAGTTATACCAAGAGTGTTGGATCTGGATTCAATGACATAGTTGATAAAGATAGGCCGGATCTTTTAAAACTTGGAAAAGAGATTCAGGTTTGGAGGATGAAAGTGAGAGAGTAGATGAAAAGTGTTTGGTGAACAGTGAAAGTGATTTTGATGACCCATATATGTAGGGTCAGCCTATCTCGCGATAAGGTCAAAACATCGCGGGTATTCACCTAAAAATACACTCTCGGTCCTCGGTCTTTAAAATATTTGCACATTCAAACCCGAAGAAACATTTACCCACCGAATCCAAGCACTTGATTATATTTCAGATTTTTCTTTTGTCGGTCCTTGACAGTTAACCTTTGCACTGACGATCTCTTAAACATAATCATAGAAATAAGATTAAAATACAAATACAAATAAATAAAATTAAAGATAAAAAATAGAAATAAAAATAAAATAAACAAAAAATAAAAATAAAAATAAACTTAAAATGAAAATAAAATAAAATAAAATGAAAATTAAAAATAAAACTTAAAATATTAGACTATACAAGTACTTAATATTTTGGAAAACAAAAATAGAATAAACTAAAACAAAAGAAAATTTAAAACATTTTGAAGTTAAAAAAATAATATTGAATTAATTTACATAGATCTCTTATTTAGTTAATTTACAAAGAACGATCGCGACATGGAATCATATTGATTTGCAAAGCCCTAGATCGTGTTTCCATTTTGAAATTATTGTGACACAAATTCATCATTGACTGCATATATTGTCCACCCTTTTAACTTGACAAGTGTTTTGATGCCAAAGTGATACATTTGAAGTTCAATTAGGCACGGTGCTTATGTGGTCCCCACTTAATCAGACATGTTACTGAATCCATCATATCTCGGGCTTAGTTTGTGTTAACATATCACCTCAACTTAACTTAAACCTTTCTTAGTTGATCACAGTACTCTTATTAACATACTTGACACTTTGATTTTGTACACTCAATACTTTATGCTTTGCACACTTGACTCAATCTAGAAAAGTTAAAATAAAGCAGAAGATTCAGGGCCTTAACAATAAGATATTGTATGACTACAAACAGAGAAAGTCCAAGACTTGAATCAAAATAAATGAAGAAATAAAGCAGATCATTAAAATCCTAAAAGATTTTTTTTTTTTTTTATTATGAGGCTTTACTTGACTCATATAAAAATCAAAAAATTGACACTTATTTCATAAGACAACTATAATCAGGTACAGAGAGGATTGGGTATAACATGTATAATTACATTTTTGCCTTCATGAATATGACTTCATGGAATCATGCAACCGTTTCTTAATTGTATAGCCACTAGCAACGGTAATAGTTTAAATTTATATCACACAACACTTACTTGTTTGTTAAGCCTATCTACACATCTATGAATGACCTTGTAGCCTTTTGTTCTACTCTTTTAATGCGCTAGAATCATTACATACCAATGTACTATCACTTTCCAATAGGTCGGATCAAATTCTTAATTGAAAATTTTAAAATAATCGACTCCCTCTATGAAGGAGCTCCCTCTAAACGGGACAACACTTTTAGAGTTTTCTTAAGATTTTCTTAAATATGAGTAAAGATGAAATTAATATTATATATAAAAACTTAAAATCTTTTTGTTAAGTCAAGTGACTTGATTTTTGTTTTACTAAAAGTAAATTTAAAATCTTTTTGGTGAGTTAAAGTTAACTCATTTTCTCCCTCTAAAATTGTGACATATTTGAAAAATATTTACAATTTTAAAACAAAGTTATAATTTACTCAAAGAAATCATGCCCAATGACTCAACGAGAAACAAAAATCGGGCACAACAAAAAGCTTTGGTTAAGAGATCTGCAAAGTTAAAATCGGTGTGGACCCTTTTTATGTTCACAAGCTTACGATCAAAACAATCACGAATAAAGTGTATTCGGATGTTGATGTGCTTAGTCTTTGAGTGGTGGACCGGGTTTTTAACGATTGCAACGGCCGCCTCATTATCACATTTGATCGTTGTATCAAAGAAATTCAAACTGTAATCCAGCAACTGATGCTGTATCCATATCACTTGAGAGCAGCAGCTGGATGCGGCAATGTACTCGGCTTCTACTATGGAGGTGGACACAGTGACTTGTTTCTTGCACTGCCATGAGATCAACCGATCTCCCAGGAATTGACATCCACCCAAAGTAGACTTTCTGTCCAAGTTGCATCCCTCATAATCACTGTCGGTGTAAGCATGGAGTTCCAAGGGTGACTCCTTTGGATACCAAAGACCCAAACGTGGTCTCCCCTTCAAGTATCTGAAAATACGCTTGACAGCCGTCATGTGGGATTCTCTCAGGTCTGACTGATATCTGGCACACTGACAAACAGGGAACATGATGTCCGGTCTGCTTGCAGTGAGATACATCAGTGAACCAATCATGGACCTATAGAGTTGTTGATCGACTGGTTTTCCTGAAGGATCAGGAGCGAGAACAGGTTGCGTAGCGATAGGTGTCATGAAAGCAGTTGAGTCCTTGAATCCAAATTTCTGAACAATGTCATGAACATACTATTCTTGGTGAATTAAAGTCCCGTCCTTCTTTTGCTCAACTTGTAAGCCCAAGAAGAAAGTTATCTCCCCTAAGGAACTCATTTCAAATCGCTGTTGCATAACCTTAGAGAACTCCTTGCACAGATCTTCTTTCGTGGACCCAAAGATAATATCATCAACATAAACTTGTACCAGAATCAAATCACCCGTGACCTTCTTGACAAAGAGAGTTTGATCGACGATTCCTCTCTTGTATCCATTCTTCACTAAATGATCGGCCAGTGTGGCATACCATGCACGAGGTGCTTGGTGAAGACCATAAAGTGCTCAAGTCAGTAAACGTAATCAGGATTACCTGGATCTTGAAAACCTGGAGGTTGATAGACGTAGATCTCTTCTTTTACTTTCCCGTACAAGAAAGCAGTCTTCACGTCCATTTGATACACTTTGAAGTTCATGTACGAAGCATATGCCAAAAAGATGCGAATTGCTTCTAATCTGGCTACCGATGCATAGACTTCATCGTAGTCAAGACCTTCACGTTGCCAAAAGCCTTGCACAACAAGCTGGGCTTTGTTTCTTATGATAACCCCTTGTCATCTTTCTTATTTCGGAAAACCCATTTCGTTCCAATTGGCTTCTTATAATCTGGTTTCTTCACTGGCCTCTAAACATTCAGCTTCTTGAACTGTAACAGCTCTTCTTGCATCGCTTCCACCCAAGAGTTCTCTTTCAATGCAACTTTGTAGTCCTTGGGCTCAATTTGTGAAATAAAACAGGCAAAAAGACATCTGTTAATTGTACCAGAGGTGCTGTGTGTTTGAATGCCAGCAGATAGATCTCCAATGATGTTCTCAGTCGGATGTCAACGATGGATCGATAACTGTGGAATTTGCTCGACATGCTCAACTGGTGTTGCCTCAAGCTGGATGGTCAGGCTCTCTATGGGATGAAATACAGTGGTCGCAAGAACAAAAGCACTTGGTTGAGAATTAGTGGGGTCCTCATGCTGATCAACCAGATTTTCATGTGCAATGGGAACTTCCCATACGACGGCTGGAACAGAGGTTGAGTTGGTGTTATCAGAAGCTTCGTTTGGACTGGGATCAACCTACACATTTGATGCATCGACTTCCATTGCAGGATCCTGATTATCTTCTTCTGAGGGAGGTGTGGGGACGGATTCCACCACACTTGGTTCTGCAGGAGGTGGCTCTGCTTGTTCGGCTTGAACATTTTCATCGTTGTCGGCTGACACATATGAATCAGAATCTGAATCAGTGATGTCTTCAACAACGTGCATTTCGGTGGTGTCGGCAGAGGGCTGTATATCATTAACCGAGGCTGGTGGATTAGCCACGGGTTGTACATTAAGTACGGGTACAGGAGTAGCTATGTTAACATCTCCAAGATTTCTCAATGCAGCATGCATCAAAACAGATTGATCATCAGCAGGTTGAACAGGTGCAGAAAAAACAGGGGAAATTGTTGGTACAACGGGTGTCACATACGTCCCACGAAACTGCTTGAACGGACTTTCATAATCAAACATCCAGTCCGGACCATTGCGTGCATCGGTAGGGTTGAATTCTTGCCAAACAATGTTGAAAGACTCCATGATCACTCTGGTTTTCTTGTTGTATACCCGATAAGCACATTTGTCGGCAGCATAACCAACAAAATAGCACTCATCCGCCTTTTCAGCAAACTTGGAGGTTGTTCCAGCATTGGTTTGGAGTATGGTACAGGGACATCCAAACGTTCTGAAGAAATTTACCCTTGGCTTTGTTCCATAGAAGACCTCATATGGAGTCTTGTTCAATCTTTTGTTCAGAAGCACACGATTCTGGTAAAGCAAGATGCGTTGATTGCTTCACCCCAGAAAATTAATGGTAGTTTTGAATATGACAGCATTGTTCGAGCGGCTTCAACCAACGTATGGTTTCTTCGTTCAGCCACCCCATTTTGAATGTATGGTTTCTTCGTTCAGCCACCCCATTTTGTTCTGGAGTATAAGGTGCGCTGAGTTGATGAAGAATTCCCTTGTTGTGACAGAATTCATTCACCACCTTGTTGCAAAATTCTGTACCATTGTCACTTCTGATACACTTCACCTTCTTGTCAGTTTGATTTTCAACCAACACAATGAACCTGAGCAGAAACTGCGATGTCTCATCTTTGTGCCCTAACAGAATTGTCCAACTAAAACGCGAGAAATCGTCAGTAATAACCAGACAATAGGCTTTTCAACCTATTGCCATTGGTTGAATTGGACCAAAGAGGTCCATGTGCAACAGCTGGAGAGTGGAGGTTACGGAATTGACGGTCTTGGGTCTGTGAGGGAGTTTGTGCTGTTTACATTTAGAGCAAGATAAACATTTTTCAGCACAATGAAAAGATTTTACAAGTAAGCCCCTCACATGGTCACATTTAACCAACTTATTCAAGTTCTTAAAGTTGACGTGACCCAAACGTCGATGCCATAATGATGAATCGTTCTCCGAGGCATTGGACATCCAACAAGAAGCAGAACGCATGGAATAATTGCTTCTCATGTCCAGAATGTAGACATCGTGAGAAACATGTCACATCACATGTCCAAAGGGCTTCTATACATTATTTCCCTTGGGCCTATTACATACAAAATAAACTACTAAAGCCCAAAACATAACAAACCAATACAAAAGACTAACATAACAAAATGAGGCCTAACAGGTACTTAATCCCGTAATACAAAAACCGGTTACACCTTTAGATAGAATAATAACTAGCGTCTCTTAACAACTGACAAACATATAGCTTATATATGCTAGTACAAGCCATATAGGGTAAGCTCAAGCCCAACCCGTAAAGCTTCGGTCTATTCTAATTTATCCCCTAACAAAGTATAAACCGTAAAATATAACCCAATAATCTCCCCCTTGGTTTATAACTTTTCTTCATCATGGTTTGTTGATTATCTTTGCATCAGCCCACCTTAACGCACCAGCCCATGACTTGGTTTTGATCATAGACGCAACCATTCCTGTGTACTCTTTTGCTGCTTCTTCAAACAAAGGTGATGATTGAATCTGGAACAAAGCCGGTCTTTTTAATAACTTGCTCACCAAACCTTAGCTAATCCCTTGGGTCAATAATGCTAATTTGACCATCTGCCAACTTGATAATAGCGTATGAACACCTTTGGTTTATTTTCGGTACCATAACAAGCCTGAAGAACCCCGACCGAGTTTGCGCATACTCGCGACCTTATTTAAAGTCCATGACTGACAACGCTCGGATTTTACCAATGCGTAAGTTTACCGACCCCCCCCCCCCCTAAATTGGTCACTGGTCCACCTTAATTTTTATATTTTTTTCGTTTTTTAGTTCTGGTACTATAACGTACATAATCAAATTGACCAAATTCGTTTCAAGTTACGCCTCAATGCTCGGAACCAACAACGCTTGGATTTTACCACCGCCTGAGTTTGCCAACCAAATAAACATCGTCTTAAATATTTTGTTTTCTTATATGTTAGTTTGACGAATTAATTTGTTGGGTTAATGCTCAAATTTTACCAATGGTGTTTATATCGTAACGAACGCAACCAGTACTGGCCGAATTCGTGCCGACTCATCGTCATAACACTTGGGTTTACCAACGCCCGGGTTTCAACGCTGAAATTTTTGCAGCCGTCCTGCCACAACATGCCGGGTAGAAAAACTAGTTATTACTACTACAAAAGTTAAATCGGGGCATTTGGATAGGTTGGTGGATGTTATGTAAATAATAAAAATAAATATAAGTCGATATACTTTGTATACAATATAATAAACATGTTGATCATATAGCTAAACTAGTTCGATCACTTTATTTAAACCTATAAACCAATTTATTGGCTTGAAGTCTTGATTATGGTTTCTTCTAATCAGTTACCGCACCTCTGCCCGTTTTAACGTTCCAAGCATCTAATGTTTTGATAACTATGTCACGACTTCCATTATTGAACACATAGATATGAGCTGCTTTATTCTCATGAAATTGCGGGTACACTCTAGCGGTATTGCATGCTCTTCCGTCAGCTCCAAAACTCTCGACCACCGATTGATCTACCTGCAAAGGGTAAAGCCAGATTAGAAACTTATGGGGGATTATTTAATTAAATGGTAACTAAGTATCTTTTTTTAATTATTCCACTAAAGTTATTTATACTTTTTTCTAACTTCAAAAAGAACTCAAACTTTCGTATTGTTTCATTGTGAAAATTTTCTAACTGTGGTCTTTAATTTATATTTAGTGACATAAATGAAGCATGTACGAAATGAAATTACTATTTTGTGGCCATGTTATCAAATTTGCAGTAGGAAGTAATATTGAAGCATGTACGAAATGAAGTATCAAAGGTATTTGTCTAGTTGGTATCAAAGAGGTATATAAGACTTAAGCCTTTCTACTAGAGTGATGATTCAAATATCATGGGTTACTAAAGTGATAAAAATCAAAAACGTCATTCATATTTTTTTTATCAAGTCTAGTAATTGTTAAATATAAGTCAACTTGCAAATATATTCAATAAATAGTAACTAACTTTCATACACATTAAAACTTAAGTCATTTAATTTAGCACTTATACAAAACTTGCAACAATAAAGCATTAATATTGGAACTTTGAAAGGTTTTATTGTTGGAGAAAAATACTGAATTTTTTACCAAAACTAGTGTTGGTAGAAAAAGTATTTATTATTTTGATGTTCCATAGAAACTATTTACCAAACTAGTGTTTTCTTTTATTTTCTATTCACCTTTTATTATTAAATCATCATATTAGAGTTTCTTTTATATTATTTTTATATTCGTTAACCTTTTTTTATATTTTATCAACAAAACTTTTCTTATCTTTTTTTTATCTCGTTGCTATTCTTTTTATTTCTTTTTTTTAAATTGTTTTCAAATGTATTTATTTTTTGCTTTTATTTAAATATATTCATTTTACGAATTTTATTTTTTAGGTTTAGTTTCGAGACTTTGACGAACCTAACCGATACCGATCAAATCCACGTCAAATAATCACCGCAACGTCTGGGTTTTACCAAATTATGTTATTTTTTGTTTTAAATATGTTCATTTACGAATTTATTTTTGGGTTAAGTTCCAGTATGGTAACGAACCTAACTGGTACTGATGTTCTGGATTCTTTTCGTTTTAAATATGTTCAGTGTAGCATATTCAGTTTATTTTAGACATTTTTTTAAAATTTGTTTATAGTTGTAGAGATCGATAGCGACTCAACTTCATTTGGCATTTTTGCCTTTTTTTTGTGTTCTTTGAATTTCTTATTTTCGTTTATATTTTATATTGAGACTTGTGGCTCGTAGCAGGTCAAGTTTTAACATTGGTTACCTTTTTATGTTTCTTATTTCATTTTGAATTTATTTGGATGATTTATTTGTTTTTATATTCTACAATAGTAGATAAAAAATAAAATAAGAGGAAAAGAATTATAACACTTAGTGAAAATACAAAAAAAAGAAAGAAAGAAAGAAAATAAAAGTTGACTGGTAAGAAATATATATACAAAAAGGAAGATACTAGATTGATGGATAAAAATATACATAAGTATTATGTTATAAAAAATAAATAATCGATTAACTAAATAAAAAAATTAAAAGACTCCAATAAAAGAATTTAAAAATAAAGATGAATATAAAATAAATGCAAAACACTAGTTTGGTAAATAGTTTTCATTGAACACTAAAATGGTAAATACTTTTTCCACCAACACTACTACTCACTTAAAAAGAGAAATAATAAAATATGGTTACTATTTTATGATTTTATACCTTATAGTTTTAACAACACTAATAAAAATAAACAAACAAGTATGACAATTTCATACCAAGCTTCTAAGTGAAATTATTTTATCTTCATAATCCATGTGGATAAAAGCTCCATATATAGTTTTATCAACCCCCTGTCTTAGGGAAGACCTGCAAAAGTTTAAATCAGAAAATATAGATATGTGATTATGTGAATCACCTAAAACAAGTAAACATTGTTATATATGAATATGAAGCTGCTTTGATCACTACAAATTAGAACGACAAACTTACTATTTTCTTTGTATACTCGGTAAAAGACCGCGGTTTGTTTGGTTAAATCTTGAGAAGCCATAAGCAATAAGCCGAATGGCCCTGCTCGACCACTGACACTAGTTAGCTTTTATTACATAGAGTTTGTGGATCATCCCACTTTGAGTCCAAAACCTCGGCCTCTTCTATTTTGGGCATATTAAAGAAGAGTTGTATGTCAACCTAAGCAAAAGAAAATTAATCAATGGCAAAGAAATTAGAAAACATAAGTGGAAATTGGTTAAAGAGGTGACCTGTGATGCCTGTAACTTCAAGTAATGATTTTCTTGTAAGCTTCTTGTTAGAGTAGGTAACATGGTTCCCGCGCAATTTTTAAGTTTCTTCAACTGGCCATTGCACCAGTTGTCTTCCATTGTTACTAAGAAAAACCTGACGAGGAATGGACTACAAAATCCCATTGAAACTATTCAATAACAAGTATTAGATAAAATATATAGTTATGGTTTAATTTAATTGTTTTTGCATAATTATGTAGATTAATTAATTAATCGTACATAACACATGCCTAGGTTTTCATCATCATGCGCTAAAGTTATACTTTGAGGGTGTTATTTTGCATCTTTTGTGTCAATATAGTTATTCTAAAAGAATTAATGCAACAACCAATTCAGGTATAGATTAGTTTGAAATTTTTTTACCTGAATTCCGGCCCATCCTTTTTTAATATCATCTGCTGAGCTATCCGATTTAGTGACCCATCCCCATAATATTCTCCTATTCTTTACAATGTCGAAAAATGTCTTGGAAGCATAAAATTTTCCATAATCATATCTCCAGTCTGAGCTACTTCTAGTAAGACCTTTACTTTCTAGCATAAACTTTTCATAGTTAGAATCATAGCTTCCAATCACATAGTAGTCGTGTGATAGAAAGCTCACTTTCATCACATACTTTTGATTTTCCTCATATGCCGAATTATCAAGCCCGGGTGTACTGTTGACAGACACAGGATAAAAGTCTGGACACTCCCAAACCCCAGTTTCCACCGCAAAATGAAGTGGATCATCATGCAAAATCCAGTGAACAAAATCTTTACTCCGGTAAAGTATCACGACTCCTTGATTATTTCTCAAACCACCTATAACCATCCTCCAACTCCCATCTTTGTCCTTCCAAGCAGTATTAGGATCACGAAAGTTGTCCGGGCTGACCCCCTCCGGTGGTGCCGCTAATGGATTACTAGAATACTTTACCCATTCATTAAGAAAAGGATCTGATACGTTTCTAGGCGTCGCAAGATTCTGAACTTGCTGATTGTTAATGTCGACTCCAGTGTACAACATAACCGGTTTGTTTCCAGGAAGGATTGTTATTGAGCCAGACCAACAACAGTTGATGTCGAATGGCTCGGTTGGGAACAAGCGCGTTGTTGAGATGAATCCAGCTGGTTAGATTGCTGGACACCGAATGCCCCCATACGATTGTTCTGTTGAAAACTGAACCGTAGGGATTGTACTGGTAGAATAAATGATAGAGTCCTTTGTAATACACCGGACCTGCAGATGTGCATGATTAAATTCAAACCATGCAATTAGTCAAATATGAAGTCTTGTAAATTATAGGAGTTTGAGATATTACCATTAGGATCTGCTTGGGCAAATGCACAAGGCAAGGGAGAAGATACAATGCCATGCATAAAAGAGAGAATTAAACACGATATGATCATTTTTAAGCCATTTCAACAATAACATATATGTACAATGAATTGAAAGATATCTAAATTACGTACCGTTCATCCAGTTATGTGGAGGCCAGAAGTGGAAAGACGGTTTCCCTCATTGGTTCTTCGCTATTCAATCGGGATATTGAGATTTATTATTAACATATTCGCCATTGCTATGCAGAACACAGCACAAGTATATTATACAAAGAACAAAAGCTTTCATTTTAAGAGTTCAACTTACTAATTGCTCGAATGTGAAATTGGCAGAATTTAAAGGAATATAATTCTATATTTCTATGTAATGCCTAAGGACTAGCTATGATCAGTCACCCTCACTGGATGGGATTGGTTCAGTGATTAAAACCTCTGACGAAAGCACCATGTTTTTTTTAACAGCACCATGTATATTCCAGTGAGTTGTCGACCAATTTTTATTTAGTTATTCACTTGTTTGGTTCGGTTTATTACCGAGTAAAAAATCAACACCTAATCAACTTAGCAGAATAAAGTGAACTGATGAAATCCCTATAGAATATTTAACTTCGCTCAGTGTTTGAAGAACTCGCTAGCAATTAATCGGATTAAAATTTATATGTAATTTTCAAATATATATATTATATATATATATATATATATATATATATATATATATATATATATATATATATATTACGTACGACACTTCGAACCGTTGATTTTCAGAAATCCAAAATCACAATTACACTCATCTGTCCGTCCCTCTCCCTCAATCCGTCTCAACCACCACTCGCCGGCATCAGCACACCTCCTTCACCATCACCACTTCAATTGAATTGAACTGAAATGCACCATTTGCAGAACTTTAAATGCATTCCAGATTTGTTCATATGATGAAATCGATGGTCGATTGATGATTTCTTGATGATTACGAGATTATATGAAGTGATTTTAGTGTTCAATTTCATGTTACAGTTAGTTTAATTTCAGATCTGAGCTTCTGAACGTTTAAAGGCTTGTCTAGAACGTTTAATTTCATATATGAGATCTGATTAGGGTTCTGAACTTCGAAACAGAACTTCTAAACTTTTTTTTCTGAACTTCTAAGTAGAACTTCTAAACTTTTTTGTTCTGAACGTTTAAAGGTGTTCGTTTTTTGTCAGAACATTTAACTTGAACGTTTAAAGGTGTTCGTTTTTGTTCAGAACGTTTAATTTGAACGTTTAAAAGTGTTTGTTTTTTGTTAGAACGTTTAACTTGAACGCTTAAAGGTGTTCGTTTTTGGTCAGAACGTTTAACTTGAACGTTTAAAGTGTTCTTTTTTTGTCATAACGTTTAACTTAAACGTTTAAAGATGTTCGTTTTTGGTCAGAACGTTTAACAACATTTAAATGTGTTCGTGTTTGGTCAGAACGTTTTAGTGTCTTCAGTTTTGTTCAGAACATTTAAACATGATATTTTGAATCGTAATCAGAGCTCAATTAAGTATAGTATTATTTTGCAATTTCATAATCGATTGATGAATGTAAATCCTTCTATATATCAATTTGATTGATTAAATCATTTTTTGATCAATTTTGAAGATTCTTGATATTCAATGACGTTATTTTGATTTTAGTTTTTGACTTTAGAGATTTCTTACTTTAAGCTCTTATTAGGGTTTAGAAATTGGATGAGATAGAGCAATGAGTTCAGAATTTGGATCAGAATGGATTTGTAATCGACGATTTTGATCACGAACTAGTTTGGGTTATTTACGAAACTGCCACCGCTTGTTTTTTATTCCAAAGCTCAGGAAGGTCGCGTACTAGTGTACGATAAGACATTATTGTACAATAACCCACCCATATATATATATATATATATATATATATATATATATATATATATAGGGGAAGGTTAACGTACAATAATCGCTTAACGTACATTACGTACGCGACATGCATTCAGCTAAAACGTTCAGGCAATAAAGCGTTATACGTTCAAGCCAAATCTTAAATGTTCAATGTCAAAACCCATCATTCAGAACTCAAAATTGATCGATTGAAGCTTCAAATTGATGATTAATTGAATCGATTTCAAATATTAACCGATCAATTGGCTTCAATTTCAATTCAACTAACACAAGCCTGTGACGAGTTTTTGGTTTTTCCAATGAGTTCGTTGTCGACAGCGATGATGGTGACGAAAAGTGTTGATGGCGCCAGCGAGCGGTGGAGATGGAGATGGATTGAGTGGAGACCGTTTTTCCGGTGAAGGCTCCACATATAGGAGATCGTTGGGCAGTGGAAGTGATTTAGGGTTTCTTAAAATCAAAGGTACAGGAAATCGCGTACCTATTGTACGATAAGGAATTAATGTATTGGTTCATTTCCCTATATATATGTATATATATGGGAGAGTTATTTTGAGAACCTTGTTAAGTTTTAAGAAATTAAGAACTCCATTATTGGCCACGGATTTAATTAAATGGATTATATTATGTGGTTGAGATTTAATCTGATTAAAAAATTAGAGTAGGTGAGAGAATAAAGATGTAAGTGATTACACTAATTTTTACGTCCGTTACACATATGTAAAAAGTTGACTAGGTGCGTAAAAAATTCTGTAATTTTTTTACGTATATGTAATCTACATATATTACGCATGTGTAAAAAAATTCAAAAAAAATTGTTACATAGAGTTCTTTCGAGTTCTTAAAACTCAAAGAGGTTCTCATTTGAAATCTCCCATACACACACACACCAAATCTTATATATAAAATTTTAAATCTGATTTGACCAAAAAGCGATTAATTGGTATCAAGTCGGGTTTTTTTAACTATGCTACACCACTTGATCATTTGGCTTCGTATACAAGGAAGTGATGACACTAGATACCTCGTTAGTCAATATCATCAAGTAAACCATGTCCTTTATGCTGTGTTCATCTGTGGTCTTGCTTGTGACAAATACAGTATCATGAAGAAAGTGACTTCTAGAGACCTTTTTCATGGGTTTTGTAATTAAAGACTGTTGTTATCAGTAATGACATATTTGGCTGTTGCATTGTATATGTGCTTGTATAATCCAAAACACATGTTTCCAGCCAGTGATACCATATTAGCAATACCAGATGGGTAACTTATGTAGTGCCTAACATTGGTACTGGTAGGTGCAGTTTCTTGAAGAATGAACAGGCGAAACAAAATTATGAATATGGATGGATGAATGATTCAAAGTTTAAGCCTGTGACCTAAAGAAGAGATCATTACAAACTAAGTTACCAGATAAAGACAAACTAAGTTGCCGGGTCCTATTCACGACGCAAGCTGTTTTGTCATTACTAGAAAGTGTGTTTTCTTTTCGGGTTTCAATAAAATGCACCCTAGTCTAATTTTTATTTACACCTTAACAGTTTTAATTGCATTAGATCTATATTGTTAAATTCAGCATTTAACTAATTCATTCTATCTCCATCTCAATATCAATGGTAATAACTAACAAGTATAGAACCTTAATGGTGTTTAATGCAACCAAATAATTTAATAAGCATAAGGGTGGTGAGAGTAGGCCTGTAAACGAACCAAACGTTCGGTGAACTATTCGTGAACCATTCGGCGGGAAGTTCGTTTATGTTTGTTTATTTAATAAACGAATGGACATGAACAAAAAAATTGCGTTCGTTTAATTAAATGAACGAACATGAACACATGTTCATGAGCGTTCGTTTATGTTTGTTTATGTATGTTCGTTTATGTATTAATAGAAAATAATTAAATATTATCGGGATACGTTATCTGCTTAAATGTTTTATATTTGTTAATTTGTGTTCATTTAAATGTTTTCATTTAAGTTCGTTTATATTTGTGTTCATTTACATTTGTTTATACTTGTTCGTTTATCTTTGTTCAATTATGTTCATTTAGATTTTAAACAAATGAACACAAATGTCTCTTTTTAAATAAACAAACATGAACACAAATATTTTTTCGATTAAGTGTCCGTGTTCTTTTAAAGTTAAACGAATGAACATGAACATGCCCTTGTTCGTGTTCATTCGATTCGTTTACAAGCATTCATTATTCACATTGATGAATACATCGGTCTCAATATTTAGGCCCTACTGATTTTATTTGTGTTCGTGAACACATTAATTTCCTTAATGAACGAACACGAACATAAAATCTCGTTCGGTAAGTGTTCCTGAACCGTTCGTGAACACATTATTTTCTTAACGAACGAACATGAACAATGCCTTGTTCGTGTTCGTTCGGTTCCTTTACAGCCCTAGGTGAGAGTCATCCCGCTCTCGTCCTCCTCCCACATCACATTTATTACTTTTTCACACTCACTCTCGTTCACATTAGCGCCATCATTTCATACCCATAACCATCCCTATTCATCCCAACACCAATTTATTTTTTTTGTTTAATTAATTTAACTAAATAACTTTTAAATTAAAAAAACATAACATAACACATATATAAATATAATAAATAACATTAAAATAGCATTCAATAAAAATAAAAGGAAGAACTGCCATTTCCATCCATATGGTTCGGTCATTTTGTCATTTACGTTGAAAAAGATTTATTTGTTCAATTCTGTCTTCACGGTTTCAATTTCCTGCCATTTCCATCCAACTTATTAACTCCATTAGTTGACTTCCGTTAAGTTAGTATAAAATGCATAAAAAAAAAGAAAAGAAAAATCTTCATGATAAATAATAATATAACAAAACTATAAATATTGTTTCAAATTAAACCACACATAACTTCCCATTCTTTCAAATTTACATCCCTTCCATATTGTTATATTTTTTTAATTTAAATCTTAGCACAAACAAGTTCATATCACACCAACACACCCAACCCTATTGGTAATTACCAGCACCAACTTCTCTACTTCCATGAGTCATCACATCTTTCTTTTCTGGCGAAATCTCCTTTACCTGTGGCAAGAAAAACTCCCTTGACAAACGGGACCAAATACAGAGACCCATAAAATCGAAAGAACAGAATTAGTGCTCGAATTTTGGGTGTAAGTGTAGAAGTGGATAATCAGGTTCAAAACCATTTTTATTTATTTTTACCTTCAGACAAAGGAGAAAGGGTGGAGATAGAGTTTCAAATGTGATTTGGAGGCTGAAAAGACGTTGTATGATAGGCTTCCAAAATCAGCAGCCTTAACAGGTGTTTGCTTAGGAGAAGCATGTTGTTCTCGTGCTAGTGGTGTAGGCTGTACCACATGTGTCTTCAATGTATTATCTTCACCACCTAAATCAACAACAGCTTCCTCCACAAGCAACAGCTTCCTCCACAATGAACTCCGGATTGATAGGAGTCTCAACTATTTCAGGTTGCTCAATATCTGGCTCATCAATCAATTTCGGCCCAGGTGTTTTAGCCCTTTTCAACTTCTTCTTAACCCTCACAGTCTTCTTCTTTACAGGCTTGTCCACCACAACATTTGGAACATACGACTCGTCAACCTAATCCTTCGCCTTTCTTTTCTTCGATGCAGCCTTCTTCTCAAATCGGGCATGAGGATTTGCTAACGCCATTCGTCTACCCTCTGAATCAGATTCGGTTTCATCAGGATCTTTATCTAATGTTGCTGAATAAAACACTTTCTCATGAGTAGTCGGAGTCACCACCTCTTTCTTAAACACCTTCCTCTTTTTCTTTGGTGCCACCGGTTCATCATCAGATTCTGACTCGATCTTGATAAAACGTTTAGCTCCACTATCAGGAACATAATCTACTATCAATCTGTCTTCATTTTCTCTATCCGAGTCGTTCCCATCTTTCCTCCACTTGTTATCAGTCGGAGCAATGTAATCAAGATTAGATAAACGACCGAATAACCCCTAAACTTTGGTATCTAGTGCTCCTTGAGATTATTGTATGATACAAGCTTAGCCAAACTGTTCCCAGTTATATGATCCAAAAAGACAGTAGGTCCCTCCTTCTTGACCTTTTGAAACAACTCCTCTACAAACATCTGTACAAACCGAGGATAATGCAACCACTGCTCCTTACCAAAATTTAACTTCATGTTATCTAACACCATTCTCGAAAATTTATACTTCAGGTTAAGACATAAAGCAGCCAAAGTACTCATCTGATAGTCGAGAATCTCGTTATATCCCCTCTTTCGGTGCCCTAGACAATGTACAACGACATGAACCAAGAACTTGTACGGTCGAGATAAAGTTGTCTTCCTTAAAGACAACTAGTTCAATGTCTCTTGATAACCCATCCTCAACATGCAACCCTTAACCATATGCTCGGCTAGATCAACAGGGTGTCGGGTCATCACCAAACTCCAAGACCTTCCTGATTAAAGCCTCTGTTATGACAATCTTCTGGCCTTGAACTTCTGAGTGTATATCAACATCAAAATTGTCTCAGTTTGTTCAGTAATACATAAAAAAAAAGAAGAATAAAAAAAAAACTGTCAATTAGTCTTGCAGATTGGGTGTAAATAGAAATCATTATTTTTGTTTTTGATTATCAAGTTAGTGTGAATAAACTGGATTTCATCTACCTAAGTCACTAAATAATTCCTATTCCATACCCGAGCCTAAGCCACAGCAAAACCCTTAGTCCTAGTCTTTATGCAGCCGGTGGTTAATAGGTGGAGATATGACTTGCTTGCAAGCTTATTACTTTGTGTTCATACTTGGAGTAGAGGGACGAGAGATACTAGCACACTTTCTGTTGGTTTAGATATTAAAACGAGAGGAGTGATATATATGTGAGGGGTGTGATCATGTGTGTCTTAACCGGAAACAAAGTACACTTGTTTGGGCGGTTCAATTATTTGAAATGCATAACTAAAGTTATTTGTTGGGTTGTCAACCTTGACAGTGTCAGCCTTGTGAGTTGGGCATGGCCTTAGACCTTAACTAACATTAATAACGATAATTGATATAAATACCGATAGAAGTGGATGTGTTGCATAGGAGTTTGCTTGAGAAAAAGCAAAATATAGGTGTGGGGATGTGATGGGTTGGTTAATATCACAAGCTTAAAGGAGTTAAAAGTACATGGTTTTATCTTGTTTCATGTTAAATATATGTACTTTGATAGTGTATTTGTGAATTGTAGGTGTTGCGGGTAAAGAACACAAAGATGCGGATTTAAGCATGTTTAAGGGCCAAGAATTTAAAGGAAATCTGAGTCAGGCGTACCCTACGGTTACCTAGCCGTACCCTACGGCCCCTGCAATTTCAACATGCAAACCTTCCAAGTTTGACCAAGTTTTTATGAGGAATAATGCCATATTAATGAAGATCTTTGACCACATGATTAGGGGGTTATGAGAGCTGATTTGAATATATTTGAATGATCCTTTTTGATAATATATATATCAATCTTCCATCATCATAATCTTCATCATCATTTTGGGGGCATCAAGAATCAAAAAGCAAGATCTTTCATCTTCAAGGTTTACCACCAATTGAAGACTTCATCTTTATCAATTGTAAGAACCATGTTGAACATGTTTGGCTAATTTCTTATTGATCAACGCGGGTCTAGGGTTATGTTTGAATATGATAATTTTGATTTGTGTTTATTGGATTTAAACTTTATATGCTTCATCATCATTGTTGAACAATTAGGGTTTATGTGGTATTTTTGTGTTTGAAGAACAAAGTTATTATTGTTGAATTTATTGTCAATTGTCCGTTTTTGGTGTTAAGATAATCATATACTAGCAATTGGTTTAAGGATTTTATATTATATAACTTGATTTTTACTAAAACAAAATCCTAGCGTATGTTCCTTGCCCGGTTATACATCGAAAGGGCAATACGACCGGAATCCCTTGTTTTGCAATTATCCTTTATTACACTTATTTACCAAATTATTTTCTAAGTAATTTCCAATTAACAAACCAAATTAAAATATAATTTGCTACATAGCTCGAAGCCCGGGGGTGCTCAATTTTTCCCAATTCTTGTTACATCAATAAACTAAAGTTACCTGATTATTATTTCACACTCGTTTTACATTTACAATCATTTGCAATTTAAATCATATTTGGTCTATACGACTTTATACAAAGCTTCATAATTATTAAGTAACTAAATTTAGATCACTGACCACAAACTCTTCGTGATTCGACACCCTTCTTACCCTTACTAGTTTATGGTATCTAGGACACACATTTTCTCTATCTTTGACCGGTCCGACAACGATCGATCAAATTTTGGCGCCGTTGCCGGGGAGATTGTGCGCTTAGTGTTTTCAAATTTAGTTAATTTTTTTTAATTAGTGATAATTTTTTTAAGTGTTTTGATTGTTATTATCTTTTGTTCTCTTTTACACGTGGTAGTTGTTTACGTGTGCAGGTGACAGTTATTGTATGCGAAACCGACAACAAAACTTGCAACCAATTTCACCTGTTTTTCCTGATGAGGATCGATGAACTCAATATTGATCTACGAAACCAAAAACGCACGGTGAATGTTTCGGTGCGTTTCGGTACTAATCGGTGAACGAAAACGACCGAGTACGAAGACGATACGTAAATATTGACTCGTTGTAGCTCGTATATAAATTTCGGCAGAGTAACGGTACAAACGGTCTCTCATACGAATGAATGAACTTGTGTAACTTCTATCTCTAACTTCTTCTAACTAACTGTCTAACTATTTATTCTACAAGACCACATTCGTTAGTCACTTACCCCCATTCGTTACATACTAAGCACATTCGTTAAATGCTATGCATCTTGCTCATTCGTTACATGAATTAACACATTTGTTAAGCTGCTTCCGCACTCATTCGTTAAGATCATCATCACATCCGTTAGTTCATGATCAGCTCATTCTTTATTATCATATATCAACTCTTGTCTTTCCATTCGTTAGTCTTGAGTGCTTCCTCACATTCGTTAACCATAAATGACATGGACACTCGTTAAGCTTTCTTCCATTCATTAACTTTTTCATCGACAAAGTGCCTCGTCGGTCCAACTCCCAACACTTGTCACATTTTGTGTACTAACAAACTCCCACTTGACAATTACCAGAGTTCGTTTAACTTTTAGTCTTTGTCGTTTTCAGTTGATCTTCAAGTGTGTCTTTATACAATTAATACCATGAAGAAAGTGCATTAACAAACTCCCCCTTGGCATTAGCTGTACGTCTCCAATCGTTATCAGGATCAAGCTTGTACACACGATCAGCATCTTCACTCCCTCTTAACTCGAATACTCTACCATACCTTAAATTCACCATCTTGAGAAGATTCAAGGATTGAATAATCATCACTCTCATCATAACTGCAGTCAGTCAACACATTCCATCAATAAACTGTAAAGTTTATCTTGATTTAGCATTTAAGCACAAAATAGTATGAACAAGAATCAAGAATGTGTAATGGTGAAAACATTTTTGTAACACGGCAAAAACATTTAAAAGTGTATATCACTTGTCGGAAGATCAAAAATAAATTGTAAAGAAAATCTTTTTGGTTTTTACAAACTTTATGCTAAAACACACCCAAAATATTTTTGATTTTCAAAATTTATATCAAACGCATCTAAAATCTTTTTTGTATTTTTCTCAAAATAATGAAAAGAAAAATTAAAAAAGTAAATGTAAATAGTACATATTTTTGTGAGAAAGATCACGACATGGGATCATATTGACTAGTAACGTCCTAGACTACACTTCAATTTCGACATTATTATGCACATAACCCAACGATGATTGCAGATATAACTGTCCACTTTAAACTTTATACAGGTCCTTCAATAACTTTACGATACGTATTAAGATTCAATTAAGCACAAATTTTATGTGGATCCCACCTATCAGACACAATTTGATATCTCTTATATAGTGAATTTCACATGTACCTGTTTCTTTTTTCTTTAAATTGATTAGTTGTGACTCATGCAAAAATAATAAAAAGAAAATAAAACAGAAAGTTAAAATTTTCTCTTAAGATCGGTATTACTACACGCAGATAAGGTTCCATTTTAACAAAATAAAGGATAAAAATAAGTTGAAGTTGTATAAAATCTTAACTCCCAAATCGGATAATCCCGTATTATCGCGCGTAGAAAGTCCAAGATTTTATGCGAAACACCAAGAAAATAAAGCAGAATATCCAAATCTTAACCCTCAGGTCGGATAATCTTATCGCGCAGGAGAGGATCCAAGATTTGTATAAAAATAAAGAAAAAAATAAGTTGAATTTCTTTGCAAAATAAAAAGAAAAATAAGTTGAATTTCTTTGCAAAATGAGCGCATGCACATACAGCAATCTTAAAACTTTTTGGTACTTAATACAGATATTAAATATGCATCAAGATGTAACACCACTAGATTTGGCAAGCATTTAGGTTTATATCTTTTCAGCACTTATACAATCTGTTAAGCCTATTATACACATCATGCAATTGATCTTACGACACTTTTTTAGTCTAGTTTTTTCACGTGTTAGGTTCGCCAAGTCAATGTACTATTATTTCCCATATATGTCGGATCACATTTCACAAATTTTATATTTTTCAAAATTAATAACATATTTTTGTATTTTTATATTTTTCATACAGAAAACACAATATTTTTGGATTTTTCTATTTTTCTCCCCCTAAAAATATAAACTATAACAAAAATTTGCAGAAAAATAACAAAAAATGAAAAACGATCTTCCAACATGGATAAATCTTTTGAAGATCATTTTCACCAAAAAGAAATCTTGCATTTTAAACCTATGAATGGTGAACAAGTTTGCCGATTGAAAATTTTATGAATTTTAAATCTTTGCAAGTAACAATCAAATCAAAGTAAACAAAACCAATAAGTCGAGATAATCCACTATCAACAAATTTGTGTTAGCAACAATCCATATAACATTATAGATCTTCTTAGATATCCCTGCACAAAAACTAAATAATTAATGAGAAACTGGAACCCAAACCATAGTCTTAGGTCGTCCAGTATCCTCAACATGATCAGCAACAGCTGATGGAATCTTTGGTTTCCAAGCTGGTAACGGTCTATCAGCTTGTTGTCTCAAAAATTTAACATTATCAGAACTGTGAGACGTTTTAGGAGACTTTAAAAATGAATTAAGATAAACTCTTTGTTGTTTAGCTTTTCATTCAAGTGTCTCAAATTGCCCAAAAGTTAAAGAAACCTTATTAAAAGCATCAGGCAATTTGAGTTTTCTCCTATAAGGACAATCAACAATCAAATGTCCTTGGACATTGCAGTAAAAACATTTTCTCATTTCAACCCACGTCGAAGATGATTCGATTAAAAGTTTAGACGCGGAGGGTTGAATTTTCTCACTTTTCTTCTTTTGAAAAAATTCAAGATTTGAACATTTTGCAAAATTTTCCAATTTATCAGAACCAGTAGATTTGACAAATTTGTTTTGTTGAAACAACACTGGTTTGGATTCCTTTTGGGGTTTTGATTTTATCTTTTTCATTTCCCTAACAGCCATCACTGATGCATCACGATTTTGAAAATTTGAGTGATCACAATTATAAACCTTTTCAACACATTCAGGTTTAACAAGAGCTATTGGAAAGAGCTCATCAGCAAACATCTTGTCAACACCTTTTAACTTGTAAACTTTCCAATTTTTATACTTATCACTCGGTTTTGAAAATGATTTTGATATCTTTTCAGAAATAACTTTCTTCTCACATGTCTTTGGTGTACCAACCAATTTTGGTTTACCAGTTTTTAATTTCTCAGAAGTTTATGGTTCACAAAGAATTTGATTTTCAACAGGTATATTTTCATTTTTGTGAATCACCACTTGTTCAACCACATCTTCAACAAGAATATCATCATTAGTTTGACAGAAAACCAGACTGCTTTGAATATGAGATTTTGGAGTTAAACACATTGTTTCTTTCTTAACAGCCGTTTTTGGATCAACTGGTTTAACTTTCTCCTCATTGATTATTTTAACCTTACTAACAGTCACAGGAGGATCTACTATCAATGGATAGTCAATGTCCACTTCTTTTAGATCAACCATGTCTGGTCGCATGGTGTAATCATTTTGAAAAGGATGAGGTATTTCAACAAATCCTAAACCAGCTTTACCACCCTTTTAGTGATTGCTGTTAACTTAAATGATTTCATTGAGTAAAAAAGATGAATTTCTAAATTTATCCAATTTATTCTTTAACTCCAGCACCTCATTTTCAAGCTCAGTTATTTTGGTTCTTAATTCCAAAATTTTTTGAAATTGTTTTTCGATGATTATTAATTTACATCCAACCTGTGCTTTCAAATCATGATTGCTAATCGACATGGCATCAACCTTATCTTTAGATTTTTTATTATTTTTAGCCACTTGTCGATAGTTATCACGAATACATGTTAAATCAAAAACTAATTGCTCATTGTGGTGAGGAATTGATTCAAGTTTAGACTTGTATTCACCACACTGAGAACAATCAATTTTCTGAGTTTCATCAACAATAGATGAATTTAAATTCTTAGCACAAGTTTCACAAACGAACGAATCCGATGGTTTAGAAGATACCTCAGGTGACGTTGGCACAAGATTCATAAAGATTATCAGGAAGAATCACCTGGGTAGGCATGATAATTTTCATCGCATTTGGATCTTTATCAACATTCATTGATGATGTGGTCTTGGATATCTCATCTGCAAGCATAGACCATCCATCATCAACATGAGCTTTCTTCAAATCCATTAACCAATCTTCGTCCACTTCAAAATCAAAAGATTCTATTGATGAAATCTCATCAGTCACCGCTGACGTCAGCGAAGATTCAAATGATGATGTTGAACAATCTTTCCAAGAATAACTCTTGAATCTTGACCATAAAGAATGTCAAGCAATCTCTCTTTTATCTTTTCATCTGATATGCGAACTATGTTTTCATCCAATGCCTTCAACAGATCCAAAAATCTCTCAATCATCACTATTAGAGTTTCATCAGGCAAGTGCTTGAATGCATCAAATGCGGGCTTAAGACGTTTATAAACAAGATCATAATGTCGATCAAGAGAAATCCATATCTCATATGAATTCCCGCATTTTGTGAATTCTCCTTTGGATTCATTGATTACATATAATACATTAAATGATATTGCCGATCTAAGTATAGCAAATGCCTTCTGTGCATGCTCATACTCAGCTTGTTCACAAGAATAAGGTTCTGAGGCTCGTTTTGGCAAACCCCGAGGGAGTACTTTAATCAACTTCGGAACATAATAAGCCCTTTCTTTTATTGGTATCAACAAATCTATATCAACAAAACTGATATATTCTTCAAAACGAACTTTCCAATCCATGAGATCAGCAATTTTGTAAGCTTTGGAACTTCGATCCCATTAGGAGGTAAACAGAACTGCACGACCGATGCTGTAATATCTGAATAACAATAATAATAATAAGTCGTCATCTCTGAAATTTAACGAATACGCGAGCTGAGCACCTAAACCAAAATCAAATAATTTTCCTGATCCGAACTTGAAATTACCTCTTTGACCAAATCAAACTTTAATCCGTTGAAAAGTTTGATTAAAAGACGTTCGCTAAGCTCAAAACCATTTCCGAACTCGAAAATTAGCACGTTAACAGCAAACCGCAGCTTGTTAACAGTAGTTCAGCAAATTTCAGCCCAAAAACGGCGTGTTTCAACACGTTAAATAGCAACCAGCAGCAAATTTCAGCGAGTTTTGGTTCGTTTCAGCTCGTTTTCAGCCCGTTTCAGCAAACTTTAATGCAAAACAGCAACTTTCAGCTCGTTTTCAGCAAGTTTAACAGCAAATCAGCAACTTAAACAGCTCGTTTCAGCACAAAAAAAGCTCGTTTCAGCAAAATTCAGTACTTTTCAGCTCGTTTAACAACAAATCAGCGCGTTTTCAGCAATCTCAGCGCGTTTTTGGCCCGTTTTGCAGCAAAATCAGCAGCAAACAACAGTTTCGACGAGTTTTTCAGCCCATTTGACAGCAATTTCAGCAACACAGCAGTTAAACCCAGCACGTTTTGGTTCGTTTCAACCCGTTTATCACACGAATCAGATCTGAACTCGAATTTTATGCGTAAAAAAATTATTTTTCATATACGCCGATAATGCCCTTGCGTTCCAAAGTGGCCCGTTTGACTAATATAAGTCAAATAACCAATCTTTTATACAAACATGAAAATTCGCCCTTCGAGTCAATAACCAATTTCCAAACTAAGGTCCAAATTCACCCCTTACGTTCAATAACCAAATCTGAACCGAACTTTAACCCGAACTTGAATCAGAATGATACAAACACCGAACTCGAATGTATGAACCGAACACAGACACAAATGCAAACTCAAAACCGAGACATGAACACGGAATTCAAAAACGAATGAATCTGAATACGAACACCAAACTTGAAAACGATACGATCTAAAATCTGAGGCGAACACTTTTCTCGTTTAAAATCTAATTTCCTGAAATGCCCAAACTACCCCTGGTAGCATATATTGTTGTACCATACCATATCAGGAACAACTACGAATGACCAGATGTGTATGGAGGACAAAACTGATCTTATGCACGCGAATTAAAACAAACTTGATCCCGAACACAAAAATTTGAGTGACATGAATTATTTGGCAAACTAAATAGATCAAATGATCTGAAATGAATGAACCGAATATGAAATGTAAAAACACAGAAACTGATCTGATTTCAATTTGCAATAATTGGATCTAAATCAAGACATGTCAAATAATAAGATCAACAGGAAAAAGTTACGCCGGAAATAGTTGTTACTCGGAAGTTTCTGTTACGGTATACATTGACGGAACAGTTAATTACACCCGAAAATCATGACTTCGCCGGAAAATTTAGTTTGCCTCTACTGGAAAAACGGTTGTCGCCAGAAAATATGATTACATGATCGGAAATTAGCCGGAAAACACAAAAACTTAACCGGAGATCCATTGGATTTGAATTCAAAATGAACTTAACTGTAGTAGATTATACTCGCCTGAAAATTTTGTTATGGTTGCCGGAATAACATGAGACGCCGGAAAACACTGTTCACGGCAGGAAAAACGTGAAATCTCGAGAAACTTCAAATCGAACACAGATTTAAGCATGAAATCACTCGTATACGAATCCTAAACAACTATATACGTAAAATATCAACCTATTATCATCCGAATCAAACGAAAATTAAGCCGATGAACACGAACGCTTTGGAATCAAAATCGAACACCTTAGAAACATCGGTTTAACACGAATTTCAGCGAATAGACGTAGAATCGAGCACCAAAAGCTCTGATATCACTTTTTTTTCCCGATGAGGATCGATGAACTCGATATTGATCTACGAAACCGAAAACGCACGGTGAATGTTTCGGTGCGTTTCGGTACTAATCGGTGAACGAAAACGACCAAGTACGAAGACGATATGTAAATATTAACTCATTGTAGCTTGTATATAAATTTCGGCATAGTAACGGTACAAACGGTCTCTAATAAGAATGAATGAACTTGTGTAACTTCTAACTGTCTTAACTATTTATACTACAAGACCACATTTATTAGTCACTCCCATTCGTTACATACTAAGCACATTCGTTAAATGCTATGCAGCTTGCTCATTCGTTACATGAATTAACACATTTGTTAAGCTACTTCCACACTCATTCGTTAAGATCATCATCACATTCGTTAGTTCATGATCAGCTCATTCTTTATTATCATATATCAAGTCTTGTCTTTCCATTCGTTAGTTGTGAGTGCTTCCTCACATTCGTTAAATATATTATGCATGCTTGTTCATTCGTTAACCATAAATGACATCGACACTCGTTAAGTTTTCTTCCATTCATTAACTTTTTCATCGACAAATTGCCTCGTTGGTTTTACTCCCAGCACTTCTCACATTTCGTGTACTAACTTTAGAGAATAAGATAATATTTGAAATTTCAAAGTGAATATTATTGATAATGAGGTTACAATATATAATACAACCATAGACTAAAATCAAGGAGATGATTTTATACTATCAATGATACATTAAAATTTAGACTAATGCCTAATATAAAGACATGATTTGCTGCATGAATCTTGGCCGGATATTAATTCAAAATATTTGAATTAATATGTTTATATCTTAAGTATTAATAGCCCCCCGTAAGATGGACGGTCTCGGAGTTAGTCCAATCTTGGTCATTAAAAGATGAAATCGTGAACGTGGACTAGGCTTTGTAAGAGCATCGGCTAACTGATCGTCCCCGACAATGTGTGTAACCCGAATAGATTGTTCATACACTTTTTTGCGTACGAAGTTGAAATCAAGTGCAAGGTGCTTCATACGGGAGTGAAAAATGGAATTGGCAGAATATTGTGTGGCACTTAAATTATCACAAATAATGGTTGGGGTGATTGTAGACTTGAATCCAAGCTCATGTATGAGAGATTTTAACCATACAACTTCTGTAGTTGTAGATGCAACAGCTCGAAATTCGGCTTCAGTTGAGGAGCGAGTTATGGTGGGTTGTCTTTTGGAGCTCCATGCGATTGGATTCGACCCTAGGTAGACAATATAACCTGTTTGCTACGATAGATATCTTTGTCTCTTGCCCAATCTGCATCTGTAAAAGCATGAAGTTGTAACGGTGATTTGTAGCGAAGTAGAATACCTTTGTTTATCGACCAGTGAAGATAACGTAGTAGACGTTTAAGGGCATTCCAATGAGTAGTGGTGGGAGCATGCATAAACTGTGATAGCTTGTTAACTGTGAATGCCATGTCAGGCCATGTAAGAGAGAGATACTATAAAGCACCAACCAAGGCTCTATATTATTTGGGTAACGGAATAGGTGTTCCACTATGGAGTGTGATGGGCTCAGAGCAAGTAATTGGTGTTGTCATCGGCTTGCATTCACTCATATTGGCTCGCTGAAGAATGTCATGGATATATTTGGTTTGGGAGAGTAAGATGCCATGAGAATGTGGGAGAACTTCAACACCAAGAAAGTAGGATAGGGTGCCGAGAACCTTAAGAGAGAATTTGGTGGCAAAGGAAGAAATGAACAAGTTAATGTGTTGAGGATTTGGTCCGGTAATGATGATATCATCAACATAGACCAAGATGTAGATGGGAGAGGAACCGGAACTTCGCATGAACAAGAAAGGATCCAAGATGGTAGGTTTGAAACCTTTGTGATTGAGGTGAGTTTTTAGTTCTTCATACCAAGCACGTGAAGCTTGTCGAAGTCCATATATAGCTTTATTTAGCTTACATATATGTGTTGGAAAAGATGGGTTTATGAAACCGGGTGGTTGAGCCATGTATATGTTTTCGGACAATGTGCCTTGTAGGAAGGCATTATTTATGTCTAGTTGACGAAGCGTCCAATTTTGCGATACGGCTAAGGACAGAATAAGACGAAGAGTTGCGGGTTTGACGACCGGGCTAAATGTTTTGGCATAATCAATTCCCGGGCGTTGGTGAAAACCTTTTGCTACAAGGCGAGCCTTAAGACGGTCAACGGAACCGTCAGGTTTATACTTGGTGCGGAAGACCCATTTAGAACCAACAATATTTGAAGCATGGTTGGAGGGAACAAGAGTCCAAGTATTATTTTTCATTAAAGCCTCATATTCTTCCGTCGTAAAATTTCTCCAAAGAGGATGTTTTAAAGCTTGGGTAATGGTTGAAGGTTCGGTAATTGGACCGTTGATGGCGCTATATAATTGAAAGGTGGGATTATGATAACGTGGGTTGGGTTTGCGGATATGGGTTTGAGGTAGTTGGCTGGTGTTTGAATTTTGTGGTTCGGTAACGGGGACTTGGGGTATAGGGGGTTGTGTTTTAGTATTTGTGTTAGTAGGTGTAACAGAAGTGTCAGAATCGGTTGGAATGTTTGTATCAGATTTGTGTGGGCTGGAAGAAGTTGTTGGGCCAGATGGTAAAGTAGATGAATTATGGGTGTTATGGTTGGGTGAGCTGGGATTAAAGTCTGATCCTAAGGGAGTTGTGTGTGTTTCTATATTTGGGCTTGATGGACTAGAAATGTCCACGGAGGCTGAAGAATCCGTAGATGGATTGTTTAGGCTAGATGGGTTGGATTCTTGAATTTGGCTTATTTGGTTAGAAGCATTTTCTGTGATAGATGTAATAATAGGAATTGTAATTGAATTTATTTTTAAGTGGGTATAGCCATGTATATTTGGTAAAATGGTCTACAAAAATTATGTAATACTTGTAACCATCAATGGAGGTGATTGGTGATGACCATACATCCGAAAAGATTAATTGTAACGGTGCATTTGAATGTAAAGTAGATTTATCAAGGAGATGATTTTATACTATCAATGATAAATTAATTTTAGACTAATGCCTAATATAAAGACATGATTTGCTGCATGAATCTTGGCCGGATATTAATTCAAAATATTTGAATTAATATGTTTATATCTTAAGTATTAATACTAACATCACCCGAACCTACAAACATGAGTAACCACTCAATTGGCAATAACCGTAAACCACTCACTCCACCAATACCCATTAATCAAAACCGTAATTCTAATCAAAACCGAGATTCCAACCGAAACCAAAATCCAAATCCCAATAGCAACCGAAGAAGCCCACAACATCAAACTCCTCCCCAACAAAACCGTTTTCACAACAATGGTGAAGAAAATGATGAAGAGGATAACGTTAGTATCCACACATTACACACGAGAGATACATGTTATAATGACGATGGCGATGAGTTTGGGTATGCGGATAATTATGGGAATAAAGATTTTAATGATGTCGAGGGGGAATATAATCATGAAGATGGGAATGAGCAAAGCAACAATTATGGGGAGTGGAACGGTAATGAGTACACAGACTATAGGTACGCGGGCGGAGACGGGTTTGATAATAGCCCTCTAAACAATAATCGGAGAGGAAACCGGATCAACATCAACAACAATAATCTTTATGAACGGTTTCCTAATCCAAATGGAAGGGGTAGGAATCAATTCCAACATGGTATTCCAATTAAAAATCAATGGGGTGTTGGTAACAACCATCCACAACTTCAAAGAGAACATCATGTGGCATCGGTTCATGGAGTTAATGGTCGGTTTAGACCGGCTATTTCGGATAATACTTCACCTATTGCTCCACCAAGACCGGGTACAAGAGCATTTAAATTAAGACCCAATTACATAAATGTTCTTCCACATTTTCATGGTATGGTCACCGAGGAACCATACACACATTTGCCTGATTTCTCCGCCATTTTTGGCACAATTGGTGACCAAAACCTCAATCAAGACGAAGTGAAGTTAAGGTTGTTTCAATTTTCATTACAAGACAAAGCTAAGAGTTGGTTTGTCACTTTACCCGCCAATAGTATTCACTCATGGGATGAAATGCAACAAGTGTTTTTCGGATGAATACTATTCTTTGGCGAAGACGGATGAAGCCTGAATGAAGATTCGAACATTCCAACAACAACCGGGCGAATTATTTCATGAGGCGTTTACCCGCTTCAAAGAATTGTTGAGGAAATGCCCACATCATCAAATTGAGTTATGGGAATTGGTCAAGTGCGTTGTTGATGGGTTAACTGAAGACGAAATGAAATATTTGAAGTCTACAAGTAATGGTAATTTGTTATCAAGACCTGAAGAAGAAGATTGAGAATTTTTTGAGAAGATGAGTCAAAGCTCCAAAACCGAGGCATCAGCTAGTCGAAGAGCTAAGCATCCTATTTCAAAATCTAACCCGGAATATGAGACTAAGGAGAAGTTGGCATCATTTGAGCGGGAACTATCTCTTTTGAAAAAGAAGGAGAAGAAGGATGTTGCATCGGTGAAATTTAATGTGTGTGAAAGGTGACTTGGGGTATAAGAGTGATAATTGTCCATTTGATGAGGAGGTGTATGAAGAGGTGAATAATGTGTATGAAGAGAAGAAGAATTATGACATGAATTCCAACACACATCACCCGGGTTTGAGAAACCATCCTAACTTTAGGTATGGTAATGCATCAACTCAATCAAACCCAAATTTTCAAGGGTCAAGCCAAGGTGGGAGTTCTTATCAAAACCATCAACAAAGCAATTACAACTCGGGAAATTATCAAAGAAATTCATATAATAACTGAGAAAGTAACTCGTCAAGGAACTACACTCAAGGGAGAAGTCAACATCAAGACCAAGGTAACCAACAAAGTTCTATTACTCTTGATGACATGATGGCCATGTTGACAACAGTGGCACAAAAACAAGTTGAAACAGATAAGAGGTTGGTCTAAAGAATGGAAATTCAAGAGAAATCTCAAGCAACATTAGAAAAACAAATGGGTCAATTGGCCGAGGAGGTGGCTCAAATAAAGAAAAGTGCGGGAAAACTACCGAGTGACACCACCTTGAACCCACAACATCAAGGTTCAAGTTCAAAGCACGTGCATGTCAATGCGGTAAGTATCCTTCAAAATGATTTTGTTTTTAAAACCACTCCACCACCGCAACTCGTTGATGGTGTAGTGGAGGAAATTGTTGATAACTCGAATAGTGAAGGTGAAGAAGAAATCGTTTCACAAAATAAGCATGAAACAAAAAATTCAAAAAAATATTTTTGTTATAGCTATTTAAATGAAAAATCTACTGAAGTTAAGGATAAGGGTTTGGAGGCTAATACCGTCCAATTTCCTTCATCTTTAGTAGAACCGGTAAAAACATGTGTTCCGAGTAAACTCCAGGATCCAGCAATGCCCTTTTATCAATCCAAATAGGGGAATTTCAAAGTGACATGGCACTTCTAGATCTTGAAGCTTGTGTTAGTATCATGCCCGGAAGTTTGTATGACCAACATGATTTTGGTCCTTTATAAAAAGTGGACACACTGTGGTGTTAGCTGATCAGACTTATACACTTTCCCGGGGCATGGTTAATGTGATGGTTTATGTGGACGATTTTGCTACCCGGTTGACTTTTTGGTACTTGACTATGCTAAGAGTTTGAATTTGGCACAACATTCAGTCATACTGGGTAGACCATTCCTAGCTACAACACATGCAGTAATTGATTGTACTAAAGGGACTTTGGGGATTAAGTTTGGAAATCGGGATAAACAATTATTATTATATGACAATGTCACTAACCCTCTTGTTAGCAATGAAAGCCCAAAAATGGACATTGTTGACGGTTGTGTATCCTTAAGAAAGGATCTCACGAAAGAGGATTGTTTTATGGTTGACAGGTCAAATAAAGAGAATGGAGTGGTTGTGAAGAAAAAGAAAAAGGTGGAAACAAAAAAGGGCGCATCACCGCGGACCAAAAAAGTAGGCGATCCACCTAATTGCATTAATGCAAATGTCAAAAGATCAATGTTTGGTCCAATGTGGAATAAAGTGGAGGACCTACCGGATCATTCGAGGTGTTTATTTGAGGAGCAAACGGTGGACAAACACAACATTCGGCCACCATAAGCAGGTAACATCGGGTGGGGAGCAAACCACCCGTATTGTACTCTTGTATATTATTGTTTTTCTTTTTCATTTTAGTTTCAAAAAAAAAGAAAAAAAGTTATAAAAAATTACTTAATTTTAATAATCAAATCGGGGAACGGTTAGACGATGTCCACTTTCAAAAACATTAAGGACAATGTTTAATTTTTAGTTGAGGAAGGAGATTCGTCCGCTCAACGAACCTGACGTGTTAAAAAAAGTTTTTTTTAATCACGTTATATATATATATATATATATAAAGAGAGAGAAAATAATAATAAAAATAATAATAATCATTCAATCATTCTAGTCTGTTCATGAATTTTTTTTTATATTTATTATTATTATTATTATTATTTATTTTTCTTTTAAGAAACTAATTAGTTATAAATAATAATAATAATAATAAAATAGTCCTAGAATACCTTAAGAGAAAAAAAAATGTATTTCAATCCATTTCATTTTTCTTTGTTTCATTGAAAAAAAAAATTAAATATACAAATAATAAAAAATTAATGTACATATGTTTTGTCTCTAATGCTTTGAATAATAAAAGGGGACATATGCACTTTTTCCCCTAAGAGCATTCTCATCCCATCCTCTATCTCTAAATAAAAAATTATACTAAAACTTACTTTATTTTCTCTCTCAATTTCAATTAAATAATACTTTTTATACCTTTTATCATTACTTTTTCTCTTTCCTTCACTCACAACCACTTTCAAAATATATTAAAAAATTATAGGGGATGAACAGTAACTTTTCAAATATACAGAAAAATCACTACTTTTTTCTAAAACATAAAAACTCTTCACTCACAACACCCTAAATCACTTTCTAAATTATAAAAACACCTCTCACATTATATAAGGGGTTGGATGAGAATGCTCTAACACATTGAGCCGCATCCTATGCTCATATATGTCTATTTTATTACATCTTATGGCTGAACCAAATAACCCAGCACCGTATGTTAAGGGTATTTTGGCCGTACCGTACGGCTTTTTCCATGCACCCAGCTGTAGGTATGCCATAGGTTACGCCACCTCCTCTCTGTTTGCTTACACCATACAGTCCATGCGGGTTCGACCGTACCGGTTCGTTTAATGATTTCAAAGCCATTTAAAACCAAATAAACCCAAACCTGGTTTATAATTCTCAGCCATAGGATTAAACTTCATCATAAAACTAAAATTACAAACATAACCTAATCACCCTAACATCGTCATCTCATCTCAAAACCCTAATCCTCAAATCTTTAACTCTTTCAAATCTTCACCAAAACTAACAAATCTTAGGTCCAATTTGAGTGTTTTTTCGAGAGGATTACAACCATTGTGTCTATTATTCAAGATTCTCCATAAATTTTTGAGTACTCGGCACTTTGTGGACCGAAATTTTTTCAAGTATTGGTTCAAGTTTGCATCTTTTTTATACATTCATCTCCAAGGAGCAAAAAGGTATGTTTCTTACAATTGCTTGTTTGTATTGGAAGAGTATAGTGGTATGTTCATGCTAACTTGAAGTTTAATTGGTTGAATTTGGGATGGGTTGTCACTCAAAGTTTCATAGTTTATTGAATCTTGTTAAAATCATATTGTGATGTTTAATTATGTAATGGACAAGTTTTGTTGGTGATAAAATTTGAAAAAAAAAACACGGGATTATGGGTTGGTGATTGGATTCGTGCTTAAAAACACAATTTTGATTGTGAAATTGGTATTTGTTTATATAAACAAGTTTAAATTCTTTTTTGCAATCTAAATGTGTAACGAGGAATGGATAACCGTTTGGAAATAAACGAGCAAATGGGATTGGCATGTGTGACGTATATTTGATTTTGTAGTATGGTCATCTACTAATTATGGAATTATGTGGTTGTAGAGGGATGACGAAGAAAAAAAGTGTCGACTAATGCAAAAAAAGGAAAGACAACTGCCGAATCTTCTAAAAGGAATTCCAAAAGAAATCGATCTCGACCCAATTATGACAATAGTGAATCTGGGGATGATCAGGAATATATCCAAGAAGTAGAAGAAAAAGAGGAAATGGAATTGGAATTCGAGGAAAGAGTTTGGAAAGCGGGTGAGCCATTATCATCTATGCCCGATCACATGCAAAAGGATTTATATTGCGAAAAGATGGGTGATCTTCATCAGGTAACTCAGGTGTTTGTGTGTGAACAGAAGGTGAAGGTGTAGGATTTTCCTCAGATTGGGTTGCCACATTGTTTTGAACGAATAGGGTAGGAAGCTGCTCTAACGACGGTGATAACAATTGGAATATATATCCGATGGCTATAGTGGAGTGGATGTCCACTTTGAGGAAGGTAATGGGGAACAATCCATCAAAAACGATTAAATTAATCAGGAAAGTTAATGGGGTGGATGTCACTTTGTCTTTTGTTACGCTAGACAAGATTGCAAAATTTGATTCGGGGGTGAAAGTAGGGCAGAAGCGGTATGAGTACTTGACCGAGGCACAAATTTTTGAAAAAGGAGATCAAGAATGGTACGATATGACAAACGAGCTATTCGAATTTCCTGAGGTGTAACCACAGATTCGATCGACGCACTTGTAAAGAAGAATCTTAAACCGATACCCAAACTCATTGCCACTATTTTGGCCAAAAATATCATTCCTCGTATGGGGGATAGGGGGGTCGATATGTCGTTATGATGTTAAAACTTTACATGCATTGACAAAGGGGCGACATGCTTTATCCTTGATACAACTTATTTTATACAACATTTGGGATTCAAGGGAAAGCAATGAAAAGAAGATGATCCCTCATATCTGGTTAATAAACAAGTTGTTAATCAATGCAAAGGTTTTAAGTGAAGATTCGTGATGCATAAAGAGGACATCTGTTCAATTGACAAAAGGGCAACTGTATAATTGTGATTTTCCATTAATCGAGGGAAGTCGAGTATGGAGGTTAAGAGATACAAAGAGTGGGAGATGGTATGATTGTAGGAAAGAAGGTGCTGAATTGGCAGATGATATGGAGGAAGAAGAACAAGCACCACAAGAAGGAGGTATGAAGGGCATGGATTTTTATACTACACCATGGTATAAAGTTGATCAACAATTGGTGGTTGGGCAAAGACCTAATGGGTATCCTCATTGGACACCTGCTGAGAGAGCCCTTTGGGATCAAGCCGTGACACAAGAAATAAGACATAATCAGTGGATGGCTCATGAATCAAAGTTGAAATACCAATTCAATGTGGCCAAGACTTACGGGTTCGAGAATTTCATCAACAATATACACCTTTATAATGAGCAGGTGAGGATGTTTCACAATTTCCAAGCCCGGTTACCGGTCACTCAAGTCTCCCCGCCAACAAATTGGGAGGTGGCATCATATGAGTCGGCACCCAAGCGAAACCATATCCACAAAGCTTTGCATCAAGTTGGTTGCTAGTCCAGCCACCGTCATCGTCGGATGAAGGAAGTTCAAACCAAGGAGGTGTGTTTAATAGAAAAGATGTGTACGAGGGATATATGGAGAGCATTTTTGGGGAAAGACAACCATACCCTCGTTTTGACCCGAATAATAATTATTGGTACCAACGAACGTCTTCATGGGCACGTTCATTTGTATATTTTCAATAAATCGTCAATACAATCTTTGCTTCTTATTTATAAAAAAAAAGAAAAGAAAAAAAAAGAAAGAAAGAAAAAAAAACAAAAAAAATATACATTGAAGTATAAATTTTATGTTTCACATGTTGAGGGAGGCATGCCTCTACAAGATTTTTGGAAAAGTAATAGGTCGTTGCATAAGCATTGAATGCGCAAAGTGTGGAAGAATAGTTAACGAGAAGCCTATAACGAATTGAAATGCTCAAATCAGGTGCTCTTATTTCCATATTTTGTATTGGCATTCTAGTTAACTCATTATTTTATTATGAATTACCGTTGCATACCGAAAAAAAATATGCTAAGCATTCAATTTTAACCCCGTCCTCCTAAATGCTATTTAAAAGCTTAAAATTTTACATTGAGGACAATGTCAACCTCAAGTGTGGGGATGGGGGAAAATTGAAAATTTTCAAAGTTAAAAAAATAAAAAATTAAAAAAAGTTTTGTCCTTTTAAGTAGCTTGAATGTGCACAAAAACCAAAGTCGTAAACTGTTAGTTGTTTTTATTAATGCACATGTTGAGGTCTTTATTCATGGTTAATTCTTTAAGTTTCTCGAAAGTTTTCTCAACAAACGTTTTTCAAAGGAAAATGAAAATGGATCCTTTAGACGGGGATAATGAGTCAAGGGGACGGGTACACATTTTTCACATCGGCAGCCCAATTCCTTCCGTGCGTGTGTGAGATTTGCCCTATATATAATACATATATAATATATAGATGTATACACATGCCACATGAGTGCTATAAAGAGTGTAACCAGTATGTTCATGATATCTAGAACTTGCTTGTCATATGCATGTCGAGATCTTAATACAACCACATGTATGGAGATTTAGGACTGTAGAAACCCACATATATTGGCCTTCACATAAATAATACTCCCTACCCTATATTTTCTCTTAGGAGCCAATCTTAAGCCTTTTCTCCTTTCATTTGATTAAAACTTACGTTACAAGCTATGTTAACCTTAAGCCCTTTGTGATGAAATCCAATATTTAGAATGTATATAGTTGGTTTACAGATAATATGATATAATGTAGCTATGTCTCAGTTTGTTCAGTAATACATCAAAAAAAGAAAAAAAAAACTGTCAATTAGTCTTGCAGATTGGGTGTAAATAGAGATCATTGTTTTTGTTTTTGATTATCTAGTTAGTGTGAATAAACTGGATTTCATCTACCTAAGTTACTAAATAATTCCTATTCCATACCCGAGCCTAAGCCACAGCAAAAACCCATAGTCCTAGTGTTTATGCAACCGGTGGTTAATAGGTGGAGATATGACTTGCTTGCAAGTTTATTACTTTGTGATCATACTTGGAGTAGAGGGACGAGAGATACTAGCACACTTTCTGCTGGTCCAGATATTAAAACGAGAGGAGTGATATATATGTGAGGGGTGTGATCATGTGTGCCTTAACCGGAAACAAAGTACACTTGTTTGGGCGGTTCCATTATTTGAAATGCATCACTAAAGTTGTTTGTTGGGTTGTCAACCTTGACAGTGTCAGCCTTGTGAGTTGGGCATGGCCTTAGACCTTAACTAACATTAATAATGATAATTGATATAAATACCGATAGAAGTGGATGTGTTGCATAAGAGTTTGCTTGAGGACAAGCAAACTATAAGTGTGGGGATGTGATGGGTTGGTTAATATCATACGCTTAAAGGAGTTAAAAGTACATGGTTATATCTTGTTTCATGTCAAATATATGTACTTTGATAGTGTGTTTATGAATTGTAGGTGTTGCGGGTAAATGACAAAAAGATGCGGATTTAAGCATGTTTAAGGGCCAAGATTTTAAAGGAAATCTGAGTCAGGCGTACCCTACGGCTACCTGTCCGTACCCTACGGCCCCTGCAGTTTCAACATGCGTACCTTCCAAGTTTGACCAAGTTTTTATGTGGAATAATACCATATTAATGGAGAACTTTGACCACATGATTAGGGGTTATGAGAGCTGATTTGAATATATTTGAAAGATCCTTTTTAATAATATATATATATATCAATCTTCCATCATCATAATTTTCATCATCATTTTAGGGGCATCAAGAATCAAGAAGCAAGATCTTTCATCATCAAGATCTACTACCAATTAAAGACTTCATCTTTATCAATTGTAAGAACCACGTTGAACATGTTTGGCTAATTTCTTATTGATCAAGCCGGGTCTAGGGTTATGTTTGCATATGAAAATTTTGATTTGTGTTTGTTGGATTTAAAACTTTATCTGCTTCATCATCATTGTTGAACAATTAGGGTTTATGTGGTATTTTTGTGTTTGAAGAACAAAGTTATTATTGTTGAATCTATTGTCAATTGTCCGTTTTTGGTGTTTAGATAATCATATACTAGCACTTGGTTTACGGATTTCATATTATATAACTTGATTTTTACTAAGACAAATTCCTAGCGCGTGTTCCTTGCCCGGTTATACATCGAAAGGTCAATACGACCGGAATCCCTTGTTTTGCAATTATCCTTTATTACATTTATTTACCAAATTATTTCTAAGTAATTTCCAATTAACAAACCAAATTAAAATATAATTTGCTACATAGCTCAAAGCCCAGGGTGGTCAATTTTTCCCAAGTCTTGTTACATCAATAAACTAAAGTTACTTGATTATTATTTCACACTCGTTTTACATTTACAATCATTTGCAATTTAAATCATATTTGGTCTATACGATTTTATACAAAGCTTCATAATTATTAAGTAACTATATTTAGATCACCGACCACAAACTCTTCGTGGTTCGACACCCTTCTTACCCTAACTAGTTTAAGTTATCTAGGACACACATTTTCTCTATCTTTGACCGGTCTGACGACGATCGATCAGTATTTTGTGTCCATGAGCATAAGTAAAATACTTTTGCGCCAGATAAGTCTTATTTATATTGTTAGATATGCTGCGCATAAGTTATAAACTTATGCGCTGCATAACTCATGCGCCGCATAAGTAAACCAACTCAACTCCTGATAAAATTTCCAATTCACACCCATGTGATGATACAAGTACAACTTAATATCCTTGCACATCAAACGAATAACTTAAATAAGCTCAATTTGAAAATGTACTGAATATCAAGTCCAAATCAATGATCTTGAATATAACAGATAAACGTTTTTGGTTCTTTTTGAAATGATTTGAGAAACACCGCTCTAAAACCATTAAAACCCCAGAGATAGTTCACCCGGAAATCGAGAGTCGAAAACTAGATCAGAAAGAAAAATCTTTTTGAATTATATAATGAAAAATAGTAAAGCAAACGAACTTCAAGCTATTTTCAAACTGATAAACACATATGAATTTGAGCAGGGAATCATATTGACCAAATTACCTTTCCGTCATAGTTTTATTTACAGCTTTTATTCTAACTGGTGTTAAGTCAGTCACTGGTATTGTTGTCCACCTAAACCTTCCAGCAAATTATTTAGAAATTTCAGTGATAAGATTAATTTGTTCAATTAAGCACGAGTCTTATGTGGATCCCACCCATCAGACCTAATATGTATATCTTGATACTAGGAATATTCACAAGTATACTTTTGTTTTTTATCTTTAAAACTTGATTAGATGTGACTCATGCATAACAATAAAGCAAAACAACTCCGAACGTTAAAATTTTCCCTTAAGATCTGTATTTAATTACTACACGTAGATAAGGTTCCATTTTAACAAAAATAAAAAGATAAAATAAGTTGAAGTTGTACAGGCCTTAAGATCGAAACATGACTTTCACACGTTTGTACTTATATTATACGCGGAGGAGATCCAAGGCTCGTATGAAACACCAAGAAAATAAAGCTGAATATTCAAATCTTAACCCTTAGGTCGGATAATCTTATCGCACAGGAGAGGATCCAAGATTTGAACAAAAATAAAGAAAAAATAATGTTGAATTTCTTTGCAAAATGAAAGCATGCACACACATCAATCTTTAAACTTTACTTTTCTTAAAAAACATATATTAATCAGTTTCATAATGTTCCACACTAGATTTGGCAATGTTTTAGTTTATATCACATACTTTTTCTTACTTGTTTGTTTAAAGGCCTATCAATGCACTAATGCAATTAAGCACACGTCCTTTTATGCTTACGTTTTACTAGACTTGGGACCAGATGATCAATGTACTATCATCTTCCCGTTTTGCTTCAAAAACTCATTTTCTGAGGGGCACCAATTTTAATGTTTTTGACATTTTGGATTTAATAATTTTTTTGACTTTTGAAAAATTTTCAATGTTTTTGGTTTTTCTAAAAAAATCTCCCCCTAAAATCAAAAACCATATGAAAAATATTTACAAAAAAAATTGACTCCGATGTATAGGTTCACGGAATATCAGAATCATCCAGTATCTTAGTAATACTCTTTTCCCCACTGCCCAAAACTTTTATATCATTAAGCTTTAATAAGTAGTTAAAACGTGATTTATTGAAATTTTTGGCAAAAAGATCAGCCTTTTGCTCATCGGTGTGAATTTTGTCTACGGTGATCAACTTCTTTTCATAGCAATCACGAATGAAGAGATACCGTATTTCTATATGCTTTGTTTTAGACTGATTTACCGGATTTTTAGTTATGGAAATTGCTGCAGAATTATCTACAAAGATAGGGGTAGTTAGAAAATTCAAACTATAGTCCCGCATCTGTTGTTGGATCCTAAGAGCAGCAACTGGAAGCAGCTAAGTACTCAGCTTCACAGGTAGATAGTGACACCGTGGTTTGCTTTTTGCACTGCTAAGTGACTAGTCTTTTGCTAAAGAATTGGCACCCCACTTTTGTAGATTTGGCGTTCAGCTTGCAGCTTCCGTAATCCGAGTCAAAGTATGTCCTCAGCACAAACTCATCGTCTCGTGGATACCCGAGACCGACCCCCGAAAATCCCTTAAGATAGCGTAAGACGCGCTTGATGATTAAGAGATGTGACACCTTCGGATTAGACTGGTAACAGGCACACAAACATGTGGCATACATGATGTTTGGCCGGGAAGCAGTAAGGTACATGAGCGAGCCAATCATGGATCGGTATATGGTTTGATCCACCTTTTCCCCATTGGGATCAGGTCCAATACCTTGATTCAAAGGTAGAGGAGTGCTGGTAGCCAATGGATTAATCATGTTGAATTTCGTTAGGACATCATTGACGTATTCGTTTGGTGAACGAAGATACCGTCGGGTAACTGCTCCACATGAAGTCCTAGGAAAAACTTCATCTGTCACACCCTGTTATGCGATTTGCGGAAGCATAAAACGGAAATGTAGCAGACACCTCTGGTATCAACCACATTGTTTATAAAGAACAATGCAAACTAGTTTACAATATTTTACATCGATCTACTTTGTTTATAACTAGGTGATACAAACTAAATCCAGTCCGTAAGCGACTTTACTTCTTACTAGCACACTTGCATCAATTCACCCAGCATTGATCGCAAGTCAAACACGTAGCACATTGATTTTCTAATCCAATCCAGTATCTGAAAAACTTGTTAAAACGGATCAACTACAAATAGTTGGTGAGCTTCACGAGTTTCAAGAAATCAGTTGTGCGTACAACAATTATAGTTGTAAATACGCAAGTATGTATGTATGTACGTTCATAAGTACTTTTTTTTGTATGTTTATGATGTAATTATGCTAAGCTACAGTGAAGCCTTGACTGTTTGTGCTGCGTGCATCCATTTCCCACACCCAATCAACCACTGTGGCCCCTTTCCACCCACAACATGTCCTGAGTAGCTATGTCTAACACTACATAGCGTATTTGTATAATTTTGGTCATGTGCAAACGACGCTATGTGACACGGCAACCAGGTCGATTCTGTTTGGGTTTGTCAAACCAATAGTACTATTCACAAGCCACCGGCTCGAAGTTAATCACTGTGTTCGTGGGGACTTTTGTGTGTTAGCACTTAGACAATTCCGATCATCAAACAATTCAGAGTTTATATAGATATATATCAACATGTTTTTCACCCCAAAGGTTCGTAAAAGCAGTTTAAAAGTGGGGTCATGAAACTTACTGTTTTGTAGGCACTCAGTGCGAGGTCAACTGGGGTTCGTTTCTCTTGCTATCACTTAGTCCCTATAATTAATATTATAATAATATTAATATTTTAATATTATGATAATCTCAATACTAAATTGGGCTATATAGCTACTCTGGATATAGTTGTTACATCCAGAAAGTGTTAGTAGGCTTAGAATGTGATGTTGTTCGATGTCTAATACTTAAAACCGAACTTGGCTCAGTCTCCCCGTTTTCCCAACTGGGCTAAGTTGTTCGTTTATGCGTTCAGAAAACAGTTATGGGATGTAAGCTTGGGTAAACGTGTTGGTCGATAAAATGATTAAGTTATAAAGAAAGATCACCCATTGGGGTTCCGGATTCTCTACGAGGCCCGTTTCCGTTTATTCAATATGATTTGAGAATAAACGCGCAGAATCTATCCAGATTATCCAAGTTTCTCATAAAAAGGTTCGTTTTTACATAATTAATCCAAAAATATGATTTTTGATCACTTTTGGCATTTCGATATTCCCGCAGGTTCGTTAATAAAGTTTTCGGGTTCTTGTGCTTCTATGAAAGCTAGATACAGGTCCTATATCACAAAAAAATCATGTTTCATCAACACAACAGCCCCTTAACTTATGGTTTCGGCTAGGGTATAAGACCGAACTTTTGAACCGTAAAAACACCGTTTAAACCCTACAATCAGTGTTTATGGCCAAAAAAGAGTATGATTATGATTCCTAACCATGTGTATAATCAAAAAATATTTTTAGACCATTTTTAAGTGTAAGGCCCCGCTCCCGGTAACCCTACTTTGGCGTTGGATTTACTCATAAACACAGTTTTAAAATCAGAGTTAATTAAAACTTTCGCGGAATAATTAAACATTCACCAACATATTACAAAAACAACAATTCTTGTCTCAAACAAAGTTGAATTGTCTTAAAATAACATCACAATTCATAACACTTCTATTCCAAGATGCCAGTCTCTCCAGTCCCTGCCACGTGTCCCTCCTCACGCCAGCTGCCTCAGCCTAGTTGCCTGCGTGCATACTAAAAGTCAGCTACGCTGAGTGAGTTCTAGTTTAACAGTTTACAGGATTATTCTTACACATTCTTTCATTTACATATAAATATTATTTGTACTACTCTTACATTATTCTTACACATTCTTACAAACATACAATTATACATACATTCTTGCACAGATATTATAAGGGTCTACCACCCGACTTCTTGCACAGATATTATAAGGGTCTGCCACCCGACTTCTTGCACCGATATCGTAGAGTCGGCCACTCTATTCTTGCCCAGGTATTAGAAGGGCCTGCCACCCTGACTCTTACTTCACATTCCTTCTAGATTCTTACAAACATGTTAAGTTAAACAACTAACATATACAAGTTGTAACCTCTTTCTTTCATTCTTACATTAATCATTTGCATTAATCACGTAGATATATATCTTTCTTTCATTCTTGCATTAATCATTCACGTTAACCACATGAGTATATATGTTACTATTCTTACAAGTATGCACACAGCCCCGAAACCATCTCAAAGAGAAATGGGGCTAGAACTCACCTGGAGACAATTTCTCTCACCGTTAATGGTAATGCCCTTCCTTAGCTGTGCACGGCTAACTGTACAATACATTACGCGAATCAATTAACCATTACTACTACTTCTTACATATAAGTTAATGAAACCCTCAACTAACGGGGGTCCGGAGGTAGCGCCCCTGGTAGCGGGGTCTAGGGGCGGCAGCCCCTAGCAGGGTCCAAGGGGCAGAGCCCCTGGCATGGAAGAATTTCACATGAAAGAATTTCGCTTCGCATGGAAATTTGCTTCGCATGGAATTTCGCTTCGCATGACTTTTTCGCTTCGCATGGAATTTCGCTTCGCATGACTGTGCGATGCGAAAATATTGATTTCACTTCGCATGGCTGTGTGATGCGAAATTATTGGTTTCGCTTCGCATGGCTGTACGATGCGAAATTCCTACCTTTCGTCGTTTTTACCATTTTAAAGCCATTTTTCTCCTTGTTTCCTCCTTAGTACCCGATTCTACTCTTTTTATGGGTTTTGGGTTGTACCAACTTTGTATACCCGTGTTTCTCATAGTCCAGACGTCACCTTTTTGTCCCATAACATACCCGTGAGGTTATAACTCACCAAGTTTATGTTTTTCTAACATCTTACAACCCTTTATACTAAGATATCGATTTGCATGTCAAAATCACCCACAAAACTTAACCTTTGATGGCCAAAACTCACCTTTGGTTTCGGGTTCGGTTCGGATCTGGACAACTCGAGGATCTGGACGTGTTTTTGTTGTTTGAAAACACTTGAACGCCAAGATCTTCCTTACTTTAGCCCGGATTTGGATTCGGGTCTTGAGAGAGAGTATGTGTGTGTTCTAGGGAGTGTGTGTGTGTGTTGTGGGAAGAAAAATGGTGAAAGGATGGGGGGATGGCCTTATATAGAGGGCTATGGACCCCACCACCCACTTCGTTTACCAAACCCAATCCTTATCCAAACACTTAACACACGACTAATTTAACGACACACAGTTAACAACAAAACTTTCCGTTATTTATTATTTAACAAAAGTTGGATGTTACATTAAGGTTTTTGCATGGTTAGGAATGATTTTTGGTAATCAAACTATGTTTATATGATATTAAACTTGTTTAAACAAATATTAAATGATCCAAGATTACCTTAGGGTTTGTGATTTTTGTGTAAGAACAGCAGCAGCTTGTTAAGTTTCTGAAAAAAATGGAACCAAAATATCTAGGCTTTCCTAGATATTAAGTAATCTTATTAATAATATTAAGTTTTTTTTTTCAACTTTGGCGGGCTGGGCTTGTGGGCCCCCTTTTCGGCCCATTTGGCCCACTTTTCTTGATTTATGTGCCCGAACGTGAAATGCCGAGTCCAAATTTATCTTGGATTCAGTTTTTGGCTCGAAAACATATCGGGTGCATCAAACAGTGCAAAAACGAGTGTTTTTCGGCTATTTTTGTGTAAATTTATAAAAATATACTATACGTTTGTAAAATTTGAAAATATTTTCACGGGTCGCTTAAAACATTTTAAATAATGTTTGGTAAGTCTTTTTCGGCTGAACGGATGATACAATGTTTGGTTTGTAACTATCTTTCGTGTTTAAATCTATAGCGGGTAGTTAAAACGAGTATGTTTTCGTTTAACTTGTTTGCTATCGAACTAAGGCCATAATACTAATATATTAGCTTATATTAATCGTATATCACTTATAGATGCCCCCCCGGGATATCTGGGTCATAACTAGACCCATTCGGTTAATCGTTCGATCGTTACGTAATAAGCGTTTAATCGTTAAATCGGTAACTGTATATTAGGGTGTACCTGGTTTTGTCTCAAATGTCACATCATCTCCCCTATGGCACTCATTTCGAACTTCTACTTCATCACCTCCTCAAACTGCTTGCACATAGCATCGTTTGTCGACCCAAAGATGATATCGTCTACGTATATCTGTACAATCAGTAGATGGCCGTCCACTTGCTTCGTGAAGAGTGTACAATCAACGGTTCCTTGAATAAAACCTTTGTCCAGTAGATGTTGGGACAATATCTCATACCAGGCTCTCGGGGCCTGATGGAGATCATATAAGGCTTTATAGAAAAGGTACACCTTGTCCTTGTGGATTGGATCGACGAACCCCGGTGGTTGTCCCACATAGACTTCCTCACTTATTCTCCCGTTGAGAAATGCTGACTTAACATCTAACTAATAAACCTTAAAGCCCTTCCAAGAAGCGAAAGCTAGAAAGATCTAAATAACCTCTAGCCTTGCAACTGGTTCATAAACCTCGTTGTAATCAATCCCCTATCTCTGATTAAAACCAAGAACAACTAACCGAGCCTTGTTTCTAACAATTATCCCGTTCTCGTCCCTTTTGCAATTAAATACCCACTTGGTATTAATCTGTTTCTTGTTATCCGGCAATTCAACGAGCTTCCATACCTCGAGCTTTTCAAATGGCATGAGTTCTTCTGCATTGCATTTACCCAACTCTCTTCGGTTAAGGCTTCTTTATATGTCTTCAGTTCTAGCTGAGAGATGAAACACTTGAATGAGAACCGACTTTGTAACGGTGATACACTTGTGTAAAAACAACGAAGGCTCTGATCGATCTGACATCTAGTCTAGACCCCTGTAACGTCCGTAAATTTCCAACCAAAAGTTTAACCTTGTAGTGTTGTGTGCACCTTTCGGGCTTGACCCGGAATTCTACCGAGAGCTCCTTGCCACCCTCTTAAACGTATTTTACTTAACTTTCCTTACAAGTTCAACGACTAGTAAAGTGGAGGGGCCAGAATGTTATTTTGTTATTATATTTTATATATAAAAAAAAAACTAAACCCTAACCCTAACCCATCACCGATCGGCGCCCCCCTCCCCCTATCTTCTCGATTTCCGTGCAGGTTTCAGCCATTCTCCAGCCTCCTGAGTCTAATTCAAGGTCGGTTCTATCATCAACTCTTTTTCACCATTAAAACCTTTGTTGAACATGTTAGGGTTGAGTTTTGATTATAACAATTTCTGACAGATTCGTACTCGTTTATTGCTCAGTCTGTAAATCGATGAAAATATATTGTTTTTGATCGATTCTTGTTTCTATGATATTCTACTTTGAGTCTAGTTTCCAGAAAGGTATAATACGTAATATTTGTAGTAGATTTGAATACTTTTTATGATTTTATAAGATCGAGTGTCAAAGCTGATGCGGGATGACGGATTCTGGTCTGTCTTCCCGACATCATAACGCTTTTTTGACAAGTCTAAATTGGTTGGTTCCACTTCTGGAAGTTAATATTTTGAGTTAGGAACCAAACCCAATTGGAATCGTTTAATTTGGCTGGGTAATGAATTTTATAAAAATAAAACCATTTTGTTACGCACTGAAATAGCTGCACATACCTTTCTTTGTTGAAGGAATTTTTATGATTTTTGTGTCCACTATAAAAATAAAAATATTTTTATAAACTTAAGATCTTTATACAACTCTAGTAAAAATTTAATAATTTAATTCCATGGTTTTCCTATGTAATAAAGTACATCTTTGCATGCTAAAATCTGCATATTATATTCGTTATTGATCGATAAGTTCGTTTTAGGCTTAACCGGTGGCTGCCCTTTCTCGCATCTTTCGGGGCTGTTATAATTGAAGTTCATGCTCCGTCATCTTATTAGGTATTTCTAGTGTAATATACTTTAGTATCATGAGTTTTGGTATTCGTTATATTGGTCAACTGTTGATGAAGTGAAAACTAGGTTTCGGTTGTCTAGTTTGTCAATTGTTGCGTCTAGCGCGTTGTTTGAGGGAATTAACAACCAATTCGGATGTTGTAGCCTCGGTATGATTTTTTGGCTGTGAAAAACTATATTTTTATGTTATTGGGGCTGAATTGGTTGTCGGTTACTCAAACGGGTCGGTACGGCGCAAATTCGCGTTTATTGGTAATTTGTGCATCGTGCTTGCGAATTATCGACCCATTAAACTCGTGTAGCGTCGTGTGGACTTGTTGGCTGTGATTTTACTAAATTTGGTCCACACGGGGCTGAGTCAGTATCTAAGTGCATAAACAACCCTTTAACGCGCGTATTCGATAAAGTCAACAACTTTCGGGGGTAAATTGGGAACCCTTTGTCCCCGGGATTAACTAAGGGTGGTTTTGGTAAATAGATGGCCTCGGGGGCTGATGCAATTGAATTTGGTAATGTCAAGGCTTTAGGTCAATCAAATCATGTTAGAATGGCTCGTAGGATAAACGAGTCAGTAGTTTAGTTAGTAATCTTTGTGTGCAATCCGACAGGCTTGTAAACTGTGGATTGGCTTTGAAGTTCTCAAACTCTTTGGTGTTTGTGTGGCTCGTTTCAGGTGAGTTCATGATGCCCCTTTTAAATCTTTTTACGTTTTGGGCTAGCATACACACCGTAATACAATTTTACACGATTTTACTCATTGCAACTATTCGGATGGTATTACATAGCCTTATTTGTATTTGTGCATTTATAAAACTATGAGTGGATTATATTCTATGCCTTAGGATATTTTAGACTCGTTTATGGTCATATATTCCTTAAGGTTATACATATTACTTGTGCTCTAAGCTCGAGGTTACTATTAGGTCTAGTATTGAATGCCTATATTATCCATTATTTATGGATTGTATGTGATGATAATGTTGGTTGGATATTTGAGTTAGATTGAATGTGTATATCTGTATGTGAATGTGTATGTGTTGGTAAACTGTGACCGGGTCAAATATATTACTCGGGAAAGACCCGGGGTGAGGAGGCCCGCCGTTCTATAAACCGTGGTCGGGTCAAATATATTACTTGGGGAAGACCCGGGGTGAGGAGGCCCGTATCACGTGTTTGGTATGTTAAACCGTGACCGAGTCAAATATATTACTTGGGGATGACCCGGGGTGAGGAGGCTCGTGTTGCGTTACGGATGGATGGTGATCTTGGCCGGGCCAAACTATACGACTCAGGTTCTTAAATCCTGTGGCGGGCCCTGAAAAGCCCGTGAGGGGGGAGGCTCGTGTGGCATGATCATCATCGGATGTTACATGTTTGGGTTGTACGTGTGCTCGATCCTGAATGTTATACGTGGATGTTATATATATATATATTGTTATATATATAGGGATGTACTTAAAGGATGTTTATATATGTATATTTTGTATATGTACATATGTATGAGAATGTTTAGTCTTCGGTAATGATGACTTATTGAATGTACTCTTTTTTTTAAAGTTTTGGCATGACTATCATAATTTCCATTACTGATACTATTTATTTAAAACTTGAACTCACTCAGCTCAAGCTGACTTTGTGTGTATTTAGTGTGAGTTTCAGGTTTAGAGGAGGATGCTTACCGCTTGGACGCGCTCGAGACTACTCGAAAGGTTGAAGGCATATCTGGTCGAGGATTTCCAATAAAACGGATATTATATTTATATTTGATTTTTGGACACTTGTACCCCCGTATTTGGGATTTTTTCTTTAAATAATTACACTTTTTCCGTTGTTATTTACTATGAACTTGTTTTAAATAAAAATGAATCGTTTGGTTTTAAATTTTTGTGAAATTGTGGATGTGATTACCAACTGTAGGATTCCCGGGATTCGGGGTCTTACAACCCCCGTGTTCAAATCACCAATTATATTCTCTTCCGGATGATGTGACAAGGTACGAGGCATGTCATCAGTGGGAACTAACACCTTAGTTTAGAGATTTGATACATTGTCTTCGACTGATACTTCAGGTGATGAAGGAGAAATAGCCTCAATTAACTCCTCAAAAACGTGTGTAGTCTCAGGTATAGTATCAGTCGAGATGGGATCTGGAAAAATTTGAAGAACTGTAACAATAGGAGCTTCTAGTGTTGATACATTGACTGAATCTTCAGATAACTGTTGTTGATATAACATGGTGACAGGATCTTCAGACAGAGTCTCCTCAGGGAGTTTGAAACTCTCCCTAAGGCTATCATAATTGAACAACCTAGAATCTCCAGGTCGTTAGGTTGGTGGAGTATAACTCTTACAATCCACGTTTTGCACTTGCACGATTCGGTGTCTGCTAGGTAAGTATACACGTATGAGAGGACTAGCATAACCCGCAAAGAATCCTTCAACCGACTTGGGACCAAATTTTCCATCGGGTTCAAGAAGGGTGCAAGTCGATCCAAACGGTTCAAGCCACTTGAGATTTTGTTTTTTCCAATTAAGCAGCTCAAAACACGTCTTCCCGAACTTCTTCACAGTAAGAACGCGGTTAATGTATAACAAGCCGACGCCACTGCTTCAGTCCAAAAATTAACTGGTAACTTTGAATCTGCAAGCATGGTCTGAGCTGTTTCAATAAAAGTCCGATTCTTTCATTCAGCGACCCCTTTTTGTTGTGGAGTATTGGGTGCGCCAAACTCATGAAGAATCCCCAATTCGTTACAATAATCAAGCATCCGATTGCTCATGAACTCAGTCCCGTTGTCGCTTCGAATTCGAGGAATCGAAAAATTGTACAATGTCTCGAGTGTTCTTGAGCAGAACCATAAGAGAATCAAACGTCTCATCTTTAGTGTCCAAAAACATAACCCAAGAGAATCTCGAATAATCATCGGTGACCACCAAAAGAGTTCGCCCGTGATACTCTTGAGATTCACTGGACTGTAACATTCGTTAAATTTCGGATTCTAAAACCCGACCCGTTTAAAGTTTTATTTTTCGTTCTATTTTATTAAATCAAGTTAATAAATTTATTGATCATTTATTTCTACACCGACTTAGTTTGGTTATTAATCTAAGTATCAAAAGTTATACAAAAATAACCCCTAGACTAAACCTTAATCTAACTTTGCACCCACAACAAAAACTCAAGGACCAAGTTGCAAAATTTTCAAAATCTCTTTCTCTTTCCTCCTCTTCCCATCGCCGACACTACCCCCCTCCACCTTACTTGTTCCTCAAAATTTTTCAAAATATCTTTCTCTTTCCTTCTCTTTCTCTTTCCCGTCGCCACCATCTGGCCCAATCCACTTGTCGAGTGTGTACCAATTGCCACCGATTCGGACACCTCACCCAATATTGTCTAGAGCCTATGAAAACGCAACTCAACTCCCTTATTCCCCAACCCATCACTCAATCATTTCCCCAACCATATGCCCTACCTTATGCTCCATCTCTCCCAACTATACGAGCCTGCTATCATTGCGGTAGCCCAAACCATCTTCGCAACACATGTCCAAAACTCGTTTATCAAATTCAAACCTACCCAAGCCCAACCAACCAACTCCAAATATATCAAGCCCAAACCTTCCAAACGCAAGCCCAAGACGATCAAGCCTAACCAATGCAAGCCCAACCCATCCAAGCTATTCAACCTCAACCAAACCAGGCCAAGCAAACTCAACTTAACCAAGCCAACCAGGGTACACAAGGATGCGTGTACATCAAGGCCAATGAATTTCAACTTAGAAATCAAACCACCACTTCACACTAATCTTTATGCCCAAAGACCAACCTACCCCAAAAAGACAAACGCCGCAAGCAACATTTTTTTATCCGCATGCGTTAAATACCTGAACCGGCTTGGGGCGTGTAAGACCCCGAATCTTGGGAATCCCACAGTTGGTAATCATGACCAATATTCGTAAAAATTTAAAACCAAAGGCAAGTCCAAGTTATTAAAACCGTTTCAGAGTATTAGATCAACGAAAATCATAAGTGTCAAAAAAACAAATTCCCAAAACCGGGAAGTATGCCCAAAACCAATTTAAATGTGTTTAAGAATAATTAAAAGTAAACATTCTTCATTATTAATGTCCCCGACTAGATATGCATTCAACCGACCAAGTAGTCTCGAGCACGTCCAAGTGGTAATCATCCTCTTCTTAACCTAAAATTCAGACTAACATACACACAAAGTCAGCTAAAGCTGAGTGAGTTCAAGTTTTATTAAATTACATAAACAAACCATTCCAACTTTGTAAGTATAAAATCATATAGGAATAATAGGCAAATGCACATACGATAAGTACCTCTAGATATAATGACCAATTAACATAATCGCGGTCTAACACACGTACGGCCTAAGTACATACTACGTGATTTTAAAAACCCCGTTATAATAGTGATAATGCCACACGAGCCTCCCCCCCCACGGGATTTAAGAACCCGAGTCGTATAGTTTGGCCCGGCCAAGATCACCATGCATACAAGGAACCGATTATAATTGTGAACAGGCCACATTAGCCTCCCCCCCACGGGATTTAAGAACCTGAGTCGTATAGTTTGGCCCGACCTAATTCACCATGCACACAAGGAACCACTTTTATTGATAAACGTGCCACACTAGCCTCCACCACCACCACGAGATTTAAGAACCCGAGTCATATAGTTTGGCCCGACCCAGTTCATCATTCACACCATAATAAACTAGTACTACTAATCATAGGCCGTAAAGTATTATAAACATACACGTGTATATATATCATCCCAATATACTCAATAATAAAGAAAACCCACGAGAAATCATTTAAACAATTTAACGGGTGAAATCAGTTAGGTGTGCATGCTAGCCCAAAATGTGAAAAGAGTCAAAAGGGCATCGTGAACTCACCTAACACGAGGCACCACGAGCTACAGAACCCCTAAGTATCCCCACAATTCACACGTCTGTCGGATAACAGACAATAATTACTAACGACACCGAAAGGACTCGTTTATCCTACGAGGCGTTCTAACATGGTTCGAGTTACCTAAAGCCCCAACCCCACCAAGTTCAATTACAACAGCCCTCGGGGCCATATATTTACCAGCACGACCCTTAGATACCCTCGGGAATAAAGAATTCCCAAATTACCCCTGGAAGTGCTAGGTGATACGAAAGTGCACGTTTAAGAGTTGTTTAGGCACTTAACATCCAACTCAGCCTTGTGTGGACCCAAATTGATAAATTCACAGCCAACAAGTCCACACGACGCTACACGAGTTGGATGGGTCGGTAACTCGCAAGCACGACGCACCAACTATCCAATAAACGCGAATTCGCGTTGTACCGACCTGTTTGAGTAACCGACAACCAATTCAGCCCCAATACTTAAAAAATCAGTTTCTTACAGCCAACAAATTATACCGAGGCTACAACATACGAATTGGTCGTTAATTCCCTCAAACAACGCGCTAGACACCACAATTCACAAACTAGTCAACCGAATTCTAGTTTTCACTTCATCAACAATTGACCAACCTAACGAATGCCAAAATTCATGATACTAAAGTATGATATACCAGACATACCTAGGAACATGACGGAGTAAAAACCTTAACCAAAACAGCTCCGAAAGTGCTTGAATGGACAGCCACCCGGTAAGCCTAAAACAAGCGGTTTACGATCAATACCCGAGATATAAAGATGGTTTAAGGTGTAGAAGACTAGTAGGAACATTGGACTAACCTTGAATTGAAGTTTTACGCTTGGAATTGGCTGCAAAAAAAAGAAAAACGAAGCCCTTTGCCTGCCGCTCTAGTCCGATCGGCCAAGGTGAGAAGGGAGGGCTAGGGTTTTTTGATATAAAACAATATGTTACACTCTAGTCCCTCAATTAGATAGATGTAGCAACTTGAATGAAAAGTTAATTAATTTAACTTACCAGAATGACGCGAAGGTTCCCCGAGGAAAGCCAGATAAATTCCGAGAGATATATGTACTCTACATAGCTTAAATCATTTACCCGAAAGTAACGGGCGTTACAAGTCCACCCCCTTACAATGGGATTCGTCCCCGAATCCCAATGCGATAGGAACAATTGTGGGTAGAGTTTTATCATTTCACCCTCGGATTCCCAAGTGACCTCGAAGCCCCTACGGTGCCTCCACTGCAACTTCACATGTCTGACCACCTTATTCCTCAAACGCCTTTCCTGACGGTCAAGAATAGCGGTAGGTTGCTCAATGTAATTCAACTTACTATCAAGCTCAATATCACCAAGAGGCACATGGTCCTCCTCGTCTGCTAAACATTTCCTCAGATAAGATACGTGGAAAGTAGGATGAATCCTAGCGAGCTCGTCGGGAAAATCCAGCCTATACGCCACCTCGCCAACATGGGACAAGATACGAAACGGGCCTATGAACCTCGGACTAAGCTTCCCCCTCTTACGTAAACGAATGATACCCTTCCAAGGAGAAACTTTTAACATAACCCGATCACCGGCCTCAAACACAATAGGCCTTCGCCTTTTATCCACATAGGACTTTTGGCGATCTTGAGCGGCCTTTATAAAAGCCTTAATCTTATTCAGCTTCTCAGTCTTAGCCTCGACCACCTCCAAACTACCCAACTGTTTCTGATCGATGGAGCCCCAACAGACTAGAGTCCTACACCTACGCCCATACAACATCTTAAACGGCAGCATCCCAATATTGGCGTGGTAACTGTTATTATAAAAAAACTCAACCAATGGTAAGTGACGAACCCAACTACTACCAAAATCGATCACACAAGCTCGCAACATATCCTCAAGAGTCTGTATGGTCCTCTCGGATTGACCATCCGTCTGCGGGTGATAAGCGGTACTAATGAGGAGTTTGGTACCCACATCCTTTTGAAACTTCTTCCAAAACCTGGAGGTAAAACGCGTATCCCTATCCGAAACAATAGATACAGACACCTCGTGCCTAGAAACAATCTCACGAATAATCGGCTAACTGCTCGGAATTATAAGTCTCTCGAATCGACAAGAAGTGAGCGCTCTTAGTCAATCTATCCACGATTACCCAAATGGTGTCATGATTACCCCTAGGAGTACGAGGCAGTTTAGTCACAAAATCCATCGTAAGATGCTCCCATTTCCACTCAGGTATTTCCAGGGGTTGAAATGTCCCGGAAGGCTCCTGGTGCTCAGCCTTAACCTTCAAACATGTCAAACATTTACTCACATACTGAGCCACCTCATACTTCATCGCGGGCCACTAGTAATTCTTCTTTAGATCTTGGTACATCTTAGTCGCGCCCGGATGAATGGAATAGCGCGACTTGTGTGCTTCATCAAGAATCTTACTCCTGAAACCCCCATACCTGGGTACCTATAAACGACTATCTTTATACTTCACCCCGTCACCGACGTCCTCCAATAACTTTTCCTGACCCCAAATACGCTCTGACATAATCCATTCCACCTGTAAAGCCTCATTATGAACGCTGGCTATCTGTTTCAAAATATCAGGTTTCGGTCTCTCTTTCCGGCTCAACGCGTCTGCTACCACGTTAGCCTTACCGGGATGATACATAATCTTCATATCATAATCCTTAGTCAATTCTAACCACGGACGTTGCCGCATATTCAGTTCCTTTTGCTCGAAGAAATACTTTAGACTTTTATGATCGGTATAGATGACACATGGGATACCATACAAATATTGTCTCCACAACTTAAGCGCAAATACAACCGCCGCCAATTCTAAATCATGGGTAGGATAATTAGCCTCATGAGGCTTCAAGTGTCGCGAGGCATAAGTTATGACTCGACCCCGCTGCATAAGAACACACCCAAGCCCCTAGTAAGAAGCATCAAAATAGACAACCAGATCATCAGTGCCATCAGGCAACGCTAAAATCGGAGCATGCGTCAACCTGTTCTTTAATTCGAGAAATGCTTCCTCCTGCTCAGAACCCCACATAAACTTAACGTTCTTCTTGGTCAACTTGGTCAACGACGAAGCGATTTTCGAGAAGTTAGGAATGAAGCGGCAGTAATACCACGCCAAGCCCAGAAAACTACGAATTTCAAACGGTGACTTAGGGGATTCCCAATTGTTCACGGCTTCCACCTTTGCAGGGTCTACCAGAATACCACTCGAGTTGATAACGTAACCCAAGAATTGAACCTCGCGTAACCAAAAAGAGCACTTAGAAAATTTCGCGTACAACTTATTCTTTCGTAGTGCCTCCAAAACATCGGTGAGATGACGAGCGTGATCAGTTTCACTCCTAGAATAAATGAGAATGTCGTCAATGAACAAAATAACCGTACGATCGAGCATCGGCCTACACACCCGGTTCATAAGATCCATGAACGCCGCCGGTGCGTTGGTCAAACCGAAAGACATCACGAGAAATTCATAATGTCCATACCGAGTGCGGAAGGCAGTCTTAGGGATATCTTCCACACGAATTTTCAACTGATGATACCCGGACCTAAGGTCGATCTTCGAGAACCAACTAGCTCATTGGATTTGATCAAATAAGTCGTCGATCCTCGGTAGAGGGGATTTTTCACAGTGACTTTATTCAATTCACGGTAGTCGATGCACATCCGCATGCTACCGTCCTTCTTCTTGACGAACAGGACCTGGGCACCCCAAGGTGAGATGCTCGATCGAATGAAGCCCTTGTCGAGCAAGTCTTCCAATTGAGCCATAAGTTCTTTCATTTTTTTTGGTGCTAGACGATAAGGAGCTCGAGCAATGGGTTTTGCACCCGGCACTAGGTCTATCTAGAACTCGACCTCGCGATCCGGCGGCACATCTGACAAATCAACAGGGAACACATCCGGGTAATCCCGAACAATAGGAACATCACCGATGGTAGCCACCTCGGTTTTCACGTTTATAGCATATGCCAGATATGTCCCGCAATCCCGCCGCATGAGTTTTCCCACTTTAAGCATAGATATGATATGTGGTGTCGCACCATTCCGATCACCGAAAACAGTGATGGGGGTCCCATCCAGGGCCCTTAAGCGTACAAGTTTCTGACCACAGACAATCTGAGCATCACACTCGCGAACCAGTCCATCCCAAGCACCACATCGAAACAGCCAAGCGGCATCAAGTACAGCCGTACCGGAAATTTATACCCAGACAACTCGATAAAACAACCTTGAATAGCCCTATACACAGAGACGGACTTTCCTACGGCGACCTCGACCTCAAACACATCGTCTACACGCTCGGTTCCCACCGTAAGCTACTAAAGGGTTACGGTGCCGAAGGGTTCCCATCGTAAGCTACGGTACATTACCGTAGCCTACGATAACATGTTCACCGTAATACAGACTCTTCAGATCGTAGCCTACGGTGCCACCGTAAGCTACGGTCGGGTAACCGTAGGCTACGGTGGCTACAACTCCAAATTTTTTTTTAATATATATGTGTATTCAACAAAAGAGAAAGTGTATAAAACAAACTTGGGTTGCCTCCCGAGAAGTGCTGTATTTATCGTCTACAGTCTGACGTTACCTGGCCCTTAGCAGTCAGCTGAATATGTCAGTGCACTCACTATGAAGCTCACCACCGACTCATGTACGGTTTTATTCAAATCTGCATTTTCCAAATACGGTTTTAAGCGATGCCCGTTCACAGCTTGCCTTAAGTGATCGTCGATATCTTCAATTTCGACCTCGCCAAAATTACCGACACACTTAACCTGATATGGCCCCAACCACTTGCTCTTCAACTTACCTGGAAACAGCTTTTCTCTCGAATTGTATAACCATACCCTTTGACCTTCTTCAAATTCCTTCCGCTTAATCTTCGCATCGTGTACTCACTTCATCCTATCTTTGTATGCTGAAGCACACTTATACGCTTCATCTCTAAGCTCCTCTAGCTGCACACTCATAATCCAAATTAACATTCTTCACAGCCCATAATGCCCGATGAGCAAGTTCAACGGGCAAATGGCAACCCATTCCATAAACCGACCATTAGGGGGTGTTACCAATAGGCGTTTTGAAAGCTGTTCGGTAAGCCCATAAAGCATCATATAACTTTGTAGACCAATCTTTTCGATCGGGCCTCACCGTCTTTTGTAAAATTTCTTTAGTCTGCCTATTGGACACCTCCACCTGACCACTCGTTTGAGGATGGTATGGTGTGGCTATTCTATGGTTTACGCCATACCGTTTAAGTAATTTTCCAAAGTTAAAGTTTTTAAAATGTGATCCCCCATCACTTATTATAATGCGCGGGGGACACCAAATCTAGAAAATATATTCGTTTGGATAAACTTACAAACAACGGCATGGTCATTTGTTTTGTTGGCGATTGCTTCGACCCATTTTGAAACATAATCAACCGCCACCAAAATGTAATAATTCCCGAAGGAATTTGGAAACGGGCCCATAAAATAAATCCCCCAAACGTCAAAGATGTCTACTATAAGGATTGGTTGCATGGGCATCTCGTTTCTCTTGGAAATGCTACCCAACTGTTAACATCTTACACAGTTTTTAGCATATTCCGCCGAATCTTTGAAAATAGTGGGCCAGTAAAAACCACATGCTAAAATCTTATGACCAGTTTTCTGCCCACTGAAATGGCCCCCACATGCAAGTGAATGCGCGAGTGACAAAACACTCCGAATCTCCTCATCTGGAATACATCTTCGAAACACTTGATCCGCCCCGATCTTAAACAAGTCTGCGTCCTCCCATACATACTGCTTCACTTTGGCCATGAATTGGTGCTTCTTTTTCTTTGGCCAAAAGTCTGGGATGGTATCTGCAACAAGAAAATTAAGAATGTCAGCATACCATGGCAGGGTTGACACGGAGAACAGTTGTTCATCCGGGAATGACCCGTTTATCTCTCGGGCATCTTCCTCCTCTTCTCTTTCTACCAATTTGGAAAGATGGTCCGCAACAACATTCTCACTCCCCTTCTTATCGCGAATCTCCACATAAAGTTCTTGAAGGAGCAAAATCCACCTAATCAAGCGCGGCTTTGCATCTTTCTTCTCCATCAAGTATTTCAATGCGCTATGGTCTAAAAACACAAAAACTTTGCTTCCCCACAAATAAGATCTAAATTTATCAAACGCATACACTACCGCGAGCAACTCCTTTTCCGTGGTGTATAATTAATTTGAGCATCGGAAAGGGTTTTGCTCGCGTAGTATATTGCAACAGAATTCTTGTCCACCCGTTGACCAAGAACTGCCCCGACCGCATAATCACTCGCGTCACACAAAATCTCAAAAGGGAGTGACTAGTCGGGCGACAGCAGGATCGGGGCCTCGACCAATTTTTTTTTAAACACGTTAAAAGCATTTAAACAATCTTCATAAAAAACAAATGGTACATCTTTCAATAACAAATTACATAACGGCTTAGTTATGACACTGAAATTCTTAATAAACCGTCTGTAAAATCCCGCATGTCCCAAAAACGACCGAATTCCCTTCACATTTTTAGGAGGTGGTAAATTAGCTATGAAATTGACTTTTGCCAGGTCAACCTCAATCCCTCTACTTGATATGACATGACTCAAAACAGTTCCCCCTTGAACCATGAAATGGCTCTTTTCCCAACTTAAGACCAGATTTGTTTCCAGACATCTTTTCAAAACTTTTGTTAGTTCATTTAAAGCATAATTCAAAAGATGAGCCGAAAATTGCAAAATTGTCCATAAAAATTTCTAGTGAATCCCAAACCATATCTGAGAAGATACTCATCATGCACCTTTGAAAGGTGGCCAGGGCATTATATAAGCATAAAGTCATTCTCCTAAATGCGAATGTGCCATATGGACAAGTAAATGTCTTATGTTGGTTATCGGGGAGAATGGCAATTTGATTGTACCCCGAATAACCGTCTATAAAACAGTAAAACTTCTGACCTGATAATTTCTCGATGATTTGGTCAATGAATGGTAAAGGGAAATGATCCTTGGAGGTCGCCGCATTCAACTTCCGATAATCAACACAAATCCGCCACCCGGTTACCGGTTGGGGAGCAATTTCCTCACCTTTCTCATCACGAGTTATCTGAATACCCGCCTTCTTTGGGACCGTTTGTGTCGGACTCACCCAAGTACTATCCGAGATCGGGAAAATTATTCCCGCATCCAACCACTTCAACACCTCTTTCTTCACAACCTCCTGCATATTCGGATTCAACTGTCTTTGTGCATCGTGGGCGGGTTTTATCTCGGGATATGTGATAATCTTGTGCATCACAACAGACAGACTATACCCCATAAGTCCGCTATCGTCCATCCAATAGCCGCTCTATACTGCTTCAAAACTTCTATCAATGCCCGTTCTTGTTCGTCTGTTAAATTCGAGGCAATGATGGCCGGTAACGTCTCTCCCTCTCCCAAAAACACATACTTGAGATGTTTTGGGAGTTCCTTCTACTCCACTACCGGTGGACTCTTAAGTGAAGGTTTCAACTTGGAGTCAATAGTGTCTGGTAGTCTCTCCACCTGCTGAGCCCAAGGCGGCTTCCCAATACTCGCAGCGAACGCTTCAACTGCCCTTTCTTCCCCCTTCAACTGCAACACATGCTCAACAGATTCCCTGCACCAAGTAACGCACTCCTCTGTGGCATCTTCCTCACTTTCGTGAGGATTCAACCCATCAATGACTTTAGCCACGAGGCATTCATCACTCACCAGAGGATTAGATACATTTGAAAACACATTGAGTCGAAGATTTTTATTACCAAAGGCCATGTCTACCACCCCGGTTCTACAGTTTATTAAAGCATTTGCAATTGCCAAAAAGGGCCGAACGAGAATCACGTTCGGTTGTCGTTTCGGGTCAACTGTTACGTAGTCTAGAACCAGAAAGTCAACCGGGTAATAAAAATCCTCAATCATTACAATTACATCAGTCACGATTCCCCTAAGAAGCTTAAGTGTTAAATCGGCCAACACCGCTGTGGTGTCGGCTTTTCTAAGTGGACCAAAATCATATTGGTCGTACAAGCTTCCTGGGAGAATATTCACCCCGGCTCCAAGATCTAATACTACCCTTGTCATTTTGAAATCGCCCACTTGAATGGGTATTATTGGCATTCCCGGATCTTGAAGTTTGGGTGGGAGGATTCCCATAAAAACCGAACTCACGTTAGCAGTTAAGTCAACTTGTTTAGGTTGTACTCTCTGATAATACCGACCCCTAGGTGTATCTTCCCATTCCTCCTCATCCTCAAATTCCTCAAAATCATCAAATCCCCTTCTTCAATTGTTCTCTCTCTCAAAATCAACCGCACCCTGAAGATATGGTGGTTCAGACCTGATTGATCGATCATCCCTCATGTGATACTGTCGTTGAGCTCTACGGTTTCGGTTGAGGTGCTGGTTTAGTGGTGGTAAATCAGTGAGTCGGGGATTTTGTGGAATGTGTTGTGCTTCATGATTAGGGGGTGGGTCTTGTTTTTCGGGTTGTAACTCGGGTGGTATTGGGTAACCCCCTGATGGTTCATATCTTCTTCTTTATGTTTTGAAGTTTCAGCCCACTTTTTAGCTGCTCGGTTTCTTTTTGCTGTTTTCTCTATTTCTGGATCAAACTGTTGTGGCTCTTGCTCTCAAGAATACCGTGTATACATCAACCTGAAAGATTATTGCGCACACGAAAGCACACAAACCCGCGTAAAATCAATGAAGAAAAAGAAACAAAAACTGAAATTAAAATTAAACTTAACTAGACTAACTAACTAGCACTTTGCGCGTTGATTCCCCGGCAACGGCGCCATTTTGATCAATGTCGAAAAGTCAATAAAAAACATTTATAAAATACCTTTACTAGCAAGAGCAAGTAAGGTGTGGAATCCACAGGGAATCAATGGAAAGTGCTAGTCAATTCTAATACTTAATTATTAATTATACTAAGTGGACAAACGATGTCAAGCGGTTTTAAGATTTTGATTTGTAAACAATAATTAAAAAGCAACCAAACTCCAGGGTTCAGGTTTTGAAGTAAATTGGATAAATGATTAAACCTATGGAATTATACTCTTTGTTTGAATCAATAAACCAAAAGACTAAATGTTTGACTATAATGATCGTTAGAACTTAATCCAATTGATTGACACAGCTAAACAACGATCTATTTGATTGTAATCTTAGGCAATGATGAAATATTAGTTCTATGGTTAAAGATACCTAGGCCAATGACACTAAGAACTCAATCCTAATTGTTGATGACCAAAATCAATAACTGATAAACTGCAAATCTCATTGATTACCCAAAAGTATGCTCAAGCACACAAATAAGATCTAAAAATAAGGTTTAGAGTACCAACAATCCAATGAACAACTCAACCCTACACCCGAAGATGGTCACGAGTGATTTAGCATAGCATCGTGGTCTTGAATAGCTTCTTTGATTCTTGAGTAGATGATGCCATGGATGATTCGAGTGATTCCAAGGTGTTAAGATGGTGGAAGAAGCATCCAAAAACGTCCAAGTATGTTATGATATCAAAGATAGGCGTCCTAGGGTTGAACCGGCCTTAAATAGCTCCAAAAAGAACCCTGAAAATCAAATTCCCCATCCAGATGACCGTAGGCTACGGTCTACCCACCGTAGGCTACGGTGGGGACCGTAGCTTTAGGTGAACAACACTGTCTTACGGTGGCAGCCCCACCGTAGGCTACGGTGGCCTGTCACCCACCATTTTGCTTTTCGCGTACTTTCTTCGTCCGAACTCCGATTTATGCCCCGTTTTCGTCCACGTCTTCGTCTTCACTTGCTCTATCATTCCATGCAATAAAATCTTCCTTTCCTTTCCATCTCATGTGCTCCTATTTATATCCTTTAAGGTCCGCACACCTGTAATTACAAACACACACAAAGTAAACGTGTTTCCGGCATTAAACTCACAAAACAAGTGGTATAACTCATCTAATACACGATATTTCACCCACGCATCAAAAAGTACCTGAAACAACATCCGCATCATCCTTTGCCTCTCTGTTGGAGATGTTGAAAGCCCTCGCCTTGACCTTCGGTTTTTCTCCCATTTCCCCCCTCGAGGAAGTCCCCTGATCGGACCCCCACCCCCCGCCTTACTGGTAGGACAATTGGAGGCTAAGTTCCCGGCCCCCTTACATTGGAAACAAGTCAAACTCGGACACTCATAATGGGGGTATCCAGTCTTCGCACATCTAAAGCAAGGGCCAGTCCTAAGCCTACACTCCCCCTTATGCGGTTTCCTGCACTTCTTGCATCTATCAACCGTCGCATCCCACCTATAACTAGGAGTCTCGGTTTTCACTCTCTTTCCAGCCGAATTAAAGTTATTTTCCCCGGGCCGTTTACCATTAGCATTCAAGTTCCAAGTCTTCCAAGTCTCAGACGGCAATACCTTCTCTCTCAGATCATACAATGTGCCCGCTAGGGTAACCACCGAATGGAATGAGCTCATGTCAATAGTCACCACACCCCTACGAATATCCACCGGAAAACCCTTCATATACTTTTTAATCCTCTTGGCTTCAGGAGTGCATAGATCGGGACATAAACGAGTCATCTGATTAAACTTTGTGGTATACTCCCGATGCGTCATACTGCCCGCCTCCATGGTCAAGAAATAATGTTCAATCTTATCCAATTCGTGTGGAGGACAAAACTGATCCAGTACCAACTTCTTCAACTCCTCCCAAGTCATCCTCTTAACAGAAAGATCACCCATAGCCTGAGTCAGATTATCCCACCAACACAGCGCCTCGGAACGAAACGAGGCAGTAGCATAAATCACCATGTCTTCCCCTTTACACTTATGGACCCTCAATACGGCTTCCATCTCTCTCACCCACTGATGGGCTGCCAATGCATCCTTAGTACCATCGAAAGCAGGAGGGTCATACTTCTTAAAATCCCTATACGAACAACCCCTGGTAGACAAACTAATCGCACGAACCTCATCTTCATCCTCACTCGGTACAAACACCTCTTCCTCGACCTGCATCTCCTTACCCTTCCTTTCCTTATCCAAACTCTTACCAACCAATGATTCATCCGCGATGGCCGCGCGCATAGCAGGGCCTATGGCGGGGTTATCCCCCTTCTCATGAATCAGGGGTTCTCCCTGCTGCAGGTTGGATTTTCTCTCTTAGCCTGGACACGTGGCTTACGACCACGTCCACGAACACTAGGATGACCTCTCTTAGCTGCACGAGTATTAAATATTGCTTATCCCTACAAAGACATAATTTTAACATGGTCAAGTACAAGTAGAATTTAGAACATATAAGGTAAGGGTAAACTGCTAATGAGGTTAATCAAGTGTAATTAGTCGTTTACTTTACCCGCCCGTCCTAAATGCCCCTGCCCCTAACCATATTAGCGTTCTATCTAGAACTTAAGCAATTACTCACATAATGGAAATTTTAAACTGATAACAATGACTAAACCATAAAAAAATTACCTCTTGGCGTGCAGCTACTCGCGGTTGGCATTTCTAGTATTTTATTTTACAGTTCGAGTCCAAACATTCGAGAATGCTCGGATCCCTCAAACCACGGCTCTGATACCAACTTGTAAGACTCCGAATCCCGGGAATCCCATAGTTGGTAATCATGACCAAAATTCATAAAAATTTAAAACCAAAGGCAAGTCCATGTTATTAAAATCGTTTCAGAGTATAAGATCAGCGGAAATCATAAGTGTCAAAAAAAACAAATTCCCAAAACCGAGAAGTATGCCCAAAACCAATTTAAATGCGTTTAAGAATAATTAAAAGTAAGCAGTCTTCATTATTAATGTCCCCGACTAGATATCCCTTCAACCGACCAAGTAGTCTCGAGTACGTCCAAGCGGTAATCATCCTCTTCTTAACCTAAAACTCAAACTAACATACACACAAAATCAGCTAAAGCTGAGTGAGTTCAAGTTTTATTAAATTACATAAACAAACCATTCCAACTTTGTAAGTATAAAATCGTATAAGAATAATAGGCAAAATGCACATACGACAAGGACCTCTAGATATAACGACCAATTAACATAATCGCGGTCTAACACACGTACGGCCTAAGTACATACTACGGGATTTTAAAAACCCGTTATAATAGTGATAATGCCACACGAGCCTCCCCCCCCCCCCCCCCCACAGGATTAAAAACCCCCCACAGGATTTAAGAACCTGAGTCATATAGTTTGGCCCGGCCAAGATCACCATGCATACAAAGAACTGATTATAATAGTGAACAGGCCACAATAGCCTTCCTCCCCCCCACGAGATTTAAGAACCCGCCACGGGATTTAAGAACCCGAGTCGTATAGTTTGGCCTGGCCTAATTCACCATGCACACAAGGAACCACTATTATTGATGAACGTCCCACACTAGCCTCTCCCCCACAGGATTTAAGAACCCAAGTCGTATAGTTTGGACCGGCCCAGTTCATTATTCACACCATAACAAAGTAGTACTACTAATCATAGGCCGTAAAGTATTATAAACATACACGTGTATATATATATATATCATCCCAATGTACTCCATAATAAAGGAAATCCACGAGAAATCATTTAAACAGTTTAACGGGTGAAATCAGTTAGGTGTGTATTCTAGCCCAAAATGTGAAAAGAGTCAAAAGGGCATCTTGAACTCACCTGACACGAGGCACCAAATCACCACGAGCTAGAGAACCCCTAAGTATCCCCACAATTCACACTCATGTCGGATAACACACAATAATTACTAACGACACCGAAAGGACTCGTTTATCCTACGAGGCATTCTAACATGGTTCGAGTTACCTAAAGACATACCTAGGAATATAACAGAGTAAAAACCTTAACCAAAACTGCCCTGAAAGTACTTGAATGGACAGCCACCCGGTAAGCCTAAAACAAGCGGTTTATGATCAATACGCGAGATATAAATATAGTTTAAGGTGTAGAAGACAAGTAGGAACATTGGACTAACCTTGAATTGAAGTTTTACGCTTGGAGTTGGCTGCAAAAAAAAAAGAAAAACGAAGCCCTTTGGCTGCTGCTCTAGTCCGATCGGCCAAGGAGAAAAGGGAGGGCTAGGGTTTTTTGATATAAAACAATATGTTACACTCTAGTCCCTCAATTAGATAGATGTAGCAACTTGAATGAAAAGTTAATTAATTTAACTTATCGGAAAGACGCGAAGGTCCCCGAGGAAAGCCAGATAAATCCTGAGAGATGTACATACTCTACATAGCTTAAATCATTTAACCGAAAGTAACGGGCGTTACAGGGCGCGGGTTCGATCCCCCCAGGCCCGGTTTTATCTTTTTTTTTAATTTTCTTTATTTTAAACCTTTAATAATAATGTAAATAATAAATAAACTTTGTTTTAACGAAACCGAACCTCGAAAGTATTATTTTATCCGTGGTTTCATGTCATAATTTCCTATCTATAAATGTAATTATATATATATATACACACACACACACATATGCATAAATAATTAACATATACTTTCATATGCATAAATATCATGAAACAAAATATATTTTTGTCTAAATCGATCTAGTTTAAAAGTCTGAATAAATCCTCCCATGTTCATATATATATATGTGTGTGTGTGTGTGTGTGTGTGTGTGTGTGTGAATATTCATTTATATATATATATATGAATTTTTTTATAATTAATGTTTCATGTATATAATTTTTATTAATACTTAATATCGGTTATTATATACTTAAGATCTATTTACTTGAAAATATAAGCATGAATAAAATATATCACTTATATTATATACCAAATAATAATATTAACACTAATAATAATAATAATAATAATAATAATAATGTAATACTAAAATTAGTTAATAAATAAAATAATCTAAACCCTAAATGACTCCCAAATATTTCAAACCGCGTAAAATACAATAATGGCGTTGAAATTAATAATACCTTCTCAAATCTCAAATCATTATTAATTTTTTTCCTCATTTATTAATACTATCGTTAACAATTAGGGCATTTTTCTTGACGTATCTCGAACACTTGAACATGTCCATCCGCACTTTTATTATTATCTCATTCCCATTAATCCACTTATAAAGGTAAGTAATTTGCATCCCCCTTTTTACCGTTTTATATTTTGGGGGCGTTATGCGTTCACAACTCAATCATTTTATTTCACTACAATTCCATTTACTTGTGTTATATGATATTGCTCAATTAGTGATACGTGCAAATGTGACTATGTGTTTATTTTATGTTTGGGTGGTTGGTATCTCATCCTCATCCTCATTAGTATGATCATACGCCGTCGGAGTAGCTTGTTATCTATGTGATTCGAGTGAAAAGACAATTTTTTTTATATTTATTGTTATGCTAGTTGTAGTAGTTCATATTTATTGCAAGGAATTGTCATTTTCAATATTATATGTATTCAAAAACCGAGATTACTTGCTCGACTTTATGTTGACAAACTATCTATTTTCATGCATGATGCAGGTAGCTATATTGGATGAAGAAACAAGCTAAAGAATAGTTGGACCTTAGGTTGCATGATGAATAAAGACTTACTTATTGAATTTTATTTTTAATTATTTAAGATGTAATGTTTATTCCTTTGAGACAATGTTGTGCTTTGCGTACTTGATATTTGAAATAAATAATTTAGATATTGACACGTGTATTTTACTTTAGTGTTTTTTGAGCTATCGCGCCCCGGCATATTCCGCCTTAGGTTGGGGTGTTACAGGACCGAATAGATCCATGTGTAGACGCTCAAACGGTAAGTTGATGGAGTTGATCATCTTCTTCGGATGAGGTTTCCTCGTTTGCTTCCCTTTCTAACATTCCAAGAAATCATCGTTCAAATGAAAACTCCTCAAATTAACCCCCTCGACCAGATTATTGTGAACCAAGTGGTTCATCTTCCTCACGTTTATAAGTCCCATCCGACGATGCCGTAGAATTGACTTCCGTTCTGACGCTTTTGAAATAAAACATTGAGCGTTTGAAGAAGACGTTGATGCGGTGCTCATGTTAAGAACATAAAGATCGTTCTCGCGAGGTGCATGCAACAATATCCAATCATCGGGAATCTTGAAAGCTGGATTCAATAGAAGGCACTCTTGTCGGTAAAGTGTGTCAAGAAACTCTTATCACAGATTTGTGTTATGCTAAGTAGATTGTTCTCCAACTTCTATATGTAGTTCACATTGTCAAACATAACCTTGCCATTTTTTAACGTTCCTTCACCCACATGACCTCCTTGGTTACTAGCAAAACCGACATACCCTCCATGAATAGATATGATGTTTTCAAGTAGGTGTGGGGTACCAATCATTTGCCTCGAGACTCCACTATCCATTATCCAACGTGAATCGTGGAATCTAGGAACCCCCTGCACAAACAACTAACGGTTTAGTGAAACAAGGACACCCAAGCCCTCTTGGTCTTGGGTTGTTTAAACTTCTTAAACAACATCTTAACATCTTCTATATATGATTCACTTGATAATAAATCACAACTTGATACTTGTGAATCAGTAACAGATCTCTTGTCATCTTTAAAACTCGATTTATTGTCATGTGACACGGTTTTGCCCACCCAGCTTTGACCAACGTTCTGTTCCTTGATGTAAAAGATGGATGGTGTAGACGTGGAACATTCAGCTTTGTCACACCCACTTTTTACAACCTTTTCTCTCTTTAAAATCCTAACTGACTCGGATTTTAAAGTGACTTTAGCTTTGTCAACGTGACCTAAACCCGGTCTTTTAGAGATAACATTTTGTGGCTGAATGTGTTCGTGCTTTTGACGATTTGGACATGCATAAAATACATGCTCAATCTCATTGCAATTAAAACACCGCCTCCGATCAATGAATTCGTTGACCGGGGGTGCTATATCAGCAGGCTCACGTTCCGCTTATAATCGATAAAACTCTTGATTAGTTTGATTTCAAAAAATTGCTTCTTTCTCGGACTCAAAAGTCACTCCTTTGACAAACACAATTTGGTTAACCTTTGATGGTTTGTTAACTCCACGAGATTGCTTATTATAAAAACTTGTCTTAGCAATCCAAATGAGGCTTGTTGTAAAGAAGTAAACAATAGTGTTGAACATATAACCTTAAAACCTAGTAAATATGTATATGTATGTGATCTAAAAGAAAGAGATACATTTATATATGTGTGTAGTAATGTATAATAATAACAGGTGTAAAAGCAATCTGTAAACTTATTATATATATATATATACACACACTCACATATATATAGGGAACGAATAATTTGGGAACCTTGTTGATTTGTAAGAACTTAAGAACTCCATTCTTAACCACCCATATAATTAAATAAATTAATTATGTGGTTGAGATTAAATTTGAATAAAAATTAAGTAGGTGAAAGAATAAAGATGTACAGTGATTATACTAATTTAAACGTTCGTTACACCTATGTAAAAAGTCGACTCGGTGCGTAAAAAATTCTATAATTTTTCCGTGTACATGTAACCTACATATATTACGTATATGTAAAAAAATAAAAAAAAATTGTTACGTTGAGTTCTTTCGAGTTTTTAAAACTCAAAGTGGTTCTTAAAAAAAATCAATCAATCATATATATATATATATATATAGGGAGAGGATCAAGAGAAAATTCACCTTTAGAGAGAAAACTTAAAAACTCATAAAGAATTATTTTTAATTAAAATAAAAAAATATTTTCAAAATTCTGTTTTAGCCATTATTCTTATATTTTCTTATATTTCACTCAAAAAAATTAAGAAAAAAAAAGAAAAAAAACCGCTGTAATGCACATACGTATTACTGTGCGATACCGTTGTATTACACATGTGTATTATTATGTATTTTTGAGTTTAATAGTGTTTTATTGCATATATTCAATATTTGTGTATTGTATATGTGTAGTAGTGTTGTATTATATGGAAAAAAATAATAATAAAATAAAAGTCGATGTGGTGCACATGTGAGTTGTTGTATTACACATATGTACTAATGTGTATTCGATGTGTGTATTAGTCTTATATTGCATATTTACAATAGTTTGTATCAAATATGTGCAATAGTGTTATATTCTATGCAATACAAACACTTTTAAATATATGCAATGCACACTATTACACATGCGCACTATACCGACGAGGTTACTGACAAGGTTTTTTTTTTAAACCAATAACAATATATAAGAATAATGGAAAAAAATAAATTTCAAAAAAAATTTAAAAAAAAGTTAAAAATAGTTTTTTAGAAGTTTTTAAAAGTTTTTAAGTTTTCTCTTTAAGAGGAGTTTAGTGGGATCAAATGAAAACTTCTCTTAAAGAGAAAACTTAAAAACTCTTAAAGAGCTATTCTTAACTGTTTTTAAAAACAATTTTTGTAGTTTCGTCTTTTCCATTATTCTTATATGTTGCATTGTTCCAAAAAAAAAAACATGTCGGTAACCTCGTTGGTGTAATGCACATGTGTAATAGTGTTATATTGCATAGAATACAATACTATTGCACATATTTGATGCACACTATTGCATATATGCAATAAGACTAATACGCACATCGAATACACATTAGTACGTATGTTTAATACAACATTAGCGCACATGTGCACTACATCGACTTTTATTTTATTATTATTATTTTGCATATAATAAGACACTTGCATATATACAATACACAATATTGAATATATGCAAGGAAATACTATTGAACATAAAAATACATAGTAATACACATGTGTAATACAACAGTATCACACAGTAATTAATACTTATGTGCATTACCGGGTTATTTTTGTTTTTCATTTTTTATTTATTTATATTTTTAATTTTTTTGAGTGAATGGTAGCAAAATATAAGAATAATGACAAAAATGGAAATTAGAAAATACTTTTTATTTTTAATTAAAAGTAATTCTTTAGGAGTTTCTAAGTTTTCTCTCTAAGGATGAGTTTTCTCTTGATTCTCTCCATATTGGGATCAAGTGAAAACTTCTCTTAAAGAGAAAACTTAAAAACTCCTAAAAAACTATTTTAACTTTTTTTTTTAAAAAAATTGAAGTTTATTTTTTTTTCATTGTTCTTATATGTTGTTATCGGTTCCAAAAAAAATAAAATAAAAAATAAAAAAACATTGCCGGTAACCTCGTCGGTGTAGTGCACATGTGTAATTGTGTGTATTGCTTATATGCAAAAGTGTTTGTATTGCATAAATACAACATTATTACACAAATTTGATACCCACTATTGTATATATGCAACATAAGACTAATACGTACATCGAATACACATTAGTACGTATGTGTTATACAACATTAACTCACATGTGCATTGCATTGACTTTTATTTTATTAAAAAAAAATTTCATATAATACAACACTACAACACGTATACAACACACAAATATTGAATATATGCAATTAAACACTATTAAACTTGAAAATACATAGTAATACACATGTGTAATACAACGGTATCGCACAGTAATATGTATGTCCATTACAGCGGGGTTTTTTTTTATGTTCTTTTATTTTCCTAATTTTTTTATTTTTTTCGACCAAAGGGTAAGAAAATATAAGAATAATCAGAAATTTGAAATATTTTTTTATTTTTAATTAAAAATAATTCTTTAGGAGTTGTTAAGTTTTCTCTCTAAAGATGAGTTTTCTTTTGATCCTCTCCCTATATATATATATATATAATTGAAAACCCTAAAATCCTACGTGTCGCGATGTAGTCGCCCCCCCCCCCCCCCCCCTTTTATGGAAGTCACTAGATTGCTTGATTTTTAAATGGAGACCTCTCATTGATTTAACCCAAATTCATGGGTATGGGTCTTACCAAAACCAGATAGCTCTTAAATGGGTTATAACATCTTATTAAATTAAAAATTAATCTTACCAATTATTTGATAGGAAAATCATATAAAATAGGGATATAATGAAATTTAATATCCAATTTAAAAAGAAAAAGATATTATTTATAATTTGTTGGGTCGGATTTATGATAAGGAAGATTGGAATCTTCTCAACCTCCTCAGAAAACGGCTAAGTATGGACTTTGATCAAGCCTAGACGATCGAGCATGGTTTTACTACTTCGAGCAAGATCTTCGGAACCTTAAATGGTTAACTATTCTTAGTGTTAAGGCTTCGAGCAAGCTACACTTCAACGAGCAAGAGTATTCTTCTATCGAGCATGGATTGCCAATCGAGCAAACAGCTTGATCATACAAATTTTAACCAAGTGTTATGAGCACACGATGATTGAGCACATGGGGACAAGCATGGATGCAATAAGAAGATGTCGCGTGATCAAAGCAAGGACTTCGAACACAGTTCAATTCCCGAGCAAGATTTACATCCGAGCATGCTAAAGATTGCTTAATAAGTATAGCTGAAGACATCAAGAATAATGAGCTTGCTTGATGGACTAGATCGAGCAAAGCTTGGACAAGTCAAGAAGGATGAAGTCTACTGGAAGGGAATATCTTCACTTAAGATATTCTAAGTAAAGTATGCTCGAGGACATACATCGAGTATACCTAGCATAGTGAGTTTGCTCGAGCAAGATTGTTATCTTGCTCGAGGACTCAACACTTGTATTGTTTTGTATTTCATTATGTAATGATTAGGAGCTTCTAGAAGGAATTTCAGGGTCTATAAATAGGGGTCCTAGGATACCTTTTACGACACGGATTTCCAGACGGAATTACAGGCTGGCACACACTGAATACAAAAAACATTCCAAAGAATATTCTCTTTGTTTTTTTCCTCGTACAGCCGTCTCCGCCGTCACATGACGTGCGTCGGATATGCTTAAAAGAATGACCCTCACAACTAAACTTTAATATTAAAACGAAAATCCTAAAACCACACACAACCGGCAAGGGTACCGATCGCAAGTAGTATAGACCTAGGAAGTCCAAGTATCGAACACGTGGACACGTAAGACGCTAACGATCACAAACCTTAGACAAAACCTACCTAAGAATAGTATTTAATTGATTTTTGATTTTTAACTACTTAACTAAACTAACCTAACTGACTGACAAAACTTACCAAAAATAGAAAACTTAACGGGGAACTAACTGTGTTAACTTCGGATGGAGAAAAACGTCTACCTAGGTCTGAATCAAACTGTAGGCCTAAAAAGCTAATGGATTGAATGATATCAAGACACCGGTCCCTAAAGATGACACGACTAAGGATCGCTCGGGCTCACTGGATTACCTCTCGGTCTCACTCAACAAACCTAAACTACTCAAAATCGACTAAACGACCAAACCGGGAAACAATTGTTAACGTATTCTAATGTTGACTCACCTCTCGGTTTCACCAACACTCGACCCTAATGGCAATGAATACTACACAAACAAGGATAGAGGAACAATTCAACTTAAACCAAATTAGATCAACTAGTCGCTCAAGACACCTAAACCTGACAAGAAACGAACTCGCTCTCGCGCAATCCTTATTCTAGTATGCAAAGGCAATGAGACAACCCTAACTTCTTATCACCTCTCGGTCTCAAAGAAGGTGTCTAACCGCTGTACTTAATCCAATAATCATGAAACAAAACCCTACGGTGGTACCTACCGCAAACAAACCCTAAACACAAAGTCTAGAATCAAACAATGCATCGATCAATCAATACAAAACTAATCAACCCACACAAGAGGTTTATGTAATGAATTACCAAAATTTCCAGCCCTTAAACACAACCTATTTCATGTCTAAATCAAACTTTACAATAACAATTAAGGTCTATTAATCAAGCAATCCAATAAACTCATCAAAACCTAACAATAATCATCATTCCTAAGTAGAACTAACAAGTTTAGCCTCTTATATTATTTGGACATCAGCAAACACTTAATAAAATCATCAATAAACTCATCCCAATCATCTTAACAATCATTCAATGATCAACAAATATCAATAACAAGTCAATATCTCAAGCAATTGCAAAACTACTAATCAATTGAACAAGTATATTAAAGATGATGAACAATGTTATGAAAGAAAGGATATGTAGACGAATAGGCGTTGTTCTTCGCTGCCAAAATCGATAGTAAATGATCCCGAGACTTGTCCTTGCCTTCTTCTTCCTTCCCTAGCCTTCACAAGACCAAACCCTAGCCACCAAACTTCTTTTTCTTTTCTCCTTGCTTCTGCCGATTGCAACAGCTTGTAGGTTGTTAGGTTTTTTTTTATATATATTATAGGTATAATGTAAGACTTGGGCCTCCATGATGCATATAGGTCGGGCTTTGAGCTTTGTCTTGAACTTGTATTCGTAAAAGGCTTTTAAGCTCCTCGAAAAGTCCCGGTTTCTTTCTTTCTTTCACCCAAAACCTACATGATTATTAAAACTATGTAAAACCTATATAAATCAAGTAAAAACACATAAAATATAATATAATACGAAGATAAAAGGTGCGGAAAATACGTGTGTTTTACAACACATCAAATATCCCCACACTTAAGACGTTTTCGTCCCTGAAAAAGAATACTACACAGGATCGTACCCGAGTTTAACCGACAACTCTTGGTTTTATTTATTCATTATTATTATTAATATTTTTTTTCTTTTTAAAGTATTAGAACAAGTGACCCGTTACCCAAATATCTCTTCCAACTTTCACCTAATAAGCTAGATCAGGTCGATTGCCGGTATTGCTGTCCACTTTAAACCCATGCCCCTAATACTTACCGAGGCAAATAAGGCGTGACAATTCTATTAGTTTGTATGACTAAGTGGAACCCACACTTAAAGGCCCTGCTGCCATTTCACCAATTCCATTATTGTTTTACCGGGCCAAGTCACCCCAGCTTGACTTAAACCTATTACCACATGATTAAAACATTTCGACTCATATACAAACTATAAACTCTAGCTCTCTTTCAAGTGCATGCAATTACAAATGCATCTCTTTTATTTTTATTTTTTTTCTGCCTTTTGGCTTTTTACATTTTTTTTTGTTTGATACTCATAGTACATGGCTTTGCATGAATAGAAACAACTACAAAAGATAAAACAACTAATATACGAACGATCATGTGACTCGAGGCTTGAGTATGACCCGGCTTTTCATTCCAGTCCTGTCACGATCTTCGTTAAACAAAATAAAACCCCTAAGATGTTTCCCACTAAAGTCAGGCCATTTAAGAGGTTCAATTAGGTCAACAACCAAACCGCCCTTTCATTCTCAAAGGCTGAGCCTACCGACACATCGATTACTGAGTCTAAACTGTTCGGTTGCCATACATTACGTGAGGGTCTAATGGGCACTGTTCGTATTTATTATATATATATATATATATATATTGAAAACACCAAGAAGTTATAAAATAACCACTACTCGGTAATAATATCATCTCCTATTTAACGTAGAGAAAACAAATTTCAAGGTACTATTTTTTTCAAAATTTTTAAATTTTTCAAATTTTTTTATTTTTTTATTATTATTATTTATTATTTTTTTTTTCAAAAATTTTCCTATAACTAAGTAAAATAAACCCCATCCCCACACTTAGAACGAAATCGTCCTCGATGAGTACAAGGAAAAGAAATAAAATAAAATAAAAATAAAAAAGAAAATAAAAATAAAGTATACAAGACTAAAACAAAGAACGGGTCACTCCCCTGGTTTGTGTGCAAAATCTTCAATAGCTGAGTAGTAACCAAACGACCGTATAGCATTTCATTCGCAGCCGCAACCTCGGGAGAACCTATTCCAAGACGCCATCGTAGCTACCATGCGCATAATTTAACCTGCAAAACTCAAACTCGCTCGCATGTAGCGGCGTTCAACACGGAAAACAAAAATATAAAGAAATAAACATATTTTTGTGTTTTTGGTTTTTATAAATTTTTTTTTTTTAATTAGAAGAACACCCCTTAAATCGACCGACTCGAATGGAGATTGAGTACGAGCGGTTTCATCTTGGAACATCCTGAAATAGACAAAAACAAATGAAATAGATAGCACAAACGTATAACAAAAATACAAACTCTACAACTCGGGCAGTCTCCTGAGTGGTGCATCCACACGTCTACGTCTCGGAGAACGAGTCAAGGTAGAATACCTCGACCGTCTGATCAGTCATCGGCTCACCAATGTAGTGCATCAGTCTGTCACCGTTCACCATAAACGTCCCGCCTTTATCCTTTATCTCAACAGTGCCATCCGGGAAAACCTCAAGAATCATAAACGGACCTGACCAACGGGATCTCAACTTTCCCGGGAATAGCCTCAACAGGGAATCATACCATAAGATCAAATCCCCACACTTAAACTGCTCAATACCCTTCAACTTACGATCCTGCAGTTCCTTCACCTGCTGCTTATAACGATATGAATGCGCGTAAGTATGGTCCCATAACTCCTCCAACTCATACAACTAATGAACACGATGATCTCCGGTAGATAACTCAGAATCAAAGGAAGACGCCTCAATGTCAGCATCAGGGGGGTGTTCAGTCAAGGCGACCATCTCAACCTCTGGAAGCTCCCTATCTAAAATCAGTGTGTCTGAGGCGGAGCCTCCACAGAGGTCACTGGAAAACTACCCCACATGAGTCATGATCGTATCAATGAAGTATAGGGAGTCATCAGCCGATTTGAGATGCTTAGGTGACTGTCGAACGTCAAACATGACGTTCTCATCCCCGACTCGAAGAATAAGTTTGCTATCGCGAACGTCGATCAACGCATGCGCGGTGGCTAGAAAAGGTCTGCCCAGTATGAGTGGAACATTATCATCCTCGTTCATATCAAGAATAACGAAGTCCACCGGGAAGATGAACTTACCAATGCGAACGAGCATGTTCTCAACAATCCCACGCGGATACTTCACAGAACGATCAGCAAGCTGGATACTCATCCTGGTAGGCCTCGGTTCGCCTAAACGCAGCTTGCTGTACACGGAATACGGCATAAGATTAATACTGGCCCCAAGGTCGGCCAGCGCATGAATCACCGTATCATCACTCAAGATGCAGGGAATTGTGAAACTCCCTAGATCGGCCATCTTTTCTGGTAAATTCCTCTGTAATACATCAGAACAACTAGCACTCAAAGGGATGGAAGCGACCTCAGCTAACTTCTCCTTATTCGAGAGAATATCCTTAAGGAACTTTGCATGTTTAGGCATCTGATTCAGTGCCTCAAGGAATGGAATATTAAGGTAAAGCTGCTTCAAAAGATCAAGGAATTTGGAGTTCTGCTCCTCATCTCTATCTCTACAGAGTCTCCCGGGGTATGGCAATCTAGGTTTGTAGACTCTCGGTGGCTCACTCGGTAACTGCTGTCTCTCGGCCTGTGCTGAACTCCCTGGGCTGCTCCTCTGATGCACCTGGGCCGGCGGAGACTCCAACTGAATCTCCTCATCCACCTGCTCCTCTACAACTACTGCAGGCTCCTCGACGACTCTCCCTCTAGACGTCTCCTAAATCACGGGCTCATCTCGTGCCCCTGCACCGCTCCTCGTCGTCACAGCCTTCACGAATCCTCTTGGGTTCTGCTCGGTATTACTCGGTAGCGTACCCTACGACCTCTCGTTCAATCGACTGGCTATCTCTCCCATTTGCCGCTCAAGATTCTGAATCGACGCTCCCTAATTCCTCATGAATTGCTCGTGCTCCCGAAACTTCTCCTGAGTCTCCTTATGTCGGGAATCCTCTCGTGTCATAAGCTGTGACAACATCTGCGTCTACTGCGCCATCATCTCCTCCAAAGTGGGCTTCTTCTCCCCACTGCTTGCTCCCTCACCGGCATCCTGAAATAAACTCTAACACTGCTGAAAACCGGACTGATTGCCGCTCCTTCAGTTGGAATTCTGATTGCCTCTCCACCCCGAATTATAAGAATTGGAAGAATTTGGATTTCGGTTTGGATTGCCTATGAAGTCTACTGCCTCCTCCTGCGAACTGACTGGGCATTGAACGGTATCATGCCCACCTCTGCATATCTCGCACAACCTGCTCTTCATCTGCAAGTCCTTCACAATCTGCGCTAACGCCTCTACCTGTGCCGTGAGTGCAGTGGTCGTGTCCACCGAATGCATGCCGTGTGAAATATAATCGATGGTCTTGCCTCCTCTGGTGGCCGGTCTTTGGTATCCACTCATAGCTAACCCGTTAAACAAAGCAATGCACTCATCCGGGTCCTTCGTCGTCAGCAGATTTCCTCCCGCAGCTGTGTCGAGCATGTTTGCGTCACGTACGTCACTCCATTATAAAACTTCTCGACAACCACCCAATCTTGCAAGCCGTGGTTCGGGCACAAATGCTAAAAGATTTTTGAAACGCTTCCATGCCTCGTAGAAACTCTCGGTGTCCTCCATCTGAAAAGAATGAATCTGGTTACGCAAACGAGTGGCTTTAGCTGGAGGATCGTATTTCTCAAGAAATAGGGTCTGCATGGCAGCCCAAGTAGCTATGGAGCCCTGTGGGAGGGACTCGAGCCACAGACTCGCTTTATCAATGAGCGAGAACGGAAAAATGCGGAGTTTTACGGCGTCTTCGGATACATCGGCAAGATGGAAAGTGTCGCAGATACGCGCAATGCGAGTGAGATGATGATGCGGGTTTTCATGAAGTAACCCGTGGAACTAAGCAGAATGAGAAATAGTGTTCAGAATATTCGACGGAATCTACCTGTTCGCGTTAACTCCAAAGGTGGGTGGTGCGATGCTGGATCTCGCGCCAGCATTTGCTGGTCAGGCCCAGTCTGCAACTGTCCTCCTCGGGGGTGGATTGTCGCCCATGATCCTATCCCTATCGTCGGAGTCAACGGATGAAGAAGTGGAAGATAGTGAAACGGCGCGACGTCTCTCACGAAACTCTCTCTGGCTCGAGAAATGCTTCCGTGTCGAGTGGTCCTTAAGATCGAGTCTGTCGCATAAAACTATAATTAGAAATAAATTTAACTAAACTATTCTAACAAATAAGCAAAACAAAACAAAAATAATTACAAGTAGCACACAAGGTAAGTCCTAACTCGGATTGCTTTCAAAACACCTAAAACCGTGTCCCCGGCAACGGCGCCAAACACTTGATGTGCGTCGGATATGCTTAAAAGAATGACCCTCACAACTAAGCTTTAATATTAAAACAAAAATCCTAAAACCACACACAACCGGCAAGTGTACCGATCGCAAGTAGTATAGACCTAGGAAGTCCGAGTATCGAACACGTGGACACGTAAGACGCTAACGATCACAAACCTTAGACAAAACCTACCTAAGAATAGTATTTAATTTATTTTTGATTTTTAATTACTTAACTGAACTAACCTAACTGACTGACAAAACTTACCAAAAATAGAAAACTTAACGGGGAACTAACTGTGTTAACTTCGGATGGAGAAAAACGTCTACCTAGGTCTGAATAAAACTGTAGGCCTAAAAGGCTAATGGATTGAATGATATCAAGACACCGGTCCCTAAAGATGACACGACTAAGGATCGCTCGGGCTCACTGGATTACCTCTCGGTCTCACTCAACAAACCTAAACTACTCAAAATCGACTAAACGACCAAACCGGGAAACAATTGTTAACGTGTTCTAATGTTGACTCACCTCTCGGTCTCACCAACACTAGACCCTAATGGCAATGAATACTACACAACCAAGGATAGAGGAACAATTCAACTTAAACCAAATTAGATCAACTAGTCGCTCAAGACACCTAAACCTGACAAGAAACGAACTCGCTCTCGCGCAATCCTTATTCTAGTATGCAAAGGCAATGAGACAACCCTAACTTCTTATCACCTCTCGGTCTCAAAGAAGGTGTCTAACCGCTGTACTTAATCCAATAATCATGCAACAAAACCCTACGGTGGTACCTACCGCAAACAAACCCTAAACACAAAGTCTAGAATCAAACAATGCACCGATCAATCAATACAAAACTAATCAACTGACACAAGAGGTTTATGCAATGAATTACCAAAATTTCCAGCCCTTAAACACAACCTATTTCATGTCTAAATCAAACTTTACAATAACAATTAAAGTCTATTAATCAAACAATCCAATAAACTCATCAAAACCTAACAATAATCATCATTCCTAGGTAGAACTAACAAGTTTAGCCTCTCAAATTATTTTGACAGCAGCAACACTTAATAAAATCATCAATAAACTCATCCCAATCATCTTAACAATCATTCAATGATCAACAAATATCAATAACAAGTCAATATCTCAAGAAATTTCAAAACTACTAATCAATTGAACAAGTATATTAAAGATGATGAACAATGTTATGAAAGAAAGGATATGTAGATGAATAGGGGCTGTTCTTGGCTGCCAAAATCGATAGCAAATGATCCCGAGACTTGTCCTTGCCTTCTTCTTCCTTCCCTAGCCTCCATAAGACCAAACCCTAGCCACCAAACTTCTTTTTCTTTTCTCCTTGCTACTGCCGATCGCAACAGCTTGTAGGCTGTTAGGTTTTATGTTTTTTTTTAATATTATAAGTATAATGTAAGACTTGGGCCTCCATGATGCATATGGGTCGGGTTTGACTTTGTCTTGAACTTGTATGCGTAAAAGGCTCGTAAGCTCCTTGAAAAGTCCCGGTTTATTTCTTTCTTTCACACATAAAATATAATATAATACGTAGATAAAAGGTGCGGAAAATACGTGTGTTTTACAACACATCATCACACGAAACCCTAGACATTCCTTTCACTGTTCCATTAATGATATATTTAATACAGTGAATCTTTGTCTTTGAATGAGCTTTTATTGATTATCTATTACTGTTTTGTGTTTGCTATTTTCACTCCTTCATTCCCTCTCGTTGGATATCCTGAATCCGCCGGGATATTCAACAGGCCTTTTGGGTATTCGAGTCGGTGTGATCTTGTCAACCTCTAGAAGGTTTCACCTAATTCACGGTCCTGACAAGTGGTATCAGGTCTTGTGTAAGCTCGCTGAAGGCCACGGGACTGAAGGTGTGTGATAAAGCTTGAAGCTTTACTCTGTTTTACTGCTACAAATCTTAGATTTGATAAAATGGAAGACCAGGAAGTTTCCACCAATAAGATTCCAAGGTTCCTTGGACAAGAAAACTTCATAAAATGGAAGGTGCTCTTCGAAGCGGTCGTGAACTACAACAACCCAGAGCTTTGGACTTCCATTACCGAAGGAAACTATGTTCCCTCAACAGCTCCGAACAACAATGCCACCATTGAGCTAAAAATGAAGAAATGAGATGATAAGGCTTTGTCAATGCTGAAGTTAGGGCTTTCTTGGGAAATTTTGACAACTGTAAATCATCATAAGACCGCAAAGGGTATGTATGATGTAGTTATCGAAATGTTTGAAGGGAATACTGAACTTAGAGACATCAAGAAAGACAGACTGAAGCAACAACTTGACAGGTTCAAGTTTAAAGATGGAGAAAGATTGAAATCAGTCTTGCAGAGGTTTATGACGATTGTAAACTTCATAAGAACGACTGATTTACAAATCTTTGAATTTGAGCTAAACAAAAAACTTTTATCATCACTGTCCGGGGAATGGTACACTGCCAGCAAGTTTATCAAAGAAAAGGCCAGTTTTCCCAATTTCCAGTTAGATGATGTGATTGATTTTCTCAAGGCTGCAGAACATGAGATGATAGAGAACCATATGATTAGGGAGGACAAGCCAAGCTTTCAAGTGAACAATGCTCTTGTAGCACCAATGGGAAACCTCTCAATCAAGAACCAGCAGCCTATCATTGAGGAACCATCAGACACAAGTTCAACTTGCAATGGCCAATCCAGATTCAATGTTCAGTTGATTGAAGATGACACCCCCTCTGCAGCAAATGGGCAGTCAACATTCTTGCAGAACAATAATGCTCAAGGAACAGATTATCAAGCATTGTTCACTATGTTTACGGAGTCATACCATGCTTTTGTCGCCAAGAACCTAATCAACACAAGTATTGTTCAGGAAGATCTTAAACAAATCGATGCTGATGATTTGAAAGACATGGACATAAAATGGCAAGCAGCTATGTTGGCAGTGAGAAGCAAAAGGTTGTATAACAGAACTGGCAGAACAAGTTTCGATGGACCAAATGAAAGAATTGGATTTTACAAATCAAAAGCCATCTGTTAACTGTCAACAACCAGGACACTTTGCTAGAGAGTGTAACATGCCAAAGCAAGTTGGCAATCAAGTTAACCAGAATCAATTCTATCAGAACCAGAATCAAAACTTCCAGCAGAGAAATCAGATTTCCAACCAAAAAGAAACAATCAAATGCAAGTTCACTCAAATCAGAACAGAACAAATCAAAACAATGTGAACCAGCAGAGAGATCAAGGAAATGTAGTTGTTACCAGGGTGCCACGGGATGGAGAATTTGATTGGAGCAACCATGCTGCTGAAATGGAGAAAGAAAATGTTGCATTTATGGCCAAAGTGCATGACAAGCCTGAATCCTCAAACTCTCAGGTACAATCTGATGTTTTAATTTCTGATCTTCTTGTTACTATTGATAAATTGAATCAGGAGATTGGAAAGTGGAAAACTGAGTGTGGGAGAAAGGAAGCTTTCTTGAATGTGTATGAAACAAGTGAAGCAACTTATGAAAGTCAAATCAAGGGGCTTGAAGAGGATTTTATGATGGCATACCAAACCAAATCAAGAATGACAATTGAAATTGTAGGGTTGAAGAAGATGTATGGAGAAGAGAAGATGGAGAATGCTGAATTGCTGATACAAATGGAATTCTTGAAGAACCTTGTTTCTACAAGCAACATTGTGGGTCATATTGATAAAATGGCTGATGAAGAGAAGTATAAAAAGGTGCCACCACCTTTTTGTGATAGTTACCCACTGAAGGTAGACAAGGAAAGCAGAAGTGAGTATCTTAAACAATTCAAGAATGTCTTTGATGATAAGGCTGAGTTTGTTAAGCAATATGATGATGTGTTTGTGGACAAGAATGGAGAGTTTGCAGTGAAGCAGAGTGAGGAGGCAGAGATTGAGAAGAATGAAGAGATAGATAGTGAGAAAAAGAAGTGGAGTGAGTACTCCAGTGAAGATAGTAACTGCAGCTGTGGAAGCACTAAGTCATCTAAGGGAAAGAAAAAGAAAGGATCAAGCAAAAAGAAAAGTGAAAAGATTCCTCTTCTGCCTAAGATGACTCAAAAGATGAAAAAGCACTATGAGAAGATGAGAAGAGACCATGTAGTGTTTGACATCTGTGCAAGACCACAGCAAGATATCAAGAAAAGAACAGAAGAAACTGTGAAATCTTCTTCTGATCAGTCACATCCTCCAATCTATCCAGTCTTCTCAAACCATAAACTTTTTGGCATTGTAGATATGGAGTATGCTCCAAGGAGAAGATCTGTAAAAGATGAAAAGGGAAGCAATTCAAGAACCCATTCCAAGCTCAAGCCTGTTGTATTTGTCAAAGAAAAATATCATATGGAGCCTGATCTGAACAAACCAATCAAGATGGACTTCAGCAATTCACTATTACCTAAAACCTCCCTAGGTTTTGACTTCCCCAAACCCAGTGACAAAATTAAAGACATGAGGAGTTATGCAAAGGTATGGTGCAAGAAGTGTGATGCATATGGTCATCACACTGACTCTTGTTGGTTTGAAGAGGAAGTATTTGAGGTTCTTGATGTGGTTTGTGGGTTTGATATGAAAGGATACAAGAAAATGTATCAAAGATATTTGAATGAAGAAAGAGGAAGTTCAGATGATAAAAAGAAAAGCTCAGTACTTGAAAAGAGACTGAAACAGATATTGAAGATCAAAGATGAACCAAGTGTATCTGGTAAACCTGAAAAGAACAGAAGGTCTAGTGACAAAGGTAAAGAGAAGATTAGACCTGGTGTTCTCAATGGAGATGAGAAATTTCTGATGAACCGGGGCTATGAACCAAGAGGGTTCCAATGGAAAACCAAGAAGGAGTTGAATGAAAAGAAGAACTATGTGATTAAGCAGACTGAAAAAGCAATCAAATCACAAGCTGTGAAAAATGGGTCAGATTCTGACACAGAAGAAGAATGTGAAATTGTGTATGCAGACCCACTTCCAGTTCAAGTTCCAACTCCTGATGAATCTTCCACCGACACTGAATTACAAACTGATGCAGTTTGTAAATCAGATTCCAACTAATTCTGTTATGTGTGTATGTACAGGAACAGTCCTTGAACAGCAATGATTTATGGTACATGGATAGTGGATGTTCCAGGAACATAACCTGTGACAAGAGTGCACTGATCAACTATGAAAGAAAATATCAAGGGCCAGTTGCCTTTGGGAGTGATGATAATGGAGGGAAGATAGTTGGAAGAGGAACACTCACCAATGGCAATGTATCCTTTGAAAATGTTCTACATGTTGAAGGACTTCAATACAATCTATTGAGCATTTCTCAAGTATGTGACAAAGGATACAAGGTAGCCTTCAATGATGAACATTGCCTGGTTTTTTGAAGCCTGAGTTTGTGATTCCAACTGAAATGATAATGATGATGGCTGCAAGAAATGGCAACCTCTATGAACTAAGAATGAACACTGCAACTTCAAGAGGTGGTTCATGCTTTGTTTCAAAAGCAAATGAAAATGAAACCAAGCTATGGCATAGGAAGATATGTCATGTGAACTTCAAGAACATGAACAAACTTGTAAAAGGTGAACATGTTGTTGGCCTTCCCACAAGAGAGTTCAAATTGGAAGAAAAATGCACATCTTGCCTAAAAGGAAAACAATATAAATCCTCACATAAAAGCAAAATGATAAACACAATAGATGAGGTCTTGGAACTTTTACACATGGATCTATTTGGTCCTGTAAGTGTTCCAAGTATTGAAAGAAGAGAAACTGCCTGGTGATCACTGATGATTATTCAAGATTTTCTTGGGTATACTTCATGGGCAGCAAGGATGAAACCCCAGACCTGATCAGATCCTATTTGCTAAAGATGGAAAATCAGCTTGAGAGGAAGGTAAAGGTCATTAGAAGTGACAATGGGACAGAATTCAAGAATGGAATTATGGATGAATTCTGCACTTCTAAGGGAATATTTCAACAATACAGTGCACCTAGAACTCCTGAACAAAATGGTGTTGAAGAAAGAAGAAACAAAACATTAATTGAAGCTGCAAGGACCATGATTGCTAATGCCAATCTGCCAGTCACCTTCTGGGCAGAAGCAATCAACACTGCATGTTATGTGCAGAACAGGATTCTATTAAACAAGGCTCAAAACAAGACCCCATATGAGGTTATCTTCAAAAGAAAGCCTTATGTGAAGTTCTTAAAGCCTTTTGGATGCAGATGCTCACTCTTGAATACAAGGGACTATTTGAACAAATTCCAGCCCAAATCACTGGAATGCTTCTTTGTGGGCTACTCATCTCATTCAAAGGCTTACAAAGTCAATGTGAAGGAGCACATGGTAGTCATTGAGTTATCAGACATAATTTTCAATGAAAACCATTTTAACAATGTTGATGGTCCCAAATGGCTGTTTGATCAAGAGAAAATGATCAAGTCGTTTAAAATCTACAATGAAGATATGGATGACAGTATGTATAGAACCAGCTTTAAAGAAAAAGGAAAAGATAAGCAAGTTGATCTGGACAAACTGTGGATATCGGTTGCTCCTGAAGCAAATGGATTTAATTTTGGTAGAAGCACCCAAGGAGTAGCTGAAGTTGAAAGGAATGGACAGGAGGCTGCAGTTGAAGTCTCAAATGAAGGTCCAAGTGATGTTGAAAGTGAAACTATTTAGAGTCAACAACCTGCTCAGACTGAAGGGATACATCAATTTGAATATAGGTTTCAATCTTTGTTTGACTCAATGCAATTTGGAGTAAATTAAGAATCAACATCTGAAATCAATCAAACTCAAGAATCTGATGAAAGTCAAGAGAGAATTGAAGATGAATCTGCTAAGTTAAACATGAAAAATCTAGAAACAGAAGTGTCTACACAACAAGTTATGCAGACCACCTCTGTTGAAAGAAATCACCTTGTAGAGAACATCATAGGAGATATCAATGAAAGAGTTACTAGAAGCTCTTCTGAAAAGGCAAACACCTGTCTGTATGCCTGCTTCTTATCCCAAGTTGAACCTAAGAACATTGGTCAACCTTTGAAAGACAACAGCTGGGTAGAAGCTATGCAGGAAGAGTTAGCCCAATTCAGAGACTTGCATGTATGGGACTTAGTTGACAAGCCCAGAGGAAAATATGCAACTGGAATAAAATGGGTATTCAGGAACAAGAAAGATGAAAGGGAGATAGTGATCAAGAACAAAGCAAGATTGGTAGCTCTAGGATGCCTACAGGAAGGAGTAAACTTTGAAGAGGTTTTTGCTCCGGTTGCAAGACTAGAGGCTATCAGGATCTTTCTGGCATATGCAGCATCAATGAACATTAAAGTCTATCAACTTGATGTAAAATCTGCATTTTTGAATGGAAAGATTGATGAAGAAGTCTATGTCACTCAGCCTCCTGGATTTGAAGATCCAATGCATCCCAACAAAGTTTACAAGCTCAGTAAAGCATTGTATGGACTACATCAAGCACCAAGAGCTTGGTATGATGAGCTTTCAAATCATTTGTTGGAAAATGGTTTCTGCAGAGGAGCAATTGACAAGACTCTATTCTACAAATGGAGAAACAAAGATCTGATGTTGCTGCAAGTGTATGTGGATGACATTATCTTTGGCTCTACAAATGAACGGATATGCAAAGAGTTTGAGCAAGTAATGAAATCCAAGTACAAGATGAGCTCAATAGGGGAAATGAATTTCTTCCTTGGACTACAAGTATAACAGAAAGCAGAAGGAATCTTCATAAATCAATCAAAGTATGTACAAGAGATTCTTAACAAATTCAAGTGCCAAGACTTCAAGACAGTGTCCACACCAATGGACACACATGAGAAAATGGTACCTGATGAAAAGGGGGAGCCAGTGGACCAGCATGAATATAGGGCCAAGATAGGATCACTGATGTATCTTACAGCATCAAGGCCAGATATTATGTTTGCTATGTGTGTCTGTGCCAGATGCCAAGCTAATCCCAAAGTCTCACATATGCTAGCAGTGATGAGGATATTCAAATACTAGAAAGGAAAACCAGATTTGGTATCCAAAGAACCCTTCCTTTGATTTGTTGGCCTACACAGATAGTGACTATGATGGTTGCAACATGAGTAGAAAATCAACCTCTGTAGGATGCCAGTTTCTTGGGAACAGGCTGGTGTCTTGGCAATGCAAGAAGCAAACTACAGTGTCAATCTCTACTGCTGAAGTTGAGTATATTGCTGCATCTGCTTGCTGTGCACAGGTTCTATGGATTCAAAATCAACAGCTAGACTATGGTCTGAATTTCTTACTTACACCTATTTTAATTGATAATACTGCTGCTATGTTTATTGTTAAGAATCCAGTCCAACATTCTAAAACCAAGCACATTGAAATTAGACATCATTTCATTAGGGACTTTCAGGAAAAAGGCTTAATAGAGATGAAAAGGGTAGATACATCTGATAATTTGGCTGATTTGTTCACCAAACCTTTAGATAAAACCAGGTTTCATTTTCTGTTAAAGTGCCTGGGAATGATAAATGTTGATGAGGTCTGATTCAGGATATGTGCTTAAGTGAGGTGCTAACTAATTATCTGTGTTACTCACTTTGAATGTTTACATGATAGACTGCTATGCTTGAATGATTATTCTAACTGCATGAGTCATCTGTGTGACTAAAATGTGTGAAAATCTTGTTGAAATATGTTGCTATTGTTGTTTACAGCATTTGGTACTTTGATCCGTGCATGAATGATGTATTTCTGTGATTCTAAGTACTTCGAGCATTAATCTGTGCTTGATAGGGTGCTTGTTGCTCCTCGAGCACAAGCAAAGGCTCTTGAAAGACTATTCTAAGTCATTCGAGCATAGATGTCATAGGTCAGCTACTCGAACACAGGATTTGGCCTTGAAAAACTTTCCAAGTATTTCGAGCATAACTCTGTGTTGCATGGTGTGTTTAATGCTCTTCGAGCACAAACAAACCATACTTGTGAAGTTTCTCAAGTAACTCGAGCACAAATGAAGTGTTACTTGTGGTCGAGCATGGACATGTGTTTTGGAAAACTTATTTCAAGCATAAGTATATTGCTCGAGCACTCAGCTAAGTCTTTCGAGCACAATATCTATAATGATAAATCTTAAGTTTGCTCAAGTGACTTTCGAGTATGCTCGATGAGCTTCTGAGCATGCTCGACCAACTCATGTAATTATCTGAATGATTTCTGGTCTAAATGAATGTGTTTTGATACTGTGATAATGTGTGCTTGTTAATCATGCTTAAATGACAACACTGTTTTTAAAAATCAATATTTCTTAATTGAACATTTAGAAGGAAATGGTTTTTAAAATGGTAAAAGTTTTTGACTAAGCAACACTGTTTTCGGTGAATATTTCATAAGAGAGATGATAATATTATCCAAGTTCCCAGCTTCAAAGAAGCTAGAAACTACTTTCTGTGGAGATTGAATCCAACCTAAATTGGGAAATGACAGAAAACTGTTTAAGATAGCTAACCCATGGATGATAAGTTCAAAGGTCTTTGAGTACAGTCATTGGCAAAGTATGGTAGCTTTCCATAGTCTGTAGTTGTCATATGTGATATACACCTAAATTTGCTAAGTATTATGTGGTGAAACATTGGAAAATAAGGTATGCTCTCTAGCATATCTCTCCGAATGATAGGCAGAAAGGTCATTATCCAATCATACACGAGCCTGTTGGTGTTTCTGGTCTATAAAAATATTTATTAAATGGTTGAGCAGAAATAAATTATTGCTATATGGCAAACTTCTCAAAAGAAAAGAAAAAGAAAGAGATTGAAAAGTATAAAAAGATCAAAAGTATAATATAAGTAAATAAGTTATCTGATTTCATGACTTAAGGGGCACTAAGGGAACTATAGGGGTGGGGCATTCAAATAAGTCCTAAACACCCTGCATGTAAGTCCGGATGGCATGTAAGTCCAACGTTCAACCTTACAGTCTGTTATCAAAGACAAAATATAAATAAGTAACTGCTCTGTTATACAAAAATCAATTTTGATCACGACATCAGGGGGTCGAAGTCAATTCGGGGTGATTTGGAGAAAGCTAAATACGCTTTGAGAAGATATTAGAGACAATCTGAAACTATAGTGATAACCCTTCCTAACTTATGCTCTTGAATCCTAAATGTATCACAGAAAGAAATGACCATTATGCTAAGTATACCTGGTATCAACCTGACTTAAGTCATAATAACAATGACCATGAATTGGTGTGATCGTTGTTTTTAAACAGTCTGATCCCATGTTGAGATCTTTCCAAATAATTTAAAATGAATTTTTATCTTGAACTGGATTTTGATCTCTTATTTCACCTTAAACTAACTGTTTAGGTCAGCTCATCAAATTAAAATGATCATTTTCAATTCGAACAGAAGAACTAAGCTTACTAAGCATGATAACATTGTGTGAAGCATCTTATGTGACTTGTATGAATCATTAAGTGTTTCGAGCATGACTCTTACCTTCAAGAATACTGAAAAATTGGTTGTTAAGTGTTTCGAGCATGCATCTTGCTTACAAGCACCTGAAATGACGTGAATAGTAATATATGTGTGTCGAGCATGATTGTATTCTTGTTTGTCAAGTATTTTGAGTGCAAGGGATTCAAGCATAAAAGTGCGCTAGGTGTGTCGGCATGAGAGTTCGATCTTAAGCAACTGGATCATTTTGTTAAGAAGTTCGAGCAAATTTGTAGACTAGACACTTACGTTGTGAGCTCAAGTACAGGCATAGAAATGATTTAATATGCCAAGGCTTTCGAGCATAAGAATACATCAAGCACAATTGAGCTTTTGTAATCTAAGTTAGTCGAGCAGAGGCTCTAACACTTAGGAAAGCATCTCGAGCATAGGACATTGTCATGATATATTTCTAAGTATCTCGAGACTGATGCATAGTCGAGTAAGGTTCTATTACTAGTGTGTCTCAGAAATTTGTATTCTAAGTATCTCGAGCACACTACACCTCGAGTATGACTTAATACTCGAGCAGGTACTATGATGATCATTAAAATCTGGCTAAGGCATTGAGCACAAGTCTATTCGAGCACACGTTCACTTGTGTACTAGTAATCAAGGACAATATTCCCAAGTACATCGAGCAAAGGTTGTACTATGTACTCGAGTATAGTTGGATACAGCTGTTAATTTGGCTGTATACTCGAGCAAAGGAGGTACATTAAATTTGAAATTAAATGACAACTGTCGTGTGCTAGACGACAAACTGAGGTATTGTACCACTCAAACGTTAGGTATAAAATGGGGACTTAGAAACTTTTTCACATATTTCTTCTTCTTCCTCTTAAACCTAGACAAAAAACCCCTTTGCTCGTGTTATTTCCTCCTTGCTCGATTACACAATTTTACTTTGATTACAGCCATTAGCTCTGTTTCGACTTCGGTGAGACATCGTTATTCGATTATCTTTGCACCGATTTCGAAGTTAGGGTTTTCAATTGATTTTCGAACTAACTATTTACTTGTTTTTACAGGTACGCATATTACTACAGAACAGGTTATTGAAGACACTAATATCATCTACTCATCTCTTTGACTGTTAGTTCTGTAATTGTGTATACTGACATATGTTTTATTTTGCAGGACTAATGGCCCTGAAATTTGAAAAGAGGCACAATATGTGCGCTCAGTTAGAGCTCGATGAGGAAAACATGGAGTTGGAAATAATGATAAATTTTCTAAAAAACTCCAATTTAAGAATGGCGCTAACAGAGAACCCCACAATCTATAGGAACCATCTTACAGACTTTTGGCAGTCAGCAACCTATGTCAATAATGTGAATGGAAAGAGGATCGAGGCATCTGTTTTAAACAACGACATTGAGTAAGATGCTCAACCATCTTACTTAGTCCCAAGGTTATTAAGAGTCTTCCAAGAGACTATGGGATACCAAGGAGATGTAAAGGAGGGACAATTTCAGAAAAGGAGTTTTCCTTTCATCTACAGGTTCCTGATTCATCATGTGATCAAGTCCTTATCTCCTAGGAGAGGGACTTGGACTTTATTGAGTAGAGAGCTTGGGACTCTCACAGTAGCCATACTTTACCAGCAACCCTTCAACATTTCCAGACTAATCTTTCAAGGATTGGCTTCAAATACAGAGAAGCAAGTCAATCAAATATTTCTTATGTATCCACGCTTTCTACAGATCTTAATAAACAGAGCTCTACCAGAATTTCAAAGGACATGGCAGATTTTGAGGTTACAAGACCCAAATATCTACAAATGCATGAAAGATGCTAAGAGTAAATTTATTGATAATGATGAATTGGATGTCCTCCCATGGTTGCTCATACCAGCACTAGGGGCTATTAATGTACCAAGGACTCCAGGGAATAGTGATGATGAAGATAGTGATGGTGCAGATGATGATGATGGTCATAGTGATAATGGTGACAATGGTTCGGAAGGTGGAAATGACATTGATTGCTGATAATGATGATGCACAAGAGATAATTGAAGAAAATGTGCCCTTGATTGAACAAGTTGCATATGAGGCAGCTAATGCAGAGGTGGAGATCTTTAAGGAGGTAAACGAACCAACTGTGACTCCGATCACTCAAGCTCCGGACCAAGTGGATGATGACACATTTGTAGCAAGTGTTGTATCAAATGTTGCTGCAACAATCCAGAAGATAACTCCACCAGAATCACCACCACATGAGGTTTACCATGATGATACAGATTCTGTGGAGCTAGATGATGTTAATGATGATATTCCTTCTTCACCAGCAACCACTGAACCTGCTCTATCTGACACTGAACCAACTAATAACCTTCCTGTACCCACACCACCTACATCTCCACTACAAGATCCACTCCATTCCTCACCACCTCAACCTTCCCAACCCATTCAAGATCAACCTGCCACTGAAACTCAACCAACCCCATCCTCTAAACCATATACGGTCCCATCTCCTGAAACTGCTGAATCTGAACCGTTCTCTGAACCCGCCTCAAAGCCAAATCAAGAAACCCCACTATCAAGCCCTAACCTATATGATATTGTTTGTGAGAATGCCAAACTTGAGTTTGAAAACATAATGTTGAAAGAACAAAATGCCATACTGACTACAAGGAACTCAGCATTGGAAGCTACACTAAATGAAGCTCTATTGAAAATTCGAACCCTAGAGGGGCGATCTGAGGTTGAGAAGACCTCAGATGCACCAAAACAGGGGGAGAAACTGAAGGTGCAGAGAGCCTGAGGGTAATTGGTGAATTGTATGAAAGCTCTGAAGAGGAGGCTATGGAGGTTGGACCATCAAATGCTTTAAGATCAATCAAGCATATGATGAGGGAGATTCGGATGTTGAGGGGGAAGATAAAGCGGAAGAAGAAACCGAAGAAGAAATCTTGAAAAGAAAAGCAAAGGGAAAGGGGGTTGCACTTGCTGATGATGATCTACATCCCCTGCCCCAACATACAGTTTAATCTGATGATATTCTGTACAAAGAAAATGTAATTGATCCAGATGTTGCAGAAGCTGAATCTGTAAAGACAGCCATAAATATAATGAATGAAGATTTAGAGGCTTTGGAGAGAGAAGATGAGGAGGAAATCCCTCAGGAAGTGCTTGAAGAACTTATAAACATGAAAGAGAAAGAAGAGGCAGAGGAGAGGAGACTGGAAGAGGCAGATGAAGCTATAAAGGCTACACTTGATGCTTTGAAAGAAAGAATGAATGTTGATGAACCTGAAAAGGACAAAATTGAAGAGCCTGTGACAAGTGAACATGAAGAGCATGTGGAAATTGAAAGTGAAATGCCTGAAACTGAACCCATCAACATTGAAGTGGAAATAGATAATGAACAAAAGACTCGTTTGGGATTGAGGGATGAGCCTGAGAAGGATGAGGGACCAAAGTGCCATGGAACGTATATGTCAAATTCATTGCAAAATTGGTAATGCTCAAAACACATTATGATATTCTTCTACATCCTGAAGAATACAGTTCAGAAACTGTGGCTGCAGCCAGGAGGGCTCAAGAGGAGAAAAGACAAGAACAATGGGAGAAAAGCCAATTCTTGCTGACAGACACATCTGAACCTATCATAGAAGAAGTTGGTGATAAAAATAACCATGAATCAGAAGAGTCTATGACCTCAGAGTCAGTTGATGAGGAAATTATACTGGAAGGACCAGAGGTTGAAATGCATCAGTCTAGGTCTCCCACCAATGTTCAAACTGAATTGAAAAAAAAAGCTATCTGAAATAGAAACACCAAAATCCAAGAGACAAAAATCCGTGAAGAAAATGGTGAACAAATTACGATTGGAAAAACTTGAAGAAATAAGAAGAGCTCAATCTGAAAGAAATGAAGAACCTATGATTGAGGCTCTCCATGATCTTGAAGAAACAGTTGATTTAGAAGTTGAGAATGAAGATAATGAGAAGTCAAAGGAAAGTGAAATGGAAAATGAAGACAAAGATTATCTGATTAGTCTGGGATATGACCTAAGGCACCTTCAAAGACTGTCAAAAGAACAAATTACAAAAGAAGCTGAATAGTGGAAGACAAGGAAGTCTAAAAGAGAAACTCTGCTTAAAGCCGGTCACAAGCCTGCAGTTCTTAATTTGCAATCATTTGAAGAAATAGACAGACTCTACAAAAGGGCTCTTGTAGATGACATCTCAGACTATGTGAAGAAAGTATCAAAGAAGGTAGAAGGTGAAAAGGTATTAAAAAAGTCTGGCAGTAGTAAGAAGAGAACTGAAAAGAAAGCAACGGATGAAGCAAATTATGAAATGTTAAAGGCTAAACATAAAGATATCAAATTTCTTCAACTGTACAGCTACAGTTATAATTATTTGATAAACCTTTCTCCTGAAGAATTGAAAAGATGAATTCAACAGATAAAAGACTTTCACAAAGATCAAGTTGTGATAAGACAAGATGAAGATCTCAAATTTATGCATCCACAGGACCTTCAGGATTTGATCACTGCCAAATTTCCTTTTGACTCCTCTGATTCCGTAGAGCTAGACATGATTAAACAGAAGGTAGCCTACGTAAAGAAAATGAAAGAAAATGCCGATACAGGGAGGAGGAGGAGGAGGAGGAGAAGATAGCAGAATGGAGCTCAAAGAGAATCAATTTATTTCCGTTTATCTTTGTATTTTTGTTTAATTTGTGGCTTTGATGTAAAAATTTAATGTGTAATGCCCAAGAGGCAGATTTCCTAATTATGTAATGAAATGATATGTTCTTGAATGACATATATTTGATGTCTGATACATGTGTAACTCTATGCATGTATGTTTTGGTGCATCTGAGCTTGTTCCAATCTAGGGGAGATTATTGGGTCGGATTTATGATAAGGAAGATTGGAATCTTCTCAACCTCCTCAGAAAACGGCTAAGTATGGTCTTCGAGCAAGCCTAGACGATCGAGCATGGTTTTACTACTTCGAGCAAGGTCTTCAGAACCTTAAATGGTTAACTCTTCTAAGTGTTAAGGCTTCGAAAAAGCTACACTTCAACGAGCAAGAGTATTCTTCTATCGAGCATGGATTGCCAATCGAGCAAACAGCTTGATCATACAAGTTTTAACCAAGTGTTACGAGCACAGGATGATCGAGCACATGGGGACAAGCATGGATGCAATAAGAATATGTCACGTGATCAAAGCAAGGACTTCGAGCACAGTTCAGTTCCCGAGCAAGATTTTCATCCAAGCATGCTAAAGATTGCTGAATAAGTATAGCTGAAGACATCAAGAAGAATGAGCTTGCTCAATGGACTCGTTCGAGCAAAGCTTGGACAAGTCAAGAAGGATGAAGTCTGCTGGAAGGGAATATCTTCATTGAAGATATTCAAAGTAAAGTATGCTCGAGAAACTACATCGAGTATACCTAGCATAGTGAGTTTGCTAGAGCAAGATTGTTATCTTGCTCGATGACTCAACACTTATATTGTTTTGTATTTCATTATGTAATGATTAGGAACTTCTAGAAGGAATGTCAGGGTCTATAAATAGGGGTCCTAGGATACCTTTTACGACACGGATTTCCAGACGGAATTACAGGCTGGCACACACTGAATACGAAAAACATTCCAAAGAATATTCTCTTTGTTTTTTTCCTCGTACAACCGCCGCCGCCGTCACACGAAACCCTAGACATTCATTTCACTGTTCCATTAATGATATATTTAATACAGTGAATTTTTGTCTTTGAATGAGCTTTTATTGATTATCTATTACTATTTTCTGTTTGCTATTTTCACTCCTTCGTTCCCACTCGTTGGATATCCTGATTCTGCCAGGATATTCAACAGGCCTTTTGGGTATTTGAGTCGGTGTGTTCTTGTCAACCTCTAGAAGGTTTCACCCGATTCACGGTCCTGACATAATTAATAAACAATTTTATAGTAAAAAACATAAGCGGGTCATAGGTCATCAAATCCAGATAGCTTTTAAACGGGTTATAACATATCATTTTTTTATGAAACCCTTTCATCATCAAACCCTAAGTATATTATTAATTTTCTTATAGTAAAGAAAATCAAAATCTAAAAAGTAAATATTAAAAAACAAAAAATGTAAAACAGCCATTCTCTCAAGCAATCAGATTGCTTTATTTGTAAATGAAAGCTTCTCACGCATTTTACTCGAATTCACAGGTAAGGGTCTCACCAAACCCATATAGCTCTTAAACGGGTTATAATATCTCATTATATTAAAAATTAATCTCATCAAATATTTGATATGAAAATCCTATAAAATAGGGATATATTAAAAATTAATATCCTATTTTATTTAAAAAAAAAGATATTATTTATAATTAAGAAACAGTTTTATAATAAAGAAAATAAATGGGTAATGGGTAAACCCAGATAGCTTTTAAACCGGGTTATAACATATTATTTATTTGTGAAACAATTTCATCATCAAACCTCAACTATATTAATTATTAACTTTCTTACAATAAATAAAATTAAAATCTAAATATACATATATAAATATTGAAAACGAATAATGTAAAACAACCCCTATAATACGGGGGATAAAATCTAGTGTGTGTGTATAGGGGAGGGATATTTTGAGAACCATGGTGAGTTTTAAGAACTCAATTCTAGGCCACACATTTAATTAAAATTGGATTGAAATATGTGGTTGAGATTAAATCTGGCAAAAAAGTCAAACTGGATGAGAGAATAAAGATATAAGTGATTACACTAACTTTTACGTCCGTTACACATGTGTAAAAAGTCAACTCTGTGCGTAAAAAATTTTGTAATTTTTTTACGTGTATGTAACCTACACATATTACGCATGTGTAAAAAAATTTCAAAAAAAATCGTTACACTGAGTTTTTTCGAATTCTTAAAACTCAAAGGGGTTCTCATTTGAAATATCATACACACACACACACACACATATATATATATATATATACGTATATATGTATGTATGTATGTGTGTGTGTGTGGTAAGGATCCTAAGAGAACTCTTTACAAATTGGGAACTTTGAGAACCATTTTGGGCCACTAAAAAAAACCTTGAAAAATATTAAAAAAATTATTAAAAAAACAAAAATTTTAAAAAGTAAAAAAAAAACCAAAATTCTTATATTTCATTCCGGTTTCATAAAAAAAATAAATAATAATAATAATAATTCGTATTATACTATACACATGTGTATAATTTCATTTAATCTCTAGTTACGTAATGTACACATATATACATTATTATTTACCTTAAATTATACATATATGTATAAAAAGACATGTGTGTACATATATTTATATTTTATGCATATATGTATAATTTAGCTAAACCAAGAATTTTTTTTATAAAACCGGGATGATAAATAAGAATTTTGGTTCTTTTACTTTTTTTTATTTTGGTGTTTTTTTGGTTTATGATTTTTTTTTTATTTTAGAGTTTTTTGTGGTCCAAAATAGTTCTCGTGGTTCTTAATTCTCAAAAAGATCTCACATGATCCAGATTATATATATATATATCATATCGATGTGTTGAACATGCATATCCGTAAGTTTTGTTGAAAACACGTGGATGTGTAACTGAATTACATAGTTGTGTTTTTCTTAAATAATATCTAATTTGTTGATAGAAAGTCGCACGGTCATGTAGTCACATTTCACATAGTTGTTTCCCCGGTCTAGTCTAAATGTTTTGTTGTCAAAATATTTTCGGTTTTGGTTTTCAGGTTATCATATTCTATGTATGCATGTAGCTTTACTAGACCACGTTATATTCACGTCTTACATCTCGCTTTCAATATACATATAAATTATCATATAAAACAACCATCAATGAATCATTGTAAATCTATACCCTTTACAAACCCTTACTATTTTTAAAACTTTGAGACCACTCTAACAAAAAGTTTAGAAGCAATTTGAATACATATTATCACAATCATGACTAGTTTATAAAATATGAGAGTAAAATTAAAGATGTACACCATTACAAAGAAGATAAAGGTAGTGGGCGTTGAAAGTTACAATGATCATTTGCAGTTTTGCTTAAAGAAATCAATTACATAGGAGATCCTATTATATAGAATGAGCATAACAACCTATTCCTTAAATAAGGAAAACTAGATCTTTTAAACTATTATAAAAGGGGAAGGGGTACATGCAAAAATTCAAACCACAAAATAGACATATCCCCTCCTATGTGGATAGATTGCCAATATGTAATTTATGACAAACCTTTGTCATGAAGAAGAATAAATATTAGAAAACATAAATGTCTAATTTATTATTATTATTATTATTTTTATTATTACTACTAATTTTTCCCCATTTTATTCATTCAAATCTTTTATCATTTTTATTTACTCAAACCTCCACCATTTTTATTCAATTAAACTCTCAATGACTAATTTCTCAAAAGTTGATATCGGAATATTCACACCGCCGAACGATTCTGATAACGAAATTTTTTCAAACGATAGTAGCATACAATTTTCAAAGATCTCATAGAGCAAGACAAAGCGGAAGACACGACAACATCTTCATCAAGAAATATAATTGGCCGAAGTTCATTTAGTTTAAATTTTCGTATTTTAATTTTTTTTGTTTGAACTGTCGTATTTTATTTTTCCGGTTTTCAGTTATGTTATATTTTTAATTTTAATTTTAATTACATTTTAATTGTTATAGATATAAAAAAACACAAAATGTTCTAGGGTACTTGTAGGTAGGCGCCATCAGTGATTTTGTGGATACATGAGTGTAGAAATAGATGACAGTGCGGGATTGACCGGTGCATGAGTAATACCCATGAATGCCATTTCCCTATAATGATATACAAAATATTAGTTTAATAATAATACACGCTAATAGGCGTAACTCGCAGCCACCCGCCAGAAAACCCAATCTACGTCTAACAACTCATCACTTTTCGATATCTGTCAGAACCGATATCATCAGTGATTTTGTGGATACATGAGTGTAGAAATAGATGACAGTGCAGGATTGACCGGTGCATGAGTAATGCCCATGAGTGCTCATTTTCCTCTAATGATATACAAAATATTAGTTTAATAATAATACACACTAATAGGCGTAACTCGCAGCCACCCACCAGAAAACCCAATCTACTTCTAACAACTCATCACTTTTCGATATCTGTCGGAACCGATATCATCGACGAAACATAAAACATAACCCGAAGAGGAAAATGGGGGTGGGGTGGCAGCGGTGTTCCCACCACGCTCAAGCAAACTCTAAAAGTAAAATATAATTATGTGATCTTTAATTTTTTGACGTGTCTATAATCCAAATATGAAAAGAAAATACATCCATCTAGACAGCCATTGGCCACAATCATCATTCCACGTGTCTAGTTTTACAAACCACTTGCTGTCGTGCACATGCCATTGTCCTAACTGGCTCTGCAATCTTTAAAGAATATGCTTGGTTCAAACTCCATTGGCGCTAATGCCAAATGACACCCATCTCATTTCATCCAAAATATCTAACCAATAATAATAATAAATCATATATTCAACTTCATAATACAGCTCACAAGAAACCCAATCCATACCAATTTCTATCTCATTACCAGTTATAGATAGAAATTGTGAGTCTTGGAACAGAAAGCCTACATTTTTCATCTTTTTCTCTCTCAATGACTGAAACCAAGCGGTATGTGACGTCATCCGAACTCAAAACCCACAACAAACCAGGAGATCTATGGATCTGCATTAAGGGTAAAGTGTACGACGTCTCAGATTGGGTTAAAACCCATCCAGGTGGCGACCTGCCATTGCTGAATCTTGCTGGTCAAGACGTCACAGATGCCTACATTGCTCTTCACCCACCCACTGCTTATCATCATCTTGATAACTTCTTCAGTGGGTACTATCTTAAAGATTACAAAGTCTCTGGTGCGTCTAATGATTACAGAAAGCTGTACTCAGAGTTTAACAAGATGGGTTTGTTTGAAAACAAAGGACATGGGGTCCTGATCTCCATGGTCTTTATTGCATTGATGTTTTGCGTTTGTGTTTACGGTGTTTTGTGTAGTGAGAGCTGGTTGGTTCATTTGGCTTCTGGTGGGTTGATGGGGTTTCTTTGGATTCAAAGTGGGTGGCTTGGACATGATTCTGGCCATTATCAGATTATGGTGGACCGGAAGTTTAACCGGTTTGCGCAAATCTTGACCGGAAACTGTCTTGCTGGGATTAGCATTGGGTGGTGGAAGAGGAACCATACTGCTCATCATATTGCCGTTAATAGTCTTGAATATGATCCTGATCTTCAACACATGCCTGTGTTTGTGGTGTCCTCAAAGTTTTTTGATTCTTTGACATCAAAGTACTATGAAAGAAAGTTAAAGTTTGATGGGTTAACCAGGTTGTTAGTTAGCTACCAGCATTTCACATATTATCCTGTTATGTGTCTTGCTAGACTCAACCTTTTTGCACAATCTTTTATGCTGCTTTTGTCGAATACGCCCATGGCGAATAGGGGTGAAGAGCTTTTTGGGCTTTTCGTGTTTTGGGTGTGGTACCCCTTGCTTGTTTCTTGCTTGCCGAATTGGGGCGAGCGCGTGATGTTTGTGTTGGCGAGCTTTTCGGTCACTGGAATCCAACATGTTCAATTCACTTTGAACCATTTTTCATCTACTGTTTATGTTGGTGAGCCGCGTGGGAACGATTGGTTCGAGAAGCAAACCAATGGGACACTTAACATCACTTGTTCTGAATTCATGGATTGGTTTCATGGTGGGTTACAATTTCAGATTGAGCATCATCTGTTTCCAAGATTGCCTAGATGCCATCTAAGGAAAATATCTCCATTTGTGAAGGATTTGTGCAAGAAACATGGTTTACCTTATGATTCTGCCTCTTTCTACAAGGCGAATGAGATGACGGTTGCAACCCTGCGTGCCGCGGCTCTACAGGCTCGTGACTTGACAAAGCCGGTCCCGAAGAATCTGGTATGGGAAGCCTTGAACTCTCCTGGCTAATGCAAATTAGACCAAGAGGGTTGTGGTTGGCTATTATTTATATTTATGCATAGTAATCTTGTTCTTGTTTATTTGTTGTACTGTTCAATAATTTGCTCCTAAATTGAAGGATCCAAAACTTTATTGAAAGTGAACTTTTGGTGATTTAATATTTTATTTGGTGTTTTGTATTAATGTGCACATCATCAATTTTCTTATGATGAGAAATGTATAATCATGTGACATAAAAGGACAAAATAGAAAGTATTGGAAGTAAATGTAAATGAATGTAGACACAAAAAATCCAATCAACAAACAACATTTGTAATTATTTTAATAAAGACAGACTAAATTTGTAATTTAAAAAAAATAGTTATATATATTCATGAAATTAATGTTATTAACTTATTTTTCACTATACATGCATACAGCGGGTACAAATGTTTCAAGTAATGTAGCATTCTATTGAGACATGTAAGAAATGAATTATGAAGTCAGTCTTGGCCCCCTCCCCAGGTCCATAAGGACCCTATCTATCTCCTGGCTAATGCAAATTAGACCAAGAGGGTTGTGGTTGGCTATTATTTATATTTATGCATAGTAATCTTGTTCTTGTTTATTTGTTGTACTGTTCAATAATTTGCTCCTAAATTGAAGGATCCAAAACTTTATTGAAAGTGAACTTTTGGTGATTTAATATTTTATTTGGTGTTTTGTATTAATGTGCACATCATCAATTTTCTTGTGATGAGAAATGTATAATCATGTGACATAAAAGGACAAAATAGAAAGTATTGGAAGTAAATGTAAATGAATGTAGACACAAAAAATCCAATCAACAAACAACATTTGTAATTATTTTAATAAAGACAGACTAAATTTGTAATTTAAAAAAAATAGTTATATATATTCATGAAATTAATGTTATTAACTTATTTTTCACTATACATGCATACAGCGGGTACAAATGTTTCAAGTAATGTAGCATTCTATTGAGACATGTAAGAAATGAATTATGAAGTCAGTCTTGGCCCCCTCCCCAGGTCCATAAGGACCCTATCTATGCCTTGTTTTGTTCACTAGAACACTTACGAAATTTATGCAAGTATCTAGCTATATATCTGCAGTCATAAAAACTTCTTGCATGCTTTTGTTGTGTTTTACATGCACTTTCATGGTGTGAGAAAGACTTTTAGGAAGAAATAGTTCTACTAGCTCTCACACACAACTTTAACTTGAGTTGAAACGCTACAACATTTAGAACATCAATTAAGTCACGCTTGGTATATATGGACACTTGTAAGGTGTTTTTCAGCTTTGGTTCATCGTTGCCATTGTCATCCTATGTAACACCGTGAAAATACCCCATCTGGTTTTGGGCTAAAAATACTAATTCTGAAAGTTAAAGGACTGAAAATGAAAAATTTGGGTTTTGAGACCCATCGCGCTACGCGATGGTCTCCTGAATAACTCTGTCGCGCTACGCGACAGAGAATCACACAATTCAAGAAAAAGGGGGGCGCCGCGCTACGCGACGGCCAAACTCAACTGGTTCATCGCGCTACGCGATGACCAGGTTAAGTAACGGGGACACGTGTCCAACCACGTGTCAACACGTGGCAGCTTCTGATTAATTGCGGCGGCGCGCTACGCGATGGTCTGCAAAACTTGCCTATAAAAGGGCAGCTACGGGTTCAAGCCAATGCATCTCATTTTCACCTTCATTTCACACACTAAACCTAGGTAACCATGCCAAGGGTGTTCTAGGGTGTCGAGAGTTGTTTTTGTGAAGAAACGAGTTGTTGTTACGCTGTTTAACGAGCTGCTGATCTTGTAACGAAGTACAAGTTGAATTGCTGCTGACTTCTTAGCTCTTAGGTCTCGTCGAGCCGATTAAGGTTGGATTAAGGTTAAGTTACTTTACTAGTTACTTTAAATACAGCTTAGTTAAGGGTATAGTCGTTAAACTGTAATTATTTTCCAATTAATGTTTTATAAAGTAAAGACATTGCTTCCATGTGAAGTAATGTTATCAAAACTATTATTTTGACGGGCATGTAGTAACTGGAAGAGGGTATCATTAGTAGACTCTTCTTGCCTAAGGAAAGCAATTCGTACAAATCCCAATCAACCGCGGGACCCGTTTGCTTACCAGGAGAAGTTTGCCAACGTGCTATCCTTTATTAGGCCAAAGCGTGCTATTCCAAACGTCATATGTAAATTCAAAGTATTTTTATAAAACGACTATAACTATACTAAGGTTAGGTCAGACTTAAGAGTCTGCTGATCAGACCTCGAGTCTGCTGAACTGAATCAGACATTAAGTCTGCCGATCAGACCTTGAGTCTGCTGAAACTGTAACAGACTTAAAGTCTGCTGAATTATACCAACTAGGTACTTATGCATACCTATTATGAATATAGGTTAATAGCATACTGAAGCCAAGGAGGTTGATATTTTCTACTGATAATATAAGGTGAACACGTTAACCTTTACTGTCTGAACTGATTTTACTCTTGTAGTAGACAGGTTGTTTATTACAAAGATTCTGATAAATGTTTGCATGAGATATAATCTCTAAAATCGTTATAATACAAAATAGATAATAAAAAGCAACTTATACCGAATACACATGTGTCTGGATCCAAACATAACTGATAATTAGTATACAAAACCAAGTCAGTCATAACCGGTTCTCCAACAGGGTTATATAGCCTAGGGGAAGGTTGTCTCCGAACAGGGGCTATATACTCGGGGAACCTTTGAATTGTGTGTGTAGGGCAGTGGTATAAATCCCGGGAATGGACAGGCATTCCTGCTGAGTTTGTGAAACAGAATACTATATTTGTTATAAAAGTTTTATCGAGTCAACGTTTCACCAGCATATAGCTGACGTGTTTTTCCTACCCTTGCAGGTAACTAGATAATAATAGATGATATACAAGGATTAGAGTCATAGAAGATCGCTCAAAATGGCTCGTTTTTTTTTTAATATTACAAATCTTTGTATTATTAATATCATGGTTTTGTAAACTGAAACTTGGTTGTTTAAATCCTGAGTAAATCTGATAATGTAAATTAATATTTTATATTTAAAAACTTCCGCTAAAATAAACCCGCTACTCTGATATATTTACAAAACATGTACCAACTGATGGTCACACTCCTAGGCCCTGGATCGGGGTGTGACAGGTTGGTATCAGAGCCATCGGTTTTAGCGAATTAGGTATTAAAATTAGTACCTAAGCTTTAACCATTTATCTGATAAGTAGGGATAAGTTATGATTGGTAGTCTGCCTATCCCTAAGTTAATATATATACAGATGTCTTACAATAACTACTACGGACAAAAACGTCGGGTCGCAAGGCGATCTAATCCTGCCCCAGATGCTGAGCCGTCTGACCGAGTTAGCACAAATTTTGGTCCTAAGTGGCCAACTGTTTCAGTAAATCCGACTGAACCGGTACACGTAAACTCGGCTGATCTGAATCCGATGAATCTAAACCAGTCAAACCCTGTTAATCAAATCGATCCTTACTTGGCTTACAAAAGCCAACCAATTTATGCTCCAGGAAGTCCAGAAATGCCAATCGAAATATCCAGTGACACTTCTGAAAGTGTTCCAATGACCGGTACCCCGAACTATTATCCATATGATATAGAAGTTCAAAGTAGAGTCAAACAAGAAACCAGTACTGAATCTTTGAGTTGGATGAACTGTCATTCCAACCAGAGTTTTTGGCATTTTGGATCACCCCCACCAGGTGCTCAAACTTTAGCTGAACCGAGTCGAAGATCGGTTTATTATTCCGATAATCCTAATTTTCCACCGTGTCACGGACCGGTACCAACCATGGAGGAACAAGCAAACGAGATACGGGAAGAAGCTCGTATGATTGAAGAATTCTATACAACCAATCTACCTGATGAGGAAATGCAGACATATATAGCTAATCCTCACTTGTATCCAAGATAAAACGCTTATCTTTTTCCTTCGGCATCCGCACCGGTAGGGTATCCTAACCCACCCAACTCAGTGATGGATGAATTAAGAAACGAAAGGATCAGGAAGAAAAACATGGGTGATAAGATAATAAAAAAATGTGATAAGATGAAGAAGATGGTTAAGAAATGGGCCAAAGATTAGGATTATTAACTACTGTTGTTGTATTTCCATCTTTTGTAATATTATGAATAAAAGTTTGCGTGTTGTGTTCTAAATTTATGTATTCCTATGATATACAGAATGCCTGAACAACGAGAAACCCGAGTCAGTCAAGGGAGTTAAGCTGATAAAGCAAAGACCCCTGAAAATATTAATTTACTGCCTGAAGAATACATTGGAGAAATTCTCAATATGATAAAAGAATCAGTTTCTCCGTTAATCAAAGAAGCTGTGACTCCTCTAATAAAAATTGTTCAAGACCACACCGCGAATTCAAAAAGTGTGGCTAGGTCAAAATCAAGATCAATTAAACAACCAAGTCATAGCATATCTGTTCATTCTAAACGAAAAGATTCAAAAAGAACGAGGGATGATAAAACAAAAGAACCGAAAGATAAGGGATACGAGAGTTCTACTGCTGAGTATGAGCCAAGACAAACAAAGAAAAGGAAAGTCAATGCGGGATGTACGTTTAAGGACTTTCAAGTATACAAACCAAAAGAATAATATGGGGATAAGGGCGCGATTGTTACTCTTCGTTGGCTCGAGGAAATGGAGTCAATAATTATTATCAGTAAGTGTACCGAAGAGGAGAGTATCCAGTACTCGTCCCAAATGTTCAAGGGAGAGGCGCTGGAATGGTGGATACGTTGATAGACGTGAAATGAAGAAACAATTTGTATAATCTCGAATGGGAAACTTTTAAGGAATTGATCAAACAAAGATTTTTTCCTATCCATGAGGTTGATCAGATTCAAACCAAGCTTTGGAATCATAAGGTCATTGGCATTAATATCAAGGAATACAACACGAAGTTCCTTGAATACTGTAGACTTGTAGAAAAGAGTACAATCCACAGTCCCTCGTTTGAAGCCGCTATCAATAAGATGGTCAGCCAATGTGTTATACCAAGCTCTCCGGGCTTGGTGAAGACCAAAGAGAGCATTGTTTAACCGATAAACACGCTCAGGATAGTCTGGATTTTCAAAACCAGGAGGTTGCTTCACATACACCTCTTCATGAATTTCACGTTCTGAAAAGCACTTTTCACATCCATTTGATAAAATTTGAAATTCTTGAAAGCTGCATAGGCCAAAAGTATTCGTATAGCTTCCAGTCTTGCAATCGGAGCATATACTTCAGTGTAATCTATGACTTCTTGTTTATTGAATCCTTGGACTACCAGTCTTTCCTTGTTACGCACGATTACCTCACAGTCATTTTTCTTACATTTAAACACCTATTTTGTTGAGATTTCCTTCTTCACCCGATCTGGTTTATCTATGAGATCCCAAACACCAAGTCGAACAAATTTTTGTTGTTCTTTTTGCATTGCCTCTGCCCACGATGGTTCAAGTGCCATAGAAACTCTCGTCTTCCATTTATGATAGAAAACAAGTGTATTTGGCAATACTCATAATTCCTGAAGCATTCTGTCAGCATACACGCACAACAACTTATCATCAGCAACATTAGCAACATGATGTCTTGTACGTATAATATTGTCCTAGGGATGATAAGAATGAATCCGAAGAGTTGGATGCTCAGGAACTTCAACATTATTGTGTATGTTGGGGATGTTTTCTTTAGCCACTTCGATAATCAAAGGTTCAGAATATTCTCTAGTTTGTATCTCAGGAGCTTCACGAGTTTCAAAAAATGGTTTAGAAGTAGAATCTTCAAAGTCAGCATCATTAGATGAAACAGAAACGTCATCTGAAACTTCTGGTTGATCTTGAATAGATATAAACTGATGAGCAGAAGATCTTGGAACAGATAAAACTTCATCTTCCAGGTAAGCACGAACCAAATATTATAACCCAAATATTTTAGCCTAAGGGCAAGTTCAAGATTGAGTTTGGAAGTAACTTATAGACTTATTGGTCTTTTCAAAAAGCCAATAAGTTAAAAAAAATGTTTGGCAATCCCAAAAGTCCATTTTATTTTAGCTTGGCTTTTTGATAAGGTTAAAAGGTTGCTTTCTAAAAGTCACAAGCATGCCCTAAATGTACAATAATAATCAATTAATCATACAAAAGGAATTAGGTCCAAAATCATTATTTTGTGTAAATCCCCCTTAAAAATATCAAGCCTAAATAGAAAAGCCAAACCGAAATCGAACAGTTTTCAAGAACTCCAAAACCCGGCCAAGTAGACCCATGTATTCAATGCTGTATAACTTGAATGAAAAGACTCGGTAATATCCTAGGGGGTCTGTTAGTGCATACGTCTATCGCTTTTGTCTTTGTCAAATGAAGGTTACATTGATTAAGGTTCTAACGCATCAAACCTCACGCAAAACGAAGGCTGGAACAGAAAGTTATGCGCAAAACAGTTTTCTGGAATATAAGTTTTCTGGAGTATAACTTATGCGCCCGGTCTTATGTGCCCGAATACTTATGCGTACGGATAAGTACTTATGCGCCGGATAAGTACCTATGCGTCGCATATGTACTTATGCGCCGGATATGTTTAACTTTCCTATAAAAAGGAATCTTGACATATGAATTCGTAACTTTTTGGTCCAGAATGTACCTATAATGATATTTGTCATATCTTGTTGTAAACCTTGATATATATGAGAAATAGAGAAGATAATGAGAAACCTTGTTGCTTTCTATCACGTTTAGGTATTCCGCACCTTCACGTTGATTCTAGATATCGATCAACGTCTTGTTCACGACACAAACACAATCCTACACCTTTTCATCTAGTAAGCAAAAGCTCTCAATCAATTTCGCTAATTGAGGGAGTTTTGGTGGTCAAAACAAGCTTTCGAGCCAGAAGACTTTTATGTTTTTCATGAAATTTTGAGTGCATTGGCCAAAACCCAACTTCATATTCAAAGTTCGAATTCTGAACAGTACCAGCTCGGTTAAACATTAAATATTTTATATCTTGAGTTTTATACATCCATTTGACCTGATTCCAGCGGCTATGTTCTCGTATTTAATTCCATTTTACTGTCTCAAAGTTTCATGTTATTCCAGGTTGTGTCAGTCAGCACGTTAAAATCTCAAGCTTCGATTCTCTTTTTTTATTATCTTTATCTCACATAAATAATATGAGGAGTAATCAAACCCCTTTTTTACTGTTTTAAACACTTTTTGGGAACTTTATGCGTACCGTTCCAAACAAATTTTACATCAGTTTTAACAAACAAATCATATTTGCTATTGTGTTGTGTTTCAATTATATGTTATGTGCGAACTGCTTAATTGTTTAATTATTGTTTTGGAGAGGTCTATTATAATATATCTTAATTAGTATGATCATACGCCGTTTTAGTAGCTATTGATTGTGTTCGATTAATCATGGTTAGCCGACACCATTACTTGTTTAATTGCAATACATTGTCTTAGCAGCCATGGAGTGTGTTCGATTAATCATGGTTAACTGACACCATTACTTGTTTAATTGCAATACATTGTCTTAGCAGCCATGGATTGTGTTCGATTAATCATGGTAAACCAACACCACTATAAGTAGTTAATTGTATTACACACTTGAGCATTGATTTGTTATTTTTCTATATAATATATATATATACATATATACACACACACAGGGTAAGAATCCTAAGAGAACCCTTTGCAAATTGAGAACATTGAGAACCATTTTGGACCACAAAAAAACCTTTAAAAAATTATAAAACAAAAAGAAACAAAAATTTTAAGAAAGTAAAAAAACCAAAATTCTTATATTTCATTCCGGTTTCATTAAAAAACCGATTTTTTTTAGTTCGTATTATACCTATACACATATGTATAATTTCATTTAATCTCTAGTTACGTAATGTACACATATGTAGGGGTAAGCAACTTAACCACCTTAACCGTTAACCGAACCATAACCGCCATAATCAAACCGATTTTAACCACTAACCGACATAACCAATGGGTCGGTTTAATGAATTTCTGAAAACCGCAAAATCCGAGTCAGTTTTGGTTAAAGATAATTTCAAACCCGCCATAACCGAACTGACCCATTTATTTAGCCAACAATATGTTTTGGATTAACTTTCACCAAACATATTGTCAGATTGTACCATTTTTATGTTTTCGGTTCAACGTTATTAATCGAATTAACTTGAATTTCATTGATGGATTATATAAAGTCGTTTTTTTTGAATATTTGGTATTAATGCTACCGAATATATATTTTGTTGTATTATGTCATGTCGTGTTTTTTAATATTTGGTACCAAACTTTTAGGCTCAATTACATTGTCTTGGTTACGGTTAACCGACCCATAACCGACTCGCAATAATCATCAAAACCGATAAACCAAAATCGCCATAACGCATCGATTATGGTTATGGTTATCTATTAACCGACATATCGGTTATGGTTATGGGTTTGACCCAAAACCGTCCCAAACCGACCCCTACACATATGTACATTATCATTTACCTTAAATTATACATATATATATAATCAAAAAACATATGTGTACATATATGTACATATTATACACATATGTATAATTTAGCTAAACCGAGAATTTTTTTTTCTTTTTTTTAGAAACCGGGATGATAAATAAGAATTTTGGTTTTTTTTACTTTTTTTATTCTTGTGTTTTTTTTGTTTTATAATTTTTTTTTATTTTTAGATTTTTTATGGTCCAAAATGGTTCTCATAATTCTCAATTCTCAAAAAGTTCTCATATAATCCTGATCCTATATGCATACATATGCATATACATATACATATAGATATATATATATATCAGATCTGGTGATTTACTCGCTCAACATGTGTTGTTGACAAATCTTGTAAGGCCCCGAACCCGGTGACCCTACTTTAGCGTCGGATTTACTCATAAACACAGTTCTTCAAATCAGAGTTTATTAAAACTTTTCGCGGAATATAAAACATCAATCATTTGTTACAAAACATTAAATCTTTTCTTTGATACCATAACATAAAACCTTATATTTAAAACATCTTTACTTCTTTCTTCAGATGCCAGCCGTTCAATCCATGCCGTGTGTCATCCTCATGCTAACTCTATAATCAGCTCACCTGCGTGCATACTAAAAGTCAGCTACGCTAAGTGAGTTCTAGTTAATCAAGCAACTCATCATACAACCACTTCATACAATATATACGTATCCGAAGACACATAGTCCACTGTCTAACATGCCACTGTTTAACCACTTAATTACCCCTATAGCTTAGCCTCTTAATTACCCCTACAGCTTAGCCACTTATGCCACTATATGCCACTTGATGCCACCTTAATAACGAAGTCACGTATAGGCTTACCCTACCACGTACTATCGTCATGCCACTAACACTCTTACTAGACTCTGCCACTTCTATCACACTCTACCACTACTTGTCAACAGCACTCTTTATACCAATACAATATTTACATAATAAGCAATCGCATCACAGAATACATACACACTAACAACCTCTTGACAATCACTCTCCTTGACGATACGTGCAATATCCGAAGACCGTTCACGTACCGACAAGCATTACTTAATAGCTACTTGTATAACATCTATACACTTACCACTTAAGGTAAGTGTATTCACACTTTCGCATCTAACCTGCTTAACTTACCACTTAGCCTCTTATTTACACCAACCACCTTGCCACTTTGCCACTTTAATAACGTATAACGTTATGCCACTTTGCCACTTAATAACGTATAACGTTATGCCACTTTGCCACTTTAATAACGTAAAACGTTATGCCACTTTGCCACTTTAATAACGTATAACGTTATGCCACTTTGCCACTTTAATAACGTAAAACGTTATGCCACTTTGCCACTTTAATAACGAAGGCACGTATAGGCTTACCCTATCACGTACTATCGTTATGCCACTAACACTCTTACTATACTCTTGCCACTTCTAACACGTTCTACCTCTACTTGTCTACAACACACTTCCTATCATTTACATAATAAGCATGTCACATCAACAATCATACACACATAATAACGATGGCACGTACAGGCTTTCCCTATCACGCGCTCACGTTATGCCACTAACACCCTTGCTAGACTCTTGCCACTTTTAACACACTCTACCTCTACCTGCCTATATCACACTTCATATCAGTTCGGTATTTACGTAATAAACCAGTCACATCATAACATTCGTACACACTATCAACCACTTGGAATTTACTATCCTTGGCGGTACGTGCAATATCCGAAGATCGTTCACATACCGACAAGCATCATAAAATATATACCTCGTATAACATCTATAGCATACACTTACCACTTAAGGTAAGTGTATTCACACTTCACATCGAGTATGCACACAGCCCCGAAAACATAACAAGGAATGGGGCTAGAAACTCACCTGAATTCTGCTTCTTCCTCTGATATCTGTAAATCCCTTCCTTAACTGAGCTCGGCTGACTGTACAAGTTACACGTATCAATACTCGTCTGATCTAATCTGGTGGCCTAGTATTAGCTTACTTTAACTTATCGCTTTTAATTTATTTTCTAATCGAACTTGACTTTAGGCGAAGTTAAACCTCAGGCGAACTTGGCTTTAGGCGAAGTTAAACCTCAGGCGAACTTAGCTTCAGGCGAAGTTAAACCTTAGGCGAACTTGGCTTCAGGCGAAGTTAAACCTTAGGCGAACTTGGCTTCAGGCGAAGTTATCCTTAGGCGAACTTGGCCGTAGGCGAAGTTAAACCTTAGGCGAACTTGGCCGTAGGCGAAGTTAAACCTTAGGCGAAGTTACGCTTGAAGGCGAAGTTCATCAGGCGAACTTAATCTTGCAGGCGAAGTTATCGCGCAGCAGATCTGTTTGCCCATAACTCCTTCGTTTCTTAGCCAAATAACTCGATTTTGGTACCCACGGAATCGTATGATCGGCGCCTACAAATCCCAACCATCAAATCGGCCTAAAATCGACGTTTTAGGGGTCCGATTTGGGCAGTTTGGGTTTCGGGTCCGGTTAACCCATCCAATCCTAACCATTTTCAGTAATATTAGCTTTGTTGGATTTGTTCTTACCTTACCAACTCAGATCTATCAACAAAATCTCGGGTCTCGGCTTCGAATCTTGATCGGTTAGAATATGTGTGTTTTGAGTGTGTGAAGAAATAGATGTAAAATGAAGATATTCTTGGGATTTTGGGGGTATTTATATCCCTGAAATCCCATTCTTATTTAACCCAAATCCATAACCAACGTCCATTACCCGACACTAGCCCGACCCATACCAACTCCTACTCTTTTATTTATTTCCTGATAACCCGAGTAAACTTTCCCTCTATTATTAAGTAATATAATTAATATTATCTTGAAATTTCGGGATGTTACAAGTCTTCCCTCCTTAAAGAGGTTTCGTCCCCGAAACCTAACTTATTCCCTATAAAAGGAAAACTTCTTATATTTACACGCTTTATTGAATCGCCTTCGTTTTCTCTGTTACCCTTCTTACTTCCGACTTTGCAGTTATCGAATGGTGGTCACGTGTATTAGCTATTTAAGGTTGCTTGTCCATGAGGCCCTCAATGTACCAAGTCTCGCTTCGATCTTTAAGAGGCTTTGTCTTATATCATATTAATGCTAAAGCCTAAGTCGACACTCTATCACAACACGTCAATTTATCATGACTAACATGCATTCAGACAATTTGTACCATAATTAATAAACACAAAGGGACAACACAAACATCATCACTCAAGGAACTATTTAGTACAAGGATAGCAAGGCTAACAGGTAATAACAGTGGCCAGCTGTGACTAGCTGATCACGTTGCTTTCCGTGTCCTATACACTTCCCTTTATGATTCTATTTGTGCTGGTTCTACTTAAGCAGTTAGTCAAATCAAACAATCAATTATTCCTATCCCTATCGTTCACATATCTTTTCTTTCTCATTAACATATATCATTTAATCATACACTTTACCTTTACTGATCTTGCTTGAGCGACACATGGCATTCTTGAACTGGCATCTTCTTTCCTTTCTTACTTAAATCCCATTTTCTGTTCGAGTCTAAGCATGTAGGATGCTTAAATCTCTCGAACTTATGCTCTGATACCAACTTGTAAGGCCCCGAACCCGGTGACCCTACTTTAGCGTCGGATTTACTCATAAACACAGTTCTTCAAATCAGAGTTTATTAAAACTTTTCGCGGAATATAAAACATCAATCATTTGTTACAAAACATTAAATCTTTTCTTTGATACCATAACACAAAACCTTATATTTAAAACATCTTTACTTCTTTCTTCAGATGCCAGCCGTTCAATCCATGCCGTGTGTCATCCTCATGCTAACTCTATAATCAGCTCACCTGCGTGCATACTAAAAGTCAGCTACGCTGAGTGAGTTCTAGTTAATCAAGCAACTCATCATACAACCACTTCATACAATATATACATATCCGAAGACACATAGTCCACTGTCTAACATGCCACTGTTTAACCACTTAATTACCCCTATAGCTTAGCCTCTTAATTACCCCTACAGCTTAGCCACTTATGCCACTATATGCCACTTGATGCCACCTTAATAACGAAGTCACGTATAGGCTTACCCTACCACGTACTATCGTCATGCCACTAACACTCTTACTAGACTCTGCCACTTCTATCACACTCTACCACTACTTGTCAACAGCACTCTTTATACCAATACAATATTTACATAATAAGCAATCGCATCACAGAATACATACACACTAACAACCTCTTGACAATCACTCTCCTTGACGATACGTGCAATATCCGAAGACCGTTCACGTACCGACAAGCATTACTTAATAGCTACTTGTATAACATCTATACACTTACCACTTAAGGTAAGTGTATTCACACTTTCGCATCTAACCTGCTTAACTTACCACTTAGCCTCTTATTTACACCAACCACCTTGCCACTTTGCCACTTTAATAACGTATAACGTTATGCCACTTTGCCACTTTAATAACGTAAAATGTTATGCCACTTTGCCACTTTAATAACGTATAACGTTATGCCACTTTGCCACTTTAATAACGTAAAACGTTATGCCACTTTGCCACTTTAATAACGAAGGCACGTATAGGCTTACCCTATCACGTACTATCGTTATGCCACTAACACTCTTACTAGACTCTTGCCACTTCTAACACGTTCTACCTCTACTTGTCTACAACACACTTCCTATCATTTACATAATAAGCATGTCACATCAACAATCATACACACATAATAACGATGGCACGTACAGGCTTTCCCTATCACGCGCTCACGTTATGCCACTAACACCCTTGCTAGACTCTTGCCACTTTTAACACACTCTACCTCTACCTGCCTATATCACACTTCATATCAGTTCGGTATTTACGTAATAAACCAGTCACATCATAACATTCGTACACACTATCAACCACTTGGAATTTACTATCCTTGGCGGTACGTGCAATATCCGAAGATCGTTCACGTACCGACAAGCATCATAAAATATATACCTCGTATAACATCTATAGCATACACTTACCACTTAAGGTAAGTGTATTCACACTTCACATCGAGTATGCACACAGCCCCGAAAACATAACAAGGAATGGGGCTAGAAACTCACCTGAATTCTGCTTCTTCCTCTGATATCTGTAAATCCCTTCCTTAACTGAGCTCGGCTGACTGTACAAGTTACACGTATCAATACTCGTCTGATCTAATCTGGTGGCCTAGTATTAGCTTACTTTAACTTATCGCTTTTAATTTATTTTCTAATCGAACTTGACTTTAGGCGAAGTTAAACCTCAGGCGAACTTGGCTTTAGGCGAAGTTAAACCTCAGGCGAACTTAGCTTCAGGCGAAGTTAAACCTTAGGCGAACTTGGCTTCAGGCGAAGTTAAACCTTAGGCGAACTTGGCTTCAGGCGAAGTTATCCTTAGGCGAACTTGGCCGTAGGCGAAGTTAAACCTTAGGCGAACTTGGCCGTAGGCGAAGTTAAACCTTAGGCGAAGTTACGCTTGAAGGCGAAGTTCATCAGGCGAACTTAATCTTGCAGGCGAAGTTATCGCGCAGCAGATCTGTTTGCCCATAACTCCTTCGTTTCTTAGCCAAATAACTCGATTTTGGTACCCACGGAATCGTATGATCGGCGCCTACAAATCCCAACCATCAAATCGGCCTAAAATCGACGTTTTAGGGGTCCGATTTGGGCAGTTTGGGTTTCGGGTCCGGTTAACCCATCCAATCCTAACCATTTTCAGTAATATTAGCTTTGTTGGATTTGTTCTTACCTTACCAACTCAGATCTATCAACAAAATCTCGGGTCTCGGCTTCGAATCTTGATCGGTTAGAATATGTGTGTTTTGAGTGTGTGAAGAAATAGATGTAAAATGAAGATATTCTTGGGATTTAGGGGGTATTTATATCCCTGAAATCCCATTCTTATTTAACCCAAATCCATAACCAACGTCCATTACCCGACACTAGCCCGACCCATACCAACTCCTACTCTTTTATTTATTTCCTGATAACCCGAGTAAACTTTCCCTCTATTATTAAGTAATATAATTAATATTATCTTGAAATTTCGGGATGTTACAAATCTATTGTATATCGCATGTGACATTGGTTTTGCAAGTTTGAGGCTCGTAAAATCAAACCTTTAGGATATCAACTAACGATAATTGTTTAGTAAATGATTGTAATGTTTATTGTGTTTGTTTATGAATATTGTAATGTGTATTGTGATTTATATTTAATAAAGAAATTTAGATATTGTCGTTTTATTTATATTAGAGTCTTGCGAGCTATGAGCAATCAATTCGCGCCCCGGTATTTCCGTCTTCGGTTGGGGTGTGACAAAAATAACCAGTAGGGTGTGAAAATAAATTTTTAGAGTGAGACATAACCTCGAAGTAGTGCATGTGTGTACAACAATGATATAAAAATTAATTAATTAAATAAATGAGCTTTAAACAATTAGGACAAACACATAAGCAAGTATAGGACCTAAATATGCTGCTAGATCATTACGTCTAACAATTTATCCTATAGCATTCGGCTCTGATACCAATCTGTCGCACCCCAACTTAAGACGGAATATTTTGGGGTACGACTTATTGCTCAGTAACTCACAAGACACTATTAAATAAATGTTAATATCTAATTATTTTATTTGCATAAAATTGAAGTTCACAATTTCAAATTTAATACACATAACAATCTACATAACACGTTTTTATTGTTGAAATCCTAAGACAAGTCTACAAGCTTCAAACTTCAATCATCCAACCAAGCCACCTGTAACATGCATAAAAAATATATCTTTGTCAACAACAAATGTTGAGTGAGCAAAACACAATATTTGATATATATTAGTATTTAAAAGTTAATTCTTATGCGGTATTAACAAAAATTAGTTAAGAAAATAAGACTTTTCACCATAACACTCGTTCGGTCAAGTTTACTCGGACGACATTAACAACTAATAAAATAAATAAGTCTTTCTATCATGACACTTGTTCAGTCAAGTTTACTCGGACGCTGTATGATCATATTAATGAGGATGAGGCCAACAGCAACAAACAATAAACACCTTGACAATTAAGCATGTAACAATAATCGTGCAATACACATAAACGCATATAATAGAATTGTGGTTGGGTATTGGTACGCATTTTACCCGCAAAACAAAATAGAAAAGGGGTGTGAATTACTCACCTTAAAAGCAGACAGCAAGCTCAAACGAACAAAAGACAAACTTGTGAATCGAGCCGACCGACACGAAGGTAAATAACAAAAACTCTAAATTAAAAATAATATGACTTAATAATAGAGAATGAAAGACAAAACAAAACAAAACCAAGTTCTTGATGATTAGATCTTAAATCGGGAGTTAAATGAACTTACGGTTTTTAATTGAATAAAATAATAAAATTCGGTTTTTATAATAAAACCTCTGTAAAATTAAAATTTTATGAGTTTTGATCAGTTTGATTCGATTTTAAATATGCAAACTGAACTAGATAGAATATTAAAGTGAGGTAAGTGAGTTTTCGAGTTTTATCATACTCGAACCTGGAACTAGGTTGGATTCGCTTCCAACAAACCTTATATGTAAAAATGGCATGTTTGATGATTAGTTTCGGTAAAGATTTGTGTTTAACGAGTAATAAACGAAAGGAGCCTGATTTTTAGACATAAACACTAGAATTAGGGCTTTCATTCAATTAAATCCTAAAACACCTCAAATCCATGGAATGGATGACGGGGTTTTGATTCAAGTATGATACAGAACATAAAAGAATTATAAATTACCCGAAAATGGAAGAGGAAGATGGAGATTAAAGGTCGGGTTTGACCTTTTTTAGTCAACACTTAAAGAATACAAAAAAGAGGATGAATCTTGAAATTGAAAGTGATTTGAGAGTTATGAACAATATAATAGAGGCTAGAGATATGGGTATTTATAGAGATTGTTTTAACTTGTTAATTAGGTTAAAAGCCGTAGTTTGAAGAGAAAGTTTAGGTGTTTTAAATAATTGGAGAATAAATTAATCATAATAATAACAACAACAACAACAACAACAATAATAATAATAATAAAAGAAAGGACCGGATCCGTCCACTTTATATTTTTCTTTTTTTTAAATAATAATAATAATAATAGAGTTATATAAATAGGGATTAACTTTGTCAAATTGCAAAAAGTACCATATAGTTACATAAATGAAATAATTGATCTTTTATTCGGGTTTCGGGTTTGGAAAATAGCAAATGTTACAAGCATGCACATGCGAAGGGACAAAACATACACCTGCGAAGGGCATATGTCAATGTGTAACAAGATGGATTTACGACCTTTCATTGACTTATAACGTAACTTCCTTCATTTGCATTCTTTAAAATACTCATACTTTAAGAAAACATACATTCATTCTTTTAAAACATATATACGTCATTCCTTACCAACATGCACATACCCCAAATCATGCTAAAGGGGATCTAAAACTCACATGGCTACATGTGCTTCTAACCAACAAGAGTCGTGACAATCCCATACTTGAGTCAACTAAACAAACTTTCAGTTGAACTTTCTTGTACTTAACCAAATTTCACTTCAGGCACGCTTTCGCTTAAACAAACTTCAACATGAAACAAATTTTTTAGTTGCACAAACTTTCACTTACACGAACTTTCACTTGAAACAAACTTCACGTGAAACACATTTTCGCTTAAACAAATTTCCTTGAACTTTCTTAACCTAAACAAGCCAAAAATGACGATTGTTCCTTCTTCCAAAAATCTTTTAGATACTCATACATGTAAATCATAAACCCCAAATTTTTCATAAACTGAAAATAAGAAATGAAAAGTAACTTTTAAAACTTAGTACTACACATGTAATGCCAATGATATTAGCTCAACTACTATCGGAAGATAAGTAAATATTTAGGCTAGAGACCGTAAGGTCTTAGGTTCGAATACGGTCGGGTTTTATCCTAGTGGACATTCAAGAGGTAGATTCTCCCTGGAAAAGAAGATGAGCTTAAGATACCCAACGTTGTCTTCAATCGTAAGCTTGTGATCACCTTTTGTCATTGAGTTACCTAAAAAATAAAAAATAAAGAAGTAAAGAAATAAATAAAACATGTGACATGGACCAAACTACACCGAACACCTGTGTAATTAACTCATAAATCAATCATGTCAAAAATATTAGAAATCAATAATAATATTTAATGTTTGTAAGGAGATATAAGAAATTAACCCTATAAACTAGGCCATGTTTTCTAAAATAATAACGTTACATAAAATCAAACATTATCTTTTGCCAACGGTTGGATTAAGCAATGCGACTGATAGAGATTGACAAAGTCCACACGCAATTCCGTTGTGTTCAAATATAAATCCATTCTTCTCCACCCACCACCAATTCCGTCACACTTTTCTTCAACAAAAGGGTACCTGTGTTACAAATGACGGACACCATCAAACTACCACTTCCTCCGGCCAAAGCTTATCTTTACAACCAAAACAGACGAAATCCAATTACTCACCGCCGTAACCGCGGCCGCGGGTGCTTGTGCTTCTGCTTCTGGTTAACCCTTATAATAATCTTCATCATAATGCTCGCCACCCTTCTCTACCTCCTCTACCGCCCTCACCGGCCCGAATTCTCCGTAACTTCACTCAAAATCTCCAAATTCAACCTCACAACCGCCACCGACGGCACCACTCGCCTTACCGCTAACTTAAGCCTCACAATGGCAACAAAGAATCCGAACTACAAGATCGAGTTTTACTACGATCGTTTCACGCTTGCATGTGTAAGTGTAACAGATGGTACTGATATCGCCAACGGTTATTCTGAAGATAACTTGGTTGTTAGTGAGCCGAATAATGTTACGATTATTCATTCGTTGTTGAGTAGTGATTCTCGGCTTCTGGAAACAGAGACTGTGAGTCGAATTAGGTTATATTTGAAGAGGAAACTAAGGCTAAAGCTCAAGATACTGCTTAATACTCGAGCTGTAATGAAGGTTGGATCGTTTAAGAGCAAAAAGGTTGGGATTAGGATCAAATGTGACGGAGTTCGTAGCGTGATTCCGAAATCCGGTGGTGCAGGATCTCATACTTTGTTGTCGTCATTGTCTACAACTGTTTCGGATGCAAAATGTGAGGTTGATTTCCAGACCAAGATATGGAAATGGACCTTTTGAAAGGTTCTCTTACGGTAGATACCTGGGCAACCAAAGACGAGGAAGGGCGACGAAATGCTTCAGGAAGTTGAAAATAAACATGGATCCGGAGATTCCCGTTTTGTTTATGCAGAATCTGTTAAAAGTTTTGTTATGTTTATATATATGTTATTATACGGCAATTAATAGAAAATAAAGAGCCAAATGATTTAGAGAATTTATATGATATCGGGCTGTGTACAAGTTAGATGTTATTATTTGTTTGATGTTATAAGTTGATTATATTCAAGAATTAAAAAAAAAAAACAAGTTACGGTCTTCACTGGTTACAAATAAATTGGCGAGACAAGTAAACCCACGTCATAATAGGTCAAGTCATTTATTAGATTTATTGTTTCACACAGCTAGGATGCTTTTCAATACATGTCTATGAGTACTAGTATACACCCATGCGATAGAGTGGCAAAAACAATTTACAACCTTGTACGGTTACTTTACCAATCTTCTCTTGATATATCGTATAATACTGTCAGTTGGTTTTTCTTATTTATATCGTTGATTATATCTATGCCATGAGCCGTATGTCTTAATTAAATAATAACGAATACACAAATAAGAAACTATTTTATCTTATACTATATATAATATAGGAGTGAGGGACCTCTTAAATTTTAAGAGGTACCACTCTTGTTGCATATTATACAAGTAACAATAACAATGAATATAATTTTAATAATACTTATGGTCTTTGCATATTCAAAAATACTTTACAATAATGGTCCTTCAAGTTCAATTAAGTTTTGTTAATTTATTAAATAGTTACGCATTTCCCCCCTCATTCTAAACCAACTACCCCCACGACTTTTTAACGGCCATAACTTTTTCACACGTTAATATTTTTCCTAAAAAATTACACCATAAAAACGAGCATTTTATTCTCTTTAATTTGAATATGGTATTTCTCTAGTTTATTAATTAAAAAAAATATCATGTTACGTGATTCCTAGTTATTACCGGCAACAGGTCAGGCAAGTTTGGCTAATGGTGTCGAAGCGAGTCAGGGTTGGAACAAGTTAATTCAAAAAAAGGGTTAATTTAGTTCATATCGGGATGGGTTTAGATCGAAAGGGGTCATGTTAAAATGGGCTTTGGGTTAAAAACGTTTTCGGCTTGGAACATGCCCGTCAAAACGGATTGGGTTAAAAAGTAGTTTACTTGAAATTACTGTACATTTCATCTTTGCTTCTTTATTGTCGCTACCGATTGCGCGTGTTAAGCAACATTTAAGCGAATGGCATTGTTTATACATATCGGATTTGCTAGTGTATAAGCGTTATGTGGCACGCTTACTATCACTGGTTACACGCCCGATGCCATGTTAAATGCATACCACCGTCGGGTTACGCACGTACCATTGCGAGGTTACAAACGTACTAACACCAGTTGTGTTTGCACGTACACCGCTGCATCGCGCGGGCACCTGGCTCGTCAATTCATAAACATTTATTTCAAAATAAATATCTAAACATACAAATTAGAAAACAATCACAAAATAGTAATTTAAAAACAAAAATCTACATGTTAACTAATTGCATTGTGATAAAAATCAATTTATGTATATATAGGAGAAGTATAGAATGAAAACCCACTTGAGTTGTGAAAACCCTATGTAACATCGTTTTTTTTTTTTTTTTTTTTTTGCACATGTAATATATGATGTTACATTTAATACAAAATATCAAACAATAAAAAAAATTGTTTTGCTATTTTTTAACATTTTTTACTAACTTTTAGATATGTTTTCAGGAGAAAGAAAATGTTATTTTGTATTTACATTTTTTATTAACTTTAATTGTGAAGCACAAGATTCAAACTTTAATTAAAAACTTGTTATTGAAAATGAGTTTCTATAGTTTTCACAAATCAAGTGGGTTTTTATTTCAACTTAACCCTATATATATATATATATATATATATATATATATATATATATAGGGGAGGGTTATAGTAAAAAGAAGTAGTTTCCTAGGAAGGCTAGGAAAAAATCATAGCCATTGGATCATGTTAATCAATGGTTGAGATTTAAAATCACAAAAAACCGACATAGTTTCCTAGAATTACTCTTTCACTATTATAACCGACATGGTTTCTAAAATTATTCTTTCATCGTAGATTATAATGCCATATATATATATATATATATATATATATATATATATATATATATATTGTAGCAACCCCAAAAACAGGGCTAATTTTTTTTTGTTTGAAAACCCACCGTTAGATACCGAGTGTGATGTTGGTTGAATAGTTGAAGTGAATTATAAATTAATGTGCTTGGCTCGAACAGATGAGATGACAACTAATGGGACGGCGTATTGATTGTGTAGACTTTGGTAGAGATAGGGATAAGTTTAATAACAATACCATAATTTATAACATGGGCTCGACCCAAATTAATCAAACGAGACCGCGACTTGTTTAACCCAAACAAACCTAAACGCGATAACTCCAAAAAGTTTACGAAGTATTCCATAATCATTTAAGTCATGTCAGGTGGGTGTCCGAAATATTTAACCCAAACCTCAAACGGTTTCTTATAGTACTGACCGGTCACTGAACCTAAATGAAACAAAAACTGGTTAACATCTAACATCAAAACAATAAACGGGCATGGCCCAATATTCCAGATATTAACCTGAACCCAATAATAAGTCGAGATATATAATAAATATTTAAATCTTACCCTATATCTTAAAATTATATGATTATCGGACCGTTTACTGCTTATCTCTAAACCGATCCAATCGAACCAACAGTTAACGGACCCACCCGTCTGAACTATCTTAGCATCTTATCATGATAATTAACAATCAAAAACCTATGTTTTATATACAAACTCCAATTTCTTTATTTTATAAAATAGGTGTTTTAAATTTATACAATTTAAACAATATTCTAAATTTTATCAAGATCCTAAAGATCCTAACTAGCCAATCCAGACGCTCTCTTCTCTGCCCCCTTCAGAACTTGCAGCCAATTCACCCAATAAAATTTCATGCATTCATCTTCAATCAAGAAATCTTGTAATCCTTTAAAATATCAAATCTTAAACACTCTTATAATCGCCTGCAATATTGCTCTATGCTCTCTTGAAGAACCGAACCAGCCCAAGAACAAGAAGAAAACTGGCCCTAAGTCTATTGGTCTCTGCTCTCTCTTTCAACCAAGAAACCTGCAAATCAATTCTTTTACAACCTTACACGAAATAACCTCTATAACCTGCTGCAAGTCATAGACAAATCTCATCATCATCTATCGAATCAATTTCCAGCTTCATCCTCTCAAGAGTGCGAGTTTTGTTTACAAGAACACAAGTATTCGGGTAACCATGTATTGTTATAATCAATGTGTTCAATCCATAATCTGTTCTTTACAATCATTCTATTGATTCTAATGTTATTATAAAAATTCCCATACCCAAAATTCCTCCTCTCGTGTTATCGGATTGCACTAAGAACGGGAGCAACCTAACCTGCGGAAATTATCCAGTAACCAGAAGCAGCATCCGTGAGTTCGCACTTATCATCTTTATCGTCTAATCCTAAGTGTTTTGGAACCCATGTGTTGTCCGGTGAATGACCAGCTCTATACACGATGAATCAAAATCATGGACTGGTCATTAATATTTACAAGTCTAAAATCCTAAACGAAAACAAACCAAACAAACGGGATATAAACTAATCCATTTAACTTGTTAAACTAACCAAAACACCTGGAGATTATGACTGGTTTTGAAGCTTTAAATATTACAATATGTGCAGCCCCAAAACCATGCCCAAACTTATGGGCCATCCGGTAACTCGTTTAAGGGTAAACTAGCTTGCAAACGAACCCGAAAAGTGACCTTATTAACATCTGTACATTTAACAAAAAGTTCCATAAGTTAAACATGCATATTTAAGAACTCAAACCTGGTAAACACCAGCCCCAAAAGTTAATATCCAACCGAGTAAGAAAAACCCCCGAACCGACATTTTGGTGACCTTTTGATAAGAAATAAGCCGTGCAACCCAAGTAATAGTATGATATCTTTTTGCAGCCATAAAAATAACATTTTGATGATATATAATCTGACACGTAACCACTTTACATGAATTATCGCATTTTAAACCGAATTATGTCCTTAACGGGCCAAAAACCTTAAACCGCAACATTAACCAAAACCCTAGTCGTTTTATGAACCAAGATATGACATTACATCATATTTTATTATATTTTAACTGAGCATAGCTGATTTGATGATCAAAACTGAGTTTTGTTGATTATATAGCTAAAAGGGTATTTTTGGGACAAACCTTGGACGAGTTATATTCGTAAATTGTGTTTACACACGAATACTATTTCAAACAGAAACATATATGATTTTTTTTTACTAAAAACAAGCTATAAAATATTTAGGACTAATTTAGTTAGGAAAAGAAACCCGCTTACTAGCCTAGACGCGTGTTTCGCTTAAAACCGACAATGAACAAGCATAGATAAGATTAATTGTTTCAAAATGATAAAATACATGTTTTTCCTAGAAATATACTTAAAACACATTATATTAATTATATATAATCTAACCCAAAGCCATTTTGCATGAATCTTCGCTTTAAAAACCGAACTAAGACCCGAAAGAGTCAAAACCGGGCCCGTTAGCGAAACTGCAGCTAAGAGCATCTTTCAAAACCCATGAAATTCCAAAACAACCTATTTTTATGTATTACAACAGGTCCTAACATGGTAGATGACCAAAAGTGAGTTTTTGTTAAAAACATAACAAAAGGGCATTTTTGGAACCGGTTATTTCTCAAAAACTGAGAAGATAAATGTATGGTTTTGAAACTGAAACCTATAAGTTAAAATGACTTAAATATAAGTTATAAAATATTAAAGGACAAGTGGATTTAGAAAAGGGGCCCTTTTACAAGTTTAACATTGTTATTTCGTTAAAACTAACGAACAGGGCCTGCTTTTAAAGATTAAAAGACTTCAAAAATATAAAATGAATATTTTTTCCAGAATTTACAATTAAAATAATTTATTATAATGTTATAAAACATTTTTGATATTTACAACACCCTTTTTATTAAGGAAGAGCGTTTAAACGCGAGTTACTAGTAAAACCGACGTAATCCGAACGAGCATTTGAAAAATATAAAACTATAAAGTTTCTAATTTTTAATAGCAAGTATGAGCCAATAAAATCATAATATGAGTGTTTACTTATTTTACAAAAACTATCCAAGTCTTAAACTCGGTTTTTGCCAAAATAAACGTTAAAACGAAGGTACGAGGACTAAAAACGGTATAACCCCAAAATTCTGAAATATTAGACCTACAATAACTCATTTTTATTATATAAGTAATTCTGGAAAATGATAATTTTCAGTTACAAAAGTATTCGTTTATTTAAACTATTCTTTCAAGACGTTTCGTTAAAAACCGACAACACCAGTGATAACCGGTATTGCCAACTTTTGTAAACACAAGACATTGTTGTTTTAAACAAGAATCATCAAGATTAATATATATATATATATATATATATATATATATATATATATATATATATATATGTATATATATATATATAACTTCTATGTTCATACAGTGGCCCGAAACCTAACCGAAAGCTCGAACTTTTCAAAAATGGAAACTTTATCGAAACCTGACAAGTAAACTGAGGTAACTAAAACTCTTAAGAGTTTAACTATGATACTTATACAACAACACCAATATTGTAAAATTATTTAAGTGTAAACTTTCCATAAAGGGGAACTTTATTCACCGGGAACCAAACATATTGGTCGGCAGTTAGAATTAGCTAATACACGATACCCATAACGAATTTTACATTATTGTCCAATAACTTATTGTTGATTGATATATATAATAAGCGTACTTGGTGGTTCCTAGCATAGTTGCAAGCTCATAGATTGTCTCTCATTTACACATATTGCATACAGACCGAGGTGAGTTTTGTGTTGCCCATTTTACTTAACCATTTTGGGCTGGATGCATGCTGGGTTTACTTATGGTGTGATGTTTATCAAGAATTATTTTCTACCATGTTTTTGTCCCACTTTAAATTACGCAATCATTAACTCAGGGAGTGAGCCTATGGCTCGTATGGGTAGTACTATTTGGGAGACCCCCACGCACAGTGAACCTATGTTGGGTAAACCACAATAAGGTCTGTGAACCGTTGCGGCATATGACCTAACGTTTGGATTATTGCTTGGCAGAGTAATAATCGGGGATGGGTGTCGTTCGGTTGTAAGTCGAGGGGAGGCTTATGATCGAATGCAGGATTGATTGTGGACTTGATTGATGTGCACCATGCTTTATACTTACATACACACAAACTTTTACGCTTTTACACATTAACTCTTTTATGTGTATGTGAGCTAAACTCACGAACTCGCCAACTTTTTAGTTGACGCTTTTTAGCATGTATTTAGGTACATTGAGGATAAAAATTTGGTTAGCATTGTAATGAGTATGACTAAGGATAGAGGCGTATGTCGAACATGAACAATGAAGATTAGATGCCAAGAAGATTGGTAGAACCTAACACAGGATTGCAGCAGTGTCAGAGATGAGATAGTTTTATAGTTACACCTTGTCTTAAATACATAGTGCAAGCGCTGTAACTTATTTTTATTAATAATATTCCGCTGCTTCCATTTGGTACCAATTTGTCAACGAAACTCCTAGCCCCCATGGCAGGTGTGACATATATATATATATATATATATTCTAAGTATAAAAACTAAAGTTACAAAATCTATTAACTTACCTTCTTTTGAAAAAAAACAAAAAAAAAAGGAACTCTCCAAATACTTGCCTATAGGGTTGTGGTTATTTAAAATCCCTAATGTGAATATTTGACTCCAAATGGCTTCAAGTGTGGCTTTTTCTCCCTTGATTTCATTTGTTGAAATTCGAAAATACCAGTCTGACCCTTTGTAAACACTCCTATATCTACCTTTCTCTAAAATATTCTTCGCAATAAAATGGTCAATTGTGGCCAGAGTTGCTTAAATATATACCTCTTCAACACTGTGCAATAATAAAACACAATATATTATCAAGAGAAAAAAAAAACAAGAAAAAAAACTAAGACGCCTGCTCACATACTCACTCCATGTTCCATGAGCCAACATTCCAAGCAAATCAAGGTAAATAGGGTACGCCGGCCATTTAGAGATCCGCATCTCGAAAGCTGTAATCTTAATTATTGGGCCCACACGCAGAAAACGATGTGACAATCATCACTGATTTGTAGACATTTATAAGCTCCTACAAAAAGATAACCAATTACTTTGACCAAACCCCCAAAATAACCAGAAGCATCTTCGTTTCCAGGAAATTCCGAATTCCCATAAGGCTGAGGGGTGTGGGGCTTCAACGGGGGCGCTAGAGCCCCTCCGCTCGCGCCCCCAGGCGCTAACACCACACCACCGGGGCGCTAACGGGGGCGCTATCGCGAAAAACAATGCAGGCGTGAGCTGGTTAGCGGGAGAAGAGAGAGAGGAGCACACCTTTTGAGGTATTTTGGACCGTTGGGAGCCGAAAAAAACAAAAAATATATATATTTTCTATATAGGTTTACGAAAAAAAGCTGTTGAGCTCATATTAAATTAAAAAAAAAATATTTTCTTAAACTATAAATATATACCTTTATAAAATATACTTCATTTCACAATTATACACATTTCCTCCTAAAATCCTTTCAAAACTAACACAAAAAAAATATCGTTGTTTGAATATATTTATAAAAAAATAAAAAAAAAATTTCGCTGGAGCCCCTGCTGAAGCCCCTCCACACCAGGGGCCAGGGCTCCAACAACCCCCTTATCCAGTTTCTCTCTCTGCCACACGTCATAGTATTATTGGTTGGAGCCCCCACTAAAGCCGCCATTAAAGCCCCCCACACCCCTCAGCTTAATACCTGTGATCCACCTCTTCATAATACAACTCCTAGGCTTTCTTTTGGTCGCCTATAAGGCTGCCACTTTCTAATTACCCTTGCCTCAAATGATGATTCTTTGGTCGCCTATCAGTACAATCCAAAATTGAGTTAAGTGAAAGTGACAATGAGCGTAGTTGTTGCAGATAATTTGAATTCATTATCATCGTACTCAGTATATCCCACCAATAGCAATGCTATGGTAGGGTCTGAGGAGGGTAAGATGTAGACAGTCTTACCTCTATCCCATAGGGATAGAGAGGCTGCTTCCGGTGAGACCCCCGGCTCGATAGTAGTTTTGCATCAAGCCTTGGACATAAGACACATAGCACTCAATCATCAGGGACACCGGCTGATTGGTGCATGTGCCCTTGTCTTTCGGCTATCAACGCCACCACATGATGCCTGATTAACCTTCCGCCACTTTTAACGTTATTTTCACGAGATTAGTAAAATAACGTCAAAATTAGTGCACTTTTACTTTTGCCCACTCGAGGGTTCACACATATATACATTATATGCGCGCACCCGCAAGCAGGGCGTAGATAATTTGAATTAAACAATGTAAATTTATAAACACAAAGGATTATAGAAACCTAATTTGGAATCACGTAATTCACAAAAAAAAAACTACTTATGCATACAAAAATTGGGCCAAATTTTATAAAAATCAAAATTTTCAAGGGAAAAAAATAACATGAAGCACGTTTGAGTTTTTAGGTGGAAAATTAACATCTTGCGTGTACATGTTATAGACTTTAAAAAAACTCACTGCTGCCATTTTTGAAATTTCAAGTTTTTTTCATTTTAAAAGTGCAACTTTTTTCATTTCAAGTTTTATCCAGATTCCTTTGCATTTAAAAAAAATGGCAGTTTTATTTAAAATATTTTTTTTAAATAGAACATACCGGTTCTGCATGAACCAGTTCATAACCATTAACTCAACAGAACCCAACCAGAATTCATCATATTGTCGACCATTTTACCCTTATTATTAAACTGATTAAAATAATGATCTTTAGCTACCATATGTGCAGCATCAATGAATAAGGTAATACAAGAGCTCGAATTTAAAGGTTTTCTCAAAATTTACAAAAATAATTAATGAATAATTAATAAACAAGCCGAGCTGAGCTCGAGTATGAAAAAACAACTCACGAGCTTAAGCTTTAAAAAAAAGAGGTCAAAACGAGCCAGTCTCGAGCTCACGTAAGTCAAAGCAATCCAAGCTCGGGCTCGGCTTGTTTACACCCCCAAGATGCTAGCGTACGTATTGTTTAATAATAACTTTATGATATGGTTAGATAATGCTGCATTATCTAACAATATAGGGCACACATACATAGAGTAAAATGAGTATAAATATAACATGGGCAGATAATGGATTTTACTTCTATAACATGGTTACCAGTAAAAATACATAATAATTTACCTTGCCTTGAAGCAAATGTTCTTTGACTAGAGAAGACACCATCAACAAATTTTATAAAGAAAAGAATATTGGCATTGTTGAGCACGCCTTCTTTCAAGGACATCATATTAACCTGTCAGCACAAAGAAACCAAATCATTCTTCAACAATGGCAAATTAACATTATGTATGTGTGCCCTATATTGTTAGATAATGGAGGTTGTATGAAGCTTAAGGAAGTTTTTAAATGGTTGTTTATGTAGGGTTTATGTCTGAATATTTATGTATATTTTGTTGTGTTTTGGACTTGCTGTAGTTATTTTATATATTATATAATGACTCATTAGTATATTAATTTTATTTATGCTTATATGGTTTTAAATTAATGTGAATAGTTCAAAAGGTAAAATTGTAAATTAATTAATATATGAATTAAATATGGGAATGTGTTGAAATGGGTTCAAATAAGATGGTCTAGTTTTGTGGTAAAATGAGGCGGTGTATGTTAAAATAAGGCGGTTTTGTTTTGTTCAAATAAGACAGGTGATTGTTTGATAAATAAGACGGTTTTTTGTTTGTTCAAATAAGGCGGTGCATATGTTCAAATAAGGCAATGCATATCAAATATAACGATACCTTTTATGACAGTCAACTGTCATATTTAATTGGAAAACGCAATATTTTGCTCATTATTTTTGTACCGATGAAAGTTGAAAGGAGACACTCAAATATTGTAAACTAAAGTATTTGTATTTTGAAGTTAATTATGAAAGGAATAATGCACTGACACTTGACAAATTCAAATAAGACACCTACATTATTAAAATTTGTTATTTCGAAGCATAAACTTTTATTTCACATCTTCAAAACACAAATGGTCGTTGCTGAGGTTACTAATTTCATGTGTTATAGTATTCACACAGAAAAAATATGGTATTTGCATAATGTTAATAAGGTAAAAGTCATACGGCTTTTTTTTTCAAGTGTCTATTTGTTATTTGAATGCATCTTGCAAAGATGACGATATTGTTAACAAAAACTAACAACATTGAATCTAGTTTGTAGACTTATAATGGCTGAATAACTAAAGTTGAAGTGTTAGCAAGGGTAGATTTCTTTTGATAACCACTTTGAGTTTTAAGAACTCGAAAGAACTCAACGTAACAATTTTTTTTTTCGAACTTATTTTTTGCACATACGTAATATATGTAGGTTACATATACATAAAAAAAATAATAGAATTTTTTACGAACCGAGTCGACTTTTTACATAGGTGTAACAGACTTTTAAATTAGTGTGTTGTACATCTTTATTCTCTCTGCTACTTTAATTTTTTAATCACATTTAATTTCAACCACATAATCTAATTAAATGTGTGGTCAAGAATGAAGTTCTTAAGTTCTTAAAATATCCCTACCCGTGTTAACAAAGCATATATAGGAGGGATAATTGGAGAACTTTATTGAGTTTTAAGAACTTAAAAACTTCATTCTTAACCACACATTTAAGTAAAGAAATTATATTATATGGTTGAAATTAAATATGATTAAAACTTAAGTAAGAGAGAGAATAAATATGTAAACTGATTACACTAATTTAAACATGTGCTACACCTATGTAAAAAGTTGACCTGGTACATAAAAAATTCTGTAATTTTTTATGTACATGTAACTTACATATATTACATACATGTAAAAAAAATTCAAAAAAAAAAATTGTTACGTTAAGTTATTTCGAGTTCTTAAAACTCAAAGTGATTCTAAAAGAAAAAATCAATCACACACACCAGATTGTTTCTCTTTTTCATGTTGAAGTGTTGGAAGAGAAACAAACTATCTTAAAAACTGAAACCCTAAGTTCCTGCAAAACCAATACCTATCAATTCATAAGCACTAATGTTCTATCGATTGATAAATCAACTACAGATCGGTCCTTAGAAAGCATCGGAAAGGTCAAAAACTCAGAAAGATTACCTTGGCTGCCTCGATCTACCGGGAACAGGACATGCACCTTCCGATCTAAGCCAGAAATCCATCGTTGTTATCGACATGTTCGCGAAACAGACACATCTGAGCCCAATATGCTTCTTTGTTGTCGACGGGTTCACAATTTGTTTCAGGGTCGCTTGAGAGAGACGGCGAGCCGGAACCTCGCTAAAGAAGATGAGAGAGAGAGAGAGAGGAGAAGACATGAAGATGAGAACCAAAAGTGAATTTCAAAACCCATTTCAAAAATCAAAAGTGCAAAGCATGCCAAATGTTCCGTGGATACCTCTTCTCCTTTCATGTTCATCAAAGGATTGCACACCGTGCTTTAAAATTTATACACTCTTAAACTTTCAACATCTTAACATTCTCTCTCCAATATCTATTAGACTGTGTGTCAGGTTGAAGCCATCCTAAGATTCATCATATCATATTACGCCACGTGGTGCTAACTGTATCTAACTCTTCATTCATTGCTTGCTTGCGCCACCGTTCACCCCATCCCGTTATGGTACGCCAGCCGTTCGCGCCACATACCCTCCCTTTAGCAGCCGCTAGCCAGTTAGCGCCTGCTCACGCCACCGTCGCTTACACTATCTCGGTACGGTGTTTGCCATCCAGTGGCTCGTGACACTGGCTCGCGACAGCCGGTGAAGTGCCACAACGTATAGTCTTATATATAGTAATAGATTGTTTTCCGAAAAAGTCTATGGAATATGTATGTGAATTTAAAATAGTGCAATATATTGAATCGTACATGCATGATGGCTCTCAACTCAAAAGTAATCACTTGATTGAAGTTGCATACACATTAATTGGACACGCGGTTTGCCTAAGATAAGATATAGTGAGTGAGTGAGTTTGTTAGAGAAAATAGGGATTTTATGATTTGGCTGTATTAATAAAACAATAATATCTCTACAAATCTGATGATTAATGAAAACCCCACCGACCCCCATTCGTTCGATTTATAGCCGTTGTGACCCATAATCCAAAACCCTAATATATATTTTCATTCTTATTCAACTCCAATTTCTACCTGCCTTCCAATTATAATTACTTTCTTTCTTCTTCTTCTTACTGTCTTTCTTGAATTGCATAATCCTAAACCCTAATATTTTCATTTTTAATTTCAATTATTTTCTTCCATCAATGGCGACAGAAGAACCCATGATGACGAAAGAAGAAACAGGCAGAATATGCATTGCCCAGTTCTTGGCTGCCATGAACTATCACGATCCCGACCTTCAAGCCACCATCAAAACCATGCGCAACAAACTCCTGGAAATCCAACAAAAGAAACCCATTCGAAAGATCATCTTCAAGTTCCGTGGTTCCAAACCCGTCGTTCTTCACAAGCGTCCACACTCCGAAACCCTAGCTTCTGGTAATAATAATATTAATGATGCCGTTGAAAAAGATCGTAAGCGACAGAAGATGGTGACCTAGAACACCATTAATAATAATAATAATAATGGCTGCACGCAGTCAACAAAAACATACCCTAATTCTAGTGATCAGAAGACGAAGGATTTCATAAAGAGCGTGGGCGGGTCGGAGGCCGAGTTGGTGATCGAGAGGAGGCTGACGGTGTCGGATGTGAGTGGGAATCTGGGCCGGCTGCTGATACCGGTCAAGAACCCGGGTTTCCTGACGGGAGAGGAGAAAGCAATACTCGAAGAGAAGCAGAACGTAAGCGTCTTGGTGTTCGATCCAGAAAGGAGAAAAGTGGCGTTGAATCTTGGCAAGTGGAAGATGAGCAAAGAATATTACGTTCTGAAAACCAACTGGAACCAGGTGGTGTGCACAAACGGCCTCAAGGAAGAGATGGTGATAAGGGTTTTATTGTTTAGGGATGTCCAGCAGAAACTGTGCTTTGCAATTGATCGTGTCGCATGATGACGTAATCTGGGTATATTGTAGGTATCATATGTGGTTTGAAGTGATACATATGTAATTAAGGTGGTATCTACTGTCTAGCTAGGAAACTCATTACACTACTGTTATGGTTTTGTTTGTTCAAACTCCTATTGAATGAATATATGATTCTTGAATGTCCTCAAATGTTTTTTTTTTTTTTTACTAGAAAATGAATAGTAGTTCAAAGTGTTTTAATTGGGTCGTTTGCTACTGATCATTTGGTGTGTACGTAGAAGGCCCAAGGATTGTAATATAAAGATATGTGATACTAGGGGCAAATTGGTCAATTTACAAAGTTAGGACATAAGCGGTCATAGGAAAAATTTGGTCACGGCTGACTTTTTCTGGGTCAATTATGATATTTGGAGATTTTACTTTCCTTATCAGCGTTGACTTGTCAAGCATGTTTGACCAATTTCTGGGTCAACGTTGACATTTGATGGAGTCAGCCTCTCATACACTATCTTGATCAGAATGGTGGTGGGCTGCACTTTGTTATTTGGCCGGGAAGTAGGTGCGATAAGCAACTTAATGAAGCAATCATCTTGATGGAAGTCTACAAAGATTATAAGTTGTTTATAGGCATCTAAGTTGCAATTACAATCTTTCTTGAATTGCATTGGGGAAAGATCTATAATCTAGGTGGAGTCCCAAACTTCCAACTTACAGCAAAAGGGTGTTTTGGGAATTACTGAAAGTCTGCAAAAGCAAATTGGTTTGGCTAATTCTTTTTTATTGTACAAACTGAACTTTTTGGCCAAACTTTATTCAGCTGACCATAAGGGGAATTTGGGAATTGTCTCGAAATCAAAGTTTACGCAGGATTATGACTTTAGTCAGGTCAAAGTCAATGTCTGGAGCGTAACTACTTTTACGGTCAATGTTGACCAAACTGTTTAGAGTTTGGTTGAGGTAAAAAAAATGGTTCAGTGGAGTTTTGGAATGCTAATACTTCCTTTTGGGATTACTGGGCTTGTGAATGCAAAATGAGTCAAAATATGATTTGGTAGTATTTTGGAATAAATTGATCCTTTTATGAGACTCAATCTCAAATCCAATATTAAAAAATAATAGTAGAAAGATTATAGCTTAAAGTGTTGGTACTGATCTTGATCTTGGGCTAACAACTGTGTTCTGGGGTGTTAGGTTTTGACATTTTGACTGATAATTTTTGCTGGTGGTTTGGGGCCTTGGGCTTGCTAAAGACGAATGTGCTCAGCAAAAAAGAATTGTTTTGCTTGGGTTTAGGGATGAGCAAATGGTACCGGCATCAAGTTTCTAAAAAAATCGGGATGGGTATCGGTCGGTATCGGTATTTACCTTTTGCGTACGGTACCGAACCGAGCATTTTCGGTACCTGTACCAAGTTTTTATAAAAGTTGGGATCAGGAAATTCGGGAACGATACCGGTCTATACGGGTATGTTACCGAGCTCATCCCTACTTGGGTTGCATTTAAGGAAAGTGACCTGCCAGTTATTGTTTAGTTATACTACAATGTGGTATTGTTGTTAAAGCCTCACTCCCTACGTGACATTGACGTAGCGTTTTAAATAGCAAGCTTGTTAAGCTCCACACAAATAGCCTTAAAGGTCAATGATACAGGATGGCAATGGATCAGGTTTGAGACAGACTTAGATAACCCCCAACCACATAATTATAAATGTGCCCCAAACTCATATGGTTTCTAACGTGTAATTACCATCGGGTATTGGGCAAACCATGGACTTCGCGTAAACCCATTAGTTTATTAAAAATACCCGTCGGGTATACCCGACTCAAAACTCATTGAGTGTCTATCGGGTTTTGACAATATATAAATAATCAGTTACGTTAGGTAACTATATATTAATCAACTGCAAAAACTTATTACAGTAAATAAATGTCTCAAATGGCTAATCAATTAGAAAAAATAATTGAGTAATATATTTATATTAAATAAATAAAGAAAGATAATTATGTCGGGTACTCGGTTAAACAGACTATGTTATCGGGTAATTGGGTCGAGTAAATATCACAAATACCATATCCGTCCTGGACCAGCAAAAATATTTAAAAATAATCCCAATCTCGTCTCATACCCTAATGAATAGGGTATTTACCGTCCCAAATGTTTCAAGTTTCAAGTTTTTTTTATTGTGTTCAGGTTTTCTTGTCATCCCTAGTGTGTCTGACTGTCTGCACTCAACATAATCAATCAAAACCAAAAGATAATAATAAACAAATAACACAAAATATAAACAAATCATCTTCCACAATTTGAATACCTCAATACAAAATGAGAGAATTGGATGAACCATCGAAACCAATTAAAATTTTAAACCAGTTTAAAATTTATATGGTTTAGTCTACCGTTTTAACTTTCGAAAAGTGGGTTGGACAAGGTCATTCATATATTTACGCACTTATGTAGGGCTGTATAAAGTCTAAACTAAAATAGCAAAATATTTAGAAAATGCTCTTTCAATTTCAGCTGAGTTTGTAAAGGACCCGATTAGCTTAGTTCGCAGTTCGGTTTGTAAACAAACCAAGGGGAGCAATAGTACGCATGGTTAGGCTCAATTTGCTCGAATTTCTTTTGACTTATTTTTATATATATGTGTTTATGCGTACACATTTTTATAAGCCTTTTAAAATTTCATTCTCTACATCACTTTATTTGTAAACTTAAAATTTTCAGGCTACTTGAAGTTTGTTTTAGATACATTATATCCGGCTTCATATTTGTTTCTTATAAAATATTTTAATGTGATAAAAGAGATACGTAATGCTCGTAAATTCGCTCGATGCTCAATCGAAAAACACTCAGAAAATTCTAGTTCAATTTTGGCTCGGTCTGTAAATGAGCCCCGATCGGCTCCGTTTGGTTTTAAACGAGTTAAGCATGAGCAAACCATCACTCGGTTTGGTATGACTTGTGAACAGCGCCACATACATACATACATTAACTTTGAAATATGCAATTATTTATATATAGAGTAAACTGCTTTGTTCTTACCCTGTGGTTTTGGGCCAGAACCATTTGGGCCTCTCCTTTAAAAATGAGTTGTTTGCGTCTATGATTTTTGGACCGTCTTAGCACTTAAAAGCATCCAGTACAAACTAACGACTTTAATAATAATAAAAACATAAACATTGTTCAAAATGTCGAACGGAATTGGTATTACAAAGTTCGAAATTCCAATCTTCCAAAACATAGTTAGCGATTCGACTCAAAAGCCAAAATGAGTGGAACCGGACCGACCGGAACACCCAAACGAATAATCAAAGAAGTAGCTTCATGATCACATGTTTCCTGGGGGTCTTGGCCTTGCTCACAAGTCTCCCAACTTCACCAACCTTTATATCCTCTTCCTTTTAAAGATATATGCCAGTTAAGCAATAATAAAATAAAAATGTCGCCATCCTACCCATGTTTTCATCACATATTATCATGATCAAGTTGCAACCATGATTCATAAATTGTGTTCTTTAATACCATTGAATAACCTCTCTATTTTTTAATATAAATATAAGTCGCGTATAGCACATAACCAATTTTAAATCAGTAACTATAATCACGTATAATACAGTTTAATATAGTGCTTAGACAGATATAGTAAGAGTTAGAAAAAAACGGGTAAACACTTACAAAACCGTCTATTTATATAAATCAATTCGTTATTATATAGATGTGGGAACTCAATTTGGAATCTTTAATATACAATTACCAAATTGCAAAAGTCAAAATCATGAACAATGAGTTGACATTTGAAAACGAAATAAATCAAACAACAACTAGTGAATTTAATAATATTAATTATTAATTATACTAATTTGGAAACTACTATCTAAAAATTCTAACTTGAAATTTATTTCATAAAAAAAAACGATTTTACTAATCAAAGAAACATCCTTTCCCATCACCGTCTTTCATATTTGATGGAAAAAAGAAAAAAGAAAAAAAAAGTCTTACCATCATTCACCACCATGCAAACACCCCATCGCCACCACACCCAACTTCTGCAGATTGAGTTTAACAACCGTATCCGTAAACATCTTGGTATCGTCGACCGTATTCCCTTCGGGTATGTCGACAATGTAAGACTCCAACACAATGGTGTAAACCTTGTCTTCCTTGTTAAACTCGTTAACCGAAGTAACCGAGAGGTAATTGTTCAGCCGGTGCTCTCCGCCGACGACGCGGAAGCTCAGTATGTGCTTCTCGTCGTCGACGAGCTCCAGGCGTTCGGTGCTGGTGGACGCCGGGAGGCCCGAGATGACATTCACTTCTCGGATACTCCCGACGCCACCGTCACCGATCATGCGGCAGCTCTTGATGAAATGCTTGTACCTTTGCGGGTTATCGAAGCGGCGTACTAGGGGCCACACCACGTGGGCGGGCGCATCGATGCGCTGCGTGATCAGAGATGTGCATGTGTTTGGCATTTTGTCGAACATGTGGTAGCCATCAATTAATGGTTGTAGCTGCGAGTATTCCTCTGGGGTCAGCCCTTGTGGGATTGAGTTACAATCCATATTATATTTTCAACAACTAACTAGAATCAACAATTTGGGTGAATCATGAGGTGTTGGGTTTTGCTGAATTTAGGGCTAGATTAAGATTTTTTTTTTTTTCTAATGAATTATGAAAGGGAGAGGAGAGAGGTTGGTGGACAATGGCACATGAACCATGGAGGTGGAGGCTTTCTTTTATGAATTTCATAAAAGTTTGAGGGCAGTCTTTGAAGGTGTTGGTTATTGGTCCTTTGGATTCAACCAAAAGTTAGATTTAGACCTTCTTCTTTTGGTTTGTTTTAGTTTAGTCCTCTTTTGTTTGGACTTTAGAGATTGTTAAAAAGGGTGTTCCAATTTGACATTTGGGTTGACGAGGGTGTTAGGATTTGATTCAAATTGGATTATTGCCGCTTTTGATGGGACATGAACTACTTTTAAAGTTTGTATTGTTCACAAATACTGTGTTTGTAAGACGGGAATAATGATGCCATGTTTTTTTAAGGAAGATCTCAAAATTTATTGTGTTTTTAAAATCTTTCTCTGTCTCGAGAAAATGAATAATATTCTGAAAAGGCTTTTATTATTTCAGGTCTTTTAACAACAAATATATATATATACACACACACACAAATACAAACTGAACAAAACCATCACACCACATTTTCATCTTCTTCCTCAATCAACCACCATACCCTATCTCCATCTTCTTCCTCATCCACCACAAAATCACCGGACTCCAATCACTCCTCCGCCAACCTCCGCTACCTTTCCTTCAACCAAGGCTCCGTTGCCTCGCAATTCCCCACGGCAGCACCGACCTTCTCAATTCCCCATGACAGCACCTTCTCAATTCTCTGCCACGCAACCACCTCTGCCTAATTCAATTGATCCTCTGACCACTACGCCTCCGCCAACTCCCAACCATCAAGCGCTTATCAATTTCGTCACCGTCCGCACCCGTCAGATTCCGGCCACCGGACCTCGTCGATCGTCGTTTCTTATTGTCGTCGTTCATTCCTAGGTTACAATTTTGTGAATCAAATTAAATCTTTTGCGAATATTGATTGCTTAATTGAAACCTGCAAATCGAAGTAATACATTAATTGAAGCTAATTGGTATTTCCAATTGAATAAAATTACCGTGGATATTTGAGGAAGATGAAGAATCATATTCAATAATTACTCTACCTACAATATAGTTACTCTATTTGAAACACGTAGTATAATTTGAGGAAGAAACAGATACTGCAATTACTCTACTTACAAAATAATTAATCTAGTTGAAAGTAGTATAATTTGAGGAGGAAGAAGCATATACGACAATTACTCTACTTACAAAATAATTACTCTGGTTGAAACAATTAGTATAATTTGAGGAGGAATAAGCATATACTACAATTGCTTTACTTACAAAATAATTACTCTAGTTAAAATAAGTAGTATAATTTGGTGTATAGTGTAGAGTAATTATCTTTGTTAGTAGTGTAATTACGTTTATGAGCAGTATAATTATTCTACTTGAGAACTATAATTACACTATGTTATTTGTATGTTTAGTATACTAACTTAATTTGTACAATAATAACCTTCCCCTATACATACATACATACATACATATATATATGTATATATGTATATATATATAATCAGTATCATGTGAGAACTTTTTGAGAATTGAGAACTATGAGAACCATTTTGGACCACCAAACCCCCAAAAAGTAAAAAAAAAACAAGGTTCTTATTTATCATCCCGATTTCTAAAAAAACACGATTTTTTTTTTCCGGTTTAGTTAAATTATACATATATGTACACATATGTTTTTTTATACACATATGTATAATTTAAGATAAGTGATGGTGTACATATGTGTACATTACGTAACTAGAGATTAAATGAAATTATACACATGTGTATAGGTATAATACGAATTATTTTTTTAAAGAAACCGGAATGAAATAAAAGAATTTTGGTTTCTTTACTTTTTTAAAATTTTCATTTTTTTTGTTTCATAATTTTTTAAATATTTTTAGAGGTTTTTTTAGTGGTCCAAAATGGTTCTCAAAGTTCTCAATTTGCCAAGGATTCTCTTAGGATCCTTACCCTATATATGTATGTGTGTGTATATATATACTAGACGGGTGCCCGCGCGATGCAGCAGGAAATACGTACTTTAGTAATCACGTAACAAATTTATGGGTGTTCATTGTTTCGCTTGAAACTGTGAAACCGGTCGCTGATTTGGTTTCACGGTTGAACTGAAGCTAACCGTAAATATTTAATGCATTTTAAAATTTTAATTATTTACTTATGTGGTATTAGATATGTTCTATATATATATATATATATATATATATATATATATATATATGTGTGTGTGTGTGTGTGTGTGTGTGTGTATTGGATATAGTTGAAATACAACTAAGCAAATTTTATTTAATACGAGTAAGCCTGTTTATTATAACTTTAGTTTAGCCTAAATTCTGGTATGATTTTTTGTCGGTTTTGTTCTTGTTATGTCTTCTATTTATTCCAATAAGGTATATCATTTACGTGACCAAAATTATCTTTGTGTATATTATAATTCTCTTAAATAACTTAGTAGTTGGTGCTTACCTTGAAATGAATGTATAGGTAGATTAATAATTCTTATTTAAACTCAATTTATTATCGAAGTACAAACCAAATTAGGACCTAATTATTGGTAATGGTTTGCCTTGGTTGGGTTTCAATTTTCAACTATTTAATTTTGATTTTTGATGTGAAAAAACGTTACTAACAGTTTGGCTCATGGTTTAATTTAAAACCATCAAAACCGGACCGCAACACACCCCAATGCAATTTTTGTTAACTTCGAAAACTATAGCAATATGGTAATAAAATTAAAAAGAACAAAAGGCTCGTTTTTATGGTGCACTTTTTTTAAAAAAATATTGACGTATGAAAAAAGTTATAACCGTTTAATAATCGTGGGGAAAGTTGGGTTAAAAATAAAATTATAAGAATATATAGGTAAAAGATAAATGACCAATGTTATCAATATTATTTAAATTTACAAAATTTGATGGATTAAAATTGTAAATATTTTGAAGAAACAAAAAATAAACGTGTTATCTAAAGTTAAGAATGACTCTTATACCCTTAATGAAGATAGTACCATATGCTTTAATGGTTGTAAAATACTTAAAATGAGTGTCTTAATTTACCCGTTAGTTATATCTATGTTACATATAAAAGATATTAGATGGACATATTGGTAATTTAACCCAATCCGGCGAGACGCCCTAAAATTTAATGCTCCGACCAATTCTCAATGTCCGACGACTCTTGGAGTTACGGTTTCAGGGAAAGCCTTCAATGCGTACCAATGTATTTACTAATTTGGGTTATAATTCATGCCATTGAAACCAAACCGTTGTAACCACTCTCCAATCAAACCCTACAATAAAAGCATCTAAACCCCTGTAATCACTATCATTGTGCAATCAAACGCTGCAATTAATGGCGACTGGTATCATTAGTGGTATAATTATGACCTATGGTCGATTGCAATTGCTTCAGCAGCTATGAATTCTTTGGGTTTAACAACCGACCTGAACCAACTAAGGTATACATTTTTTTGTTTGACCAATTTTGACCTAATTTCTATTACGGTGATGATTTGTGTGTGTCGGATTTGTTATATTATATATTTATTATGTTTTTTACAGTGATTATGTGCGTTGATCAGGGTTACAACAATGAAGGTGACCAGTTGCTTAATTTGTAGTTGTCGCCATATTTGGAGGTAATTTGAAAACAATTTCCATAATTCCATTTACAGTTGTTTAGGTTTATCAATTCAATTTTGTTTAAAGTTTTGTTGTAGATGGTTTATACACCTGCCTCTTAAAGATAATTCCTTACCTTAATTCACCATTTGTGGCCTCGAGGGCACAATCTTGGAAATTGCCAGATCACATTCTTCGAGATGGTGGTATTGATGGGTTTGACTCCGATTATAGGAGTGCGATAGATCGGTTGCATATTTCACTTCTTGATTTTGATATAAGCGATTTCTCTAATAAAGATACCGCCCCATCTAAAGCCCAGCATGCTTTGGCGAGTGCCCTTTATAGTGGAATCATCCAGAGTTTTGAAGTGAAGTTTGATTTATCTCCTCGTCAGAAAGCGGTGTTTGAGTGCCTTCGGGCTCCACGGGCTTAATATTTCTTAAGTGTTATCTCTATTGAAGGATTGGGCCAACATATGTCGGCTTTGGAGTACCGGACCATCCTTAAGTATCGGCTAATGATTCCTGTGTTCCTGGTAGATGAGCCATGCCCAGTTTGCCGCAAGGTTTGCTTGGATTCTTTTGGCGAGCGCGCAGTTCATTGCAAAGGGTTACATAGGTTTAAGTACAAACAAGATTTGGTGAGGGATGTTCTATGCGATGTTCTTAAACGGGCCAGGATTTCGGCTAAAAAGGAGGCTCCCGTAAACTTTCTTACGGATCCTTTTGAAGGAAGATCTACTTTACGACCGGCCGATATTCTTGTTTTTAGGTGGGTAGAGGGGAAACACGCTTGTGTGGATTTCACAGGAGGTCCCCTCTTGTTGGGCTCAGGGACAATGGGTTTGTAGCATACCAGGCAGCATTGAAGGCGGCATCACGCAAGGTTTTTAAACACGAGAAAGCTTGTTTGGAGAATCAATACGTGTTTATCCCCTTTGCCTTTGACACATTTGGATTGTTAGCTCCGGATGTCGTGGACCTTCTGAACAGAGTTCAGAAAGTCGTGCATAGCAATTTATCAGCCCATAAGAACCAAAATTTTGTTTCTAGTAGGATTGGATTTGCTATCCAAAAGGGGGTTGTGGCGCAGCTTGTTGCCCGCTTACCTGTCACTTCATTGTAAATCGTTTGGTTGTTTTTTAAATCTGAATAAAATTTACAAGATTCAATTAAAAAAAAAATTCACCGTTTCAAAGGATTTAATGAGGCCGGATCTCCTGCGTTTCTCTAAATTGGTAAGTAGGGGTTGCAATCTTGACCAACCATTACAAATGGGTTAATTTGGGTTGTTTTAAAAATTAAATAGGTTGGTTTGGGTTGGAGATTTTAACTAAATGGGTCAAAATTAGTCATTTGAAATTTCATCTTGTAATTTTCTGGTCAAATTGGGTCACCATATTTAAATAAATGAGTCGATATGGGTAAGTGTCCTAAGGAAATGTGGCAGATTTCCGATCGAAACGGGTATCCACGCGAGGCAGGTTTTGGCACGAAACGGGTTTGAGATTGGAACGGGTTCGGTTCAGGTTTCAAGACAACACGAGTTTTCACACAGGATGAGTTGGGTTTTGGTTTCTTTTTAGTTGATTCTGGACTCGTTTTTGGTTTTTTGTTTCGTTTTTGTCAGTTTTTTTAGTTTCATTTTTGTTCGGTTTCAGTTTTTTAGTTTCTTTTGACCGATTTTTTTAATTTAGATTGATTTGGTTCGTTTTTGGCTTTTTGTTTCATTTCCGTCGACTTTTTGGTTTCGGTTCAGTTTCTCAGTGGGTTTTTATTTTTTTTATTATTTTTTTTATGGAACGAGGACAACGGAGGATACATTTTAGTTTTTACTTTTTTTTATTTTTGATTTATATTTTGAGTTATAATTTTTTTATTATTATTTTTGAATATTTTTTGAGGGGTTTTTGTTCTTAATAGGAATCCCCTTAGAAAAAAATTCAAAAAAAAATAATAAAAAATTCATAACTCAAAATATAAATAAAAAACAACAAATCTAAATATACTAAAATGTTTCCGCCGTTATTCTCGTTAAAAAAAAAAAAAAAAAACCGAAACCTGTATGACTCGTTCCGACCCTGGCCTATTATGACCCAAACCAAAACAAGCCTTTTTTTAGTTGACCCATTCTTACCCTAACCCATTCTGACCAAACTCGTTCTGACCAAAACCCATTTCGACCCATGACTCGTTCGACCCAAGCCAACCCATTTGCCACCTCTATTGGTAAGCATCGGGTTCAGTTTTTGAGTGGTGTTCTTGTTTCTTCTTCCTATATATAGTACACTAGATTTTATCCACCGTATTACGGGGGTTGTTTTTATTACTCGTTTTCAATATTTATATATGTATATTTGGATTTTAATTTTATTTATTGTAAGAAATTTAATAATTAATATACTTGAGGTTTGATGATGAAATAGTTTTACAAATAAATAATATGTTATAATCCGGTTTAAAAGCCATCTGGGTTTGGCGATACCCATTACTCGTTTATTTTCTTTATTATAAAACTGTTTGTTAATTATAAATAATATCTTTTTTTAAATAAAATAGGATATTAATTTTTAGTATATCCCTATTTTATAGGATTTTCGTATCAAATATTTGATTAGATTAATTTTTTAATGTAATGAGATGTTATAACCCGTTTAAGAGCTATCAGAGTTTGGCGAGACCTTAACCCGTGAATTAGGGTCAAATGCGTGAGAAGCCTTCATTTACAATTAAAGCAATCTGATGGCTTGAGAGAACGGTTGTTTTACATTTTTCGTTTTTTAATATTTACTCTTTGGATTTTAATTTTCTTTATTGTAAGAAAGTTAATAATATACTTAGGGTTTGATGATGAAAGTGTTTCATAAAAAATGATATGTTATAACCCGTTTAAAAGCTATCTGGATTTGGTGTCCCATGACCCGCTTATGTTTTTTTACTATAAAATTGTTTATTAATTATAAATAATATATTTTTCTTTTTAAATTGGATATTAAATTTTAGTATATCCCTATTTTATAGGATTTTCCTATCAAATAATTGATAAGATTAATTTTTAATTTAATAAAATGTTATAACCCGTTTAAGAGCTATCTGGTTTTGGTAAGACCCATACCCACGAATTTGGGTTAAATCAATGAGAGGCCTCCATTTAAAAATCAAGCAATCTAGTGGCTTCCATAAAAGGGAGAAGCGACTACATCGCGACATGTAGGATTTTAGGGTTTTCAATTATATATATTATAGATGTAAATTATTTTAAATGGACAAAATGGTAATTTAACCATACCGGGAGACGCTGTTAAAATTAAATTCGCCTCACTAGCCGATCGCCTGAGATACCGAATGGATCCTTCGTTGCCGTTCGATCAATTACTTTTCCACCCCCAATTAATGATTGATTTCCGTTGTAACATAATTACCATCATTGCACATTCAACTGACAGTTGAAGATTGATGATTTGTTGATATTACCTAATTCAATTGCTTCATTTAAGACCTCCGTGATGAATCCTTACTTCATATGCATGTTTATGACAGAGACGAAGAAAACTGATGAGCACGAAACGGCTACAGAGACGAATGCTTTGGAAGAAAATTGAACGCCGAAAGAGATTTGCAGCAGGTAATTAAGTGTTTACTTTCATTAGGCGATATTTTAGGGCGAGGCACTATTATAGCGCTTAGGTTGACTAAAGGCGGATTTTTAGGAATAAAAATGGCAAGTGCATATATTTTCTATTTTTTTCTATTAACCTTGATTTCATGTGATTATTATATGTTTAATAGTTGAACATCCTACCCAAAATAGATGGGATTGGCATAAATAAGTGTCAGTGTCTATCTTTATAATATAATGATCGGCATTAGTTTTTATTATCATAACTACAGTTTTAATTTTTGTTTTAGAATATGAGGTTATTAGTCAACTTGTTAATGGTTTTCTGTTTTGTTTTATGTTTTCGAAAATGAGGTTAGTAATAGATTGTTTTGTTAGTTTAGTCCAGCTTGTTAATGCTTTTGAATTGTTTTGGTATTTGAATAAAGTATTGTTTGCCATTATAAATTTTGTTTGTGATTTTTTTTATTTAAGTGCGTTTTTTTTGTCTCGGGCCCACGCTTTTTTGCGCCTACCGCCTGGGAGAGGCACGTGCGCCTTGTGTGCGCCTATCGCTTTTAATAACTATGATTTTATGTTGTAGGTATTTGTTTTATTTAGGTGACAGTACGTTTTCAACTGCTTAAAATAAATCTTAGTTTGTAGTTTTTTTTTTCCCTTTATGTTATTGGTATAGTCAAATAGGCTTGCAGTATTTACTTGTACAGGTCATTAGACTATGTAGATTTAGGTTTCTTTTAGGTTACGGTAAGTTTACAATTGCTTCATAAATTTCAGTTTTTATATATTGATACATGATATGGGTCTTGTATGCACAAACCAATTAAAACCACATTGATTTGTTGTCTTTAGTGTTGCATTGAGCCCATTCTAATATGCTATGTTGTACTGAATTACTGCTTTTGCTAATTGCACTTTCTCTATAAATTTACATATTAAATAACTTCTACAACAGTAAAGGGCTTGTGGACTGGTGAATGTGGCGCTTGTCTTTTAAGAAGAGGGTGCTGGTTCAAGTTGGCTTAATGCTGGTTTTTGGGAATAAATGAAGCAAAACTTAAGTTCATATTATCGCATATTTAAAGTAAACATTATGTTAGATTATCACCTTTATGAGTTTAGCTTCAACTAACTTCGAGTTTTACCCTTTAGTATTAATTGTTAAAAGCCAAATTAACTTCCTTAAATCTGTATTAGCATGGGACTGACACAAAAGTCAGCATATATTTTAAGGTGCTGTTTGTGATTCCTTATTTTTACCTCCTTATAACTTATAACTTATGATAAGTTAAAAAAAAGTGTTTGGGTTTCCTTATTATGTGAGAGAAAATGTTGATAAGTTACACTATGTGAGAGGAAATATTTTTGTAACACATATATACATAAATATTGAAATCAAACCATTCTCTTTTTAGTTTTATGTCTAAATCATTTTTTCCTGCATTACTGCACATTTAATTATACATACGTACAAGTGTTCTATGCAAAAGTAGTTATTATCATTACATATATAATACTAGGATAGTGGCTCGTGTTACACACGGGTGAAAAAAAATTATATATATATAAAAGTACAAATGAAATTAACGTGCTAAACGTGAGAATCAAGTAGAGTAATTATATATACAAGTAGAGTAATTATGTAATTACATCTAGAGTAATTACGTAATTACTCTATGATGTAATTAAATAATTACTCTACTTGTATATATAATTACTCTACTTGATTCTCACGTTTAGCACGTTAATTTCATTTGTAATTGATCCAAACCCTACACACACACACACACACACACATATATATATATATATAAATATATGTAGCTATCATAAGAATTCTTTATATTGTTTTATGCAAAACCACAAGATATAGGAAAAATATATATAAATGGTGTGAATGAGAAACTGTATAAATATACAAATAATTGAATTGCTAAAGTAATAGTTATACTAAAAAAGGTAGCAAAAATCAGTTATAAATAATTAATTGTAGTAAAAATCGGTTTTTAAATCATTTGAAAGAAAATAGTTGGTTATGATTCTAGAAAACATTAATTAGTGAGGTTACGATTCTAGAAAATATTAATTAGTGAATTATGTGTCAATTCTAGAGATGGAAAACTTATAAGCTTATGTGGACATCCTATTTGAAGGCCATGTGAATATCATGTTTTGCTTTAATAGTATAGTAAGAAGATTAACATTAAGATTAAAATTAATTGATTAATTATGTGGAAATTATAAGCATGGAAAGTGGATGACATGGAACATTAGGTGGACACCCTAGGAGAAGGACAAGTGGACAAATTGGTTTTCTTTAATATATTAGTTAGTTTAGATGTAATAAAGTCAAAGTAAATGTTAAGGCGTGTCTTGACAACCAACATGTATTTATTCCTTTTGCTTTTGACACTTTTGGTTTCCTCGCGCCTGACGCTGTGGAGTTACTTACCCGTGTTCAGCGAGTCATGAATAGTAATGTTATGACTCGAAGATCAGCAAATGCAGTTTTTAAAAGATTAGGTTTTGCAATTCAAAAAGAGGTAGCGGCGCAGCTTGTTGCCCGCTTGCCTTCTGTATCGATGTAATCTAAACATTGAAATTTTTTATATTTAGGTTGGTTAAAAAAATGTTAAGTTATGAATTCAAAACTTTAAATGCTAAGTTTGACTAATGCTTGTGTTATATATTGGTTTAAATGTTAATTATCATTAGGAATAAAATTAATTGATTAATTATGTGAAAATTATAAGCATGGAAAGTGGATGACATGAAACATTAGGTGAACAACCTAGGAGAGAACAAGTAGACAAATTGGTTTTGCTTTAATATATTAGTTAGATTTATGCTTAAGAATTAAAATTTTCGTGTTATTACAATGAACCTTTTTTTTTAATTCCTTCATTTAATTGTTTAACATGTTAGGTTTAATATGTGTGTGCTGATATCATTTCTTTGGCATATTACGAATTGATTTTTGGGTTTTTTCTTTCACTCGCTATAGCAAATGCCGATATTTATATAATCATTTTTTTTGGATCGAAAACTATACCAAATATAAATTTTACTATAGCAAAGGCCGGTACTATAACAAACCAAGCCGCTACTGACCGAATAGATTTTCATTTACTGTATAACTAAAACTCATATTCATACACGATGTAACAATCAACTTGATAAATACTAAATCATGCAACAATAACGGAAACTGTAGCACTTTAAACTACTGTTACAGTAGGATGACCATATTTCACACCTGCCGCAAAACGTGGGCTTCCCTGCTAGTGTGTGTATATATATAGGGGATGGATCATGCGAGAAGTGATATTATAACGAGAAGTGCGAGAAGTCGATCTCAACCATTGATTATCTATGATTTGTTCAATGCATTAATTCCTTTAATTACTCCTAAAATATTCTCCACATTAACTATAGTAGAAAGTAACAAATTTGAATTCTATTACCTACGTATAAAAAAATGTATATGTAAGTGAATTGTATTAAATTGATCACCTACACAAGTAACATAATAATCTACAGTAGCTCATATTCAATTTTACAAATTGTTAGTTATTTTTATCAAATTTAACTCGTATTTACCAACACAACTTATTTTCTCCTGCACTAATTTTGTTTCTTTTATTTTTCACCAACACATAACTAATATTTACCTACACATATATCGTATTCACCTACACAGCTTGCTAGTTGATTTTTTTTCACACACATATAAATAATATTCATCTACACATAATTCGTATTTGCCTACACATAAAAGATAGATTATAAAATAATTAAAATTATAAAAAAATATGATGTGTTCCTACATTGCGAATATTTTACAAGTTTAGGTTAATACTATTAATTGTATGTGATATCATGAACAAGGTTTGTTTGTGTAGGTTAATATTCTGATATATATAGGTAAATACAAATGAGTAGGCTATAACATGAAGTAAAATTGTATATGTAGGTTATTATTGTGATTGTGTATGTAACGTCCGTAAATTTTGGTAAAAAGGGGTATGCCAAATAAAGCTTGTATATTCTCGGGATTTATCCGGCATTCCTCGGAGACCTTCTCGTCATTCCCGTAAGCTAAATTTATTAATTTCCTTTCCAAGTTGTTGCACCTTTCATAGTTGATGGGCTAAAATGTTAATTATTATATCATAACAAAAAAACCCTAGCCCCCCACCATAATTCCGATTGGCAGCAGCTAGGGGAGGCTCCTCCTCGATTTCCGTACAGGTTCCAGCCATTCTCCGGCCTCCCGAGTCTAATTCAAGGTCGGTTCTATCTTAGTATAACTCTTTTTCACCATTAAACCCTATGTTGAACACGTTAGGGTTGAGTTTTGATTATAACAATTTCTGACAGATTCATACTTGTTTCTTGCTCGGTCTGTAACTCGATGAAAATATATTATATTTGATCGATTCTTGTCTCTATGATGTTCTACTTTGAGTCTAGTTTCCAGAAAGGTATAATACGTAATTTTTGGACGAGATTTTAATACTTTTTATGATTTTATAAGATCGAGTGCCAAAGATGATGTGGGATGACGGATTCTGGTCTGTCTTCCCGACATCATAACCCTTTTTCGACAAGTCTAAATTGGTTGGTTCCATTTCTGGAAGTTAATATTTTGAGTTAAGAACCAAACCCAATTGGAATCGTTTAATTTGGCTGGGTAATGATTTTTATAAAAATAAAACCATTTTGTTGCGCACTGAAATAGCTGCACATACCTTTCTGTGTTGGAGGAATTTTTATAATTTTTGTGTCTACTAGAAAAATATAATAAAAATATTTTTATAAACCTAAGACATTTATTAACGTCTGGTAAAAATTTAATAATTTATTTCAAAGGTTATCCTATGTAATTAAATGAATCTTCGCATGCTAAAATCTGCATGTTTTACTTGTTATTGATCGATAAGTTCGTTTTAGGCTTAACCGGTGGATGTTCAATTGTGATCGTGTCGGGGCTGTTTGAAGTGAGTTTTTGCACCAACATCTTCCTAGGTATGTCTAGTATTACATACTTTAAAATCATGTCCTTTGGTGTTCATTTGATTGGTCAACTACTTGTAGTTTGAAAGATTGTTTTCGGTTGGCTAGAATAGTGTTTTGTTGCGTTTAACGCGAGGGATGAAGTAAGTGATGACCAATTCAGTTTGGATTGTTTCGGGTTAATGTACGGGCTGTTGGAAAATGATTTTTATGGGTATTGGGGCTGAATTGGTTGTTGGTTTCTCAAACGGGTCGGTACAACGCGCATTCGCGTTTATTGATTAGTTGGTGCATTGTGCTTCGAGTTACTGACCCATTTGACTCGTGTAGCGTCGTGTCGATTTGTTGGCTGTGAAATTATCATAACAGGTCCACACGGGGCTGAGTTGGATGTTAATTGCCTAAACAACTCTTAAACGCGCATACTAGTCCCACCTAGTGCTTCCAGGGGTAATTTGGGAATTCTTTATTCCCGGGAGTATCTAAGGGTTGTTTTGGCGTATACAAGGCCTCGGGGGCTGTTATAATTGAACTTATTGAGGTCGAGGCTTTAGGTGACTCGAACCATGTTTGAACGCCTCGTAGGATAAACGAGTCATTTCGGTGTCGTTAGTGATGTTGTATGTAAACTGACAGGCGTTTGAGTTGTGGGGATACTTAGGTGTTCTCTAGCTCGTGGTGATTTCGTGCCTTGTGCCAGGTGAGTTCATGATGCCCCTTTTTAACTCTTTTTACGTTTTAGGCTGGCATACACACTCAATTACAGTTTTACCCGATTTTACTCGTTAAAATAATTTGAAGGTCATTGTATTGTTTTGATAATGTTTGTGCAATTATGAAAATCCAGTGTGAGTTACATTCTGTGCCTTAGGATATTTTAGACTCGTTTGGTCATAAATTCCTTGAGGTCATATACCTAGTTATGGACTAGACTCGAGGATGTTAATAGGCTTGGTAGTAATTGAATACGAGTAGACCTATTTACTTAGTTCATGTATTGGACTGATTATTATATATTACCTTATGGCCCTTAGGATTACTTGTAATATGGTATATTTTGGGATGATATATATATATGTATATATATGTATGTATGTATGTGCATGTATTACCCTATGGCCGATGATTAGTGATGTTAGTTAGCCATTCGTGACTAAGGATGGCTTACTTACGATATGGTATATTTTGGGATTATATATATGTATGAGTATGTGTTACCTTATAGCCTACGGTTGTATGATGACATTTAGTTCCTTGTGACTAAGAATGATGTGAGTAGGCTTATTGATGTGTGTGTGCATGGTGATTACGGCCGGGTCAAATATATTACTCGGGTTTTCAAATCCTGTGGTGGAGAGGCCTATGTGGCGTGATCATCATTTTGGCGGGTCAAATATATTACTCGGGTTTTAAAATCCCGTGGTGAAGAGGCCCGTTGTATGTTAAACCGTGATTGGGTCAAATATATTACTCGGGTTGTACTCGTGGTGGAGAGGCCCGTATCACGTGTTTGGATGTGTAAGCTGTGACCGAGTCAAATATATTACTCGGGTTTGACTCGTGGTGGAGAGGCTCGTGTCACGTGCTTAGATTTTACCGCGTCCGGGTCAAATATATCACTTGAGTCTTGACTCGTGGTGGAGAGGCCCGTGTACGTGTGTTCGACGATGTATGTATTATTTGGTGAACTAAATTTATGTATTTTATTATTATCATCTCTTCTGTTTCGAGCTATAACTTTGAAATAAAGTATGAATATTGTTTATGAAAACTTGAACTCACTCAGCTCTAGCTGACTTTGTGTGTATGTTAGATTGACTTTCACGTTAAGGAGTGGATGTTACCTCTTGGACGTGCTGGATGCTACTCGGAGTTAAAGGCATTTTTAGACGAGGAATTTAAAATAAAACAAACACTTCACTTTATATTCAGTTTTGGAATTTTAGATACTTAACTTTTTCCCACTGTTTATCATTTGGTATTTTTCCGGTTTTGGGAATTTTTGATGCTTATGAATTTCCGCTGTAAAATTACTCTAAAATGGTTTTAAATAAAATGAAACGTTTGGTTTTAAATTTTTGGGGAAATTGTGGATGTGATTACCAACTGTAGGATTCCCGAGATTCGGGGTCTTACAGTGTTGATTAACATGAACAAGTTATGTGCACGTATATAAATATTGTGATCTGTGTAGGTGATAATAAAAACTACTTGTTGTAAGTGTAGGTTAATATTATGATTTGTTTAGGTATTTGTTTTTATGATTGTTAATATATTTACATTTTTTATAGTATGAGTATAATGGTTTTGTTTCATGAGTTGTTTAAAGATTAAATCAAATTAAAATAAATGTATAATCATTTGTAACTTAACATTAATTAGTATTAATTACTAAAAGAAACTCCCAAACTTTTTACTAATATACTTCTACAATTAAATAATCCGAAATTAAAAATAAAACCTATGATTGGCCAGAATCTCTTCTCACACTTGTCACACTAAAAACACTTTTAAAATGAACCCAATCATATATATATATATATATAGGGGAAGTATAGAATGAAGACCCACTTGAGTTGTGAAAACCCGTGAAAACCATGTAACATCGTTTTTTTTTTGTTTTTTTACACACGTAATATATGTTGTAACATTTAATATAATACATCGAAAACTAAAAAAAAATTGTTTTGCTAATTTTAACATTTTTTACTAATTTTTATATATGTTTTCAGGAGAGAGAAAAAATTATATTTATATTTACATTTTTATTCACTTTAATTGTATACTACAAGATTTAAACTTTAATTAAAAACATGTGGTTGAGAATGAGTTTCTAGAGTTTTCACAACTCAAGTGAGTTTTTATTTTAACCTTACCCTATACACACACACACACACACACACACACACACACACACACATATAGGGGTGGGATCTAGTGAAAACTTCTTTTAAAGAGAAAACTTAAGACTCCTAAAAACTCTTAAAAACTATTTTTAACTTTTTTTTTAAAATTTTTTTTGAAGTTTCTTTTTCTTCCATTGTTCTTATATATGTTGTTGTTAGTTCAAAAAAAAAAAAAAAAAAACCTTGTCGATTTAGTGCACATGTGTAATAGTGTGCATTGTATATATGAAAAAATGTTTGTATTGCTTAGAATAAAACACTATTGCACATATTTAATACACACTATTGTATATATGCAATATAAGACTAATACGCACATCAAATACACATTAGTACGTATACGTAATACAACATTAACGCAAATGTGCACTACATCGACTTTATTTTTTTATTATTATTTTTTCCATATAATACAACACTACTACACATATACAATACACAAATATTGAATACATGCAATTAAACACTATTAATCTTAAAAATACATAGCAATACACATATGTAATACAACGGTATCGCACAGTAATACGTATGTGCATTACAGCGGGTTTTTTTATTTATTTTTATTTTGTTCGAGCAAAGGGTAAGAAAATATAAGAATAATTGTTGGTGTATAAATGTCAGTAGTTCATATGTCTAATGTCTGTAATCGAGTCTGTAATATTGTTTATGTATTTGTTTGTTTAAAGCGAAGTTGTTGACAAGTTCGCCTAGGCGAACTTGTTAACCAAGCGAAGTTGTTGACAAGTTCGCTTAGGCGAACTTGTTAACCAAGCGAAGTTATGGACAACTTCGCCTGAGGCGAAGTTGTCGTGTATTTATATAGGTTACGGATTATTGTTTAAAAGTTGTTCAAGTTTGTGTAAATCAGTGAGTCAAGTGACGTGAGGTCGAGAGTCTGTAACTGTGATTATATCACGTGTTGAGTTATTAATATAACGTGTGTTTGTTCGTATCGTATTCGTGTGTTCGTGTGTTTGTGTTCTACGTCCGTAACGATCTACACAGGGATTCCGCACCTGTGTATATCGGGATATCTCGTGTGATCCGTCCAGGGAACCTACAATTGGTATCAAAGCATTTGCTCGATTGTGTGGTTCGGGATATTCACGCGGGTGTAGAATTCATCCCGTTTCGACTATTCACGGGACGAGTTTTTGGTGTTTTTGCTCATTCTAGTCTCCTACCAGTGTATTCAAGCCTTTAAACCGTCAAAAACTTCGTTAAAATCCGATTTTCAGATCTGCAGAAAGTTTGAGTTCGTCAGGCGAAGTTGCTGTTCATCAGGCGAAGTTGCCGTCAGGATACGTAGGGTTTCGGCGAAGATATAAGGAGAAGCGAAGTTATTTACAACTTCGCCTACCTCCTCAACTTCGCCTAACTCAGCGAAGTTCTCCTCAAGTTCGCCTAGCTCAGCAAATTTTTCTTCAAGTTCGCCTACTTTCTAAGTTCGCTTACCCTAAGCGAAGTTATTCTCAACTTCGCCCAGTCACGCGAATTTAAGAAAGATCCAGCGAAGTTATTACATAAGCGAAGTTATCCTTAACTTCGCCTACAGTACTGTTCAGAGGAAATTTTTTAACTTCGCCTACTCAGAATTTTTCGGGTTTCTTAGTCTTCAAGAAGGATGTCGTCGATCAACATTTCAGAGCTTGTAAAGATGGAAGTTGAAGCGGGGTCAGCTACAAAGGCCCCAAGGTTGCTGAAGGGAACCGACTTTGTCGCGTGGAAGGATCGGTTCATACAATACGTTAAGTACCAGGATGCGAAAATGTGGGTATGCATCCAAGATGGATATATTCCACCAGTCATGGAGTATGAGGGTCGAGACCAAATCAAGAAATACAGCAAAATGGAAGAGGAGGAGAAAAAGATGTATGAAGCCGAAAGCAAGGCTCATGCTGCAATCACAATGGCTCTTCCACAGGAGATCCTCCATACGTTCAGAAAGTATACATTAGCTAGAGAGCTTTGGGAAGCTCTTGAGAACAGATTTGAAGGGAATGTAGGTATTCGGGCTTCAAAGATGAAGTTGCTCAAAACTCAATTTTCAGTCTTTAAGTACTTGAAGAACGAATCTCTTGATGATATTATCACTCGATATTATCATCTAATGACTGAATTGAGTAACTACTCCATTTCCTACCGAGAAGAAGAGATTGTGGAAAAGCTTCTCGATGCCCTCCCACCAAAATGGGAGATGTATACTGTGCTGATGAGGGAAGACAAGGACTTCCCTACTTATGATCTTGAAACCACTGTCAACAAGCTCAGAACTTTTGAGCTTAATATGGTCAGAAAAGAGACATCTATGGATCAGGTTCAAGATCCAGGCATGTACGGTGCTAAAGTAAACTCCAATTCAAGTTCAAAGATTGATTCTGCCGCCTACTACTCGAAGGGCGAGTCGGGTGCCAAGTCTTCACTGGAGGGGCATGTGTCAGTAAACTCAAATGGGGATGTTTGCTTTGTTGCGGGTGGATCAAGTGGTACTCAACAGACAGCAAGCAAGAGTAGTGGATCTTCAAGTTCCTCAAGCAATAATTACTCTAAGATGCCAATGAGCGTCAAATCTGCTGAAGAGCAGTTTGGCCTCTATGCTTCGTTTATTGCTTCATATGAAAACTATATTCAAGGAAAGGTTGTTGATCCAGCGATGCTGGATGAAGACTATGACCAGATCGATGCTGATGATCTGGAGGAAATGGATTTACAATGGCAGATGGCCATGATAGTGAGGAGAGTGAAGAAGTTTATGAGAAAGACGGGGAGAAAGTTTGTTGGTGGCAGGCCAGGGTTCGACAAGTCTAAGGTGAGGTGCTATAACTGTCAACAAAACGGGCACTTTGCCAAAGAGTGCAGAAACGAGCGAGTTGAACGTGGTCTAGGCCGGTCTGCACAGCACACTGGGAGTAGTAAAGAAGTCAATGCCATGATGTCTAGAGAAGCAGGTGAATACAACTGGAACCTGCATTCGAATGAAACTAGTGAGCAGGCAAATATGGCTAAGGTTTAGAATGAAGAATGTGAGAAGATTACCGGAGAAGAGAAAGCTACTGGTAAGGAAAAAGCTTTCATGGCAGATAACAAGGATCAACTCTCCGAGGTAAGTTCTAAACCTATTTGTACTAAATGTGAGAATTTGTCTGAGCAACTTGCTACCATAACTGATCAGTATGTTCGTTTAGATGCTGAATTTAAAACTCTTAAAGAAGATCATCACTTTATGAAAGCAAGAGAAAACAGTTACAAAGTTAAAATAAAAGCGTGTGAAAAAGATGTTAAAAGCTTAAAAACAAAACTTGCTGAAAAAATTGAAGTAATTGATCTAAGTTATGAGGTTTTAGAAGAAAAGACTAAACTGATTGCTGAACGAGAAAAGCAGATTGCTGACCACCAGGTGAAAGTGGTGGAACTGAACCGAAAACTTGAGCAGTTCAGAAATTCCTCAGCTATTCTTGATCACCTTGTTAGTGGTCAAGATTCCTCTGCGAAGAGGGGAGGAATTGGTTATCACGAGGTTCCACCACCTTATAACCACAATTACACTTTCAACCCTAGTGTTCAGAAATTTGTTGATTTTGAAGTTCCTCAGACAGTTCCAATCAAGGTTACGAGTAAAGAACCAAGTGTTAGTAGTGGCGAAACGAGTTCGCCTGTTTCAAGTGTGAAAATTTCTGTTACGAGTCCAGTCTCATCAGATTCGGATAAGTTGTCCGAATCGGGTAAGACAAAAGAGAAGGTAGTGTTACCCACTGGTGGAGAAAAAGATAAAACTTATAAAAAGAGTACTCCACTCAACCCGTACGTCCCACCTTATGTGAGACGAACGGCCGGTAACACAACCTCGACATCCAAAACAACCTTTGAAAAGAAAATGGAGCATAGGTGTTGTTTTAGGTGTAATAAGTTAGGACATCTTGTTGCAGATTGCCCTCTGACGCCGAAATTCAGAGGTGTGAGGCCTATTAAAACTGAGCATAAGCCTAATGATAATTTTAATACTGCTAAAAATGAAAACCCTTCAAAGTTCCGAAATGTAACTAATTCAGGTTTTCACAGAAACAAACCTCAGTTTAACAATGCTAATAACCAAACCGCAAGATATAATACTTCCAATACACATAGGTTTGGAAGGCCTCACACTCAATTTCCAAGGAGATTTCCTAATAGGACTGACAGGAATTATCCAGATGCTAACTTTGGAAAGCAGAAGTATGGGATGTATAGATCCAAGACCAATTGGTCTTGGGTCCCTAGATTCTAATCCTTTGCTTTATTGTGCAGGAACAGTTGAACAGGGCTGCCCACAGTCTTTGGATTGTAGATAGCGGCTATTCCCGGCACATGACGGGTAACAAATACTTGTTGCACGACTTAAAACCTGTTCAAGGAGCGAGAGTTAGCTTTGCCGGTGAAAGTGGAGGCAGAATTACTGGAAGTGGAACGGTGTCCAATGGAAAAATGACTCTTGAGAATGTGAACTTTGTAGAAGAGTTGAAGCACAATCTGCTGAGTGTGTCGCAGATTTGTGATAAGGAGTACACTGTTCATTTCACGAAGAATGAGGCGATCGTGTTGAAGCCTGGTTTTCAGATACCAGACGAGTGGATAGTGATGAAAGCTCCACGTGATACAAATACTTATGTGATGGATATGAGGTCTACTGAAATGGCCACAGAAGAATCATGTTTAATGACGAAAGCAAGCGAATCGGAATCCGAACTGTGGCACAGGAGGATGGGGCACATTCATCTTCGGAAGATGAACCACATTGTCAGGAATGGACTTGTGATGGGCGTTCCCTTGAAAAGTTTTAACTTTGAAGATAAATGTAAGCATGCAAGAAGGGAAAGCAACACAAGAAATCCCATCTCACCAAGAAGGTCAACTCTATTGCCAGTACTCTAGAACTGCTTCACATGGATCTCTTCGGTCCCGTGAATGCAAAAAGTCTAGGAGGTACTTCTTACTGCTTGGTGATCACTGATGACTACTCGCGATATTCGTGGGTATATTTTCTGAAATCGAAAGATGGGACGGCTCAAATGGTGAAGAATTTAATTACCAAAGTTGAGAACGTCATGGGTAAAACAGTTAAGTTCATCAGGAGTGACAATGGAACGGAGTTCAAGAATTTTGAGATGGAGATCTTCTGTCTTCAGAAAGGAATTGAACACCAATACAGCGCTCCGTATACTCCGCAACAGAATGGAGTGGCTGAAAGGAAGAACCGAACTTTAATTGAAGGAGCCAGAACTATGCTGGCAGATTCGAAGCTTCCTGTGATGTTCTGGGCTGAAGCAGTTGCTACAGCCTGCTATGTTCTGAATAGAGTGTTAACTGTTAAGAGACTTGGTAAAACGTGTTACGAGCTTATGCATGGAAGGAAGCCCAACTTGAGTGGTCTTGAACCATTCGGGTCCCCTTGTTCGATCTTGAAGACAAATTCTAAATTTGGCGAAGTAGCCGATGAAGGAATCTTAGTCGGTTATGTTGTTGGTACTCCCAACAGACGTGTCTTCAATACTTCGACCTGCAAGGTGGAGGTGGTGTGTAACACTGACATCACAAGTTACCAACCGCCAAAACCAAGCAATGGACCTGCTGAGCTTTTCGACTATGTTAAGCTTTTTAAGTCTTTTAATATACCGGATTTGGAAATTTCTGAAGAAGAAGAAAGAGTTGCGACGAAGATGATACTTGATGAGGAAGAAAATCTATTGCAAAGACAGCTGATTGATAAATGTCAACCTTCCTCATCAAACTCTATCGATACCCCTGCTGCCTCAACTGGAGAAGAATTTATCAATCCTTTTCACTCTCAGCATGAAACAACCATTGACGAGCTCTCTTCTAACTTGGAAGACAATTTGCATGTCGGTTCTGTACCAACCACGAGAATTCATAAAGATCACCCTTTGGAGAATGTGATTGGGGATGTGTCCTCCGGTGTACAAACTAGAAGTAGCTTGAATGAGCACACATGTGTTTATACAAGCATTAAGGAGACATGAATAATCAATGAATGCCTGTACACCTGCTTTATAAGCCAGATTGAACCGAAGAATTATCAAATGGCTTTAAAGGACAGCTCGTGGGTCGAAGCCATGCAAGAAGAGTTGGCTCAATTCGAGAAGATGGAAGTTTGGACTTTGGTTGAAAAACCAAAAAATGTGCATGCGATAGGCACAAAATGGGTGTTTAAGTGCAAGAGAGATGATAAGGGGATTATTATAAGAAACAAGGCGAGGCTAGTCGTTAAAGGTTTTAATCAACAAGAAGGGATTGATTATAATGAAGTGTTCGCTCCTGTCGCCAGGTTGGAAGCCATAAGATTGTTTTTAGCGTTTGCTGCTTATGAAAAGATGAAGGTGTTTCAGCTAGATGTGAAGAGTGCGTTTTTGAATGGGAAAGTTGATGAGGTTGTGTATGTTGAGCAACCTCCGGGTTTTCCTGACCCAGACTTTCCAGATCACGTGTACAGGTTGAGCAAGGCGTTGTATGGATTACATCAGGCACCTCGTGCCTGGTATTCAACTTTATCGGATTACTTGCTCGAGAATGGTTTTGAAAGAGGGAAAATTGATAGCACGTTGTTCTTCAAAAGAGATGGAAGCGACTTCCTGCTGGTACAAGTCTACGTGGATGACATTATATTTGCTGCGTCAAAAGTCTCCATGTGTCAGGAGTTTGAAGCCGTCATGAAGAAAAGGTTTGAAATGAGTGCTTGGGTGAACTAACTTTCTTTCTAGGACTGCAGGTTGATCAGAAGAAGGACGGGATGTTCATTCATCAGACGAAGTATGTTCATGATGTGCTCAAGCGCTTCAAGATGGAGGACAGTTCTCCATATGATACTCCAATCTGCGTCAATCACAAATTGGGTGCTGAAGTAGACGGTGATGCAGATGTGGACCCAACTCAATATCGGGCAATAATAGGTTCTTTAATGTACTTAACTGCATCTAGGCCTGATATAATGTTTGCTGTTTGTCTTTGTGCACGTTTTCAGGCAAATCCAAAAGAATCTCATTTGAAAGGTGCAAAGAGGATACTGCGGTATCTCAAGGGCAAGCCGAAGCTGGGGTTGTTGTACCCGAGAGGAGGAGACTTGGAGCTAGTCGCTTACACAGATTCTGATTATGGAGGGTGCAATCAGAGTCGGAAGTCAGCAACTGGAGGATGTCAGTTTCTTGGTGGCAGATTGGTGTCGTGGCAATGCAAGAAGCAGACTTCAGTCGCAATTTCAACCTGTGAGGCAGAATACATGGCAGCATCCAACTGCTGCTCTCAGGTTCTTTGGATTCAACAATAGTTGCCCGACTATGGTCTGAATTTCTTACTTACTCCAATTTGCATTGATAACACAGCTGCTATCTCAGTAACTAACAATCCCGTGAAACATAGTAAAACTAAACATATTGACATACGTCATCATTTTATACGAGATTGTGCTGAGAAGAAATTGATTGTGCTTGAAAAGGTGGATACGCTTGATAATTTTGCTGATTTATATACTAAAGCGTTTGACAAATCCAGATTTCAAAACCTTATTGAACTGAATGGGATGATCAATCCCGAGTAACCATGCTTTTCTTGTGATATTAAAAAAAAAATCACTAATCGCTTAAAAATATGTCGGTTACATTAGTTTGAAGGACTTGTCTTCGGATATGTTTTGGTCCTCATTTTCTACTTGTAGATTTTGAGGATAGCCATTAACCAGATTACTGATAGTGACCGGGGCGGTTTATGATGAGTTTTTCATTCTTTCGCTTTAAATTAGTCGATCATACTTAGTTAGAAGGACACATACTAGTATGTGGTCGGTCCAGCTGATCCATTGGATCTTCGGGATAGCCGTTTACCTGAAGACTTTGTATTGGTCGGGGCGATTAATGTTAAAATTTTGAAAGAAATGGGAAATGAAATTATCTTTCAAGTCTGTTACTTCGTAAGAAGTTCGTTAGCTATGTTTAACAGAAAATTGATCCAACCTTGGAAAATGATAGATATACTAATTCTGTGTGCTTAACTAGTGAAGTTATTAGGCTTAAAAGGCTTTAGGACAGTCATTGTATGTCATGGTAACTTTTTATGGTGCATAAAAGTAGACGTGATACAAACTAAATCTACTTGATTTTACGTGGAAACTCCTTAAGAGTTTTGCATGTCTTCATATATATCTTTCCGAATGATAGGCAGAAAAGCGATTACCCAGTCATACACGAGCCCATGTGTGTTCTGATTCCCGTGAAGATAGCGTCTCAAGATACTGCAGTGATCCAGATTCGGGACTTGCAGTTAATTTCTACTTTGAAGTCTATGTTTATTCGAAAAAAAAAAAATATATTTGGAGTTATTGAAACATATTAGTGATGACAAAATCAAGACTTCACAATCATTGAGTAAGAGAGAAGAACGGGAAGCAGATCAAGAATACTTACAACTTAATCAGACACTATGGGTCGAGGTCAATTCGGGGTGACTTGGGGAAAGCCAAATACGCTTTGAGGAGAGATAGGAGGCATCAATATTTCTGAGTTGTTGCCCACTTAAATTTTGAGGCATAATTGAACCTAACTCGTATCACAGAAACGATGAAAACCATCTTAAGTATATTACCTGCTTACAACCTGTTTCCTTATGTCATAATACAGCTAAACACGGATCTATGTGACAGTCACATACTTAGTATGATTCCTGTTCGGATCTTTTCTAAAACGTAGCAGTCCCTATCGAGACTGAAATTTGATCCCTTATACTTTCATTGTTAAAAGTTTTCCTTTTCTGTAGTTGTATTTTTTAAACAGGTTACTTGGACTTGATCGTGTCGTTTAGTTCTTAAAGGAAAGTTTTATAACTTAATTGGAAAAATGTTAAACTTATAAGGTTAAATTCTGTAAATATATAGGCGATGTTGTTGAACAGGCGAAGTTGTGGATAACTTCGCCTAGGCGAAGTTATCCGTAACTTCGCCTGTATAACCCAGACCCTATATAAGGATGTTCAAGAGTCAAACTGTTCATCACTTTTCAAAACAGCGAACTTATCCGGCGAACTTACTGATTTTCCGGCGAACTTATTGTTTATTTCGATTCCGAGTTATTTTCCCAGATTTCATTAAGATTCAAGGTTCGAGATGTCGATTTATCATATATTCCATGTTCATTCATGCTAATCAGGGGTCGTTTGGACCGATTTCGAAACCTCGGACCATCGGAATTTTAAAAACCGATTTTCAAATCTTATTTTTACGTGTTAAGAACCACTTTGATCGTCTAGATAACCTTAACATCATGTTTCCGGATCCCTTAATCACGAAAACATCAACTGCACGTTGTTCCATAATCCTTACTATCGCCGATTCAGATTCAGGCGAACTTAAGGTTTAGGCGAAGTTATCCGTAACTTCGCCTGAGGCTTATCTTCGCCTGAGGCGATGTTGTCATTAACTTCGCCTGAGGCGATGTTGTGATGAGGCGAAGTTAACTTTAACTTCGCCTAGATCAATTTTACTGAATGTTAAATAGACGAACTTAAGGCTGAAGCGAAGTTGTTCCCAACTTCGCCCCACCTTTAACTTCGCCTATAAACAGATTATCACAACTTCGCTCATGGTAACCAGCGAACTTGTGTTATTCATTAACGTTTATCTAACTTGGTTCGTTTGTTGCAGATATGGCTGCAGTAGCTGGTGCTGGAGGTGCAGGAGGAGACGACGGTGATAACCAACGGCAATTTTTCCCGGGTCACAATATGTACATCACCCTTGACCCGGAAGCGAGCGGCGTTGAGGATTACCACGAGATTATTACTTTCCTCATACGCTCGAGGATTTTTCATGCTATCACGAACACTCTGCCGATATCCTTACCAAATATCGAAGACTTTTGGCAGACGGTAGAATACGATTGTCGTGTTGAGCTCCCGGTCATGCGAGCGACTGTGAACAATCAACAGGTTCAGTTCAATTCTGAATAGATTCGGGTGGCATTACGGTTTGGAGAAGAGACGAGGGACGACCCAACTGAGTTTGTGGCTCCGTTTCGTGATGGAGCGTTTCTCCGAATGGGCTATTCTGGTCCATTAGGCGATACACAGAGACGGAAGGGTTTTCTACTTGATCAGTGGCGCTTCCTTATGCACGTCATGATAGTTTGCATGTCAGGAAGGAAGGCGGGCACTGACGGTATGGGTGCGACCATGCAGTCCGCAATGACTGCACTGACTTACAATAAACGCTATAGTTTTAGTCGGATGGTCTTTTACGATATTGACAGACAGAGAAGGGCGATGGCTCGGGAGCGGTTCATTATGTATCCACGTTTCATCCAGATGATATTGAACCATGTGGCTCCGAATCTACCTCAGAGACGACCGATCAGATACGTGGAATCTGTGAGCAAACGTATCTTTGCTCAATGCCGCACTTCGAGTGCGAGGAGCAACCCTGAACGTCGTCCAAGGCATACTCCACTGTTTGGGTTTTTAATCAACCCAGAGTATGTTCCTGCTGCTGGGGACGAGTTCAGAGATCCTCAACCACGACAGGCAAGAGCAACTCAAGCTGCATCTGCTGTGCCTGTTGTGTCGGCTGCAGAGGATATAGATCTTGATGCTGTCTTTGGAGGTCAAGGTTATTTCGATATGGATCAAGTTGATACACATGTAGAGGTGCAGGTCTCTGCTGCACAGGGTTCGGGTGTGAGTGTTACTAGAGCAGCTACGTCGATGGCTGACTCAGATCTGGATGAGATCATGAATGAGGGGAGACGGTTGATGGTGTCTCGAGAGAGAACGTTTGGGAAGAGAAAGAGAACGGAGGATGATGATGAGTCAGAAGAGGAAGAAGATATACATAAGCTGATAAGACGCTCAAGACGGGAAAGGACAGGTGCAGGTATGGGAGCTGGAGAGACTTCAAGGATGGTACGTTTTGCTCCGGCTGCACTGTCTGGTATGTCTATCGTTCCTACTTCTGTACAGGTTACAAGTACAAGCGCTGCGGATGTTTCCGTGGTGGCTACATCATCTGCTGGCATTCCATCTACCACTACCATCCAGATGTCGACTCCGGAGATTGTGTCTCTACCACCCCCAACGCTTACTCAGTCGGTGGTAGCTGCACGATTTGTAGAGTCAACGGTCGTCACTACTGCAGGGTTATCAGGTATGGTACCACCTGCGGTTACGCCTACTTCTGATGTCTCGCCTACGCCTACTTCAGACTCATAGAGAATAGCTTTACTAGAGCGGATCGTGGCAGAGCAATCTAAGACTATTCAACGCCTAGTAGAAGCAAATCAACTACAGTCATCCCTCCTGGTTGAGCATGGGAAAATTATCGACGCCTTGAAGGAGTTCTTGGCATCTCAGGGGGATATGAGCTATAAGGGCGACGAGCTAAGGACGAAAAGAAGAAATGACCTAGACGATGATCCCAATGCATCGAAAGATGCAGGTGGTGAGCTGCCAAGAACTTCTCAAGCTCTTGGTACTTCCACAGCTCAGGGGGAGTCTGCCGACGCGACTGGTGGTTCTGGTGGTGATGATGTGGTGTTGGTTGATGATGACGTGATTGATGCGTTGAGGGAACTTGACGATGATATGTTTAGTGACGATGTGTTATTTGATGAGGATGTGCTGCCGAGTGATGTGATTGAGAAGATCGGTGAGCAGATTGAGATTGAGAATGAGATTGAGGAAGGAGAGATAGTAGAGGAAAATGTCGAACATGACATTCCAGAGGTTGAGAAGGCCGATATGGGTGATCATACGGCAGTTGAAGATACTGAATGGGAAGAGCAGCCGAGGTGGAAGGAAGGATACGCTCAATGGTTCGTCAAAACGAAGAAACCGGCAGTCCCTACAATGTTCAAAAAGAGTTACAATATTAAGGGCTATGCTGAAGCAAAGAAAGGGATTATATGCTGGATTTATGATGAGCAGTTGCGGCTCTTCGTGATTAAACGATATGATGGAGTTCAGTACCTTAGAAGAATGTTGAGATCGTTAAACACACTGCCTGAGTGTGAGGTTAAAGACTTAGCCAGATTGGGGTTGATCAATCGAAGTGACGATAATATGGCTAGAGTCATAGGGAAAATCGTATGGAAAGAGAGCATAAAGGAAAAGAAGTTTGAGCTGTTGAAACCACAGAAAGGGAAACTTGTTGAAGACAAGGATAGAGGTTTGAGAGCTGATGGAAAGCCTTGGATGGTTATGAAGTATAAACCAATCCGGTGCCTTAAAGAAGTACCGATGAAGCTTATGCCCAAGGATGTGCTCAAAGACCTAAAGTGGTGGTTCGTTGATTGTGAGACAGCGGAGGCAGTGATGGAAGATGAGGATGAACAAGAGATCCTTAGAGTTTACGATCCGATGCATCTTGTTAACTTATCGCAAGCTGATCTGAAGATGCTTAACGAGAAAAAGATCTTTTATATTCCTGCTTGGAAGGATGAAGCAAGGAAATATCAAAGGGTTGTGTCGGTGTGCGTTAGAGAAGGAGTACACGCTTGAAGTTACAGGATTACGAGACAAGAGCTGAAAGATCAAGATATGAAGCTACTGCCAAGGGGGAGTCTGTTGGTGCATAAATGTCAGTAGTTCATATGTCTAATGTCTGTAATCGAGTCTGTAATATTGTTTATGTATTTGTTTGTTTAAAGCGAAGTTGTTGACAAGTTCGCCTAGGCGAACTTGTTAACCAAGCGAAGTTGTTGACAAGTTCGCTTAGGCGAACTTGTTAACCAAGCGAAGTTATGGACAACTTCGCCTGAGGCGAAGTTGTCGTGTATTTATATAGGTTACGGATTAGTGTTTAAAAGTTGTTCAAGTTCGTGTAAATCAGTGAGTCAAGTGACGTGAGGTCGAGAGTCTGTAACTGTGATTATATCACGTGTTGAGTTATTAATATAACGTGTGTTTGTTCGTATCGTATTCGTGTGTTCGTGTGTTTGTGTTCTACGTCCGTAACGATCTACACAGGGATTCCGCACCTGTGTATATCGGGATATCTCGTGTGATCCGTCCAGGGAACCTACAATAATGGCAAAAAAAGAAATTTGTAAATATTTTTTTATTTTTAATTAAAAATAATTATTTAGGAGTTTTTAAGTTTTTTCTCTAAAGATTAGTTTTCTCTTGATCCTCTCCCTATATATATATATATTTGTATATATATATATGTAGATGATCAAGAGAAAACTCATTTCTAGAGAGAAAACTTAAAAACTCATAAATAATTATTTTTAATTAAAAATAAAAATATATTTTCATATTTCTGTTTTTGCCATTATTCTTATATTTTCTTACTCTTCACTTGAAAAAAAATAAAAAAAAAAACCGCTGTAATGCACATACGTATTACTGTACGAAATCGTTGTATTTGTGTATTACTATGTACTTTTAAGTTCAATAGTGTTTAATTGCATATATTCAATATTTGTGTATTGTATATGTGTAGTAGTGTTGTATTATATGAAAAAATAATAATAATAAAATAAAAGTCGATGTAGTGCACATGTGCGTTAATGTTGTATTACACATATGTACTAATGTGTATTCGATGTGCGTATTAGTCTTATATTGCATATATACAATAGTGTTGTATCAAATATGTGCAATAGTTTTGTATTCTATGCAATACAACACTTTTGCATATATGTAATGCATAATATTACACATGTGCACTACACCGACGGGGTTACCGACAAGTTTCTTTTTTATTTTTTTTGGAACCAATAACAACATATAAGAATAATGGAAAAAAAGAAACTTCAAAAAAAATTTAAAGAAAAAGTTAAAAATAATATTTTAGGAGTTTTAAGTTATTTTAAAGAGAAGTTTTCAATTAATCCTACCCATATATATATATATATATATATATATATATATATAATGAAAACTCATCACAGTTGAAAAAATTTTGGAAACCCACTGAATGGATCACATCCCTCCACGTACCCAATCTGTCCTTTATATATTTTGCATCCAAAAAGGTAGGTTAGTTATTTTCATATTGACGAGTGACTCGTAGGGAAGCCGTTAAGCGAGTTAAAAGATATAAATGCATTGGCTTAACCAACTTAATTTCATGGAATTAGTTGACTATGGTTACTCATATGTTTGCAGGTAGGAGGAGGTAGAGGATGAAATTACGAGAACGTGGGCGAAAACGGCGAAGAAAACGAGTTGAAACGAAAAAGATATGAAGAAAACAAGAAATTGAGGAAGAGCACCACCGTGGTCAACGGTGTTAACCGTGGGCCACGGTCAAACTGGCTACAAAATCAACAGAATACACCGTACCGTGGCATTCCGGGCACCGTAACTTAACCGTGGTCCACGGTCCGACTCGTAACAGTTGAGTTTGGGCCACTTTTTAGGACGCTTTTGGGTGTCTTTTCACATATCTTTCAATTGGGACAACCTGGAGATGATTTGTGAAGAACAAAAACATTATTTTGGGGTTTGTAATCATTAGATTTTGTTTTTGATTACTATAAACAAGAGATTTGAAGCAATGATTCACCAAACCATGTGTGGCTAAACCCTTTGGTGTTTCTCTTGGATGTAAGGTTATTTACAAGACACTTTATGTTATATGTTCTTGAACTTAGATTGATTTTCTAATTGTTTATGTTAGTATAATCATGATGTTTGTGTGATTTTTTGTAACTTGTCTCTATCGTTTAAACCTAGTTTGAACCACGCGTTCTTGGTGTCGTTGACAATTGAGATTTAGTGGAAAGAATTAGGGGTGATAGTATTGATTGATTGTTGAGTAAAAACCTCGCATTCTAGGAATCCGAGTACTTAGTTCCTGATTAATCACAAACAATTGCATATGCACAAAACCGAGATATTATGGTTTATCTATTGAATGTTAACAAGAGTGTCGAGTAATAACCTGAACCCCAAGAGGAATGCTTGTTTAATTGATTGTTCACAACTTATTTGCTAGTTTACTTTAGTTCATAAAACCAAATTAAAATCAACTTGAAGACTACGTTTTGTCATTTACTTTTATATTTAGTGTAACTGTCAAGCTACTGATTTAACACATATTCCACAAACTTCTTGTGTTCGACACCCACTTACCGCTATCTAATTAGTTGTATTTGGTTTATTTTTGAGTGAGTCTTCGACCTCACGTCACATACTATAGCATTTTTCAAAACATTTGTCATTCAATAATTATACTGTCACGTTAATATTGAGTTGACCCATCATCATTCTTAATTAATTAATGTTATTAAATCTTCTTTAAACTTATTGTTGGGTTTCAGTGGTGATCGGTTAAAATTTTGTTTATTAAAACCGGTTCAATAAACGTGATAATAATAATTAATCTTATTAATTAACTATTATATGCAGCGGAGAGTATACAATTAATCAGCACCGAAACTAAACCCGACAGGATCTGGTTACAGACAATACGAGTACGCGTCAAACAATAAACATATCATTTAACTAACGATATATTTAAGTTTACCTCGGTTAATAAATAACCGGTTGAGACACCGAAGGCTAACGAACCGAGCTAGGTGACACAACGAGATCAACGACCAATGGTGGCGGTGCACGACGGCAACGGCAGCGGTGGTGGTGTACGGCAGCGGCTGTAGGCGCGGTCAGCACCGGCGGACAGAACCGGATTTTGCAAAGGGAAAACAAGGTTAGGTAACGCCCGTTAATTTCCGGTTTAAGGATTTAAACATGTAAAGTATGTATACTTCGCTGGAGTTATCCGGCATATTTCGTTGACCCTATCATCTTCCCGGTACGTTAAGTTATCTAATCTTTCCTTCCAAGTTGCCATATCTCTTAAATTAGAAGGGCTAGAGTGTAACATGTTTATTTATATAAAACAAAAGTAAAACCTAAACCCTAGTCTCTCTACTTAGCCGTTTGGAGCTTTGGCAGCCTCATCCCCTTCGATTTTTCTTCTTTCCAGCCAGGTTTAAGCCATAAAACTTCAATTCAAGGTCGGTTTTATGATTCCCCATGTCTTTTACACCTTAATTGATCATATTAACGCGCTTATTGGTCGTTAAGGTTGAGTTTTGATGATATCAGTTTGCTGACAGATTCGTATACCTTTATTGTAGGGTCTGTAACGCGATGATAATACACTGTTTTTGATTTATTCTTGATTCCATGATGTTCTACTTTGAGTCTAGTTTCCAGAAAGGTATAATACGTAATTTTTGGATGAGATTTGAATGGTTTTTATGAATTTATAAAATCGAGTGTCAAAGCTGATGCTGGATGACAGATTCTAGTCTGTCTTCCCGACGTCATAACCTTTTTTTGACAGGTCCAAATTGGTTGGTTCCACTTCTGGAAGTTAGTATTTTGAGTTAGAAACCAAACCTAATTGGAATCGTTTAATTTGGTTTGGTAATGAATTTTATAAAAATAAAACCATTTTGTTGCGCACTGAAATAGCTGCACGTTCCTTGCTGTGTTGGAGGAATTTTTATAATTTTTGTGTCCTATAGAAAAATATAATAAAAATATTTTTATAAACATAAGACATTTATTTAAGTCTGGTAAAAATTTAATAATTTATTTCAAAAGTTATCCTATGTAATTAAATGCATCTTCGCATGCTAAAATCTACACGTTTTACTCGTTATTGATCGATAAGTTCGTTTTAGGCTTAACCGGTGGATGTTCTATTGTGTTCTTGTCGGGGCTGTTTGAAGTGAGTTTTTGCACCACAATCTTCCTAGGTATGTCCCGTATATCATACTTAAAGATCATGTTCATGGGTGTTCGTTAAGTTGATCAACTAGTTGTAGTTTGATTGTTATGTTCGGTTGTCTAGAATTGTAGTTTGGCGCGTTTAACGCGAGGGTTGAAGAGATTAACGACCAATTCAGCTCGGGGACACTTGGTTTGATGTACGGGCTGTTCAAAATTCATTTTTATAAGTTATGGGGCTGAATTGGTTGTCGGTTACTCTAACGGGTCGGTATAACGTGCAATTGTGTTTATTGAATAGTTGGTGCGTTGTACTTGCGGGTTACCAACCCATTTGACTCGTGTGGCGTCGTGTGGACTTGTTGGCTGTGATTTTATCATAATGGGTCCACACGGGGCCGAGTTGGATGTTAACGGCCTAAACGACTCCTAAACGCGCGTGTTAGTGTCACCTAGTGCTCCCGGGGGCAAATTGAGAATTCTTTATTCCCGGGAGTACCTAAGGGTCGTTTTGGTGAATGTGAGACCTCGGGGGTTGTTGTGATTAAGTTTGATGAGGTCGAGGGTTTAGGTAACTCGAACCATGTTAGAACGTCTCGTAGGATAAACGAGTCATCTTGATGTCATTAGTATTGATTGAATGTAAACCGATAGGTGTTTCAGTTTTGGTGTTTCTTAGGGATTCTCTAGCTTGTGGTGAATCCGCGTCTTGTGTCAGGTGAGTTCTTGATGCCCCGTTTAACTCTTTTTAAGTTTTGGGCTAGCATGAACACCAAAGCGATTTTGCTCGATGAAATGTTTTAGACGATTTTACATAGGCTTGCTAGTATTGGTAGGCCTTGGAATGTTAAAGAATGTGTGTATGTATATATATATATTATAGAATGGCCAATATTTGGCGGATGGTGTAGTCGTCTCAACTACTGAATGTTGCGTATGCCTACTTTGTGTTTGCATGCGCTGAATGTTACGTGTTTGGGTTGTACGTTTTCTCAGCCCTGAATGTTATTATTGAATGTTATATATATATTTTTATATATAGGAATGCATGTATAGAGATGCTCATACGTAAGGATGATTATTTATTGAATGTGGTGATCTAACCGATGTATTTCTGTTTACCGTTTTAAAACCGTTGGAATGATTATTAAGACTTTTGTTACTTATTTAAAACTTGAACTCACTCAGCTTAAGCTGACTTTGTGTGCATGTTAGTGTGAGTTTCAGGTTAGGAAGAGGATGCCTTATCGCTTGGACGTGCATGAAGCTACTTTGACGGTGAAGAGCATACGGGATTTGAAGATTTTATTATTAAACATTTATTTTTAAAAATTTTATTTAAAGATAATTATGTTGGTTTTGGGCAAAATTCCCGGGTTTTGGGAATTTATTTTATTATATACGTTTTCCACCGAATTATACTCTGTGATGCTTATTTTAATGAAAAGGATTGTTTTAAGTTTAATTATTTTTACTAGTGTTTTGAATGATTACCAACTGTGGGGTTCCTGGGGTTTGGGGCCTTACAGGTTATTGGGTCGCCTAGCACAAAAAGTCGAACAACTGACACCACAATCATGGCTTCGGAACAAACTGTACCGCCGATGCCACCACCCATTAATTCACTAAACCCACCATCTACTGTACCCATTACCACCAATAATTCCACAAGTGAACTTACTTCAGCTGCGTTTAGCTTTCAGCCACCAGTTAACCTCCCACCATTGACAAATTTCATGCCTATTCAAGGACAATCATCAAACTTACCATAACAAACATCCTTCCAATCTCAACAAAATCCACGTTATCAACAACCATACACATTTACCCAAGACCCACCTATAATTCATACTTCACTGGGTCAAAGATCGGGCCCGCATTTGTTTGGTGGGCCACGGTATGGTGATGGCAATGAAAGATACGAAGATTTCGAAGAAGAATATTCAAGCGGGGTTGATGGGAATCAGTTGAGGATTCAAGGGCAGTTTGGGTATGGATCCGAATTTCAACCGCAACAAGTGCAACAATGGGGTGGCCCGAATGTCAATCAAGTACAACAACGACAACCATTGCAACAAGTTCCACAACAACCGCATTATCAACAACCTCAATTCCAACAACCAAATCCCCAACCGCAAGTTCAACAAAATTTGCAACAAAGGCCCGTTTACCGGCAAATGGGTCAACCGAGAGTACCATTGGGGGTACCAAGAAGGCATGAAAGGGAGATGGTTAGGGGAATTGAAGCTCATTTTAGACCGGTCATTGCCAACAACCCATCTCCGGTGGTTATTCCTTAAAACCAAAATGGAAGAACATTTGAGGTGAGAACTAATGCACTCCAAAGTTTACCAAAGTACAAGGGTCTTGCAACGGAAGAACCCTATTTTCACTTGGAGACATATGATTCTATTTGCAACACAATTTGAGGTCAAGGTTTCTCACCGGATGAGGTGAAATTGGTTTTATTTCAATTTTCATTGGAGGATAAGGTGAAGAGATGGTTTTACACATTGCCATCCGCATCGATTTACACTTGGGCCGAGATGCAATAAAGGTTCTTAGAAGAGTTTTACACGGCCCAAAAGACTAATGATGCGAGACGAAGTTTGAGGTCTTTCCAACAACAATCGGGTGAAACGTTTCATGAAGCATTTGAGAGGTTTAATATGATGATCAAGAATTTTCCACATCATGGTATAGCTCTTTGGGAGTTATTGAATGCTTTTCATGAATTGTTGAATGCGGAAGATGAAGGGGATTTGATGTCAATCACAAATGGTACGTTCGGTACCAATTATGAACAAGACGATTGGGCATTTTTGGAACAAATGTCGGTCACATCAAAGAGAAAGGCTCAAACTGCAAGAAGAGCATGACCGGCAATTGGAAGACCGCAAGTTCATGCCGTGGAAGATGTGGGGGTACAAACTACTAATCAAAGAATTGATGTTTGTACAAATTGTAACGAGTTGGGTCATGTGGCTGATGTGTGTACGGTAGGGCAAGCACAAGTTGAAGAGGTAAATGCACTTCAAGGTCAAGGGGGTGGTAATCGGAATTTCAACATGAACTCAAACACTTACCACCCCAGGTTGAGAGATCATCCAAATTTCTGTTATGGAAACCAATCGACTCAACTCAATCCTAATTTTTAAGGAACTTCTCAAACATATTTTGTTTCTCGTCAACAATATTTTAATCAGGGGAATGCTCAAAGTAGGTCTTCGGGTCAAAGTTCTTCAAGTGGGAATGAAGTCATGGATATGCTTAGGTTGATGCAACAAGACTTGCAAAGGAGAACTCAACTTGATGAAGTGCGCATGCAAAAGGATGAAGTCTGTGACAAAGCCATTCAATCGTTGTCCACTCAAATGTGTCAACTTGCAACCGATGTTGAGAATTTGAAGAAAAATAGCTCGAGCTTAAGAAGGGGAACTACGTGCATATCAATGCGGTAAGTCTTTTACCTAATTTTGGAATTTCTAGTGTTTAAGTTGATCCAACACCACAGTTTGTTGACGGGGTGGTGGAAGATATTAGCGATGAGATTGAAAATGTGGGTAATCATGAAACAATTTTTCAAAATAAATCTGAATTACAACTGAATGAAATATCTTTTTGTGAAAATTGTTCTTGTGATAAATGTTTAAATGACAAATTAACCAAAATAAAGGATGATAGGGTTGATAATAATATTATCTCGAGTAAACTTCAAGACCCAGGAGTGCCCCTTTTATCAATCCAAATTGGTGAATTTAAAACTGATCGGGCACTACTAGATCTTGGAGCTTGTGTTAGTATCATTCCCGGTAGTTTTTATGATCAGTATGAGTTTGGTACGCTATAAAAAGCAAACACCACCGTGGTTTTAGCGGATCAAACCCATACACTTCCCCGAGGCATGATATATAATGTGATGGTACATGTGGAGGATTTCTGTTACTCAGTTGACTTTTTAGTACTTGATTATACTAAAAATATAACTAATACGCAACCCACAGTCGTATTGGGTAGACCCTTCCTCGCCACTTCACTTGCTGTAATTGATTGTGCTAAGGGGACACTGGGAATTAAATGTGGGAATCGTGATAAACAACTATTATTATTTGAAAATACTACTGACCCTTTTGTTGACAAGGAAAGCCTAAAGGCGGATTTTGTTAACAAGTGTGTATCCTTGAGCAAGGATCACACGAAAATAGAGTGTTTTGTAATTGACAGGTCAGTTGAGAAGAAAGAAGTTGAGCATCAACAGAGTGAGAAGGTGGCAAAAAAAGGTGGCCAACCAAGGAAGACGAAAGTGAGACATCCACCTAACCTAAATGATCCAGGGTGGAGGATGAGGATGTTTGGGCCCGACCCTGGTTTGCCGGAAGACTGGAAATAGTTGCTTGAAAAAGAGCGTGCTTATAACGAGAAGGCTGTATGGGAGTGTGCCATTCACCCACCTTGAATGTCATAAAAGTTTCAAAAAGGTGGTAATTGTACATTTTGTATATTTTTATTTTTATTTTACTTTATAATTTCTAGGTTGTTTGTATTTATGGTATTTTAAGTTACCATCTTAGCAAAAACCAAGTGTGGGGAAATTCTTATGGATTTCTCTTCGACAGTATGTTGGGGACAACATGGGTTTTTCATGAAAAGAAGTGGTGCTTTTAATTAGTAGTATCTTTGTTTTTATTTTCTCAAAACCATACATTAGGTACAAAGTATCCCAAGTGTGGGGATGGAAAAGTTTTTGGTTTTACAAAAAAAAAATTATAAAAAAAATAAAAAAAGAAAAAAATTTAAGAAAAATAATTTTTTGAAAGAAAACCGGAAAGTGGTAAGATGGCGGGGTAAAGTTTTGGTCCCTTTTCATGGTTACAATTCCCTTAAATTCAAGTTTGCTTAGTTGTTTTAAAAACGAGGTTGTGTAGTATTCTAGTCAAGGTTAGCATGCTTTTGGTACAATTACCTGCATAACATGTCCATATCCACTTGTTTATTGGGAAAGTGAAGATTGGTGATAGATTGGTTATTCTCCATTAAATGCATATCGAGACCTTAGCTTGGCATAAGTGCAAAAGTGATAGAGACAATTAGGTTTAAGCCTCGTCTGGATGAGCGTGAGTGTGGGTTTTGGGGGTTGGGCCTCATACATTACACATATGAGCGTGGGCAATGAGAGGGGCGGGGGGATGGTTCCCGTAGAAAACAGTATTGGACCTATTCTTTTTGATTTGATCAACCCCGATGTTAATTTGCGAGACGATCCGGCTTTGTAGGTATTTCTTTGTATTTGTAATTGTTATAGTACTAATCAATAGGAAGTATTAAGTATTATGTTTACTCGAAAAGTATAAAAAAAAGAAAAAAAATATGAAAAAAGAAGAAAAAAAAGAAAAGAGAAAAAGAGAAGAAAAGAGAAAAAGAAAAAAAGAGAAAAGACAGAAAAAGTTGAGAGTCAATGTTCGAAGTATTGTGTAGTGAGTGTTGAGATGCAAGTCAGTAATGTTTATAGTTGTTTATTTTATTATTTACTTAGTTTTGATGTAATAAGCCGGATCGGATCGCCTGACCTACTTTCAATATTCCCCTTCCATACCCTTATACCTTGCCCCATTATAACCCATTTTAAGTCCTCTTGATTTGCATTTGTGTCAAAGCATTTATATAGGTGGAGATTTGACGGTAGTACAAGCGTACGTGAGGAGAATTGAGTATTATTGGAATATATGGAACGATCACCGATAAGAGGGTCAATGAGTGATGGTGTGTTATGTGTGGGTAAAAAACCGAAAGCATGTTAAAGTTGACCAGAATTCTATGTTTTAAATATAATATTAAGTAATACTAATGCAAACCTCTAATAATGAAGGAATAGTGTATGATTTGGGACCTTGACCGAACCGGGTGTGTTGGTATGTTTGGTGGTTGTATTTTGAAAGCAATTGTGGTTTTAAGTGTTGCTTAGGGGCAAGCAACGGTTAAGTGTGGGAATGTGACGAGTGACACATTGGGAAGCCGTTAAGCGAGTTAAAAGATATAAATGCATTGGCTTAACCAACTTAATTTCATGGAATTAGTTGACTATGGTTACTCATATGTTTGCAGGAGGAGGTAGAGGATGAAATTACGATAACTTGGGTGAAAACGGCGAAGAAAACGAGTTGAAACGAAAAAGATATGAAGAAAACAAGAAATTAAGGAAGAGCTCCACCGTGGTCCACCGTATTGACCATGGGCCACAGTCAAACTGGCACCAAAATCAACAGAATACATCGTACCGTGGCATTCCGGGCACGGTGGACAGCGGCGGCAGGCGGCTGGATGGAGGAAGGATGAGATGGACTTGTTAGGATTAGTAGTCAGGTTATTAAAACATCATATATTTATATAGCCTTCTATTAGGTTTAACTAATCTCATTAGTTATAAACTTAATGGGCCAACAAGTCCAATTCTTACTCCAAAGCCCGCTCCATGTCATTTTTGTCTCGTTAAAGTGTCTAACCCAGTTGACTAACTTAAGCGGGTTAATGGTTCGTTACCTCACGGTGTAACTCTCATGGGTCATAACCCGGTTGGTCGTATTGACTTACCCGAACCGGTCCATAATTCCAACAGTCTCCCACTTGGACGGTTTCCGGCTAAGTTACTCATTACTGACAGCCAGCGTTGCTCTAGCTACACATAGCTGCCCCCAACAGGTTATAACATTTTAAATTCATTAACCAAAACAATCTTGGAATACACTATTGCAAGATAACGAATTTATAGTATTCGTTGTCATCTATTCTTTCTGTATAAGACATTAATTGAACAATGAGACATGGATCAGGTTCAATCTCATATGGCATTCAATCATTATAGTTCTTGATCTAGAATCAAAGTGGTCAAATCAAACACACAGTTAGTTTGGGTGAGGCCTCACACTTTACCAGTTTGAATCAACGAGGGCGCCAAGATGTCTAACTGTTACATATCATGTAAGAGTACAGAATCCCATATTAATTACATACAACTCCCACTGAACTTCAGATCATTCCCAACCAATGCCTTTATAGCTGGCAGTTATGCGACAACGGTTGGCACTGATCAAAGAATGACCTTTAGTAAACGAAAGTTCTAGTATGTATCTCAGGTCTAAGGATACTAAATGAGTATACCAATGTCAAAACATCTTATGACTAAGATCCATGAAGATGATTTGATGCGAGTCACATCCAACGTCATTCTTAATAAGGTCTGTCAGTTTGGAAGTCAACCCCTTGAGTCCAAAGTCAGAATAGTCTTAATTCAGAGTCGTTCCCACGAGTCTGACCGACTATAGATAATTTAGAATACAATATTCACGGATTAAACGCATTAAAACTGAATACAGTTATATTATTCAACACTTGCATTTAACCATTAAATCAAAAGAAAACTTAAAGTATAACTATTTGAAATGTTCACACATCCAAATACTAAATCAAAACAAACTACTAGCTAATCTAAGACCGATAGCATCTATGTGATGATCATGCTTGTCCTGAGTCATCGGTTTAGTGAAGGGGTCAGCTAGGTTTTGATCTGTGTCTACTTTGCTTATTATGATGTCTCCTTGTTCCAGTATATCCCGTATATAGTGGAACTTACTTAGAAAGTGCTTGGCCCTATGATAAGATCTGAGCTCTTTGGCTTGAGCAATGGCTCCTGTTTTATCACAGATTACGTCGATCGGTTTCCGAAAACTTGGAACCAGGTCGAGGTGGGCTATGAATTTCTTCATCTAAGCAAATTGTGAGTGAGAAACATCTCGGTCATTCTGGAAGCTAGTATCAGTGTAACACCTTACAGCGATTTCTTCTTCCACTCCTCCAAACACTAAGAACATGTCCTTTGTCCTTTTCAGGTACCTTAGAATGTTCTTTATAGCAGTCTAGTGGGCAATGCCAGGGTTCTGCCGAAAAGGACTAGTCATGCTCAGCGCATACGAGACGTCAGGTCTAGTACATAACATAGCATACATGATAGAACCAATCGCTGAAGCATATGGAATTGCTTGCAAGTGCTTGGTTTCAATGTCTGTAGTCGGAGATTGCGATTTGTTCAACACGGTTCCTTTAGCCAAGGGGAGAGCTCCTTTCTTGGAGTTATCCATTGAAAAGCGTGCCATTACTTTGTCTATGTATGTACTTTGACTTAGCCCTAGAAGCCGCTTAGACCTATCTCGGTAGATCTTGATCCCTAGAATATAAGCAGCTTCACCAAGATCTTTTATTGCGAAGCAAGATCCCAACCAGTTCTTAACTTCCTTAAGCATAGGGATGTTGTTTCCAATGATCAGTATATCATCCACATACAGGATGAGGAATGATATAGTGCTCCCACTAGCCATTCTGTAAACATAAGGCTCATCTCATTTTTGATAAAACCAAACTCTTTGATTTTCTCATCAAAATGAAGATTCCAGCTGCGAGATTCCTATTTAAGTCCATAAACGTACCTATTCAGTTTGCACACCCTGTTAGGATATTTAGGATTGAAAAAACCTTCAGGCTGAACCATATAGACATCTTCAGAAAGATGTCCATTAAGAAAAGCAGTTTTGACATCCATTTGCCATATCTCGTAGTCATAGTATGCGGCTATGGCAAGTAATATCCTTATCGAATTAATGGGCGAGAAGGTTTTATTATAGTCAATACCTTGAGTTTGAGTAAAACCTTTCGCGACTAGCCATGCTTTATAAGTCTGTACATTTCCATACGTGTCAGTTTTCTTCTTGAAAATCCACTTTCTCCCTACTGCCCGACACTTGGGGGGTAGCTCAACCAAGTTCCAGACTTGATTTTGAGTTTGGTACGCGAGTCCTATTACTTCTGCGAATGCTTGTGTTCATGTCCGATGTATCAGCAACAACAACTTGTTGATCAGACGTTCCAACTTCCTCAGCAGTAGTTTGTGGTTCTTGGATTTCTTCAAGATCAACAATATTATCTCTAGTTCCTCGATCGAGAATTTCCTTTTCGAGAAAGTGGCCCTTCCTTTTGATAGAAATCACATTTGTATCAGGATGGAAGAAATAATATCCGCTTTGGTTACAGTATCCGACGAAAACAACCTTTACGCCGCGAGGATCGAGCTTATCATCAGAATCACTAGTGACATAAGCATCACATCCCCATACTCTAAGGAAATACAAATTGGGTTTATGCCCATGCCATATCTCATATGGGGTTTTGCTTACCTTTTAGTTGGAGCTAGATTGACAATGCGGGCGGCAGTCAAAAGGGCAAAGCTCCAAAAGGAGTGAGGAAAATTATAATTCTACACATCATCGATCGGACCATGTTTAGCAAGGTTCGATTTCTCCTCTCGCTCACGCCATTGTGTTAGGGTGTGCCGGGTGGTGTGAGCTGTGAAACAATTCCACGCTCTTTCAGATGATGTATGAATTCTGAGCTGAGATACACTCCACCTCGATCTGATCGAAGCATTTTAATAGTTTTCCCGAGTTGTTTTTCCACTTTGTTTTGAAACTCTTTGAACTTTTCAAAAGTTTCATGCTTGTGTTTCATAAGATACACATAAGCATATCGACTGTAATCGTCAATAAAAGAAACGAAGTATCTTTCATGATTCCTAGACATGGTTCTGAAAGGACCGCATACATCAGTATGTATGATTCCCAGCAGATCCTTTGCTCTTTCATTCTTATGAGTGATGGAGCCTTTGGCGAGTTTGCCAGCTAAACAAGATTCGCAGTCATCAAAAGAGTCCGGTCCTGTGGATTCAAGAATTTCTTCGGATTAGAGTCTCTTGACTCGTGCCTTGCTTATGTGGCCAAGTCGGCAATGCCATAGAAATGTATCATTGATGCCAGATCCGATACGTTTAGAAAGATTATATAAATTATTTTTTATTTGAACATCAACCTCGTAAATACCATTTCGAGGTTTAGCCTCAAAATACAAGATATCATTCAAGTAGGCAGAAATAGCAATACTATTAAAAACGTACTTAAATCCTTGTTCAAATAGTAAAGAAACTGAAATAATGTTTCTGGTCAAACCAGGTGCAAACAAACAGTTATCCAAAGTAACTACAAGGTTAGAAAGACAAGCAAAATGATATGTGCCAGTTGCAAGAACTGGGACTCTCTTCCCATCACCAATGATGAGTTCCATGCTGCCTTGTTTCAGCTTCTTCCAGTTTTCAGGCTCCTGCAAGACATTAACGATGTGGTAACCACATCCGGTATCATATACCCATGTGTTGCTAGAGACAGTGAAAAGTTCAATAACGTAAATAGAAATACCTTTAGAGGAGCTTTCACCATTGGTCCTCTGCCTTTTCAGCTCAGCAAGGTAGTCGGGACAGTTACATTTCCAGTGTCCCATTTTATTGCACTTGTAGCACTGGCGCTCCTCAGGAGGCGGCAGTGGTACCTTTGCAACACCTTTGTTAGTGTTGGTGGCTGACCTAGCAGCAACAGTAACCTTCTTCTTGCCTTTACCGTTATGACCCATGTTCTTGGGTTTAGGCTTGACGACACCAGCAGATCGAACCATAAGAACTTGAATGATTTTAGTGGGAATATTCATCTCAGCCGTCTTGAGCTTTCCATGAAGCTCCGACATTGTCTTCACCCATCCATTCATATTGAAATTCATTACGAACTGGTCGTAAAAGCTCGGAAGAGAGTTCAAGATGAAATCCGCTTCCATTTCATCTGACAGGGGATAATCAAGTTTCCTTAGCTGTTCGATGTACCCTTTCATCTTGACGACATGCGCACTAACAGGTGATCCCTGTTCCATTCTGCAGCTGATAAGCTGCTTCATGGTGTCATAGCGTTCTTGACGGGCTTGTTTCTGGAACATGCCCTTGAGTTGCTCAAGCATCTCACAGGCACCAAAATCTTCTAAGCCTTTAGCAAGCTCGTAAGACATGGTGGCTAGCATGATACAGGCGACTTCAGCCGAGTCATCCATATGCTTGTCAAGAATCCTCTTGGCATCAGCAGTATTGTTTTCAGGCTCGGTTGGAACAGGTCCATCGAGAACATAGTGCTTCTTTGCCATCTTGAGAACAAGTCCTAAGTTGCGGTGCCACTCAAGAAAGTTGGTGCCATTCAACTTTTCTTTCTCAAGGATAGCCTTGAGGGTGAATGAGGAGTTATTATTAGTAGACATCTGTTTAAATAAGCAAAAGTAAATTTTATTAGTATTTTCGATATTTTAATCCTATTATTAATGACCCACTAACATTAGTAAATAGGAACTTGAGAATTTGGCTTCCAGTTACTAATGGCAGCTGTAGCACACAACATTAATAAGTGGTTAGGCAGACAGACAACGATTGCCAATTGTGAATATAGCATAACTCTCATTTATGAGGCCTATTAAGATAACGTTTGCCTAAGTAGATACGTTTAGCCTCATCTATGCTCACCTTAGTCTCCAGACAGTTATAGCACGTAACAAGAGAGTAAAGTAATAGTCGCCCTAGTATAGGCACTTGTGAAAGAGCCGGATGTGTCAACGAAACCCTTTCACCTTGAAGGGATAGGATAGAAATCAAGTGCGGTGCTGTAGCTCCAAACACTTGAAGTTTCGCTGTATGCCTTAAGTGTGACTTATAGTAGGATGGCATAGACTATTGATTTAAATTGGGATTAATTTTAAATATTACCGAATAGACTAAAAGTCCAGTTTTACTTTATTGATCGAGACAACTTGATGAACCCTTTCATCTCTCAGGACACTTAGTTTTAAATATCCTATTAGAACTAAGTTTGTCGCGATAATGCTAACCAATTTTAAGTTAATAGTTTTACCTATTAAGTTATTAGTTATGGAAAATTAAATTTAGTTCAATTTTGCAAAACTTGATTGGTTAATTTATTTTAAAATATTTGGTATTAGATTGGTGGTATTATGTAACATTTCGGATTTTTCAAACCGTATTCGTTTACAATTAACCCGACCCGAATCATTTTTAGATCTTTAACGTTAATCAAAATCAAGTATTTATAAGTAATTAAGTTTCAAATATTCATTTTATACCCTTTAGGTTTCATATGTAGTTCATTTCTTGTTTTAATCATAAAATGTTCAATATTTGACCAATTTAGAAACTACAAGGGCCATATGTGTCAAATTTCAAACTCCCAAACCATGGACTTTGGAGCCCTGCGTGGTGGCACCGCTAGGGGCTGGCCACACGACGCTATGGGAAGTCTGGATAGAATCTTGGTTCGATTTCGTTTATTAGCTCGTTTAAGGTATAAAATCGATTATATTAGGTATGTTTGAGAGAAGTAAGGACCAAGTAAACATCATACAACTAAAATATCATTCCCAATTTGTTTACCCCTTCCCAAGATCAGATCTTTATGAATAAATCGATGATTCTTTCCTTAAAACGTATTTACTTGCTTAAACGGGCCAAAAAGGCCATAATTAGTTCGGTTTATGTTTTCCTATATAAACCCATCATAATTCCCTATTGTAAACTTTAATCTAACCCTAATACACTTCCTCCAGCTGTCACCTACCTCTGGTCATCCTCAAACCCTTCAATTTTTGCATATTCGTTAAAAGATACAAGACTTGATCGTTGACTTTGCTTGCTTTAGGACCTTTGACTTCCGTTTCTCATCAATCCTTTCACTTTCTAGGTAAGTTGTAAACTATAAAATCGTTCATACATATTCCCTAGTCAATAACCTTTAATCAATTTCGGTGGTTGAAGGGTGTTGACTGGTCAATTGCTTTAAAACCCGTTAAAGGGCAAAACAGTCAACAAGTTTGACTTTGCGATTTCTCATGCTTCTGGCCGGATTCAACGTTCGGTCCAGAATACTTTTATTCTTGAAACGTGATTTTAAGGCTACTGCCCAAAACTCGAATTCTGACTCGCTGTTTGGATTCTGGTTAGTACCAGCTCGCTTTAATGTGTAATTCAACATAACTAGAGTTCTACTCATCCGTTTGGATTGATTCCAGTGGCATTAAGTTCATTTTTATTTATAGTTTGATATAAAAAAGTTTCAGGTTCTAATCAGTTATCTCGTTTGACGCGTATTGGACGACTCGCTTATCCGTTGACTCGTTTATTCTTAATTGTACTCACTTGCCTTTAAACATGTTGAGTGGTAAACTCACTCAACATGTTTGTTGACAACACTCCATTTTCTACACATATGCAGGTTGCCTGAGTTGAAGGATGGACACTTAGAAAGACCTTAGGATTATAATGAAGACATACATGGATTTAGACTTGTTGTATTTATTTATTTGAATTGTTTGGTTGAATTTGATTATTGTTTGTATTATTTGAACAAAATAATTAATTAGATATTGTTATTTATATTTATGATAGTATCTTCGAGCTGTGAGCAATCAGATCATGCCCCGGCATTTCCGCTTTAGGTTGGGGTGTGACATATTAGAACATATTATAATCAAGCAAGCAACCAAAATAGCAAATAAGAATATGTAAATCTTAAATGGCCAAGATTAGTGATTGATCTTGCTAGAGCCTATTAGCAAGATCAATCGGGTCAAGGGGTCATAACACAAAACAACCACAAGGATGGACTCTTGGTGCATCTCGTCATCTTTGGTAACTCCCACTGACTTCAAGAACTCCATGAGCTCGTCCTCGGTTTTCCTTCGGGTCTTTCATTACAAAATTACACTAATACAAGTAATGAAAAACTAAACCCTATCTATTACAATTTTGAACCATCAAGGTGGCCAAAAACCATAAAATAAAACCGAAAACTAAATACAACTTCTGAACCATCCATATGGCCAAAATAAAAAATCATTCAATCATACAAACAAGATCTGGCCAGATTTACATATTTAACGAAAAATAAGCCGGGCAATATTTTTGTCAAATAAAATAAATAAAATGTTGAAAAACTAAAATTGCCCTAATATTTTATCTAGATAAAAAACGTCAACTAACTTGAAATTTATGGTGTAGAACCGGTAAAATTATCGGATTCGACTCGTATGTTGTAACCAAGGCTATGATACCACTGTTGGGTTTCAGTGGTGATCAGTTAAAATTTTGTTTATTAAAACCGATTCAATAAACGTGATAATAAAATTAATCTTATTAATTAACAATTATATGCAGCGGAAAGTATACAATTAATCAGCACCGAAACTAAACCTGACAGGATCCGGTTACAGACAATACGAGTACGCGTCAAACAATAAATATATAATTGAACCAACTATATATTTAAGTTTACCTCAGTTAATAAATAACCGATTGAGACACCGAAGGCTAACGAACCGAGCTAGGTGACACAAGGAGATCAACGAACAACGGTGGCGATGCACGAAGGTAACGGCAGCGGTGGTGGTGTACGGCAGCGGCTATAGGCGCGGTCAACAGTGGCGGACAGGTGGCGGTGGCATCGGCAGGCGGCGGTGGCATCGGCAGGCGGCGGCTGTGACTGGAAAGGCGCCGGTGGTTGGGCAGCAGCGGTGGTGTAGGTCGGCCGGCGGCTGGATGGAGGAAGGATGAGATGGACTTGTAGGATTAGTAGTCAGGTTATTAAAACATCATATATTTATATAGCCTGCTATTAGGTTTAACTAATCTCATTAGTTATAAACCTAATGGGCCAACAAGTCCAATTCTTACTTCAAAGCCCGCTCCATATCATTTTTATCTCGATAAAGTGTCTAACCCGGTTAACTAACTGAAGCGGGTTAATGGTTCGTTACCTCACGATGTAACTCTCACGGGTCATAACCCGGTTGGCCGTATTGACTTACCCGAACCGGTCCATAATTCCAACACGTATCTCATATAGTTTAAGATTTTAAAAAACCCAATCTCATATACTCATGAACAATCTTGATTCATTAATAAACAATCTTCTAGCCCTAGTGTAACATTTCGGGTTTTACCGTATTTGTTTTGTTTTCCTTTATAGGGTTACGAACCTTATTCGGATCTTTCTTATTAATAAAGTTATGCATTTATTAGTGAAATAATTATTTTTATCTTAGTTTATAATTCCTTAACTTTCATTTGTGCCAAATAGCCCTTAGAAACTCTTAAAATCGCTTAAAAATGCGTTTTTAGAACTACAGAGACTAAAATTGTCAAAAGTTAAAAGTCTGGTGAAGCTGCACTTTCACGCGGCGCGAAGATGTCAGCCTTGCATCTTAGCGCGGCGCGAAGATGCAACCAGATCAGCCAAATTACTTCGTGATCTTCGTTTAATGCAAAATCTTTCCTAAATCAACCCTAAAGCACGAAATTTGACCCACAAGTTATTGTATTTAGTGTGTACTGATGTCTAGGTTCGTACTCAGTAATTTGTTTAATATATCGATGATTTAAAGACCCGATTTCGTCTTTAATTGTGTGATTCGGTTACCAAAATCGACCCGTTTCTTGATCAACAAGTTGGTTTAACATATATATAAATTCTTCATAGCTCCAAGTCTTAAATTTAACTCCACCTAAGTGTTTCCAGCCATCACCTATCATAACCCGATTATTTCTTGCTCGTTATTGCTCGTTTAAGTGAAGATTCGTTAGCTGCAGTTTGACTTTACCTGTTCTATCATCTTTGCCCTTGATTTCCCGTTAATCTAAGCATATTCCGGGTAAGTTCTTAACTAATCAAACGTTCATGAATACTCAATTGTCGATAACCCTCAATCAATATATGAGATTAAGGGTATTGACGGGTCAATTCGAGTCAGACCCGTTTAAGGGTAAAATAGTCACTAACTTTGACTTAATGTTTTCTCATACTTATGTTCGGATTCAATGTTTGGTCTAGAAGACTTTTCTTCTCATAATAAAATTTTAAGGCTTTTGACCAAAACCCGACTTCCGACTCGAAGTTCGGATTCTGGTGAGACTCGACTCGTTTGAACGTTAAAATTAACATAACTTAAGTTCTACTCATCCGTTTGGATTGATTCCAGCGATATTAGGTTCGCTTTTACTTATAATTTCATATCTCTAAGTTTCAGGTTCTGTTGATTATTCTCATTCAGCACGTTAATTGGAAGACTCTTTATTTTATTCTTAATATCTCATTGACTCGCTTATTATTTAGGTGACTTTTGTCATTTCCCCGTTTTACTTATTTTCACACGTTTTGGGGGTGTATGCCTACTATATATTTTCATATTATATATATATATATATTAGGAAACGTTGTATTGTGTGAATTGCTGAACATATTTGCTATTTGCTTACTTGGTTATTTTATGCATTCGGAGAGGTCCAACATATTCTCATATAGTATGATCATACGACCGTCTTGTTTAATCGACACACGATTCGCTTCGCAATGGTTCGCTTGACACTTGTTTGCCCATTAGTTTGGTTATATCAACCGCTTTACTTACGTTTTGCTATATCTTTCATATTATATTGTAACTTGCAAAACAAATGGCATGCTCACTCAACATTATTGTTGACAAAACTATTCTATTTTCTACGCATATGCAGGTTAGAACTGAAGAATTGAAGTCATGGATTGCTAGTTGAGACCATATGCTTATTCAAGAATAATTTATTTAAGTTTTAAGTAGGATTATTTCTTTTATTATGAATTATTGTTTGGAATTATTTGCTATTGTTGGATGTTATGTTTTGATTGGAATCAAATTTATTATTAGATATTGTCATGTTTATTGTATGATAGTTACCTCGAGCTATGAACAATCATGCTCGCGCCCTCGCATTTCAACCTTAGGTTGGGGTGTGACAGATTGGTATCATAGCCGAAGGTCTAAGATGGGTGGTTGGAAATTGTCCTAGTCATATGTTAGGAACCTTATACGTGCTTATCTGAACTGTTTTATGTGCTCCTTAATTGTTTAGATCTTATTTAGGTAATTATTTAGCATATCTTTTCGTTTTAGGTAATTAGTTACTTGTATTTTTATTTTAAGTAATTATTTACTATATCTTTTAAATTAGGAAATTATCTTTTATTTTTAGTAATTATTGCACACATCAAATCTGAGGCTATGTGTCACACCCCGACCAATGAAGGCGGAAACATCGAGGCGCAACATGATTGCTCATTGCACAATGACACTAATAAGTTTCAATATTTAAACAACTCATTTAAATCCATATCATCATAAATAACACAACAATTGTTCATACAAAATGCCAAATAGATAGATAAACAAATAACTTGTTCTTTTATTTTCTAATATCCTAAAGCCAAGATAATAAGTTTCTTCAAGTAATCCAATCAAGCTAACATCAAACCTGTAACATTGCATAAAATAGAGTTTGTAAACACGAAGGTTGGTGAGCAATTTTCATAGTTTTGGACAATAAGTATATAGTATGAAATCCACAACTAGTATATGAAAACAATAAATAATAGCAACAATTTAGATAATAAAACCGTCAATAAGAATACATTGACGACAATAATGAAATCGTCAATAAGAATACATTGACGACACCTTTCTATATTGGGATACCATATATACTCGGAATTAACGTATGATCATACTTTGATGAGGCTACCCGCCTTAGCATTCAAGAATTTGCACATAATCATGTAAAGCATATAACACCAAATCGGGCATTTATTTAAGTAAACATATACAATACGTGTTGTGGTTTAAGACTCAAGTATAAATCATTTAAATTTGAATAAGTATGCAATGCCACCCCCAAAATGAAAGATGGAAAACGGGGGATGAAAAAGTACTCACCTTAACAAGTAACTTGAAAGATAGTGTCGTGAATAATCGGAGAGATCGGTTTAACGAGCAAGACCTATATTAAACGGGTCTTGTGTTAGTAGGTAGTCTTGGAAGGGTTTAAAATAAAATACATGACAAATAAAGTAAATAAATAAAGTTTAGGATTTAAAATGTAAATATTTGAGAAATTAAAGAAGCGAGTTTTGTAAAATAAGTTTACTCGAAACCGGGTCTCGGTATTCTATTCATTAGTTTTTTTTTTCTTTTTTTTACTCAACCTATGTTAAGTAATAATGTGGGTTAAAATGCGATATTGCAAAACCCTTGGTTATAAGAATACCCAAAACGAGGTTTAAACGAGTGTTCGGGTTTGTCGGTTCGAGACTTGATAATTGACCAAGCTCACAGTTAACTTTCCAAAATAATAAATGTTATGAGATAACTCAATAAAATCAAAATATACTTAACCAAGTATGTAGTTCTATTGTGAAGAACCTTAACGTTCGTTAAGCGAGTATACGACCTTATCGGTTCGAACTTGTTATAAGATCTAGTTGGTTACCGACATGCCAAGTATGTTTAGAAACTAACTAAAATTGATTTAAAATATAATCTTGAAGAAAAATATGAGTTTTGGTGGCTAAAAACACACTTGTGTGTCTTAAGTGAGTGAACTCGGTTTAGTTCGGTTTTTGGTTCGGTCCTTGACTCGGAATAAGACCGAGGATGGTTACCACATACCCAATTACCATGGAACTTGTAAAATAACTTATAAATAATAATACTCAAGTTTTACATTCAAAAAGTTAACAATAAAGCTATTAAACAAAAGTTCGGTTTTTAGTTCGGTCCTTGACTCGGAATAAGACCGAGGATGGTTACCACATACCCAATTACCATGGAACTTGTAAAATCACTTATAAATAATAATACTCAAGTTTTACATTCAAAAAGTTAACAATAATGCTTTTAAACAAAAGTTCGGTTTTTGGTTCGGTTCTCAACTCGGGATGAAACCGAGGCTAGTCACCACATACCCAATACCATGGAACTTGAAAAATATGAACAATAAACTAAAATATGTAGAAGTTAAGCAAGTATAACAAGTTATATGGTTAGATTTGTTAAATATATAAACAAGGACTACAAAGTCCTCCATGTAACCTTGCCTTACTAGCCCGACATTTCAACCGGCCGAGACCGGAGAAATGAAAGACCTAAGGTAAACAAGGAGTGTATATTATATATATGTTGTAACATCAAGCTTTAAGTGTTGAGAAGTTAGTTAAAATGAAAGATTAGCTTATGAAGAACAACCTTAGAATTCAAGAATTTGAGAGAGAAATGAAGAAATGAGCAAGCACAAATGAAGAAGATGGGTGTGTATATATAGAGTAAGTTGAATGGGTCTTTCATAAAGGGTGTTTCATGAAAATGGGTTGGTTATAGACCCAAGAAGCACAAACTACAAATGGGTCCTTCAAGTCTCTATTTTGGTAGTTTTAGTCCCTGGAGTTCGTTTTGAGCGTTTTCGGGGAATTTTAAGAACCGAAAAGGGTGTTTTTTTTATCCAACAACTATAAAACAAATATTTAACATACAATTCATCATTTTGATAATATCGAAAGGTTCGGGATACAAAACGGGTTGGGTTTACATTAAGAATACAAGTATAAAATAACCCGAAATTGACAAATGTCACACTATGCATCACCTTCAAAAATATTTTTTAAAATCTCTAATAATCTTTTAAAATTTTAGTAGATTGCCGTTCTATTTTTTGGGAAAGTTCTTAAGAATTCCCAAAATTTGTTTTTACTCCCTCTCCTTAGGTCATGGGAGTATGACATGTTCGGTTACTAAACGTAGGGGACTAGAGAACTGTGAGTTGGGCCTTGGCAAAACGGTTTCGAGAACCAAAGATAAGACGCTATTCCTTACCTGGAGGATAACCCGGCCACATTACTCGAGTCCCTAGGCCAAAGCTGGACAATATGTTATACGACCGGACCCTAAGTGAATCAAACGTGACCTATCAAACGGTTGCAATCCTTTTATAAACCAAATTTACGGTGGTTCGTGGCTAAATTCGAAAACTTTCCAAAATTGGGTTTTAATTATTTTTAAATGTTTAGTTGGGTAGAAAATCCATGACAACCCATGGGCACTCCAACTATTCATTTCACAATCCAATTTGAATATTTTGTTGGAGATATCACCGTGGTGGTTCACGAGATTCTCCGAGTACTCATTTTCATTGATTCGATAGTTCGATAATTAGTTTGGTCAGTTAAATGTCATGTAACGCTCATGGTCCGACCAACTCCGTTGATTTGATAATTCGTTAATTAGTTGGGTCTGTTAAACGCCATGTAACACTCATGGGTTGACCAACTTAAATTGTTTATTAATCGTTATTTAATTGGGCCAACAAATGCCATGGAACGCTTATGGGACGCCCAATTCTTAATATTTAAGTCCCATTATGTAATTGGGGTCATTTTAAACTACCATGGAACGCTCATGGGAGGCTCAATTCCCGAAGCTTAATTTTATGATTTAGTTGGGCCATTCAAATTGTCATTGAAAACTCATGGGAGGCCAACTCACTTAATTTGATTTGTTATTTACTTTGGGTTATTTTTCATTTTTAACTTCAAAGAAACATATTAACCTCTTAAACATTATTTATCTCATTTTAAATCGCGACTTGTCCTCAAGTCATGACAAGTCACTAGCACATATTAGTCACGTTTCCTCATTGTCTTTCATTGACTCGTTTACACTACTTACCCGATCCTTATAACATTTCACTTTTGGTCCCCGCAGAATGTCTTCTCAACTTCGTCGCCGTAGCAACCGGCGTCCATCGACTGCTCATGATCGCCGTTTGGCTGCTTGTATCACGAAGGAGTTCACTGCTACTTTGCCTGAGGTTGTGGCTCAACTCCAAAACATCAACTCGAATGGATCTGCTACTTAGACTGCATCGAATCACTTCTTCTACAAGAACTTCACGAGTGCGAAACCACCTCCTATCTCGGCGAGGAGAATGCTACTAAGCTGCTCTACGGGTTCGAGAGGATGGAAAACATCTTCGTCCACTGCGAGTGTCCAGACGACAAACGAACACGGTTCGCCTCTAGCGTTTTCTAGGAGCGAGCCCTTACTTGGTGGAACGAGTTCAAGGACCTCCAAGGTGTTAGGGAAGTATTAGCCATGCCTTGGGAGGAGCTCAAGGAAGCTATGAAGAGAGAGTTTTGTCCCGAGCATGAACTACAAAGGCTCGAGACGAAGTTTTGGAAACTAAAGCAAATCGGTGGCGATATCACAATCTATTCGAACCGATTCAAGGAACTAAGCTGGGTGGTACCCCATCTTGTAACCTCGTTGTCCCGTGGTATCCGCTAGTATATCTGTGGACTCCCTACTATCTTCCGTGACGCAGTTATCAGTCGAGACCCTCTCACGATTGAGGAAGCCATAGCCCTCGCTGCTTCCTTGACTGATGATCACGTTCATGATGGTACCCTATCCTGAAAGGACTCCAAGCCTGCTGCTAAAAAGAGTAAAGCCGAACGATGCCAAAGTCGACCCCAAGCTTGCCTAAAACAACAACTCTAACCGTTACCAAAAGAACAACAATCAAAAACGCAAAACCCAACACCAAAACTATGTTGTGAACCAACCCAACAATCTAGCCCAAAACCAAAATGCACCCAACAAGAAGCCGTATAATGGACCGCACCAATTATGCTCAATCTGTAACTGCCATCATCCCGCATCCACCACATATCGTCTTTGCACCTCGTGTAACCGTTATGGGCATCTTGCCAATACTTGTCGTGTACCTCCAAATGCACGAGCCGCTCCACAACACCTGCACCATCTGCTCCTAGAGCTAATAACCCTCAAGCCCAAGCCGGTGTTCCAAATACCCGTGCTTGCTACAATTGTGGAGATCCTAGTCATCTTCGCAATATGTGCCCATTGCTAGCCCGTGCCAATCAATCCCATGTGATGCCTCCTACGTATTATGCTCATCAAGCCCAAGTTATGCCTATACCATGCTACATGAGCCTATCAAGTTCAAACCTACCGACCCCCAATCCCTCAAAGCTTTGCACCTTACACCTATGCTCCTCAAGCTCCGCAAGTTATGGCTCCACCAACTGCTACTGCTCAAGTCCCTGCTATCCAAGCCCCTTCGACTAATCAAGCTGCACCAACTCCTCAAGGTTCGAATGGTCATGCCTTCATGATGAATGTGAATCAAGCCCAAAGCTCAAGTGATGTGGTGAATGGTACGTTCTCTATTAATAATCATTCTGCTTCCGTGTTATTCAATACTGGTGCCGATAAGAGTTTTATCTCATCAAACTTTGCATACATTATTGATAAGCCTTTTACCGTAGAAGTAGCTAATGGGGATTCGATTACCATAGATTCGGTTATTTGGATTGTGTCATAGTTCTTAATAAGGTCAAGTTCCGTATAGATCTTATTTGGATTGGTTAACTTTGAATCACGTTGAGGTCGTTTATTTTGATAAGTTCCTTCGTATACCACTTCAAGATGGTCGTATCCTTAAAGTATTCAGTAGTATGCCTACTTCTAGGTTAAATCTTATGTCGTGCTTTCAAGCTCAACGTTATTTGCATAAGAAGTACGTTGCCTTTTTGGCGCTTATGGTGGAGAAAGATAAGGAGAAAAAGAAGATTCGAGATATTCCTATTGTGCGCGATTTTCCTGACGTCTTTCCTGATGACGTTGTTGGACTTCCTCCTATTCGTCAAGTCGAGTTTCGTATTGATCTCGTACCCGGAGGTAATCCCGTTGCTAAAGCATCCTATCGCCTTGCATTGTCCAAAATGCAAGTGCTTTCGTGCCATCCACAAGAACTCTCTGATTAGAGTTTCATTCACCCAAGTTCTTCTCCTTGGGGCGCACCTGTTTTATTTGTGAAGAAGAAGGATGGATTGAATTGCGTGTACATCGATTATCGTGAACTCAAAAAGCTTAATCTAAAGAACCGTTACCCGCTCCCTCGTATTGATGATCTTTTCGATCAACTTCAAGGAGCCTCTTGCTTCTCGAAGATCGATCTCTGTTCGGGTTATCATCAACTTCACGTTATTGAAGATGACATACCCAAGACTACTTTCCGTACTCGATATGGGCATTACGAATTTTGTATTATGCCTTTTGGGCTAACCAATGCACCCGCGGTTTTCATGGACCTCATGAACTGTGTGTGTAAACCCTACTTGGACAAATTCATAATTGTTTTCAACGATGATATTTTGATCCACTCGAAATCCAAAAACGATCACAAAGAGCATCTACATGCTATCCTTGACCTCCTACGGGAGGAACATTTGCATGCCAAGTTTTCGAAATATGAGTTGTGGCTTAAGGAAGTTCAATTTTTGGGCCATATTGTGAACGAAAAAGGTATCCATGTTGATCCCGCGAAGATTGAAGCCGTCAAGAATTGGAAGACAAAGACATCTCCCACTGAAGCTCGTTCTTTTCTTGGCTTGGCAGGATATTACCGTCGTTTCATTCGCAACTTCTCAAAAATTGCGTTGCCCCTCACCGCTCTTACACATAAAAGTAAACCTTACGAGTGGGGGTCAAAGTAAGAAGAAGCATTTCAAACTCTTAAGGACATGCTTTGCAATGCTCCTATTCTCGCTCTTCCCGAAGGTGTTGAAGATTTTATTGTATTCTGTGATGCTTCTAAGCAAGGCCTAGGTTGTGTTCTCATGCAACGAGGCAAGGTTATAGCGTATGCTTGGAGACAAATCAAGGGTCACGAAAAGAATTATACGACGCATGATCTCGAGCTTGGTGCCGTCGTATTCACCTTGAAGATTTGGAGACATTATCTCTATGGTACCAAATGCGTAGTATTTACCAATCATAATAGTCTCCAACACATTTTTGATCGAAAAGAACTCAATATGAGAAAACGTCGTTGGGCCGAGTTGCTTAGCGACTCTGATTGCGAGATTCGCTACCATCCCGGTAAAGCAAATGTCGTGGCCAACGCTCTTAGCTGTAAGAAACAAGTCAAATCCATGTTTCTTACTTGTGTTTTTGTTTAAAATGATATCGAAGAGCGTTTTCTTAATGCGCAACACGAATCCGTCACCGAAGGCAACATGTATGACGAGATGTCGTGTGGTGCGGAATCTTAATTGGAAACCAAGCCCAATGGTTTACTTTATTTCCTTAATCATTTTTGGAATCCCGATCGTGATGACCTTCGCACATTCATAATGGACGAAGCTCATAAGTCACGATATTCCGTACATCCCGGTGCTGATAAAATGTATGCTGATTTTCGTTCCATCTTTTGGTGGCCCGGAATGAAGAAAGACATTGCTCTCTATGTTGCGAAATGTCTCAATCACTCTAAAGTCAAAGCCTAGCATTATCGACCTTATGGTTTGCTGGAACAACCTCCCGTTCTAGAATGGAAATGGGAAGATATTGCTATGGACTTCATTAATAAGCTTCCTTCTACCCGAAAGCAACATGATAATATTTGGGTAATCATCGATCCTTTGATGAAGTCTGCTCGTTTCGTTCCCATCAAGAAAACTTATTCGGTTGATCGTTTGGCACATATTTACGTTGAGAGGATTGTTTATCATCATGGTACTCCATTAACCATTATCTCTGATAGAGATGGTCGTTTCACTTCTCGTTTTTGGAAGTCTCTCTAATCTGCTTTGGGACATAGTTTGGATCTTAATACAACTTATAATCCGCAATCAGATTCTCAATCTGAGCGTAAAATTCAAACCCTAGAAGATATGCTTCGCTCATTTGTCCTCGATTTTGGGGGCAATTGGGATAGTAATCTACCGCTTATTGAGTTTTCGTTTAACAATAGTTTCAATATATCATTGGTATGACACATTTTGAAGCTCTTTATGGCCGCAAATGTCGTTCTTCTATTTGTTGGAATGAAGTTGGGGAATCTCAAGTTACTGGTCCGGAGTTAGTTAAAGAAACGACTGATCGTATTGCTCAAATCCGCCAAAATCTACTCACTGCTCGTAGTCGTCAAAAGAGTTATGCGGATAAGCGTAGGAAACCTGTTGAGTTTAATGTTGGTGTTGGGTTCTACTCAAAGTATCTCCGTGGAAAGGTATGGTGATATTTAAAAAGAAAGGGAAATTATCTCCGCATTTCGTTGTTCCTTTTGAAATCATTGAGCGTATTGGTCCTATTGCTTATAGACTTGAACTTCCATCTGAACTCTCAAATGTTCATCCGGTATTCCGTGTTCCGAATTTGAAGAAGTTTCTTGCAGAGGGTGATTTTCAAATACCTCTTGATAAAGTTCGTAACGATGAGACCATGCATTTCGTTGAAAGACCCGTTGAGATCATGGACACAAGGATAAAGTTACTAAGCGTAGTCATATACCGTTTAGTGAAAGTTCATTGGGAATCGAAGCAAGGAACTAAGTTTACTTGGGAACGTGAAGATCAAATAAAGGAGAGGTATCCTTATCTCTTTGCTACAGCTACTCTATAATTTTGGGACGAAATTCCTAAAAGCAGGGGATCACTGTAACATTGAGGGTTTTACTATATTTGTTTTGTTTTCATTTATCGGGTTACGAACCTTATTCGGATCTTTCTTATTAATAAAGTTATGCATTTATTAGTGAAATAATTATTTTTATCTTAGTTTATAATTCCTTAACTTTCATATGCGCTAAATAGCCCTTAAAAACTCTTAAAATAGCATAAAACGGCTTAAAAATGCGTTTTTAGAACTACAGAGACTAAAATTGTCAAAAGTTTAAAATCGCTTAAAATGTCTTAAAAATGCGTTTTTAGAACTACAGAGACTAAAACTTATCATCTTATTAATAAAGTTATCCATTTATTAGTGAAATAACTATTTTTATCTTAGTTTATAATTCCTTAACTTTCATTTGTGCCAAATAGCCCATAGAAACTCTTAAAATCTCTTAAAATGGCTTAAAAGTGTGTTTTTAGAACTACAAAGACTAAAAATTATCATCCGCAATCCGATGGTTAATCTGAGCATACAATTCAAACCCTCGAAGATATGCTTCGCTCATTTGTCCTCGATTTTGGGGGCAATTGGGATATTAATCTACCGCTTATTGAGTTTTCGTTTAACAATAGCTTTCACTCTAGCATTGGTATGGCACCTTTCGAAGCTCTTTATGGCCGCAAATGTCGTTCTCTTATTTGTTGGAATGAAGTTGGGAAATCTCAAGTTACTGGTCCGGAGTTAGATCAAGAAACGACTGATCGTATTGCTCAAATCCGCCAATACTACTCACTGCTCGTAGTCGTCAAAAGAGTTATGCGGATAAGCGTAGGAAACCTCTTGAGTTTAATGTTGGCGATTGGGTTCTACTCAAACTATCTCCGTCGAAAGGCATGGTTAGATTTTAAAAGAAAGGGAAATTATCTCACCCCTTCGTTGGTCCTTTTGAAATCATTGAGCGTATTGGTCCAGTTGCATATAGACTTGAACTTCCATCTAAACTCTCAAATGTTCATCCGGTATTCCATGTTCCGAAGTTGAAGAAATTTCTTTCCGAGGGTGATTTTCAAATACCTTTTGATAAAGTTCGTATTGATGAGACCATGCATTTCGTTGAATGACCCGTTGAGATCATGGACCACAAGGATAAAGTTACTAAGCGTAGTCGTATATCGTTTAGTCAAAGTTCATTGGGAATCGAAGCAAGGAGCTGAGTTTACTTGGGAACGTGAAGATCAAATAAAGGAGAGGTGTCCTCATCTGTTCGCTACAGCTACTCTATAATTTGGGACGAAATTCCTAAAAGCAGTGGATTACTGTAACATTGAGGGTTTTACTATATTTGTCTTGTTTTCATTTATCGGGTTACGAACCTTATTCGGATGTTTCTTATTAATAAAGTTATGCATTTATTAGTGAAATAATTATTTTTATCTTAGTTTATAATTCCTTAACTTTCATTTGTGCCGAATATCCCTTAGAAACTCCTAAAATCGCTTAAAATGTCTTAAAAATGTGTTTTTAGAACTACAGAGACTAAAACTACAGAGACTAAAACTTATCATCCGCAATCAGATGGTTAATCTGAGCGTATAATTCAAACCCTAGAATATATGCTTCGCTCATTTTTCCTCGATTTTGGGGGCAATTGGGATATTAATCTACCACTTATTGAGTGTACGTTTAACAACAGCTTTCACTCTAGCATTGGTACGGCGTCTTTAGAAGCTCTTTATGGCCGCAAATGTTGTTCTTCTATTTGTTGGAATGATGTAGGGGAATCTCAAGTTACTGGTCCGGAGTTATTTCAAGAAACGACTGATCGTATTGCTCAAATCCGCTATAATCTTCTCACTTCTCGTAGTCGTCAAAAGAGTTATGCGGATAAGCGTAGGAAACCTATTGAGTTTAATGTTGGTGATTGGGTTCTACTCAAAGTATCTCCGTGGAAAGGTATGGTGATATTTGAAAAGAAAGGGAAATTATCTCCGCATTTCGTTGGTCCTTTTGAAATCATTGAGCGTATTGGTCCTGTTGCTTATAGACTTGAACTTCCATGTGAACTCTCAAATGTTCATCTGGTATTCTATGTTCCGAATTTGAAGAAGTTTCTAGCCGAGGGTGATTTTCAAATACCTCTTGATAAAGTTCGTATCGATGAGACCATGCATTTCGTTGAAAGACCCTTTGAGATCATGGACAAAAAGGATAAAGTTACTAAGCGTAGTCGTATACCGTTTAGTGAAAGTTCATTGGGAATTGAAGCAAGGAGCTAAGTTTACTTGGGAACGTGAAGATCAATTAAAGGAGAGGTATCCTTATCTCTTTGCTACAGCTACTCTATAATTTTGGGACGAAATTCCTAAAAGTAGGGGATAATTGTAACATTGAGGGTTTTACTATATTTGTTTTGTTTTCATTTATTGGGTTACGAACTTTATTCGGATCTTTCTTATTAATAAAGTTATGCATTTATTAGTGAAATAACTATTTTTATCTTAGTTTATAATTCCTTAACTTTCATTTGTGCCAAATAGCCCTTAGAAACTCTTAAAATCGCTTAAAATTGCTTAAAAATGCGTTTTTAGAACTACAGAGACTAAAAATTGTCATCTGCAATCAGATGGTTAATCTGGGCGGAGAATTTAAACCCTAGAAGATATGCGTCGCTCATTTGTCCTCGATTTTGGGGGCAATTGGGATATTAATATACCGCTTATTGAGTTTACGTTTAACAATAGCTTTCACTCTAGCATTGGTATGGCATCTTTCGAAGCTCTTTATGGCCGCAAATGTCGTTCTTCTATTTGTTGGAATGAAGTTGGGGAATCTCAAGTTACCGGTCCGGAGTTAGTTCAAGAAACGACTGATTGTATTGCTCAAATCAGCCAAATCTACTTATTGCTTGTAGTCGTCAAAAGAGTTAAGCGGATAAATGTAGGAAACCTCTTGAGTTTAATGTTGGTGATTGGGTTCTACTCAAAGAGTCTCCGTGGAAAGGTATGGTGAGATTTGAAAAGAAAGGGAAATTATCTCCGCATTTCGTTGGTCCTTTTAAAATCATTGAGCGTATTGGTCCTGTTGCTTATAGACTTGAACTTCCATCTGAACTCTCCAATGTTCATCCGGTATTCCATGTTCCAAATTTGAAGAAGTTTCTTGCCAAGGGTGATTTTTAAATACCTCTTGATAATGTTCGTACTTATGAGACCATGCATTTCATTGAAAGATACGTTGAGGTCATGGACCACAAGGATAAAGTTTCAAAGCGTAGTCGTATACCATTTAGTCAAAGTTCATTGGGAATCAAAGCAAGGAGCTGAGTTTACTTAGGAACGTGAATATCAAATTAAGGAGAGGTATCCTCATCTGTTTGCTACAGCTACTCTATTATTTCGAGACAAAATTTCTAAAAGTAGGGGATTACTTTAACATTGAGGGTTTTACTGTATTTGTTTTGTTTTCATTTATCGGGTTACGAACCTTATTCGAATCTTTCTTATTAATAAAGTAATGCATTTATTAGTGAAATAATTATTTATATCTTAGTTTATAATTCCTTAACTTTCATTTGTGCCAAATTGCCCTTAGAAACTCTTAAAATCGCTTAAAATGGCTTAAAAATGCGTTTTTAGAACGACAGAGACTAAAAATTATCAACCGCAATCAGATGGTCAATCTGAGCGTATAATTCAAAGCCTAGAAGATATGCTTCGCTCATATGTCCTCGATTTTGGGGGCAATTGCTATCTTAATCTACCGCTTATTGAGTTTTCATTTGACAATAGCTATCACTTTAGCATTGGTATGGCACCTTTCGAAGCTCTTTATGGCCGCAAATGTCGTTCTCCTATTTGTTGGAATGAAGTTGGGAAATCTCATGTTACAGGTCCGGAGTTAGTTCAAGAAACAACTGATCGTATTGCTCAAATCCGCCAAAATCTACTCACTTCTCGTTGTCATCAAAAGAGTTATGCGGATAAGCATAGGAAACCACTTAAGTTTAATGTTGGTGATTGGGTTCTACTCAAAGTATCTCCGTGGAAAGGTATGGTGAGATTTGAAAAGAAAGGGAAATTATCTCCGCATATTGTTGGTCCTTTTGAAATCATTGAGCGTATTGGTCCTGTTGCTTATAGACTTGAACTTCCATCTGAACTCTCAAATATTCATCCGGTATTCCATGTTCCGAATTTGAAGAAGTTTTTTTCCTAGGGTGATTTTCAAATACATCTTGATAAAGTTCGTATCGATGAGACCATGCATTTCGTTGAAAGAACCGTTGAGATCATGGACCACAAGGATACATTTACTAAGCGTAGTCGTATACCGTTTAGTCAAAGTTCATTGGGAATCGAAGCAAGGAGCTGAGTTTACTTGGGAACTTGAAGATCAAATAAAGGAGAGGTATCCTCATCTGTTCGCTACAGATACTCTATAATTTAGGGACGAAATTCCTAAAAGTACGGGATTATTGTAACATTGAGTGTTTTAATATATTTATTTGTTTTCATTTATCGGGCTACGAACCTTATTCGGATCTATCTTATTAATAAAGTTATGCATTTATTAGTGAAATAATTATTTTTATCTTAGTTTATAATTCCTTAACTTTCATTTGTGCCAAATAACCCTTAGAAACTCTTAAAATCGCTTAAAATAACTTAAAAATGCGTTTTTAGAACTACGGAGACTAAAACTACAGAGACTAAAACTTATCCTCTTATTAATAAAGTTATGCATTTATTAGTGAAATAATTATTTTTATCTTAGTTTATAATTACTTAACTTTCATTTGTGCCAAATAGCCCTTAGAAACTCTAAAAATCGTTTAAAATGGATTAACAACGCGTTTTTAGAACTACAGAGACTAAAACTTAACATCAGCAATCTGTTGGTAAATCTGAGCGTACAATTCAAACCCATGAAGATATGCTTCGATCATTTGTCCTCGATTTTGGGGGCAATTGGGATATTAATCTACCGCTTATTGAGTTTTCGTTTAACAATAGCTTTCACTCTAGCATTGGTATGGCACCTTTCGAAGCTCTTTATGGCCGCAAATGTCGTTCTTCTATTTGTTGGAATGAAGTTGGGGAATCTCAAGTTACTGGTCCGGAGTTAGTTCAAGAAACGACTGCTCGTATTGCTCTAATCCGCCAAAATCTACTCACTGCTCGTTGTCGTCAAAAGAGTTATGCGGATAAGCGGAGGAAACTCTTGAGTTTAATTTTGGTGATTGGGTTCTACTCAAAGTATCTCCGTGGAAAGTTATGGTGAGATTTGAAAAGAAAAGGAAATTATCTCCGCATTTCGTTGGTCCTTTTGAAATCATTGAGCGTACTGGTCCTTTTGCTTATAGACTTGAACTTCCATCTGAACTCTCAGATGTTCATCTGGTATTCCATGTTCCGAATTTGAAGAAGTTTCTTGCCGAGGGTGATTTTCAAATACCTATTGATAAAGTTCGTACCGATGAAACCAAGCATTTCGTTGAAAGACCCGTTGAGATTATGGACCACAAGGATAAAGTTACAAAGTGTAGTCGTATACCGTTTAGTCAAAGTTCATTGGGAATCGAAGCAAGGAGCTGAGTTTACTTGGGAACTTGAAGATCAAATAAAGGAAAGGTATCCTCATCTGTTTGCTACAGCTACTCTATAATTTCGGGACGAAATTCCTAAAAGTAGGGGATTATTGTAACATTGAGTGTTTTACTATATTTGTTTTGTTTTCATTTATCGGGTTACGAACCTTTTTCGGATCTTTCTTATTAATAAAGTTATGCATTTATTAGTGAAATAATTATTTTTATCTTAGTTTATAATTCCTTAACTTTCATTTGTGCCAAATAGCCCTTAGAACTTTTAAAATCGCTTAAAATGGCTTAAAAATGCGTTTTAAGAACTACAGAGACTAAAACTTATCATCTTATTAATAAAGTTATGCGTTTATTAGTGAAATAATTATTTTTATCTAAGTTTATAATTCCTTAACTATCATTTGTGCCAAATAGCCCTTAGAAACTCTTAAAATCGTTTAAAATGGCTTAGAAATGCGTTTTTAGAACTACAGACTAAACTGTAAAAAGTTTAAAATCGCTTAAAATGGTTTAAAAATGCGTGTTTAGAACTACAGAGACTAAAACTACAGAGACTAGAACTTATCATCCGCAATCTTATGGCAATCTGAGTGTACAATTCAAACCCTAGAAGATATGCTTCGCTCATTTTTCCTTGATTTTGGGGGCAATTGGGATATTAATCTACCGCTTATTGAGTTTTCTTTTAACAATAGCTTTCACTCTAGCATTGTTATGGCACCTTTTGAAGCTCTTTATGGCCACAAATGTCGTTCTTCTATTTGTTGGAATGAAGTTGGGGAATCTCAAGTTACTCATCCGGAGTTAGTTCAAGAAATGACTGATCGTATTGCTCAAATCCGCCAAAATCTACTCACTGCTCGTAGTCGTCAAAAGAGTTATGCGGATAAGCGTAGGAAACCTTTTGAGTTTAATGTTGGTGATTAGGTTCTACTAAATGTATCTTCGTGGAAAGGTATGGTGAGATTTTAAAAGTAAGGGAAATTATCTCCGCATTTCGTTGGTCCATTTGAAATCATTGAGCGTATTGGTCCTGTTGCTTATAGACTTGAATTTCCATCTGAACACTCAAATGTTCATCAGATATTCCATATTCCGAATTTGAATAAGTTTCTTACCGAGGGTGATTTTCAAATACCTCTTTATAAAGTTCGTATTGATGAGACCGTGCATTTCGTTGAAGGACCCGTCGAAATCATGGACCACAAAGATAAAGTTACTAAGTGTTGTCGTATACCGTTTAGTCTGAGTTCATTGGGAATCGGCGCAAGGAGTTGAGTTTACTTGGGAACGTGAATATCTAATAAAGGAGAGGTATCCTCATCTGTTCGCTAAAGCAACTCTATAATATCAAGACAAAATTCCTAAAAGTAGGGGATTACTGTAACATTGAGGGTTTTACTATATTTGTTTTGTTTTCATTTATCGGGTTAAGAACCTTATTCGAATATTTCTTATTAATAAAGTTATGCATTTATTAGTGAAATAATTATTTTTATCTTAGTTTATAATTCCTTAACTTTCATTTGTGCCAAATAGCCCTTAGAAACTCTTAAAATCGCTTAAAATGTCTTAAAAATGCGTTTTTAGAACTACAGAGACTAAAACTACAGAGACTAATCCTTATCAACCGCAATCAGATGGTCAATCTGAGCGTATAATTCAAAGCCTAGAAGATATGCTTCGCTCATATGTCCTCGATTTTGGGGGCAATTGCTATCTTAATCTACCGCTTATTGAGTTTTCGTTTGACAATAGCTTTCACTCTAGCATTGGTATGGCACCTTTCGAAGCTCTTTATGGCCGCAAATGTCGTTCTTCTATTTGTTGGAATGAAGTTGGGGAATCTCAAGTTACTGGTCCGGAGTTAGTTCAAGAAATGACTGATCGTATTGCTCAAATCCGCCAAAATCTACCCACTGCTCATAGTCGTTAAAAGAGTTATACGGATAAGCGTAGGAAACCTCTTGAGTTTAATGTTGGTGATTGGGTACTACACAAAGTATCTTTGTGGAAAGATATGGTGAGATTTGAAAAGAAAGGAAATTATCTCCGCATTTCGTTGGTCCTTTTGAAATTATTGAGCGTATTGATCCTGTTGCTTATAGACTTGAACTTCCATCTTAACTCTCAAATGTTCATCCGGTATTCCTTGTTCCGAATTTGAAGAAGTTTCTTGCCGTGGGTAATTTTCGAATACCTCTTGATAAAGTTCGTATTGATGAGACCATGCATTTCGTTGAAAGACCCGTTGAGATCATGGACCACAAGGATAAAGTTACTAAGCATAGTCGTATACCGTTTAGGCAAAGTTCATTGGGAATCGATGCAAGGAGATGAGTTTACTTGTGAACGTGAAGATCAAATAAAGGAGAGGTATCCTCATATGTTCGCTACATCTACTCAATAATTTCGGGACGAAATTCCTAAAAGTAGGGGATTACTGTAACATTGAGGGTTTTACTATATTTGTTTTGTTTTTATTTATCGGGTTACGAACCTTATTCGGATCTTTCTTATTAATAAAGTAATTCATTTATTTGTGAAATAATTATTTTTATCTTAGTTTATAATTCCTTAACTTTCATTTGTGCCAAATAGCCTTTAGAAACTCGCGTTTTAGAACTACAGAGACTAAAACTGTCAAACGTTTAAAATCGCTTAAAATGGCCTAGAAATGCGATCTTAGAACTAAAGAGACTAAAACTACAGAGACTAAACTTATCATCAGCAATCTGATGGTCAATCTGAGCATACAATTCAAACCCTAGAAGATATGCTTCATCGATTTTGGGGGAAATTGGGATATTAATCTATCGCTTATTGAGTTTTCGTTTAACAATATGTTTCACTCTTGCATTGGTATGGCACCTTTCGAAGCTCTTTATGGCCGCAAATATCGTTCTTCTATTTGTCGGAATGAAGTTGGGGAATCTCAATTTACTGGTGCAGGGTTAGTTCAAGAAACAACTGATCGTATTGCTCAAATCCGCCAAAATCTACTCACTGCTCGTCGTCGTCAAAAGAGTTATGCGGATAAGCTTAGGAAACCTCTTGAGTTTAATGTTGGTGTTGGGTTCTACTCAAAGTATCTCCGTGGAAAGGTATGATGATATTTAAAAAGAAAGGGAAATTATCTCCGCATTTCGTTGTTCCTTTTGAAATCATTGAGCGTATTGGTCCTGTTGCTTATAGACTTGAACTTCCATCTGAACTCTCAAATGTTCATCCGGTATTCCGTGTTCCGAATTTGAAGAAGTTTCTTGCAGAGGGTGATTTTCAAATACCTCTTGATAAAGTTCGTAACGATGAGACCATGCATTTCGTTGAAAGACCCGTTGAGATCATGGACCACAAGGATAAAGTTACTATGCGTAGTCGTATACCGTTTAGTCAAAGTTCAGTGGGAATCGATGCAAGGAGCTGAGTTTACTAGGGAATGTGAATATCAAATAAAGGAGAGGTATCCTCATCTGTTCGCTACAGCTACTCTATAATTTCGAAATGAAATTCCTAAAAGTAGTGGATTATTGTAACATTGAGGGTTTTACTATATTTGTTTTGTTTTTATTTATCAGGTTACAAAACTTGTTCAGATCTTTCTTATTAATAAAGTTATGCATTTATTAGTGAAATAATTATTTTTATCTTAGTCTATAATTCCATAGCTTTCATTTATGCCAAATAGCCCTTAGAAACTCTTAAAATCTCTTAAACTTATCATCCGCTATCAGATGGTCAATCTGAGCGTACAATTCAAACCCTAGAAGATATGCTTCGCTCATTTGTCCTTGACTTTGGGGGCAATTGGGATATTAATCTACCGCTTATTAAGTTTTCGTTTAACAATAGCTTTCACTCTAGCATTGGTATGGCACCTTTCGAAGCTCTTTATGGCCGCAAATGTCGTTCTTCTATTTGTTGGAATGATGTTGGGGAATCTTAAGTTATTGGTCTGGAGTTAGTTCAGGAAACGACTGCTCGTATTGCTCAAATCCGCCAAAATCTACTAACTGCTTGTAATCGTCAAAAGAGTTATGCGGATAAGCGTTGGAAACCTCTTGAGTTTAACGTTGGTGATTGGGTTCTACTCAAAGTATCTTCGGGGAAAGGTATAGTGAGATTGGAAAAGAAAGGAAATTATCTCCGCATTTCATTGGTCCTTTTGAAATCATTGAGTGTATTGGTCCTGTTGCTTATAGACTTGAACTTCCATCTGAACTCTCAAATGTTCATCTGGTATTCTATGTTCTGAATTTGAAGAAGTTTCTTGCTGAGGGTGATTTTCAAATACCTCTTGATAAAGTTCGTATTGATGAGACCATGCATTTCGTTGAAAGGCCCGTTGAGATCATGGATCGCAAGGATAAAGTTACTAAGCGTAGTCGTATACTGTTTAGTGAAAGTTCATTGGGAATCGAAGCAAGGAGCTGAGTTTACTTGGGAACGTGAGGATCAAATAAAGGAGAGGTATCCTCATCTGTTCGCTACAACTACTCTATAATTTCGAGACAAAATTCCTAAAAGTAGGGGATTATTGTAACGTTGAGGGTTTTACCATATTTGTTTTATTTTCATTTATCAGGTGACGAACCTTATTCGGATCTTTCTTATTAATAAAGTTATGCATTTATTAGTGAAATAATTATTTTTTATCTTAGTTTATAATTCCTTAACTTTCATTTGTGCCAAATAGCCCTTAGAAACTCTTAAAATCGCTTAAAAATGCGTTTTTTGAAGTACAGAGACTAAAACTGTCAAAAGTTAAAAGTCTGGTGAAACTGCACCTTCACGTGGCGCGAAGATGTCAGCCCTGCATCTTAGCGCGGCGCGAAGATGTAATTAGATCAGCCAAATTGTAAGTCCCCCCGGGACGTCGCCGATCGATACGAGATCCGCACGAGGTCTAGGAGTGCGGAATCCTCCTAGACTCGTTAATGGTGTACAAGACGAAGAACACGATTACACACAAACACATACACGAACAAACACATGAATGGATAAACACATCTGCAGATCTTTTATATAATAACTGAAACACTTACATACCAAACATGAAAACAAATGACACGGCCGACCCGAGGTGAGCTCTACCTCGGGCCGTCCCACACGGCTCTCTCTCTCGGTTTCTCTCTAGCTACTTGAACTGGACACAAAACTCACTAACTTTCTGGATTACTGACCTAAACAAGACACAACCGATATATATAATCACAACTTCACGGGCTTGGGCTTGGGCCAGTAGGCGAAGTTGTTACAACTTCGCCTAAGGCGAAGTTGTTATAACTTCGCTTATGGCGAAGTTGTTCAAAATTCGTTCTTCGTTTCGGCTGAACAGAATTGCATAGCGACGGTCACAAAACATGCACCAACAGACTCCCCTTTGACCGTTGCTCTCAATTCTAACAAACACAAAAGATCATCTGTTACAAAACATGCACCAACAGACTCCCTCTTAACTGATGATCTTCTGTTTGCTCTTCAACCAGCCGTGTCTGAAACTGTCTTGTAGCTTCACAAATCTACCAACCACCCAGCGTCTTCCATATCAGATCTCCTCTTCAGTGTAAGCTTCTCCGACTATATAGGTTGAGGTCTTTGAAATGCATGCATCCTCGTGCCTAATTAATCATCTCAACCAATCACGTGAGTTCTTCTGACTTCACAACACGTGAAGTTCTTCTAACTTCACAAACACGTGAAGTTGGGCTCCCTCCACAACTTCACCAACACGTCGGCATACGATAAGGTTTAATCTTCAACTACTCAACATCAAGTGATCAATTTCATCACAAAACCACCTTGACAGAATCTAACACACATGACCATTAATTAATCCGAAGCATCTTCAATCACCAGGGATAACGATCAAGAACATAAACACTTTAATTCCCGATTAAATCCAACTTGTTCCAGAATTTTCACTCTAATAAAAAAGCATCACGTTTCAGGATCCAATTCTCGAACGCCTTGAAAATAACATAAATAATATGCTCTGACCGCAATCCAGTAATGACGAAAACCTTCTGTTCAATTTGACTTTCTTCAGTTGGTCAACCTCGAACAACAACAATTTCATTGCCCACAAACACCCAAATATGTGTCAATATCCAGTTTCAATCAATATCCCATTCACAACCTCAACTCCATATCCAGAGTTGACACGTATTTGTTCACACGTAAGACCAAGAGATAACAACTTTCACTCGTTGACAGAACAACGTCTTAGGTCTCACAATAATCGTGTACACCTGGCCATACAGACGAAAACACCAAAATACTTTTTTTTTTTCGATCCTTGTGCTTATTTTTCCAGTTTCCGTTTCGATTTCAAGGTGTGTGTTGTCATTATATCGTATAATCCTTGTTCTCCGATGTTAATCAGTGGTCGTTTCGACCCGGTTATGGACCTCGGACCGTCGGACCGTTCAATCGGATTTTTCAAAAATTGTTTTACGTGGTTCTAATCAGTTTGATCGTCTAAATAACCTTAAAATCATGTGTTTCGGACCCCTCAATCGTCTAGCTAACCATGAAACATCAGATTTCCGAGTTTGAATCTGCCTACTGTCGCCGATTCATATTCAGGCGAACTTATAGGTTAAGCGAAGTTATCCGTAACTTCGCCTAAGGTTTAACTTCGCCTGATAATGAATTATGCAACAGTATATGAGGCGATGTTGTGGTTAGGCGAAGTTATCATTAACTTCCCCTGGACCTTTTACTTAAAAGTTAATAGACGAAGTTACAGTTGAAGCGAAGTTGTTTACCAACTTCGCCCCACCTTTAACTTCGCCTATACAGATTTTATCACAACTTCGCTCATGGTAACAAGCGAACTTGTGTTATGCCTTAACTTTTATCTAACTTGGTTCGTTTGTTGCAGATATGGCTACTGTTGCTGGTGCTGGAGGTGCTGGTGGCGATGATGGAGGAAATAATGAGAGACAATTCTTTCCGGGTCATAACATGTATATCACACTTGACCCAGACGCGAGTGGAGTAGATGATTTCCGCGAAATCATCACATTCCTGCTACGCTCGCGGATATTCCACACCATTACGACAACTCTGCCGATTTCCTTGCCCAACATTGAGGATTTATGGCAGACGGTGGAATATGACTGCCGCTTCGACCCCCCAGTGATGCGTGCAACGGTAAATGGTCAAGATGTTCAGTTCTCGTCTGAACAAATCCGGGTGGCTTTGCAATTCGGAGAGGAGACGAGGGACGACCCGACAGAGTTTGTTGCTCCGTTCCGTGATGGAGCATTTCTACGAATGGGATATTCTGGTCCATTGGGGGATACACAAAGAAGGAAAGGTTTCTTGCTCGATCAGTGGCGCTTCCTCATGCACGTAATGATTGTCTGCATGTCAGGGATGAAGGCAGGTACTGACGGGATGGGCGCAACCTTGCAGTCGGCGATGACTGCTCTGACTTATAACAAGCGTTACAGATTGAGTCAGATGGTCTTCTATGAGATTGATCGACAGCGAAGGGCGATGAGGCGTAAGAGATTCATCATGTATCCAAGATTTCTCTAAATGATCTTGAATCATGTTGCTCCCACGTTGCCTCATCGTCGCCCTATCAGATACGTGGAGAGTGTGAACAAGCGTATCTTTGCTCAATGTAGAACTTCGAGTGCTAGAAGCAAGCCTGAACTGCGTCCTAGGCATACTCCACTGTTTGGGTATTTAATCAACCCGGAGTATGTTCCTGCTAATGGGGACGAGTTTAGAGATCCTCAAACACAACAGGCGGGAGCACCTCAAGCTGTACCTGCTGCGCCTGTTGTGTCAGTTGAAGAAGAGGTAGACCTTGACGCTGCTATTGGCGGCCAAGGATTTTTTGACATGGACCGAGTTGATCTTCAAGAAAATATACAGGTCTCGGTTCCACAGAGTACGGGAGTAATGTTACTAGAGCAGCTACGACGGTGGATGACTCAGATTTTGATGATGTAATGGATGAGGCAAGACGTATGATGGTGACTCAAGAGAGGACGTATGGGAAGAGAAAGAGGACAGATGACGACAGTGAGTCAGAAGAAGAAGAAGACATTCATAAGTTGATCAGACGTTCAAGAAGGGACAGGACAGGTGCAGGTAGGGGAGCTGGTGAGAGCTCTAGAGTCATACGTTTCGCTCCGCCCGCACTATCCGGTATGTCAATTGTCCCTACACCATTACAGGTCACAAGACCAAGCGCCACGGACGTTCCCATGGTGGCTACATCATCATCTGTTGGCCTCCCATCCATCACACTCCAGCTGACGACTCCAGATATTGTATCGTTGCCGCCTCCAACGCTTACTCCGTCGGAGGTTGTTGCACAGGTTATTGAGTCGACAGTGGTTCACACTGCAGGGTTGACGGTCACGATACCACCTGCGGTTACGTCCACAGCTACTTCTGATGTCCCGGTTTCATTCGAAATCCCTCCTCAGTATACTCAAGACATATCTCACATGAGGTTCGATTTCGATGCAACCCTATCAGACTCGGAAAGAATAGCTGCACTAGAGCGGGTCGTGGCAGAGCAATCTAGGATAAATCTTATCCAGACCCAGGCTATTCAGCGCCTAGTAGCAGAAAATCAACTACAGTCGTCCCTCCTGGTTGAACATGGAAAAATTGTAGATGCTATGAAGGAGTTCTTAGCATCTCAGGGGGAGACAAGCTGTAAAGGCGACGAGCTCAGGACAAAGAAGAAGAATGACAGAGACGATGATCCCAATGCATCGAAAGGTGCAGGTGGTGAGTTGCCAAGAACTACTCAAGCTCTTGGGACAACCACAGCTCAGGGGGAGTCTGCAGGTGCATCTGGCGGTTCTGGTGGTGATGAGGTGGTGATGGTAGATGACGAGGAGATGGGAGATGATGTGATCGATGCCTTGAAGGAGTTGGATGATGATATGTTAGATGTTGATGATGTGTGTGATGATGATGTGCTGCCATTAGAAGAAATTGAGAAGATTGGTGCACAGATAGTGATAGAAGATGATGTTGAAGAAGGTGAAATTGTAGAGGAGAATGTTGAACACGAGCTTCCAACCGTTGAGAAGTCGAATGTATGTGAAGATACAGTAGTTGATGATACAGAATGGGAGGAGCAGCCTAGATGGAAGGAAGGCTATGCTCATTGGTTTATCAAAACGAAGAAGCCAGTGGTACCTACAATGTTCAAGAAAAGTTATAATATTAAAGGGTACGCTGAGTCAAAGAAAGGCATTATCTGTTGGTTATATGATGAACAGCTAAAAGTGTTCGTGGTGAAAAGATATGATGGGATCCAATACTTTAAGAGGACGTTGAGATCTCTAAATACCTTACCTGAGTGTGAGGTAAAGGATTTGGCCAGACTGGGGTTGATTAATAGAAGTGATGATAATATGGCCAGAGTTATTGGGAAGATAGTATGGAAAGAAAGTATTAAAGAGAAAAAGTTTGAGTTGTTAAAACCACAGAAAGGGAAATTAGTTGAAGATACTGAAAGAGGAATGAGAGCAGATGGCAAACCTTGGATGGTGATGAAATATAAGCCGATTCGGTGTTTGAAAGAGGTTCCAATGAAGACTATACCTCAAGATTTGCTGAAAGATCTGAAATGGTGGTATGTGGATTGCCAGACTGCTGAAGCCGTGATGGAAGACGAAGACGAACAAGAAGTGCTAAGAGTGTATGATCCGATGCATCTTGTTAATTTATCTAAAGCTGATCTGCAGGTGTTAAACGAGAAGAAGATATTCTATATTCCTGCTTGGAAATATCAGCGAGTAGTCACGGTCTGTGTAAGAGAGGGAGTGCATGCATGAAGATTACAAGACAAGTGTTTAAAGATAAAGATATGAAGCTACTGCCAAGGGGGAGTCTTTTGGTGCATAATGTCAGTAGTTCATAGTCTTGTGTCTGTAATCGAGTCTGTAATGTTAATTGTGTTTTGTTTATGTTTAAGCGAAGTTACTGACAAGTTCGTTTATTAGGCGAACTTGTTAGTCAAGCGAAGTTAGCAACAACTTCGCCTGAACATATCAGGCGAAGTTGTCGTGTATATATACCTAGGTTACGGCTTAGGTTAAGGGGATGATCTAGTTCGTTCAGTTCGTGAATTGTAAGTCGTCAGACGTGTATTCAAGAGTTCTCTGTAATCAGTGATATTACATCACGTGTTTCGGTTATAATATAACGTGTGTTCGTTTATTCGTATCGTGTGTTTGTTTGATTAGTTTTCTACGCTCGTAACGACCTACGCAGGGATTCCGCACCTGTGTAGATCGAGATATCCCGTGCAGATCCATCCAGGGAACCTACAATTGGTTCACAAAACATGCACCAACAGACTCCCCTTTGACCGTTGCTCTCAATTCTAACAAACACAAAAGATCATCTGTTACAAAACATGCACCAACACAAATTAGTTCGTGATCTTCGTTTAATGCTAAATCTTTCCTAAATCACGAAATTTGAGCCACAAGTTATTGTATTTACAGTGTAATGATGTATAGGTTCATACTCAGTAATTTGGTTAATATATCGATGATTTAAAGACCCGATTTCGTCTTTAATTGTGTGATTCGGTTACCAAAATCGACCCATTTCTTGTCCAACAAGTTGGTTTAACATCTATATAAACTCTTCATAACTCCAAGTCTTAAATTTTACTGCACCTAAGTGTTTCCAGTCGTCACCTATCATAACCCAATGATTTCTTGCTCGTTATTGCTCATTTAAGTGAAGATTCGTTAGCTGCAGTTTGACTTTACCGGTTCTATCATCTTTGCCCATGATTTCCCGTTAATCTAAGCATATTCCGGGTAAGTTCTTAACTAATCAAACATTCATGAATACTAACTTTTCGATAAAACTCAATCAATTTCTGAGATTGAGGGTATTGTCGGGTCAATTCGAGTCAAACCCGTTTAAGGGTAAAATAGTCAACAACTTTGACTTAACGTTTTCACATACTTAAGTTCGGATTCAATGTTCGGTCCAGAAGACTTTTCTTCTCATAATAAAATTATAAGGCTTTCAACCAAAACCCGACTTCCGACTCGAAGTTCGGATTCTGGTCAAACTTGACTCGTATAAACGTTAAAATTAACGTAACTTAAGTTCTACTCATCCATTTGGATTGATTCCAGTGGAATTAGGTTCTCTTTTACTTATAATTTCATATCTCTAAGTTTCAGGTTCTGTTGATTATTCTCATTCAGCGCGTTGACTCTTTATTTTATTCTTAATATCTCATTTATTCGCTTATTATTAAGGTGACTTTTGAAATTCCCCCGTTTTACTTAATGTCGCACGTTTTGGGGGTGTATGCGTACTATATATTTTCGTATTATATATATATATATATATATATATATATATATATATATATATATCAACATTAGCAAACGTTGTACTGTGTGTGAATTGCTGAACATATTTGCTATTTGCTTACTTGGTTATTTTACGCATTCGAAGAGGTCCAACATATTCTCATATAGTATGATCATACGACCGTCTTGTTTAACCGGCGCCCGATTCGCTTGGCAATGGTTCACTTGACACTTATTTCCTCATTGGTTTGGTTATATCTACCGCTTTACTTACGTTTTGCTATATCTTTCATATTATATTGTAACTTGCAAAACTAATGGCATGCTCACTCAACATTATTGTTGACAAAACTATTCTATTTTCTACGCATATGCAGGTTATCGTTTGAACTAAAGAATTGAAGTCATGGATTGCTAGTTGAGACCATAGGCTTATTCAAGAACAATTTATTTAAGTTTTAAGTTGGATTATTTCTTTTATTATGGATTATTGTTTGGAATTATTTGCTATTTTTGGATGTTATGTTTTGATTGGAATAAAATTTATTATTAGATATTGTCATGTTTATAGTATGATAGTTACCTCAAGCTATGAACAATCATGCTTGCGCCCCGGAATTTCCACCTTAGGTTGGGGTGTGACAGATTGGTATCAGAGCCGAAGTTCTAAGATAGGTGGTTAGAAATTGTCCTAGTCATATGTTAGGAACCCTAGACGTGCTTATCTGAACTACTTTATGTGCTCCTTAATTGTTTATAGTTTATTTAGGTAATTATTTAGCATATCTTTTCGTTTTAGGTAATTAGTTACTTGTATTTTTATTTTAAGTAATTATTTACTACATCTTTTAAATTAGGAAATTATCTTTTATTTTTATTAATTATTGCACACACCAAATATGAGGCTATGCCTCACCTTCAAAAATATTTTATAAAATCTCTAATAATCTTTTAAAACTTTAGTAGATTGCCGTTCTATTTTTTGGGAAATTTCTTAAGAATTACTAAGATTTGTTTTTACTCCCTCTCCTTAGGGCATGGGAGTATGACATGTTCAGTTAGTAACCGTAGGGGACTAGAGAACTGTGAGTTGGGCCTTGACAAAACGATTCTGAGAACCAATGGTAAGACGCTATTTCTTACCTGGAGGATAACCCGGCCATAATACTCGAGTCCCTAGGCCAAAGCTGGACAATATGTCATACGACCGGACCCTAAGTGAATTAAACGGTTGCAATCCTTTAATAAACCAAATTCACGTTGGTTCGTGGCTAAATTCGAAAACTTTCCAAAATTGGGTTTTAATTGTTTTTAAATGTTTAGTTGGATGGAAAATCCATGACAACCCATGGGCACTCTAACTAATCATTTCACAATCCGATTTGAATATTTTGTTGGAGATATCACCATGGTGGTTCAAGAGATTCTCCGACTACTCATTTTTATTGATTCGGTAGTTCGATAATTAGTTGGGTCGGTTAAATGCTATGTAATGCTCATGGTCCGACCAACTCCATTAATTTGATAATTCGTTAAATAGTTAAAAGATTGTTCAATTACTTCTAAATATGTAAATGGTAAACATATACAAATCAAATAATTTACTTTTTTTTCTTACAATATGTAACAACATTTTATTCTTAAAAGGATAAAAATTTAATAATTAACTTTATCTAATATGATTTTATAAAGATGCACCTTAACTATGTTTTACATACTTAAAAGATTGTTCAATTACTTCTAAATATGTATACATGCTAAATAAACAGTTTGCTAATAAATAATTTTTTTTGAATGAAACAATAAATAAATAAATAAATAAATAAATATAAATAGAATAAATAAAGAATGAAAACAAAAGTCAAAGGTGCAACCCTAAATCAACCCGAAAATACAAAACTGTTACCTACGTTCATGATCTCCCACCATGAAAAACCATGTAATAAAACAAAGAAATAAAAATGAATTGGTCTTGGATTTGAAAATAAAAGGTGAGAGAATATGAAATCTTGAATTTGAAAATAAAATGAGAGAGAGAGAGAGAGAGATGCTACTATGTCAAGAAAGGAAAATGGAGAAAGAATACAAATGTGAGTTTTCAGTTTTACCCGTCGTTGTACCATTATTGATTAGAATAATGATAATTTACACTTAAAAATCGACTTTCAATCTCATCCATTGATCACCTTTAATCAATGGTTAATATAGAGTTTTCAGGGTTTTTTCAACTCAATAGAATTTTTATTATATCCATACCACACACACACACACTCATATATATATATATATACATATACATATATATATATACATATATATATATATATGTATATATATATATATATAGAGAGAGAGAGAGGTAGTATCTAGAGAGAACCCTTTTACATGAGAGAACTAGAGAACTCCATTAAATCAATTAGTTTTACTTAATAAAAAGGGAAAATCATGGAGAAGAAGAAAAAAAGGAAAAGGAAAACACGTTTATACAAAAAAGGGTAACTTCGGTATTAAGAAATTTATCATATCCCGCTCACAAATATCACTTTCAAGCTCTCTCTCTCTATATTTCCCTGCTTCTCTCTACACGCTTCCTCACCATCCAAAAACCTAGGGTTTCATTCAAAATTTGTCCAAATCAACGCGATTACACCGAAGAACACCATCAGGTAATCGTCTATACAAGCTATTACATCGATGATGCGGTGGTTGTTCGTCTACCTCATCGTCTATACTGCCGATTGCATCGACGGTGATGCGGTGCTTGTTCGACGACGGTGAATCAAACCGGTTCTCTGTTTTTATGTTTTATATTTGCGTATACGTTTGATTGCACATATGTAGTACACGAATTATTGGTGTATTACACACAAAAGAAGAAATATTCGATGTTATCGTGTGTTTTAGTTGTAAATCAAACATTATTGTGTGTATATCAGTTCACATATGCAATATTCCCTGTTTTTGTGTTTTATATTTGCAAATCAAGTAACAACGTCTTGATACTAGCTCGTATATGTTTGATTCCACATATGTAGTACACGAATTATTGATACATTACACATAATCGAAGCAATATATGTTGTTATTGTGTGTTTTGGTTGTAAATCAAATATTAATGTATGTATATCAGTTCACATATGCATTATTCTCTATGTTTGTGTTTTATTTTTGTAAATCGAGTAATGACCTGTTGATGATAGCTCGTATATGTCTGATTGCATGTATGTACTACATGAATCATTGATATATTACATGTAATCAACTACATGAATCATTGATATATTACATGTAATCAACGCAAGTATTTGATGTTATTGTGTGTCTAGTTTGTAAATCAAACATTAATGTGTGTATATCAGTTCACATATGCCGTATACTCTATTTTTGTGTTTTATTTCTGTAAATCGACTAACAACCTGTCGATGGTAGCTCGTATATGTTTGACTGCACGTACGTAGTACATGAATCATTGGTATAGTACACATGATAGACGCAATATATGTTGTTATTATGTATTTGGTTTGTAAAATTAAATATTATTGAGTGTACATTAGTTAACATATGCACTATACTCTGTTTTTTTAAACCAGGCAATATAAAGTTACTATTTGTTTGATTGCATATATTCAATACATGATTAATGCGACTGATTTCGCTTGTTTGAACATATAATTGTTGTATGTTACATATCATATGTGTTTATAATAGTCATGCGCATCACATTAGAATATACATTTGCACTTGTGTTTTTTTTGTGTACAAGAATCATATAACTGACAAAGGAATAGTAATGAACGGTATGGTTTTTGTTTAGCTGCAATTATATGAAATATATGTAACTTTCAGCCTGTTTATTAACACGTAGTCATAATGAATATAGGTAATAACAAAAAAAAAAAAGAATATGAAATTTCAAATATCTGGTTTGTTAAAAGCTCGCTTACACAATTTCGTTTGCATACACACATGTTTATTGTAACAAAAGACGATGATGTTAACACTTGCAGGAAAAAAAAACCAACAGCGACGGACCTCGCAAAGCCAATAAAAGTACCAATAAAGGATAATAAAGAGCAGGCAGATGTAAGACCCCGAATCCCGGGAATCCTACAGTTGGTAATCACATCCACAATTTTACAAAAATTTAAAACCAAACAATTCTTTGTATTTAAAACTAGTTCAGAGTAAATAACAGCGTAAAAAGTTTAAGTATTAAAAGTCTCAATCATGGGTACAAGTGTCTAAAATCGAATGTAAATAAAATATCCGTTTTATTTGAAATCATTGACCAGAAATGCCTTCAACCTTCCGATGTCTCCAGCACGTCCAAGGGGTAACCTCCAATCCTTAACCTGAAAATCAATCTAACATACACATAAAGTCAGCTTGAGCTGAGTGAGTTCAAGTTTTAATAATAGACATTTAAATAAATCATTCCAAGGGTTTAAATATAAAAACGGGATTATAAAACATTCCAAGAGTTTAAATATAAAAACGGGATTATAAAATATTCCAAGAGTTTAAATATAAAATACGGGGTACGAACAGTTAGGCCATCATCAACACTAAGTATTCGTACTTAGACATCTAAGTACATCCATATATTTATAACAAAAGTCTTAATAATCATTCCAACAGTTTTAAAACTGTAAACGAAAATACATCAGTTAGGTCATCACATTGAATAAATAATCATCCTTACGTATGAACATCTCTATATGTGCATTCCTATATGTATAAATATATATATATATATATATATATAACATTCAATAATAACATTCAGGGCCGAGCACACATACAACCCAAACACGTAACATCCGATGTTGATCATGCCACACGAGCCTCCCCCCTCACGGGATCTTCAGGGCCCGCCACAGGATTTAAAAACCTGAGTCGTATAGTTTGGCCCGGCCAAGATCACCATTCAATAATAACATTCAGGGCAGAGCACACGTACAACCCAAACACGTAACATTCAGCGCATGCAAACACAAAGTAGGCATACGCAACATTCAGGAGTCGAGACGACTACAACATTCGCCAAATATTGGCCATTTTATAATATATATATATATATACATACACACATTCTTTAACATTCCAAGGCCTACCAATACTAGCAAGTCTATGTAAAATCGTTTAAAACATTTCCTCAGGAAAAATCGTTTAATACTAGGAATTAGTACTAGGCCTAATAGCAACCTCGAGCCTAGACCACAAGAAATATGTATAACCTTAAGGAATATAAGACCATAAATGAGTCTACAATATCCTAAGGCATAAAATATAGTTCACAAATAGTTTTATAAATGCACAAATATGAATAAGGCTATGTAATACCATCCAAATAGTTGTAACGAGTAAAATCGTGTAAAATTGTATTACGGTGTACATGCTAGCCCAAAACTTGAAAAGAGTAAAAAGGGCATCATGAACTCACCTGAAACGAGCCACACAAACACCAAAGAGTTCGAGAACTTCAAAGCCAATACACAGTTTACAAGCCTGTCGGATTGCACACAAAGATTACTAACTAAACGTACCGACTCGTTTATCCTACGAGACGTTCTAACATGATTTGATTAACCTAAAGCCTGGACATTATCAAATTCAATGACATCAGCCCCTGAGGCCATGTATTTACCAAAACCACCCTTAGTTAATCCCGGGGACAAAGGGTTCCCAATTTACCCCCGAAAGTTGTTTGACTTTATCGAATACGCACGTTAACGGGTCGTTTAAGCACTTAGATACTGACTCAGCCCCGTGTGGACCAAATTTAGTAAAATCACAGCCAACAAGTCAACACGACGCTACACGGGTTGGATGGGTCGGTAATTCGCAAGCACGATGCACAAATTACCAATAAACGCGAATTTACGCCGTACCGACCCGTTTGAGTAACCGACAACCAATTTAGCCCCAATAACATAAAAATATATTTTTTCACAGCCAACAAATCATACCAAGGCTACAACATCCAAATTGGTTGTTAATTCCCTCAAACAACGCGCTAGACGCAACAATTGACAAACTACACAACCGAAACCTAGTTTTCACTTCATCAACAATTGACCAATCTAACGAATGCCAAAACTCATGATACTAAAGTATATTACACTAGACATACCTAAGAAGATGACGGAACATGAACTTCAATTATAACAGCCCCGAAAGATGCGAGAAAGGGCAGCCACCGGTTAAGCCTAAAACGAACTTATCGATCAATAAAGAATATAACATGCAGATTTTAGCATGCAAATATGTATTTTATTATATAGGAAAACCATGGAATTAAATTATTAAATTTTTACCAGAGTTGCATAAATATCTTATGTTTATAAAAATATTTTTATTATATTTTTCTAGGGGACACAAAAATCATAAAAATTCTTCTAACATAGAAAGGTACGTGCAGCTATTTCAGTGCGCAGCCAAAGTGTTTTATTTGTTTAAAAATCATTATCAAACCAAATTAAATGATTCCAATTGGGTTGAATTATTAACTCAAAATATTAAGTTCCAGAAGTGGAACCAACTAATTTGTACTTGTTGAAAAAGAGTTATGATGTCGGGAAGACAAACCAGAATCCGACATCCCGCATCAGCTTTGACATTCGATTTTAAAAAATCATAAAAAGCATTCAAATCTCGTCCAAAAATTACATATTATACCTTTCTGGAAACTAGACTCAAAGTAGGACATCATGGAATCAAGAATCGATCAAAACAATGGGTTATAATCGCATTACAGACCCTACAATATACATATACGAATCTGTCAGAAATTGTTACAATCAAAACTCAACCCTAACGTGTTCAACAAGGGTTTAAGGGTGAAAAGGAGTTGTATTAGGCTGGAACCGACCTGGAATTAGTCTCGGGAGGCTGGAGAATGGCCGGAACTTGCACAAAAATCGAGAAGGACCCCTGTATAGCTACTGCCGATCGCAACTTAGGGTGGGGGTTAGGGTTAACTTATTATGTTAATACAAATGTTACATCAAGGCCCTCCAGCTTGACGGAATGTAATACTTGGATGAAAAGTTAGGAAATTTAACTTACGAGAATGACCAGGAGGCCCCTAAAGACGTCAGAACGGGTCTCGGTTAAAATACAAACTTTACAAGGTTTAAGGATTTTAACGGAAATTTACGAGCGTTACAACAGAGCGCGTTACAAAGAAGCTAACTGTTGTATATAGCAGAGGAAAAAGTAAAAAACAGCCATCTGATGATAACAAGTCAAGTAAGTTATATTGTTTATTTGTTTTTTATTACATAAAAGTACAAAATGTTCAACAATACATTTTCTTTTTATTTTTAATTTGAGTTATTTATTTATTTTTACAATAAACAGAGAAAACAAAGACGATCCAACAAAGAGGACATAAAAGGAGAAGCAGTTTGAAACAAGGAATAGTGTTGGACGCTGAAGATGCAAATACAGGTACAAAATAACAAAAAAGTATCAGATTTGTTAACACGCAACTATATACATATATAACATTACGCGTGTTTACAGCAAAAAATACCTCAAGGTCATTAAAACGCGCACGTATATCAAAGCGTGAAACATTGTCTGATGAGGTATCCAATGGTGAGAACGAGTAAAAAAATGACAACAAAGGCGAGGACATGGAAGTCGTGAAAGGTATGAACCTTACAAAAAACGACAATTTATGTTATGGTATACACAATATATACGTGATGCATATATACATTATATGAAATGCCGGGGCCTGATCCGATTGCTCACAGCTCGAAGATACTATCATACATAAAAGGTGACAATATCTAATTAATTATTTTATTTAAAGAATGCACACAATATCCAAATATAACAAACAATTTAAATACATGAATGTAAGCTCAAATAATGATTATCTTTTTTATATCCTAAGGTCTTGTCTAAGTGTCAAACTTCAATCTTCAATACAAAGCATCCTGCATATACATAGAAAATGGAGTTTGTCAACATAAAGTTGAGTGAGATGATCACCAATTTTGACACAACAAATAATTATATAATAAATGATAAATATTAAATACGCAAACAACACATGTGATAGTAATCAATTAAATCATAACAAAGCATATATCAACCATAAACACAACCAAAGACGTGCTAGTGTGCCAATGAATCGTTGCCAAGCGAATCGGTCATATATTACAATGACTAAAGTTGTCGTTTTACATTCGCCAAGCGAATCGGGCTCCGGTTACTAAGACGGTCGTATGATCATACTAATGAGAACCCTATACAAAGGGATATGTTGGACCTCTCTGACAATGATAGAATATACACATAAGCAAATAGCAATTAGCAAACAACATTTAATTGATATACACACAATTATTATGTTTGCGAATTTGTGTGTATATTATATATATGATAGAAATATGAATAAGTATGTATACATCCCCAAAACGTTTGAAAACAGTGTATAAAAAGGGGGATGATCAAAGTCACCTTAAGCGATTACTAAATGCGATTAAACGAGCTAACGAATAAGCGATTCGTCCACTACACGTCAAATGTTATAAACAATCAGAATATGAATCTTTTAGATATGATAATACAATTAAAAACGAACTCGTGGCCGCTAGAAGTATCCAAACGGACGTTTAGAACTCTAGTTATGTTTGTTTTAAAATTCAAGCGAGCTGGTACTGAACAGAATCCGAAAAGCGAGTAAGAAGTCGGGTTTTGGTCAGTAGCCTTAAAATTACGTTACCAGAATAAAAGTATTCTGGACCGAATGTTGAATCCGACCAGAAGTATGAGAAAACGTTAAGTCAAACTAGTTAACTATTTTGCCCTTTAACGAGTTTTAAACGATTTGGTCAGTCAACACCCTTCAACCACCGAAATTGATTGATGGTTATTGACTAGGGAATATATATGAATGATTCCTATGTTTACAACTTACCTGGAAAGCGATAGAATCAAGAGATATGACAAGTCAATGATCCACACGTATGCAAAGTCAAACATTTAAGATTATGTCTTCAACCAAATAAGCAAAAACTGAGATGAATGATGATGAACAGAGGTAAGACGACTGGAGAATGTCTCTAATGTTTGGTGTAAAGGTTTGTGGCAGAGATTATGAGTTGTTTATATAGAAATAGCAAAAACGATTCATATTTGGAAGATTTACTCGTTTAGGAAACCGAATATGTTTTTAATGACCAAATCAATATTAAAATCTGTAAAATTCGTTCTTGGACAAGGGTTAATGAATACGGACATGTATCTAAGCTTTGGGGGATTTCTTTGGTCTTAATTCACTCGATTATGTCCTAAAATAAGCGATTTCGGGCCAAAAATGAACTAGGAAAGGCAATAAGCTTAAACGTTCTGATCAGCTACTTCATAGCGCCGCGTGGCGGGCCTAGGCCACCCCACCATGTGGTGCTCCTGCCAAATAAGAGGGAATTTGATTTTTTATGCTTCTAGCCCTTGTAGTTTGAGAATTGGATGAATAATGAATCTTTTATGCATAAATTAAGAGTTGAACATCATTTGAAGTATGAAGGGCCTAAAGTGAATATGAGCAACTTAAAGTCTTATAAATATTTGATTTTTAATTTATAATAAAGATCCCAAAATATTTCGGGTTGGGTTAAACGCAAACGAATACGGTTTAGAAAGTCCGAAATGTTACAACTGGCATGTCAGACGTTTATGCGGATCTATTATAGCATATATGTGCAATGCATATGTATTATCTGCATTTTTAATGTGATACGTATATGCATTACAGGATGAAATGCACATATGCACTACCGCTATATTTAACGTTTATGCGGAACTACTGTAATACGTATACGCAGCACTTGTATTATATGCATTTTTAACGTGATACGTATATGCATTACAGGATGAAATGCACATATGCACTACCTCTATATTTAACGTTTATGCGAAACTACTGTAATACGTATACGCAGCACTTGTATTATCAGCATTTTTAACGTGATACGTATATGCATTACACGATGAAATGCACATATGCACTACCGTTATGGTTAACGTTTATATAGAACTACTGTAATACGTATACACAGCACTTGTATTATCTGCATTTTTAACGTGATACATATATGCATTACAGGATGAAATGCACATGTGCACTACCATTAAGGTTAACGTTTATGCAGAACTATTGTAATACGTATACGCAGCACTTGCATGTGATACTCATGCAAGTGCTGATTTAATGTAGTGCGTATACATATGACATGTGGCATATTAAACATTGATGTGGATTTAGTGTAGTGTGTATATGCAATGCATAAAAATTATCTGCATTATTAATGTGATTCGTATATGCATTACATAATGAAATGCACATATGCACTACCGTTGTATTTCACGTCTATGTGGAACTACAGTAATACGTATACGCAGCACTTACATGTTACGACATGTTAGATGCACGTGATACTCATATATGACATGTATCTTAGATATGCTACGCATTTGCATAACATAATTAAAAAACGAATGTATACATATGCATGTTATTAGGGTGTTAATCATGTGCATTACTTGTGTTTTAATAGGCGGAAAAAAGTGCTCAACGGGAAGTATAGAAACGACAAAACAAACTATAGCACATGGATTACGAACTCGTTCATCACCGAAACAGCTGTTCACAGGCATTGCAGGGCTGTCAAAGAAACAGCGTGACGCCGTTTGAAGTATAGGATTTGGGAAACTGATACATATTTAAGTAAGCAGTATTCCAGCTAGGATTGGACATTTTGTGGTTGACAGATTCAACCAGGACAACATGGAAATTGACTTAGGTGAAAAGAAAATAAAAATAGACGAAGTAACGATCCAACAACTATTTGGGATACCAAACCGGGGTATACAACTATCATCCATGGAGTGTACCCAAAAGTTTGTGGGCATACAAAAGTCATGGAAAAGGAGATATCCAGGGAAATACATAGCACCGACCGAGATAGTAGACAAGATGGAAGAGGATCATGAGGATGATGGAATAATGTTCAAGCTTAACTTTCTGGCATTGTTTCTTAGCGCGGTGGGGGGGAGGGGAGATTCAACAAACGGGAAAGTGCAAGCTTGATTTCATCCATCACATAAGAGACGACACAAACATATCTGACATAGATTGGTGCTCATTCGTCGTCGCTTCAATGAAAAAATGCAAGTCTGGTTGGAGAAGAAGCAATTTGAAATCCAACTTCACTGGCGCGCTGGCCATACTTGTGGTACGAATTTTATTAAATGCACAAGTATAAAAGTTTTTAACATTATTAAATGTGTGCATCTCTGACAATTGTAAAAAAATGACAGTTGAGTTATGTGGATAGAGTGGCTATTCCTGGGTTTAATGTGGAACGCCATACGAGCCCGACAAGTTTTTGGAGTATGGAGAATTTGAAAAAAAGGGAAACTTTTGAGAAGAAACATGGAGGTTTTGGACAGGGTGAGCTGAGGGACATGTATTCAGATATGGCTGGAGATGAAAGTGAGGATAAAAAGGAGGCTAATATATCTGCTGATTTGTATAACCCAACCGATCTGACGGTCCGAGTTAATATTTAGTATAATAAAACTATTACCATCAATGATGTATGATTTTTAGTATTAACAGGGGCACGTGGCCAAGCTCGACGCGCTATTCGAGTGTGCCAGCAGAGACAAGAGAATAAAAGAAAAAGCTTTACGTGAAGCGCATTCGTCTTTTCCATCAATTGGTGAGAGAAAGGCATTTGTTGGCAGGTATAAAAACTTTTACAAAGATGATATGAATATCGAATGTGAAAATGCGAAAGCTGATGACGAGAACATTGAAGATGAGGCGAATGTGGAGGGGGGTGATTTGAAGCTAGAAGAAATGATAAAGAACATAACAAATGGGAAAAAAGAAGTCGATTATGAAAAACCGAGTTTCAGTCTCGGTATCAACTCCAAGAGTCAGATGGCAGGAACAATGACATGAATGTTAGTGATACAGTCAGAGTGTCATACCAACTGGTGAATATAGACCAGGTGAGTGATGAAGAAATGTTGGTATGCCGATAACTAAAGGAGTTGATAGAGTATAAAAATAATGCGGAAAGAAAGAGTACGAGGCTGAATATTAAGAAACAATCGATGAAAAAGGATGGTGAGTATGTCGACAAACATTCAGGTAAAATGTTTTATTAATTTTTATATATCTATGGTCATTGTAATCACGTGTGACAACACAGTAGTGGTATACGTAACAATGTGCATGTATAGTAAAGCATAGATGTGATACATGAAGATGGTAGTGCGTATATGTACGGTTAATGAAACACTTATGTAAGTATTGATGTTTCACACATACACGTTATTAACGTGATGCATATATGCACTCACTATATTACCGCGCATATGCATTACAGTGTGTATATGTGTTATTGATGATGCATGCACGAATAATACATACATGTACTATATATATATATACATACATATACTGTTAACACGTCTTAATAAATTAATGTTATACAGAAAGGATATGTTTGAAGCTGGATATGGTGTGTACACGAAAGCTTTTTTGATGGAATCTTTGTTGTCGGGTAAACAAGTTTATCAAAAGGTGGTTGACTGTTGGGCCACTGTTTTAAACTATCAAGAGCAATTTAGAAGCCCGGGATCAATAAACCGCTTATTTTGTCGTGCATCAACGATTGTAAGTTTACATTATACATCGCCTTAAAATAGTTGAATAGTAGTTATATAAATAATGTTGAAGTGGCATTAACTAATTGTGCAAGGTTGGATGGACGCTCACAAAAAAGAAAGCAACAAGTGAAGAAAGAGTAGACGCGTTTAAAAAAGCATGTTGGCTGTGCTAAACGGGGATAAAAGCAAGATGAGCTTAAGAGAGTATGATGCTGTGTTGTTACCAATTTATGAAAAAAAATCACTTTTACGTGATTGCGTTCGACATGAAGGAAGCATGTGCTTATATTTTTGACAACATGGTGCAGACTGTGTACGGCGTTAGAACCAGTACCGTTTATGCAGAAAAGAGTAGAACGTATAAAGTGGTAAGTCGAGCATACTATCAATATATTAGGGATGCATATACGCAGGCAGTCGGTGTTACACATGCGTATTATGTTAATAAATTGCACTTGTAATAGATTATAAATATATATTGTTGTCATATGCATTTGTTATAATTATTTTTTTTCATTCGTTTACACAGGTTAACATATTTAGCAACTACCTAAAATTGGTTGGACACCTAAAGGCTGAAGATATTATGTTTGCACGATCAGGCAGAAGGAAGTTACAGTGGAAAACAACAGGCAATGTAACAGATTGTGGCGTATTCACGATGCGGCACATGGAGTGTTATAAAGGAGGAGGTCAAGTTGAATGTGATTCCAGCATGGAAGATGATAGGAAGGCCGAGCAGATCAATATTCTTAGGATGAATTACATAGCTCGCATATTGCTTTCGGGAGTAAATGATGTAAAAGATGATGTGCTGGCAAATGCTAGAGATTGGGAAAATCAAAAAACCAACTCAAGTGATGGTTAAAAAGGTTCGTTTTAAGGAGGGTTGATGGACAACAGTCGACATTTAAGAATGAAATAAATAGTAATCGTGTAAAAGCACAGGGTGTCAGGTAGTTTCTGACATGCTTATTTTCTTTGTTTTGATACTTAGAAGTGAACGAAACGGTTGGATGGTATGGATTAAAGTAGATCATTTTGATTGTGTGGTTTGTTTTGACTTATGACGTGCTTATTTTCTTTGTTTTGATACTTGGAAGTGAACGAGACGGTTGGATGGTATGGATTAAAGTAGATCGTTTTGATTGTGTTGTTTTTCTTGACTTATGACGTGGCTATTTTCTTTGTTTTTGATACTTGGAAGTGAACGAGACGGTTGGATGGTATGGATTAAAGTAGATCATTTTGATTGTGTTGTTTGTTTTGACATGCGCAAATGAATGAAACAGTTGAATGGCATGGTCATGTGTTAGTTGAATGCGAATGTAAAAAATGTATAGGGATGGTATGCATTAATGGCGCGTCGTTACATGAAGCAAACACAACTTATTAATTAGATGCACACAATGTAACACAAAATTATTCGTGAAATGTACACAATGTGTAATGTATATATATAGCAGACACCTATACAATGTTTGACAAATGTAAATAGATTGTGTGATATCGGTAAAATATTCGGTGTACACGGAACGTGTGATGCATAAGTGTAATATGAAAACATAATAAGGATATTCAGGGATTGTACATTACAGTATACAACTGGGGATCAAAAATACATGCATCTAGATATAACCAGCCAGGCGTGCAAATAAAAAAGAATGAAAACGCGTATACGCAAGCTAATGCGTATGCGCAATAAAATAATCAGAATGTAGCATGTAAAAAACATGTGTATAAAAAACCGTACATCACGTGCAACACATAATGATAATGTACATGTCAAAAAACGTGTGCAAACTATATATACCACAAACGTATGATAACAAATAGAGTTTTGAATACGTATGCAATGCACCAACTGAAACGCTTAAAAACACAAGTATAACAATAAAAAAAGAACATGTATTTCCCCAAAATAAATTTCATTGGGTTGATGTACCAATATTATTAAACAAAATGTTTTAAAAGGCATAACTATCTAACACAAAGAGCGGTATGCGCTTATTGGAGAAAATGTATTGCCCATGTGCAATATAAAGTGCAGTAAATCAAACAGAACCAATGCGGGTGGACCGTTTAATGTAACGGTTGACGGCATGATCAGTGGATGACTGAGCCACACCAGTATCAGCTAAAACAGCAATGGCGGCAGCGGCAGTAGCCGCTTCTTTAGCAGGTTTACTTTTTCGGAGTTGCGAGAGTCATGATCAAATACATATCTTTTGCACTTGTGACACAGTCTTGGGTTTTTGTTACAGTTTTTCAACAATGCCGACCTGACATTTAGTACCAGACCCCTTGTTTTTAATACCAGTGGGTGGCTTGATAGTCACATCAACCGTGTCGGGCTACCCAACAAGCTCACTTATAATTGAGTGTTTACTGTTGCAAAGTGGCTCAGTCACGAAATCTTTAAACACTTTCTCTTTTATCTCTTTAAACTATGCAAAGACAGAATTGAGGCTATCCAGTCTGTGTCTCAACCGGTCAACACAGTCGGTCAATAATTCAAACATGTTGTGTCTAAGGACGGACTCATCGTCTTCTTCAGCGGAATATCGGTTCGCAATGTCATGAACCTTGTCGGGAAGTACATTCCTCATCCATCAAGCAGGCAAGTACTTGTCAGGTATCAGTTCGACCTTATTGTACCCAAACAAGCAAAAAGCATGTCTTCGCAGATATCCAACACGCGCGAACCCCATACACGAGCAGGAGACAGTTGTATCGTGCGTGTTAAAGCTGACCAGCATATTGGAACGCGTAAAGCATTTAACCAACAAGATAGAGTAATGTTATAATGCAGCCGGGTAGGATATAAAAGACAATGCATACAGGTAACATACATTTAAAGTATATTTGCAGTCACAAAAAGCATGCGTGTAACATATGTTGGAAAACTAGTTATTTATGTAGCGATACTATAAAGCGTAATGCATGCGTGTAATGTGCGCATGTAATGCATACATGTAAAGATTGGTGCATGGTGCATATATGTAGCATGGTATAAAAAAGGGTGTTTGCCAATAACATGTAAACATATAAATAGCCGAAACGCAAAACAAACTTACAACATAATCGTTGACATGTTGGAGAACGATATATGTTAACAACTTGTGCATAGTGAATATATGTATTATGTTATATATGTTTATGAAAACAAGGTGCACGTCGATGAATGTAATTATTAACATGTAAACATAAAAATAGTTGAAAATTTAAACAAACGTACCACATAATTGTTGACTACTTTGAATATTTTGTTGTTATGTGCAATGTTGAATTTATTAACACCGTCTATTCTGAAGAACTTGTTATATAACATTGCCTCATTCCTCTATAAATTTCCTTTCGAACCTCCAGAATTGCGTGTATATAATTTGGATGCGTGTATTTCTAAAGGCAATTTTTCAGGCATTCTTGGTGTCGTTGTATTAGTTTCGGTGTCAAGCTCGAGTTGAGTTTTTCACTGTCTATAAAGAACAGTGCCAAAACACAATAAAAACTGAACAAGTGTGTTGGCATGACTATTGTTGATTTTAAAAAGAGAATTAGAGCTTTCACATCTCGATGTGGTTTTCATAAGGCAACACTACTGTATTTCTCTGAAATAACAAAGGACCCACTGCTCCCTGATTTCATAAATCTCGCTAAGCTAATGATGATCACTCAAGTGCAGGTCATCAATAAGCAATTTCCACTGTTCTTCAAAGACAGAAGGTGTTACAAACAAGTTCCACACCAGTTTATGTATGGAAACTCGCAAATTCGTATTTGCTAACAGGTCACCGGAAATCTGTTAGAAGTGTAGGAGAATTACATAAGCAAAGGTTTGTAAAGCACGAATAAAACTCATATAAAGAAAAAATAAACACAACTGTACCTTTAATGGTATCTTTTTAACAATGTGCCACATGCACAGCCGGTGAATTGACTGGTCAAGCACGGCATGAACGGCTTGTTTAACCGCGTCATCTTGATCGGTTAAAACAAGTTTGGGTTGTTTTTTTTGTGTTTTAAGAAACTTGTCGAGCAACCACTTGTAGGACTTGATAGTCTCGTCGTATATTAGATCAGTACCAAATGTCACACACTTCTTATGATGATCCAAATCGTTAAACGGTACAAATATCATGCCGTACCTATTATATAATTACAAAAACACAAAAAAATGTTATACAACACACATACAAAGCACACATATAAAAACATGCGTGTGGGATGCTGTTATCAAATAGGTGTGACATTAGCATAATATGCGGGGTAAAATGGTTAACATCAAGTATGTAATATATATATACATGTATATATATATAATGCGTGTGTGTATCAATCACTTACTTGTGATGTTGCATCAAACCCCAAAACCTCCCCAAACGCATCATAGTTGCATTTTGAAACATCGTCGACCCAAAATATATATATCATAGTTCATTACCAACAACTTTGTACTCAAACGAGAAATTTGGAAGTTAACCGAATGAGATGTTAGTGTGTCCACAATCCTCTACGCATCTCTATCAGCGATAAAGACCCGTACATCTCTGTTAGCATTTTGGAAATCAGTTTTAGAACCATGAACGTTATGAGATCCGCCCTTTAATGAACATTGCAGGTTATGCACAATGTTTGGACCAAGTTTGTGTAAACTTAGCTTATGAATGAAATTGCGTTTCAAGAACCCAAGTTTTCTTCGTTTCTTTGTAAACTCCATATTGTTCGTTCCAATCAGCACATGGGTATGAATATCGACAAAATCATAAATCTTGAATCTCATGGTGTTTAGAACGGGTTTCAATCTTATGCGTGCTTTTTAACAAACGGCTTTGGAGCTGTTGTGACGTGAAGTCGACAAAGTCTGAATTAGTTGAATCAAAATTTTGAAAATGCGGTTTTCCAACTCTGGTACAAAGCATGTATCGGTGTGTCACCAAACCTTGACTCATTTAATAGTGCTTAAACGGACTGAAAATCCAGACTTCTCAGCATATGTGTTATACATATCGACCAGCATCGTCCCACGTTTCAAACTCCATGTCTTTGGCAGGCACAAATTCTTCGGGCACATCAGGTTTCCAATATGTTGTTCCGTTTGGCTTATGGTAAATAATGCTCGGCACACCTCCTGTACAAGTTTATGGTCAGTATGAGTTATATATAACATAGCATTTGCTATTAGGATGCATTCTATGTTAGCATGTGTAGGCTCAAAGCATGTGCTCGCTACATATATTGGTGTGTTATGTTAAATGTAATATATATTGTATGGTTGCAACACACAGGACATATACGTGGGACATATGACATATGGGTTAAGGTGTAGAATGTGAAAACTCGTAGCATATGACATATGAGTTAACATGTGTCGAGGTGCGTATAATAAATACAATAATAGATAAGATGCATTTAGGTTGTATTGCATATGTTTGGCATGTATGACGGAGTGTTAACAGATACTACACATGTGTATTGCATAATATGAAAAAAAAAGTGAATTACATATATGCAATATATAACACGTACGCAATATATAACATATATGCATTGCATTAACATGTGTCTGTGCAGACATAAATTCAATCTGTTACCTCGATGTTCAACGTCAACATATCGAATAGTATTTTCGTTCTAGGCACAATAGCTTGAAGCACCATCGTTGGACGCCGTTGAGTGTGAATTACTTGATTGATTGATACAAGTCTCTGATATAGAGTTGGTTAATTCTGCGTCTTCAGCACCATTGGTTGCAATAACAGAGGTGTTTGACATAGAATCGTTCAATTGAACAGGCATCTCAATTGCAACAATGCTTCCAGATGAGTCGATTTCTGATTAAACAACAGCAAAAACGATTAGAATGGAATCAAAACCACTACAACAACTTTAACCTAATTACCTTCAATCAACATGATAGAGATGTACGACGTGATTTACGAAGATAGCAGGTCTTGTATAAGTATATGATTTCAATCATGGAATTGATATGGATAATCATGGATGGATTTGAAAAAAGGGTTTTGGATCGTGTTATGTGAATAAAATTAGGGGAAAACTGATTTTAGGTTGATTTACATATTTACCCCTTCTAGTTAATAGTTCTCTAGTTCTCTTCCTAAAATGGATTTCTCTCTTGATCCTTCCCCTATATATATATATATATATCTTTTAATAGTAAGATTACATTGTAAATTTACTAATTGTATTTAACAACCAATATATTGATTTTGGATTAGTTTTCTAAATTTACCTTCTATAAAAAAAAGGATGAAGGAGTTTTCTAAATTTTGTCTTATAAAAGGCTATTGTAGATATTAAGTCTAAGATATTTTAATGCTAGATTTTGATAATAAATTCACATGATCCTGATCGATAAAAACCTATATATGCATAGGATCACTATAAGCTTACCATTGTGACAATATCACAAGATTGATTATAAGATTGTGAGTTGAACCATCTTGTTTGACTTAAATTATGGGAAGCTTATACATTGATAGGATTTTAACTTTAATATCATATATTTTAGCGGTAAGTAGTATCGCCCTATTCTTTACCTTTATTTAGTTGGACGTGCGGGCTTGTAATTCAATGGTATCAAAGTGTCTATTAAGATTAAATTCCTCTCAAATTGATAGGGTTTAAATCCCACGGTGACAAACAATTAGCCTATATAACTTTTCGTTCAAAAAAAATTGTTGAACACAAAACTTATCATACATTTATAAAAGAAACACTTGGTACCGTTTTTTTTTATCTTGATCCAACATATTCCTCATCATACAAAGTAGAATGATCATGAGAAGTGTATCGACAATGAAAAGCTTGAGTTAAGTACCATGAAATATCTTTTTTTCGAATTATAACTTTCATTGAAAATGGCGAACTAGCCAAAAATTGAGCAAAAAACAAAGTTAAAAAGAAAACTTATACCAATCTTTCCAGTGTAGAGCTCTAAAACTATGACCTATTTTTAATCCATAAGTACACTAAGGATTTATCTTTATAGATAGCATCATTTCTCATCTTCCAAATGCACCAACACGCTTTCATAATAATACATTGTACTCTTGTAGGACTTTTTTTCTTTTTGTTGCAAATAAGGGCTGTTTTGTGGATTGTAAGCAAGTCACAAACCGAAAAAGCGAATGAAAGGGGAACTTTGCATCTTGAGCTTACCGATTTCCAAACTTGATTGGCAATGTTATAAGAAGTTAACAAGTGGTTTGCATTTTCAACGGGCTCCTCACATAATTGGCAATTTATTGTCACTATTTGTGCATTCCTGTATGCTAGACCTTCATGTGCTCTAAGAGCCAATCCATCTCTGCATTCCAAACAAAAAGTAAAGTATTTACTTTGTTTGGAGCCCATTTCCTGGACATTATAAACGAGGTGTTGAATACATAATAATCTTTAGAGATGCAACCAAAAAATCCTGGAAGAATACAATCCAAGCCTAAGTGTCTTATGATCCGACAAAGCTATATGCAGGCATACACTTTGTAGATCTGCCAACTCCACCATGAAATGTCTAATCTATTAAAGAATACATCAATATAGACATCTTAATTCGTTATCAACTAGTAGTATACCTGCGCGATGTTGCGTTGATTACAATATGTTTAAACAGATTTTTAGTCGTTACAACCTTTTAAACATATGCTAGGGTACGGTTTTTTAAAAAAATGAATGTTTCTTTTCATATGTTATAGTTATTAAACGAATCCTAAAAACCTAGTTTTATACTCATGGATTGGTAGTTTAAAATATTATCGAAACTCATTTTGCTAAGCATTTTGACCTAAACCAAATCTATTATGATAGTCACGGTTATTTGAGAAGTTTTTTGAAACTTTCATAAACGACCAAAGATTTAATGTTCATGCAGAGCTAAAATTGATATTTTCTTTAAATGACCTAAAATTCATTTTGCACATAATTGTTTTGACGCAAACCAAAACCTATTTTTTAAAGATGATTCGAACTCGTTTCGCTTATAGCATGTTTTAACCTGAACCAAAGTTGATAGTTTCTTTTCAATGTCCCGAACTCATATTAAATATTACCCGTCTTGATCTGGATCTGAACAAAACTTAAAACTTTTTTTATAATGACCTAAACTCATTTGGCTTACATTTCATTATTTTTGGGTTATGGAGGCTCGATAGGTGTTGGGCCGGTTCATTTTAAAAGACTAAATCGATGGCAGTTAATTAAAGAGGCAGATGGCCCGATTTTAATTTATATTAAGTCCTTTATGTTTTCTTGGAAAATAAGTTGTGAACCCTAATCTTGTAATTATAAATAGACATCTTGTACTTGTAATTCCTTATCACGAGTGCGGCAGAGAGGAATAAATAAAGTATCCTGGTTGCAGCCCGTGGATGTAGGTTAGCTGACCGAACCACGTAAATCTCGCATATTCCTCTTCGTTTATTATTTTCTCTTGTAGTATTATTGTGTTCGTGCGTGTTTTGCAATACCCGAATCCCTAACAAGTAGTAGTAAGAGCCGAGGTTACGGTTACACACCGGAGAACACGAAGCGGGAGAATAGTTGCGGTCGAACGAGGGTTCCATATTTTTCGGTAGCCGGCCATCAAGTTGTTCGATCGTAGTATTCCACGTTTAAGTCACAAAAAAGAGGTAGGTTTCCTTTTATTATGTTAGTGACTAACAAATCAAGAGAAATAAGTAAAAAGGTTGGTTTGGTCTTATGTGAGTCAAATAACCCCGTCATCATTGTGATTGTGCACACCATCTATGTTTTTTACAATTCTTTATCATCTTATATTCATGACACAATTGTTTGTTTGAGAGATTCAATCACAGCCGCAAAAGCTTAATTATTATTATAGTTGACCACTTTGTGATTGTTTCACAATTATTTGATTGTCGCAATCATTGATTTGGATCCAAGTTGTTCTTAATAAGAAAGAAACTAAGGAACAGGTTTCCGTTTCAGTTTCTGATTATTAATTAGGTTTGGGGTTGGTTCATGAGTTTACAACGGATTTTGATAATCGGGTTTTTTGGCGGTTATCAAGCAGTTTAGCCGAGTGGTTTTGTAGTGATTTTCGGGGGTTATTTTGTTTGTCCAAGATTATTTTTTCTGACTGTGTTACCTAGATCCAAATTCGGAAATTCTCAGTTTGAGATAATGGCTGAGAGCGGGAAACTTCAGATTGAGAAGTTTGATGGTAAAGACTTTGGTTGCTGGAAAATGCGAATTGAGGATTTGCTAGTTCAGAAGGATTTGGACATGATATTGGGTGAAAGACCAGAGAAGATTGTTACACCCCGTTAAGCGATTTGCGGAAGCGTAAAACGGAAATGCAATAGATACAACTGGTATCAAATACATTATTCATAAAGAAACCTTACTAACTAATTTACAATATATTACGTTGTTCTAACTTCTTTTACAAACTAAGTGTAACACCCAAAACTAGTTCGTCTACTTCTTCACTTTTAACTTGAATACTTGTACCAGATTAAATAGCATCGATCATAACCCAAACAGATAGCACATAAGCACTTTACTCTAAGTTTCTGAATACTTGAAAATCACGTTAAAATAGGTCAACAACAAATAGTTGGTAAGTTTCATAAGTTTTAACGAAATCAGTCTGCGTACCACACAGTTATAGCTTGTAGGTACGTGCGTATGTAAGAAAATGTAATTACTTTTATATATGTATATCTGTATCTTTGTATGCACATATATAAGTGTATGTTTATAATAAAATTTGAAATTACGATAAAATCGTGACTGTTCATTCGTAATACGTGCCTTCGTTTTTGGCGTAACATCAACCATTGAGGCCCCCTTCCGCCCACAATAATTTCACGTAAACTTAAACATTACACAGTATATACACAAATAATTAGTATTTTCTATACACAGTATTTCCTACATCTATTCACATAATGTGTATACACATATATATATATATATATATATATATATATATATATATATATATTCTATACGCAGAACATAGCTCATAGGCCATACTCAACTTTAGTTTATAACTATTGTGGCTCCCCTTCCGCCCACTATAGTCCCATGATCATCACAGACTACGTTATCCCATGGTCATCATAGACCATGTTATTTCCCCAACCTGTTATGTTTAGCATTATATAGTGTATTTGTATAAGCAGGTTGTCACGTATGATTTCATTATGTTTTGGCATTCGTAGTATTTCCATTTAATATATCAATCACGATAATAATCACCTTTCATCAGCACGTAGTTTATCATTATGTTTGTATGGACTTTTCATATATGAAGGTTCATGTATTTTACGTTCTGAACTGTTTTCAAATAGATAATGCATATAAACATGCTTTTCACCACAAAAGTTCGTAAAACAGTTTAAAGGGTGGGGTCATGAAACAGGGACTCAATGATATGGTACCTGATGTCCCTGAAAAATTTCATGAGCTAAAAATATGCACATCACAATCGAATCCTAAACTGCCCGTAATCAAACATTTCGGCATTACCTTTGCGATTTTCATCCGATTTCGCTCTCTTAATCGAATTTCTGGGTTTTCGTGCTTCTATATAAGCTAAGCACAGGTCCTATATCTCAAACCAAGCATGTATCATCAAGAGACCAGCCATAAAAGTTAGGGTTTCGGTTAGGGTCCTAAACCGAACTTTTGAACCGTAAAAACGTCGTTTAAACCCTCTAATCCATGTTTATGGCCAAAAAAGATTATGATTCTGATTTCTAACCATGTATAGGATAAAATAATGTTTTTGAACTATTTTTAGGGTTTTTACATGGTTAGGATTGGTTTTTTGGATCCAAACTATGTTTATATATGTATAATCATGTTTATACAAATATAATTTGATCAAGAATGAATTGTTACCTTGACTTTTGATAAAAAGTTGAAGAACAAAGAAAAACCCAGCAGCTTTGGATCTGGATTTTTGGATAAAATAACTTAACAAAGAAGAAATGACAATTTATATAATAAGGGGGGTTCCCCATTTCCGTACGGGATGGGCTAAGGCCCAATTGGGCTTTATTTTGGCCCATTTCTCTTAAAGTGTGTGTCCGTACGTGAAATGTCGAGTCCAAATTTATTTTGGGCTTAGTTTTTGACGCGAAAAATATACCGGGTGTGACAAAAAATGCGAAAAGAATCGTTTTCCGGCCATTTTTGTATAAATTTATAAAAACTCACTTTACGTTTGTAAAAATCGGAAATATTTTCACGGATCGCTTAAACATTCCCAACAAGTGTTTGGTAAATCTTTTTCGGCTTAACGGATGATACAATACTTGTTTCGGAACTATCTCGCGCGTTTAAATCCAAAGCGGGTAGTTAAACGAGCATGTTTTCGTTTAACCGGTTTGCTATCATAATAAGGCCATAATATCAATATGTTGGCTTACAATAGACATATATAACTTATAGATGACCCCCCGGGATATCCGGGTCATAACCAGACCCATTCGGTTATTCGTTTGTTCGATACGCAATAAGCGATTAATCGATTTTTCGATAAACGAATACTAAGGCATACTCGATTTTGTCGCGAATGTCACATTCTCCCCCAGTTAAGAAATTTTGTCCCCGAAATTCAATATGCCAATTACGTCCCTTAAGGAAAAGTTTATAAGTATTTGTTTTGGAATTTGTTCTTTTGTTCCCGAATGTATTTGGTTCCCCGTTGTCGATTCCACCGAACTTTATTCTGTGAGATTTTATTGCGTCGTAACTGTTTGATTTTCCCTGTTCAACATTTTCACGGTTTCCTTTATAGAGTTTAGTTGTATACAAGTTTTCAGGTGGTACTAATTTCGTCCTGTCAGTAAGGTACTCATTCTGATTCGATATATGTTAAATATCGGGAATGAGATAATTTTGTTTAATACGTTACGGGGTTAACCTTCGAGGCAATTTTTGTACAGTTCCATGTATCTTCAAGTTAACTCGTCGGTTTCATCAATTCAGCCAACAACTTTCAAGAATTGTTATCTTCTCACGTATATCGGTATAGTCTTTTAGTTAGCCTTAAGCGGCTTTCAGTTTGTTTTTGATATTACGGGCTTTATTTATGGTTTCCAAAATCGATTCAGATTTTGTATTTTGAGGGTCGCCAATTTTCAATTGAATAAGGTGGCGAGTTATATTCTTGCTCGTATAATGTAGTATATAACCGCTTGTATAATATTACAGTTACTGTTACTGTATGAGGATTGAAATTACTGTCTCACTTTCCTCTAATGTTTGAATAGTTTATTTGGTTTCAATGTTTGTTAGAGGATTACAGACCGCGCTCAGGTCGATTATGGATTTAAAGTTTCAAACACAACTCACCAAGGCTAAGATTTTGATAAGGCGAGTTTTTCAATTGGGTAGTTGTTACAAATCAAAAGAATGTATTCAGAGTGGATTAGTCAGTGAACTATCATTTAACTTGCATTACTTTCTCGGGATGTTTTTGGAACATGTGTTAAGAGGTCCATTGTAATTTGTTTCCCCCTTCCAATGGGGTATTTTAAATTGTTGTAACGTCCCCGAGGATCTTTAGTGTTCCCCCTTAACTTATTATAGTGCACAACTTTACAAAACATGTGCCTATGATTTTTCTCATACCAGTTCCTTCATAAATATCATTTACATCTTTATACTAGTACTCAGTTTAACTGAACATCTGGCCTGACTACTCCTTTTTCATCACCCGGCTATTAAGGCTATAAAAGTTTAAAGTTCAAGTTTCGGTTACGGATAGTATAGTTCTTTTCATCCGTCTTTCGTCATTGGGGGGGGGGGGTATATGCTATTACTTTGTTTCACTTTCCATTTGTAATCTCGGGTCTTTTTTTTTAATTAGGAGGATAAATTTATGTAATAGTAGAAAAGTGTTCCTCCCGCTGGGGTATCCATGAATCCTTGATGTAGCTGTTATGATATATAATTTAAGACAGGGATACAAAAGGCATTAGGGTACTAGGTTTTGTTCCGTGTACGAGATCACTTCTTTATCTAGAAGAGGCAGTATAACAGTTCTATTTCTGTAGATAACTTTCATTTGAACTCAATTAACTAGTCCATACTGACTATTACATAACAACTCCTCACTTCCACCGGTAGTGCATCGATAGGGAATAGCTAGTTGTTTAGGTTAAGAGGGTAGTTTTTCGAGTAGTATGGCTAGTATTTATAGTCTTGCTTTTGGTGGTCTCTATAGTATACAGAATTGTTATTTTACTAGGTGGTATATTTTCCAAGGTAATAATTTGTATGAACGAAACGTCCATCAGTGCCTGTAATAAGTAAATTAAAGTATATTAGGCATTACTAAGAATGTACCTGTTACTACATTTGTTCTATCCGGTTTATTCACAATACGTGACCCTATTCCAGTTGGACGTCGATGTCGGTCCTTGCCTTTGTCTTTCCATTGCAATTGGGTTCAATCTAGGGCAGTCTTTCTTTATGTGCTTCACACTACCACACTCATAACAGGCATAACGGTTTAGTATGGGTTGGTTTTGGTAGATTGGTTGTTGTCGTATTGTTTGAGGTTGGGGTAGTTGTGAGTCCTGGAGTTGGGCTGGTGGATTTATAGTATTCATAATGGTTCTACAATTTCGGGCATAGTGTCCCACCTTCCCAAATTTGTGACACACATTGGTCCGACATTCACCAACATGATGATAACCACATTTTCCACATCTAGGCAAAGGCCCGTTATACTTATCTTACTTCACATCGGAACTGATCATAGCGTAATTTTGTATTGCAGGGCACGCATGTTTATTCTGTTGTCTTTCTTGTATTCTCACTCCATAATTGGTTCGGTTTGTACCAGATGATTCCCTGGGCATTCTTGACGCACCACTTCTAATCAAATCAGAAGTTACAATTCCGGCTTGTAACACGGCATTTTCGAAAGTTACAGGGCCAGTTGAATTAACCAAACTCCTGACTTCGGGGGCTAAACCCCAAATATAGCGTTCAATACGTTTGGGTTCTGGGGTAACTAACCATGGAACTAGACGAGTCAGTTCGTTAAAGCGGTGGGTATATTCCAAATGATTTGCACCCCTCATTTCTGGGTTCCAAAGTTCTTGTTCTAATTTCTGAATTTCGTTTATCGGGCAAAATTGTTTTAACATAAGATCTTTAAGTTCTTCCCAAGACATATGATTGGTTACTTCTTGTCCCCGAATTTGCACAACTATATTCCACCACATAAGTGCGTGGTCCACAAATATAGAGGTAACAAATTTGACAATACATTCTGATGGACAACTTGTGATATTAATGATGGATTCAGTACTTTCAATCCACTTTATCAGTCCATTTGGTACTTCAGTACCACTAAAATCCATAGGTTTACACATCATGAAGTGCTTAAGATGGTATCCGTGTTGTGGGGGATTTTGGTTGTTACGACTATTGTTCAAGTTCGGTGAGGGATTATTATTATTATTGAAAGTTATATTAGTATTCAACGGGGGAGTATTAGTTGTGACAGTGTCAGTATTTATCGGGGAAGTATTTGTTGTTGTATTAGTATTTGCCGGGGGATTAGTATTTACAGTCGCTTTAACGTTCGGTACTTGATTTGTATTCATAGTTGTATTAATACCGGCAACGAATTGTGCTGCTATAGTCGGAATTACTGTTTGTAATTGCCGAGCTATCATCTAGGCTACATCTGCCTCAGACAACGTGTTTACTTTCTTCGGGGCCATTCTATAACAATAAATAGTTATCCCACAATTAACAAAATTCACTTACGCAACTGATCACAAAAGGAATCACATTAACAAGTAATCATGTATTTCAATTAACACGTATGTATCACACGGGTTTGTTCTTGAGTCTGAATACTAAGGATAGTATGTAAAATTAGCCTAACCAAGGCCAAAGTTTGCATATATATATATTGAAAGTTTTCATCTCATGACAAGATGTTTTAACCCAATAGGGGTCAATGTTTATATTAAAAATGCCCAAATGGTCCTCCATATTAGCATAGTGCACCACCATATGCTTTTATGGAGTATCAGAAGCTATACACGACAATACCGTACTATCCTTATCTATCCAAGCACGCGTTATAACAATTATAAACAGTTCATAACTTTTACAACAATTGTTCTGGTACGATCGCGTTATTGGGAAGTTATTTTTGTTCGCTCTTTCCCGTAAGTAGATATTTGCTCGTTACGAGTTTAATCAGTACGTTATAATGGGAATGCACGTGTGTATTCCACCTGACTCCTGAATGTTTGTTAACTATAATCATAAAATATATCCTTTCACCAGGTCATTTAGTATTCGTAGGCATGTCGGGCTTAATAAAAGTAGTAGTTTACTGGTTGGAGGTAAGTAGTTTCCAATCCAGTCGGGGCACGCCATCATTTCGTGATTATGGGGTTTTCCTTTTATAATAATGGATTGAAATAGCGAAATATTGGAGAGGTTGAAGGTTCTCAAACATAGATGATTCGAAGAGTTTGCTAGTCAAGGAGGTTCATCAGAATTAGTTGTACTGGTGATATGTAAAGGAAATTATTATTATTAATATTTCTTTTGGAAATATCATTAATACATTATATGTACTAGTAGTCACGGTCTGTTTATAAAATTAGGGACTCAATAAAGTAGTTATTACATTTATAATTCAATAAGTTGGATTCATCACTAAGTATTTTCCCCAGGGATGGTGTTTGTTTTTTCAAACAACAGAAATGGAAGGATGACTAGAAAATAATTTAGTTTAGTGTCAAAGAAACGAGTATATGAAATAAAGGTTAGACCCAGGCTGAGAGGTATTATATGTATATATATATTTTCTTGAAATCATAGTCTGTAGGACACGCCTCCCACGGTTCTTTCCCGGGCCTTGCATATTAAGCCCCTTATTGGTTCCGTCATATCACCCGATTTAGTTTGAACTCGGTTAAGCGTTCTCGTATTCTCGTTTACAGGCAACACCGGTTCCTTATTTGTCATAAGGCTACCCGATATCGATATCCTTTGGTGTAACAGTTAGTCATAAAATAGCATTTTCCGATAGCTTTAATCAGAGTAAAGGATATTATTAATTATGGCAAAAATAAAATATTTTATTTGTTATATACAGATATAATATTAATTGTAATAAAATATAATATTAATTTTGGTAAAATACAATTTTAATTAATATAGGGATTAGTATTGATCATAACCAAATATAATATTCGTTTCGATAAGATTCCTTAATAACGGTAGTACCGTACGTACACGTATCCCTATACCTTGTTCCAGATAAGCACGTATGCACGTTACATATATACTCAACATCACCTTTATACACGTATGTTGCCATTTTTACCTACCAGTATGTTTAGTGACTTCTTCCCGAATTCCCTCGTACAAGCAAGTCTGTTATTACGTTCCGGACCAAAATAACTCACTTGCCCTACAAGTTCATCCCGGCATCCATCAGTATCTATTGTTACTCATTAATCATTATTAGCTTTCCCAATGATAATCGAGCCTACAGTTATATTATAAGTATCCTAATGGATAACCTAATCCTTTATAACCAATGGCTCTGATACCAACTTCTGTCACACCCCATTAAGCGATTTGCGGAAGCGTAAAACGGAAATGCAACAGATACAACTGGTATCAAATACATTGTTCATAAAGAAACATCACTAACTAATTTACAATATATTACATTTTTCTAACTTCTTTTACTCTTCACTTTTAACTTGAATACTTGTACCAGATTACATAGCATCGATCACAACCCAAACAGATAGCGCATAGGCACTTTACTCTAGGTTTTTGAATACCTGAAATGCACGTTAAAATAGGTCAACAACAAATAGTTGGTGAGTTTCATAAGTTTTAACGAAATCAGTCTGCGTACCACACAGTTATAGCTTGTAGGTACGTGCGTATGTAAGAAAATGTAATTACGTTTATATATGTATATCTGTATCTTTGTATGCACATATATAAGTGTATAAGTTTATAATAAAATTTGAAATTACGATAAAATCGTGACTGTTCATTCGTAATACGTGCCTTCTTTTTCCGCGTAACATCAACCATTGTGGCCCCCTTCCGCCTACAATAGTTTCACGTAAACTTAAAAATTACACAGTACATACACAAATATTAGTATTTTCTATACACAGTATTTCCTACATCTATTCACATAATGTGTATACACAGATATTTATATATATATATATATATACATATATATATATATACAAATATAGTATTTATCATGTATCATCACTCACGGTGGTCCACTTTCCGCCCACAACATATATAATCACAATATTTTCTTGACACTCATGTCATAATCAAGTTAGTTCGTTTAATAAGTTGCAGCAGAACTTGTCTCATAGGCCATACTCAACTTTAGTTTATAACTATTGTGGTTCCCCTTCCGCCCACTATAGTCCCATGATCATAACAGACCACGTTATTCCCATGGTCATCATAGACCACGTTATATCCCCAACCTGTTATGTTTAGCATTATATAGTGTATTTGTATAAACAGGTTGTCACGTATGATTTTATTATGTTTTGGCATTCGTAGTATTTCCATTTAATATATCAATCATGATAATAATCACCTTTCATCAGCACGTAGTTTATCATTATGTTTGTATGGACTTTTCATATATGAAGGTTCATGTATTTTACGTTCTGAACCGTTTTCAGATAGATAATGCATAAAAACATGTTTTTCACCACAAAAGTTCGTAAAACAGTTTAAAGGGTGGGGTCATGAAACTCACTGTTTTGAAGGCACTCAGTGAGAGGTCAGCTCGGGGTCCGTTTCCCTTGCTATCACTTAGTCCCTATAGTTAATATTATAATAATATTAATATTTTAATATTATTATAATCATTATACTAAACTGGGCTGCATAGCTAGTCTGGGTGTGGCTGTAATACCCAGAAAGTGTCAGTAGGTTTAGATTGTGATGTTGTTCAATGTTTGATTTTTAAAATCGAACTTGGCTCAGTTTCCCCGTTTCACTAGCTGGGCCAAGTTGCTCGTTTATGCGTTTAGAAAACAGTTATGGGGAAATAAACTTGGGTAAACGTGTTGGTTGATAAAATGATTTAGTTATAAATAAAGATCACGTATTAGGGTTCTGGATTCGCTGCGAGGCTTGTTTCCGTTTATTCAGTTTGATTTGGAGAAAAACGCGCACAATCTGTCCAAATTGTCCGGATTTCTCACAAAAAATTCGTTTTTACATTATTAATCAGAAATTATGTTTTTTGATCACTCTTGATGTTCTGATATTCTAACAAGTTCGTTAATCACGATATTGTCGGTTTTCGTCAGAATTAAACTTGTTTAATAATTAATTATCCGTTAATCATTAGATTATGAAAAATTATAAACTTATCAAATAAAATATGTAGATTTTTATAAAATATTTTTGAAATTATTTACTTATAAATTTAAAAAAAATCATTTTATGTGCTATAATAAGCCCGAAAATCATCCATTTATACTAAATGATTTCTAAAAAATCTGCCAAAATTCCTGAGTGACCAAAACACTTCTCAAAATAACCTGTTGAAATTTCAGAATCTAACAATCTTGCCAAATATAATTTTCAAACAAAAAATGACTATTAAAATCCGAATGAACGCAAACGCATAAGACATACCTAGGGTTTTTCAAATAACCCCAAATTTCATATGCGATCATAATATATCAAATCTGAGTTCCCTAAATAATTTCATAATTTTTCAAGCATTTTAGCTATTTTTCCCAAATAAACTCCCTAATTCGGTAATGAATGCGCCAAATATTCTCGTATGGTCGAAAAATTTCCAAATTTGAACAGGGACTCAATGATATGGTACTTGATGTCCCTGAAAAATTTCATGAGCTAAAAATATGCACATCACAATCGAATCCTAAACAGCCCGTAATCAAACATTTCGGCATTACCTTTGCGATTTTCGTCCGATTTCGCTCTCTTAATCGAACTTCTGGGTTCTCATGCTTCTATATAAGCTAAGCACAGGTCCTATATCACAAACCAAGCATGTACCATCAAGAGACCAGCCATGAAAGTTAGGGTTTCGGTTAGGGTCCTAAACCGAACTTTTGAACCATATAAACGTCGTTTAAACCCTCTAATCCATGTTTATGGCCAAAAAAGATTATGATTCTGATTTCTAACCATGTATAGGATAAAATAATGTTTTTGAACTATTTTTAGGGTTTTTACATGGTTAGGATTGGTTTTTAGGATCCAAACTATGTTTATATATGTATAATCATGTTTATACAAATATAATTTGATCAAGAATGAATTGTTACCTTGACTTTTGATAAAAAGTTGAAGAACAAAGAAAAACCCAGCAGCTTTGGATCTGGATTTTTGGATAAAATAACTTAACAAAGAAGAAATGACAATTTATATAATAAGGGGGGTTCCCCATTTCCGTACGGGATGGGCTAAGGCCCAATTGGGCTTTATTTTGGCCCATTTCTCTTAAAGTGTGTGTCCGTACGTGAAATGTCGAGTCCAAATTTATTTTGGGCTTAGTTTTTGACGCGAAAAATATACCGGGTGTGACAAAAAATGCGAAAAGAATCGTTTTCCGGCCATTTTTGTATAAATTTATAAAAACTCACTTTACGTTTGTAAATGTAACGCTCATAAATTTCCGTTAAAAGCCTTAAACCTTGTAAAGCTTGTATTTTAACCGAGACCCATTCTGACGTCTTTAGGGGCCTCCTGGTCATTCTCGTAAGTTAAATTTCCTAACTTTTCATCCAAGTATTACATTCCGTCAAGCTGGAGGGCCTAGATGTAACATTTATATTAACATAATAAGTTACCCCTAACCCCCACCCTAAGTTGCGATTGGCAGCAGCTATACAGAGGTCCTTCTCGATTTTTGTGCAAGTTCCGGCCATTCTCCAGCCTCCCGAGACTAATTCCAGGTCGGTTCCTGCCTAATACAACTCCTTTTCACCCTTAAACCCTTTGTTGAACATGTTAAGGTTGAGTTTTAATTGTAGGGTCTGTAACGCGATGATAACCCATTGTTTTTAATCGATTCATGTTTCCATGATGTTCTACTTTGAGTCTAGTTTCCAGAAAAGTATAATATGTAATTTTTGGACGATATTTGAATGCTTTTTATGATTTTATAAAATCGAGTGTCAAAGCTGATGCGGGATGTCGGATTCTGGTCTGTCTTCCAGACATCATAACTCTTTTTCAACAAGTCCAAATTAGTTGGTTCCACTTCTGGAACTTAATATTTTGAGTTAAGGATCAAACCCAATTAGAATCGTTTAATTTGGTTCGGTAATGAATTTTATAAAAATAAAACCATTTTGTTGCACACTGAAATAGCTGCACGTACCTTGCTGTGTTGGAGGAATTTTTATGATTTTTGTCTCCACTAGAAAAATATAATAAAAATATTTTTATAAACCTATGACATTTATTAAAGTCTGTTAAATATTTAATAATTTATTTCAAAGGTTATCCTATGTAATTAAATGTATCTTCACATGCTAAAATCTGCACGTTTTACTTGTTATTGATCGATAAGTTCGTTTAAGGCGTAACCGGTAGATGTTCAATTGTGATTGTGTCGGGGCTGTTTGAAGTAAGCTTTTGCTCCGTCATCTTCCTAGGTACGTCATATGTGTTATACTTTAGTATCGTGAGCTATGAAGCCCACTTGATTGATCAATTGTAGATAAATTGAAAACTAGGATTTCGGTTGTCTAGTTTGTTGATTGTGGGGTCTAGCGCGTTGTTTGAGGGAATTAACAACCAATTCAGATTGTGTAGCCTCGGTATGAATTAAGGGCTGTGAAAAACTATTTTCTTAAGTTAATGGGGCTGAATTGGTTGTCGGTTGCTCAAACGGGTCGGTACAACGCAAATTCGCGTTTAATTGGTAGTTTATGCGTTGTACAAGCGATTTGCCGACCCATTCAACTCTGTGTGGACTTGTTGGCTGTAATTATACTTAATTTGGTCCACACGGGGCTGATTTGGTTGCCAAGTGCATAAACAACTCATTAACGCGCGTATTCGACACAATTAACAACTTTCGGGGGTATTTTGGGAATCCTTTGCCCCCGGAATTATTTAAGGGTAGTTTGGATAAATGAATGGCTTCGGGGGCTGATGTAAATGGTATTGGTATAGTTGAGGCTTTAGGTCCATCAAATCAAGTCATAACGTCTCGTAGGATAAACGAGTCGGTACGTTTAGTTAGTAATCTTTGTGTGCAATCCGACAGGCTTGTAAACTGTGGATTGGCTTTTAAGTTCTCAAACTCTTTGGTGTTTGTATGGCTCGTTTTAGGTGAGTTCATGATGCCCATTTTTAATCTTTTTACGTTTTGGGCTAGCATACACACCGTATTACAATTTTACCCGATTTTACTTGTTACAACTATTTTGGATGGTATTACATAGCCTCTTTTGTATATGTGGATTTATGAAAATATGTGTGATTTATATTTTATGCTTTAGGATATTTTAGACTCATTTATGGTCTTATATCCTTTAAGGTTACATACGTCGTTGATGGTCTAGACTCGAGGAAGTTAACAGGCTTGGTAGAAATTGAATATGAGTGGACCTATTTACTTAGTTCATGTTGGGATGATATATATATATATATATATATATATATATATATATATATATGTATGTATGGAGGTATGTATGTATGTATGAGTATGTGTTACCTTATAGCCTACGGTTGTGTGATGACATTTAGTTCCTCGTGACTAAGAATGATGTGAGTAGGCTTATTGATGTGTGTGTGCATGGTGATCACGGCCGGGTCAAATATATTACTTGGGTTTTCAAATCCCGTGGTGGAGAGGCCCGTGTGGCATGCTCATCATTTTGGCGGGTCAAATATATTACTCGGGTTTTAAAATCCCGTGGTGAAGAGGCCCGTTGTATGTTGAGCCGTGATCGGGTAAAATATATTACTCGGGTTGTACCGTGGTGGAGAGGCCCATATCACGTGCTTGGATCTGTAAGCTGTGACCGAGTCAAATATATTAGTCTGGTTTGACCCGTGGTGGAGAGGCTCGTATCACATGCTTAGGTCTTACCGCGTCCTAGTCAAATATATTACTCGAGTCTTGACTCGTGATGGAGAAGCCCGTGTACGTGTGTTCGACGATGAATGTATTATTTGGTAAATTATATTAATTATTTTATTATTATCCTCTCTATTGTTTAGAACTATAATTTTTGAAATAAAGTATGAAATATTGTTTATGAAAACCTGAACTTACTCAGCTCTAGCTGACTTTGTGTATATGTTAGTTTGACTTTCAGGTTAAGGATTGGAGGTTATCGCTTGGACGTGCTGGAGACTACTCGGAAGGTTGAAGCCATTTCTGGTCAAGGATTTTAAATAAAACGGATATTTTATTTACATTCAATTTTGGACACTTGTACCCGTGTTTGGGACTTTTAACCCTTAAACTTTTTCCGCTGTTATTTACTCTGAACTGGTTTTAAATACAAAGAATTGTTTGGTTTTTAAATTTTTGTGAAATTGTGGATGTGATTACCAACTGTAGGATTCCCGGGATTCGGGGTCTTATAGTAAAAATCAGAAATATTTTCACAGATCGCTTAAAGCATTCCCAACAAGTGTTTGGTAAATCTTTTTCGGCTTAACGGATGATACAATTCTTGTTTCGGAACTATCTTGCGCGTTTAAATCCATAGCGGGTAGTTAAAAGAGCATGTTTTCGTTTAACCGGTTTGCTATCATACTAAGGCCATAATATCAATATGGTGGCTTACAATAGACATATATAACTTATAGATCACCCCCCGGGATATCCGGGTCATAACCAGACCCATTCGGTTATTCGTTTGTTCGATACGCAATAAGCGATTAATCGATTGTTCGATAAACGAATACTAAGTCATACTCGATTTTGTCGCGAATGTCACAAAGATACAACTAGATGAGTGGGAAACTTTGGATAAGAAAGCCAAGGCAGTTATTAGATTGTCGTTATCGAAGGATGTTGCGTTCAACATCTTGAAGGAAACCACAACGCGTGAGATAATGAATGCATTGTCTAATATATACGAGAAGCCTTCGGCAGCTAATAAGGTTTTCCTGATTTGTGAATTGGTGAATACGAAGATGAAAAGAAGGAAGTTCAGTTACAGTGCACATCAATAATTTCAACTCGATTTTGTCAATACTTGGGTCAGTTAGCATCAAATTCGAGGATGTGGTTCAGGCTCTACTAATATTATCATCATTGCCAGATAGTTGGTTAGGGACTGTTACAACGATTACTAGCTCTACCAGTGAGTTCACTTTTGGTAGGATTCAGGATCTTATTTTAGGCAAAGAAGTCAAACGAAGAAATTCAGGTGAATCATCGGGTGATATAATGCATGTCGACAGAGGAAGAAAAAATAACAGAGGTAGTGGGAGCATGAACAGGAAAAGGAGTCAGTCTAGGGCTCGGAAGGCTATGGTATGTTGGAACTGCAATGAGGTGGGACATTTTAGGAATCAGTGTTCGAATGATAAGATTGAAAAGAAAGAAGTCAACACTGCAGAAGAATACTCAAAGGATGAGGCTTTAGTTCTTAGTGTTGAGGGTAATGTTGATTCCTGGGTCATGGATTCTGGTGTTTCATTTCATACTACCCACAGCAGTGAAGCATTGCAGAATTTGAAGGAAGGTGATTTTGGTAAGGTTAGAGTAGCAAACAATGATGTTGTTGATGTTATGGGCATAGGTAACATGAATTTAGTTACTTCAGCCGATTCATAGACCTTGAAGGATATCAGAGTGATTCCAAGCTTAAAGAAAAAGTTGATTTCTGTTGGGCAGTTGGATGAACAGAGACATGAGGTTAAATTTAGGAACGTGCAGTGGAAAGTTGTTAAGGGAAATCTTGTCATAGATCGGGGAAGAAAGAGTGGTTCGTTGTATATGGTCAGTTTATCATCTGAGGGAGTGATCGACCCAGTTTAGAAGAAGACCAAAGTCCGGTTTACAAAGTCTAGTGGGCAGAAGAAGGTTTGTTTTGCAGGAGATAAACCCAGAGCCAACGGTCAGATTCAGGTTGAACGTGCAAGAAAAGGTTCAGATAAATCAGTCAGGGGTTTTCGTGGCAGTGGGAGCACTGGCAGTCAGTCAGTCAAAGCTTTAGCCAGAGTTACCAGACAGTGGGTTAAGAGAACCGATATTTCAGCGGTTAAAGTCTCTCCAGAGGATTACCTGCTTAATATAGAGAGTGTTGTTTGTTCTCAAGGTATTCCAGGATTCGACAGTTCATGTAAGTGGGAGCCGGTAGGGATAGAGAACAAGTCAATGGCAGTTGTAAGCTAAGACTGATGTGTTGGAACTCGGAGGAGCTTCAACGGGCCTTCAGGCTAACTGATGAGAAGGCAGATGCAACCAGGAAGACGAGGAAGATTACAAGAGGTACAAGTGATCATAATGGAAGGCAGTTTGAAGATTATCAAGCCTCCAAGTGGGAGATTGTTGGATTATGGAGGCTCGATTGGTGTTGGGCCAGTTCATTTTAGAAGACTAAATCGGTGGCAGTTAATTAAAGAGGCGGATGGCCCGGTTTTAATTTATATTAGGCCCTTTATGTTTTCTTAGGAAACAAGTTGTGAACCCTAATCTTGTAATTATAAATAGAAATCTTGTATTTGTAATTCCTCATCACGAGTGAGACAGAGAGCAATAAATAAAGTATCCTGGTTGCAGCCCGTGGGTGTAGGTCAGCCAACCGAACCACGTAAATCTCGCGTATTCATCTTCGTTTATTATTTTCTCTTGCATTATTATTGTGTTTGTGTGTGTTTTGAAATACCCGAATACCTAAAAATTATAACTCGAACACGTGTACCTATCAAAGTCCTCGATCGTTGAACTGAAAATAAAAATATTAAAAAACATTATCGAAACTCATTTTGCTGGCTATTTTGACCTGAACCAAATCTACTATGGTAGTCATGGTTTTTTGGGAAGTCTTTTGAAACCTTCATAAATGACCAAAGATTTAATGTCCACCTTGAGTCAATGTTGATACTTTTGTTAAATGACTTGAATTCATTTTGCATTTAATTGTTTTAACGCAAACCAAAACCATTTTTCTTAAGATGACTCGAACTCATTATGATTATAACATGTTTTAACCAGAACTAAAATGGACAACCTTTTTTTAAATGACTCACTCATTTGACTTATTGTCTGTTTTGACCTGAACAAAATTTTAAACTTTTTTTATAATGACATAAACTCATTTCGCTTACGTCCTGTTATAACTCGAACGCGTTTTAACCTGTCAAAGTCCTCAATCGTTGACCCGAAACAATTAAAGTATTTAAAAAATGATCAAAACTCATTTTGATGGCATTTTGACTTGAACCAAAATTGATATTTTTTTTGAATGACACGAAATCATTTTGGTTATAGCATGCGCATCAACATTCTTACATCATGGCATCGACAAAACAAACACGTCGTGATTGTATGTTTGAAATTTATTAAAACTTATTACATTCAAAGATATACATGAAAAATAAAGAAAAAGAATATATGTGAATATATGGTTAAACTTAAGGGGATGAAATGATAATTATTAATTAAGTTACAAAAGTTGCGTATAGTTGAAGGATTAAATTTGTAATTATGTTTTAGGCTCATAATTGTATATTTGAGTTGTACTTTTATTCTTTATTGACTTGTACAATATAATAAACACCTTAAAATAAAAAAAAAATTATATAGAAACGTCAACAAAAATAAGCAGGCTGCAATGGTAAGTTTGGTTGTTTTTTAAACACAATATATTAAAAAATATAGAAGAAATAAAAAATTTAAATGAATTTGTCAAATAAATAGGTAAAAGGATAAAGGGTTTATGTGTAGCTACTCTATAAATTAACAAAAGTTTTTAGAGTTGAAAGATTTTTTTTTTTAACTATTTTCTAAAGTAAACACTCTTAATCGTGCAAAATGCCAAAAATACTATATTACCATTAAAATTTTAAAATCTGATGCGTTAGTGATTGTACTTTATGCAATAGTGATTGTATCTCTTAAAATTTAAGAGGTCATTCACTCATGCATTATATATAGTATATAGATTATACCAGACGTCCTTAAACTAATTGCCGGTTACGTCCTTAATTCTTTATTGGTAACTCTAGACGTCCTTAAACTAATGGGTTTGTAACACTTTATGTCCTTCAAATAAATGAGGTTAGAATTTTTAATTAAATCAATGTTAAATGGAAAGTATGCTATATGATACATTTGTATGTATGCATATACAAAATTAAATCCAATGACTGTGCATTCTCATCTAATCTCTTAAAATTTTGTGAAGAGACTTTGTAAATTATAGGGCGGGGTTTTGAGTGGTTGTGAGTGTAAATTATAGGGCGAAAAGAGAAAAGGTAGTGATTTTTTTGTAAATTATAGGAAAATGTAGTGATTTTTTGTAAATTATAGGGTAGAGAGAGAAAACTGTAATGATTAAATTACAAAAAAAAATATTATTTAATTAAACCAAAGAGAGAAATGTATTTTTTATTATAATTATAGAGATGAGGATAGGGGATCGGTTGAGAATGCTCTAAGAGAGAGAGAGTGAAAGAGAGATAGAGAGAGAGGTGGGGATGGGAATGATGTGTGTGTTTTGGGGGGGGGGGGGGGGGACGGTTGCCAAATATGGTGTAGGGTAGTCCTAAGTAAAGCAATATCATCTATGCAACATGCCAGAATCAAACCGATTTTTACCCCTTTTGTTGTGCAATATGTTAAAAACGATATGGGTGGTTTTCTCGCCTGAATCGAAGCTATTGCTGCCTCCTTTGGTTTGCAAAATGTCGAAAACGATTGGGGGGCGAGGGCATTAACCAATGTGAAGATAATGTGAGGTTCTGTCATCTCTCTCTCTCTCTCTCTCTCTCTCTATATATATATATATATATATATAGGATTGAGATCGTGTGAGAACCATTTGAAAATTAAAAAACCTTGAGAACATTTTGGAACAAAAAAAAACCTTTAAGAAAAAAAAATTATAAAACCAAAAGAAATACTAAAATAAAAAAAGTAAAAAATCCAAAACATTTATCAAGCATCTCGGTTTCATAAAAAAATCTCGGTTTTGCTAAATTATACATATATGTATTATACTCACGTATATACATATGTGTATAATTTAGCAAAACCGAAATTTATTTATTTTCTGAAACCGGGATGCTAGATAAACGTTTTGTTTTTTTTTTACTTTTTAAAATTTTTTTTTTATGTTTTATATTTTTTTTAATATTTTTTGAAGGAGTTTTTGTGGTCCAAAATGGTTCTCAAAGTTCATTTAGGACCCCTCGCTCTCTCTCCCTCTCTCTTTCTCACACAAGCACACACACATACTAGACAGGTATTATGGTACACTTGATGCTAGCCAGAATTTATGGTACACTTGAATTAATAATCATTTAAACAAAACTTTTTATCAAAGCTTAAACTGTGAAACAAACTGGAACAACACCGTTAATAACAGTTCAGTTTTAATTTTCAATGGTTTAGTTTGGTTTTGAACGACAAAAAATCGGTACTAACGATTTGGCTCACAAGTTTAACTTAAAAACCATCAAAACCGGCATTGCACACTCATACGTAACATAATAATTTTTTTTAATTGAAAAAACTATAACAATATCATACGCAAATTAAAGAGAATAAAACACTCGTTTTTATAATGCAATTTTTTCATAAAAATATTAACGTATAAAAGAGTTATAGCCATTTAAAAATTGTGGCTGAGAAGTTGGTTTAAAGTTGAATTAAAAAAATAATATGAATAAAGACGAGAGAGGAAACTTGTAAGTTGGGTCAATTGTGATAAAATGACAAGTTTACACTTTTTACACATGCACTTTATGCATTAGCATTTGTAAAACTTTTAAAGTCAAGGGTCAAATTATTCTGCGAAGGGTGACAAAAAATGAGAATGATTTTTAGCCACACAAAAAATCCATAAAAAATATAAAATTATTAAAAAATCTTACGTCAAAATTAAAAAACAAAAAAAAAGTAAAAACACAAAAATGTTTCCAGCGTCTTCTTCGCTTAAAAAAACATCGTTGAAGAAAAAAAATCATTGCCTTTTTATTTATTATTGTGTGTTGGTGTTTATTTTCGTCATTGATTGCGTCTTTTTTCCTTGGCATTTGTTTATTTATAATTTGAGTTATAATTTTATTATATTTTTTTGTCAAAAATCCTTCTCACACGTTTCATTTTTGTCTATTTTTGCATTTCAACTTTTCTTTAAAATTAAATATCTTAATTTATCATTATCTTATGTATTATGTATAGTATGGATATATTACTTATAATAATATATATTATAAGTATATTAGGTGGCTGCATACTGACTTTTTAACATTAATTTAACTAAAGATGTAACGTCAGTTAATACAAAGGATGTAAAGTGTTATCCCCTCCTTGCTTTAAAGACGAATAGCGTAGTTAATAAAGATTTAGAACCAACATGTTATTGAGTGTATAATTTGTAACTTATTCTAGATTTATACATAACTTAAAACCTTAAAACATTAGGGAAGTGGGGGTGGTCCGTTATACACGTGATGGCCTCACGAACACCGTTGCCGCCGCCCCCCCCCCATCACGCGTGATGGGGTCCGGCCGTGATGGCCATCACGTGGTGAATACCAATAAATTTGAACGTTTGGGAGGGGGGTGACCGTTGGGGTTGGGTAATTAAAAAAAAAATTAACAATATAAATTAACAACCATTTCAATCCAACTCAAAATCAAATCCAACTCAAAACACTCTCAATCTTCTACTACAAAAACCTATTTCTTCACCACCTCAATTCAAAACAAAAAAATATGGATTTTCCGAGCAACTCGTTTCCGCTAGACACCGACAGTTCTTCGTCTTCGGACGATGACATTGTTGAATGGTTCCCGTTGTTATATAACGAACTTGAAGGCCCGAGCCGTCCAAAGAAAAAAATGGCGGATCGTGATCTATATACATGCCCATGAAGTGCTAATGAACGACTATTTTGTGGAGGAGCCGAAATACAATGACGAAACGTTCAGGGATCGGTTTCGTTTGCCGAAATCTTTATTTTTAAAGATTGTAGCGGACGTCGAAGCAAGAGAAGAATGGTTTCAAGAATCTTACGACGTGAGGGGTAAACGAAGTTTTACGGCGTTTCAAAAATGCACATCCGCTATTCGTCAATTAGCGACAGGTAACCCACCCGATCAATTCGATGAATACTTACAAATGTTCACGTGAATGTCTGCAATTCTTTTGTAACGCGATTATTAAATTGTATGGCAAAGAGTTTCTACAAAAACCAACAAGACACGACATTACACGTGTTTACGCCATGCATGAGGCTAGATGGTATTTTCAGGGATGCTTGGTAGCATCGACTGTACACATATCGAATGGAGGAATTGTCCACGGGAGTTTCGAGAGGCGTATGTTAGGGGTGATATCAAACGACCGACTATCATACTTGAAGAGGTTACGTCAAATGATTTATGGATTTTGCATTCTTATTTTGGTGTTCCTGGCTCAAACAACGACATTATACACATCACCGTTGTTTCAAAGCATGACAGATGGTACCGCACCCTTCTATCCGTATTTTGTCAACGGGAGATATTACAGACGTGTCTACTTTCTTGTCAATGGTATCTACCCGATATGGTCTGTTTTTGTGAAAGCCTTTTCGTTTCCTGTTGAGGTCAAGGAAAAGGCGTTCAAGAAGTTGCAAGAATCGGCAAGAAAAGATGTCGAGAGAGCTTTCGGTATCTTAAAGGGTAGATGGTGCATACTTAGTCGACCGGTTCGTGCAATGAAAAAACCCATGATCTCTAGCATATTATATGCATGCATCATATTGCACAATATGCTAATAAAAGAAGACGGACGTGCAATTTCTCCAGATTGGGTGCCGGATCCTCCTACTCAAGTTCCCGTTCCTGAGAACGTGCAATTAGACTTGCGTAACGAAGATATTCACCATCGGTTGAGATATGATCTAGTTGAACTTGTAGGTTCTTTAGGTTTGGAATTTCCAAATTCGGACGAGGAGTAGATTGTTTAATATAACTTTTATTTTTTTAATTTACTATTGTTTTTAATTTTTAAGTTGTAAAAAAATATCAAAAAAAAAAAAATCACACCACACCACACCACCACCCCACCAAAATTCCATCACTAGTGATGGAAAGTGGTGGGTGAGGTGACACACTTGTATTGGTGGGAGCAAGTGATAGTTTTTAAACCACCCCCACCCCCCTTATTGGGCTATAACTACAAGGGCTCAAGGTTAAATTAGATGAACGCATAGGGGTGAGAGTGTAGTTTGCCTTTCGCTTTATTAATTATGACCAAAATGTGAGGGAGGGCTAAGATAAGGGATGGTGGATTTGTTTTGTCATACAATTTGTTGAGTCAACTTAAATTTTCAAATTGTGGAGCATGACCCCATCATTAAATTACTTTATTCAACTATATCATCACCCAAAGTCCCAAACTCTTTCTTCAGAAGCTATATTTATTTCTATTTATGGATATACTATAACTTGCTATAAAAAGAAAAATAACAATATTACCTCTGATCCATTCTTGTAGAAAAGTAACAAATTAAATTTCACTAAGTTATTGCAGTGTGCTACACGATCAATAGATTAAATTTCATGTAGAAACTAAAAGGTAATTATCACACGTTTTCTAGAGCTTAACCTTTTTTAGGGGTTGTTTTGTAGCCTCTTAACAGTTATTAAGAGGCTACATCTTAATGGTTTATAATCTCTTAATAATTAAAAGACAATATTAAATCTGAACGGTTAACAGGTTTAAAGTAAAAAAACAAAATTTAAACCTAAAGTGATTTAAATATAAGTTTACAATAGGTTTAAAGTAACTTGTCAATGGAAAGCTAGGTTTAAATTTTTTATCGAGACTAAAAACAAAAAAAAATACCTTGGAATCAAAGCGGTACGTCGATATGAACTATTATTACCGCTAAAACCGACAGTTCAACTTATAAACCGTTCAGAGAGTTTACCAGACGAAAACATGCTGGCCACTTGCCTGACATCCGGTTAACCAATATTACCAGCTAGAACCGGTTTTTAAAACATTACAGCATAATCGCTATGTTCATTTACTATGGTGAGCATGAGGTATGGTCTTGATGATGCCATTCATAGATGAGTTTAACTGACGACGATACAATTTAGATTTTTGATTAACGGTTTCTTTTTCTCTCCGTACGCTAGGACTAAAATAAAAGGTTGTAATATCACCAATCTACTTTTAGCATTCTAAATTGAAGCATCTAATAATGTACTTATTTCACATCAAGATGTTATTTATGTGCTTCTATGCTAATTGAGCGGGTCTCTAGCTGACTACAACCATGAAATCCAATTTAACTTTACGTAGAAAAAATAATCATAGAATATGACTTGCATTACGATCTTATTCATGCATGATTAGCCCGAAATGACTCTAGAAAAATGTTACTTTAACTCGTTGATCAATTCTTTTAACATGTAATGGAAAACTTGAATATTAAATCACATGCATTTGTTAATCCTGAGAACACAGTGATTGAAGACGACTTGATTCCGATCTAATGATTCTAATTGAGTTCTCATTTAGGATTTTATACTAATGATGGTTTTAGGTGAGATGAAATTCATGAGTTTGAAAGAGAGAGGGGGGGGGAAGATAGAGAGAGAAGGAAAGAGAGGGAGAAAGAAAGGGGATATAGAGAGAGAGGGAGGGAAAGAGAAAGAGAGAAGGGGGTGGGGTGGCAGAGACGGAGAGGGAGAGAGCGGAGAGTTTTCATAACTAGTTGCTAGGTTAAAAATGTTTATCTATCTCTAATAATCTATATATATATACACACACATATATACACACCAAATAGGAAACACTAATTATGATCATAAGTATTGCCACGTCAATCGAATAATTACCATCAAAGGAATATTTAAGTCAGTGATCGTTCTGATTAAATAAATGATAATGAGGGCCCTGTAAGAAATATGAATCTTTCGTAACTTTGATTAATCAGCAATACAACCTTAATTGTATAAATAATACGAAAGTTTGTTGGAAATTTAGTACTATAATTATTTTAATATAATTATTGTATAATAATTATTGTAATAATTACTATTACTAAATGTAATTATATGAATGGGAAATCAATAGGTTGCAAGAGTTAATTGAATTATTAAAATCTCATAAGTATTGCATTCAAATTCAATTTAACTCTTAGAGCTAATGGTGTATTAACTCAAGGCTTTTGGTTGGGACATAGATCATGTATATATACTACCATAGGCCTTAGATCATTTTTTTTTTGTAGAGAGAAGAAAATTGTTCATGCAATCTCACACACAACCAAAAGTATTCGATCTTACGTGCTCTTGTTTCAGGTATAGTTCAGGTGATACGCTAATCTCGGCAATACAATCTGCTTAGGCTGTTGTACCCTGGGAAACAGACGGGTTCACCTGGGTGGCCCGAAAATCTGTTTTAAGGGAAACATGTTTTACACGTGCCTCAGTCAACTTGTTGCTCGTTTCGTTATTTCTTTTTAGTCTTTTTGTAATCTAGTTTCTGTATTGTATTTTTCATTCATGTACTTGTATTGTAATATGGATTAGTGTTAATAAAATTTCCATTTTTAATTTTACTTTTATGAACGGGTTCCTACAAGCTTAAAACAGATGTTTAAAATAACCGTTCATTGTTTAAAAAATAAATAAATTAAAAAAAAAAGTTTTTTTTTTCTCCGATGGTTAACTTTGACTTTTGTATTTCCTATTAATTTTTTTTGCAAACAGTAAGCAATCGTATATTATTATTATTATTATTTTCAAATGTGTGTTTTTTGTTAATCGCTTTCTGTTGAAAGAAAAAAAAAATGTATAACACACACACACATATATATATATATATATTGGTTTTGTGTAAACCTAAACGGTTTATCTCTTGTTTCAGAAATGGCGAGTACTGTTGCATCCTTCGCTACTGTGTCTATGGGATCCACTATTATTGGATTAACTTCTTCCACTATGGGACCATTGGTTGCTATCCATGCAGCTCAAACTATTGCTAACCATGCTGAAAAACCAGAAAAATTTTCTGGTGTAAACTTCAAAAGTTGGCAACCAAAGATGATGTTTTACTTAACCACTTGGAACCTTGTGAGGTTTTTGACTGAGTCTCCCCCTCAACTAGAGGAGGGTACGGATGTTCAAGCCATGAGTGCTATTGATGCTTGGAAGCACTCCGAGTATCTTTGCCGCAACTATGTGTTGAATGGCCTTGTTGATGAATTGTACAATGTGTATTGCAAAATACCAACTGCCAAAGAATTGTGGGAAACTTTGGAACGTAAGTACAAAACTGAAGATGCGGGTACAAAGAAATATGCGGTGGCCTTGTTTTTGGACTTTAAGATGATTGATTCTAAAACTCTTGTGAGTCAAGTTCAAGACTTGTAAATCTTAATTGGCGATATGATTTCTGAAGGAATGACTTTTAGTGAGACATTCCAAGTGGCTGCCATGATTGAAAAATTGCCTCCAAGTTGGGTAGATTTTAAGAATTATCTTAAACACAAGCGAAAAGAGATGACCGTTGAGTACTTAGTTGTCCGTCTTCGAATTGAGGAGGACAATAGGGTGGCACTAAAGAGAACTCAACTAGAAGTTTCTGCAAAGGAAAACATGGTTGAACATGGTCAATCATCAAGGGGGTACAAAGGCAACAAAAAACACAAACCATATGGCAAAGGCAAGAGTAGGTTTAATCTTAGGCCTAGAAAGGGTGGCGTGAAGAAAAAGTTCTCGATTTTCAAGGGAAAGTGTTATAATTATAGAGAATTTGGTCACTGTATTAATCTATGCAACAAACCCAAAAAAGAGAGGGCAAACATGATCACTGATCTTACTGCTATGATGGATGAGGTAAACTCGGTGTCAAACCACCCTAAGGGATGGTGGATCGACACCGTAGCTGCTCATCATGTGTGCCAGGACAAGAACCTTTTCAGCAAGTTTAAGGAGGTTGTAGGAGATGAAAAAATCTACATGGGGAACTCGGCTACAGCAGACATTAAAGGTGAAGGTGAGGTGATTTTGAAGGGGACTTCAGGGAAGGAGCTCACTCTTAGCAACGTGCTTTATGTTCCCGATCTACGCAAGAGTCTTGTGTCAGGATGGTTACTAAATAAGTTTGGCTTTCGTTTAGTTTTTAAAAGTGATAAATTTGTGTTAACTAAAAATGGTGTGTTTGTTGGAAAGGGTTATGCCCTTAATGGTATGTTCAAGTTAAATGTAATGGTTGTGACCAAGAATAATATGAATGAAAAGGCTACCACTTCTGCTTACTTGATTGAGTCTTTTAATGTGTGGCATGGTCGTTTAGGTCAAGTTAACTATAATTCAATGCGTCGTTTGACTAAACTTAATTACATCCCTTCTATTACTTTCAACTCAAAAACTAAATGCAAAACTTGTGTTGAAGCCAAAGAAACAAGATCATCATTTAATTCGGTTGAATGAATAACCGAGCCCTTTGACATGATACACACCGATGCATGTGATCTAAAATCAGTTCCTACAAGAGGAGGAAATAAGTATTTCATCACTTTTATTGATGATTGTACAAGGTATTGTTATGTATACCTACTTAAAAGTAAAGATGAAGCCATAAATAAGTTTGTCTTGTACAAAAATGAAGTTGAAAACCAACTAAATAGAAAAATAAAAATTGTAAGAAGCGATAGAGGTGGTGAATATGTTGCACCATTTGCAGATCTATGCGCACAAAGTGGGATTGTTCATGAGCTTACCCCACCATACTCCCCACAATCTAATGGCATTGCAGAACGTAAGAATCGTACCTTAAAAGAAATGATGAATGCCTTGTTGCTAAGTTCCGGGTTAAGCCCGGACATGTGGGTGGAAGCCGTTTTATCGGCTAATTATCTTTTGAACAAAATACCTTTCAAGAATAAGGATGTAACACCTTATGAATTATGGACATGTAGAAAACCATCTTAAAAATACTTGAAAGTGTGGAGGTGCCTAGCAAAAGTGGTTATACCACCACCAAAGGTTCAAAAGATTGGACTAAAAACCATGGATTGTGTGTTTATAGGCTATGCTCATCATAGTAGTGCATATCGGTTTCTTGTTCATGAGTCAAAGAATCCCGATATACACAAAAATACTATAATGGAATCAAGGAATGCGTCATTCTTTGAAGATGTGTTTCCATGTTTGGAAAACACACATGCTAGCTCATCTACACATGCTGATTCATCAGCGCGTGCTAGTTGATCAACACCTGTTGATGAGATTGTTCAAGATGAAACTCAAGAGAAATCTAAGCCCGAGGAGGTTGAGCCAAGAAGAAGTAAAAGGCAAAGGACTGAGAAATCCTTTGGATCTGATTTTCTTACTTACATGGTTGAGGGTGAGCCCCAAACCTATCAAGAGGCAGTCAACTCTTCAGAAGGATCACAATGGAAAGAAGCCATTAAAAATGAAATTGATTCTATCTTGCAGAATCATACTTGGGAACTAGTGGATCTTCTACCGGGTTGTAAACCACTTGGATATCATTGGATATTCAAAAAGAAGATGAAAACCGATGCTTCCATTGATAAGTACAAGGCAAGGTTAGTAATCAAAGGGTTTAAGACAGAAGGAAGGTCTAGACTATTTTGATACATACTCACATGTGACTCGAATAATCTCTATAAGGCTGGTGCTTGCAATTGTTGCTTTGAGAAATTTGGAAATACATCAAATGGATGTAAAAACTGTATTTCTAAATGGGGAGTTAGACGAAGAAATATATATGGAACAACCTAAGGGTTTTTCAATTCCTGGCCAGGAGGATAAAGTTTGCAAACTCGTCAAGTCCCTATATGGTTTGAAGGAAGCTAAAAAACAATGGCACCAAAAGTTTGACCAAGCCATGTTGGAAAATGGTTTCAAAATAAATGAGTGCGAAAACTGTCTATGTGAAAGACACATCTAGAGGTTATGTGATTTTATGCCTGTATGTAGATGATATGCTTATCATAGGGAGTGATGATAAGATGATCAAATCTACTAAAGATATGTTGAAGGAGAGATTAGACATGAAAGACATGGGTTTAGCCGATGTGATTCTTGGAGTTAAGATCACTAGAAAAGTTCAATGCGGGAGACACGAGTATAGCTCAAACTCGGATTGATACTAGCCAACATTTATCAAAGAATAGAGGTGAGGGTGTTGCGCAGTTGGAGTATTCAAGGATAATTGGCAGTCTTATGTATCTTTTGTCTTGTACCCAGCAGGACTTAGCATATGCTGTAAGCAGGCTAAGTAGATATACTAGTAATCCTAGCTCTGAACATTGGAAGAGTATGACAAGACTATTAAGATATTTAAGATACACAAGGAGTTAGGGACTGCATTATAGCCAAGACCCAGCTGTTGTAGAAGGATACAATGATGCTAACTGGATATCCGACATGAAAGATTCCAAATCCATAAGTGGTTATGTGTTTACCCTTGGAGGAGCTGCTATATCTTGGAAATCTTCCAAGCAAACGCTTATAGCTAGATCTATGATGGAATTTGAGTTCGTTGCATTAGACAAAGCTGGTGAAGAGGCAGAATGGTTACGCCAATTTTTGGAATATATTACAGGATGGCCAAAACCTGTTACGGCTATTTGCATACATTGTGACTGCCAGTCGGCAATTGGAAGAGCTCAAAGTGCAACGTATAATGGCAAATATAGACACATACGCCGTAGACATAACACTATACGACAACTTCTCTCAATGGGAGTTATCACTATTGACTATGTGAAATCAAGGGATAACATTGCGGATCCGCTTACAAAAGGCTTAAGCAGGAGAGGTCGTATATAAGTCTTCGAGAGGAATGGGACTAAAGCCCATGGAGTAAGTTTATACAAAGGAAAACCTATCCTAGAAGATTGGAGATCCCATGATCTAGGTTCAATAGGACAACCTAACTGTACAAATTGAGGTCACTGTGGGGGAGTACCTCAACATATAAATGGGAGTTGTATACTTCCTAGTCCATTCCGATAATGAATAGTGATATCAAAGGAGGTTAAGCATAAGGCTTTTAATGATTTGAAAAAAAAAATCACCTATGTGAGAGAGAAGTGGGGTCGCTTCGAATGGATTTGTGGGGCGCGCAAATCCTAGAGCTCTTGCAGAACCAGGCTAGTTTTCCATGACCGTAACAGACACGACAATGAGGGGTTAGCCTAACCAGGAAGAGTGTTGTGTGAAATGTAATAACGTCTACGTCAAAGGGGGTTGGTTCAAGGACATCGCGTCTACTAACTGCTAGGAGACAAAGTATATTTCACAAAGGAAGGTTCAAAGGGAACACCTACTTCTCCTGCAACACTCAACTGTTGTAACTATATTTGACACTTGGGCGTACGGATCGATCTCCATTCATGTGGGGATTGTTGGAAATTTAGTACTATAATTATTTTAATATACTTATTGTATAATAATTATTGTAATAATTATTATTACTAAATGTAATTATATGAAATGGAAATCAATAGGTTGCAAGAGTTAATTGAATTATTAAAATTTCATAGGTATTGCATTCAAATTTAATTTAACTCTTAGAGTTAATGGTGTATTAATTCAAGGCTTTTGGTTGGGACATGGATCATGTATATATACTACCTTAGGCCTTAGGTCATTTTTTTTGGTAGAGAGAAAAGAAACTTGTTCATGCAATCTCAGTGGCTGTTTGGCAATTGCTGAATCATTAAGTGTTGAACCATAAAAAGGTCTGAATGGTTAAGAGTGTCTGAACCAGTAAGATTTGAACAAGTTAAAGTTTGTTTGGTTGGACATCTGAATAGATGTACAAAATGACTAGCTTACCCTCTGAACTAATTAATGCTAAATGAAATGTATCTGTTTCTTTAGAACCCCGAACGATAAATAGAGTATAAAAAAGGAAATACAAAACATCATAGAAAATCCAAATTACACATTATTACTTCAAAATCCATGAAAATCTAAATAGAAGTAAATACTTCGCATACAAAATTAATTTTATTAATTTGAAACTAGTTGAGTAGCTATTTCGTCACGCAAAGTAGTCATATACTCAATGCCTTGTGAACCCCATTCTATGTCATGAACGAACTGGACATCACTTTCTCCACCTTGTATATCAAAAAAGATAGTGTTCTCATCGTAGTCCATAAATAATTGATCATGAATATTGCATTTCCTTATAAAATTATGGACAGCAAAACAAGCAATCACTATGTCTCTTTGTATTGGAAAAGAAAAGGGAGCCATTTGCTTTAGAATTGGGAATCTAGCCTTCAAAACACCAAACGCGCGCTCAATAACATTTCTGAGTTGTGCGTGAGCATGATTTAATCTTTCTTCCTTAGTTAACGCACGTTGTCGTCGAAAATTGGCTAACTAATACCTTGTATTACGATAGGGTACCATAAATCCACGAGTGTATGTGTATGCAGCGTCACAAAGGTAGTATTTATCTATAATGTTGGTATCAAAGCTATTATAAAAAAAATATATAGTGCATTTAATAATAAAAGTTGAAGAATGATTAATAACCTGGTGGGGGGAAAAGGAAGCCGGAATTTGGGTTAAATGCAACTTATTTTAAAACTCTTGAATCATGTGCAATGCCCTCCCATCCGGCCTATACAAATGTGAATATCATATCAAAATCACAAATTGCTAAGACATTTTGAAAGCATTCACCTTTTCCTCTTCCCCTATAACAGGTTTGTTGATCAGACGGCACGACCGCATGTATAAGAGTTCCATCTAACGTACCTATTGCTCCAGGAAATATTTGTTTTAGCTTTCTATGTCGCTATGAGGTATTTGCGAATTCATTAGAAGACGTTGGGATTATAACTTCTCTTGCGAAATTCATCATTGCATTTAGGATTTCATGAAAACATCTATGGATCGTTTCCGTTGAGTGTTGAAACTTTCGTTTAACCACTCGAAAACGTTCATTATGTCCTATAACCATAAAAAACATAGCCACCTTTTCTTCCAAACTTATTGACCTACTATTTTGCAACCAATTTCTTTGCTTAAAATGATTGCACAATAGTACAAATGCATCAAGTGAAAGACGCATCATCTCATAACATTGTGTAGAAGATCCATGCAACAATTCTTGCGTGTATGAATGATCGGTCAATGCCGAATTCAAGTCTCTTATCCTTTCAATTCTTCTTGAAGCTAACCCTAGCCATTGCCAACAAAGGAATATGAACACCATAATCTCATTGTCCGAATCCATAAGCAACCTGTCATAAAAATTACAAACATTTGCATAAAATCCATAAGATAACATCCAAATAATCTAAACATAACATCAACATCACATTACAAAATCCTACATAACATGCCATAACATCCAAAGAAAATCCTACGTAACATGAAATAATATCCAAAGAAAATCCTATATAACATGACATAACATCCAAAGAAAATCCTACATAACATCACATAACTTCCAAAGAAAATCACACATAACATAAAATCCACAAAAACATCAAAAAAAAAGCCCGTCCATGACACATGAAATTAAAACAATCCATGCTTTGATCCTGCATTCTTTACCCATAGCTCACAAACGTGTGGAGGAATTCGTAGCCACACTTTCCTCAAATCAGCACTTTCACCAAAAAGCAAAAGCGCCGTTTGATATTTGGCATCAAGCTCTCCCCATCCCAATGTCTCCAACTTCTCCATGCGTGCATCCATGTCATTAGAAAGATTGTGCTTTTCAATCAACATCTTTGCCACCTTGGTAATATGATCCCCAACTTCTATTAGCTTTGAATTAAATGTTTTCTTAACTTTACGTTTTTCCCTAGACCGACCGGATGACTCCTCACTAACACCTTGAGTCGGGGGTTCCATTTGAGTGAATTCGAAGTCCTCAAGATCATTTAAATTTTGGTTAATACTCCCTCAGAAGGACGAGGAAGTGTAGAAGATGGCCCCCAACTGTCAAAGCCATTTGAAGTAAAGCCCTCAAACAACTAAATACAAAGCTCGGGATAAAGAAGTGGCACACTTCTCAAAGATTCTACGACTTTGTTGGTCTGTGTGAAAAATATTATAAAAATTTAAGATTTATAGAAATGTAATAATAATTATTATTTATACGAAGGAAATACTTTTTTCTCAATTTGCCATTCTTCTTCCGACAAGTTAAAACTGTTTGTTACGGGATCAAAAATGTTGCCGGTTTTGTTTTTTAACTTTGACCAAGCAACAAATTTTGATTTAAAATAATCATAATGATTCTTCATTTGTTTTTGATCCACAATAAAGTTGTGTTCTATTTTCAGTTTCTCCACTACATTCTTCCATGATGTTGGTTTAAGGCTACTTCCTTGATCCGGCTACTTTTTTCCAAGATCCATTGCGACCCACAATCCATTTTTTTTTACATTCAGTTCTACCCATTTTTTTAACGGGCCAAATGAGGAATATGAACAATACAACACTTAAATGCTAAAAGTATATACATGTATCAAATGGATTTCTATGTAAGTTTCTAACTTCTTGTTGTCATTGATAAAACATGCAGTTGTGTTGGTCATTTGTGTTATTGTGTACTGATCAAATATAGCAAGTAATAAGTCGTTGTATCCATATAAAAGTTTTGTCATTAAGTACGTTAAGTCAAAAAAACCATGAACCAAACCGTTAGTAACATTGGTAAACCAAAACCAAACCGTAGAACTCTTAAACCAAACCGTTAGTAACATATATTAATATTTAATATATAATATAAAACACTTTAAGAATTAATTATAATTAAATATATGGTCCGGTCCTGTTTTATACGGTTGATTTTCGGTGTAAACCGTAAACCAAACCGTTTGATACGGTTTAAAAACTTTGAAACCGACCAACCAGGACATGTTTGTGTTCGTTCATTTAATTTCAATCAAACACGCACGAACATAAGTATACAATTGAACAACCTTTTTTGTATGTGCTCGTTTATGAACAAACCATTTTTAATTTCAATCAAACACGCACGAACATGTACCACTAGTGTCGACCTTAGAAATTATATAAAAGTTTTATCATTAAGTACATTAAAGTGAAACGGGCCAAATGAGGAATTAAGTCAAAAAAACCGTGAACCAAACCGTCAGTAACGGTTTTTACTTTTTGTAAATCAAAACCAAACCGTAGAACTCTTAAACCAAACCGAATCAAACCGTTAGTAACATGTATTAATATTTAATATATAATCTAAAACACTTTAAGAATTAATTATAATTAAATATATGTTCCGATCCGGTTTTATACGGTTATTTTTCGGTGTAAACCGTAAACCAAACCGTTTGATACGGTTTAAAAACTTTGAAACCGACCAACCAAGACATGTTCGTGTTCGTTCATATAATTTCAATCAAACACGCACGAACATAAGTATACAATTGAACAAACTTTTTTGTATGTGCTCGTTTATGTTCAAACCATTTTTAATTTCAATTAAACACGCACGAACATGTACCACTAGTGTCGACCTTAGAAATTATATAAAAGTTTTGTCATTAAGTACATTAAAGTGAAACGGGCCAAATGAGGAATTAAGTCTAAAAAACCGTGAACCAAACTGTTAGTAACGGTTTTTACGTTTTGTAAATCAAAACCAAACCATAGAACTCTTAAACTAAACCAAACCAAACCGTTAGTAACAGATATTAATATTTAATATATAATCTAAAACACTTTAAGAATTAATTATAATTAAATATATGGTCCGGTCCAGTTTTATACGGTTGATTTTCGAAGCATAAACCAAACCGTTTGATACGGTTTAAAAACTTTGAAACCGACCAACCAGGACATGTTTGTGTTCGTTCATTTAATTTCAATCAAACACACACGAACATAAGTATACAATTGAACAACCTTTTTTTTATGTGCTCGTTTATGAACAAACCATTTTTAATTTCAATCAAACACGCACGAACATGTACCACTAGTGTCGACCTTAGAAATTATATAAAAGTTTTATCATTAAGTACATTATAGTGAAACGGGCCAAATGAGGAATTAAGTCAAAAAAACCGTGAACCAAACCGTCAGTAACGGTTTTTACTTTTTGTAAATCAAAACCAAACCGTAGAACTCTTAAACCAAACCGAATCAAACCGTTAGTAACATGTATTAATATTTAATATATAATCTAAAACACTTTAAGAATTAATTATAATTAAATATATGGTCCGGTCCAGTTTTATACGGTTGATTTTCGAAGCATAAACCAAACCGTTTGATACGGTTTAAAAACTTTGAAACCGACCAACCAGGACATGTTTGTGTTCGTTCATTTAATTTCAATCAAACACACACGAACATAAGTATACAATTGAACAACCTTTTTTGTATGTGCTCGTTTATGAACAAACCATTTTTAATTTCAATCAAACACGCACGAACATGTACCACTAGTGTCGACCTTAGAAATTATATAAAAGTTTTATCATTAAGTACATTAAAGTGAAACGGGCCAAATGAGGAATTAAGTCAAAAAAACCGTGAATCAAACCGTCAGTAACGGTTTTAACTTTTTGTAAATCAAAACCAAACCGTAGAACTCTTAAACCAAACCGAATCAAACAGTTAGTAACATGTACTAATATTTAATATATAATCTAAAACACTTTAAGAATTAATTATAATTAAATATATGTTCCGATCCGGTTTTATACGGTTAATTTTCGGTGTAAACCGTAAACCAAACCGTTTGATACGGTTTAAAAACTTTGAAACCGGCCAACCAAGACATGTTCGTGTTCGTTCATATAATTTCAATCAAACACGCACGAACATAAGTATACAATTGAACAAACTTTTTTGTATGTGCTCGTTTATGTTCAAACCATTTTTAATTTCAATCAAACACGCACGAACATGTACCACTAGTGTCGACCTTAGAAATTATATAAAAGTTTTGTCATTAAGTACATTAAAGTGAAACGGGCCAAATGAGGAATTAAGTCTAAAAAACAGTGAACCAAACTGTTAGTAACGGTTTTTACGTTTTGTAAATCAAAACCAAACCATAGAACTGTTAAACTAAACCAAACCAAACCGTTAGTAACAGATATTAATATTTAATATATAATCTAAAACACTTTAAGATTTAATTATAATTAAATATATGGTCCGGTCCAGTTTTATACGGTTGATTTTCGAAGCATAAACCAAACCGTTTGATACGGTTTAAAAACTTTGAAACCGACCAACCAGGACATGTTTGTGTTCGTTCATTTAATTTCAATCAAACACACACGAACATAAGTATACAATTGAACAACCTTTTTTGTATGTGCTCGTTTATGAACAAACCATTTTTAATTTCAATCAAACACGCACGAACATGTACCACTAGTGTCGACCTTAGAAATTATATAAAAGTTTTATCATTAAGTACATTAAAGTGAAACGGGCCAAATGAGGAATTAAGTCAAAAAAACCGTGAACCAAACAGGCAGTAACGGTTTTTACTTTTTGTAAATCAAAACCAAACCGTAGAACTCTTAAACCAAACCGAATCAAACCGTTAGTAACATGTATTAATATTTAATATATAATCTAAAACACTTTAAGAATTAATTATAATTAAATATATGGTCCGGTCCAGTTTTATACGGTTGATTTTCGAAGCATAAACCAAACCGTTTGATACGGTTTAAAAACTTTGAAACCGACCAACCAGGACATGTTTGTGTTCGTTCATTTAATTTCAATCAAACACACACGAACATAAGTATACAATTGAACAACCTTTTTTGTATGTGCTCGTTTATGAACAAACCATTTTTAATTTCAATCAAACACGCACGAACATGTACCACTAGTGTCGACCTTAGAAATTATATAAAAGTTTTATCATTAAGTACATTAAAGTGAAACGGGCCAAATGAGGAATTAAGTCAAAAAAACCGTGAACCAAACCGTCAGTAACGGTTTTTACTTTTTGTAAATCAAAACCAAACCGTAGAAATCTTAAACCAAACCGAATCAAACCGTTAGTAACATGTATTAATATTTAATATATAATCTAAAACACTTTAAGAATTAATTATAATTAAATATATGTTCCGATCCGGTTTTATACGGTTGATTTTCGGTGTAAACCGTAAACCAAACCGTTTGATACGGTTTAAAAACTGTGAAACCGACCAACCAAGACATGTTCGTGTTCGTTCATATAATTTCAATCAAACACGCACGAACATAAGTATACAATTGAACAAACTTTTTTGTATGTGCTCGTTTATGTTCAAACTATTTTTAATTTCAATCAAACACGCACGAACATGTACCACTAGTGTCGACCTTAGAAATTATATAAAAGTTTTGTCATTAAGTACATTAAAGTGAAACGGGCCAAATGAGGAATTAAGTCAAAAAAACCGTGAACCAAACTGTTAGTAACGGTTTTTACGTTTTGTAAATCAAAACAAAACCATAGAACTCTTAAACTAAACCAAACCAAACCGTTAGTAACAGATATTAATATTTAATATATAATCTGAAACACTTAAAGAATTAATTATAATTAAATATATGGTCCGGTCCAGTTTTATACGGTTGATTTTCGAAGCATAAACCAAACCGTTTGATACGGTTTAAAATCTTTGAAACCGACCAACCAAGACATGTTCGTGTTCGTTCATTTAATTTCAATCAAACACGCACGAACATAAGTATACAATTGAACAACCTTTTTTGTATGTGCTCGTTTATGAACAAACCATTTTTAATTTCAATCAAACACGCACGAACATGTACCACTAGTGTCGACCTTAGAAATTATATTAAAGTTTTATCATTAAGTACATTAAAGTGAAAAATTAAGTCAAAAAAACCGTGAACCAAACCGTCAGTAACGGTTTTTACTTTTTGTAAATCAAAACCAAACCTTAGAACTCTTAAACCAAACCGAATCAAACCGTTAGTAACATGTATTAATATTTAATATATAATCTAAAACACTTTAAGAATTAATTATAATTAAATATATGTTCCGATTCGGTTTTATACGGTTTAAAACCTTTGAAACCGACAAACCAAAAGTTAAAAAAAAAACCAACCATGAAACCAAACCAATGAACGGTTTGTGCGGTTTCGTGGTTTCAAATCGAACCATGAACAAGGTAAATAATGTACACAAAAACAAATGGCAAATCTAGTTCTAACAATTATGACTAATAATGTTGAAGCCCTAATTCTAACAATACAAACACACACACACTAGTAGATGTTATAAAATACAAACACACACACTAACAGAAAAACAAATGGCAAATCTAATTAATTCATGTTATAAAAAACAAACACACACTAACAGATGGTATATAATGTCGAAGCCCTAATTCTAACAATTATGACTAATCCTCTTAAATCCATATACTTAGCAGATGGGAGAACAAGGATCCACTGATTCATCAATTTCGAAAATAAAAGCCTCAAATTGCTACTGGAGAAAGTAATTACTTGGTTGAGGGTTGGGAGGGATCATAGATGAGAAAGGCTGATTGACTTGGAAACAACACCGTAGCAGCACAAGATTGGGAGGAGGTAGCACCGGATTGAGAGGAGGTGGCGACTGGCGTCGTTGTTGTTTGAGGGTGGGAGAAGATTGCAGATGAAAAAGAAGTGGGTAGGGTTATTGGGGTCTATTTTCTCATTCAGACTCTTTCCACAGCTGAGCGATTCAGATGGTCTAATTTTCATTCAGATGAGTTTTTAAAATGAGCCAAACGCTCTTAATCTGTCCGATTCAGATTTGTACATCTGAATGAAACCATTCAGACCCTTTCCAAACACCCCCTCACACACAACCAAAAGTATTTGATCTTACGTGCTCTTGTTTCAGGTATAGTTCAGGTGCTAGGCTAATCCCGGCAGTATAATCTGTTTAGACTGTTGTACCCTGGGAAACAGACTGGTTCACCTGGGTGGCCCGAAAATCTGTTTTAAGGAAAACTTTTTTACACGTGCCTCAGTCACCTTGTTGCTCGTTTTGTAATTTCTTTTTAGTCTTTTTGTAATCTAGTTTCTGTATTGTATTTTTCTTTCGTGTATTTGTATTGTAATATGGATTAGTGTTAATAAAATTTCCGATTTTAGTTTATTTTTATGAACGGGTTCCTACAAGTTATATATAACTTACGTCGTAAGATTGAATTCTGCTATAGTTACAGTTTTGGATCAAATTCCTATATCTTAGTAGAATTAAATTATGAATTTTTTTTTAATCAAGAACGACTAATTGTTATTTAGGGACACATTTTATAAACAATAAAATAGAGGGACATTTCGAACGAAGGTTTTTGGAATGAAGGAAGCAATCGCATTAAAGCATGTCTTGTTGTCACGTATAGGGAGTAAAAATGGGTTTCGATTTGTGATACTTGTATTTCATAAATTCTTTCTATAAAACTATTCTATTTATGAATATTCCAAAAACTATTTTATAAATTCTTTTATAATCATACAAAAGGCATTGCGCTATGTGATCTAATGTAATACAAGAGTGTAACTTTCTATGTAAAAGTCGGTGTTCGTCTCAGCAGGACATGCGTCACATAATGTCATTTTATAAAACAAGCAACATAGTTGTGTAACATAGTTATATGAGTTTCTTAAGAAGTATACGACTGTATATTTGAGATTTATAACATATGTCACATGCCCCCAACTTATATTTTCAGCATACAACCATGTGAGTCTTTGGCTTACTTTTGTACAAGTTTGTTTTCTGGTTTAATCGGGACATAACTGCATGAATACTGGCATAGTTACGTGATTCTTATACTCTTAGCCATTTTAAATTCTCGGTTAAAGAGTCCCAACCCACACCAAATTAGTTTAATTTATGGGTGTTTTTTCACCCAAAAGTCAAATCTAACTCTCATCCCATACTTGAAAAATATAAAGATCCAATCATAATACGAAAATAGTAAATATATTCACCAACTAATCCAAGAAAATCTTAGTTCTCAATATTAATTTAACTTATGCATTCCTATTTCTTAATATTGACGTTATTTTCTTTCTAATTTTTAATGTGGCGAGCTTAGGCTTTCCAGCGTTATCTGTGATTGTAGACGTTTGCGGCCGTGTTTTATTATTAAGTTACTCGGATAGCCAGACTTTTCTTTTTTTTTTTTAGTTAAAAAAACTTTTTGATGTGTTGTTAGTTGTTGATTATTTTTTAAGAAGCATGTGGCATGATGACCATGGGGAATGCCAGAAAATAATGATTAGATATATGTTATTTTATTACTTTTTAAATGTAAAATCTTATTTATCTGAAGGAATATTGCATCCTACATAAGAATATTCAAACTGAATTACTGAAATGATTTTTAGTTGTTGACCAACTGACCAAGTCAATTTGTTTATTATGTTAAGGCCTAAGGGTATCAGGTAGAGGTGGGCAAATAAACCGGTTAAGTGACCGGACCTGAAAATTGAACTTGAACCGAAACCGAGTCGGTTTAAAACCGATTATATAAAAACCGGTTTGGAACGATTGAAACCGTAGGTTCGGAACCGGTTTGTAATTTTCTCCACCAAAACCGGTTAACCGAATCGAAACTACCCAAAACCAGGCAAAAACTGGTCAAAACCCAAACCGAAACCGATCAAAACCTGAACCGAAACTGATTGTAGCATTGTAAGAAACCGGTTTCAACCCGAACCGAAACCGATCATAAACCGGTTTTGACTTTTATTGACCAACTGAACCGGTTTTAATCCAAACCGGTTTTGAGTTTTAAACCGGTTCGTGCACCTCTAGTGTCAAGGGCATCTTCGGGTACCCCTTCAGCTTGCTCGGTAACTTTGGCAACGCTAGCGAGGTCTCGATTTGGCTATTTGGCTTGCAATCTTGGGTTCATGAATCCAATTGTGTTTGTTGAAGAAAAGAATGATATTTTGAGTTAAAAAAAGTGATTCGGGTACAATGCCGCCAATTATTCGGGTTCAGTACGCTGACACCTAATAAATCAAATTATTCAATTCTCATTTTTTATTAATAAAATCGTTATTATGATTTTTATCATAAATTTAGTTGAAAGTATCTACTTAATACATATAAACATTTTTTCTATCGTAGGATAACTGGTGCTGGAGCTTAGTGTTGATAATTCTGTATTAGAATCTGAAATAAGAAACAACAATATAATAAACGATAACGGTGAACCGGGCTTGTGTTTAACACAATTCCCTTAAACAGATTCGCGATCTGTTCCCAGGGTACGCCGGTTCAAAGCAGAAGCAAAGTACTGCCGAACTTGATGACTTGCCTGAAATGAAAATGAAGTAATGCTGCAGAGATTTAGAGAGAGTTGTGTATTTTTTTGGTGTGTTTGAACTGTTTCATTTCATCTGGTTTTATGGCAATAAAACTCATAACTGATTATTGACTATTAGTGCATAATAATATTGAATAATTATCATAATGGTCATTACTGTAATAATAATTATTACTAAATAATGATCATTAATAATCATTGACTAACAATTACAAAATGCATCAGTGAGCAGTCTAAAAAACGAGTGCAAAAAAGTACATCACGCGGGCCCGGGGTTTTGGAGTTGCATTCGTGCCCATGGGAAGCGCGGGCACACACGATTTCGAATAAATTTATTCCAGAAACCCAAATTTGCAACCCCCCCTTGCGCGTAAGTAGGACTTGTGGTAAAACACATCATAAAGTTTCAATAGAGTAGTAAAGGCTAAACCTTATAAACCACTCCTCATTTTGTTCCCAACCCGATGTGGGACAAGTTTTACCACTTTTATATTTAAGAATTTTATTCACACACATATACCCAAAACTTCTAACAATCCCCCCACATGAATGGATGTCGAAACAACATTATTTTGATTAGAATTCAATAGTTGAATATTGCATATACCTACGTAGGTGTTACTCTTTGAACCTTTGCTTATTAAGCACACTTAGCCCCACTGACTCTGAGTAGACAGCGATATCTTTGAAATCGTCCGTCGTTTGTGTAGACGATAATACCCTTCACACAAGACTCTTCCTAACAAAATCAAGTCCTCATTGTTATGTTTGTTATGGTCATGAACATGAGCCTGGTTCTACGAGAGTCATTAAGTATTGTGCCCAAACAATACCCTTCGAAGCGACCCCACTTCTCTATCACATAGGTGATTCACCATGTATGGTTACCTTAGTAGAATTATTAAAAGCCATATGCTTAGCCTTACACTTGTCACTTTTAAGAATGGTCTAGGAAGTTTACCAAACCATGCAGTGAACTTCCTTTTTAAATACGTAGGGCTATTCCCCCCCCACCCACCATAGTGAACTCATTAATTCATACAATTAGGTTCTCCTATCGAACTCGATTCTTGGGATCTCCAGTCTGTTGAGTTAGGTTTCCATTGTATGAATTTTTAATTTTTCAAGGGCTTTAATCCATTCCCATGGACGACTTTTGAACTAGCTCTCTACCTAGGCCTTTTGTTAGCGGATTCGCAATATTATCCTTTGACTTCACGTAGTCAACAGTGATAATTCCTATAGAGATTAGTTGCCATACCATATTATGTATACATCTAATATGCCTGTTCTTACCATTATACATTGTTCTATGAGCTCTGCTAATTGCCGATTAGCTATCACAATGTATACAAATAGCTGATGATGGCTTAGGCCATCTTGGTATATCCTCAACAAATTGGCGTAGCCATTATGCCTCTTCTCCTGCTTTATCTAGGGCGATGAATTCTGATTCCATTATGGATCTAGCTATAACCATTTTCTTAGACGATTTTCACGATATGGCAACACCTCCAAGTGTTTATACATACCCACTTGTTGCTCTGGAATCATTCGTGTCAGATATCCAATTTGCATCACAATGTCATTCGATAACTACTGGATATTTGTTATAATGCAACCCGTATTCCCGAGTGTATCTTAGGTACCAAAGCAACCGAATCACACAGTTCCAATGAATTAAACTTGGGTTGCTCGTGTATCTACTTAACTTTCTCATAGCACATGCTAAGTCTGGTCTAGTGCAACTCATAAGATACATCAACCTACCGATAATTCTTGAGTATTCCAACTGGTTAACTGGTTCACATCTATTTGTAACTAGATGTTGACTTGTCAATGGGAGTTCTAGCTACATTAGAGTCATTTACATTAAACTTCTCAAGAATTTTGTTCATGTAGTGGGATTGAGTTAAAAAGTCCTCTTTGGGTTTGTGTGATTTTAACTCCTAGAATCACATCCACAAAAACTGTCTTTCATGTCAAATCTTGCCTTTAGCATGTTCTTTGTGGATGTTATGATTTTGTCATCACTTCCAGCAATGAGCATATCATCTACGTATAGACACAGAATGACATATCTATCTGATGTGTCCTTCACATATACACATTTTTCACATTCATTGATTTTGAACCCAACATCATGCATGACATGATTAAACTTTTGGTGCCATTGTTTTGGAGCTTGTTTCAATCCATACGAGGATATTACAAGTGTACAAACTTTTTTTCTTTCCCAATGGCTGTGATACCTTCAGGTTGTTCCATATAAATCTCTTCCTCCAGATTTCCATTCAAGAAAGCTGTTTTCACATCCATTTGGTGAACATCAAAATTTATATTGGCGGCAATAGCAAGCACCAACCAGATGGAGGTTATTTGCGTAACTGGAGAATATGTATCAAAGTAATCTAAACCTTCTTGTAAGGCCCCGAATCCCGGGAACCCTACAGTTGGTATTCATACAAAATACTTAACCCCAAAACAGTTCATTTCGTTAAAACAATCAATTCAGAGTATAATTCAGCGAAAAACATAAATAATAAAATAAGTTCCCAAAACCCGGGAATTATGCCCAAAACCAATTTAATTAAATGTTAAAAAGAAAACATTTATTATTATTGAAACATCCGACTAAGCATGCCCTCCACCGTCCAAGTAGCTTCGTGCACGTCCAAGCGGTAATGCATCCACATCCTAACCTGAAACTCACACTAACATGCACACAAAGTCAGCTTGAGCTGAGTGAGTTCAAGTTTTAATAAATAACATCAATCATAATAATCATAATAGTCATTCCAAAGGTTTTAAACTGTAAATGGGACTCATCAGTTAGGCCATCATCTTTAGTTAATAATCATCCTTATATATATATATAAACATTTCTATAAGTGCATCCTTATATATATAAATACATATATATAACATCCAGTAATAACATCAGGGTCGAGAAAACATACAACCCAAACACGTAACATCTCATCAACGTATGCAAACACAAAGTAGGCATACGTAACATCCGTAGTCGATAACGACTACAACATCGCCAAATATTGGCCATACAATAATATATATACATACATACTATAACATCCCGAGGCCTACCATATTTGAGCAAGCCTATTTAAAATAGTTTTAATGTTTCATCAAGAAAATTTTTTAGGTCTGCATGCTAGCCCAAAACTTAAAAGGAGTTAAAAGGGGCATCATGAACTCACCTGATACGAGACACGGATTCACCACGAGCTAGAGAATCCCTAAGTAATCCCAAAACTCAAACACCTGCCGGTTTACATTCAATCAATACTAATGACATCAAGATGACTCGTCTATCCTATGAGACGTTCTAATGGGGTTCGGGTCACCTAATGCCTCGACCTCATCAAACTAAATCACAACAGCCCCCGAGGCCTCACATTCACCAAAACGACCCTTAGATACTCCCGGGAATAAAGAATTCCCAAATTACCACCGGAAGCACTAGGTGATACCAATACGCGCGTTTAAGAGTCGTTTAGGCCATTAACATCCAACTCAGCCCCGTGTGGACCCAACATGATAATATCACAGCCAAAAAGTCCACACGACGCTACACGAGTCCAGTGGGTCGGTAACTTGTAAGTACAAATATTGGCCATTCTATAATATATATATACATACACACATTCTTTAACATTCCAAGGCCTGCCAATACTAGCAAGCCTATGTAAAATCGTTTAAAACATTTCCTCAGGAAAAATCTTTTAATACTAGGAATTAGTACTAGGCCTAATAACAACCTCGAGCCTAGACCACAAGTAATATGTATAACCTTAAGGAATATAAGACCATAAACGAGTCTACAATATCCTAAGGCATAAAATATAGTTCATAAATAGTTTCATAAATGCACAAATATGAATAAGGCTATGTAATACCATCCAAATAGTTGTAACGAGTAAAATCGTGTAAAATTGTATTACGGTGTGCATGCTAGCCCAAAACTTGAAAAAGGTAAAAAGGGCATCATGAACTCACCTGGAATCGATCGAACACCTGCAACGAGCTAGGAAATCCCTAAGTGCACACTCACAAGTAAGGGCCTGTAAATAGTACACAACGCGTTACTAAACTAGACCGTAAGAACACTCTTGCCTAATGGGCCGTTCAAGCCCAACACTTTGGCCCAAGGCCCCACAGGTTGGCCCAAGGCCCAACACGTTGGCCCTGGCCCAACACGTTGGCCCAAGGCCCAACACTTGGCCCAAGGCCTAACCCATACCCAAATACTTTACCTCAGCCCCTAAAACCTTTCAACTAACCAAATCCACCGGTTAAGCCTAAAACGAACTTATCGATTAATAACGAGTAAAACGTGTAGATTTTAGCATGCGAAGATGCATTTAATTACATAGGATAACCTTTGAAATAAATTATTAAATTTTTACCAGACTTTAATAAATGTCTTAGGTTTATAAAAATATTTTTATTATATTTTTTTTATTGGACACAAAAATTATAAAAATTCCTCCAACACAGCAAGGTACGTGCAGCTATTACAGTGCGCAACAAAATGGTTTTATTTTTATAAAATTCATTACCGAACCAAATTAAATGATTCCAATTGGGTTTGGTTCCTAACTCAAAATACTAACTTCCAGAAGTGGAACCAACCAATTTGGACCTGTTGAAAAAAGGTTATGACATCGGGAAGACTGACAATAATCCGTCATCCCGCATCAGCTTTGACACTCGATTTTATAAATTCATAAAAACCATTCAAATCTCGTTCAAAAATTACGTATTATACCTTTCTGGAAACTAGACTCAAATTAGAACATCATGGAATTAAGAATAGATAAAAAACAATGGATTATCATCGCATTACAGACCCTACAATAAACGTATACGAATCTGTCAGCAAACTGTTATCATCAAAACTCAACCTTATCGACCAATAAGCGCGTTAATATGATCAACTAAGGTGTAAAAGACATGGGGAATCATAAAACCGACCTTGAATTGAAGTTTTCACGGCTGAAACTTGGCTGGGTAGAAGAAAAATGAGCAGGGGGGGGGGGTCTTGAGGCCGATCGGCTGCTGGGAATAGAGTTAGGGTTAGGGTTAGGGTTTTTCTTTTCTCATATTATGATATAAAATAAATTACACTCTAGTCCCTCCAGTATGAAATGTGTAGCAACTTGGGTGGAAAGTCAATTAATTCAACTTACGGGTATGACAAGGAGGTCCTCGAAGTAAGCCGGTTCAAACCCGATAAATATACAAACTCTACAATGTGCATGCCGATAAACGAAAATATCGGGTGCTACATACTAATATAATACTTTAAGTCATAAGAGGGGATGTTTTGGGAAAAAGGATGGACAAACGGACTTTTAAAACGTATTACAAGGCTCTAAATTAGAAAGATGAAACCCCGTCTTTTTGACCAACATTTATAAAAGATCGAGCCGATTAAGGAAATTTACGGGCGTTACAACCGGACCCTCCCCCCCCCCCCCCCCCCCCGCCTTACTGGTAGGACAGTTTGATGCCAAGTGACCGGAACCCTTACAGTGGAAACAAGACAACGTCGGACACTCGAAATGGGGGTGTCCCACCTTATCACAACGAAAACAGGAGCCATACCCACTCTTACATTCCTCCTTGTGCGGTTTCCCGCACTTCTTGCAATTACCGAACGCCGCATCCCTCTTAAACTCAGAAGTCTCAGTCTTCACCCTTTTCTTAGATGAATTAAAATTGCTTCCCCCGGGCCGCTTACCATACGAATTAGTGTTCCAAGTCTTCCTAGTCTCGGTCGGCGGTAACTTCTCCCTCTGATTATACAATGTACCTGCTAGGGTAACCACCGAGTGAAAAGATTTAATGTCGGTGGTCACCACACCCCTACGAATATCTGACGGGAGACCCTTCACATACTTTTTAATTCTCTTGGCTTCGGGAGTAACCAAATCGGGACATAAGTGAGCCATCTGGTTAAACTTTGTGGTATACTCCCGATGCGTCAAACTACCCGCCTCCAAGGTCAAGAATTCCTGTTCCATCTTATCCAATTCATGCGGAGGACAAAACTGATCGAGAACCAACTTCTTCAGCTCATCCCATGTCATCCTCCTGATCAAACGATCACCCATAGCCTGTTCCAAGTTGTCCCACCAACAAAGTGTCTCAGAACAAAAAGAGGCAGTAGCATAAGTCACCATGTCATCCCCCTTACATTAGTGACTCTCAGAACGGCCTCCATCCCCCTCACCCATTGATGCGCTGCCAATGTATCCTTAGTACCATCAAAAGAAGGGGGGTCACACTTCTTAATGTCACCATATGAGTAACCCCGAGTAGATACACTAACAGTTCGTACTTCGTCTTCATCCCCACTCGGCACATACACCTCCTCTTCGACTTGCACCTCCTTACTCTTTCTTCCCTTATACTTACCAACCAATGACTCCTCCATGGCCCTAACGGCCTCAGCAAAGATCTTGGGAATGCCGCTATGGAGCACCTGGTAAACCTCATCCGCGATTGCCGCGCACATAGCGGGATCTAAGGCGGGGTTATCCCCCTCCTCATGAATTGGGTTTTCTTCCTGCTGGGAAGTAGGGATTTCACTCTCGGCTTCGGCACATGGCTTACAACCACGATCACGAACACTAGGACGGTCTCTCTTAGCTGCACGAGTATTAACCATGACTTATCCCTACAAAGACAGAATTTTAACACAGTCAAGTACAAGTGGCATTTAGAACATGTAAGGTAAGGGTAAACTGCTAATGACGTTGATCAAGTGTAATTCGTCGTTTACTTTACCCGCCCGTCCTAATCACCCCCTGCCCTAACCACATTAGCCTTCTATCTAACACTTAAACAGTTAATCACATACTGGAAACTTTTAAATTCAAATGAATGACTAAATAATTTAAAGTTACCTCTTGGCGTGCAGCTACTCGCGGCGGGCATACTAGTCTCTTTTCTTACAGTTTGAGTCCAAGCATTCGGGGATGCTCGGATCCCTCGAACCATGGCTCTGATACCAACTTGTAAGGCCCCAAATCCCAGGAACCCTACAGTTGGTATTCATACAAAATACTTAACCCAAAAACAGTTCATTTCGTTAAAACAATCAATTCAGAGTATAATTCAGTGGAAAACATAAGTAATAAAATAAGTTCCCAAAACTCGGGAATTATGCCTAAAACCAATTTAAATGTATTTAAATAAATGTTAAAAAGAAAACGTTTATTATTATTGAAACATCCGACTAAGCATGCCCTCCACCGTCCAAGTAGCTTCGTGCACGTCCAAGCGGTAATGCATCCACATCCTAACCTGAAACTCACACTAACATGCACACAAAGTCAGTTTGAGCTGAGTGAGTTCAAGTTTTAATAAATAACATCAATCATAATAGTCATTCCAAAGGTTTTAAACTGTAAACGGGATACATCAGTTAGGCCATCATCTTTAGTTAATAATCATCCTTATATATATATACATACATACATATATATAAACATCTCTATAAGTGCATCCTTATATATATAAATATATATATATAACATCCAGTAATAACAGCAGGGTCGAGAAAACGTACAACCCAAACACGTAACATCTCATCAACGTATGCAAACACAAAGTAGGCATACGTAACATCCGTAGTCAATAACGACTACAACATCGCCAAATTTTAGCCATACAATAATATATATACATACATACTAAACATCCCGAGGCCTACCATATTCGAGCAAGCCTATATAAAATAGTTTTAATGTTTCATCAAGAAAATGACCTCTATCCTATGAGACGTTCTAATAGGGTTCGGGTCACCTAAAGGCTCGACCTCATTAAAATAAATCACAACAGCCCCCGAGGCCTCACATTCACCAAAACGACCCTTAGATACTCTCGGGAATAAAGAATTCCCAAATTACCACCGGAAGCACTAGGTGATACCAATACGTGCGTTTAAGAGTCGTTTAGGCCATTAACATCCAACTCAGCCCCGTGTGGACCCAACATGATAAAATCACAGCCAACAAGTCCACATGACGCTACACGAGTCCAGTGGTTCGGTAACTCGTAAGTACAACGCACCAACTATTCAATAAATGCAATTGCGTGTTGTACCGACCCGTTGGAGTAACCGACAACCAATTCAGCCCCATAACTTATAAAAATGATTTTTCAACAGCTCGTACATCAAACCAAGTGTCCCCGAGCTGAATTGGTCGTTAATCACTACAACCCTCACGTTAAACGCATCAAACTACAATTCTAGTCTACCGAAAACAATCTTTCAAATGATAACTAGTTGACCAATCTAACGAACCCCAATGAATATGGTTTTTAAGTATGATATACTACACATACATAGGAGGATTTTGTTGCAAAAACCTCACTCAAAACAGTCCCGAAAATGCTCAATTGGACAGCCACCCGGTTAGCCTACAACAAGCCATTAATCGATCAATACGCGTGTTATAACGACCAATTATGGTGTAAAAGACTTGGGGAATCATAGTACTAACCTTTAATTGATGTTTTACGCTCACGACTTGGCCGGAAAAAGGAAAATCGCAGGGGGGGGGCTGTTTGCTGCGCTGATCGGACAAGGTGAAAGGGGTTAGGGTTTTTTTTTTAATGTTATAAAATAATAAGTTTCATTCTAGCCCCTCCAAATTGAAGTATATGGCATCTTGGAAGAAAAGTTAAATGCTTTAACGTACCGGGATGACGAACAGGTTTCCGAGAAATGTCGGTTAAATCCCGAGACTTATACATACTTTACAAGCTTTAAATCTTTGAACCGAAATTAATGGGTGTTACACTTCTCCTTGTTTATAACCTTTGATCACCAACCTTGCCATGCACTTATCGATGGTGCCATCTGGTTTCATCTTCTTCTTGAAGATCCATCGATATCCTAGTGGTTTATATCCTTGAGGAAGATCCACCTATTTCCCAAGTATGATTTTATAATTTAGAATCTATCTCACCTTTAACAAACTCCCTCCACTGAGGTACTTCTGAGGAATTCACCACTTGTTGGTACATTTGAGGTTCCTTTTCTACGATCCAGGTAAGGAAGTCTGGGCAGAAGGATTTTTTAGTCCTTTGCCATTTACTCTTTCTAATTTCAATATCCTCTATCTCAGATGGTTCTCGGGGTTCCTCTCTTGCACCCTCGTTTTCTGGAACAATTTCCTCAACCAGTCTAGAACAACTTGAATTTTCTTTACCCAAGCATGGGAACACATGTTCAAACCATGATGCGTCCTTTGATTCTATTATGGTGGCTTGTTTATTTCAGGGTTCTTAGAATCATGCACAAGAAAATAAAATTCACCACCAGGATGAATGTATCCTATAAATACACAATCCACTGTTTTGGGTCCTATTAGTAGGTGTTTTGGTGGTTTCACTACCACCATGGCTAGGCACCCCACGCTAGCAAGTATTTATATGACAGTTTATTTCCCATCCATAATTCGTATGGCGTTACATCTTTCTTTTTATTGGGTATCATGCTCAAGACATAATTGCCGATAAGATTGTCCCCCCCCCACATGTCTTGGCTTATCCCAGAACTTATCATCATGGCATTCATCATTTAAAGTGCGGTTTTTGCGTTCCGCTATACCATTTGATTGAGGGGAGTAAGGAGACGTGAGTTTATGTGTGATCCCATGTTTTTCACACAAATCAACAAAGGGGAAATATATTCACCTCCTCGGTCGCTCCTTACTTTTTTGATTTTTCGATTTAGTTGATTCTCAACTTCGGCTTTGAACAAGATAAACTTATCAATAGCCTCGTCCTTACTCTTAAGTAAGTACACAAGATAAACATATAAAGTACTTCTTCCCACTACGAGTAGGAATTTCTTTTGGATGACACACATCAGTGTGGATCATCTCAAGGGGTTCGATGATTCGTTCAGTTTTTTTGAATGACGATCTCGTTTGTTTTGCTTCGACGCAAGTTTCACCTTTATTATCTGAGTCAATATCGAATGTTGGTATACAATTAAGTTTAATCAAAGGTCGAATGGAATTAAAATTAACATGACCTAGTCTACCATACCAAACATTAGAAGACTCAAGAAAGTAAGCAGAACTAGTAGCGTTTTCATTCATTCCATTAAAAATAGTTACATTCAACTTGAACATACCATTGAGGGCATAGCCCTTACCAATGTACCAACCATTTTTGGTCAACACGACCTTATCAGAATCAATCACCATTTTGAAACCAAACTTTTTTAATTGCTATCTTCAACACCACATTCCCCTTGCCTTTAACTTCAGCCGTGGTGGAGTTTCCCATAAAAACCTTTTCTCCATTCGTCACCCCTTAGAAAGTGCTAAAGAGACTTTTGTCAAAGCAAACATGATGGGTAGCTCCCGTATCAACGCACCAATCCTTGTTATTTTGCCCAACCAAGTTAACTTCGGCGACAAGAATCAAGAGGTCTGTGACCACAGCAACAAGGTTATCAACCTCATGAACCATTCACTTGTTGTGCATTTTCTTTCTTTGCAAGCTTACACTCACTGACCCTATGGCCTTTTTTTCACAATTGTAATAATGTAACACCCCAGATTAAGCGGAAAATGAATTGAAAACCGACTATTCATGCATCATCATGACTTTTCGAATTTTTCAATTCTAAGCCATAATAGTAAATGAATATATAAATAAATCAAACGAAGTGAAACTCGACTATTCATGTATCACCATGACTTTTTGAATTTTCAATTTTAATTAAAATAATTAATGAATAAATAAAGAAAACGAATTGAAACTCGACAATTCATTTAATAGCATGACTTTTATATTCCAACACAAAAATCAAAATGCGTAGTCAAATCGAACCGAAAGCTGGGTATTCGTGTATCAGCACGACTTGACAGACTTTCTGTTAAAACACATAAATCAAAATGCGTAATAAAATCGAACCAAAAGCCGGGTATTCGTGTATCACCACTTTGTCAGACTTTTAGTTAAAACACATTGTAAAACTTTGAGGGTCGTAGTCACACGCCGCATGAACCACCATGACTTGTATGACATCTTTTGGAGTGTAACCATATTCTTTTCATAAAGAGAACACGACCATGTTTTAACGCTTAAAGTTTTGATTTGTATGGCTTTTGGTGTGGTATGTTTTGGTAATACAGGTTATATGCCCTTTCCGAACTCTCCAGGTAAGAAACCAGGTCCCTCGTCTGATTAGTGTCAAGAGTTCAGAAAACAAGCACATCCCCCTTCCAGTTACTACATACCCTCCACGTAGAACCGTTTTTAAGAAGAAGAAATATAAAAAACTAAACAAAAATCGATTGTTGAAAATGATTGAAATTCTTTGTTTTAGGCATAAGCCTTGGACTTGTGTGTTTGCTTGTTTAATGAGGCATAAATGAATTAATAATAATAAAATAATAAGCATATGCATTGAATAATCAAATAGCGCTCACATAATTTCTAATCATGCAACCCTAACAAATAATTAAAATAAGCTATAACCAACTAGAACACTATGTCTAATGTCCAATCTTATAGTCACGGCTCTAATACCAATCTGTCACATCCTGGCTTAAGCAAAAACATCGAGTGTGACCTACAGATTGCTCGAAACACATGAGACACTATTAAGTGACAATATTATCATTAATTAATTTGAACATCAAGCACAAGTTTGTAAACAAATAAATTCTTTTATCCTAAGAACAATTAGACAGCTTGTCCATTTATTAATATAACTTAAGTTCGAGTGTCGTCTCCATGTCTCATCCACTAATGACGACACCTGTAGTATATATATAAAATAAAGGTCAACTAAACAAATAGTTGGTTGTTCACACAAGTTTTGATATATATAATTATAAAACCATACAATTCCATGAGACATGTGTAATAATCGTGCAAGTAAGGTTCTTTCCAGTTGGTAATAGCCAATGTACTTGGATAATCGAGCAAGTAAGGTCCTTTCTAGTTAGTAACAACCAACATATTCGGATAATTGTGCAAGTAAGGTCCTTTCCATTTGGTAACAACCAATGTACTCGGTTCGGGGGTCCCTTTTCCACCGATAACAAAATGGTCCTGAGTGGAGGGGGGGAGGGGGATGTATGATCATACTTATTGAGGATACCACGTGCAAGTAAGTTTTGAGAAAGTAATCAAGTAAACATACAAGCAGGATATGAATTTTAGTTTTGTAAATGAATAAGTAACAATTGAATTGATAGGATATACATGCTACCCCCAAAATGTGTAAAAGCATTAAAAAGGATGTATGAGAAACTCATCTCGAAAATGAGGACGATATTTGAAGGAGTCAGACAAATGAGGTGGAGAATCATGGTGGATTTTCCTAAACAGGTATATATGTATGCTAGATTTTTAAGAACTAGTCTAAAAGGAAAGGAAACTATGACAAATTGGGACTTAGGGATTTATTTATTTAAAATGAGATTAAAAAAAATGAATTAAAGTTTATATACACCATTTGATATTTATTAGTTGAATAATGATTTGTAAATGAGTAATTATATCTTATTAATATATGCTTAATAACATGATTAAAACCAATTTATGATTAAATGTTTTATTTTATATTAGTGATATAATAAATTAATTTACTAATTAATTAGTTTAAAGACTGTTCATGATTTACTTTAAAGAAATTATACATATTATTTAATGTTATGCAAAAATAAACAATAGTTAATTTAATTAATTAATTAATTAGAGATTTCAAGTATATTAGTTCTATTATAAGAAATATTTGAATAAAACAAATTTGTATAAATCATCTTCTTTGAAGAAAGTTTATAAGTTTATGATGATCAACATATTATAAAATTTAGCTAAATATTAACTTTTGTTCTTTCAAAATAACTAGGTTTGATCCAATATTTAGAAAATCGAATTGTTTATCTTGGATATCCATGATCATAGTGATTGTTAAAACCAATATATAAGATTTTTATTATTAAAGTACCATGATCATGAGGAACAAGTATCAACATTAATGGTAAAATCAAAACAAAATCTTTAAAATGCATGAACTCGTAAAACTTACTTGTTAATGCTCTCAAGCTTAAGAAGAGAATGTATTTGAGGCGTGAAAATGATGGAGGGTTAGTCCTCCTTTTATAGTGAAATTATAGAGTTGTTATGGTATATAAAATTTATTAAAATTAATCATATTTAATATAATTATAAACAAAAATTAAAATGGTAAGGCTTTCAAAGTGTTTAAATCTTTTAATAGATTTTATTTAATTAAAACATTCATTGGTTTATTTTTATTAGTTAAAAAAAAACCTATGAAAAGATGGGAATAATAATAGTAATAATGATAATGATAATAATAATCCATGAATACTTCTAGTGATTTGCATGGGAAAAGTTCATGAATAATTAATCATGATTATGGATGTTTTAAATGTACATGCAACATTACAAGGGTGATGAAAAATAAAATTTTATAGAAATGATCACGGGTTTGCAAAGGCAACACACAATATCAACAAATGAAATGATTAATAAAGGACCAATTTCATTAAAGATAAAACGGGTCGGGTTTTCGGATTTGAAAATTAATAAATAATACAAACAAGTTCCTTGGAAATTCTTCTTCTTCCTAACTCCCCCCCTTTGGACCAAGGTTGGAGCCTTTCCCATGATTCTTCTTTCCACCATTTTTATTATCCTTGAATATTGACCATATTCAACAACATTGGCCTTTGCCGTTTCAGGACCATCATTCCTTTTCAGTGCAATTTTGCTATCTTCTTCAATACGAAGACGATCAACAAGATTTTCAATGGTCATCTCCTTTCGCTTATGCTTAAGATAGTTCTTGAAATCAACCCAACTTGGTGATAGCTTTTCAATCATAGCAGCAACTTGGAATGTCTCGCTGAGATATTCCTTCCGCATGAATATCATGAAGAATAACTTGCCACTCTTGGACTTAGCTCATTATAGTTTTTGAGTATCATTTTAAAGTCCAAGAACTTAGCCACCATGAACTTCTTAGTACCGACATCTTCTTTTTTGTATTTGCGGTCCAAAGAGTCCAATAATTCTTGGCAGTCTTGGCCTTGAAATGCACATTGTACAGTGCATCCACCATACCATTCAAAACAAATTTTGACACAAGAAATCCGAATGATTCCAAGCCTGAGCCATGCTCATTGAATGAGCATCCATTTCACCTTCATTAACTTGGGGAACGGTTTCAGTCAAGAACCTTGCTAGGTTCAATGTGGTAAGATAAAAGAACATATTTTGCTGCCACTATTTTAAATTCTCACCGGTGAATTTTTTCAGTTTCTCAGCATGAGATGCAACTGTAATAGGCAGTGATGCAACCAAACTGGTTGTGACAGCAACAACAGAAGTCATGATCTCAGAAACGGCAGTGCTCATGGGCTGGGATTTTCCATTCTGAAATGAAAAATACAGGAACAATTAATAATCTGTTTAAATTTATTGATAATTCTGTATTAGAACCTGAAACAAGAAACAATAAAATGATAATAGTGAATCGGGCTTGTGTTTAACACAATTCCCCAAAACAAATTCACGGTCTGTTCCCAGGGTAGGCCGGTTCGAAGCTTCAGCAGTGTACTGCCGGATTTGACGACATGCTTGAAATGAAAACGTAGTAATGCTGCAGAGATTTAGAGAGAGTTGTGTATTTTTTGATGTGTTTGAAATGCTGTATTCATCTGGTTTTAAAGCAATAAAACTCTAACTGATTATTGACCATTAGTGCATAATAATGCTGAATAATTATCATAATAATGGTCATTAGTGCAATAATAATCATTACCAAATAATGATCACTAATAATCATTGACTAACAGTTATGAAATGCATTAGTGAGCGGTCTTAAAAACGAGTGCAAAAAATTGTCTCACGCTGGCCCGGGTTTTCGGAGTTGACATGCAGGCACGCAAGAGTTTGATGAAATTCTACTCTAGAAACCCAAATTTGCACCTCCCCTGCACACGGGTAGGACTTATGGTAAAACACATCATAAAGCTTCAATGGATTAGTAAAGGCTAAACCTTATAAACTACTCGCCATTTTGTTCCCAACCTGATGTGGGACAAGTTTTACCACTTTTATATTTAACACATTTATTCACACACATATTCCCAAAACTTCCAACACTTAGATAACTCGAGAATTTTGTTTGGCTATAAGCATTAAAAACTGGTTGCACTCGCTAAACCGTGTGATGGAGAGATTTAAGAGATTCCCTACTTTACTTGAACTAGCCAAGCATAACGTCACTCTTTTTAACCTTAATTAAATAAAAGTGTTTTGATCGAGTTATTGCTATTTAAGTCAGAAATGACGTGGACAACCCTTTATACCTTAATCGTATCTAATGACATAAAATTTATTATGCACAATAATAATAATGGGCTTACATAGATTGGTCTGAGTGCATAAAGAGTATAACTCAAATTATGTACGGGCTAATATTAAAGTTGGGCCTTTTTTATATATAAATATAAACGTGGGTGGGTAAGCATGAAATGTGAAGATAGTGGAGTCTATATTTGTCCCACTACATGTTTGGACATAACATAGATTTATTTATGAATTTTGATTACAAATTTAGAAACATGAACATGCAAACGTGGGGGCATCACCACATCATAAATATATTTGCTACTCTTTTACCACGTTCCCTATTCCTACGACTGCTATGTAATTGATTTTTTTAAATTATTTGCCTAATATTGTTAATATTGGTGACAAGAACTAAGCAAACAAAAGTGTCAAATAAAACAATTTTTAAAAAGATAAGTTTATGAATGATAATTGATATTGATAGAGTGACATGAGTTCCAATGCATAATTCAATATGTATAAGTTTAAATAAATTTTAAGACATTCGTCATGAATTACTATCAACAAAACACATTTAACTCTTGAATTTCATTCTTAGCTTCACAAAAAAACTTTTTATAATACCTAGGAAATGTTTAAGGTTAGTCATTAATTATGAACTCATGATATCTAATGTGTTTACATAGGGTATTATAGAGGTAGGATAGTAGAAAAATCAAGAAACCAAGAAAAGATACCCACGGGCCATCAATAGCACCCGCGAAAAAAATCCGTGGACTGTCCACAACAACCGCGAGGAGTAACCACACATCATTCATAATACCAGTGGGGGGACAGCCGCAGGTCAAACTTTAGTAAGTCATCCATAATACCCGCGGGAGACACCCTACAAACCGCAAAAGTATCTCGCACAAGAAAGAAACAATTGGAGAATAACTTCATACTTTGAAGGATAAAACAGTTATAACATCCTTCTAGAAGACTATTAAAATATTTCTTAATAGTGACGTATACTTCCTTCATGAAGAATACGAGGTAAACGGCCAATTAGAGAAGGACAGCTAGACACCTGATAACAACCATGCACATGGCCAGTTGTCACCTCCTATCAAAACATGATGCATGCGCATTCAAGTAGAAGAAGGATCTTCAAGATAGTGCCAACTCCACCAATCTCATTCCCTTCTCCCCCGGCTATAAATACCTTCGTCATCATCATAAGGTATTCATTCACACTCACAATATTACATCTATTACTTTGCACTTCTTATCTCCTAAGAATAGTACTTATTCTCACGTTGGAGGGTGGTTATGGAAAAACCGCCCATCATGTCCTTCCCGTAACGAGACTCACGGTGATTTGTTTTGCAGGGATAAGTCCAGATTTTGTTTGATAATTGATTTTGTTCAACCTTGATTCTTTCCTTAACCCTTACCTAGTGGAAATACAGATCCGATCCTAACATGATTAGATACGTGTTTCTTCATTGGCGCCATCCGTATTTTATCTAGAATTTCACTTTCGTTGTACGTTTTTGGTTGAGCATGAGTCAGGTTTAGAAGAATCTCGTTGAGACGCCGACAGTGGTTATAGGAGCTTCTGCTGCTGGAGGTCCAAGTCATGACGAAAGGCGAGTGGCGGTTGAAACTCGATGACGTTAACAAACTCCATATCTGGAGATTCTCGTCGGAGTAAACGAGATATGGTTCACTCACGTCTAGACAGATTTGGAAAGTAAGTGATGACACCAGAGGAGTGGCTTCAGAAAGAGCAAGAGCGAATCTCGAAAGAGTATGAGCGTATGTTACAAGAAGAGAGGATGCAAGGAAAAACGTTAACTTACAAAGACTCATGCTCTTCATCTCCATCTCTCCCACCTGCAGTACGACCTAGTCAGTGTGATGTTATTAGGATCGTAATTAAGTGGAGAAATCATTTTGTTAAATCATTTACGTGATTTAGGGCTAAAAAAAAACGATTTACCATAGATGGGGGAGGGGGTGTCGGCTTATCTTGGAGGAAGGAGAAGAAGAAAGGTTTTTGAATATTATTTGCAACTAAGTCCCTGATCAATAGAGGTGGACACACTTTTGGGTTAAAAGTTAGTTAAGGGCATATTTTGTATACCTTTGATAGTTAAAATCAAATAATTAGTTTAAATAAATGATCAATAATAACTTTAATAACAATAGACCGAACATAAAGTTTTAAATGGGTCGGGTTTTAGAGTCTGATATTTAATGAATGTTACAAGAAGATCCTTCTTTCTACCTGAATGGACACTCACCATGTTTTGATAGAAGGTGACAGCTGGCCATGTGCATGGTTGTTATCAGGTGTCCAGCTGTCCTTCTCTAATTGGTCGTGCTACCTCGTGTTCTTCGTAAAAGAGGTATACGTTACTATCAAGGAATATTTTGATAGTCTTCTAGAAGGATGTTATAACTGTTTTTTCCTCCAAAGTGTGAAGTTATTATCCTATTGTTTCTTTCTTGAGCGGGGAACTTCTACGGTTTGCGGGTATTATGGATGATTTACTCAAGTTTGACCAGCGGTGTCACATCCCAACTGACGGCGGAATATGTCGAGGTGAGACGGTGATTGCTCATAGCACATGATACGACGTGTTACAATAGTTGTTTAATTCAATTTAATTCAATATCAAGCAATACAGAGATACAATGTGAAAGAGCTCGATCGGATCTAGATCTTGTGATTACATCAAAGAACTCGTTGTGTGTGAATACGATTAGGCTAGTATTACGTTAGTGTGTGTAGTGTGTGTGTTGAGAGTGTATTTGGACAGAGTAACGAGAGGGAAATCAGAGAAAATAAGAACCTGGTTCATTAGAATAACTAACAGGGGTATATATAGGAGATGACCTCATTCGTTAAGTTAGACTTAACGAATGAGTCATTCGTTACACTTACTTAACGAATAAACAACCTTATTCGTTAATACTTTAATGATAGCGAATAGTCCGCATTCGTTATGTTCCATTCGTTAATTTTGGTTAACGAATGTGACTTACATTAGGACGAATGTGACACATTCGTTACGGAGTAACGAATGTGCCTTACATTTAGGCATAATTACATTTATAACCCTTATACTATTTAACTATTACATTATCAATCAATAAAGACTGGGACGGAAAAAACATGTATCAACAAACTCCCCCTCGTCTCGAGCTCTTTAACTTTTATCTCTGGAACATCTTGGTCTTCCAGTCAACACAACTGTGAATCTTGTATGCGCAACAGACTCTAACAACCTTCTGAAACTTCATAGCAAGCTCGTAGTCGCATACTTTAGCAAACCTGATCTGACTTGTAAATAAAGCATCGTTGTCAGACTCAGATAAGTTAACCAGCCACATTGGATCAATCACACGTATTGTCTTCGTGTTTGAACCATGACCGAATACAATAACCGCTTCACCTGTATAATTTTCGTAGTACCAATAATTAAACGAGGTGAATAGACTATGAGGAAAGATCTTCATTGGAACCCTCTTCATCGTCTTTGGCGGCTTTTCTTGCAATATCATCTTCCTCCAGCCTGTGCGTGTATCAATCTCGTCAATATACTTGTGAGTCGGCACCTGTGGCTTGAAGAACTTGAAACCGAAATGGGTTTCATGTAATAACTGCTTATAGAACCACCTAGCCCACTGATCGTTCCCACGATTCATGAACGGTCTGTTTGCTAGTGTTCTCACATCCCATCTTGGCATAGATAAGATATCGTGTGGGCGTTTGAAGTAATAAATACCATGCTCCCATTTCACGATGTATACTTTAAGCTCCGAATCAAATTGCCACTCAGTCAAATCACCTTTGACGTCTTTTGCCGGCCTGTACTTTTTCATCTGGTATGCTGATGCTCGAGCCTTTGCTAATTTGACTTCCTCTTATTCATGATAACGAAAGGTCTCGATCATCTTGTTCATCTTTGTTACATTATCTTCAAACATACCATCGAAAGCACGTTTACGCTTTTTCTCAGTTGCCGAGACGTGACTTGTTTCAACAGCTTTCCATTTTTCTCTCTCTTCCTGTAATCGACGCTCTGCCACACCAAAATGCTCAGTAGTGAAAAACGGAATACCTGAGGCGTTGTTGTTGTTGTCGGTGTAGAACTCAGGGTACTCCTCAGCAGTTACGTCTTCGATCTCTACCTCATCAAAATCAGGCACATTCCCATGTGGAATGCCTATATTAGTACTTTCCTGTATTTCAATATCCACGTCCACACTCTTACCCAACACATCCACCTCATCTTCATTTAGATCCAGAAGCAAGGCTATTTGTTCTTTTGTTAAAGAATGATCAACAAATTCACATTCTTCGATCTCATCTGCGTTTACCATGCTGTACACAATCCCATCCATACCCACAAAACAGAAGCTTATTAGCCGGAATAACATCTATTGGCTTGGCTCCCGTGTAATCTTTGTATGGAACAATATGAAGATTACTTGCTTCAGATCCACCACTAGTTCCCGAATCAGTCTTATTACCCGTCGACGGAGTAGAACTACCGCCCGGTTGCTGATCTACACCTCCCGATCTATCTTGGTCATGTTCATCATTCTTTAATTTCTTCAATTCATCATCTTTACAAGTGAGCTGGAGTATGATTTCATCTTGTTTGTCTAATCTCCCCCCTAAGCAGCAACAAGGGCTCTAAGTTCCCTGTTTTCACGTTGAGTGAACCGAATATGTTGCAACAAATTCCTTTGCGCTAGCTCATGGGCCGCTCTGTCAGCTTGCATTTGAGTCTGCTGAAGGTGCAACAAATTCATCATATGAAACCATTGAGTATGAAGATTCAGACCAAAGAAGTTAGGATGAACTGGTTGCAAAGGACCCTGAGGGCGAGTAAATGTCATAAATGAGTGCTCAGGTCTCGGCAACTGTGTAGTAGTCACTGGAGTAGCTGGAGTAATTGGCTGTGGTGTAGGCATACGAGCCAACACTGAGTGTAATACATCTCCAAAATAAGGATCTGACCTCACAGTAGTAACTAAGGTCATAGTTGGAGCCATTGGAGAAGTAGGCATTTGCACAGGAGTTAGAGAACGAGGAAACTCTGTAACTGGAGTAGGTGTAGGAGATCGTGGAATACTTTGTGGTGTCGGAGAAGTAGTAGTAGAATTAACTGGAGCAGAAACAGCAGTAGAAGGTACAAACGGCTGACTCGGTATCTCTATACCCGAACCTCTTCTAATCCGTTGCTTCTTAGGTTTCTCCCCCTTTTCCACCATTGGTTCTTTCCCTTTACGCTTACGTTGCTAAGCATAAGTTAATTCAGCATGTGGTCTTGGACCACCATCACCACCATCATCTCCACCATTACCACCATCACCACCTTCACGTTCAGAATCGGAATCGTTATGAGCCCAACGATCATTAGGTGGCGCGACATAATCAATATTTTCTAAATGACCAATCAATCGTTTAAACTTTAGTCGATCTGCCAGACTTTGACCTCTATAAGATCTCAAATGTCTCATTGTTTCTTCATTCATGTGCTCAAGCTTCATAACGTCATCTTGATTTTTATTCAAATCTGGCACCAGATCATTGATCATCATTTGCAAAAATCTGAGATACATTAAAAACTTATGACGGCTTGAAATGTTCTCTTTCAGATGATAATAAACCAATTCCGAGAAGTTGAATGGTTTATTCAAGACAAGGGCAACAAAAGCTGATTGGAGCATAACTCGGCACTCGTCGAATCCACCCTTATGTCCACCGAGACAGTGAATCAACACGTGAAGAAAATACTTGTATTGTTCACACAAGTTTGCCTTGTTATACATAGATCTACCCAAATCCCCATTATACTTTACACGCCCAAACAACCCTCTGATTAATTCTCTATCAAACTCACACTTGTCATCGATTGTATCACGAAACCCCAACGAATCTCGGATTACCCTAACATCAATCACAACCCTTTTACCTTGAATAACTGCCTCAATTTGATTTTCTGCCTCGTTAAGTCTAGTCGTATTCCAGAATGCTCGAATTATCTTCTGATAGACAGCCGAACGAGTCGAGATAGCTTTGTAAATTCTCGAGTGTGTCAGAAAACTAATCATGCCCCCGAATTTAGGAGAATCTTCAAAGTTCTACTCAAGATAGGCACAAGTGTTTTGGCTTTTGTTCTAAGATAGCATCACAGGAGCTTGTTCAGGTGCTGGATTTTCTATAGGTTGTTGCTCAGGAACAGGATTTTGAATATTCTCGTCTTCCATTACTATTAAAACACGCAAACATTAGTAAAATATTCAAAATTATAATAATCTATTTAACGAATGTATCTCATTCGTTAGACATGTTTAAACGAATGAGACATTCGTTATGTGTTAACTGTTTACATTCGTAACAAGTAACGAATCATACTCATACGTTAACTCATTCGTTATCAATTCCCTTTGTTTTAACGAATCAAATCTGATTTAACTATCCATTCGTTACCTTAGTGAATCAAATAGTTATTTGTTTACAAATTAACGAATCTGAATAACATTCGTTATACTGATAACGAATCTGACTTCATCAATTTGACTATCAGAGGTCAATTTTACACTTAATTTTGACTCTAAAATAGTAAAAAACAACGATGAATCTTTCAAAGCCGTTTAATATCCTATCACATTCAACAATTAATCATAACAAAAATGATCGATACTCGATTGAATACACCAACATAGAACATTTGATCGAAAATCGATTCGATTATGTGGCTTTAATTGATGTTTAACTGTGCGATCAACATGCGTTAAACAATTCAATCAGTTAACCCTAAAATATCTGATGAAATTTCAAGCTTGTCATATGATTGTGATCGTTATTACCTGTTGAACAAGATTATATCAGTCAATTAAACAGACAAGCAAGCAAAGTATTTTTAGAAAATTTTGCAAGAGTGCTGGGTGGGTTGGCGATGAAATAGGAACACACGAATGGAAGGACATTCGTCTGATATTGGGATTATAAACCCCAATAATTTCACGGTTTTCGAGGTAATTTGTTCAAATTTGAACTAACGAAGGGCCATATTCGTTAACTTAAGATGCTGATTCGTTCAACCTTATTAAACGAATAAGTTGTTCATTCATTAAAGTTTAACGATTCTTATAAATAATCCTCTTATTCGTTAAACTTTTAACGAATATAGGTGTCATTCGTTAACCTTCCAACGAATGATACTTTAAAACATTCCATTCGTTAAAGTGTTTAAACGAATGTCTTCCATTCGTTATGCACAACGGAAGCAAATGTCATTATTACGAGTGAGAGACCTCATTAGTTAATTTTAAATAACGAATGGCTTTACATTCGTTAACCCAATTAACGAATTACCATTAGTCCTTAACGAATGAGAATCAATCTCATTAAGGAATTAAATATTTATTAAAACCAATTAGGGTTTTAATCAATGAATTAAATATTCAATTAAATCCATTTTAGGTTTTAATTTCATACATTAAAATACCCGATCAACCACGGATCGGTAATGTTTAACTTAAACAGATTTTTACATTAAAAATTCAATTGATGCAATTGAAAATTACGTTAAGCACGAATAACTTAAAAAAATTTGGGGTACAACTTCTCTTCTTTTTGTGTAGATTTATTCGTCAGCTCGGTAAATCAAAAAATAACGCAGAAAAATTAAAATCTTTTTGTACTTTTGAAAGGTTTTTCAAATATCAAACAAAGTAAAACAATAAAACTATACTAATAAAGTAGTACATATATTTGTGAGTCGAGCAGGGAATCATATTGACCAAAATTTCCATCCATCACAGTTTTATTTTCAGTTTTTATTATGACTGGTGTTAAGTCGATTATTGGTATTGTTGTCCACTTAAATCTTCGAACAAATTTTTCAGAACTTTTAGTGATATTGTTAATTGGTTTAATTAAGCACAAAGATCAAACATAATCAGTTCCAATCTTGATTCAGGCTTAATTTGATTTTCTCCAAATCACCCCAACTTGACTTAAACCTTAGAACCAATTTGATGAAAATGATGATTTTTAAGCAATCATAGTCCGTAATCCCCACTCCAAGATATACCCCCGTTATCAAGCAATACCCTAAGTTCCGTTCCCATGGATGAGTATGCACGATTTCATCTGTCGGTTTACGGACATTGTGTCCCTTGTGGTCCGTTTCTTAATGGTAATGAGACACGAGCAAGGGGACAATGTATGACTCACAGCGTGGTTTGATCAAGTATGTAATTCATTTTTGTACACGAAGTACTTTTTGCGATCAAGTTTAGAGACTTAAGCAGTTACACTGCGGGTTCGCTTTTACAAGCATTTTTATTATTCATCTAAATGAATACCAGATGTAAAACCGCTTAAAGACCCAATGAAATCCGGAACTTTAAAGCATCCCATCAATACAGGATTTAAGGTAACAAGACTATACATCGTTGAAGCGTTAACCACCAACAAGATATTTTGCTAAAATTGTTTTCAAATTGATTAGAAGGAATGACTTTTTTATGACCGGTTTATTACATTTCTGCCATCATCATCAAGACTTTTTATAGAACCAATATCCCTTCTTATTCATCAACTTTTTGTTTATGTCACTTACTAGCCCATACTTGTTTGTCAAAAGACCTACCAATACATCAATGCAATTAAGCACACAGTCTTTTTATTACTTACTTTTTACTGGACTTAGAAACAAATGACCAATGTACTATCATTTTCCCTTTTTGCTTCGAAACTCATTTTGAGGAGCATTTTTCATTGTTTTTGGATTTTTCAATATTTGAATGTTTTTGGAGTTTTTAATTTTCTCTGTACAAACTGAAAACACAATATTTTTGGATCTTATATTTTCTCCTCCTAAAAACAACAAAAATTGAATTATAAACAAACAAAAAAAAAAAAAAAATGATTTAACCAAGCTTTTGAATATCTTTCAAAGTTTTTAAACCATTTACACCCAGCAAATATTGAAAACGTGATTTGTCAAACGCTTTGGTATAAAGGTCAGCCTTTTGAAAATCCGTATGAATTTTATCAATTGAAATTAATTTCTTTTCAAAACAATCACGTATAAAGTGATAACGGATTTCAATATGTTTGGTTTTCGAATGGTGAACCGGATTTTTGGTGATAGATATAGCGGCCGAATTGTCAATAAAGATAGGAGTAGTAAGAAACTTCAAACCGTAATCCCACAAATGTTGCTGGATCCAGAGAACTTGTGAACAGCAACTCGAGGCCGCCACATACTCCGCTTCAGCTGTAGAAGTTGAGACCGTTGTCTACTTCTTACACTGCCAGGAAACAAGCCGGTTTCCTAAGAACTGACAACCCGCTGTTGTAGACTTGAAATTGATCTTGCATTGTCCATAGTCCGAATCAATAAAAGCGGTGAGATCAAACTTATCGTCCTTTGGGTACCACAACCCGATGTCTTGATTTCCCCTCAGATAACGTAAAATACGCTTTACTACTGCCAGATGAGTCACTCGGGGACTCGATTGGTACCTGGCACACAAACAAACAACCAACATGATATCAGGTCGAGATGCAGTCAAATACATAAGAGATCCGATCATAGCTCTATATAGGGTTAGATCTACTGTATCCTCCAATTCATCCGGTGATAAATTGTGACCCACGAGAAGAGGTGTCGAAGGAATTTTGCCGTCGGATATCTTGAATCGGCTCAAGATATCGTTCACATATTTGGTCTGACGGATAAAGATCCTGGAATCAGACTGGTGAACTTGCAATCCTAAGAAAAAGTTCATCTCCCCCATCGAGCTCTTCTCAAATTTGGTTTGCATCGTCTTCTCGAAATCTTTACACAGGCTGTCATTTGTCAAACCGAAAATTATGTCATCCACATAAATTTGGACAAGGAGCAGATCGTCACCCACGTTCTTATAAAATAAAGTACAATCCACAGTTCCCCTAGTGAACCCACTTTCAATCAGATGGTTAGCCAACGTGCTGTACCAGGCTCTCGGGGCATGATGTAAACCATAAAGAGCCTTGTTTAATCGATAAACACGCTCTGGAAAGTCTGGATCCTCGAAACCAGGAGGCTGCTTCACATATACTTCTTCATGAATAGCTTCGTTTAAGAACGCTGATTTCACATCCATTTGATAAACCTTGAAATTTTTATAGGCTGCATAGGCAAGAAAAATACGTATAGCCTCCAGTAGTGCCACAGGAGCATATACTTCAGTGTAATCTATACCTTCTTGTTGATTGTAACCAAGAACGACCAATCGTGCCTTATTTCTCACGATTACCCCGCGATCTTCCTTTTTGCACTTGAAAACCCATTTAGTCGGAATTGCTTTTTTAACACGGTCGGGTTTATCAATTAAGTCCCATACACCCAGTCAAATAAACTGTTGCATCTCCTCCTGCATAGCCTCCACCAAAGATGGTTCCTTGAGTGCCATCGTGGCACTTGTTGGTTCGATTTGTGATAGAAAGTAGGTGTATTGTGCAATACTAAAGATACCCGAAGAGTGCAAATCCGCATAAGCACAAACTATCGAATCCTCAGTAGGAGATAAGTTACACTCAAATTGTTCATCACATACATTAGCTAATTGGTATCTTGTACGAACCCCGTCGTGCACATCACCAATTATCTGTTCCTGCGGATGATTAGAATGAATCCTTAAAGAAGGATTAGCAGGTATAGATACGTTATCACCCAGATTGGTAATATTTTCCTTAGCCGAGTCTAAAGAGACAGTTGGAGAGTCATCATCAATTAGAATAGGCTCATTTGTTTATATAGCTTCCTCTAATGGTCCTGACGATGAATCGACAAAATCAGCTTCACCGGAAGACTCAGAAACATCATTCGATGTCTCTGATACGTTAGGAGAGTCATTCTCATCAGCATGCGAAGAACTAGGAATTGTGAGACATTGTTCCTCCACATAAGATCGAATAAAATCTTCAGGTATGTCTTCAACAGCTGACGTGAACGAATTAAATAAAACATCGTAATCGAACATTCAATCGAGACCCTTGCCTGTAGGTGGAATGGTATAGCTTTGACAATCAACATGGTACCACTCTTCCACACAACCCGAAGAGATATTGAAGATCCGCTTCTTTGGAGAATTGTAACCCAAGAAATAACCCTCAAATGCCTTTTCTTCAAATTTACCGGCATCTCTCTTCAAAATAGTACAAGAACACCCAAATGGTTCCAAATATTTTAGATTCGGTTTACGATTATTCAGAAGTTCGTAACTTGTTTTCTTGAGCTTCTTTACTGTTATTACGCGATTCAGTGTGTAGCATGCTGTATTCACTGCTTCATTCCAGAACTGAACGGGAAGCTTAGAATCAGTAAGCATCGTTCTTGCAGCTTCGATCAGCGTACGATTCTTTCTTTCAGATACACCGTTTTGTTGAGGAACATACGGCACACTGAGTTCACGATGAATACCCTTCTAAATGCAGAAGAAATCCAATACATTATTCCTGAATTCTGTACCATTATCACTACGAATTCGTCTCACTTTCAGTTTGTAAAGTGATTCGATCTTCGTGATAAGATTCTGAATCAATACAGGAGTCTGATCTTTAGATCTCATAAATAACACCCAAGAATATCGTGAAAAATCATCAGTCACGACTAAACAATAAAAATCACCCGCAATGCTAGCACGATTCACAAGACCAAATAAATCCATATGAAGTCGTTCTAGGGGTGTGATAATCGAATTAATCGATTTACACGGGTGTGACTTCTTCTTTTGTTTTCCCTTCTTGCAAGCGACGCAGTGATCATTCAACTTGAAGTTCTTAAGGGTTACACCATCTACCAAATCATTTGAAACCAAATGATTCATTTTGCGTAGATGGATGTGTCCCATACGTCGATGCCAAAGAATCGTATCTTTCTCTGTAGCTTTGGAGATAAAACACGTTTCTGAAGGAGAAACGTTTACATTAAGATTAATGTCTAGGACATAAATATCATTCGATCGAAGGTGATCTCATGACAACCATTTCTTTAGGAATTGTGTATCCCGGTTGTAGGATAGCACATTCATTGTCTGTGAAAACTGTGGTATATTGTTTATCACAAAGTTATGAAACACTCAACAAATTATGATCCACTTTTTCACAATAATTCACTTTTTCAAACGTCACCTTCCCGTTTGAAACTTCTCCTTCATTTGTAATCATCCCACCGTTGTTACCAGCAAACGCCACATAACCCCCTTGAATATCTTTGACATTGTTCAGAAGGTTCAGGTTTTTTTTTATATGCCGAGAACATCCACTATCCAGTATCCACTTGTGATTTGACACGGATTTAGATGAACTCTGCACAACAAGGTAAAGAAATTAGTTCAAGAAGGTAGCCCAAGCCTCAGTCTTGGGCTCTCCCTTTGATACCTTAGGAGAAACATTTAAAATAATACTGACATTCGGGACTTGAGAATAAGTGACAGTTTTCTTGATTTTCTTCTTTAAGTATCCATCACGTATTCTTCCTGAATCAGTGTTTTTACAAATGGGTTGAGCACAGTCAACAAATTTGTTAGAAACATTATCCAAATCAACCCGAACAACTTTCTTCAGATTAATATTCGAATACATTATGACACACTCATCAACTTGATTTTCTTTTATGTTTTGAAACAAACCAGTTTTTTGAGTTGACGAGTTTTTGATATCATCTATCTTTGCTTTACATTTTTTGGAAACATGGCCCGGTTCACCACACTTGAAACATAAACGAGAGTCCAAAGATTTTGGTGGTGAAGCACAGGTCTTATTTGGTAGCAAAGATCGATGAATATCATTTTTGGGTTTCTCAAATGTTACCGTCTTTGGAATTTCATGTTTTAAACCCTTTTTGGTCTTATAGAATTCAAGATTTGTTGAATTCGAAGAATTCTCCAAACCTGATGATTTTACAAATGTGATAGGTTTAAACACATCATTTCTTGGTTTTTCTTGAACATTAACAGATTTAGATTGATAGAATTTTTGTTCAAGTTCGGTAACCTTTGAAGTGTCATCCTGATATACACTTTCAATCATTTCGGGTTTAAGAAGGTTCAATGGAACTTCCTTGTCCGAAAAAACTTTTGATAAACCCTTTAACTTAAATACTTTCCCATTCGAAGAAACAGACTGAGGATTGACAAATTTCATCAATTCCTCATCAGTTACAGTCGGTTTATCTGACTTCTTTGATTTAGGAATTACATTAGACTTTTTCACTTAACCTCCCGACGACTTTGAGCCATAAACTACTTGCTCAAAATCTTCAGGTTCACACAGATTGTGATTGTCAATAGGTATATTCTTGTTTTTGACAATCTCATCTGGTTCAGTCAACTCCTCGATTGAACCATCCAATTCATTTTTAGTAAAGACAGCTTTACTTTTGATATGAATCGGTTCTCGAGTAGTTTTAGTTATATCAACGTTCTCAGAATTAACAGTACGCATATCTGAGCATTTTTCCACATCTGGAATGCTACTGTAACCTTCCTTAAAAAGAGGAGGAATTTTGACATATCCTAACCCTGCTTTTCCATTTTTCTTATGAGCATGGTTTACTTCAATGATTTCATTTAAAAGAAACCAGGAATCTCAAAATTTTCCAAGTTTGTTTTTAAGTTCCATGACTTCGTTTTCGAGTTTTGAAATACAGGTTCGGAGTCGAAGAATCTCCTGAAAATGTTGACCAACAACAATAATCTTACACTGAATCTCAGCTTTAAGATCATGATTGCTCTTAGACAGATTTTGAATTTTAAGAGTTGACTGTTCTAGTAATTTTGATTTCTGTTTGTAGCATTCATTGATCATAAAGTGATCCTTTGTGAGAGTAGTGTTCTGATTTAAAGCAGTTTCAAGTTTGGCTTTGAGTACAGCACATTCAGCACACTCAATCATTTTAGTTGAAGATTCAGATACATTAATTTGAGGTTTAGGACATACCTCATCAATCTTAGCCATACACGCATATGATTCAACTTAATCAGGAATTGATTCGGTTTGAGATGACGAACTTTTATTAGTATCAGTTTCAGAGTCAGATGAATCACTTTCCTCAGATACATTATCACTGCTAGCATCTTCGAATTTCTCTAGTGGTTCAGCAATAGCCATATTAGCTTGGTTTCCCAACAAACATTGAGACCAATCAATAGCTTCATTAACCACCAGAGCTTGAGTAGCAGTAGACTTATCTTGTTCACCACCAGATGAAGTTGTTTTACTCTTATCCCCAACAGATGAATTCTTTCCTGAAGATCTATTTGAATTGTGTGGCCCAGAATATTCTTTTCTTGTTTTATCACATTCTTTGGCAAAATGGCTAAAGTCCCCGTAATTGTAACATTTTACCTTCAGTTTATCGAATCCAACCCTTTTATTCAAAGTAGGAAAATCTTTCCCAGTTTGCTGCATAAATCTCTTGACATTTCTAACAATCATAGCCATGTTCCACTTGAGATCCATTAACTCAAGATCATCCGGGTCGATTTGATCATAGTCTTCATCTGTTAGTTCACTCGTGGCTATCTTGCTTCCAACAAGCTGTTCATATGAAGTCATGAAAGCGCACAAGAATGCAAACTGTTGTTCAGCCTCTTAAAGATTTACTTTAGGCAGACTTAAAGTTGGAGCATTTGTGCTTGCATTGGCTCCATTTTCCATAAAGCATACATTAGGAGGACAGTTTACATTAGGAGTTTCTTCTTGAGCTTGGACAAAGAAGGCATTGATTGGAACAGAACTTGAAGAATGATTAGCTGGCATGGCTCCTCCATAGATTGAAGGATTCTGGTTTTATGAATGCTGGTTCTGGTTTTCCTTCAACGAATTTTGACATTTAATATCAAATTCCCTTTCCTCGATCTTTTTGATGAATTGTACAGCTGTAAGCTCGGTGTTTCGAAAGAAACCGTTTTCTTTCAATACAAACAGGAAATTCGAATATGAAGGAGGCAAGGCATTCTTCAGTGTATCAATCTTATCTGTTTCAGTTGGCTCAAGATTGACACTGGACATCTCCTCAATCAGATGACTAAATCTATTAATCATTTCTTCAACAGTATCATTTTTCATCAAAATTAAATTTCTAAATTGAAATTTTACTAGAGTCTTCTTACTCTCGAGAGTATTCCCCAAACTTCTTGTTTTCAAAGTTGTGAACAATGAAGCATAGTTCTTGATAGTGCTATATTGATGAAAGATTTGTTCAGGTAATGCCATAGTGAGAGTTGAATAAGCTTTAGTCTAACTCTCAAAATCTTTCAACTATTGAGTTTCATAATTCTTGAATTCCTTAGGAGTCCAACCCATGTTGTCACTTCCTACTAGAGGTGCCGCATACACATCATCGAGAAATCGTACGCTACATGGATGAACTGATCCCAAGTGAGAACGGATCCTCGGTTCCTAACGAGCAAAGTCTGAAAGTTTTAACAATTTGGGACATTTGTTGTGACTGCCAATTTCATTATCCATGGTCAGCATCTGCTGCATTAAAGCGTTCTGAGATGCTAATGCATAGTAAGAAATGTTTTGCGACGCCATGAGTAGAAAATTGTTAAACTTCAAAGACCAAACTTGTCAATGCTTAAACTTATGGTTTTACTGTTCACACGAATGGAGGAACAGTGACGAATGAGAATTGTAACTTTTAATGAATGAATGATATTCGTTAAATGATTCAGGTGAATGTGACTGGGTAACGAATGAAGTGATATTCGTTATAAGCTGTAACGAATATGAATAACGAATGAGAATAATGTGAGGTATAACGAATGTGTATGGCGAATGTGTATCACGAATGTAGAATGAATAGCGAATGGGATTAACGAATCAGATTTAAATGAATAGGAATGACGAATGAGATTAGCGAATGAGTTTAACGAATTGTAAGGCACCAAACCCTGGGAACCCCACAGTTGGTAATCATTCAAAACACTCGTAAAAATAATTAAACTTAAAAACAATTCTCTTCATTAAAATAAGCATCACAGAGTATAATTCGGCGGAAAACGTAAATAAGTAAATGAGTTCCCAAAACTCGGGAATTTTGCCCAAAATCAACATAATTACCTTTAAATAAAAACTTTTAAAAATAAATGTTTAATAATAAAATCTTCAATTCCCGTATGCCCTTCACCGTCCAAGTAGCTTGGTGCACGTCCAAGCGATAAGGCATCCTCTTCCTAACCTAAAACTCACACTAACATGCACACAAAGTCAGCTTAAGCTGAGTTAGTTCAAGTTTTAAATAAGTAACAAAAGTCTTAATAATCATTCCAACGGTTTTAAAACGGTAAACGAAAATACATCGGTTAGGTCACCACATTCAATAAATAGTCATCCTTACGTATGAGCATCTATATATGTGCATTCCTATATATATCATTATATATATATAACATTCAATAATAACATTCAGGGCCGAGAAAACGTACAACCCAAACACGTAACATTCGGCCCATGCAAACACAAAGTAGGCATACACAACATTCAGTAATCGAGACGACTATAACATTCGCCAAATATTGGCCATTCTAATATATATATATATATATATATATATATTCATACACACATTCTATAACATTCCAAGGCCTACCAATACTAGCAAGCCTATGCAAAATAATTTAAAACATTTCATCAAGTGAGAAAACACTTAGGTGTGCATGCTAGCCCAAAACTTCAAAAGAGTTAAACGGGGCATTAAGAACTCACCTGAAATCAATCGAACACGTGCAATGAGCTAGGAAATCCCTAAGTGCACAATCACAAGCAAGGGCTTGTAAATTATACACAACGTGTTACTAAACTAGACCGTAAGAACACTCTTGCCTAATGGGCCGTTCAAGCCCAACACTTTGGCCCAAGGCCCAACAACTTAGCCCAAGGCCCAAAACTTGGCCCAAGGCCCAACACTTTACCTCAGACCCTAAGACCTTTCAATAACCAAATCCACCCTACGATTAAGGTCGGGGCTAACCATGATGCACAACTCGCCCGTCGGTAATCAAATCGAGTTGAATACGCGCGCAATAAACCTTAAAACCAATTGTTAAACTAGTCAGCCACAATTGGACCAAATTCCCATTTTAATCTTTTCATTCATCATAATTAGGTCACCCGAGTTGATAGGGTTGACGGTTCCTTTTTACAACTCTCAATTTAACATTTAAACGAAAATTCGCGCACCGCCGACTCAATTAACCAAGCACAAACCAAAACAGCCCCGAGCATCAAAAAAATAATTTTCCCACAGCCCTTAGACTCCCCTTGGGCCATGCAAACTGAATCGGTTGGTCATCCAACCGATTAACGCATCAAACTCAACAATTTACAATTCTACACCCGATAAATCCTTGTTTTCGAACTAAAATCGATTGACCGACCTAAACACCTCCAATGGCTACGAAATTTTATATGATGTAAGTGCTACACCTGGGGATCTTTCTACACCGGAAACTCTAATTTTTATCAACGGGAAGTGGGTCAATTACACCTTGGCCTAAAATCTGTCCAACGAAAAGTTTCGTCAAAATTGAGCATCAAAACGATTAGGGGTGAACAAAAAGAGTGTTGGGGATTGTAGTACATACCTTGAACTACTTCTAAGAGCTTGGAATTGATCAAAAAGTCGAAGCAAGGAAGGGAGGGGGGCTGGTCTCTTGGCAGATCGGACAACAGCTGCAAATAGGGTTTAGGGTTTTTTGATTAATGTTATATTATAAAACATTTTCATTCTAGCCCCCGGAATTTAATAATAATGCAACTTGGAAGAAATGTTAAGCGATTAGACGTACCGGGATGATGTAAAGACGTCCGAGAAACGCCAGATAAATCCCGAGAATTATACATACTCTATAAGCTTTAATTCTTGAAACCGAAATTAACGGGCGTTACAAGTCCACCCCTTTACAATGGGATTCGTCCCCGAATCCCGATGCGACAGGAACAACTGCGGATAATGCTTCATCATCTCGTCTTCGGACTCCTAAGTGGCCTGGGAACCTCTACGGTGTTTCCACTGCACCTTCACCTGTCTAACCACCTTATTCCTCAAACGCCTCTCCTGACGGTCAAGAATAGCTATCGGTTGTTCAACGTAGTTCAGCTTACTATCGAGTTCAATATCATCGAGAAGTACACGGGCCTCTTCATCCGCTAAGCATTTCCTCAGATGGGACATGTGAAAAGTAGGATGAATCCCCGTGAGCTCCTCGGGCAATTCCAGCTTATATGCTACCTCACCGACTCGAGCCAATATACGGAACGGGCCAATAAACCTCAGACTAAGCTTCCCCCTCTTACGAAAACGAATAATGCCCTTCCAAGGAGAAACTTTTAACATAATCCGATCCCCATCCTCAAACACAATAGGCCTTCGCCTTTTATCTGCATAAGACTTCTGACGATCCTGTGTGGCCTTCATAAATGCTTTAATCTTGTCGAGTTTCTCAGTCGTAGCCTCGACCACACTACCCAACTGCTTCTGACCAATGGAACCCCAACAGACTGGAGTCCTACACCTCCTACCATACAACATATCAAACGGTGGCATCCCAATCATGGCGTGATAACCGTCATTATACGAGAACTCTACCAACGGTAACTAACGGTCCCAACTACCACCAAAGTCGATAACACAAGCCCGCAGCATATCCTCGAGAGTCTGAATGGTCCTCTCGGACTGACCATCCGTCTGCGGGTGAAAAGCAGTACTGATGAGGAGTTTGGTGCCCATCTCCTCGTGAAACCTTTTCCAAAACCTGGAGGTGAAACGCGTATCCCTATCCGAAACAATAGATACCGGAACCCCGTCCCTAGATACGATCTCACGAATAAACACATCGGCCAGCTGCTCATAATTAAAAGTCTCTCGAATCGGCAAGAAGTGAGCGCTCTTGGTCAATCTATCCACGATTACCCAAATGGTGTCATAATTACCCCTAGGAGTACGAGGCAGTTTAGTCACGAAATCCATAGTAAGATGCTACCATTTCCACTCAGGTATTTCCAACGGCTGAAGTTTCCCAAACGGCTTCTGATGCTTGGCCTTAACTTGTAGACACGTCAAACACTTACTCACGTACTGAGCCACCTCAAATTTCATCGCATGCCACCAATAATTTTTCTTCAAGTCTTGGTACATCTTGGTCGCGCCCGGGTGAATAGAATAGCGCGACTTATGTGCCTTATCCAAAATTTTATCTCTGTCCCCCATACTTTGGTACCCATAAACGACCATCCTTATACTTCACCCCGTCACCGACGTCTTCCAACAATTTCTCCTGACCCCAAACACGTTCTGACATAATCCATTCCACCTGCAAGGCCTCATTATGAACGCTGGCTATTTGCTTCAAAATATCGGGTTTAAGGATGAGCTGGTAAGATTTTACACGAATCGGCTTCGGTCTCTCCTTCCGGCTCAACGCGTCAGCCACCACATTGGCCTTACCTGGGTGGTACATAATCTCCAAATCATAATCCTTAATCAACTCCAACCATCGACGCTGACGCATATTCAGTTACTTTTGTTCAAAGGAATATTTTAAACTCTTATGATCGGTATAGATAACACAGGGAACACCGTACAAATAATGCCGCCACAACTTAAGCGGAAACACAACGGCCGCAAGCTCCAAATCGTGGGTAGGATAATTCGCCTCGTGAGGCTTCAACTGCCGTGAGGCATAAGCGATGACTCGACCTCGCTGCATCAAAACACACCCAAGCCCCTGATAAGAGGCATCAGAATACACTACCAAATCATCGGTGCCATCAGGTAAAGCTAAAATCGGTGCATGCGTCAACCTGTTCTTCAGCTCGAGAAAAGCCTCCTCCTGCTCAGTACCCCAGACAAACTTAACACTCTTCTTAGTCAACCTTGTCAGCGAAGAAGCAATTTTCAAAAATTCGGGAATAAAGCGGCGGTAATACCCCGCCAAACCCAGAAAGCTACGAATTTCAAATGGAGACTTAGGAGACTCCCATTCATTCACGGCTTCTACCTTTGCAGTGTCAACCAGAATACTAGTCGGGTTAATAACATGACCCAAGAATTGAACCTCACGCAACCAGAAGGAACACTTAGAAAATTTCGCATACAGTTTGTTCTTTCACACAGCCTCCAACACTTCCACGAGATGACCGGCGTGATCGGATTCATTTTGGGAATAAACCAGGATGTCATCGATGAATATAATAACTGAACGGTCGAGCATCGGCCTGCACACCCGGTTCATGAGATCCATGAACGCGGCCGGTGCGTTGGTCAAACTGGAAGACATCACGAGGAACTCGTAATGTCCATAACGAGTGCGGAAAGCGGTCTTAGGAATATATTCCTCCCAAATTTTTAACTGATGATACCCGGACCTAAGGTCAATCTTCGAGAACCAACTAGCTCCTTGGAGCTGATCAAATAAGTCGTCGATCCTCGGGAGCGGGTACCGATTTTTAGCAGTGAGCTTATTCAACTCAAGGTAGTCAATGCACATTCGCATGCTACCGTACTTTTTCTTAACGAACAAGACCGGAGCACCCCAAGGCGAGATGCTCGGTTGAATAAAGCCCTTATCGAGCAAGTCTTCCAACTGAGCCATGAGTTCCTTCATTTCGTTCGGCGCTAGGCGGTAGGGAGCTCGGCCAACGGGTTTGGCGCCCGGTACAAGGTCTATCTGGAACTCGACTTCGCGATCCAGCGGCATATTTGACAAATCATCTGGAAATACATCCGGGAAATCCCGAACAATAGGAACATCACCGACGGTAGCCACCTCGGTATTCACATTCATAGCATACGCCAGATACGCCCCGCACCCCCGCTGCATCAACTTTCCTGCCTTAAGCATGGATATAATATGTGGCGTCGTAACATTCCGATCACCGAAGACCGTAATTTGAGTCCCATCCGGGGCCCTTAGACGAACGAGTTTCTGACCACAAATGATTTGAGCATCAACATTCGCAAGCCAATCCATCCTGAGCACCACATCGAAACAACCAAGCGGCATCAAATACAATCTTTGCGGAAATCTATACCCAGACAACTCGATGGAACAACCCTGAATAGCCCTAGACACGGACACGTATTTTCCTACAGCGACCTCAACCTCAAACACATCGACTACGCGCTCGGGTGATTTATTCAACGAGGAACAGAAAGCGGTAGACTCAAAACTCCTACTGGCGCCCGAATCAAATAAAACTGACGCCTGTAACTCATCAAGCAGAAAAGTACTTGGGACGATATTATACTACTGCTTAGCTACACGGTCAACACATACGATTTCAAAGGAACAAGAAATTATAACGGTGGAATGAAAGCTAAATAAGGAAAAGTACCTGAAATGACATCCGCATCCTCTTTTGCTTCCTTCTTGGAGATGTTGAAGGCCCTTGCCCTGGCCTTCGGCTTCTCTTCCATCTTCTCTTTTGAGGAAGTCCCTTGACCGAAACCCCCCCCTACCTTACTGGTAGGACAGTTTGATAACAAGTGACCGGAACCCCTACAGCGGAAACAAGTCAGTGTCGGACACTTGTAATGGGGTGCCCAACCTTATCGCAATGAAAACAGGTGCCGGACCCACACTTACACTCCCCCTTGTGTAGTTTGCCGCACTTCTTGCAATTACCGAAAGCCGCATCCCTCCTAAACTCAGAAGTTTTAGACTTCACCCTTTTTCCAGACGAACTAAAATTGTTTCCCCAGGCCGCTTACCATACGAATTAGTGTTCCAAGTCTTCCTAGCCTCGGTCGGCGGTAACTTCTCCCTCTGATCATACAATGTACCCGCCAAGGTAACCAACGAGTGAAAGGAGTTCATGTCGGTGGTCACCACACCCCTAAGAATATCCACCGGGAGGCCCTTCACATACCTCTTAATCCTTTTTGCCTCAGGGGTAACCAGATCGGGACATAAGCGAGCCATCTTGTTGAACTTTGTGGTGTATTCCCGATGTGTCATACTGCCCGCCTCCAAGGTCAAGAATTCCTGTTCAATATTATCCAATTCGTGCGGAGGACAGAACTGTTCGAGAACCAACTTCTTCAATTTATCCCATGTCATCCTCCTAATCGATCGATCACCCATAGCCTGCACCAGATTATCCCACCAACATAATGCCTCGGAACGAAACGAGGCGGTAGCATAAGTGACCATGTCCTCCCCCTTGCACTTACTAACCCTCAGAACGGCCTCTATCTCTCTCACCCACTGATGCGCTGCGAAAGCGTCTTTAGTACCATCGAAGGAAGGGGAGTCGCACTTCTTAAAGTCACCATACGAGCAACCCCGGGTCGATACACTAACAGTCCGCACCTCATCTTCATCCCCACTCGGCACATACACTTCCTCTTCCTCTTCGACCTGCACCTCCTTACTCTTCCTTCCCCTATCCGAACCCTTACTAACCAGTGACTCCTCCATGGCCCTGACTGCCTCAGCAACGATCTCTGGAATGGCCCTTTGGAGCACCTGGTAAACCTCATCCGCGATAGCCGCGAGCAAAGCAGGATCTAAGGCGGGTTTATCCCCCTTCTCAAGAATCGGGGTCTCCGTCCGCTGGGGAGTAGGAATCTCACTCTCGGCTTCGGCACGTGGCTTACGACCACGGCCGCGAACACTAGGACCACCTCTCTTAGTAGCTCGAGTATTAACCATGACTTATCCCTACAAAGACAGAATTTTAACTCGGTCAAGTACAAGTGGTAATTAGAACATGTAGGGTAATGATAAACAGCTAATGACGTTGGTCAAGTGTAATTAGTCATTTACTTTACTCGCCCGTCCTAACAACCCCCGCCCCTAACCTCGTTAGCCTTCTATCTAACACTTAAACAGTTAATCACATACCGGAAACTTTTAAATTTAAAGAAATGACTAAATAATTAAAAGTTACCTCTTAGCATGCAGCTACTCGCGGTGGGCATACTAGTCTCTTTTCTTACAGTTCGAGTCCAAGCATTAGGGGATGCTCGGATCCCTCGAACCAAGGTTCGGATACCAACTTGTAAGGCCCCGAACCCCGGGAACCCCACAATTGGTAATCATTCAAAACAATCGTAAAAATAATTAAACTTAAAAACAATTCTCTTCATTAAAATAAGCATCACAGAATATAATTCGGCGGAAAACGTAAATAAGTAAATGAGTTCCCAAAACCCGGGAATTTTTCCCAAAATCAACATAATTACCATTAAATAAAAACTTTAAAAAATAAATGTTTAATAATAAAATCTTCAATTCTCGTATGCCCTTCACCGTCCAAGTAGCTTCGTGCACGTCCAAGCGATAAGGCATCCTCTTCCTAACCTAAAACTCACACTAACATGCACACAAAGTCAGCTTAAGCTGAGTGAGTTCAAGTTTTAAATAAGTAACAAAAGTCTTAATAATCATTCCAACGGTTTTAAAACGGTAAACGAAAATACATCGGTTAGGTCACCACATTCAATAAATAGTCATCCTTACGTATGAGCATCTATATACGTGCATTCCTATATATATATATATATATATATATATATATATATATATATATATATGACATTCAATAATAACATTCAGGGCCGAGAAAACGTACAACCAAACACGTAACATTCGGCGCATGCAAACACAAAGTAGGCATATACAACATTCAGTAATCGAGACGACTACAACATTGGCCAAATATTGGCCATTCTAATATATATATATATATATATATATTCATACACACATTCTATAACATTCCAAGGCCTACCAATACTAGCAAGCCTATGCAAAATAATTTAAAACATCTCATCAAGTGAGAAAACACTTAGGTGTGCATGCTAGCCCAAACTTAAAAAGAGTTAAACGGGGCATTAAGAACTCACTTGAAATCAATCGAACACCTGCAACGAGCTAGGAAATCCCTAAGTGCACAATCACAACCAAGGGCCTGTAAATTATACACAATGTGTTACTAAACTAGACCGTAAGAACACTCATGCCTAAAGGGCTGTTCAAGCCTAACACTTTGGCCCAAGGCCCAACAACTTAGCCCAAGACCCAACACTTGGCCCAAGGCCCAACACTTTACCTCAGCCCCTAAGACCTTTCAATTAACCAAATCCACCCTACGATTAAGGTTGGGGCTAACCATGATGCACAACTCGCCCGTCATTAATCAAATCGAGTCGAATACGCGCGTAATAAACCTTAAAACCAATTGTTAAATGAGTCAGTCCCAAATGGACCAAATCCCATTTTAATCTTTTCATTCATCATTAATTAGGTCACTCTTGTTGATAGGGTTGACGGTTCCTTTTTACAACTCTCAATTTAACATTTAAATGAAAATACGCGCACCGCCGACTCGATTGACCAAGCACCAACCAAAACAGCCCCGAGCATCAGAAAAATAATATTCCCACAGCCCTTAGACTCCCCTAGGGCCATGCAAACTGATTCGGTTGGTCATCCAACCGATTAACGCATCAAACTCAACAATTTACAATTCTACACCCGATAAATCCTAGTTTTCGAACTAAAATCGATTGACCGACCTAAACACCTCCAATGGACACAAAATTTTAATATGATGTAAATGCCATACCTGGGGATCTTTCTACACCATAAACTCTAATTTTTATCCACGAGAAGTGGGTCAATTACACCTTGGCCGAAAATCTGTCCAACGAAAAGTTTCGGCAAAATTGAGCATCAAAACGATTAGGGGTGAACAAAAAGAGTGTTGGGGATTGTAGTACATACCTTGAACTACTTCTAGGAACTTGGAATTGATCAAAAAGTCGAAGCAAGGAAGGGAGGTGGGCTGGTCTCTTGGCCGATCGGACAGCAGCTGCAAATAGGGTTTTGGGTTTTTTGATTAATGTTATATTATAAAACATTTTCATTCTAGCCCCCAGAATTTAATAATAATGCAACTTGGAAGAAATGTTAAGCGATTAGACGTACCGGGATGACGTAAAGGCTTCCGAGAAACGTCGGATATATCCCGAGAATTATACATACTCTAAAAGCTTTAATTCTTGAAACCGGAATTAACGAGCGTTACACGAATGATCAGTTATTGGATTAACGAATCAGAATTCATCATTTAACGAATATGAATTCATCAGTTAACGAATGAGAATTCATATCTTCAAACTTTTAAAACCTTAGATCTCCGTCTAAACTAGTCCGAAATTCCTGAAATCTATATCAATCGACTTGTAAACCAATTCCGAACCTTACAAAGCTTGTCCGTAATCACAAACAACCACTAAACCAATCAATTTCACAATATGTATTAACCAAACCCATCCGAATTCAAATCAGACTAACCACAACTCAATTCAAACTCAATTTAATCTCAAATCTCTATTTCTTAGTCACTAATACCTAAATTATAGTTCGATACACTTAAATCAGTTCAATTATCAATGAAATATGAGTCTCTGTTTCTATACGAATCGATTAAACTTCAATTCCGATTAATTCATCATGAATTGAATCCAATACATGATGAGTTATACGAATTGAATCCAAAGATCAGATCACTGGCTCTGATACCACTTTGAAAGAGCTCGATCGGATCTAGATCTTGTGATTACATCAATGAATACGATTAGGCTAGGATTACGTTAGTGTGTGTAATGTGTGGGTTTAGTGTGTATTTGGACAGAGTAACGAGAGGGAAATCAGAGAAAGTAAGAACTTGTTACATTAGAATAACTAACAGGGGTATATATAGGAGATGACCTCATTCGTTAAGTTAGACATAACGAATGAGTCATTCGTTACACTTACTTAACGAATAAACAACCTTATTCGTTAATACTTTATTGATAGCGAATAGCCCGCTTTCGTTATGTTCCATTCGTTAATCTTGGTTAACAAAAGTGACTTACATTAGGACGAATGTGACACATTCGTTACGGAGTAACGAATGTGCTTTACATTTAGGCATAATTACATTAATAACCCCTATACTATTAAACTATTACATTATCAATCAATAAAGACCGAGATCGACAAAACATGTATCAACACAATGAAATAAATTGTTTTATGTTAAGCTAGGTCCAATCATGCAATCCTATATCTTGCATCAATTAATCTTCAACAAACAAATTTCCAATACCTGAAAAACATGCGAGAGTGTCAACTAAAAGTAGTTGGTGAGAACATAGGTTTTAATAAAATAAATTTTAAGTTGAAAGCATTCCACATGAGTTAAGTTACCTGTATACTTTGTGATTACAACCCAATCTCTGACACGTTTACCAATTCGTCTAATCCATGATTAGACTATTATGTTTAATGTTTAATGATCGTCGGTTTCTGAACACACAGGCCTCTACTAAAAGCCTGCGTGGGAAGGTCGGGCCAATAGATCTATTATCATAACGAACACACAGGCCTCTACTAAAAGTTAATGGTTGTCAACGCGAATATATATACACTTGTAATGATCACACATAACGAATATTATAAAATAAATCTTAAATAAAATAGCATTTGAAACAAATTGATTATGCATGTTTTCCATCATAAAGTATAAAATGTTTAAAAGCATGTAAAAGAGGCTATGAACTAACCTTTGTTGTTATGAATTAAGAATTGCAACACTTTGGTTTAGAGCCCTAATAATCAATAAAGTTGTTATTAGGATATTACTTTATTTCGGTGTAATAAAATATCCGACCTTAGGTTCCCAGGAATAGGGAAGTGGGTCCATTCACGCTTGGACACGCCACTTGGTTTTTCCTAAGGCCGTAGTCTTGGTGATAGAACCCTTATTGAATATCTATAGACTTGGTGTTTGACTGGAAGTGCAATTGGATTTTTAGGGTTTCAAGTGATAACTTTATGGTTTAGAGTTTTAGATTAACTTTTCAAGAAAAACATAGGTTGATTGTTGTTGAAGACACAAATTTTTAAAAATCGTAAACCTTTGATTTAGATCATGAAATTTTATATGTCGTAAGAGTATGAGTTTTGTACCTTATATAGTTTTTATAAGATTTAAATATTTTATTAAAAAATAGAAAATTCGTAGAGTACCGACGGGTCTGATTCGGAGTTAATTTAGTTGAGAAATAATAAAAATTGATACTTTAACTAAATTAAGGCGATTCCAATTGGATAATTTTTCTAATTCACAGTTCTACAACATATCCAAAAATTGGGTTATAATTCGTAAACATGGGTGACTTATGTCATTCGTTTTGAGACCAAAGCTTGTTGTCAGGAATTTTAGCAAGACCCTTTGTTAAAGAAAAATAGTAAAAACATTTTTAAATTGTATTAAATTTTACACCAAAAATTACAGAGATACTAGACACATAAAAAACTAATTTAGGCTTTTAAAATTCATGATTTGGATATATTATGACTTAGATCTAAGCATTGAAATAAAATGTTTTTCTGCAGAATGAAAGAACAAAACTTTAAACGAACATCAAAACTTACCAGGAAGGAAACGAGTTGTGAATCTTTGAGAGGATGAGGATCACGACTTTGCAACCTTGGGGCTTTGGAATATGCAGGTTTGGAATGAATTTTGAGGGTGCTAGGGAGTTCTATTTATAGGGGTGTTTAGATAAGAGATTAGGATGAATTTATATAATCTGACTAGGTTTTGAATTCAAAATTTGATAAGGTAAATCTTAGAGATCAAGAATAAAATATTCTAGAAGATAACTTTTGATTTAAGTTAAATTAATAATGATAAAATTTTAATGTTACATGTTATAAATTATTAATCTATGCATTCCCGGTTAAACGTGTCAAATTAACGATTAAGCATGTATATGATTAAATGAATATAGAATTACGTAATTGTACATATAATAATAATATTACTAACTAGAAATAAATAATATATGATTCTATAATAATATAGATGGTGAACTAATACACGAACTTTATTAAATACGAGTAAAAAAAATTGCGATTTCATGCATGGAAATGCATAGATGTTATAGCGGGTGTCTCTCGCGGGTATTATGAATGATGTGTGGTTACTCCCCCACGGTAACTGTTGACAGTCAGCGGATTTCTTTTGCAGGTGCTATTGATGGCCAGCGGAGTATCTTTTCTTTGTTTTTGGTTCTTTCTACTACACTACATCTATAAGCCCCCTAGTCCATTATTTCTTTCACTATGTATTTCTACGGACGAAATTTTGGACTTAGGTTCCTGTGGATTGGATTATTATTGTTGGTGTTTTATTTCAAGGGTTTAAGATAGGCTTCGAAGGTGGATGTGACGGGTTTGGATGAGTCAGTATGATGATTTGACGTTTTGCAGGACTAAAGGCTGTTTAAAAACCGTTCCCTCTTGCTTTTTGCTTTTCCGCCTGACGTTTCACCCATCCATTGGACCTCCCTTTCTTTCTCTTTGTAACTTAATTGTGATTTGTATAAATAGGAGGCATCTGACTGTATTTCTCTTTTGTTCATCTTCTCTGGCCATTAACTTTCTTTGACTTTTCTTCTCTGGCCATTCTTCCTTCTTTTATTCTTTGCTGTAAATTCGATTTTTCATCATAGCTCGTTGCGACAAATCACTTTCCAAATTCCTTATGGCTGGTGGTGAAAGAAAAAACCCTTCTCCTACTGTAGATCTTATTATTGGTGAACTGGAAAGAGAAAGATTTCTTGGATATTTTCAATGATTATAGTTTGGCACCAAAGTGGGAGCCTGAACTACCAGCCACCGGTCTACTGCTAATATGCTCCTAAAGGGGAAGATGGCTTTGTATGGCAAGTTATTTACTACCGGCAATTTCCGTTTGTCTGTTATCAAGTTCTTAGGGAACTTCTTGATGTTGAACAGAATACACATATCTCATATGCATCCTTTCGGTTTAATGAGGGTCCGCCACTTTGAGTTTTGCTACAGGTCCCAAGGTATTGTTCTGACGGTTGATAAGTTCTTCGTCTTTTACAAGTTACAGGGACACGGGTGTTGGTACAATTGTATTTATACTAGCAAGGGTTTGATAGGGACTGAGCCCCCCCCCCCCCCGGCAGTACTCGTGATTGGAGAATCAAGTTCTTTTGGATTCGGGATTATGTTATTCCGATCCGGATATGTTCCCGTTCTTTGAATGAGAAGTTCCCGACCTTTAGGTTTCTTGTTTTAGGACTTTAGCTCGCATGTTGAGCCCTATGTGTATAATATCAGAGTTTGCGCTTGTGCGCGTAGGGATGAGACGCTTGTGGCCATTTCGTGACCAATATCCATATTACGCAAAAGAAGATGAATGTAAGTATAGCACTCTGGTATTTTCATAACTGCTTGATTGCTATTTCAGCGGAAGGGACCGCTTTATATACATGTAGATGATATTCTAGGCAGAATGAAACGCTGCCAGCGTGACCCAAAGGTGCTTCCCGTTTTGGAAAAAACCCGCGATAACTTCCTGTTCCATACTGCTCCTTGCGCTGAGCCCGTTGTTATTGAAACTTTCTTTGCCACTAGTGAGTATGATGTGTTGTAAAACACACGTATTTTCTGCACCTTTTATCTACATTATTATATTATATTTTATGTATTTTAGCTTGTTTTATATAGGTTTTACATATTAATCTCTATCTTGAAGGTTTTGGGTTAAAGAATGAAGAAACCAGACTTTTCGATGAGCTTACGGGTCTTTTACGCATACATTTTCAAGACAAAGCTCAAGGCCCGGCCCGGTTACATATTGGAAAAGCCCAAGATACCATTATATTATAATATATAAAAAAGAAAAAAACCCTAAGGCTGCATAGCAGCTCTGATCGCAGCTACAGCAGGGAATAAAGAAGAGAAAAAAGTTTTACAAGGCTAGGGTTCGGACTTGTGGCGGCTAGGGAAGGAAGAAGAAGCAAGAACCAAGTGTCGGGATTGATTTCCCATCAGTTTACATCAGCCAAGAGCAGCCCCGAACATCATATATCCTATCGTTCACCCCATTGTTCAACACTTTGATTTTCTTGTTCAATTGATTAGTAGTTTTACAATTGCTTGAGATATTGACTTGTTTATGATATTTGTTGATCATTGAATGTTTGAATTGATGTTTGAGATGAGTTTTAAGATGTTTTTATTGAGTATTTGCTGCTGTCCAAATATGATTAGAGGCTAATCTTGTTAGTTTTACCCAGGAATGATGATTATTGTTAGTGTTTGATGAGTTTGTTGGATTCTTTGATTGATAGACTTGATTTGTTAATGTAAAGTTTGATTTAGACATGAAATTGGTTTTTTTTAAGGGCTGGAAATTTTAGTAATTCATTGCATAAACTCCTTGCGTTGGTTGATTAGTTTTGTATTGATTGATCGGTGCTTGTTTGATTCTAGACTTTGTGTTTAGGGTTTGTTTGCGGTAGGAACAACCGTAGGGTTTTGTTGGATGATATATTTGATTAAAGTACAGCGGTTAGGCACCTTCTTAGAGACCGAGAGGTGATAAGAAGTAGGGTCGTCTCATTACCTTTGCATGCTAGAATAAGAATTGCGCGAGAGCGAGTTTGTTTCTTGTCCGATTTAGGTGTTTTGAGCGATTAGTTGGTCTATTTTGGTTTAAGTTGAATTATTCCTCTATCCTTGGTTGTGTAGTATTCATTGCCATTAGGGTCGAGTGTTGGTGAAACTGAGAGGTGAGTCACCATTAGAACACATTAACGATTGTGTTCCCGGTTTGGTTGTTTTAGCCGATTTTGAGTAGTTTAGGCTTGTTGAGTGAGACCGAGAGGTAATCCAGTGAGCCCGAGCGATCCTTAGTCGTGTCATCTTTAGGGACCGGTGTCTAGATATCATTCAATCCATTAGCTTGTTAGGCCTACAATTTGATTTAGACCTAGGTAGACGTTTTTCCCCTTCCGAAGTTAACACAGTCAAGTTTTCTATTTTTGGTAACTTTTGTCAGTCAGTCTAGTTAATCCAGTTAAGTTATTAAAAATCAAAATCAATTAAAATATTATTCTTAGGTAGGTCTTGTCTAGGGTTAGTGATCTTTAGCGTCCTTACGTGTCATAGTGTTCGATACTTGGACTTCCTAGGTTTGTACTACTTGCGACCGATACACTTGCTGGTTGTGTGTGGTTTAGGATTTTCGTTTTATATTTAAAGTTTAGTTGTGAGGGTCATTCGTTCTTTTAGACGTATCCGACACACATCAAGTTTTTGGCGCCGTTGTCGGGGACACGGTTTTAGGCGTTTTGAGTGCAATCAGAGTTAGGACTTTCCTTTTGTGCTACTTGTAATTACTTTTGTTTTGTTTATTTGTTAAGATAGTTTGGCTTCTTTTATTGATTTGTGTAGTTGTATGCGACATACTCGATCTCGTGGACCACCCGACACTGAATCATTTCCCGAGCCTCAGAGAGAGTTTCGTGAGAGACGTCGCACCGTTTCACCATCATCTACTTCATCATCCGTTGGTAGTTTATCCTCTTCTCCTACGTTTTCCGACTTTGACGATAGGGATAGGATCATGGGCGACAATCCACCACCGAGGAGGACAGTCGCAGACCGGCCCTGACCGGGCAATGCTGGGGCGAGATCCAGCATCGCACCACCCGCCATTGGAGTTGAACTGGCAGATTCCGTCGAACATTCTGAATACCATTTCTCATTCTGCTCTGTTCCACGGGTTACTTCACGAAAACCCGCATCATCATCTCACATATATATCGCGCGTATCTGCGACACTTTTCATCTTGCCGGCGTATCCGAAGACGCCGTGAAATTCCGCGTTTTTCCGTTCTCGCTCATCGATAAAGCGCATCTGTGGCTCGAGTCCCTCCCACAGGGCTCCATAGCTACTTGGGCTTCCATGCAGACCCAATTTCTTGAGAAATACGATCCTCCGGCTGAGTCCACTCGTCTGCGTAATCAGATTCATTCTTTTCAGATGGAGGACACCGAGAGTTTCTATGAGGCATGGGAGCGTTTTAAGAATCTGTTAGCATTGTGCCTGAACCGCGGCTTGCAAGATTGGGCGGTTGTCGAGAAATTTTATAATGGAGTGACGTACGTGACGCAGAACATGCTTGACACAGCGGCTGGAGGAAATTTGCTGACGACGAAGGACCTGGATGAGTGCATCACTTTGTTTAACGGATTAGCTATGAGTGGATACCAGCGACCACCCGCCAAGGGTGGTAAGACCGTCGATGCCATATCACGCGGCATGCATTCGGTGGACACGAGCACCGCACTGACGGCACAGGTCGAGGCATTGGTGTAGATTGTGAAGGACTTGCAGACGAAGAGCAAGCTGTGCGAGATATGCAGAGGAGGGTATGATACCGTTCAGTGCCCAGTCAGTTCGCAGGAGGAGGCCGTAGACTTTATAGGAAATCCAAACCGAAATCCAAATTCTTTCAATTCTTAGAATTCGGGATGGAGAGGCAACCAGAATTCCAACTGGAGCGGCGGTAATCAGTCCAGTTTTCAGCAGCGTCAGAGTTTATTCCAGGATGCCGGTGAGGGAGCGAGCAGTGGGGAGAAGAAGCCCACTTTAGAGGAGATGATGGCGCAGCAGACGCAGATGTTGTCACAGCTCATGACATGAGAGGATTCCCGACATAAAGAGACACATGAGAAGTTTCGCGAGCACGAGCAGTTCGTGAGGAATCAGGGAGCATTGATTCAGAGTCTCGAGCGGCAGATGGGAGAGATAGCGAGTCGGTTGAACGAGATGCCCCAGGGTACGCTACCGAGTAACACCGAGCAAAACCCGAAGGGATTCGCAAAAGCTGTGACGACGAGGAGCGGTGTAGGGGCACGAGTTGAGCCCGTGATTCAGGAGATGTCTAGAGGGAGAGTAGTCGAGGAGCCTGCAGTAGTTGTAGAAGAGCTGGTGGATGAGGAAATTCAGATGGAGTCTCTGCCGGCCCAGGTACATCAGAGGAGCAGCCTAGGGAGTTCAGCAAAGGCCGAGAGACAGTAGCTATCGAGGGAGCCGCCGAGAGTCTACAAACCTAGAGTACCATACCCCGGGAGACTCCGTAGAGAAAGAGATAAGGATGAGAACTCCAAATTCCTTGATCTTTTGAAGCATCTTCACCTTAATATTCCATTCCTTGAGGCACTGACTTAGATGCCTAAACACGCGAAGTTCCTTAAGGATATTCTTTCGAATAAGGAGAAGTTAGCTGACGTAGCTTCCATCCCTTTGAGTGCTAGCTGTTCTGCTGTCTTACAGAGGAAGTTACCAGAGAAGATGGCCGATCCAGGGAGTTTCACGATTCCCTGCATCTTAGTGATGATACGGTTATTCATGAGCTGGCTGATTTTGGTGCCAGTATTAATCTCATGCCGTATTCCGTGTATCGCAAGCTGGGTTTAGGCGAACCGAGGCTTACCAGGATGAGTATCTAGCTTGCTGATCGTTCTGTGAAATACCTTCGAGGGGTGGTCGAGAACATGCTTGTTCATGTCGACAAGTTCATCTTCCCGGTGGACTTTGTCATTCTGGACATGAACGATGATGATAGTGTACCGCTTATTCTTGGCTGACCATTCCTTGCCACTGCATAGGCATTGATCGACGTCTGCGAGGGTAAGTTGATATTGAGAGTTGGGTATGAGAACGTCACCTTTGACGTTCGACAGTCACTTAAACACCCTAAATCTGCTGATGACTCCTTGTACTTTATCGATACCATCATGGAGCATGTTAGGGAGTTTTTCAGTGAGATCTATAGAGGATCTGCCTCCGACACTCAAATTCTCGATAGGGACATTCCGGAGATTGAGATGGTTGCCATGACTGATCAGTCAACGGAAGAGGACACCGAGTTACATACCCCTGAGTCTGAAGTGTTATCTGGGATTGTACGAGCCGACCGATGGACCGACCTTCCATCGAGAGTCCCCCTCCTTGCTTAGAGCTTAAGGATTTGCCCGCCCATTTGGAGTATGCGTTTTTGGACGAGGAGAGGAAGTTGCCGGTTATTATTGCATCTGCTTTGACGGAGGTCGAGAGAGAGAGATTGTTGAGGGTGCTGAGAGAGCACAAGGAGGCCATTGCATGAAATGTTATATACATCAAGGGTATCAACCCTTCGTTCTGTACTCATAAAATCCTCATGGAGGATAATTTTAGGACTGTCGTTCAGCTGCAGCGACGGCTTAATCTGAAGATGCAGGAGGTCATGAAGAAGGAGATCATCAAACTCCTTGATGCGGGGATCATTTTCCCCATTTCTGATAGTTCGTGGGTTAGTCCAGTCCAAGTGGTCCCTAAAAAGGGTGGCATGAATGTCTTCACCAATGAGAGGAACGAGCTCATTCCCACTAGGACTGTGATCGGTTGGAGAGTCTGCATTGATTACCGCAGACTGAATGATGCCACGAGGAAAGACCACTTTACTTTACCTTTCATTGAACAGATGCTGGAGCGTTTGGCAGGTCAGCAGTATTACTGCTTCTTGGATGGTTTCTCCGGGTACTTTCATATCCCGATTGCTCCCGACGACCAGGAAAAAACCACGTTTACCTACCCATATGGGACGTTTTCCTATAGACGAATGCCGTTCGAATTGTGTAACGCTCCAGCCACATTTCAAAGGTGCATGGTGACTATATTTCATGACATGATCGAGGACTCCATGGAGATGTTCATGGACGATTTTTCGGTGTTTAGGAGTTCTTTTGATCATTGTCTCTCCAACCTTGAGAGGATGTTGGCCCGATGCATTGACACCAACCTAGTCCTTAACTGGGAGTAGTGTCACTTCATGGTACGTGAGGGCATCGTTTTGGGGCATCGTATTTCGAGTGCGGGGATAGAGGTCGACCGAGCGAAGGTCGAGACCATTTCTAATCTTCCCCCGCCCACATCTGTGAGATCCATCCGGAGTTTCTTGGGTCACGCCGGGTTCTACCTTTGGTTCATTAAAGATTTTTCTAAGATCGCAATACCCATAACCAAACTTCTGGAGAAGGATGCCCCGTTTGTGTTTTCTGAGCAGTGTATTGAGGCATTTGATCTTTTGAAAGACAAACTCGTTAATGCCCCTATCATGATTGCTCCCGACTGGTCGCTTCCTTTTGAGTTGATGTGTGATGTGAGCGACTTCGCAGTCGGGGCAGTTCTTGAATAGCGGAAGGATAAGCACTTCCGTCTGATTTACTATGCTAGCCGGACATTGAATGGTGCACAGGAGAGTTACACCACCACCGAGAAAGAGCTTTTAGCTGTGGTGTTTGCATTTGATAAATTCAGGTCATATCTTGTTCAGTCCAAGACGATTGTGTACACGGATCATTCTGCCATTCGTTATCTCTTTAGAAAACAGGATGCTAAGCCACGCCTTATCCGATGGATCCTGTTGCTTCAAGAGTTTGATATCGAAATCCGTGATAAAAAGGGGGCCGAGAATGTGGCGGCCGATCATCTTTCGCGTCTTGAGGAAGCTGAGTTAGGAGAGCCGGGGGTTAGGATTAATGACCACTTTTCGACAAAGAGTCTCATGTTTGTTTCAGCTCAGGATGAGGGTTTTCCATGGTTTGCCGACATCGCGAACTATCTTGTGGACGGGTACTACCCAAAGATGTCTTACCAGCAAAAGAAGAAATTCTTTGCTGATGTTAAGTTTTACCTGTGGGACGACCCGTATCTCTTTCGTATAGGTGCTGACTAGTTGATCGGGAGGTGTGTTGACGTTAAGGAGGGATGGCAGATTCTGAGCCATTGTCATGTTGGACCGACAGGAGGCCACCACGGTGTGAGTTTGACGGCGAAGAAGGTTTTTGATTGTTGTTTTTATTGGCCTTCTATTTTTAAGGATGCGCACACGTTTGTTAGGAGTTGTGATCGTTGCTAGCGGGTCGGCAACATTTCTTCGCAAAATAAAATGCCCTAAAATCCTATTCAGGTTTGTGAGGTTTTCGATGTTTGGGGCATTGATTTCATGGGACCGTTTCCATCTTAGCGTGGAAACAAGTACATACTCGTGGCGGTTGACTATGTCTTGAAGTGGGTTGAGGCCAAGGCCTTACCCACGAATGATGCCCGAGTTGTACTCCGGGCGTTGATCAATGATGGAGGTACTCACTTCTGCAATGTGCATATGGAGAAGGCGTTGCGACGCTATGGGGTCACCTATCGGCTTGCAACCGTCTACCACCCAAACACTAGTGGGCAGGTAGAAGTGAGTAATCGGGGGATCAAACGTAATCTTGAGTAAACGGTTGGTTCGAATCGTCGGGATTGGTCCGACAAGTTGGATGATGCGTTGTGGGCCTTCCGTACAGCCTACAAAACTCCGACCGGTTCCACAACGTTTCTGATGATTTATAGGAAGGCCTGCCACCTGCCTGTGGAGTTGGAGCACCGTGCTTTGTGGACCCTATATAGGGTCAATCTTGATATGTCCGCTGCGGAGAGCACTCGTTTCCACCAGTTGCACGAGTTAGAGGAGCTGAGGGATCACACTTACGCGCAGTCGTTTAGGTACAAGGAACGGACGAAGGAACTGCACGATAGGAAATTGAAGGGTAACAAGCAGTTCAAGTGTGGGGATTTGGTCTTATTGTATAATTCCCGGTTGAGGTTATTCCCGGGAAAGTTGAGATCCTGTTGGTCGGGACCGTTCACGGTCACTGAGGTTTTTCCGTATGGCGCTGTCGAGATAGAGGATAAAGGCGGGAAATTTAAGGTGAGCGGTCATAAACTGAAGCACTACATTGGCGAGCCGATGGCTGATCAGATGGTCGAGGTATTTTATCTTGACTCACTCACCGAGACGTAGACGTGCTGGATGCATCACTCGGGAGACTCCCCGAGTTGTTGAGTTTGTACTTCTGTTATTTGTGTGTGCTATCTGTTTTATATGTTTTTGTCTTTTTATAGGATGTTCCAAAATGAAACCGCTCGTACTCAATCTCCATTCGAGTCGGTCGATTTAAGGAGTGTTTTATTATAAAAAAAAATCATAAAAACCAAAAACACAAAAATTCGTTTATTTCTTTAAGTTTTTGTTTTCTGTTTTATAAGCCGCTACATGCGAATGATTTTGAGATTTTGTAGGTTATATGATACGCATGGTAGCTACGATGGCGTTTTGGAACTGGTTCTCCTGAGGTTGCAGCCGCGAATGAAATACGGTCGCTTGGTTGCTACTCAGCTCTTGAAGATTCTGCACATAAACCAGGGGAGTAACTCGTTCTTTGTTTTATTCTTGTACATTAAATTTTTATTTTTGTTTTATTTTTATTTTCTTTTATTTTCTTTCTTTTCTTTGTTCTCATCGAGGACGATTTCGTTCTAAGTGTAGGGATGGGATTTATTTTACCTAGTTGTAGAAAAATTTTGAAAAAAAAATTGAAAAATTCGAAAAAAATAGTCCCTTGAAATTTGTTTTCTCTACGTTAAACAGGAAATGATATTATTACCGAGTCGTGGTGGTTGTTTTATAACTTCTTGGTGTTTTTAAATATATATATATATATATATATATATATATATATATATATATGTATATATATATATAAGAACAGTGCCTATTAGACCCACACGTAATGTATGGCAACCGAACAGTTTAGACTCGGTAATCGATGTGTCGGTAGGCTCAGCCTTTGAGAATGAAATGGCGGTTTGGTTGTTGACCTAATTGAACCTTTTAAATGGCCTGACTTTAGTGGGAAACATCTTAGGGGTTTTGTTTGTTTAACTAAGCCCGTAACAGGACTGGAATGAAAAGCCGGGTTATACTCAAGCCTCGAGTCATATGATCACCTTTATATAAAAACCTAATTTTGGTATACGTACTTATATGTATAATCTTATGTATACGTATCTATTCCTGCAAATAGCAGAAGATAGTTTTACTAGGCCCTTTGTTGCGCGGTGGCGCAGACCTGAGCCTTGATGCAGTCTGTATTATCGTCCAACATGGTGTATTTAAAAAAAATGCAAAAATCCAAAAGGCAATGCAAAAAGCCAAAAGGCATAAAAAAATATTCAAATCAAAACCACCATGAAGGAAAATATTGTCGATCGATCAAGGACCAAGCTAGAGTTTATAGGTTTTGAGTCGAAAATGTTTTGATCATGTGGCAATAGGTTTAAGTCAAATTGGGGTGGTCCAGCCCGCTAAAACCATAATTGAATGCGGTGAAGTGGCGGCAGGGCTTTTAAGTGTGGATCCCGCTTAGTCATACAAACTAATGAACTTGTCACGCCTTATTTGCCTCGGTAAGTATTAGGGGCATGGGTTTAAGTGGACCGCAATACCGGCAATTGACCTGATCTAACTTATTAGGTGAAAGTTGGAAGAAATATTTAGGTAACAGGTCACTTGTTCTAATACTTTAAAAAGAAAAAAAATATTAATAATAATAATAAATAAATAAAACCAAGAGTGGTCGGTTGAACTCGGTTATGATCCTGTGTAGTATTCTTTTTCAGGGACGAAAAAGTCTTAAGTGTGGGGATATTTGATGTGTTGTAAAACACATGTATTTTCCGCACCTTTTATCTACGTTATTATATTATATTTTATGTATTTTAGCTTGTTTTATATAGGTTTTACATATTAATCTCTATCTTGTAGGTTTTGGGTAAAAGAATGAAGAAACCGGACTTTTCGAGGAGCTTACGGGTCTTTTAAGCATACGTTTTCAACACAAAGCTCAAGGCCCGGCCCGGTTACATATTGGAAAACCCCAAGATACCATTATACTATAATATATAAAAAAGAAAAAGCCCTAAGGCTGCATAGCAGCTCCGATCGCAGCTACAGCAGGGAACAAAGAAGAGAAAAAAATTTTACAAGGCTAGGGTTTGGACTTGTGGCGGCTAGGGAAGGAAGAAGAAGCAAGAACCAAGTTTCGGGATTGATTTCCCATCAGTTTACAACAGCCAAGAGCAGCCCCGAACATCATATATCCTTTCGTTCACCCAATTGTTCAACACTTTGATTTTCTTGTTCAATTGATTAGTAGTTTTGCAATTGCTTGAGATATTGACATGTTTATGATATTTGTTGATCATTGAATGTTTGAATTGATGTTTTAGATGAGTTTTAAGATGTTTTTATTGAGTATTTGCTGCTGTCCAAATATGATTAGAGGCTAATATTGTTAATTCTACCTAGGAATGATGATTATTGTTAGTGTTGATGAGTTTGTTGGATTGTTTGATTGAGAGACCTTGATTTGTTAATGTAAAGTTTGATTTAGACATGAAATAGGTTGAGTATAAGGGCTGGAAATTTTAGTAATTCATTGCATAAACTCCTTGCATTGGTCGATTAGTTTTGTATTGATTGATCAGTGCTTGTTTGATTCTAGACTTTGTGTTTAGGGTTTGTTTGCGGTAGGAACAACCGTAGGGTTTTGTTGGATGATATATTTGATTAAAGTACAGCGGTTAGGCACCTTCTTAGAGACCGAGAGGTGATAAGAAGTAGGGTCGTCTCATTACCTTTGCATGCTAGAATAAGAATTGCGTGAGAGCAAGTTTGTTTCTTGTCTGGTTTAGGTGTTTTGAGCGATTAGTTGGTCTATTTTGGTATAAGTTGAATTATTCCTCTATCGTTGGTTGTGTAGTATTCATTGCCATTAGGGTGGAGTGTTGGTGAGACTGAGAGGTGAGTCAACATTAGAAAACGTTAACGATTGTTTCCCAGTTTGGTTGTTTTAGCCGATTTTGAGTAGTTTACATCTTTAGGGACCAGTGTCTAGATATCATTCAATCCATTATCTTGTTAGGCCTACAGTTTGATTCAGACCTAGGTAGACGATTTTCCCCATCCGAAGTTAACACAGTCAGTTTTCCATCAAGTTTTCTATTTTTGGTAACTTTTGTCAGTCAGTCTAGTTAATCCGGTTAAGTTATTAAAAATCAAAATCAATTAAAATATTATTCTTAGGTAGGTCTTGTCTAGGGTTAGTGATCTTTGTCGTCCTTACGTGTCTTCGTGTTCGATACTCGGACTTCCTAGGTTTGTACTACTTGCGACCGGTACACTTGTCGGTTGTGTGTGGTTTAGGATTTTCGTTTTATATTTAAAGTTTAGTTGTGAGGGTCATTCGTTCTTTTAGACATATCCGACACACATCAGAGTATGTCTTAAATCCTCACCCTCTTAATGCCCTTTATTCTGATGGGACGATTGTACTTCTCTCATCTAGTGAGGAGTCATCGTCCTTTGACAAGGAATTTTCTCCCACTAATTTCGCGTATATATTGCGTACAATTGCATATATAACCCGCAAGAAGCAGCATCGGTTTGACCCAAGCGGTGAGGTGACCAAAAGGGGGCTTCTAATAATGAGGAACAGCCCGCGACTATTATCCTCGACATCAGGGCTCCTGTGACAAAAGACACCGGCCCCAGGAGGGTCTGAAGAAGATGCCGGTTCTTCCGAAGCCAAAGAAAGTTCGTTTAGGCGACCGGAATCTTAATTTTGCGGCCAAGACCTCCCAAGGTATAAGTCATTTTTACTATCTTTTTGGTGTTTCTAAACAACTTATTGTTTTTCAAAACCTGTGTGTTTAGTAGGTCCTACAAAGATAGCAGCGAAGCCAGCTTCTATTCATGAACCTTTCTCCCCATCCAGAGTGTCACAATAGACTTCATCTCCTACTGGCAGGAAAGGAAAGTCCATTGAACAAGGCCGTGTGGCGAGACATGAGGATACATCTCTGTTGGTGCATAGATGTCAGTAGTTCATATGTCTAATGTCTGTAATCGAGTCTGTAATATTGTTTATGTAATTGTTTGTAAAAGCGAAGTTGTTGACAAGTTCGCTTAGGCGAACTTGTTAACCAAGCGAAGTTGTTGACAAGTTCGCCTAGGCGAACTTGTTGAACGAGCGAAGTTAAGGACAACTTCGCCTGAGGCGAAGTTGTCGTGTATTTAAATAGTTTAACTGTTTACGGTTTTGAGGTTAATCAGTAGTTGGTCAGTTAGTGTTTTGGTTGATCGAGTTCAGTTTACGTGAGTCTATTGACGTGAGTCTGTAAGTAACACGGTTCGGGTTATCAATATAACGTGAGTTTTGTTCGTATCGTGTGTACGTGTGTTTGTGTGATTATATTCTACGTCCGTAACGATCTACACAGGGATTCCGCACCTGTGCATATCGGGATATCTCGTGTGATCCGTCCAGGGAACCTACAATTGGTATCAGAGCATTTGCTCGATTGTGAGGTTCGGGATATTCACGCGGGTGTAGAATTCGTTCCATTTCGGGTATTACCGGGACGAGTTTGTGGTGTTTTTGCTCATTCTAGCTTCCTACCAGTGTGTTCAAGCCTACAAACCGGCAAAATCGTCGTTAAAATCCGTTTTTCAGATCTGCAGAAAGTTCAAGTTCGTCAGGCGAAGTTGCTGTTCATCAGGCGAAGTTGCCATCAGGATTCGTAGGGTTTCAGCGAAGATATAAGGAGAAGCGAAGTTATTCACAACTTCGCCTACCTTCTCAACTTCGCCTATCTCAGCGAAGTTCTTCTCAAGTTCGCCTAGTTAGCGAAGTTCTCTTCAAGTTCGCTTACTTTCTAAGTTCGTTTATCCTAAGCGAAGTTATTCTCAACTTCGCCCAGTTACGCGAATTTAAGAAGGATCCAGCGAAGTTAGTACTTAAGCGAAGTTATACTTAACTTCGCCTACAGTACTGTTTCGAAGAATTTTTTCTAACTTCGCCCTTTTCAGAATTTTTCGGGTTTCTTAGTCTTCAAGAAGGACGTCGTCAATCAACATTTAGAGCTTGTCAAGATGGAAGTTGAAGCGGGGTCAGCTACAAAGGCCCCAAGGCTGCTGAAGGGAACCGACTTTGTTGCGTGGAAGGATCGGTTCATACAGTATGTTAAGTACCAGGATGCGAAGATGTGGGTATGCATCCAAGATGGATATATTCCACCGATCATGGAGTATGAGGGTCGAGACCAAATAAAGAAATACAGTAAAATGGAAGAGGAGGAGAAGAAGATGTATGAAGCCGAAAGCAAGGCTCATGCTGCAATCACAATGGCTCTTCCACAGGAGATCCTCCATACTTTCAGAAAGTATACATCAGCTAGAGAGCTTTGGGAAGCTCTTGAGAGCAGATTCGAAGGAAATGTAGGCATTCGGGCCTCAAAGATAAAGCTGCTTAAAACTCAATTTTCAGTCTTTAAGTACTTAAAGAACGAATCTCTTGATGATATTATCACTCGATATTATCATCTAATGACTGAACTGAGTAACTACTCCATTTCCTACCGAGAAGAAGAGATTGTAGAAAAACTTCTCGATGCTCTCCCACCAAAATGGGAGATGTATACTGTACTGATGAGGGAAGACAAGGACTTCCCTACTTATGATCTTGAAACCGCTGTCAACAAGCTCAGAACTTTTGAGCTTAATATGGTAAGAAAAGAAACATCTATGGATCAGGTTCAAGATCCAGGCATGTACGGAGCTAAAGTAAACTCCAATACAAGTTCAAAGACTGATTCTGCCGCCTACTACTCGAAGGGTGAGTCGGGTGCCAATTCTTCACAGGAGGGGCAAGTGTCAGTAAACTCAAATGGGGATGTTTGCTTTTTTGCGGGTGGATCAAGTGGTACTCAACAGACAGTAAGCAAGATTAGTGGATCTTCAAATTCCTCAAGCAATAATTTCTCTAAGATGCCAATGAGCGTCAAATCTGCTGAAGAGCAGTTCGGCCTCTATGCTTCATTTATTGCTTCTTATGAAAATTATATTCAAGGAAAGGTGGTTGATCCGGCGATGCTAGATGAAGACAACGACCAGATCGATGCTGATGATCTGGAGGAGATGGATTTATAATGGCAGATGGCCATGATAGTGAGGAGAGTGAAGAAGTTCATGAGAAAGACGGGGAGAAAGTTTGTTGGAGGCAGGCCAGGGTTCGACAAGTCTAAGGTGAGGTGCTATAACTGTCAACAAAACGGGCACTTTGCCAAAGATTGCAGAAACGAGAGAGTTGAACGTGGTCAGGGCCGATCTGCACAGCACACTGGAAGCACTAAAGAAGTCAATGCCATGCTATCCAGAGAAGCAGGTGAATACAACTGGAACCTGCATTTGAATGAAACTAATGAGCAGGCAAATGTGGCTAAGGTTGAGAGTGAAGAACGTGAGAAGACTACCGGAGAAGTGAAAGCTACTGGTAAGGAAAAAGCTTTCATGGCAGATAACAATGATCAAATCTCCGAGGTAAGTTCTAAATCTTGTTGTACTAAATGTGAGAATTTGTCTGAGCAACTTGCTACCATAACTGATCAGTATGTTCGTTTAGATGCTGAATTTAAAACTCTTAAAGAAGATCATCACTTTACAAAAGCAAGAGAAAACAGTTACAAAGTTAAAATAAAAGCATGTGAAAAAGATGTTAAAAGCTTAAAAACTAAACTTGCTGAAAAAATTGAAGTTATTGATCTTAGTTATGAGGTTTTAGAAGAAAAGACTAAACTGATTGCTGAACGAGAAAAGCAGATTGCTGACCACCAGGTGAAAGTGGTGGAACTAAACCGAAAACTGGAGCAGTTCCGAAATTCCTCAGCTATTCTTGATCACCTTGTTAGTGATCAAGGTACCTCTACAAAGAGAGGAGGAATTGGTTATCACGAGGTTCCACCACCGTATAACCACAATTACACTTTTAACCCTAGTGTACAGAAATCTGCTGATTTTGAAGTTCCTCAGACAGTTCCAATCAAGGTTACGAGTTCAGAACCAAGTGTTACTAGTGGCGAAACGAGTTCGCCTGTTTCAAGTGTAAATATTTCTGTTACGAGTCCAGTCTCATCGGATTCGGATAAGTTGTCCGAATCGGGTAAGACAAAAGAGAAGGTGGTGTTACCCACTGGTGGAGAAAAAGATAAAAGTTCTAAAAAGAGTACTCCACTCAACCCGTACGTCCCACCTTATGTGAGACGAACGGCCGGTAACACTGCCTCGACATCCAAAACAACCTTCGAAAAGAAAATGGAGTATAGGTGTTGTTTTAGATGTAATAAGTTAGGACATCTTGTTGCAGATTGTCCTCTGACGCCTAAATTCAGAGGCGTGAGGCCTATTAAAACTGAGCTTAAGTCTAATGGTAATTTTAATGCTGTTAAAAATGAAAACCCTTCAAGGTTCCGAAATGTAACTAATACAGGTTTTCACAGAAACAAACCTCAGTTTAATTATGCTAATAACCAAACTGCAAGATATAATACTTTCAATACGCATAGGTTTGGAAGGCCTCACACTCAATTTCCAAGGGGATTTCCTACTAGGACTGACAGGAATTATCCAAATGCTAACTTTGGAAAGCAGGAGTACGGGATGTATAGATCCAAGACCAATTGGTCTTGGGTCCCTAGATTCTAATCATTTGCTTTATTGTGCAGGAACAGTTGAACAGGGCTGCCCACAGTCTTTGGATTGTAGATAGCGGCTGTTCCCGGCACATGACGGGCAACAAATACTTGTTGCACGACTTAAAACCTGTTCAGGGAGCGAGAGTTAGTTTTGCTGGTGAAAGTGGAGGAAGAATTACTGGGAGAGGAACGGTGCCCAATGGGAAGATGACACTTGAGAATGTGAATTTTGTGGAAGAGCTGAAGCACAATCTGTTGAGTGTGTCGCAGATCTGTGATAAGGAGTATACTGTTCACTTCACGAAGAATGAGGCGATCGTGTTGAAGCCTGGTTTTCAGATACCAGACCAGTGGATAGTGATGAAAGCCCCATGTGATACAAACACTTATGTGATGGATATGAGGTCTACTGAAATGGCCACGGGAGAATAATGTTTAATGACAAAAGCAAGCGAATCGGAATCTGAACTATGGCACAGGAGAGTGGGGCACATTCATCTTCGAAAGATGAACCACATTGTCAAAAATGGGCTTGTGATGGGCGTTCCCTTGAAAAGTTTTAACTTTGAAGACAAGTGTATTGCATGCAAGAAGGGAAAGCAACACAAGAAATCCCATCTCACCAAGAAGGTCAACTCTATTGCTAGTACTCTAGAACTGCTTCACATGGATCTCTTCGGTCCAGTGAATGTACAAAGTCTAGGAGGTACTTCTTACTGCTTGGTGATCACTGATGACTACTCGCGATATTCGTGGGTATATTTTCTGAAATCGAAAGATGAGACGGCTCAAATGGTGAAGAATTTGATTACTAAAGTTGAGAACGTCATGAGTAAAACAGTTAAGTTCATCAGAAGTGACAATGGTACGGAGTTCAAGAATTTTGAAATGGAGATCTTCTGTCTTCAGAAAGGAATTGAACATCAATACAGCGCTCCGTATACTCCGCAACAGAATGGAGTGGCTGAAAGGAAGAACCGAACTTTAATTGAAGGAGCCAGGACTATGCTGGTATATTCGAAGCTTCCTGTGATGTTCTGGGCTGAAGCGGTTGCTACAGCCTGCTATGTTCTGAATAGGGTGTTAACAGTTAAGAGACTTGGTAAAACTTGCTACGAGCTTATGCTTGGAAGGAAGCCCAACTTGAGTGGTCTTGAACCATTCGGGTCCCCTTGTTCGATCTTGAAGAAAAATTCTAAATTTGGGGAAGTAGCCGATGAAGGAATATTAGTCGGTTATGTTGTTGGTACTCCCAACAGACGGGTCTTCAATACTTCGACTTGCAAGGTGGAGGTGGTGTGTAACACTGGCATCACAAGTTACCAACCGCCAAAACCTAGCAATGGACCTGCTGAGCTTTTCGACTATGTTAAGCTTTTTAAGTCGTTTAACGTACCGGATTTGGAGATTTCTGAAGAAGAAGAAAGAGCTGCGACGAACATGATACTCGATGAGGAAGAAAATCTATTACAAAGACAACTGATTGATAAATGTCAACCTTCCTCATCAAACACTATCGATACCCCTGCTGCCTCAACTGAAGAAGAATTTATCAATCCTTTTCACTCTCAGCATGAAACAACCATTGATGAGATCTCTTCTAATTTGGAAGATAATTTGCATGTCGGTTCTGTTCCGACCACGAGAATTCATAAAGATCACCCTTTGGATAATGTGATTGGTGATGTGTCCTCAGGTGTACAAACGAGAAGCAGCTTGAATGAACACACCTGTGTTTATATAAGCATTAAGGAGACAGGAATAATCGATGAATGCCTGTATACCTGCTTTATAAGCCAGATTGAACCGAAAAATTATCAAATGGCTTTAAAGGACAGCTCGTGGGTTGAAGCCATGCAAGAAGAGTTGGCTCAATTCGAGAAGATGGAAGTTTGGACTTTGATTGAAAAACCAAAGAATGTGCATGCGATAGGCACAAAATGGGTGTTCAAGTGCAAGAGAGATGATAAGGGGATCATTATAAGAAACAAGGCGAGGCTTGTCGTGAAAGGTTTTAATCAACAAGAGGGGATTGATTATAACGAAGTGTTCGCTCCTGTCGCCAGGTTGGAAGCCATAAGATTGTTTTTGGCGTTTGCTGCTTATGAAAAGATGAAGGTGTTTCAGCTAGATGTGAAGAGTGCGTTTTTAAATGGGAAAGTAGATGAGGTTGTGTATGTTGAGCAACCTCCGGGTTTTCCTGACCCAGACTATCCAGATCACGTGTACAGGTTGAGCAAGGCGTAGTATGGATTACATCAGGCACCTCGTGCCTGGTATGCAACTTTATCGGATTACTTGCTCGAGAATGGTTTTGAAAGAGGGAAAATTGATAGCACGTTGCTCTTCAAAAGAGATGGAAGCGACATCCTGCTGGTACAAGTCTACGTGGACGACATTATATTTGCTGCATCAAAAGTCTCCATGTGTCAGGAGTTTGAAGCCGTCATGAAGAAAAGGTTTGAAATGAGTGCTATGGGTGAACTAACTTTCTTTCTAGGATTGCAGGTTGATCAGAGGAAGGACGGGATGTTCATTCATCAGACGAAGTATGTTCATGATGTGCTCAAGCGCTTCAAGATAGAGGACAGTTCTCCATATGATACTCCAATCTGCGTCAATCACAAATTGGGTGCTGAAGTAGACGGTGATGCAGATGTGGACCCAACTCAATATCGGGCAATAATATGTTCTTTAATGTACTTAACTGCTTCTAGGCCTGATATAATGTTTGCTGTTTGTCTTTGTGCACGTTTTCAGGCAAATCCAAAAGAATCTCATTTGAAAGGTGCAAAGAGGATACTGCGGTATCTCAAGGGCAAGCCGAAGCTGGGGTTGTGGTACCCGAGAGGAGGAGACTTGGAGCAGGTCGCTTACACAGACTCTGATTATGGAGGGTGCAATCAGAGTCGGAAGTCAACAACTGGAGGATGTCAGTTTCTTGGTGGCAGATTGGTGTCGTGGCAATGCAAGAAGCAGACTTCAGTCGCAATCTCAACCTGTGAGGCAGAATACATGGCTGCATCCAACTGCTGCTCTCAGGTTCTTTGGATACAACAACAGCTGCGCGACTATGGTCTGAATTTCTTACTTACTCCTATTTGCATTGATAACACAGCTGCTATCTCAGTAACTAACAATCCCGTGAAACATAGTAAAACTAAACACATTGACATACGTCATCATTTCATACGGGATTGTGCTGAGAAGAAACTAATAATTCTTGAAAAGGTGGATACGCTTGATAATTTCGCTGATTTATACACTAAAGCGTTTGACAAATCCAGATTTCAAAACCTTATTGAATTGAATGGGATGATCAATCCCGAGTAACCATGCTTATCTTGTTTATTAAAAAAAAAAAAAAACTGTCACTAATCGCTTAAAAATATGTCGGTTACATCAGTTTGAAGGACTTGTCTTCGGATATGTTTTGGTCCTCATTTTCTACTTAGATTTTGAGGATAGCCATTAACCAGATTACTGATAGTGACCGGGGCGGTTTATGATGAGTTTTTCGTTCTTTCGCTTAAAATGAGTCGATCATACTTAGTTAGAAGGACACATACTAGTATGTGGTCGGTCCAGCTGATCCATTGGATCTTCGGGATAGCCGTTTACCTGAAGACCTTGTTTTGGTCGGGGCAATTTTTTCTAAAATTTTGAAAAACGTAGGGAAATGAAATTACTTTTCAAGTCTGTTACTTCGTAAGAAGTTCGTTAGCTATGTTAAACGGAAAATTGATCCAACCTTGGAAAATGATAGTATACTAATTCTGTGTGCTTAGCTAGTGAAGTTATTAGGCTTAAAAGGCTTTAGGACAATCATTGTATGTCATGGTAACTTTTAATGGTGCGTAAAAGTAGATGTGATACAAACTAAATTTACTTGATTTTACGTGGAAACTCCTTTAGAGTTTTGCGTGTCTTCATATATATCTTTTCGAATGAAAGGCAGAAAAGCGATTACCCAGTCATACACGAGCCCATGTGTGTTCTGATTCCCGTGAAGATAGCGTCTCAAGATACTGCAGTGATCCAGATTCGGGACTTGCAGTTAATTTCTACGTTGAAGTCTATGTTTATTTCAATATATATATATATATATATATATATATATATTTGGTGTTATTGAAATATGTTAGGACCGATCGGGAGACGGTTTCCCAACGATTCTCGGGGGCAACGTGTTAGAGTGCGGAATCCTACTAACACGGCGACTCGGTGGTAATCAACGACACAAACGGTAGCAATTCCTAGGATGATATGACGACCAGGTGCGGAGGAAAGGACCGAAGGGGTTGACGGGCAGAGAGGATTTCCGGGGAACAGGTCGGCTGTGTATGTGTGTTATGTGTGCTCCTCTTTCTGAAAATCCCTAAGTAACGTTTATATATCGAAGACTCATTCGATCGGATGAGTCTCTCATTCGATCGAGTGAAGCTTTGTTCGATCGAATGAGCCTGGTTCGATCGAATCAACCTTTTGTTCGATCGAACCAGTTTTCGTTTGACATTTACAATACGTTAACTAGGTTTCACTATCTTTAGTCTCACGCCGACCTACCCTGATAGAACTGGGGACATATATATGACATTTCATGTCCTAACAAACTCCCCCTTGGAGCCAGTTCTATTTATGTTTTAACCAATCGAGATTTCTTGCTCGACTGCAACTCCCCCTTGGAGTTATCTCTCCCTCTCTGTTCTCAAAGCTAGTGGTGCCCTCATTGCATCCACCAAACTCCTGTCTTCATGGAGTTATCTCACGATCCAATGGTGCAGTCCGTCAGACTTACCATAGGTTCCACATATCATGAGATGCTGTCAAATGGAATATAAGATTAACATTTAAGCACAGTTGTAGTAGATTATCAAACATGAAAGTAAAGCATAATCTAGCACAATATTCCAAAGTATATTAAAATCACTCCAAAAACAATTACAACCAGAAGATAAAACTTTGAATTACAAAGAAACCAAATAAACAAAACATATAACAATTAATCACTGGTTCCCTGTGTATATTTCTTCTGTTGTTCCTTCCAGTTAGATCCTGCATGTATGTCATAGGCAAAACAGATCCTAATGACATTTCTGTACTTTAGCGCTTGCTCCATGTCATCGGGGGCATAAAGAATTTCTGTCTTGTATAGAGTAAAAACATCCTCCCTTGACAAGTTGGTGAGCCACATAGGATCAAAAATGCGGATTGTGCTCCAATTACCATTGTCGTTGAGCACTATAACTGCTTCATGTAGTCTTCCGTCGTAGTACCAATGCCTGAACGATTTGTAGAAGTCCTGCTTCATCTTTCGTAGCGGAATCTTCTTCATTGTAAGTGGTGGCATGTACTTCAAAATGACTTTCGGCCTGTTGGTGATCGGATCGATCTCCTTTTTACTTGTATAACGCTTTGGCCTTTGCGGTGTAATCAATCTCCATTTTGAGTTGTATTCCTTTCGTAATACACTCTGATAGTACGATGCGAATGGAGATGAGCTTGCGTATAGCATGTCCAGGTAATTAAGACGATTAAGATCGTAAGTTGGAAGAGTCTTCAAGTCTGTGATTCGTTGATAGTACTCAACCCCCTTTTCCCTTTTGACAGCTACGCAGTTCAGGTCTTTCAGACACGCCCAAGCTAGGATTTCTCCAGAGGTTCTCCGACCCTTAGTATCATATGACTTTGTGTGAGGAATGGTCGGTTTCGCTTGGCGTTTAGACCTGATCTTTTCAAGAATAGCATTGAACGCTTTCTTGCATTCTTCTGTTTTGTCTTTAAATTCGGCTTGATCGGCTTCAGACGGCTGTTTCATAGCATTTGACCTTTCGTCAGCCTTCTTCTGCACTTCCTCCTCGTTTACGTTTTGAAAGAAGCTTGATGAGTTGGGAATATCGTCAGTTTGCGACGTGTAGTACTCAGGATATTCTTCCCTTGTCAAGTCTTCTATTTCGACATCTTCGAAGTGAGGAGGATCGACTTGTGTCGGATCAGCGGCCGTCGGTGATGGTGAGTCGGTTGAAGCAGCTGCAGCAGATGTGGATTCTGTTGAAGGCAAGGCCAGAACTTTGCCTGTTTCTTCGTTTGAAAACTCGAACATTTGCTCTAGCTCTTCTTCCGTGAAGTTGTGCGAAATCTCACCTTCTTCCAAGTCTCCACTTGAGAAGATTTGCTGTTCATCTGGGTTTTCCAAGAGATACGTGAAAAACTCCGCTGCTGTTTTTGACTGCAGCGGTTGGACATTTGATGTATCAGCATCACCTGCTTGATTAATAATCACAACACAGTAAAAAAATTTTTTTTTTTTTTTTTTTTTTTTTTTTTTTTTTTTTTTTTTTTTTTAAATAAACATATGTAATATCATAAACGTTAAGTACAAAACAATTACATATGACAATGGAATATAAATAAGGATTACAAGATTTAAACATTAAAATCCTCACTACATTCACTCAAAAATCACTCAGTTACCTTCACCTTCATCATCATCTGAGTTCAGCTCGTCGGTGTCCACATCAACATTAGCTGGACCTTCCAGACGAAGAACGTCTCCTTTAAGCTCAGTCACCTTAGCTTCAAGGTTTCTGTTTGACTCCACAAGGCTTTTATTGGACTCTACCAGGCTTTGATTTGACTCTTTGAGCTCTGTGATAGCAGATCCCTGTTCAGCAACAGTAGCAGTGAGCTGAGTGTTCTCAATCTTCAACCTGTCGTTGTCAGCTTGAAGTTGAGCCATTTGTTCATCTCTGATTCTGTTATGCTCTTCCTGCTGTGTCCTGAACATGAACATCTGCATCATCGCCTTGTGCAGGTCGGCAATTTCAGAAGCGACCTTGGGAGGGAGGGAGATCTCCTGTTGAGGTTGAGGAGGAGGTGGCGGTGCGGACTGAGGTGTTGGAGGAGGAGCTTGTTGTGCTGGAGGAGCAGTAGAAGAGGTCCCAACTGATGGTAACATTGCGGGACGAGGTTGGCTGGGAAATAAATTCCTGTACTTTCGAGTAACCTTCCTCTTTTGTCTCTTCGCCGGCCTTTCTTCACCTGTCGGTTGATCAGCAGGCTGCTCCTCAAACACTACTTCTTCACCGGTTTCCAAATCTTCAACATTTAAGTAGGTATCAGCTTCCTTCTCTGCATCAGTCCTGGTGTCCTCAGGGACTACTTCGTCTTCAGTGTCTGATTCATCACTGGTTTTCTGATACGGAAGGTCCTCGACATCTGAGTCACTTGAGGTGTTCCTCCACTTCCTCTTTGGTGGAGCCTGATAAAACGGATTCGCCACATGCCCAAAACAACGTTTGTGTGGGGGCCTTGTTGGACGATCCTTGTACGACTTGAGACGGTTCAAAGTCTCATTCTTCATGTGGTCTAGCTTTACCACATCTCCGTCATTCTCTTTCAACAGCCCCGGTGCCTGGTCATCAACTATCATCTGCACAAACCTCGGGTACCGTAGAAACTTCTCACCCGCCCCTTGTTTTATGGTGAGGTTTTCCACCATGTGACTGAATGTCATTTGAGAGAAATTGAAGGGGCGGTTCATCACGAGTGCTGCCACGGTGAATTGCATGCTCTCCCTTATCTTATCAAAACTTGTACGTTGAGGACCCAGACAGTGCATCACCACGTGCGCCAGATATTTGAATTCTGGGCACAAATTTGCTTTGAGAAGCAGACCGGCATTGAGATCGCCGTCATACTTCATGCGTGCGAAACATCCTCTCGTTGCTGCAGGATGTAATGTGGTCGGGTCAGAGTCTGTATCTGCAAACCCGCAGACATCTCTAAGAATCTGGGCAGAAACAACAATTTGATGCCCTCGGACTGTGGAGCGTATCACCGACGGCTCGACGGACTTGTCGTGCGTGGCGTTTCTCCAAAACTCCTGTTGAACCGACATTATCGGCTCAACGATCCTTGAGATAGGAATGAAGATCCTTGACCTCTTTAAAAACTTAATCATCTGCGCAAAGTCCTTGCCGTGACTTGATTTTTCATCTAAAAATGCCACAATGTTGTGTTTGATCGACGTTTTGTACGGAGCAATAACCTGTGCAGCTTCAGCCATTGAATCTGTATACATAGACATGTTAAAACAGACAGATATCTAAAAGACTGAATTTGTAAAAAAAAAAAAATTTTTTTTTTTTTTTTTTTTTTTTTTTTTTTTTTTTTTTTTTTTTTTTTTTTAATTTTAAACTTCTGGACTGGTTCGATCGAATTATAAAGGATTCGATCGAATGAACTAATCATCCGATCGAGTGAGACATATATTCGATTCAGACTGGTTCGATCGAATGGACTCATTCGATTCCTTCAACCAGAACCCAGATTTCAACGAGACCCGAATCGGTTTTTCGACCGATTAACCACAATCAACATGTGCGAAACATTGAAAGATGTTGTTTACATGTTTTCCAATGACCCTCATGACCCGAAAACTCAAAAAAAACTCAGTTTTATTGTCGGGACCGTTTCCGACACCAAAAACGGCCCGAAAACCTATCGAAACGCGGACGAAAATCAATAAAACTTACATTTTTGAAATCTACGCGAAAAAGTGAATAAACTGGTCGGATCAAAAAGAGGTTTTAGCACGATCGATTTTGAGAGGGAAATTTCAAATTCTTTTCGGATGAAAATGTCCGATCGAATGACTTCTGCTATTTATACAGATTTTTGACTCATCCGATCGAATAAACTTGTTCGCTTGACTCATTCGATCGAATGAGACACACTATTCGATCGGATGGATTTCTTCCCTCAAACTGATTTTTCACAATAACTTATCCGATCGATTTGGCACATTCGATTGACTGACTCGATCGAATGGCTACATGTTCGATCGAATGAGGAAAAGTTTTAGAAAAATTTGACTTTTAAACTTCTTATTCCCCGTCATCGATCACGGTGCTTTTGAACCTGCAAGAAAACTTAAACTTTTGACATTTGGTTAGTTAGCATAGAAATTTTCCGATTTTGTGAGCTCAGTTCCTGTAGAACATAAAGATCATAAAACGTTAGTAAACACACAGAAAATATCAGGTCCAACCAACTTCGGTTTTATTGCAACTTCTTCCTTCTCTCATTACACACTTGGTTGCGCAGATAAACGTTTAGCAACCTGCATGAGTTTTTCTTTCATTCCTACACACTGAATAAACATTTAGTAGGAACAGACAGGAATCAGACTACCTGTCACAATGATTTCTCATCGACTTTCAAACATTAAGAATAAAATAAAATAACCAAAAATAAAATCTTAATTATTTATTTACAGGGAGGGACAGGGATCAGACTACCTGTCACAATGATTTCTCATCGACATTAAAGCAGAATAAAATTAAAGAAAAATTAATTCAAATTAAAAATGTTTTTGAATTTTTTTTTTTTTTTTTGTTTCTTTTTATAATATTCAGACTGAAATAAACATCTGTACAAAAATTTAAAACACATTATTTTTGGTTGAGAAGGATCTATAATAAGAAATCATACAGACGTATATTATCTACTGAGACTTTTTGAGATTTTTTTTTTTTTTTTTTTTTTTTTTTTTTTTTTTTAATATACGAAGTTGAACAAGACATAATGAATATTCTTTTTGTGAGAAAGATCCGAACAGGAATCATACTAATTAAGTGACTGTCACATAGATCCGTGTTGAGCTGTATTATGACATAAAGAAACAGGTTATGAGCATGAAAATAACTTAAAATGGTTTTCATCGTTTCTGTGATACGAGTTAGGTTCAATTATGTCTCAAAATTTAAGTGAATAACAACTCAGAGATTATGATGCCTCCTATCTATTCTCAAAGCGTATTTGGCTTTCCCCAAGTCACCCCGAATTGACTTTGACCCATAGTGTCTGATTAAGGTTGTAAGTGTCTTCATCTGCTTCCCGTTTTCTTTCTTACTCCATAATTGAGAAGTCTTGACATTATTAACTCTAGAATGTTTCAATAACTCATAAAGAATCATTTTTTTTTTTTTTTTTTTTTTTTTTTTTTTTTTTTTTTTTTTTTTTTTTTTTGAATGTTACATAGACTTCAGAGTAGTAAAACAATTGCAAGTCCCGAATCTGGATCACTGCAGTTTCTTCATGCACTATCTTTACGGGAATCAGAACACTTATGGGCTCGTGTATGACTGGGTAATCGCTTTTCTGCCTATCATTCGGAAAGATATATATGAAGACAAACAAAACTCTTAAGGAGTTTCCACGTAAAATCGAGTAGATTTAGTTTGTATCACATCTACTTTTACGCACCATAAAAAGCTACCATGACACACAATGACTGTTCTAAAGCCTTTTAAGCCTAATAACTTCACTAGTTAAGCACACAGAATCAGTATATCTATCATTTTCCAAGGTTGGATCAATTTCTCATTTTCTGAATATAAATGAATGTCTTTAAAAAAACGTTTAAATTATTTCGCCCCGATCAAGTCAAAGTCTTCAGGTAAACGGCTATCCTGAAGATCCAATGGATCAACTGGACCGACCACATACGAGTATGTGTCCTTCTAACTAAGTATAACCGACTATTTTTCAGCGAAAGAATAAAAACCATCAAAACCCGCCCCGATCACTTTCAGTCATCTGGTTAATGGCTATCCTCATAATCTACTAGTAGAAATAAGGACCAAAACACATCCGAAAATGTGTCCATCAAACTGAGGTAACCGACATAATTTTAAGCGATAGTGATGTATAAAAATTTAATATAAGAAAAATGAAAATAAGCTGTACAGAAATAGCAAATCTTTTTGATGTCTCAGTATGATAGCGTCTGTGTACTATCACCTTTCTTGTAACAAGATCAACTTCTCAAAATTTTGAAAAATTTTTTAATGTTTTTGGGTTTTTGTATTTTATATTGTTTTTGGTTTTTCTTGAACCTTTTCTCCCCCTAGAATTTATAAAAAACAAAATCTTTTTGGACTTTTTCAAATTTTTAAGAAAAGAAAAAATGAAAACAATTTAAATGATATCTTCAGGAACATCATCTGATATACGTTTAACGCCGTTGATCTCTAGTAAATATAAAAACCGTGGTTTATCAAATGCTTTAGTGAAGAGATCAGCGCGTTGTTCCTGAGTGGGGATTTTTATCACATCGATTAACTTCTTTTCGTAGCAATCACGAAGGAAGTGATATCGAATTTCGATGTGCTTCGTTTTGCTAAAATGAACCGGATTTTTGGTAATTGAAATTGCAGCAGAATTATCAATATATATGGGAGTAGTAGAGCATTCAATACCGTAGTCACGCATTTGTTGCTGAATCCAAATAACTTGAGAACAGCAACTGGCAGCCGCAATATATTCCGCCTCAGCTGTTGAAGTGGAGACTGACGTCTGCTTTTTGCATTGCCACGTTACTAAACGACTTCCAAAGAACTGACATCCTGCTGTTGTTGATTTGTAATCGAGTTTACAACCACCATAGTCCGAATCACTATACGCATGTAGATCAAAGTTATCATCATAAGGATACCAAAGACCCCAATCTGGAGTACCCTTCAGATAACGCAAAATTCTTTTGACTGCAATCAGATGGGAGACCTTCGGCTTTGACTGATAACGTGCACAGAGACACGTAGCAAACATTATGTCTGGCCGAGAAGCAGTCAGGTACATTAGAGATCCGATGATCCCTCTATAGTGAGTTGGATTGATCAATTCACCCTTCTCGTCAGGATTAATCCCGTGATTAACCTCTAAAGGAGTTCCCTGTGAAGAAGAACTCAACATCTCAAACCGTTTCAAGATGTCATTGACGTATTTTGTCTGGTGAATGAAGATACCGGAATCTTTTTGATCAACTTGAAGTCCTAAGAAGAACTTCATCTCACCCATGGAGCTCATTTCAAATTTTTCTTTCATCACTTGTTCGAACTCCTTACAAAGTGTTTTATTCGTGGACCCGAAGATGATGTCGTCCACGTACACTTGTACCATAATTAGATCTCCTTCTTTTTCTTTTGTGAATAGCGTGCAGTCAATGGTTCCCCTTCTAAACCCGTTGTTCAGAAGGTGTTTGGATAGTTCTTTATACCAAGCTCTCGGGGCTTGGTGAAGACCGTACAAAGCCTTGTTGAGCAGATAGGCTTTGTCCTTGTGATATGGGTCTTCAAAACCTGGAGGTTGTGCCACATATACGGTCTCTTCGATGTGACCGTACAAAAAGGCACTCTTGACGTCCATCTGATATACTTTGAATTTCTTGAAAGATGCATACGCCAAGAACATCCGGATTGCCTCCAAACGAGCAACCGGAGCATATACCTCATTGTAGTCTAGGCCTTCGATTTGCCTAAACCCTTGGACCACCAGGCGGGCTTTGTTGCGAACAATCACTCCACGATCATCACGTTTACATTTTAGTACCCACTTAGTGCCAATTTTCTTCTGACCTTTGGGGAGATCCACCAGCTTCCACACACCAAGTCTTTTAAACTGCAATAATTCCTCTTGCATGGCTGTGACCCAGTTGGGATCTTTCAGCGCATCGGTGGTGCTGTGTGGTTCTTCTTGTGCTAAGAAGCATTCATGGGCATTAAGAGCAACTAATCCTGACTCCATCATTTCTGTGTAGAGACCAAAATTCAGCTGTCGACGAGTTTTGACACCCTGTTGAATGTCCCCTATAATGTTGTCTTGTGGATGATCACGTTCAGTCCTAACAACCGGATTGTCAGGAACGACAACATTTTGTTCCAAGTTTGTTAAGTTCGGCTCAGGAACTGGAGCGGTTTGTTCCATGTTGTTTGTGTTCAGCTCAGGAACTGGAGCGATTTGTTCCATGTTGTTTGTTGCTGTTGGGTTTTGAGGGACCTGTTGTCTCTCAAGATTGACATTTGCAGCAGCAGCTGTAGGAGTGGATGTTGAAGAAGTGGTTCGGAAAGGGTATTGATGACCTTCCCGTCTGGGCTTCGAACACTCCTTGGCGAAGTGACCAAGTTCACCACAGTTGTAACATTTGACTTTGTTTTTGTCAAAGCCGAACTTGGATTTGTTGTTGATAGTGAGGGCCTGACCGGTTTTCTTTGTCCATTTCTTGGCCCTTCGGAACGCACTGCCAAGTGCCCACATAATATCTATGCGTTCCATGTCGTCTTCATCCAATTGTTCGTAGTCATCGCTGTCCAGATGACTATTTCCCAACTTTCCAGCTACCATCAAACTGTATGACTCTATAATCGTACCCAGAGTTGCCATGTGTTCTTTGGCAACCTCAACAGTTACAGCTCCCAAGCCCTCTGTATTTAACGTTGCTTTTTCCATGGGCTTGGTTCCGGAGTTTGTACTTGCATTACCGGGAGTTGACGGTGGTGGAACAGACGATCTTGTTTCAGTCCCCTTTGAATTCGACACTGAGGAGACGAAAGCAGTCTTGATCGGTGCATGATCATTTACATCTGACAACGGAGATTTTGACATGTATAACGATTTGTCAGGTGTTGATCTTGGCTTTCTTGAGGAGGCTCTCAGTTCAGCATCCTCTTGTCTGATCTCTTTAATGAAATCAGAGAGAAGAATTGTTTCGAGTTGGTGACTTCTTCTCATCACCGTTAGAAAGGTGCTCCAACTGGGTGGGAGACCTTGTGCTAGACATCTCACTTTCTCAGTGCCAGTAGTTCTAACGTTGTAGGCCTTGAGCTCAGACATGAGATGATAAAATCTCGACAGCAGTGACTCGATATCTTCTCCTGATTCCGGACCAAACAAATCGAATTCACGCTTTAGTTCCCTAGCATGAATATCTCTCAGTGAATCCGACCCATCACATCTTTCAACCAAGGCGTTCCATAGTGTTGACGCTGTAGTGAATTGGTTGAACTGGTGAAACAAATCGCTGGAAAGGGCTTGTGATAGTAGTGAGAAAGCCTTCTTTTCAGCTTCAAATGCTGTCTTCTGTTCATCAGACAGCCTGAAATAGCTTAAAGCTTCACCATCGTCGTTGGTCGGATGAACCCAAGCTGTTTGAACAGCTTCCCATAATCCAGGATTCACACCGGTTATGTGAATCTGGAATCTAGTCTTCCAAGTGTTGAACTCGTTTAACGCCATTAGCTTAGGAGGCTTGTTATAGCTTCCCGATTCCGAGTCACTTTCGAGGATTGACTGGATCCTCTTGGTTGTGCTTGTACTTGAAGACATGTTTGCTTAACTCCGAGAAGACTGAAAAACACTTAAAATTTGCTAAGTGTTGAAAAAACAGTCTGCTGATCGAATGTGTTGTATTCGATCGGATGAGTGGTCTATTCGATCGGGTGTGAGCTGACTCGATCGAATGTCTGTTTGGGTTAAGGTTCTGGTGTTATGAGGCTGATTCGATCGAATGGGAACTTTTTCGATCGAATAGGGTGTTAGGTTCGGTCGGATAAGTATCTGGTTCGAACGAAACGGGTTGTGTATCTTGTTCGATCGATTGGGAACTAGTTCGATCGAATGGGGTCTTGGTTCGGTTCTGATGTTGACTTAGTCGATCGGATGGGTTATGACAATCGAATTTGACACTGATCGAATGGGTTGATCAAATGGGTGACTAAGTCGATCGGTTGGGTACTGGTTCGATCGAATGATTGGGACTTATTCGATCGAACGAAGGGAGCGTATGTTGAGGCGGGAAAAGCTGGTTCGGTCAACGTTTAAACTTGTTCGATCGAATAGGAGGGCTATTCGATCGAATGGGTTCCAAAAATAGACTGATTCGATCGAGAAATCTGGATTTTCCAAAATTAGAAGATTTTGACGAAAATTCGGATTTTGAAACAAAAACAAGAAATCTTGACGATCGAGGACCACTTTATGACTATTTTTAAACTTATAACATAAACACAACTTAATTCCAACCCAAAAACGGATCAAAACAACCAAAAACTCGAAGAACACGAAGAACGCGAAGAACGTTCTTGACGAAAACCCGAATTTTAACACGAAATCCTTTGATCAAAAACCAAAATATGACAATATTAACTGTTTTTGACACAAAACCGATGAACACAAGACCAAAAACCAAGATTTTACCGGAAATTTTACGTAAAAATAACGAATTTGACTCTAAAAACGCAATTTTTACCACGAATCTACCGAGAATCAAGAACCAAAGGCTCTGATGCCACTTTGTTAGGACCGATCGGGAGACGGTTTCCCAACGATTCTCGGGGGCAACGTGTTAGAGTGCGGAATCCTACTAACACGGCGACTCGGTGGTAATCAACGACACAAACGGTAGCAATTCCTAGGATGATATGACGACCAGGTGCGGAGGAAAGGACCGAAGGGGTTGACGGGCAGAGAGGATTTCCGGGGAACAGGTCGGCTGTGTATGTGTGTTATGTGTGCTCCTCTTTCTGAAAATCCCTAAGTAACGTTTATATATCGAAGACTCATTCGATCGGATGAGTCTCTCATTCGATCGAGTGAAGCTTTGTTCGATCGAATGAGCCTGGTTCGATCGAATCAACCTTTTGTTCGATCGAACCAGTTTTCGTTTGACATTTACAATACGTTAACTAGGTTTCACTATCTTTAGTCTCACGCCGACCTACCCTGATAGAACTGGGGACATATATATGACATTTCATGTCCTAACAAAATATATTAGAGATGACAATATCAAAACTTCACAATCTTTGAGTAAGAAGAAGAACGGGAACCAGAAGAAGAGTGCTTACATGTTTAATCAGACACTATGGGTCGAAGTCAATTCGGGGTGACTTGGGGAAAGCCAAATACGCTTTGAGGATAGATAGGAGGCATCAATATTTCTGAGTTGTTACCCACTTAAATTTTAAGGATTAATTGAACCTAACTCGTATCACAGAAACGATGAAAACCATCTTAAGTATATTACCTGCTTACAACCTGTCTCTATATGTCATAATACAGCTAAACACGGATCTATGTGACAGTCACGTAGTTAGTATGATTCCTGTTCGGATCTTTTCTAAAACGTAGCAGTCCCTAGCGAGACTGAAATTTGATCCCTTATACTTTAAATTTTTTACGTTTTTGTACTTAGATAGTTTTATGATTTTTTTTAACTGGTTACTTAGAATTGATCATGTCATTTATTTCTTAAAGGAAAGTTTTATAAATTAACTGAAAAATGTTAAAATTATAAGGTTAAAATGTGTAAATATATAGGCGATGTTGTTGAACAGGCGAAGTTGTGGATAACTTCGCCTAGGCGAAGTTATCCGTAACTTCGCCTGTATAACTGGTCCCCTATATAAGGGATATTTTTGTCAAAACTGTTCATTATTCATATTAACAGCGAACTTATACTCAATATTATCAGCGAACTTATCAATCATCCGATCTTTGTTCTTTTTTCCAGATTCCTCAATCATTCAAAGGTTCACGATGTTGTTTAATCATAGATTACAAGTACTTTCATGCTAATCAAGGGTCGTTTGGACCGATTTCGAAACCCTTGGACCATCGGGTTTTTAAAACAGATTTTCGAAACTTGTTGTTACGTGTTCATAACCATACTAATCATCAAAATGTCCTTAAAACTTGTGGTTAAGAGTTCTTAATCGTCTAAACTATCCGAATCATCAACTGCACGTTGTTCCATGAATCTCACTGTCGCCGATTCAGATTCAGGCGAAGTTAGGGTTTAGGCGAAGTTATCCGTAACTTCGCCTGGAGCTTAAGTTCGCCTGAGGCGAAGTTATCCGTAACTTCGCCCGAAGCTTAAGTTCGCCTGAGGCGAAGTTATCCGTAACTTCGCCTGAAACTTAAATTCGCCTGAGGCGATGTTGTGATGAGGCGAAGTTAACATCAACTTCGCCTAAGATCATTTTTACTTGGTATTAATTAGACGAACTTAAAGCTGAAGCGAAGTTGTTCCCAACTTTGCCTCAACTTTAACTTCGCCTATACAGAGTTTATCACAACTTCGCTCATGGTAACAAAGCGAACTTGTGCTATGTCTTTGTGTCGTTCTAACTTGGTTAGTTTGTTGCAGATATGGCTGCGATAGCGGGTGCTGGTGGTGCAGGAGGCGATGATGGTGACAATCAGAGACAGTTTTTCCCGGTCACAATATGTACATCACTCTTGACCCGGAGGCGAGCGGTGTGGACGACTACCGCGAGATTATCACGTTCCTCCTGCGCTCGAGGATTTTTCACGCGATTACCAACACTCTGCCGATATCTCTACCGAACATCGAAGACTTCTGGGAGACAGTAGAATATGATTGCCGTGTTGAGCCCCCGGTGATGAGAGCTACGGTGAACAATCAACAGGTTCAGTTCAACTCTGAACAGATCCGGGTGGCGCTACGGTTCGGAGACGAGACTCGAGAGGATCCTACAGAGTTCGTAGCTCCTTTTCGTGATGGAGCATTTCTTCGAATGGGCTACTCTGGTCCATTAGGAGACACCCAGAGGAGGAAGGGTTTCCTTCTAGACCAGTGGCGCTTCCTCATGCACGTTATGATCGTGTGCATGTCGGGGAGGAAGGCGGGCACAGACGGTATGGGTGCGACCATGCAGTCTGCCATGACTGCACTGACCTATAACAAGCGTTATAGTTTCAGTCAAATGGTCTTTTACGAGCTTGATAGACAAAGAAGGGCGATGTCTCGGGAGCGGTTCATCATGTACCCACGCTTTTTACAGATGATTTTGAACCATGTGGCTCCGAGTCAACCTTAGAGACGCCCGATCAGATACGTCGAATCAGTGAGCAAACGTATCTTTGCTCAATGCCGCACGTCAAGTGCGAGGAGCAATCCTGAACGTCGTCCCAGGCATACTCCTCTATTTGGGTTTTTAATTAACCCAGAGTATGTTCCTGCTGGTGGGGACGAGTTCAGAGATCCTCAACCGCAACAGGCAAGAGCAACTCAAGCTGTTTCTGCTCCTGCTGTGCCTGTTGCATCGACTGCTGAGGATATAGACCTTGACGCTGTTTTTGGAGGTCAAGGCTACTTTGACATGGATCAAGTGGAAAAGGTGCAAGTCTCAGCTGCACAGGGTTCGGGTGTGAGTATGACTAGAGCAGCTACGTCGATGGCTGACTCCGATCTAGATGAGATTATGAATGAGGGGAGACGGTTGATGGTGTCTAGAGAGAGAACGATTGGGAAGAGGAAGAGAACAGAGGATGATGATGAGTCGGAAGAGGAAGAGGACATTCATAAGCTGATTAGAAGATCAAGACGGGAGAGGACAGGTGCTGGCATGGGAGCTGGAGAGACTTCAAGGACTGTACGATTTGCTCCGGCCGCACTGTCTGGTATGTCCATTGTTCCTTCTTCTGTACAGGTGACAAGTACAAGCGCTGCGGATGTTCCCGTGGTGGCTACATCAACGGCTGGCATTCCATCCACCACTACCATCCAGACGTCGACTCCGGAGATCGTGTCTCTACCACCGCCAACGCTTACTCAATCGGTGGTAGCTGCTCGTTTTGTGGAGTCAACGGTCGTCACAGCTGCAGGGTTATCAGGTATGGTACCACCTGCGGTTACGCCTGCTTCTGGAGTCTCGCCTTCGCCAATGTCAGACACAGAAAGGATAGCTTCACTAGAGCGGATCGTGGCAGAACAGTCGAAGACTATTCAAAGCCTAGTGGAAGCAAATCAACTACAGGCATCCCTCCTGGTTGAGCACGGGAAAATTATAGATGCCTTGAAGGAGTTCTTGGCATCTCAGGGGGAGATGAGCTGTAAGGGCGACGAGCTCAGAACGAAGAAGAGAAACGACCGAGACGATGATCCCAATGCATCGAAAGATGCAGGTGGTGAGCTGCCAAAAACTTCTGAAGCTCTTGGTACTTCCACAGCTGAGGGGGAGTCTACTGACGTGGCTGGTGGTTCTGGTGATGATGTGGTGTTAGTTGAAGATGATGTGATAGATGCGCTGAAAGAGCTTGATGATGATATGTTCAGTAATGAGGTACTGTTTGATGAAGATGTGCTGCCGAGTGATATGATTGAGAAGATCGGTGAGCAGATTGTGATTGAAGATGGAATAGAAGAGGGGGAGTTAGTAGAAGAAAACGTTGAACACGAGATCCCTGAGGTTGGGAAAGCCGACGTGAGTGCTGAGATGGATGAAACTGAGTGGGAGGAGCAGCCTAGGTGGAAGGAAGGCTGTGCTCATTGGTTTATCAAGACCAAGAAGCGTGCTGTTCCAGCCATGTTCAAGAAAAGTTATAACATCAAAGGCTATGCTGAGTCGAAGAAGGGAATCATCTGTTGGATTTATGATGAACAGATCAAGTTGTTTGTGGTGAAGCGTTATGATGGCATTCAATACTTCAAGAGAATGTTGAGATCTCTCAATACGTTGCCGGAATGTGAGGTAAAAGATTTGGGCAGGTTGGGCCTGATAAACAGAAGTGACAACAATATGGCAAGAATGATTGAGAAGATTGTGTGGAAAGAAGGCATAAAAGAAAAGAAGTTTGAACTATTAAAGCCACAGAAGGGAAAGCTCGTGGAGGATACAGAGAGGGGATTGAAAGCAGATGGCAAACCATGGATGGTGATGAAGTACAAACCGATCCGATGCATCAAGGAGGTTCCAATGAAGACTATGCCTCAAGATGTGTTGAAGAATCTGAAATGGTGGTACGTTGATTGCCAGACTGCAGAAGCCGTGATGGAAGACGAAGATGAACAAGAAGTGCTGAGGGTGTATGACCCGATGCATCTTGTTAACTTATCGAAAGCTGATTTGCAAGCGTTGAACGAAAAGAAGATATTCTACATTCCTGCTTGGAAGGATGAAGCAAGGAAGTATCAGCGAGTAGTCACGGTGTGTGTGAGAGAAGGAGTGCACGCATGAAGATACAGGATTACGAGACAAGAGCTGAAAGATCAAGATATGAAGCTACTGCCAAGGGGGAGTCTGTTGGTGCATAGATGTCAGTAGTTCATATGTCTAATGTCTGTAATCGAGTCTGTAATATTGTTTATGTAATTGTTTGTAAAAGCGAAGTTGTTGACAAGTTCGCTTAGGCGAACTTGTTAACCAAGCGAAGTTGTTGACAAGTTCGCCTAGGCGAACTTGTTGAACGAGCGAAGTTAAGGACAACTTCGCCTGAGGCGAAGTTGTTGTGTATTTAAATAGTTTAACTGTTTACGGTTTTGAGGTTAATCAGTAGTTGGTCAGTTAGTGTTTTGGTTGATCGAGTTCAGTTTACGTGAGTCTATTGACGTGAGTCGTTAAGTAACACGGTTCGGGTTATCAATATAACGTGAGTTTTGTTCGTATCGTGTGTACGTGTGTTTGTGTGATTATATTCTACGTCCGTAACGATCTACACAGGGATTCCGCACCTGTGCATATCGGGATATCTCGTGTGATCCGTCCAGGGAACCTACAATCTCAACTTGATCGATTAGCTCAAGATGAACAAGCTCTTCATTCTTCTTCTTTACCGCAAGGGGGGGAGGGGGGCAGGAGGTTCCTCCCATTTGTTTGATCAACAACCATCCACTTCTCCTGTTTTTCACGGAGGAGGGGGTTCATCCAAATTTGGAGATTGATTACTATAGACACTCTAACCCGCAGGAGGACCGTTTGATGAATTGCCCTTGGTGGACATTACTCCAAGGTTCCTGGTTCTCCTAAGCGGATGTTTGTCATGAATTTTTGAGTCAAGGTCTCCCCACACAGAGCATGATCATCAATGCGGGCATCCCTGATTCGAGGTGGCTAGGAGTTTCAACTAAGATATTGCCAATGCTGTTGTCTCGGGTCAAGAGATATATCGGGAGTGGATGTCTATGGGGAGGAATGGGGAAAGGCTGAAAATGCCTTGAAGGACATGGAGGCGGAAAGAGATAAAAATCGTCTGGAAGCTAATACTGCTAAATGGCAACTTAAAGATGTTGAGAAAGCCTTTAGGCATAAAGGGAAAGACAAGCAGTAGCATCTAAAGCTTAGGAAGCCGCATGCAGGCAAAAAAATGTAACGCTGGACGCTGCACGAGAACAGGCTTAGAATAAGGATGCTAACCTTGCCAAAGCCTTAGAAGCCAGTACTGGCTTGGAACAACAGGTTTCTAACCAATGTGACCTGATTGCCTGCCATGAAGAGGAAAATCAATGTTGAAGGCTGAAGCTTCTGAGAGATAAATATATGTTGCTAAATTTACTGCTGACAATGTCCGCCTTGCTGAAGGTTATGTAGATATGAGGAAAACTGCTGAGCAAGCCACCTCTGGCAAAAGTGGCTCATGTCCAATGGCCTTCCACTGGTAATATATATTCTCTCTTCCCTTTCTCCTCCCTTCTCCCTTTTCTTTTACGCATGTTGAAATTGTCTTGATATTGTTTTTCATCTTTGTAGGTTATTGAGCACATCCAGGATGGTCCTGAATTAAGGGACTGTTTAGCGGAACTTCTATACGCCTCCTCTCAAGCCATTCGGAAAGTCGGTTTTGGAGAGGGAATAAAATATCCGAGGAAAATTGCTCGTTAATCGAGTTTAACGCATGATCGGGATACAGAAGCTGAGTATAATACCGAACTTCAAGCTTTTTATGAACAATCTTTTATCAATAAAGGGGCTATTCAGCAGTTCTCTACACAAGAACATTGGATGCAACAAATTTGGGAATACTTTCATGTTGGCCCTAATTTCAACCCTGAGGGTAAAGATAATCCTAATGTTTGAAGTGCGCCCAAGGTCCTCCCGCACCATAACTTATGGCCAGGAATAAGACTTTAATTATATCATTCAGCTGCGGTATGTAAATGATGATGTAATCCAATCCCCTTTTTGAGAATATATATAGAATGGTTTCATTTTGTTTTGTTATGTTTAAGAACAATATACATGTTATGAACCTTTTTAAGATATGTTCAAGTGAAGGATTGTATACAAATTTTTGAACACAAAATGACACGCAGATCATGATATTTTAACTTAATCACGTGCTAGCACGCAGACGGGTACATATGTAAACTAAAAGGTGGAACGTGGGGCATTAGGAATATGTTCAAACAAGAATTGGTACACAAACCTTAAAAATATATTTAAACATAAGTTGGTGCGTGGACGAGAAGTATATGCAATCATAAAAGTGACAGGCGAGCCACTATAGAGGTGTTTAATGAAAAGTTGGTACGTAAACCATTAGAATATATATAAGCGTAACTTGGCATGCAGGACTAAAGTATACACATCATAAATATGGTATGCAGACCTTTGTTCAATAAAATAGGGTGCGCAGACTAAAAACCTACATGTAGAATTTTTTTAGTTGTGTAGCATTCTAGGTTTGCGGGATACTTGTTCCATCCAATTTATCCAAAGTGTAAGCACCTTTCCCTAGAACCTTACTGACTTTATAAGGACCCTCCCTGTTTGGTGCCAGCTTTCCTGGCATCTTTGTGTTAGATGCTTCGTTACTCCGGAACACATAGTCCCTTTTGAGTAACTGATAAATTTTGACCCTCATGTTATAGTACTTCTAGAGCTAACACTTATCATTACTTTCTCGTATCATAGCTAACTCGCGCCTCTCCTCCAATAAGTCTAAGTTCAAGCGCAGTTCTTTTTCGTTGTCTGTGATGAGGAGTGTCCTCGCGGATGGAACTCCTATCTTAGATGGAATCATTGCTTCCAACCGTGCGTGAGGCTAAAGGGCGTTTCTAAATTGCTTGTTTTCTTCTAGGTTCTATGAGCCAATATCACGTGTGGCAACTTATCTACCCAACCTGTGCGTTTGGTTCCAAGTTTCTTGTATGGAATGAGTCAATCATCCACTTTGGTATCTTATTGAACAAAAATGGTGATATTGTTCCTCCATTGATCAAGAATTTCGATTTTTGGCAAGTCTCACGATCATCCAATAAGAAGGGTTTCAATTTTTTCAAATGAACGATTTGAAGACCTATTGATTCTAAAAACTGTGGATCGTTCGGACCTTTCAATTCATAGAAAAGACAATCATTCCTATAAGCCCATTCATTGGGAAAGCAAAAACACATTTCATTTCAATGGACCCAATTGATCTTTTTCTAGTTGTGGATAAAAAAACCAACTTTTCCTCATTACTCTTCGTAGTCAAATTCATATGGAATTTTCCTCTTTTCCTGTCCGAAATCAACGAGTTAATTATACTACCCTTCTTTGGTATATCCAATTCTAGTGAATTTTGTATCATAACACGAGTCTGGTGGCTTTGATTCCTTTTTTAATGCTTATATTAGCACGTTCCACTTGTCCATTAGCCTGCGGATGTGCCACAGTTGTGAAAACTTGGGTAACGTGTAATTCTGCCAACCAATATTGTAGACCCGCGTCCGCGAATTGGGTGCCATTATCGGTCACAATTGTTAGTGGAAGGCTGGAGCGACAAATGATGAATTCCTATATGAATTCCTTCACACTTGCTGCGGTAATAGAAGCTACTAGTTTAGCTTTCACCCACTTTGTAAAATAGTTGATTGCCACAATTATGAATTTAACGCGACCTGGAGCTTCAGGTAATGGGCCCATGATATCTACGGACCACTTCTGGAATGCCCATGCCGCCGTAACTAGAACAAGCTCAATTTTGGGACGAAGGAGCTGGTCAAGGAAAGAACACCAATAAAGGACCCATCAAGGAACTGATACTATAAAGCTTTGTGGCGAATCTTTTGGGTTGCTGCTCTTTCTTCCGGCAACATTCCTGGTGACAAAAAAGCTTGGATTGGTGTCATCCAAGAGGTGGCGCCTATCAGGTGAGTTCCTGATGACAAAAAAAGCTTGATTGTGTGCCCCTTATCAGGTGAGTTCATGATGCCCCTTTTTAATTCTTTTTACGTTTTGGGCTGGCATACACACCTTATTACAAGAAATACTTGATTTTACTCATTTAAAACTATGTGGATGGCGTTGCATAGCCTTATTATTATTTGTGCATTTATGAAATTAGGTTTGAACTATATTTTATGCCTTAGTATATTTTAGACGTCCCTTGGGTCTTAAATTCCTTAAGGTGATATATATATTAATTGTAGTCTAGGCTCAAGATTCTTATTAGGCCTAGTATCAATTGAATACGAGTAGACTTACTTATATTGGTTTACGGGAACGAAATATACATATTACCTTATAGCCTATGAATGTTGATATTATTTAGTTCCTTTTGACTAAGAATTATGTGAGTAGGCTTATTGATGTGTGTGTGCATGGTGATTATGGCTGGGTCAAATATATTGGTTTTCAAATCCCGTGGTCGAGAGGCCCGTGTGGCGTGATCATCATTAAGGCGGGTCAAATATATTACTTGGGTTTTAGAATCCCATGGTGGAGAGGCCCGTCGTATGTTAAATCGTGATCAGGTCAAATATATTACTCGGGTTATACCCGTGGTGGATAGGCTCGTATCACGTGTTTGGATGTGTAAGCCGTGACCGAGTCAAATATATTACTCGGGGTATGACTCGTGGTGGAGAGGCTCGTGTCACGTGCTTATGTCTTACCGCGTCCGGGTCAAATATATTACTCGAGTCTTGACTCGTGGTGGAGAGGCCCGTGTACGTGTGTTCGACCATGAATGTATTAGTTGGTGATATTTATTATTTATTTGCTTATTATTCCCCCTACTGTTTTAGATCTATACCATTTGAAATAAATTACGAATATTGTTTATGAAAACTTAAACTCACTCAGCTCTAGCTGACTTTGTGTGTATGTTAGATGGATTTTCATGTTGAGAAGTAGGGAACTACTGCTTGGACGTGCTCGAGACTACTTGGACGGTTGAAGGCATACCTAGTCGGAGATTTACAACGCAAACTGTTTTCTTTGTAGTCATTACTTTAACATTTAAATTTTGGTTTTGGTCACTCTTCCCGGTTTTTTTTTTTGGGATTTTGATATTTACTATTCCGCTGTTTATTACTCTGAACTGATTTTAAATAAAACGAATTGTTTGGTTTTAAATTTTTGATGAAATTGTGGATGTGATTACCAACTGTAGGATTCCCGGGATTCGGGGTTTTACAATTTGGTATCAGAGTCGTGGTTCGAGGGATCCGAGCATTCTCGAATGCTTGGACACGAACTGTAGGAGAAAGGACTAGAAATGCCAACCGCGAGTAGCTGCACGTCAAGAGGTAATTTTATTTGTTAATCATCTTTCTATGCCTTAGGGTTTCGTTATGTGTATAATTGCTTACGTATTAGATGGGATGCTAAGATGGTTAGGGGCAGGGGTGCTTAGGACGGACGAGTAAAGTAGACAACTAATAACACTTGATCAACTTTATTAGCAGTTTACCGTTACCTTTCATGTTCTAAATGCTAAATGTGCTTGACTGTGTTAGGGTTCCCTCTTAGTAGGGATAGGATATGGCTAATGCTCGTGTCGCGAGCATTAAAGTTCATCTCATTCCTTAAATTCTTCCGTTCATTTCTCATCCTCTCAAACATGATGTGGTCTCAATTATACATATTATTACATAAATATTCCCTACTTTTAAGTACTTTTGAGCCATGTTTTTATTGAATATTGTTATTATTTGGTTCATATATGAGTTTAATGGTTTCTAGAGACTACGAGCTAAAATAAAGCATTTTGACTAAACTTGAGACCAACGAATGACGAGTCGGACATACGATATACTATACTAATTATTAGTGTTACAATTATATATAGTATTTAATTAAAAGAAAAAAAACAATAATAAAGATACACTAGAAAGTTAACGTAGTAGTAGAAAGATATAATAATAATAATAATAATAATAATAATAATAATAATAATAAGAGAAAAAAAAATAAAATAAAGAGAGTTAGAAGGCCCATGAAGACTTGGAACCCTACACCCCATCATTATTGATATTCTTTTTTTGGTGACCAACAAGGAGGAGAGACAGAAACGGAAAGCCAGACAACAGATCTCGGGAGCCGCCACCTTTGAGCCGGAGGTTATAGTGCCGGAAAGAAAAAAAAGTCAAAGAGCAAAAGATATAATTATTTACAAGGAGCTTCAAGTGAAAAAAATTGAATTGGAACAGAAGTCTACGACATTATCATTATTATTGCTATATTTGTTTGGGAGTCAACACAAGAAGACAGCCGCAAGTCATATATTTTGAAAGGCGTTCGGGTTCACACCTACCCATCCAAACACGGTTCTTTCGGTTTAACTTTATTATCTCTATTATGAACTTGGGTGCTGAACTTATTTATTTTATTTTGATGAACATGGTTGTAGGCTAAAACTCCTAGCTACCTAGGTTTTTGATGACTACTGAAGAAACGTGGATCGACTCACTGGTAGACGATCAACTTTCCTCGGGTGTGATTATGCTATTTCACCGACGGTTTTCTGGAATCTGGATTCTTCCACCTACAAAATGAACAGCACCGTAAACTTACCCCTCAGAAAGGGACAGAGGGGTCCTCTTTGGGGTAACCCTCCGGTGTGAGAATAAGAATTTGTAGGAGAAGATAATAATCTCAGGGTAAGGAAATTGGAGTGTATTGCTTAATATAGCTGAATACTGTGTAATAGGGTGTACCTCTCCTTGTGGAGTTGATGTGGTATTTATAGTGTTAGGGTTTCCAATGATTGGGCTCAGACCCAATTAGGGCCTTGTTGGCCTCCTCCTATTGCTTCGCGCCACGTGTCCTTGGGACACCTGGTGCTTTTTCATTGATTATAATCACGTGGTAGCACATGGGTTTTGCTGAGTTGTCCACCTTTCATTGGCAGCTGTCAACATCAGCATATTCTTATTCCTTAAAAAGATACCTTCTGGAAGGTTGTCTGACGTGCACAATCAAGGTTGCCCTAATCCTGATTTGGATAAGGACGAGGTTGATTATGTGCATGTGTGATATGCGCCTATCCTGAGGATGCACAAGGTCTTCTCTTTATTCTCACGCGCAGATGTTTCATGCGCAGATGTGATATGCACAAGCATGTGATATGCGCCACGCGTGGATGTGATATGCGTGAGCATATGTGATGCGTGAGCATATGTGATGCCTGAGCATGTGATGCATGAGCATATGTGATGCCTGAGCATGTGATGCATGAGCATATGTGATATGCGCCATGCGCATAGGTTTTGGCTTTGTGCCTTCATAATATCTTGATTTCAAGCCTCTTGTCTATATCTTGTGGGTTGACCCGCCTCGCTCGGTGTTGAGGCGGGTACATACCTCTTCAAGCCCCCCCAGTCTAATGTGTGTCTTGTCTCGCGCGAGCGAGGTAAGATAGATATTAGACTTAATAGTTTGCTCTTTTAATAGGGTTTGTCTTTTCTTCTTGTTACTTATCGTTGCGCGAAATTCTATCCTTTTGGTTGAAAACGAATCGTCCCTGTACGTGGTTGGTTGTTGCTGACATGCGTCAGTGATGGAGACGTGTCAGACTTTTCGTGTGCTCGAGGTGCTACAGTTGCCTTTCATGTCCCCTCACATAGTGTCAGGGACACGTGTCACGCTCGCGTTGGTCCGTACCTGCGAGTGGTGGCGCGTGAACTCTTGCAGCACCTGTATCGTTTCTTTTCGTGTCCCCTCACACAGTGTCAGGGACACGTGTCGCGCTCGCGTTGGCTTACACCTGCGAGTGGTGGCGCGTGAAGTCCGATCAGTAGCAAATTTTCTCTCTCCTGGACCTATAAAAGCAAGCCCTTAGAGTTTTTATCCTTCATCTTCCTTGTTGTTTATTCAAAGCTTTCCTTTCTTTCATTCTATTCCGATTACCTGTCTTCTGCTTCCAGATCTCTGTTCTTCAGAAGCATCCTTTGTCTGATTTTATAGTTGTATGTCTGATAGCTCAGACAACACAATTTTCCCCAGCAATCGCCGTGTGAAATCGCTAGTAATGTCTACGTTGAAGAAGACCGGCAAGGGGAAGAGGGCTGCTGAGGCCTCATCGGAGGAGGTAGGGAAAGCCAAGGCAGTGAAGAAGTGGGATGAGATCCCCTGTAAACTGAGGCAGTCCGATTTTGACAGCCTTATTGCCTCTCAGGGTTTTCTCCCTGAGTATGGCTGCATGTTGCCGGCGGCCGGGCAAACGGCGGCGGACCCGCCCACCGGCTATATATCCCTTTATTGCCATTTTTTCACCCACTGCAACCTTCGTCTCCCGATGACAAGGTTTGTGGGTGCGCTGCTTAGGTTTTATGGGATTCATATATCCCAAGTCCATCCGTTTGGACTCGTGCGCATGACTCACTTTGAGTTCATGTGCAAATCTCAGCGCGAGGAGCCCACCCCTCGGCGCTTTCAGTATTTTTATAAGCCCAAGATCCAAGATTCTTGGTTCTCATTTATTCCTCGCAGTCAGAAGGTCAAGTGCTGCACTGTTTCATTCAAGAGCCTTCATGACTGGTCTGAGAGATTTTTCTATATCAGGGCTGGTGTGATCCCCATCCGCATGACCATGCGCGCGATCTCTTCTGCGCCTGCGGATGTGGGTGTCCTCAAGAACCCAACTGGCGCGTGGGTAAACAAGTTGACTGCCGAACCATCCCCCGCCAAGAACATTTGCGAGGAGGCGCTGGTGGGGGTTGGTATGAGCAGGAGGTGGGCCGACAGCGCGACTGAGCCCGTTATCCAAGTTGACGGCTTGTGTAAGTTAACTCATTGTATTACTTCTGCGCGAATATAATTCGTTTTGCTGATATCATTTGACTTGTTTTGTGCAGTCAGCAAGGAGTATGTCCACGCCGCCTATGATGAGCATATGGAGGGTGGCTCCGTCGCGCTGGGCGCTGGGGAGGTTGGCTTCCCCGATCGCTTCGATGACATGTTCATCCCTGTTGATCTGGGATTTCTCTTTGACAGTGATGCGCCTGGTAAGCCTTTGTACTTATGCTTATGCCTTTATAATACCAGATTTGGCTAACCTTTCCGTTGCGTGTATTGTAGACGCGCTTGAGAACTACGAGCTGGAGCTCGCGGAAGAGGAGGAGGAGGAGGAGGAGGAGGAGGCTGAGGTGCCCCAACTAAAGCGTAAGGCTAAAGGGAAAACTGGCGCAGGGGCCAGTAAGAAACAGAAGAAAGATGATGCCCCTGTTGTTCAGGATCCTCCTACTCAGGCGAAGGGACTTGAGAAAACCCGGGAGTTTACCACCAAGTTTTCCTTGTCTTCCCTGCCTCAAAAAGTGGGCAGGCCTCCTGTCCACACGAGGTATGGTGCCGCTACCTCCTCCCTTCGCGCGGCGGAAAAGGGGAACGGCGTTGCGCCTGCCGTTTCCTCTTCGACAGGTATACTTTGCTTATCCTTTATGGTTCTATGAGCGCGATTCTGATAGAATTACTAATGAATCTTTGCTCACTCAAATGTTTGCAGAGCCGGCGACCTTGGTGGATCAACCTCAGGCGCAACAAGGTGCCGAGGCTGCGCCGGAGGTCGCTTCGAAGTCCCCTGTTTTACCCTCAAAAAAGGGGAGAATGGACTTCATGGCGATGTTTGACTCGCGAACGGCGCTGCGCCAAGGTATGTATTGCGCTTTTATTTTCTGACTTTTTTCTTTTAGATCAAGTCATGAACCATTTCTTATTGTTGATTTTTTCATAGGAGTCATAGCTGGCGTACAAGCTGCTGGCGGCACTCCTGGCGCCGGTGCCAGCGCCGTTGGTTCTGCTCCTGCTCCTGCAAGCGCTGAATCTCCCCTCATCGGGATTACTAAGGAGCAGGAGCCCGTTTTACGCGCCGATCTGGCGGCGTCGAGACCTCCCTCACCTCCTCCTGCGCGCAGCCCTCCTCGCGAGACTGATTTTGGTTCTAGGTCGCAGGAGAAATGGCATGTTTCAGAGGAGGATGAGGAGGTTCAAGTTGAAGGCTCCGACAGCGGCCACGCCAGCCCTGCAGCGCCACGGCGTTTCGTGGCGCAGTCTTCTCGTGGGGCTGGCGCTGACTTTTCTGCTTCATCCCTGCAGGTATTGGTTCGTTTTTGCTCCGCTGCGCGGACTTCCATATTAGTGTTTTGATGACTTAGATCATTACTTTGTGTTTGCAGGAAGCCGATCACATTTACCGCCCGAGATGGAATATTACTGAGGACAGCTCATTTCAGTCCATGGGTGTGTGTGCGGACTTCTGGGCTCATTCTGTGCCTCCGCTGAAAGGAGGTTTCAGGAGGACCTCGCTCGCGATGACTTGCTCAACGATCATCTGTTTGCTGGGTCGGCTTTCTTTGCTGCCTCCCAAGAGCTTCGCTATGATTACGTAAAGGTACGTGATGCTCTTGCGGAAGCCAAGCAAGAGGCTAAAGTGTCTGCTTGGCATCTTTCTGATGCTCGAGAGAAAGCTGAGAAACTCCAAGCAGAGCTCAGCGAGAACAGAGCAAGTGCCAACACCGCCTTCGTGAAGCGCGGGCATAAGCTACAGGCTGCGCGGGAGAAGCTACAGGCGGCCGAGGCGGACGCGGCCAAGTACGCGCGTAGAGTGCGCGACTTGGAGCTGGACGCGGAGGCGCGTGACCAAGCTCTTGTCCAGTCTATAACTGACAAATCATCACTGGAGAGTGAGGTTGCGCGCCTGAAGAAGGAGCTGGCGGCCGCGCAGGCCGAGAAAGATGAAGCCTTGGCGACGGCAGCGTCTAGCCAGGAAGCACTCGAGCTTGCACGAGCGGAAAAGGAAGAAGCCTTGGCGGCAGCAGCGTCCGACAAAGAGGAGCTGAAACAGACTAAGGAAACTGTTGAGTTGTTAAACTCTCAGATTCCTGCTCTTGAGACGTCTGTTGCTTCCCTCGCGCAGGATCGCCAATGGCTAATCTCACAGGGTATGACTCGTTGCGCTTACGCGATGAAATACTCAGACGAGTTTCAGGCCCTTGTGATGGATTGCAACGCTGCCGCGCACTTGGTGGGTCGAGCTGAAGGGTTTAAGGATGGCTATGAATATGGCATGCTGAAGAAGAACCCATCCGACTACCCTTATCAGAGCGACGTTGCCTGCGCGGACATGGCCGAGATGGGGGAGAAGTATTTGAATACTCCCATTCCCATCCTTGCGCAGGTATTTTAACCTTAATGAGATTACCTTGACTTATTTTCCAAGTCTTTTTTGTACTCATATTTTTCCATATGATTTGCAGATATCCGCGCTTGCTGACCAGCCCGACCTCGGCGCGCTAAAGAAATTACTTGACGAGTGCGAAGGGGCTGGTGGCGGCGATGATGGCGCGGGGAATGCTGCTCTTGCTAGCGGCTCTGGCGTGGCCAAAGGATCCGCTCCTGACACTATTGTGATAGAAGACTCCATTCAGGATGAACAACTTGACTATGGTCAGTTTGGAGATGACGAGGAGCGGGCTGCGCCAGATGCTGAGGGCGGTGATGAGGACGATGAAGAGGCTGACGTCGACGTGGAGACTTGAGAAGCCCTTCATGTTTTTTTTTTATTTTTTTTATTTGTAGTTTGTATCACATCATCTTGTAAACTTGTAAATTTCAATGCTTTGGAATGAAATTTTGTTTTTCCCTTCTTTGCATCTTGCGCATTCCCCATTCATCTCTTTATATTGCATGTTTGCTTGTTGAATATAAGATATGCTTGCACGTTGAAATAAGAACAAGGTTGTAAGGAAATTATTATACTTAATCCTTGTCATATTGTAAGTGATTTTTCCATATCTTGATTATGTTGACACGTGCCTTGGCGTTTTCATTATTCCTCTTTTGCGCGACGTTATCACGCATTTATTATATGGAATTATGAGTTTTTTAGCCTTTACGTGTCAATATGTGTTACTCAGATATCCATTACAATTTCATGCGCGACCTCGACCTGAGACCTTAACAACTATGTTTTGGCATTTGCTTTGCCTTAGTTGTGCTTAGGTATTTTTATGGTCAGGCTGCGCAGCATGTAGGATGGATGTTGTGAGTGATTTGAGCTAAGGCTCACATTATTGGGCTAAGGCCCTGAGCTAAGGCACATATTATTGGGCTAAGGCCCTGACGTTTTAGAGTTAAGACTCGTTAACGCGTTTGAGCTTGAAGCTCGCGCATGTATGTTTTACTTCGTTTTATTTCGTTTTGATATCAATACAATGTTGTCATATTGCTCAAAATTAATAAAGGGAAGTGTGAAACATGTATGCAAAAGATAATAGAATCCACATTAAGAGAAGATAGCGCGTATCATTATTCATAATGGCTTAAAAAGCCTTGATTACAAACTTGACATTTTTTACATGAAACATTTTCTAAGCTGTGCCGCGTTCCATGCGCGCGGGATCTTCTTTCCATTCAAATCTTTTAAAGCGTATGCGCCTTTTCCCAATTCTTCCGAGACTTGATAAGGTCCCTCCCAATTGGGGGACATCTTTCCCGGGGGTATCGCGCGGCTAGCTTCATTGTTTCGAAGGACAAAATCATTCTTCTTGAAGTGGCATTCTTTCACGCGCTGATTGTAATATTTTTCGAGTTTTTTCTTGTATTTGGCTTCACTGATGATAGCCGCCTCTCTGCGCCCTTCAAGTAAGTTGAGATCCAACCTCCTTTCGCGCTCGTTATCAATCTTGTTCATCATGAGCACTCTATGGGATGGGCATCCAATTTCTGCTGGAATCATTGCCTCCGTTCCATAGGTTAGGCTGAACGGGGATTCGCCATTGCTGGTTTTGCTTAATGTCCTGTGCGCCCACAGGACATTAGGTAGCTCGTCAACCCAAGAATGGGATTCTCCCTCCAACCTTTTCTTCAGCCCATTTAGCAAGCTTTAGTTCGCGCGCTCCACTTGGCCATTCCCCTGAGGGTGGTATACTGAAGTGAAAATTTGGTTGATGCGCAATTCCTTGAGCCAGCTGGATATCTTCTTGTCAGTGAATTGTTTGCCATTGTCGCTCACAATTTCCATGGGCAAGCCAAAACGGCATATGATGTGGCTCCAGATAAACTGCTTCACCGCCTCGGCTGTGATTTTTGCTAGTGGCTTGGCTTCGACCCATTTTGTGAAATAGTCTACTGCCACTACCAAAAATTTTACTCGCCCTTGCGCTTGCGGTAGGGGACCCACAATATCGATTTCCCATTTGTGGAAAGGCCATGCGGAGGTCACTGGAATCAAGTTGTTATTTGGCCGCATGGTGTTTGGCGCATAGCTCTGACATGCTTTGCATTTTTGGATCTCTTTTAAAGCGTCCAAGTACATGCCTGGCCAATAGTAACCTGCGCTCATTGCCTTGGCAACCACCATGCGCGGGCCAGCATGTATTCCACAGATTCCTTCGTGTATCTCTCTGATCACATAGCTTGCTTCTTCAGCATCTAGGCATTTCATGAGCGGTCCAAGATAAGAGCGTCGATATAATGTACCATCAAGCAGTTCATAGTTCTGCGACTTGTGTCTTATCTTCCTCGCCTGTGCGCGATTGTCCGGTACCTTTCCCTCCTTCAAGAATTCCATTATTGGAGTTATCCACGATGAAGGGGTTGTATGAGTTACAAGGACAGATTTCGCTACCACCGACGGGTTGCTCATTACTTCTACCCTGACATCTTTGCCAAAGTGATCGAAGCTGGTTGATGCCATCTTACTTAGCGCGTCGGCAGATTTGTTTTCACTGCGCGGAATATGAATGATTCTGAAGCAGTCAAATTGCTCGATGAGCTTTTTCGCCTGCTCTAGATACAGAGGCATGGTGTTCTCCTTGGCATCATAAAGGCCATTGACCTGTGCTGCTACCAAGTATGAATCAACATGGGCCTCTAGCTTTTTAACTCCGAATTTGTGCGCGATGCGCAGGCCAGCCAGCAGGGCTTCATACTCAGCTTCATTGTTGGTGCTCTTGAAGTCCAACCTGATGGCGTAAGTATATTCATGATTCTCTGGATCCACCAGTTTGAGACCTGCGCCGGACCCTTCGTTGTTTGAAGCTCCGTCAGTGAACAATCTCCAAACATTTTCTTCATCATTGGCTCGCGGAGGGTCTACCTCGCGCTGAGCCTCTTCAATTTTTCCTTCGGGGATTTCTGCGATGAAATCAGCTAAGACTTGTCCCTTTATTGCTGGAATTTGATGAAGCAGTTAGGAAATTGAATGAGAATTTGGATTTATCGGTATTCCACGCTTTGGTACTTTGGATCCGAACCCATTGATGATGATTTTTGGGGTGATGAGGAGATAGAGGTAGTAGAGTTACCTAATAACACTGTGGTTGAGATTGAAGAGGGAGATGAGGTGATGGAGAATGACATGGAGGAGGAGCACATTCCTTCATGGGAGCTGGAATTTGGTGATGAGTTATTAGATTTGCCTGCTCCGTGTTATGAAAAAGAAGAGTTTGACCCACTTGGTGATTTAAAACGTCTTGAAGATTTATTGTATAACGAGCCAAGTGTGGGAATCGAGATGGAGCCTTGTGAGGAGAGCCATGAGGATGTAAGTGACTTGGTTACTACGACATTACACCTCGAATCTGATAAACCAAAACATGAACCGCGCTCAATCTTCATTCAGGACGTGTCGAGGTTTGAAAAATTGGCTAGAAGAGAAAGGATACTGAGGCTCAGGGATCGAATTGCGCGTAGGAATTTGTCATACCCGCCTAACTTCATCAATTCATTTTGTAGGGTTGACCACTTCTTGGATTACATGCATATCATACAGTTCGGTACTGGGAGATTTAAGGTTTGGTGGACCGAGTTGAATTCAAATTTTTGGGCCCATAAGAGGTTTGAAATGGGTTTCTTCCTGACTATGTGTAAGAGAAAAGTGTTGAGGAGTACAGATGGGAAGAGGATAAAGGAGAAGCCTCATGATTGAGGTTTCGGGAGCGAGTCCAGCTAAAGACTCTTCTGTAAACTTAGCGATTCCCGGGAGGCAACCCGGTAATATCTTTTCTTTTTATTTTACTTTCATTTTTATTTTTAGTTCTTTGTTTTTTCTGGTGTTTCCTCTCTTGCTTGCAGGTTGTTCCAAAGTTTCTTGTGAGATGGTTGCTGAGCTATGATTTTAGAGAAGTGTGGGGATGCAAGTTGCTTCAGGATTGCCGCTTTCGTTCGTGGAGATTATGTTATTGCAGCATTTTTGTTTATCGCGTTCGAATTGGAGGGCACTGTAAGGCCCCGATCCCGGAAACCCTACCTTGGCATTGGATTTACTCATAAACACAGTTCTAAAATCAGAGTTAATTAAAACTTTCGCGGAATAGTTAAAAAAACTTCATACATTACATTACAAAACATCGAATCTTGCCTTAACATACAAAATATCCTTTCATAGACATAACATAAGACAGTCATGACACTTTTCCATTGATACCAGTCTCTTTAGCTCATGCCATGTGTCCCTTCTCAAGCCAGCTGCCTTAACCTATTTGCCTGCGTGCATACTAAAAGTCAGCTATGCTGAGTCAGTTCTAGATAAGCAGGTAACATACATTTTATTCTCATTCTTTACATTCTTACTTCCATACATTCCTATTTTTACTTACCTTCATTATTTTATACATACATAACCTTTCTACGTTTTTAAAGAGCCTTTCGCCCTATAACCTTCGCATATATTATTAGGGTATGAAACCCTTCATCTTCGCCTATATTATTAGGGTAGGCAACCCTTTATTCTTCGCCTATATTATTAGGGTAGGCAACCCTTTATTTTTCAACTCTACATATCATACATACCATTCATACACTACACATATCGTACATACCTTTCTTTCATTAGCTATATTTGTTCTCATATACCTCTTCACACATACGTTTAACTCTTTCTACACTAATTAGGTATATTTATAAACATTCATACGGCATACACTTACCACTTAAGGTAAGTGTATTAACTAATCACATTGAGTATGCAAACAGCCCCAAAACATAACACAGAAATGGGGCTAGAAACTCACCTGGGTCCTGTTTCTCTCGGAGTTAAGTGTGATGCCCTTCCTTATCTGTGCACGGCTAACTGTGTAACAAGGCACGGGTATCAATTATCCATTTCAACTACTGCTTACATCTAGGTGAATAAAACCCTCAACTAACGGGGGTCCGGGGGCAGGGTCCAAGGCCCCTGGTTGGGGTTGATAGGTCCTTTAACACAAACGCGTCAGAAAATGAATCGGGGTCACATTTTAATAACAACATAAACAATTTCGCATGGGAGGAATTTCGCATAGAATTTCGCTTCGCATAACCTGTTTCGCTTCTCATGGCTGAGCGAAGCGAAATGCCTGTTTCGCTTCTCATGGCTGAGCGAAGTGAAATGCATTCCTTTCTTCGTTTTTACCATTTTAGCGCCATTTTACTTTGTGGCTCTTCCTCAGGACCTGATTTTTACCTTTTCTGAACTTTCGACACATTCTGACCCCATGCACCTGATCCTGAACCCATATCTCTCATAGTCCAAACGCCACCTTTTTATCTTAAAGTGCACCCAAGAGGTTATAACTTACCAAGTTTATATTTTTCTTACATTTCACAACCTGATCTATCATTATATTTGTTTGCATGTCAAGACTAACCATAAAAAAAACTTAACCTTTTAAACCAAAGCCCACCGTTTTGCTTCGGGTTTGGTTAGGATCGTAGATCTGGATGTGTTCTTGCTATTCGAAGGCACTTGAACACCAAAATCTTCCTTACTTTTGCTTGGATCTGAATCCGAAATGCTAGAGAGAAAGTGTGTGTTTTCTAGTGTGTGTGTGTTGTGTAAAGAAATGGTGAAAGGATGGGGGATGGCCTTATAAGGGAGCCATGGGCCCCACCATCCACCTCCATTCCAATCTTATCCAAATACAAACACGCACACCACCAAACTAACGACACACCGATACTAATAAAACTTTCCGTTATTTATTAATTCTCAAAATACGGATGTTACAGGCACGGAACAAGACTCATGGCACACGACTACTACATATTTACCAGGGGAGTCTGTTCCATTTTCTTTATTTTATTTCTTCTTTATTTTTATGTTTTTCCTGTCTCACATTGAGGACAATGTGAAATTTAAGTGTGGGGATGGGAAACTAACGCTTTTAGGTAAAAAAAAAAAGTTAATATAAATAATAACAAAACAAAAAAAAACAAAAAAATGTTCCTTGAATTAAATAGTTTCAACAAAATGGAAAATGATAGGAAAATTAGAGATTGGTTTTTCAAAACTACTAATATTATATGAGATAAAAAAAAAATATAGAAAGCGTACTTAATTTGGGACGTGTCGGTAGGCCCAACGAGCCTTGAAAAGTTTCCCCTGATTATTATTAATAAACCTAATAGTCATAAACCTTGTGGGTTCTTATCTTGAGGGGGAATAGTGAAGCTGAAAAATTCGATAAGGCATAGCGAGTATTACCGTAATTTGACTACCTTGATGTGGTGAGAATTACATGCACTTAAAATTTAGCACGCCACTCTGCTTTATGAAAGTAAATAACGAGTGGTGGCGCCCCGACATGTCCATCATTTATACAAGCTTAGAAAAATATTTATATATTTAGGTAAAAGATGCCTAAGAGCACAAAGTTTTGTTGCACGAACGTCATATATGTGCAATTATTTAGAAAATAAAAGTGAATGAGAAAGTTATGCAAATGCCAAAGAAGCATTCACAAAAAAGAAAAAGAAAAAAAAGAAAAATCAAAAATATAAAAAGAGGCCAAAAGGCACATATTAGACAGGGCCGAGAGTTTACGTGTTACCAAGGGGATGGTGACTTTGAGGATACACTATTGGGGCTCGAGGTTTTTTAGTCAATAAATAATTTTAGGAAATACTAAGGGTGGAGGCCTGGGATCGTCATATACTGGGTTGCAGCTCGGGTGAAACAATGCTGGGCTGAAATCCGCTAATATAGTTTTAGGATTAGGAATTGCTCGTACGACCTCATTTGACCATTCATCCATCTAAATTCCACCTAAGTGAATTTTCTTCTTACCATTAAAGAGTTTTTAGCTTACGGTGATAGGTTGAACCAGTCTGTTTCAACCCGGTTTTTAATTGTCTTGATTATGCTTGAGATAGGGGTAAGCAGATCTGTAACTCCTTAGGTGTGAGACCCATAGGTTTATTGATATCACTTGAACTTAATCACTGAATATGATGGGAAGATTGATAGGTTGGTGGCTGGGTTTAAGTAGACAACAATATCGGCAATCGCAGTTTTTGCGTTTATCTATTACTAATTCAAGTAACCTAAATGTTGTGAAAACTAGTTTTCCGATTCTGATTCCCTTGCAAAGAGCTTTTTTAGGGACGAAAAAGATTTAAGTGTGAGAATATTTGATGTGGTCTCAATTATACATATTATTATATAAATATTCCCTACTTTTAAGTACTTTTGAGCCATGTTTTTATTGAATATTATTATTATTTGGTTCATATACGAGTTTAATGGTTTCTAGAGACTACGAGCTAAAATAAAGCATTTTGACTAAACTTGAGACCAACGAATGAAGAGTGGGACATACGATATACTATACTAATTATTATTGTTACAATTATATATAGTATTTAATTAAAAAAAAACAATAATTAAGATACACTAGAAAGTTAACGTAGTAGTATAATAATAATAATAATAATAATAATAATAATAATAATAATAATAATAATAATAAGAGAAAAAAAATAAAATAAAGAGAGTTAGAAGGCCCATGAAGACTTGGAACCCTACACCCCATCATTATTAATATTCTTTTTTTGGTGACCAACAAGGAGGAGAGACAGAAACGGAAAGCCAGACAACAGATCTCGGGAGCCGCCACCTTTGAGCCGGAGGTTATAGTGCCGGAAAGAAAAAAAAGTCAAAGAGCAAAAGATATAATTATTTACAAGGAGCTTCAAGTGAAAAAAATTGAATTGGAACCGAAGTCTACGACATCATCATTATTATTGCTATATTTGTTTGGGAGTCAACACAAGAAGACAGCCGCAAGTTATATATTTTGAAAGGCGTTCGGGTTCACACCTACCCATCCAAACACGGTTCTTTCGGTTTAACTTTATTATCTCTATTATGAACTTGGGTGCTGAACTTATTTATTTTATTTTGATGAACATGGTTGTTGGCTAAAACTCCTAGCTACCTAGGTTTTTGATGACTACTTTATGATTTGAGGATTTTTATTGGTTCATGGTTTCTATTGTTGGATAATATTAAAGTAAAGAATCTATTTATAATTGATTTGATGTGTTTGCATATATAATTTTGATTTATTATTGATCTTTGTTCCGTATGTTTCTTGTTGAAAGTCTTTCAGTTATAGACGCATATTTAGGTCGCTTACTGTGTGTTTGTGATTATTTTATGGTTTTACTATACGTAGTAATCCATAGGAACATTGATTGGTGATTTATTAAGATTTTATATTCTACCTATCTAAAGACTGAGAGGTAATAGATAGTCAGGTTGTCCTTGGGATTAGGTTTTTAGGCTAGAACGCTCTGACAGAAGGTTTTTCCTTGATTTTTCCCTAGTTTCATTGTAATTCCGTATCTTATTGATTGTTCTTAGGTGACCCCTTGCACTCTAGGGTGTATTGAGATAGTGAGACTGACAGATAATCTATCTTTTAGGGTACTTTAGTATTGTCGGAGAGACTGATAGGTAATCCGACCATCCGGTAAGTTTACACGCCCCCTAGGTTTCCTTTTAGGTGACACACGGAGAATGATCAGGGATCCACTAGGTTGTCTAAGGGTGTCGTATTTTAAGATCCCGGTTCCATCATAGTTTCTATAGCTGAGAGAGATCCAAGATTCACAAGTAGGATTCTAAACCTAGGTAGTGCTTTTTCCATCTTTGAGTTTCTCTAGGTCATAGAGTTAAAGTCTATTAGTTTCAGTGTCAGTTTTAGTTTAAGTATTCTTTAGTTTATAGTTAGTAATTAAAAAACACAAAAATCATTTAAATCATTTAATTAAGTTAATTAGTCAGAGTCTAGTTTAGGTGTCGCTAGTGTCCTTTGGGTTCGATATCCGGACTTCATTAGGCTTCACTACATTAGATAGGTACACTTGCATGTCTAGTGGTCTGGAATTAGGATAGTCTAGATTTATAAATTTAAAACTAGAGTGTCTAGGTTAGGTTAAGTTTTTATAGACCGCTTTCAGCACATCAAGTTTTTGGCGCCGTTGCTGGGGATACTTAGGCGATAGTGAAACTAGCTTTGATTGATATACTTAATTGATTATTTGGTCTTATTTGTTTGTCTAATTGTCAGTGTCTAGTAGGTCTTAGGGAGTGTTTTTAGTGTGTCTAGTAATTTTTGTAAATTTCTTTTATTATTATTTTATATTATATATATGTATATATATATATGTATATTTTATTGTTTTATGTATTTAAATTTTTGTTGATATTATTATGTATTTATCTGGTGCCCGTGATCCGTTTTTTTTTTAGTGTCTATTGCAGTGATTATTATGGAGCATTACTATAGGAACCGCCAGCATGGATACGATTATAGTCATCGGGATCGTTTTAGGGAAGTTTTTGGTGAGATATGTGGTGGAACCTATTGGTCACATGATTGCTATTATTTACAAGGGGGTTGCACATACGAGTATGAAGATCATCGACCTTACTCACAACCGTATGAGCCTCAATGCCAATCACCATCTATGCGTGAGCTCGCCAGATTCAATGATGAGTTGTTTCAAAGATGTTTAAATAGTTGTGATCGTTGGGATCCAGAGGAAAATAGAATTAGAACTGAGCATGCTATCACTCTAGGTTTCCTTTTCACTTGACCACTTCAATCCCTCAGCCCTTCGAGAACGTATGTGTAGTGGTTTTAGCCAAGTAGTATTGTAATATCATTCCGAGTACCTTTTTACTTGTTGAGCTACAGGCTTTGTTCCTGTTTGTAGGCTTTTTGCCCGTAGGGGTTTTGTCTCTTTCGTTTCTTGTATGATTAGATGAATAGGATTTGTCTCAATCTTCGCCCGTTCCTGTATAGCGGGATTCGGGGACGAATCCCATTTTAAGGGGCTAGACTTGTAACTCCCGTAAATGTCGTTAATCGGATCGATTGTTTATAAATGTTTGTCTAAAAGCCAGGGTTTCATCTTCCTAACTTAGAGCCTTATAATACGTTTTAAAAGTCCGTTTACCTATCCTTTTTGCTTAAGACATCATCTCTTGTAACCTAAAGGACTAGATTAGTTTGTAACACTCGCTATTGTTCGTTTGACGTCATGAAGCATTGTAGAGTTGTATGCTAGTCGGGTTTTAATATTTAAGGTTGAGGGACCTTCTGGTACTTCTTAAAGTCCATTTATAAAGCTTTAGGAAAAAGTTATAACGATTTTCATGTAGAGGGAACTGAGTAGTAATTTCCCCGAACATGTTATAACCTTGGCCGCCTCTTTTCTTACTTGCGATCGGGATTCCTCAGACAGCCCTCCTATCACGTTTTTCTTCATGTTCTAACCATTACCAAGCCATCTCCACCTAATTCCAGGTTAGTACCATGTCAAGGAACCTCTTTTTCACCATTAAATTGTTTATTGAACCCTAGAGATACCATAACCATGTTAGGGTTTGAGTTTTGATTAAAACAGTTTCTGACATATTCATACTAGTTTATTGTTCTATTTATAACTCGATGAAAATTTATTGTTTTTGATCGATTCTTATTTCCATGATGTTCTGCTTTGAGTCTAGTTTTCATAAATATATAATATGTAATTTTTGGACGAGATTGGAATGGTTTTTATGATTTTATAAGACCGTTTGTCAAAGCCGATGCGGGGTGACAGATTCTGGTCTGTCTTCCCGACATCATAACTCTTTTTTGACAAGTCCAAATTGGTTGATTCCACTTCTTAAAGTTCATATTTGAGTTAAGATTACAACCTAATTGGAATCGTTTAATTTGCTTTGGTAATGATTTTTAAACAAATAAAACACTTTTACTGCGCACTAAAATAGCTGCACATACCTTTCTATGTTGGAGAAATGTTTATGATTTTTGTGTGAATTGGAAATATAATAAAAATAATTTTAGATACCCAAGGCAATTATACAACTCTAGTAAATATTTCATAATTTATTCCTATAATTTTCCAATGTAATAACATACATCTTCTCATGTTAAAATCTGCATGTTACACTCGTTATTGATCGATACATTCATTTTAGGCTTAACCGGTGGCTGTCCAAGTGTGTTCTTGCCGGGGCTGTTTAAAGTGAGGTTTTGCTCCGTCATCTTCCTAGGTATGTCATATGTGTTATACTTTAGTATCGTGAGCTATGAAGCTCGTTTGATTTATCAATTGTCGATAAATTGAAAACTAGGATTTCGGTTGTCTAGTTTGTTGATTGTGACGTCTAGCGCGTTGTTTGACGGAATTAATAACCAGTTCGGATTGTGTAGTCTTGGTATGAATTAAGGTCTGTGAAAAACTATTTTTTTAAGTTAATGGGGCTGATTTGGTTGTCGGTTGCTCAAACGGGTCGGTCCAACGCAAATTCGCGTTTAATTGGTAGTTTGTGCGTTGTTCATGCGAGTTACCGACCCATTCAACTCGTGTAGTGTCGTGTGGACTTGTTTGCTGTAATTATACTTAATTTGACCCACACAGGGCTGAGTTGGTTACCAACTGCATAGACAACTCGTTAACGTGCGCATACGATACAATTAACAACTTTCGGGTATAGTTTGGAAATCCTTTGTCCCTGGCATAAACTAAGGGTGGTTTTGGTAAATAGAAGGCCCCGGGGGCTGTTGTAATTGAAATTTATGAGGTCGAGGCTTTAGGTAAATCAAACCATGATAGAACGCCTGGTAGGATAATCGAGTCGGTTCGGTTCCGTTAGTAATCTTTGCGTGTAATCCGACAGGCGTTTGAGTCATGGGAATACTTAGGGACTCTCTAGCTCGTTGTGATTGTGTGCCCCATATCAGGTGAGTTCATGATGCCCCTTTTAACTCTTTTTACGTTTTGGGCCGGCATACACACTTTATTACAAGCATTACTCGATTTTACTCGTTTAAAACTATTTGGATGGCGTTGCATAGCCTTATTATTATTTGTGCATTTATGAAATTAGGTGTGAACTATATTTTATGCCTTAGTATATTTTAGACGTGGCTTGGATCTTAATTGAATACGAGTTGACTTACTTATATTGGTTTACGGGAACGAATTATACATATTACCTTGTGGCCTATGAATGTTGATATTATTTAGTTCCTTGTGACTAAGAATTATGTGAGTAGGCTTATTTATGTGTGTGTGCATGGTGATTACAGCCGGGTCAAATATATTACTCGGGTTTTAAAATCCCGTGGTGGAGAGGCCCGTGTGGCATGATCATCATTAAGGTGGGTTAAATATATTACTTGAGTTTTAAAATCCCATGGTGGAGAGGCCTGTCGAATGTAAAACCGTGATCGGGTAAAATATATTACTTGGGTTACACCCGTGGTGGAAAGGCCCGTATCACGTGTTTAGATGTGTAAGCCGTGACCGAGTCAAATATATTACTCGGGGTATGACTCATGGTGTAGAGGCTCGTGTCATGTGCTTATGTCTTACCGCGTCCGTATCAAATATATTACTCGAGTCTTGACTCGTGGTGGAGAGGCCCGTGTACGTGTGTTCGACTATGAATGTATTATTTGGTGATATTTATTATTTGTTTGCTTATTATTCCCCCTACTGTTTTAGATCTATACCCTTTGAAATAAATTATGAATATTGTTTATGAAAACTTGAACTCAATCAGCTCTAGCTGAGTTTGTTTGTATGTTAGATTGATTTTCAGGTTGAGAAGTAGGGAACTACCGCTTGGACGTCCTCGAGACTACTCGGACTGTTGAAGGCATACCTAGTCGGAGATTTATAACGCATACTATTTTCTTTTCATTAATTACTTTAAACATTTAAATTTTGGGTTTTGGCACTCTTCCAGGTTTTTTTTTTTAGGATTTTGATATTTAATATTCCGATGTTTATTACTCCAAACTGATTTTAAATAAAACAAATTGTTTGGTTTTAAATTTTTGGTGAAATTGTGGATGTGATTTCCAACTGTAGGATTCACGGGATTCGTGGTCTTACAACTCATGACCCTCTAGATTAACTAATCGTAGTCCCGTGTCTGACCCTTCACCACTTGATGCACCATCAGTAAACAAAGGCCAGACTTGATCTCATGGTACAAAAACGAAAAAAATGATTAACTGAGCAATTAAATTTCTTTTAAAATTTTTAAACCATTAATTCCAAGCAAATAGTTAAATCGTGTTTTATCAAATTCCATGGTAAAAAGGTCAGCTTTCGGAAAATCCATGTGTATCTTTTCAAGATTGATTAGTTTCTTTTCGAAACAATCACGGATAAAATGATAACGTATCTCAATGTGTTTCGATTTTGAGTGGTGAACGGGATTTTTAGTTATGCAAATCACATCAGAATTATCAATGTAAATAGGAGTAGTAAGAAACTTCAAACTATAATCCCACATGTCACACCCCATTAAGCGATTTGCGGAAGCGTAAAACAGAAATGTAACAGACAACTCTGGTATCAACCACATTATTTATAAAGGACAATACAAACTAGCTTACAATATTTTACATCGATCTAACTTTGTTTACAACTAGGTGATACAAACTAAATCTAGTCCTTTAAGCGACTTTACTTCGTACTAGCAGACTTGCATCAATTCATCCAGCATTGATCGCAAGTCAAACACGTAGCACATTGATTTTCTAATCTAATCCAGTACCTGAAAAACATGTTAAAACAGGTCAACTACAAATAGTTGGTAAGTTTCACGAGTTTCAAGAAATCAGTTGTGCGTACAACAATCATAGTTGTAAATACGCATGTATGTATGTATGTTCACAAGTACATTCGTTTGTATGTTTGCGATGTAATTATGCTAATCTATAGTGAAGCCTTGACTACTCGTGCTGCGTGCCTCCATTTCCCACGCTCAATCAACCACTGTGGCCCCTTTTCTGCCCACAACATGCCTCGAGTATATAAGCCCCCGAATCCCGGGAATCCTATAGTTGGTAATCATATCAAAAATTCACAAAAATTTAAAACCAAACCGATTTATCTTATTAAAATCGTTTCAGAGTACTAACAGCGAAAAGTCAAAAACAGTTCGTTCCATTAAAATAACCAATTCAGAGTATGATTCAGCGGAAAATCATAATTATTAAAAACAAGTTCCCAAGACCCGGGGAATTATGCCCAAAATCAAATTTCAATGTATTTAACAAAACTTTGAAATTAAAATGTTCATTATTAAAACTTCCGACTAAGTATGCCTTTCACCGTCCAAGTAGCTTCGTGCACGTCCAAGCGATAATGCATCCTCCTCCTAACCTGAAACTCACACTAACATGCACATAAAGTCAGCTTGAGCTGAGTGAGTTCAAGTTTTAATAATTGACATCTAAAATAATAATAATCATAATCATTCCAAGAGTTTTAAAATTGGATACAACAGTTAGGCCATCATCAATAATAAGTAATCATACTTATATATATATATATATATATATATATATATATATATATATATTAATCATGCCACACGAGCCTGCCCCCTCACGGGCTTTCCAGGGCCCGCCACAGTATTTAAGAACCAGAGTAGTATAGTTTGGCCCGGCCAAGATCACCATCCATCCGTATGCAAACACAAAGTAGGCATACATAATATCCTTAGTCGATAACGACTAATTAACATCGCCAATTATTGGCAATAAAATAACGCATGCATAAACACGCGTATATATATATATATATATATATATATATATATATATATATATATATATATATATATATATATATATATATATATATATATATATATATGTATATTATCCCAAACAGAGCATCATGAAAGTAAGCCTAGGGTCATAAAGTAACACCAGCATACCCATTCGTAAATATCATCTCATGACATACTACAATACGAGTAAGCCTACATCCTTGAGTCTAGACCATAAGTAATGTCTATAACCTTATAAAATATATAACCACAAATGAGCCTCGAATATTCCAGGGCATAGAGTATAATTCACACATATTTTTATGAACCCACAAACACAAGTAAGACCATATAAAACCATCAAATTAGTTTAAACGAGTATAGTCGGATAAAATTGTAAAATGGTGTGCGTGCTAGCCCAAAACGTAAAAAGAGTAAAAGGGGCATCATGAACTCACCTGACACAAGGCACAAATTCACCACGAGCTAGAGGACCCCTAAGTATCCCCAAAACTCAAACGCCTGTCGGTTTACATACAAACATCACTAACGACATTGAAAGGACTCGTTTATCCTACGAGATGTTCTAACATGGTTCGAGTTACCTAAAGCCTCGACCTCATCAAACTCAATCATAACAGCCCCCGGGACCTTAAGTTTACCAACACGACCCTTAGAAACTCCCGGGAATAAAGAATTCCCAAATTACCTCTTGAAGCACTAGGTGACACCAATATGCGCGTTTAAGAGTTGTTTAAGCACTTAACATCCAACTCAGCTCTGTATGGACCCAATATTATATTTTCACAGCCAACAAGTCCACACGACTCTACACGAGTCAAATGGGTCGGGAACTCGCAAGTACAACGCACTAACTATTCAATAAACGCAAATGCGCATTGTACCGACCCGTTTGAGTAACCGACAACCAATTCAGCCCCAATACTTATAAAAAATCATTTTTCCAACAGCCCGTATATTAAACCGAAGCTATCCGAACTGAATTGTTCATCACTTAATTCATCCCTCGCGTTAAACGCAACAATCTACCATTATAGCTAACAGAAAACTATCTTTCAAACAACAACTAGTTGACCAATCAAACGAATACCAAAAGACATGATTTTAAAGTATGTTATATGGGACATACCTAAGAACATTTGTGATGCAAAAAATTACTTCAAACAGCCCCGAAAAGAACACAATTGAACATCCACCGGTTAAGCCTAAAACGAACTTATCGATCAATAACAAGTAAAACGGGTAGATTTTAGGATGCGAAGATGCATTTTATTACATAGGATAACCTTTGAAATAAATTATTAAATTTTTACCAGAAATTAATAGATATCATAGGTTTATAAAATTATTTTTATTATATTTTTCTAGTAGACACAAAAATCATAAAAATTCCTTCAACACAGAAAGGTATGTACAGCTATTTCATTGCACAACAAAATGGTTTTATTTTTATAAAAATCATTACCCAGCCAAATTAAACGATTCTAATTGGGTTTGGTTCCTAACTCAAAATATTAACTTCCAGAAGGTTGAACCAACCAATTAGAACTTGTCGAAAAAGAGTTATGATGTCGGGAAGACAGACAGAATCCGTCATCCCGCATCAGCTTTGACACTCGATGTTATATAATCATAAAAAGTATTCAAATCTCGTCCAAAAATTACGTATTATACCTTTCTGAAACTAGACTCAAAGTAGACCATCATAGAAACAAGAATCGATCAAAAACAAAATATTTTCATCGAGTCACAGCCCGAACAATAAACGAGTGCGAATCTGTCAGAAATAGTTATAACCAAAACTCAACCCTAACGTGTTCAATAAAGGGTTTCATGGTTAAAAAGAGTTGTAGACATTTAGTACCGACCTGGAATTGGACTTTTGGAGGTCGGGTGATGGCTGGTTGCATGCAAAACTAGAAGAGAAGGGGGTGGGGGTGCGCCGATCGGACAAGGGGCAATGGGTTAGGGTTTCTTTTTTTTTTTATTATAATAAAAATTGTTACGTTCTGGCCCTTCTAAATTGAGATTTGCGACACTTGTATGAAAGTTAAGAATTTCAACTTATGGGAATGCTTAGGGGGTCCCCGAAGATGTCAGAACAGGTCTCGGTTGAATACAATCTTACAAGGCGTAAGTCCTTTTAACGAAAATTTACGGGCGTTACAAGTCTACCCTCCTTAGAATGGGATTCGTCCTCGAATCCCGTTGCAATAGGAACGGACGCGGATAGAGACGAAATCTAATCATCTAATTACACAAGAGGACGATAGGGACAAAACCCCCACTAGTGCCCGAGTCAAACCGGAACGAGGCTTAAACTTTAAGAAGTAAAAGGAAAAGAACCTAGATTGAGAGCATGCTACGCCTCAGTTAAATAATCACGCGTAAAACGTTCAAGCGGGTGAGAAATGTGCGGGAGAATTTAAGGAACGAGAGGAACTTTAACGCTAAGACACGAGCGTTAGCCATATCCTATCCCTACAAAGACAGGACCCTAACACAGTCAAGCACAAGTAGCACTTAGAACATGGAAGGTAAGGGTAAACTGCTAATAACGTTGATCAAGTGTTATCAATTGTTTACTTTACCCGCCCATTCTAAGCACCCCCTTCCCCTAACCATATTAGCATTCCATATAACACTTAAGCAATTATTCACGAAACGAAATCTTAAAACTTGCAAAAATGACTAAATAATTAAAATTTACCTCTTGTCGTGCAGCTACTCGCGGTTGGCATTTCTAGTCCCTTCTTTTACAGTTCGAGTCCAAGCATTCGGGAATACTCGGATCCCTCGAACCATGTCTCTGATACCAATTTGTATGCCCCCGAATCCCGGGAATGCTACAGTTGGTAATCATATCCAAAATTCACAAAAATTTAAAACCAAACCAATTCATATTATTAAAATCGTTTCAGAGTACTAAACAACAAAAAGTCAAACAGTTCATTCCATTAAAATAACCAATTCAGAGTATAATTCAGCGGAAAATCATAATTATTAAAAACAAATTCCCAAGACCCGGGAATTAGGCCCAAAATCAAATTTCAATGTATTTAACAAAACTTTGAAATAAAAAATGTTCATTATTAAAACTTCCGACTAAGTATGCCTTTCACCGTCCAAGTAGCTTCGTGCACGTCCAAGCGGTAATGCATCCTCCTCCTAACCTGAAACTCACACTAACATACACACAAAGTGAGCTTGAGCTGAGTGAGTTCAAATTTTAATAATTGACATCTAAAATAATAATAATCATAATCATTCCAAGAGTTTTAAAATAAAACGGGATACAACAGTTGGGCCATCATCAGTAATAAGTAATCATACTTATATATATATAAATATCCATACAATTATATCCCTATAGATATCATCCAAGTAATAACATCAGGGTCGAGCACACGTACAACCCAAACATGTATCATCCGATGATGATCATGCCACACGAGCCTCCCCCCTCACGGGCTTTCCAGGGCCCGCCACAGGATTTAAGAACCTAAGTAGTATAGTTTGGCCAGGCCAAGATCACCATCGATCCGTATGCAAACACAAAGTACGCATACGCAACATCCTTAGACGATAACGACTAATTAACATCGCCAATTATTAGCCATAAAATAACGCATGCATAAATGCGTATATCTATATGTATATATATATATATCATCCCAAACATTGCATCATGAAAGTAAGCCTAGGGTCATAAAGTAACACCAGCATACCCATTCGTAAATATCATCTCATGACATACTACAATACGAGTAAGCCTACATCCTTGAGTCTAGACCATAAGTAATGTCTATAACCTTATAAAATATATAACCACAAATGAGCCTCGAATATTCCAGGGCATAGAGTATAATTCACACATATTTTCATGAACCCACAAACACAAGTAAGACCATATAAAACCATCAAATTAGTTTAAACGAGTATAATTGGATAAAATTGTAAAATGGTGTGCGTGCTAGCCCAAAACGTAAAAAGAGTAAAAGGGGCATCATTAACTCACCTGACACAAGGCAGGAATTCACCACGAGATAGAGGACCCCTAAGTATCCCCAAAACTCAAACGCCTTTCAGTTTACATACAAACATCACTAACGACATTGAAAGGACTCGTTTATCGTACGAGACTTTCTAATATGGTTCGAGTTACCTAAAGCCTCGACCTCATCAAACTCAATCATAACAGCCCCCGGGGCCTTAAGTTTACCAACACGACCCTTAGATACTCCTGGGAATAAAGAATTCCTAAATTACCCCCGGAATCAATAGGTGACACCAATATACGCGTTTAAGAGTTGTTTAAGCACTTAAAATCCAACTCAGCCCCGTGTGGACCCAATATGATAATTTCACAACCAACAAGTCCACACAACGCTACACGAGTCAAATGGGTCGGTAACTCGCAAGTACAACACACTAACTATTCAATAAACGCAAATGCGCGTTGTACTGACCCGTTTGAGTAACCGACAACCAATTCAGCCCCAATACTTATAAAAAATCATTTTCCAACAGCCCGTATATTAAACCGAAGCTATCCAAACTTAATTAGTCATCACTTACTTCATCCCTCGCGTTAAACGCAACAATCTACCATTCTAGCTAACCAAAAACTATCTTTCAAACAACAACTAGTTGACCAATCAAACGAATACCAAAAGACATGATTTTAAAGTATGTTATATGGGACATACCTAGAAATATTGTGATGCAAAAACTCACTTCAAACAGCCCCGACAAGAACACAATTGAACATCCACCGGTTAGGCCTAAAACGAACTTATCGATCAATAACAAGTAAAACGGGCAGATTTTAGGATGCGAAGATGCATTTTATTACATAGGATAACATTTGAAATAAATTAATTAATTTTTACCAGACATTAATAGATATCATAGGTTTATAAAATTATTTTTATTATATTTTTCTAGTGGACACAAAAATCATAAAAATTCCTTCAACACAGAAAGGTATGTGCAGCTATTTCAGTGCACAACAAAATGGTTTTATTTTTATAAAAATCATTACCCAGCCAAATTAAACGATTCCAATTGGGTTTGGTTCCTAACTCAAAATATTAACTTCCAGAAGGTGGAACCAACCAATTAGAACTTCTCGAAAAAGAGTTATGATGTCGGGAAGACAGACCAGAATCCGTCATCCCGCATCAGCTTTGACACTCGATGTAGACCAGAATCCGTCATCCCCCAAATCATAAAAAGTATTCAAATCTCGTCCAAAATTTCTGAAACTAGACTCAAAGTAGACCATCCTAGAAAAAGAATCGATCAAAAACAAAATATTTTCATCGAGTTACAGCCCGAACAATAAACGAGTACGAATCTGTCAGAAATCGTTATAACCAAAACTAAACCCTAACGTGTTAAATAAAGGGTTTCATGGTTAAAAAGAGTTGTAGACATTTAGTACCGACCTGGAATTGGACTTTTGGAGGTCGGGTGATGGCTGGTTTCATGCAAAACGAGAAGAGAAGGGGGGTGGGGGTGCGCCGATCGGACAAGGGGGAATGGGTTAGGGTTTCTTTTTTTTTTATTATAATAAAAATTGTTACATTCTGGCCCTTCTAAATTTAGAGTTGCGACACTTGTATGAAAGTTAAGAATTTCAACTTATGGGAATGACTAGGGGGTCCCCGAAGATGTCAGAACAGGTCTCGGTTGAATACAACCTTACAAGGCGTAAGTCCTTTTAACGAAAGTTTACGGGCGTTACAGAGTAGCTATGTCTAACACTACATAGCGTGTTTGTATATTTATGGTCATGTGCAAATGGTTTTATGTCACGGTAAACCGTGCCGGATCTGTTTGGGTTTGTCAAACCAATAGTACTATTCACGAGCCACCGGCTCGAAGTTAATCACTGTGTTCTTGTGGACTTTCGTGTGTTAGCACTTTGATAATTTCCATCATCAAACAATTCAGAGTATACAGATATGTATCAACATGTTTTCACCCCGAAAGTTTGCAAAAACAGTTTTAAAAGTGGGGTCATGAAACTCACGGTTTAGAAGACAATCAGCACAGTGGAACAGTGTAAGTTCGTAGTTGTTTTGACTCATTCACTGGTCCTATAATGAATATTATAATAATATTAATATTTTAATATTATTATAATCTCAATACTAAACTGGGCTGTGTATCTAATCTGAGTATAGCTGTTACACCTAGAAAGTGTCAATAGGCTTCGGTTGTGATGTTGTTCAATGTCTAATACTTAAAACAGAACTTGGCTCAGTTTCCCCGTTTTCCCAGCTGGGCCAAGTTGTTCGTTTACGCGTTCAGAAAACAGTTATGGGGATGTAAGCTTGGGTAAATGTGTTGGTTGATAAAATGTTTAAGTAATAAAGAAAGATCACACATTGGGGTTCTAAATGTGCTACAGGGCTCGTTTTCGTTTATTTAGTTTAATTTGGAGAAAAATGCGCACAATCTATCCAAATTGTCTAGATTTCTCATAAAATGTTTGTTTTTACTTAATTTACCCAAAAATATGATTTTTGATCACTCTTGATGTTTTGATATTCCAACAGGTTCGTTAATCATGATATTCCAACAGGTTCCAACAAGTTTTTATCAGAATTGAATTTGATTAATCTTTAAATTAGCACAATTAATTATTCGTTAATCATTAAATTATGAAAATATAGTCACTTATCAATTAAAATATTTAGATTTTTATAAAAATATTTCTGGAATTATTTACTGATTTATTAATTTATAAAAAATCATTTTATTTGTTATATTTAGCCTGAAAATCGTCCGTTTATACCAAACGATTTCCAAAAAATCTGTCAAAATTTTCCAATGACCAGAATATATCCCAAAAAAACCTGGAGAAATTCCAAACTCTAATAATGTTGCTAAATATCATTTTCGAGCCAAAAATGACTATGAAAATTCAATTAAACGCAAATGCGCAATACATATTTAGGCTTTTCCAAATGATCCCAAATTTCATATGTAATCATAATATACCAAATTTGAGTTCCCCACAAAATTTCATAATTTTTCAAGCATTTTAACTAATTTTCCCAAATAAACGCCCCAATTCGGTAATAAATTCGCCAAATATTCTCGGATGGTCAAAAAATTACCAATTTTGAACAGAGACCAAATCATATAGCCCCTGATTTTCCTAAAAAGTTTTATGACCTAAAAATATGTACATCACAACCTTAACCTATGCAGCCCGTAATCGAGCATTTCGGCATTACCTTTGCGGTTTTCGCCCATTTTTGCTTTCTTAATCCAATCTCCGGGTTCTTGTGCTTCTATGTAAGCTAGGTGCAGGTCTTAAATAAAAAACCATTAATGTATCATCAACATAACAACTTTGGAACTTAGGGTTTCGGTTAGGGCTTTAAACTTAACTTTTGAAACGTAAAAACGCGATTTAAACCCCTTAATCCGTGTTTATGGCAAAAAAAAAAAAAAAAAAAAAAAAAAAAAAACTATGAAACCCTGTGTATGATCATACCATGTTTTAGAAAAATTTTTAAAGTTTTTTCATGGTTAGAAGTGATTTTTGGTAATCAAACTATGTTTATATGAAATTAAACATACTTAAACATGTTTAAAATTGATCAAATAGCTATGATACCTTAGGGTTTTGTTAGGGGATGAAAGAATAGCAGGTTTGAAGCCTTGAAGTTCTGGAAATTTTGATAAAAATATCTGAGTAGCTTAGCTTTAGAGAAAAACAAAATCATAATAATTTAAAGGGGTTTTTAGTCAACTTTGGCGGGCTGGGCTTGTTGGGCCCCCTTTTGGGCCCATTTAGCCCACTTTTCTCAATTTATGTGCTCGAACGTTAAATGCTGAGTCCAAATTTATTTTAGGTTTGGTTTTTGGCGCGAAAACGAGTGTTTTTGGCTAATTTTGTATAAATTTACAAAAGCACACTATACATATGTAAAATCAAAAAAATTTCACGGATTGCTTAAAACATTCCCACTAAGTGTTTTGTAAATCTTTTTCGGCTTAACGAATGATACAATGCTTTTTTTGTAACTATCTTTCGCGTTTAAATGCATAGCGGGTAGTTAAACGTGTATGTTTTTGTTTAACTGGTTTGCTACCAAACTAAGGTCATAATACTAATATGCTGGCTTATATTAAACATATATTGCTTATAGATGGGCCCCCCTGAGCTATCTGGGTCATAACCAGATCCGTTTGGTTATCCGTTCATTCATTACGTAATAAGCGGTTAAACGCTTATTCGATTTGCGAATACTGAGGTGTATCCGGTTTTGTCACAAATGTCACAATCTCTCCCAGTTAAGAAATTTCATCCCCGAAATTCAATATACCAGTTAAAAGCTTCTTAGGAACAAACAAGATATTAGCTTTTGTTTTCAAATGTATATAATTCCCCGTTGTAATGCATTTTACCGAGCTTTGACCATTGAAATTCTGCTGAGTCGTAAGTGTTTGAGTTTCCCGCCTATCATTAAATGGGTTCTTTTCAAAGTTTAGTTATGTGTGAGTTTCCAAGTGGTACTATCTACGCCTCGTCGATAAGGCACTTGTTTGTTCAGGTATATAAGAAATTGTCAGTAGAACTAAAATCGTGAGTGAACTCGATTCTTGAGATAGTTTAGTTAATATGCTACGGGATTAATTTTTGAGACAACCTCATACAGTTCTGTGTATGCTGATTTCAACTTATCATTTTCCTCAACGTGAATTACACTTTTCAAAGGTCAACAATTCATTACGTACATCGGTATAGTTCTTTTGTTAGTCTTATGTGGCTTTCAGTTTGAATTCCTCGAGTTTTATCTGTGGTTTTCAGAATCAAACTGGTTTTTACATTTTGAGTGTTGCTAACTTTTGGCCTAATAAGGTAATGATTTATATTCTTGTTCGTATCGTATCAGTTATAGTGTCGCTCATATAATATTATGGTAATTATTAGTAAACGAGGATTAAACCAGTGGAAAATGTTGGCCTTAATTTCCTTCAAGATTTAATATACAGTTTCAATGTAATTCTCCCAATGTTTGTATAGTTCGTCCAGATCGATTGTTTATTAGGGAATGACAGGTCGTGCTTAAACCGATTCAGTTTCTTAAGTTTTGTTAATAATAAGAGGCGGGATGACTACCTTGATCTGAAATAATTGGGATAAACGCACCATGCTAAGATCTAATTTCGTTAACATAATGGTAGGCGAGTCTTTCGGTTGTGTAGTTGTTATTGTTTGGAAGAACGTATGCAATTTAAGTTAGCCGGCCAATTAGCATTCTGACTACACTGTGTTCTCGGGATGATTTATGAAAGTGTGTTATGAGGCTCATTTTAATCTATTCTGACTTCACTGGGTGTTTCCGGTTGTTATAACATTACTGAAGGTTTTTGATACTCTGCTTTAATTCTAGCACGAGTCAGGTATTTATCGATATGTGTGGTTCATTTTTGATTAGTCACATAAGTTATCAAGAGTTGAAATCTAGCCTCGGTTTTTTTTTTTATTTTGAAGCATAGGATTTCTCCGGTTTTCTTTTCGAAGTTCTGCTCGTCCCCATGCTAGATTTTGTTTTCTAAATGTTATGCTCTTAGGGCTTTCTTTTGGGCGATATGAATTTGCCCGATAAGGTTTGTCTAAACAATCGTTTCAAGTGCCCGTACTTTCTAGGGTTTAACTTTATCCTTTCATCTTAAGGCATCAGTTTTCACAATTCCAGTTGTTCCACGACTCTACTTGTCTTCCTTATCCCATATTCAGTTTTGCCAGATCAATTGCAGGTCATAAGCTTCTGCGATTCATGTAATTTGTGCGTTTTTGATTGTCGGAAGCATATGCCACAACCTTTTTTCTACGCGTTAGTACGCATTCCAAATCTTTTCGGGATATATCACCATATATTACAAGATTATCAGTCCCTTCTCGGAGACTTAGCATAGGGGGTTTGATAAAGTTTCTGTTTCATCAATTGAAAAGCCATCTCTTGTTCTTCCCCCAATTATAAACTCGGTTCTTTTTGGGTTAAGAGGGTTAAAGGTTGGGCTATACTGGATTTTCAATAAGGCGTCGGTAATACCCAACTAATTCCAAAACTTGACGAATTTCTCTTGGTGACTCTGGTGTTTACCAGTTTTGCTTGGGTGTATGTGAATTCCGTGTCAACTAATAGCGTGTGCTAAGAATCGTACTACTCATAGACAAAATTCGCATTTGAACATCTTGGTATACAATTTCTCCTGCCCCAACATCTCCAAGATTGTTTGTGAATGATGCTCATGTTCCTTCTTGGTTTTCAATATATTAGGAGGTCATCAATAACGCAATAATGAATCTGTCGCGGTACGATTTACAAACTCAGTTCATGTGATCCATGAAAACTACGTGTGCATTAATCAGCCCAAAAGGCATAACCAAGAATTTATAGTCACCACGCTAGGTTCGAAACGCCGCTTTAGAATATCTTCCTATTGGATTTCAATTTGATGGTAATCAGATCAAAGGTTGATTTTCGAGAATTATTCGCTCTTTGTAGTTGTTCGAACAATATTCATTGAAGGGGATGTTGGTTTTTGATGATAATTTTGTTTACCTCCCGGTAAACGTTGCACCTCCTAAAGTTTCCATTCTTCTTCTCTACAAGAAACACCGATGTTTCCCACGAAGAATAACTAGGTCGTATAAATCTCTTATCTAATAATTTTTGTAGTTGGTTAATTAGCTCTTACATTTTGGAGATTGCCAGGCGATAAGGTGCCTTGGCAATAGGAGTTGCCCTTAGGATTGGGCCGGTTCGGAATTCAAGTCGTCGGATAATGATATTCTAGGTAGTTTGTAAGGGAAGACATTAGAGTATTAGAGTACTATGGGGATACCTCTATATGTTTCATTGGGTTTTTTATGGTTACATTTTCCAGAAATGCCATACACCCTTGTCGTAAGCGCTCTAATACTTTAAGATGAGGTACGGGAGGTGATATTGCACCAAACTTCTCTCCTTGTACCATAATTGCTTCGTCATCCAAGAGAAGGATTTTTAACTATTTAGTCATCAAACACGATTTTCGCCTTGAATTTAGCTAATCAGTCCATACTGACAATTACATCAATGCTTCCCAACTAAACCTTTTATTAGGTCAATTAAAGTGGTTGGTTTTTTAGGATATTAAGAGATGGTTTTGGATTATTTGGTTAACATTTCTAGTTTTACCATTAGTGAAGTCTATAGCATAAGGATCTATTAGTTCACTAACCGGTACATTTCCTGGGGATAAGAAGTTAGTGGGGATAAGACTTCTATCGGTACCTATATCAAGTGAATTCGAAGCATATTAATTAGGAATTATAGATGTACCCTTCACCACATCTAAGTCTTGCTATGTTTTATCGAGTCCGATCACTAATCACGGCATCTCACCGAGTTAGACGTCGAAGTTCATTCTTGGTTTAACCTGGAATAGTTTCTTTTGAAGCGTTTCGTACATCCACACCCAAAGTGAGCATGAGGATTTGTCATAGGTTGTGCGCGAATTGATTGCGATTGGGTTAACTGGGAAGGGTGAGGTTAGAACGGTTTGTTTTAATCACTTATAATGGTTCCACAGCTATAGGTATATATCCAATTCTTGTAGTTTTTGTAACATAACCACACCTTGGCGAAGGTTCATTGTATATTTTTCGTTCAGAATTAAACTTAATCGATGTATTGTTTTGAGTTATAGGGTGCGCACGTTTAATTTTTGTAGTTATTGTACCCAAGTTTCGTGATTAGTTCATTTTATACGTGTTGATTTTCCCGGTTTTCTCAAGACACTATTTCTAACCAAATCAAAAGCTACCACACCGGCTTGTGTCACGGAATTTTGTTTTAAAGATTTAGTGGTAAACTAAATTAATTAAAGTTCCTACTTCTGGGGCTGCTAACTATGGCACCGGTCGAGCCAGATCATTAAACGGTTCATGTATCCCAATTAGTCCACACCTGTCATTTTCAGTTCCCCGGGTTCGTATTCTAATTTCTAGATTTCATTCCTTGGACAAAAATGTTTTAATAAAAGGGTTTTAAGTTTTGTCCAAGTCATATGGTTGGTTTTCTTTTGTTCCCGAATTTGTACAATCGTTATCTATCACATATGTGATGATCAATTTCTAGTATTGATAACAGATTTTATTGTCTCGAACTATTTTACTAACTCATTTGATTTTTTAGTACCACTAAAATTTACATGTTTGTGCGACTTAAATATTTTAAACGAGTATTCCTGTTGTGAAGGATCACGGTTGTTACGACTAGTATTCATGTTCGGTAAAAGATTTTTGTTGCCAATGGCATCTAGTGGGGGAAACTATTGTTATTGGCAGTATAACCAGTGTTCAGTGGGAGAGTATTATTCGTGACAATGTTCATATTTTTCAAGAAAATAACATTTCTATCCGTATTAGTATTGGGCGGCGAAATAATATTTGCAGCCATATTAGTGTTTGGCATTTGATTTATATTCATTATCGTATTAATGCTGGCAGCAAATCGCGCTGCTATTGTCAGAATTACTATCTGCAGTTGCCGAACAATCATCTCGGCCACAACTGCCTTAGGTCACGTGTTTGTTTTCTTCGGGGCCATCTTATAATGATAACGACTATAATTCACTTAATAGTAATCCCCCCTATATTCATCGCGCAGAGAATTACATTAGCTACAATCAGGTAATTCAAATAGCATATGCGTATTACACACACCGAATCATGTATCCGCATATCCAGGATAGTACATAGATTTAGCCTAATAAGGCCATTGTTTGCATGTATGTATCGAAAATTGTCATCCAGTGACAAGTAATTTTAACCTAGTAAGGGTCAACGTTTGTACTTATAGGTCCAAATCGTCTCCCATATCAGCATAGCACACTTCCAATTGCTTGCATGGAGTATCAAAACTATACACAACATTTTCACACTATCCTTGTCTATCCCAGCACACATTATAACAATCACGAGTAGTTCACAACTTGTACGACAATTATTTAGTTGTATTCCCGCCATTAGGTAACTGTTTTATCCTGTCTCTCCTGTAAAAATCACGAGTAGTTCACAACTTGTACGACAATTGTTCGCACATACGCACAATACATTATCGCCGCATACGTTACCAATTTGTCGTCGCGTGTAAACTCCCTCATTTACATCACTGATAATGTTGTCCTGAGGATGATAAGAATGAATCTGAAGCGTCGGATTCTCGAAAACTATAACATTGTCGTGTAGGTTGGTGTTGTTATCTTCAGCCGATTCGTCATTCAAAGTTTGGGAGAATTATTCAGCTTCTATCTCGGAAGGATCCTGAGATTCAACGAATGGTGCGGAGGAAGTATCTTCAAAGTTGGTATCATCAGATGAAATAGAAACTTCATCTGAAGTTTCTAGTTGGTCGGGTACAACAACTTGTTCTTCATAAATAAAATATCTTCGTGTAGATAGAATCTCATCTTCCATATAAGCACGAATTAAATCTTCTTGTTATACGTCAACCGAGGGAGAGAAACAATCAAAAAGACCATCGTATTCGAACATCCAATCTGGTCCCTTGCCCGCAGGTGGTGTGATATACCACTAACAATCCATGTGGTACCATTCTTTAACACACCCTTAGGAGATATTAAATACACATTTCTTGGGTTAAGCGCACCCAAGAAAGTATCTTCGATTGCTTTCTCTTCAAATTTACCCGTATCTTTCGTTAACATTGTTCAAGGACACCCAAATGGTTTGAGAAATTGAAGGTTCGGCTTACGGTTATTAAGATGTTCGTAACTTGTTTTCTTCAACTTCTCATCCATGAGAACTCTGTTCAATGAATAACATGCAGTATTCATAACTTCGTTCCATTGAACGGGAAGCTTTCCGCCAACATTGTTCTAGCCGCCTCAATAATGGTCTGATTTTTCCTTTCAACAACATTGTTCTGTTGTGGGACATACAAAGCACTGTATTCATGATGAATTCCTCTCTGAATATAGAAAAATTCCATTTGACTGTTCTTAAACGCCGTGCCATTATCACTTTGGATTCATCACACTTTAAGTTTGTAATGCGATTCGACCTTAGTGATCAGGTTTTCTACGAGAATGGGTGTTTGATCCCTTGTTTGCAAAAAATAGCACCTACAAAATCACGAATAGGTATCGGTGATGACTAATCAATAAAGATCTCTAGCAATAATCAACCGGTTCACAGGACCAAACTTATCCATGTGAAGACGTTCCAACGGAGTAGTGATCGAGTTGATCAATTTTAGTGGATGCGATTTCTTCTTCTGTTTGCCTTTCTTGCACACCACACAGTGATCGGTCATATTGAAATTTTTTTAATGATACGCCATCCACTAAATCATTTTCCATCAAATGAGTCATTATCCTGATGTGGATATGACCCATCCTCCTGTGCCAAAGGATCATGTCTTTCCCGGCTGCTTTCGAGATAAAACACATTGCTTAAGATGAGGAAGTTCCAGTTTTCCCCATTTCAAACACATAAATATCATGAGATCGAGGTGATCTCATGACGACCCATGTCCTCGGGAATGACGAATCCTGGTTTGAGAATAACTCGATCTTTATCTGTGAACAAGGGCGTATACTTATTACCATAATTCTGTGAAACGGTTAACAGATTGTGGTCAACCTTGTCACAATATTTACCTTCTCGAAGGTAACCTTACCGTTTAAGAATTCACCTTCCTTGGTTATTAAACCACCCTTATTACCCGCAAAGGTAACATAACCTCCTTGAATGTCTTTTACATTTGTAACGAAATTAGGATTGCCAATTATGTCACGAGAGCATCCACTATCCATGATCCATTTGTCTCTTGAATTTGTATTCGATGAACTCTACACAAACAAGTAAACAGTTAATTCAAAAAGGCAGCCCAAGCCTCAGTCTTAGGCTGAACCTTTGGTTCCTTTGGTGATAAATTAAGTTTAGGTTTCCTAGTTGAAGATTCATTAATAGAAACCTTAATCTCTTTTGTTTTTGTTTTCATGTTCTTCTGGTGTAATTGATGAACTTGAGTATACATTAATGTATTTGATTTTCTTTTGAGATAAACATATTGAATTACATCAGTATTCATGTTTTCACATAGAGGTTTAACCAGTTCAACCTTCTTGTCATTTGTAACCTTATTTCAACATTAACCATCACAACCTTTCGAGGGTAATATTGCTAAATATGATTTATGAATCATCGAGTTTAACTTATGAAGATTGTTCTTTTAAAGTATTATTAATTGTCACACCCCAACCTAAGGCGGAAATGTCGGGGCGTGATCCGATTGCTCACAGCTCGAAGATACTATCATATATAAAATGTGACAATATCTAATTAATTATTTAATTCAAATAACAAACAATATTCAAATACAACAATACAATTCAAATAAATAAATACAATCAATTAAATTTAAGTTGTCTTCAATATAACCCTAAGGTCTTTCTAAGTGTCCATTCTTCAACTCAGGCAACCTGCATATGCGTAGAAAATGGAGTTTTGTCAACATAAATTTGAGTGAGAATATCACCAGTTTGACACAACAATAAAATAAGCATAACGTGATAAGTGAGAATAATGAAATCAAACCGTAAACAAGTATGTGGACCGTTGCCAAGCGAATCGGGCATTGGTCACCAGTAGGAACACCCGCTATATGATTGATTGAATAGCAATCCCAATATAAGATTGATTGAATGGCAACACAAGTAAGCAAGTAACACGTATGTTTGATTAAATCACTTCACAATAACACGTATGAATTTGTTTGAATATATATATATATATATATATATATATGTAGTTATGAATACGTACGCATATGTCCTCAAAACGTTTGAAAACAGTGAATAAAAAGGGGAATGATAAACTTACCTGATCGAGTAAGCCAAACAGGAATGTATACGACAAGAAAGCGGAAATCACGCTCTTTGAAAATTACCGATAAGAATCTTAATTAAATAATATTATGAATGAATCATAAAGGATGTAATACGTATGATGAATTTATGATTGGAGTTATATTTATGGTCGGGTACTTTATGGATTGAACGATTGATCTCTACTAATTATTGTTATTATTATTTAATAAAAAACTTTGTTCGTTATAAAGATCGAGTTTACGTACAAGTAGTTTAAATAAATATGACATGAGATCTACTATAAACGTTTAAATATAATATTATCATAAAATTTTTATCTTAGAATCCTTAACAAATATCGATGGTAAAAATATAAGTAATACCTTTAATACGTTTATTATGGTTTGTACAAAACGAATAATAATAATATGTATATATATATATATTTATATATATAAATATGAGTAAATTTATTAAAAAAAACAACTAAACAACGAAAATCCTCAATATTAGTGTCGGGTTTTAAATAAAATAATGATGATTTATTATTAATAATATATATATCTATATCTATATCTATATCTATATATATCTATATATAAACTTATAACGAGATTAATTTTCATGAAACGTCAATTTTATGATGTCTGTTAAATTAAATATTGTTTAATTAATCTTTAATATTAATTATAATATTAATTATAATATATAATATATCATTTAAACATTTTAAAACATTAAGAAACCAAAACAGAAAAACTTTGCTGCTTGCGGACTCGAACCCGCGACCAAATGGGCAGACAGAACCTGAGCACACACACCCTAGCCAACTGGGCTAGGGTGTCAGCTGGTTATAGAATGAAATACTTCATTAAATACAGAACCATTAAAGAACCCAATTTTTTATCAAGAACCCTAACTTTGAATTGTCCAATCCGTTAATGTTTGTTTCAATTGATGTTAGCGTTATTAATCAGTACATCAAAACGAACTAAACTGCATAATTGATTACCTAATTCGTTGATCAAACACAGGTGAATTGCCACGTAACAGGGCCGGCGATGGCAGGCGACGAAAATGGTTTCACGACCAAAATTAACACAATTGAGTATAGAGGTTCTGTTCGTCGGGCTATGAAGGAGGTGCAACCATGAGTAATTGAATTATAATGCATCTTAGATTATATACACGATTCTAGGTTCAGTCGGTTTAGGTTTTAAATTAATTCGTATCATAAGAGATCTCGTTTTCCTAATTAACTATAACAATCAGGCCGAAAATGGCAAAAAGAATTAGAGACACAATTCGATTCCATGTTTACGACGAAAATTATGGTTCAAGTTAACTAAATGGGTCAAGGTTTCGGGTTAATGGGTTACGGATCATGGGTTATGGATACGGGTCTGGTTATATGGGTTAGAAAGATAAAAAGTTTGCATTTTAGTCCTTTAAGTCTTGTGATGGAAACAATAAAGGATTATACCTTATACTTTGGGTTAAATATGTATTTTTTTTCCAAAGTTTTATATATATTAAATAAATATAAATTGTAAAATGATTTCTCGATAAGCGCGATACTTTTTAATGATCAATTTCCCAAATATATAACGAGTCGGGTTATGGATATAAGTTATACGTGGAAAACCCGAGTTGTTACAGTCTCCCCTACTTTAGGAAATTTCTAAGGAAAACCACAACATCATCGTTTTGAAAACAATTACACTTTTTATTGAAAATATCATAACATGGAACTTCTAGTAGCCAAAGAAACGCTTCGAATGACAATCGGATAAGGGTACTTATATATAGGATGTATCAGCGGCGTATCCACCATGTCCTTATCATTTCATCGTTCATACCGTTACCCTAGCTACCTTAGGTTCTAAATCATGACACACAATTTTACGTATTATGATTTCCATGCGAGGACTTGAATAATTATGTTCCGGACTGTAGGTTCCCAGCCGGATCTACACGGAATATCTCGTTCTACGTAGGTGCGGAATCCTTACGTAAGACGTTACGAGCGTAGAAGACGATACTCCGTGTAGATCCGGCTGGGAACCTCCAATTGGTATCAGAGCTTTTGCTCGTGATTGTGGGGTTCGGGATTATCACGCGGGTGTAGAAATCGTTCCGTTCGACGATTCGCGGGACGAGTTTACTGAGTAGTTGTGTCCTACTCACCTCCCACCATCAAAAACAACCCATAACACCTTCACATACCTCGCAAAATCCAGAAATCAAACCTGCAAAATCATCGTGTTCATCAGACGAAGTTGCCGTCACTGTTAGTAGGGTTTCGGCGAAGATATAAAGTTAAGCGAAGTTATCCACAACTTCGCCTACCTCTCAAGTTCGCTTATCTCAAGCGAAGTTATCCAGAACTTCGCCTACTTCACAAGTTCGCTTACCTCAAGCGAAGTTATTCTCAACTTCGCCAAATCAGGCGAATTTAAAAAGGAAGCGAAGTTAAGCATTCCAGCGAAGTTAAGTCTTAAGCGAAGTTATCCACAACTTCGCCTACAGTACTGTTAAAAAAAATTTTTGTTTTTCGGGTTTCTTTGTGTTTCGTAAAAGATGACTTCAATAAACATTACGGAACTGGTGAAGATGGAAGTGGAAGCGGGTTCAGCTACTAAAGCACCGAAGATGCTTAAGGGAAACGATTTCGTGGCTTGGAAGGATCGGTTTGAACAGTATGTCAAATACCAAGATGCTAAGATGTGGGTGTGCATTCAAGATGGTTACATTCCACCAACTGCTTTGTATGAGGGTCGTGAACAGATAAAGAAATACAATAAGATGGAAGAGGAAGAAAAGAAAATGTATGAGGCTGAAAGCAAAGCTCATGCAGCGATAACAATGGCTCTTCCACAAGAAATTCTTCACACCTTCAGGAAGTATAAAACTGCCAGAGAGCTATGGGAAGCGCTTGAAAACCGATCTGAGGGTAATGTGGGGATTCGTGCATCAAAGATTAAACTACTCAAAACCCAATTCTCGGTGTTCAAGTACTTGAAGAATGAATCACTCGATGATATCATCACGAGATATTATCACCTGATGACAGAACTCAGCAATTATTCAATTGCTTACAAAGAAGATGAGATCGTGGAAAAACTTCTTGATGCTCTCCCACCGAAATGGGAGATGTACACTGTGTTGATGAGAGAAGACAAAGAGTTTGCCGACTATGACTTGGAAACAGCAGTTAACAAGCTACGAACTTTTGAACTTAACATGGTTCGAAAAGAGACACCTACTGATCAGGTTCAGGATCCGGGAATGTATGGTGCAAAAGTTAACTCAAGTTCAAGTTCGAAGTCTGAATCATCTGCTTACTGCTCAAAGGGAGAGTCGGGCGCTAGCTCAACACATGAAGGACATGTATCTCTCAACATGAATGGTGATGTGTGTTTTGTAGCTGGTGGAACTAATGCTTCTAAACCTCAAGCAACCAAGGGTAGTTTTTCCCCAAGTGTTTCGAACAACAACTACTCGAAGATGGCCATGAGTGTTAAATCTGCTGAACAACAGTTTGCTCTCTATGCATCTTTCATTGCCTCGTATGAAAATTACATTCAGGGTAAGATTGTTGATCCAGCAACTTTGGACGAAGACTATGATCAGATCGATGCTGATGATCTGGATGAGATGGATCTGCAGTGGCAGATGGCGATGATTGTGAAAAGGGTTAAACGGTTTATGAAGAAGACTGGTAGGAAGTTTGTTGGTGAAAGACCAGGGTTCGATAAGTCGATGGTTAGGTGTTACAACTGTCAACAGAATGGCCATTTTGCGAAGGAGTGCACAAATGAACGTGTAGAACGCAGTCAAAACAGGTCTACACAACAGAGTGGGGGTGGTAATGATAGTAGAGCCATGATATCCAGACAGAACGGGGAGTACAACTGGAATCTGCATGTTGAAGAAGTGTTCGAACAGGCCAATTTGGCGAACATCGAAACTGCAGATAGTAAGAAAGTGACTGGCGAAAATGAAGCCTACATGGCAGAAGTGACAGACCAGCTTTCCGAGGTAAGTACTAAACTCCCTTGTACTAAATGTGAAAATCTGTCTGAACAATTGACAACTATAACTGATCAGTTTGTTAGTTTGGATGCTCAATTTAAAACATTAAAAGAAGATCATCATTTCACTAAAGCTAGAGAAAACAGTTATAAGGTAAAAATAAAAGCTAGTGAGAAAGATATTAGAAGTCTTAAAGCCAGTCTAGCTGAGAAAATACAAGTAATTGATCTTAGCTATGAAGTGTTAGAAGAGAAAACCAAACTAATAGCTGAAAGGGATAAACAGATAGCTGATCACCAGGTGAAAGTGGTGGAACTGAACAGAAAACTTGAGCAATTCAGAAATTCCTCCGCTATACTTGATCAAATCGTTAGTGATCAAGGTTCCCCAGTTAAAAGGGGAGGAATTGGATATCATGAAGTTCCACCACCTTACAATCATAATTACACTTATGATCCTAGTAATCAGAAATCTGTTGATGTTGATTTTGGTCAGACAGTTCCGGTTAAGGTTACTATTAAAGAACCAGAAGTTAGTAAAGGCGGAACAAGTAAGTCTGTTTCGAGTGTTAAGATTTCTGCTCCTAGTTCTGTCTCATCAAACTCGGACAAGTCATCCGAGTCGAGTGAGACAAAACAAGAGGCAGTGTTACCAAAGAGTGGAGAGAAACATAAAGCAACTGAAAAGAATTCTCCACTAAACCCGTATGTCCCACCATATGTGAGACAAACGGGCAGTAATGCAGCCTCAACATCTAAAACAACTATTGAAAAGAAAGTTGAACACATGAGTTGTTTCAGATGCAATCAATTAGGACACCTAATTGCTGATTGCCCTCTGAAGCAAAGATTCAGAGGTATGAGGCCTTCAAAAACTGAGAATAAAACTAACAGTAAGTACTATAATGGTAAAAATGAAAACTCATCAAAGTTCAGACATTGGACTAATCCAGGTTTTCAAAGAAATCGATCTCAGTTTTTCACTGCTAACAACCAAACCATAAGTAATAATTCATTTAATTCACGAAGGTTTGGATGGCCTCATAGTCAATTTACAAGAAGGTATCCTGTTAGGACTTACAGAAATCATACTAATACTAACTTTGGACAGCCAAAGTACGGGATGTATCGACCCAAGACCAATAGGTCTTGGGTCCCCAGATTTTAATCCTCTGCTTTAATCATGCAGGAACAGTTGAACAGGGCTGCAAACAATCTATGGGTTGGGGATAGCGGCTGTTCCCGGCACATGACGGGCAACAAGAATTTGTTACACGAATGGAAACCTGTTCAGGGAGGAAGAGTGAGTTTTGCTGGAGAGAGCGGTGGAAGGATTACAGGAATTGGGACGGTGACTAATGGAAAAATGACGTTAGAGAAAGTGAATTTCGTTGAAGAGTTGAAGCATAATCTGCTGAGTGTATCGCAGATCTGTGACAAAGAGTACACCGTGCACTTTACCAAGAATGAGGCGATCGTGCTGTATCCTGGTTTCAAGATACCAGAGGATTGGATTGTAATGAAGGCTCCAAGAGAAAAGAATACGTATATTATGGACATGAGGTCGACTGAGATGGCCACTGAAGAATCGTGTCTTTTGTCAAAAGCAACTGAATCGGAGTCCGAGTTATGGCATAGGAGAATGGGGCATATTCATCTTCGGAAAATGAACTACATTGTCAAGAATGGGCTTGTGTTGGGTGTTCCCTTGAAGAATTTCAACTTTGAAGACCAATGCTTATCGTGCAAAAAGGGAAAGCAACACAAGAAATCTCATCACACCAAGAAGGTTAATTTTATAGTCAGTACCCTAGAACTACTTCACATGGATCTCTTCGGTCCAGTGAATGTAAAAAGCCTAGGAGGAACATCATACTGCTTGGTGATAATTGATGATTTCTCTCGATATTCTTGGGAATATTTCCTGAAGTCAAAGGATGAAACGGTTCAGATGGTAAAAAATTTGATTACCAAGGTTGAGAATATCATGGGGAAAAGGGTCAAATACATCAGGAGTGACAATGAGACAGAGTTCAAAAACTATGAGATGGAGATCTTCTGCTTACAGAAAGGAATAGAACACTAGTACAGCGCTTCGTATACTCCGCAACAAAACGGGGTGGCTGAGAGGAAGAACAGAACGTTAATTGAAGGAGCCAGAACCATGCTGGCTGATTCGAAGCTTCCTGTGGTGTTCTGGGCTGAAGCTGTTGCAACAGCCTGTTATATCCTTAATAGAGTGTTAACTGTTAAAAGATTGAATAAAGCATGTTATGAACTTATGCATGGGAGAATCTTGAACCATTCGGGTCCCCGTGTTCGATATTAAAGACAAATTCTAAATTTGGTGAAATAGCCGACGAAGGAATTTTAGTCGGATATGTTGTTGGGACACCCAACAGACGAGTCTTTAATACATCGACCAGCAAGGTTGAGGTGGTGTGTAACACTGATATCACATGTTACAAATCACCAAAACCAAGCACGGGACCAGCTGGGGTTTTCGACTATGATAGACTTTTTAAATCTTTTAACATAGCTTACTTGGATTGTGCAGAAGTTGATGAGAGAATTGCTACGAAGATGATTTACGATGAGGAAGACACTTTGGTGCAACGACCGCAGTATGATGAATGTCAGCCTTCCTCGTCAAATGCTGTCGATACCCCTGCTGCCTCTACAGAAGAGGAATTCTTCAATCCGTTTCACTCTCAACAACAATCACCCATTGATGAGATACCTTCGAACCTGGAAGACAATCTACAAGTCAGTTCGGTTCCGACTACGAGAGTTCACAAAAATCACCCTTTGGAGAACGTGATAGGTGATCTGTCCGATGGTGTACAAACAAGACAAAGCTTGAATGAGCACACCTGTGTTTACACAAGCATTAAAGAAACGGGCATAATTAACGAATGCTTGTACACCTGCTTCATCAGCCAGATTGAACCAAAGAACTATCAAATGGCTCTCAAGGACAGCTCGTGGGTCGAAGCCATGCAAGAAGAGTTAGCCCAGTTCAAGAAGATGGAGGTATGGAATTTGGTTGCAAAACCGAAGGATGTGCATGCGATTGGCACAAAATGGGTTTTCAAATGCAAGAGAGATGAGAAAGGGATAATTGTCAGGAACAAAGCGAAGCTGGTTGTAAAAGGTTTTAATCAGCAAGAGGGGATTGATTACAATGAGGTGATTGCTCCTGTGGCGAGATTGGAAGCCATTCGACTGTTTTTGGCATTTGCTGCACACAAGGAGTTGAAGGTATTTCAGCTAGACGTGAAGAGTGCTTTCCTTAACGGTAAAGTCGATGAGGTTGTGTACGTTGAGCAACCTTCGGGTTTTCCTGACCCAGACTTTCCCGATCACGTGTACAAGCTAAGTAAAGCGCTGTATGGACTACATCAGGCCCCTCGTGCCTGGTACTCAACACTATCCGATTACTTGCTTGAGAATGAGTTTGAAAGGGGAAAGATTGATAGCACATTGTTCTTTAAGAGAAAAGGGAGCGACTTTCTTCTGGTGCAAGTCTACGTGGACGACATCATCTTTGCTGCATCAAAAGTCGCCATGTGTCAGGAGATTGAGGCCGTCATGAAAAAGAGGTTTGAAATGAGTGCTATGGGTGAACTAACTTTCTTTTTAGGACTGCAGGTTGATCAGAAGAAAGATGGGATGTTCATTCATCAGACTAAGTATGTCTATGATGTTCTCAAACGCTTCAAGATGGAGGACAGCACTCCATTTGACACTCCAGTCTGCGTCAACCATAAATTGGGTGCTGATTCAGACAACGATGCAGACGTGGACCCAACCCAATATCGGGCAATAATAGGTTCTTTAATGTACTTAACTGCTTCTAGACCTGATATAATGTTTGCAGTTTGTCTTTGTGCTTGCTTTCAGGCAAACCCAAAAGAATCTCACTTGAAGGGTGTGAAGAGGATTCTGCGGTATCTCAAAGGCAAGCCTAAGCTGGGGTTGTGGTACACGAAAGGAGGAGACTTGGAGTTGGTCGCCTACACGGATTCTGATTATGGAGGGTGCAATCAGAATCGGAAGTCAACAACAGGTGGATGTCAGTTTCTTGGATGCAGATTAGTGTCATGGCAATGCAAGAAGCAGACCTCAGTCGCCATTTCAACCTGTGAAGCAGAATACATGGCAGCATCCAACTGCTGCTCCCAGGTTCTTTGGATTCAACAACAGTTGCGCGATTATGGTCTGAATTTCACTCATACTCCTATTTGCATTGATAACACTGCTGCTATCTCAGTAACTAACAATCCCGTAAAGCACAGTAAAACTAAACACATTGACATCCGTCATCATTTTATACGGGATTGTGCTGAGAAGAAATTGATTGTGCTCGAAAAGGTTGATACGTTGGATAATTTCGCTGACTTGTTTACTAAAGCGTTTGACAAAAATCGTTTTCAAAACCTTGTTGAGCTGAATGGGATGATCAATCCCGAGTAACCGTGTTTTGTGTTTTTGAGTTAAAAAAAAAAAAAAACGTCACTATCGCTTAAAATTATGTCGGTTGCCTCAGTTTGAAGGACATGTCTTCGGATATGTTTGGTCCTCATTTCTACTTGTAGAACATGAGGATAGCCATTAACCAGATGACTGAAAGTGACCGAGGTGGTTTATGATGTGTTTTTATTCTTTCGCTGAAACTTAGTCGTTCATACTTAGTTAGAAGGACACATACTTGTATGTGGTCGGTCCAGCTGATCCATTGGATCTTCAGGATAGCCGTTAACCTGAAGACTTTGACTTGATCGGGGCGATAGAAGTTAAAAATTTTTTAGGGAGATGAAATTATTTTTCAAGTCTACTACTTCGTAAGAAGTTCCTATACCATGTTTAACAGAAAATTGATCCAACCTTGGAAAGTGATAGATATACTGATTCTGTGTGCTTAACTAGTGAAGTTATTAGGCCTAAAAGACTTTAGAACAGTCATTGTATGTCATGGTAGCTTTTTATGGTGCGTAAAAGTAGACGTGATACTAACTAAATCTACTCGATTTTACGTGGAAACTCCTTAAGAGTTGTGCATGTTTCCATATATATCTTTCCGAATGATAGGCAAAAAAGCGATTACCCAGTCATACACGAGCCCGTGAGTGTTCTGATTCCCGTGAAGATAGCGTGTCAAGAAACTGCAGTGATCCAGATTCGGGACTTGCAGTTGTTTACTACTCTGAAGTTTGTTGTAAATACTTAAAAAAAAATGTGTTATTGAGACATTCTAGAGTTCATAATACTTATACTTCTCAATCAAGATGTAACAAAGAGAATGGGAAGCAGAGTCTAAAGAGCGAATAGTACTTACTAATCAGACACTACGGGTCGAGGTCAACTCGGGGTGACTTGGGGAAAGCCAAATACGCTTTGAGAATAGATAGGAGGCATCATAATCTCTGAGTTGTTGCCCACTTAAGTTTTGAGCTTAATTGAACTTAACTCGTATCACAGAAACGATGAAAACCATTTTAAGTCATTTACCTGCTTACAACCTGTTTCTTTATGTCATAATACAGCTGAACACGGATCTGTGTGACAGTCACGTAATTAGTATGATTCCTGTTCGGATCTTTTCTAAAATATGGTAGTCCATGTCGAGACTGAAATTTGATCCCGTGTACTTTATTGTTAAATTTTTTTCTACTTATGTAGTTGTATGATTTTATACCTGGTTACTTGGTCTTGATCATATCATTTAACTCTTTAAAGGATGTTTTTAAAACTTAATTGCAAATTGTTCAAATTATAGGGGTTTGTTTTGTAAAGTTTAATACCGGCGAACTTGTTCATAACTTCGCCTGCAATAGGCGAAATTATCCATAACTTCGCCTGTATAACTCTGACCCTATATAAAGAAGTTTTAAGGTCAAACTGTTCATTATTTTCAAACCAGCGAACTTATACTCTCCGTAACCCTAGGCGAACTTATAGCATCAATCAATCTGTGTTACTTTTTTCTCGATTCTAATCCGATTCAAGGTGTGTAGGTTCGATATATCGTATATTCACTGTCAATTGATGTTAATCATAGTGTGTTTCATCCCAATGCATTGAAAGGTGCAGGTGGAGAGTTGCCAAGAACTGAACAAGCTCTTGGGACTTCCACATCTCAGGGGGAGTCAACAAGTGCGGCTGGCGGTATAGGTGATGATGTGGTGGTCGTGGTTGAAGAGATGGATGATGAGTTTATAGGTGATGATGATATATTACCAGTTGATGAGATAGAGAAGATTGGTGCAGGGATAGTTATTGATAATGATATTGAAGAGGGAGAGATAGTAGAGGAGAATGCTGAGCATGAGATTCCGGATGTTGATAAGGCAGATATGAGTAAAGATATGGTAAGCGATGAGACGGAATGGGAAGAGCAGCCAAGATGGAAAGAAGGCTATGCTCAGTGGTTCGTCAAAACGAAGAAACCGGCGGTCCCTACTATGTTTAAGAAGAGTTACAATATTAGAGGTTATGCTGAATCGAAGAAAGGGATTATATGCTGGATATATGATGAGCAGTTGAGGCTCTTCGTGATTAAAAGATATGATGGTGTTCAGTACTTCAAAAGGCTGTTGAGATCGTTGAATACATTGCCAGAATGTGAAGTGAAAGACTTAGCCAGATTGGGGTTAATAAACAGGAGTGATGATAATATGACTAGAGTCATTGGGAAGATTGTTTGGAAGGAAAGTATAAAAGAGAAGAAGTTCGAGCTGTTGAAACCACAAAAGGGAAAACTTGTTGAAGACAAAGAGAGAGGATTGAGAGCAGATGGCAAGCCTTGGATGATTATGAAGTATAAGCTGATCCGGTGTCTTAAAGAAGTGCCGATGAAACAAATGCCCAAGGATGTGCTGAAAGATCCGAAGTGATGGTATGTAGATTGTGAAACAGCTGAAGCAGTAATGGAGGACGAAGATGAACAAGAGCTGCTGAGAGTGTATGATCCGATGCATCTAGTGAACTTGTCTCAAGCTGATCTGCAGGTGCTGAATGAGAAGAAGATATTTTATATTCCTGCTTGGAAAGACGAAGCGAAGAAATATCAAAGAATAGTATCGGTTTGTGTACGCGAAGGAGTTCATGCTTGAAGATGAAAGACGCAAGATTGTTGAAGATTACGAGACACGTGTTTGAAGATAGAGATATGAAGCTACTGCCAAGGGGGAGTCTGTTGGTGCATGATGTCAGTAGTTCAGTGTCAAGTGTCTGTAATCGACTTAGTTGGATTTGTGTTGTGTATGTAAGGGAAGTTCTGACAAGTTCGCTTGTTATAGGCGAACTTGTGGAACAAGCGAAGTTAGGGACAACTTCGCCTGAACATGCTAGGCGAAGTTGTCGTGTTTTTAAGTAGCTAGGTTACGGCAGAATGCTTAAGAAAACAAGTTGTCATTCGAGTTGTAACGAGTCAGAGAGTTTACGAGTTGTGTAATACAACGTGTTTCTAGTTGCAATACAACGTGTCTTTGTTTATTGTAACGTGTGTTCGATCGTGTTAGCTCGTATCGTTTTCTACGCTCGTAACGTCTTACGTAGGGATTCCGCACCTACGTAGAACGAGATATTCCGTGTAGATCCGGCTGGGAACCTACACGGACCATAATTACTTTTTTCGTCAGATGGTCCGCATAACTCGTTTCTTCGCGTGGGTTATAAACATTTAAAATCCTCATTTTGAAATAAACAAACATTTTGATAATTAAAAATTCAAAAGGTGACAAAGGTTTGAGTTTGATTAATAAACACCATGAAATTCTTGTTATATCTTTTGATTAGTTAAAAATTTGGAAGATCGAAAGGAAATAGATTTCTTGAGACAGACGTCATAATGAGTTATGATGGATATGAACAAAATAAGAAGATAAGAGTACAAAACCTAACAAAGTATAAAAGGAAACGTCATTCATAAGATGGAACGTGCAACATAGTTCAACAAAAATCACCAAACGTCACATACAACCAAAGAGTTGATACGACACCAAAAACAGAAAAGATAAGATAGTCTTAAAAATGGAAATAAATAAAGCAGTAAAAAATTCATGGTCTTCAAAGATCTTCAGTTACGGTTGGTTTGATTTCCTTGACTTGGAGCACTTGAGGTACTTGGATCTATGATGACATGAGCAGCAGCAGTAGATGGATTTGGCATAGCTTGGATAGGTTGGACTTGAACAACTTGCATAAGTGGGGTGGGGTTGAAATGAGTTGTGAAAACTTGAGCTTGCGGGTATGGAGTCGGATAAGGTTGAGCCATGTTGGTGATAGGATCTTGCAGTGGATATGGTGGATGGGTCAGGACTTGAGAAGCAGTAGGGATGTAGTAGGGGGTAGGCATAGCTTGAGCTTGATGCGCATGGATAAGTCCAGGAACGCATTACGAAGATGACTAGGATCTCCACAATTAAAGCAAGTACAGGTTTTAGGAACACCGATTTGACCTGGTGGGGTAGTTTGTGTATCGGAGGATGCACGGCAAGTGTTAGTAAGGTGACCATAACGATTGCAATTGGTGCACAAGCGACATGGATTTTGAGGCGGGTGATGGTAGTTGCAAACAGAGCATAACAGAAAAGGTCTAGTATAGTTCTTGTTGGAGCATCTAGGTTGGAGGGTTGTAGGTTGGTTTTGTTAACAACATAGTTGCAGTGGTTGGCCTTACGTTTGTGGTTAGAATGATTACCAGTGGATTTGAGTTCGGCCTTAGCAACGGTAGAGGAATCGGTTTTAAAGTTGTCAAGGGTAGGTTTAGCATCTTTACTAGGCAGGGTTCCATCCCTAACATGGTCATCAGACGGTGAAGCAGCAAGAGTAATAGCTTCCTCGATGGAGAGAGGGTCTCGACTAACCACAGCATCACGAAAAATAGACGACAATCCACGAATGTATTTTCGAATCCCACGAGACAAAGGAGTCACAAGGTGAGGCACTATCAGACTAAGTTCCTTAAAACGATTCGAGTAGGTTGAGTTGTCACCACCAATTTGTTTAAGCTCCCAAAACTCCGTCTCGAGCCTTTGTAGTTCATGCTCAAGGAAAAACTCCTTCATTGCATCCTTGAGTTCCTCCGAAGACATTGCCAAAACTTCATCAACACCATGTAAAGCTTTGTAAGAGTTCCACCAAGTGAGAGCTCGTTCCTCAAAGACGCTCATTGCGAACCTAGTTCGCTTATCTTTTGGACATTTACAGTGGATAAACTTGTTCTCCATTTGTTCAAACCAGCGGAGGAGCTTAGTAGCATTCTCCTCGCCAACATAAGAAGGGGGTTTAGCACTTGTAAAGTTCTTGTAGTGGAAATTGTTTGGTGTAGCCGAAGTAGCGGATCCACTAGAGTTGATATTTTGCAGTTGAGCCACGATCTCGGGTAAGGCAGTAGTGAATTCCTTAGTGATTCTAGCAGCCAGATGGCGATCATGAGGGGTCGAAGAACGACGGTGGTTACGACGATAAGCGCGAGAAGAATTCTACGAGGATAAACAATGAAAATGTGTGAGATGACAGGTGAGTTGTAGAAATGAGTTAATATGAAATAATGGGGGTGTGTATGTATATGTATATATATGTGTATGAATTAGTGCTAGTGGAGACTCGAGGGCGAGCCGGGATTGAAAATAATATATATGTGGTTGAAGTATTTAACTAAATGAACAATGTTTATAAAATTTTCCAAGAATAAGATAACCCAACACATTAAACGAATTGGCCTCCCATGAGCTTTCCATGGAAATTTGTTGGCCCAATTCAAATATCGAGTAATAAACAATTGACTTGGTCAGCCCATGAGCGTGTACATAGCATTTAACTGACCCAACTAATTAACGAATTATCGCATTAATGGAGTTGTTCGAACCATGAGCGTTACATGGCATTTAACCGACCAACTAAATATCGAATCAATGATTTAAATAAACTTGAATAACCAAAACACAATTTTAGAAGTATAACCGTTTAGCCGGTTATGCTTACCACATAATCGTTTAGCCGATCACAGGTACCGCTTGAAGTTATGGTTGCATGACCTTTGTCATGCCCCTATGCTTCAAGGTGAAGGAATAAAACAAAACACGGGAATTCTTAAGGAATTTTCCACAATAAAAGACAAACTACTAAAAGAAAAGGTTTAGAAAATATTTTGAATATAAGGCATAGCTCGGAATTTGTGTGTGTGTGTGTGTGCATTAAATAAATAAGATAAATGCGATTAAATAATTAATATAAGCAAGCTGCAAACAATATGAATATCACATAAGGCAGTTCAGATAAGCACGTATAGGGTTCCTAACATATGTCTACGACCATTTCTAACGACCTATCTTATAACCTTCGGCTCTGATACCAATCTGTCACACCCTAATCTAAGGCGGAAATGCCGGGGCACGATCCGATTGCTGACAGCTCGAAGATACTATCATATATAAAATATGACAATATCTAATTAATTATTTAATTCAAATAATACACAATATTCAAATACAACAATACAATTCAAATAAATAAATACAATCAATTAAATTTAAGTTTGTCTTCAATATAACCCTAAGGTCTTTCTAAGTGTCCATCCTTCAACTCAGGCAACCTGCATATGCGTAGAAAATGGAGTTTGTCAACATAAAGTTGAGTGAGAATATCACCAGTTTGACACAACAATAAAATAAGCATAACGTGATAAGTGTGAATAATGAAATCAAACCGTAAACAAGTATGTGGACCGTTTCCAAGCGACTCGGGCATTGGTCACCAGCAGGAACACCCGCTATATGATTGATTGAATAGTAATCCCAATATAAGATTGATTGAATGGCAATACAAGTAAGCAAGTAACACGTATGTTTGATTAAATCACTTCACAATAACACATATGCATTTGTTTGAATATATGAATATGTACGCATATGTCCCCAAAACGTTTGAAAACAGTGAATAAAAAGGGGAACGATTAACTCACCTGATCGAGTAAGCCAAACAGGAATGTATACGACAAGAAAGCAAAAATCACGCTCTGTGAGAATTAACGACAAGAATTTTAATTAAATAATATTATGAATGAATTATAAGGATGTAATACGTATGATGAATTTAGGATTGCGATATGATTGGAGTTATATTTATGGCCGGGTACTGTAACGCCCGTAAATTTCGTTAATCGGCTTGATCGTTTATGAATGTTTGTTTAAAAGCCAGGGTTTCATCTTTCTAATTTAGAGCCTTGTAATACGTTTTAAAAGTCCGTTTATCCATCCTTTTTCCCAAAACATCGCCTCTTATAATTTAAAGTGTTATATTAGTATGTAGCACCCGATATTTTCGTTTAACGGCATGCACATTGTAGAGTTTGTATAATTCTCGGGTTTGATCCGGCATACTACGGGGACCTCCTGGTCATTCCCATAAGTTAAACTAATTAACTTTTCATCCAAGTTGGTACATCCTTCAAACTTCAGCGGGCTAGAGTGTAACTTGTTTATTATTATAACAAAACCCCAAAACCCTAACCTGCTGTCCGATCGCAGGTTCTACAGCCCCCAAGATCCCATCGTTTTTTCTTTTCCGGCCACTCCCAAGCCATAAAAATTTAATTCAAGGTTAGTTTTATGATTCCCCAAGTCCTATACACTTTAATTGATCATATTAACGCGCTTATTGGTCGTTAGGGTTGAGTTTTGATGATAACAGTTTGCTGACAGATTCGTATGCGTTTATTGTAGGGTCTGTAACCCAATGACAATCCATTGTTTTTGATCAATTAATGTTTCCATGATGTTCTACTTTGAGTCTAGTTTCTAGAAAGGTATAATATGTAATTTTTGGACGAGATTTGAATGGTTTTTATGAATTTATATGATCGAGTGTCAAAGCTGATGCGGGATGACGGATTCTGGTCTATCTTCCCGACATCATAACCCTTTTTGCACAAGTCTAAATTGGTTGGTTCCACTTCTGGAAGTTAATATTTTGAGTTAGGAACCAAACCTAATTAGAATCGTTTAATTTGGCTGGGTAATGATTTTTATAAAAATAAAACCATTTTGTTGCACACTGAAATAGCTGCACATGCCTTGCTGTGTTGGAGGAATTTTTTTGATATTTTTGTGCATTGGAAAGATATAATAAAAATATTTTTAAATACAACTCTGATAAAAATTTAATAATTTAATTCCATTTTTTTCATATGTAATAAAATACATCTTTGCATGCTAAAATCTGCATGTTATATTCGTTATTGATCGATAAGTTCGTTTTAGGCTTAACCGGTGGCTGCCCTTTCTCGCATCTTTCGGGGCTGTTATAATTAAAATTCGTGGTCCGTCATCTTCTTAGGCATGTATAGTATAATATACTTTAGTATCATGAGTTTTGGCATTCATTAGATTGGTCAACTGTTGATGAAGTGAAAACTAGGTTTCGGTTGTCTAGTTTGTCAATTGTTGCGTCTAGCGCGTTGTTTGAGGGAATTAACAACCAATTCGGATGTTGTAGCCTCGGTATGATTTTTTGTCTGTGAAAAACTATATTTTTATGTTACTGAGGCTGAATTGGCTGTCGGTTACTCAAGTGGGTCGGTACGGCGCAAATTCGCGTTTATTGGTAATTTGTGCATCGTGCTTGCGAATTACCCACCCATCCAACCCGTGTAGCGTCGTGTGGACTTGTTGGCTGTGATTTTACTAAATTTGTTCCACACGGGTCTGAGTCAGTATCTAAGTGCTTAAACAACCCGTTAACGCGAGTATTCGATAAAGTCAACAACTTTCGGGGGTAAATTGGGAACCCTTTGCCCCCGGGATTAACTAAGGGTGGTTTTGGTAAATACATGGCCTCGGGGGCTGATGTAATTGAATTTGGTAATGTCAAGGCTTTAGGTCAATCAAATCATGTTAGAACGTCTCGTAGGATAAACGAGTCGGTACGTTTAGTTAGTAATCTTTGTGTGCAATCCGACAGGCTTGTAAACTGTGTATTGGCTTTGAAGTTCTCAAACTCTTTGGTGTTTGTGTGGATTGTTTCAGGTGAGTTCATGATGGCCTTTTTACTCTTTTTACATTTTGGGCTAGCATACACACCGTAATACGGTTTTACCCGATTTTACTTGTTACAACTAATTGGATGGTAGTACATAGCCTTAGTTGTATTTGTACATTTATAAAACTATGAGTGGATTGTGTTCTATGCCTTAGGATATTTTAGACCCGTTTATGGTCATATATTCCTTAAGGTTATACATATTACTTGTGGTCTAGGCTCGAGGTTGCTATTAGGCCTAGTACTAATTCCTGGTATTAAACGATTTTTCTTGATGAAATGTTTTAAACTATTTTGCATAGGCTTGCGAGTATTGGTAGGCCTTGGAATGTTATAGAATGTGTGTATGTATATATATTATTGTATGGCCAATATTTGGCGAATGTTGTAGTCGTTATCGACTACAGAATGTTATTATTGAATGATGATCTTGGCCGGGCCAAACTATACGACTCAGGTTCTTAAATCCTGTGGCGGGCCCTGAAAAGCCCGTGAGGGGGGAGGCTCGTGTGGCATGATCATCATCGGAATGTTACGTGTTTGGGTTGTACGTGTGCTCGGCCCTGAATGTTATTATTGAATGTTATATATATATATATATATATTTATATATATATAGGAATGCACGTATAGAGATGTTCATACGTAAGGATGATTATTTATTAAATGTGATGACCTAACTGATGTATTTCTTTTTACAGTTTTAAAACCGTTAGAATGATTATTAAGACTTCTGTTATAAATATATGGATATATATAGATGTCTAAGTACGAATACTTAGTGTTGATGATGGTCTAACTGTTCGTATCCCGTATTATATTTTAGACTCTTGGAATGTTTTATAATCCCGTTTTTATATTTAAACCCTTGGAATGATTTATTTAAATGTCTATTATTAAAACATGAACTCACTCAGCTCAAGCTGACTTTGTGTGTATGTTAGTGTGAGTTTCAGGTTTAAAGGAGGATGCTTACCGCTTGGACGTGCTCGAGACTACTTGGACGGTTGAAGGCATAACTAGTCGGAGATTAATACGCAAACTGTTTTCTTTTCATTTATTACTTTAAACATTTAAATTATGGTTTTGGGAACTTGGTTTTAGTACTTGTGATTTTCTTCTGTTTATTACTCTGAAACGATTTTAATAAGGTGAAATTGTTTGACTTTAAATTTTCGAGAATTTTTGGATACGATTACCAACTGTAGGATTTCCGGGATCGGGGTTTTACAGGTACTTTATGGATTGAACGATTGATCTCTACTTATTATTGTTATTATTATTTAATAAATATCTTTGTTCATTATAAAAATCGAGTTTACGTACAAGTAGTTTAAATAAATATGACATGAGATCTAATATAAACGTTTAAATATAATATTATCATAAAATTTATATCTTAGAATCCTTAACGAAAATTGATGGTAAAAATGTAATTAATACCTTTAATACGTTTAATACGTTTATTATGGTTTGTTCAAAACGAATAATAATAATATGTATATATATATATATTTATATATATAAATATATATAAAATATGAGCAAATTTATAAAAATAGAAACAACTTAATAACGAAAATCCTCAATATTAGTGTCGGGTTTTAAATAAAATAATGATGATTTATTATTAATAATATATATATATATAAACTTGTAACGAGATTAATTTTCACGAAACGTCAATTTTATGATGTGAATTAAATTAAATATTGTTTAATTAATATTTAATATTAATTATAATATATTATATATCATTTAAACAATTTAAAACATTAAGAAACAAAAACAGAAAAACTTTGCTGCTAGCCGGACTCGAACCCGCGACCAAATGGGCAGACAGAACCTGAGCACACACGACCTAGCCAACTAGGCTAGGGTGTCAGCTGGTTATAGAATGAAAACACTTCATTAAATACAGAACCATTAAAGAACCCAATTTTTTATCAAGAACCCTAACTTTGAATCGTCCAATCCGTTAATGTTTGTTTCAATTGATGTTAGGGTTATTAATCAATACATCAAAACGAACTAAACTGCATAATGATTACCTAATTCGTTGATCAAACACAGGTGAATTTCCGCGTAACAGGGCCGGCGACGGCAGGCGATGAACAGGGTTTCACGACCAAAATTAACACAATTGAGTATAGGGGTTATGTTCGTCGGGCTATGAAGGAGGTGCAGCCATGAGTAATTGAATTCCAATGCATCTTAGATTATATACATGATTCTAGGTTAACTAGGTTTAGGTTTTAAATCAATTCGTATCATAAGAGATCTCGTTTTCCTAATTAACTATAACAATCAGGCCGAAAATGGCAAAAAGAATTAGAGACACAATTCAATTCCATGTTTACGACGAAAATTATGGTTCAAGTTAACTAAATGGGTCAAGGTTTCGGGTTAATGGGTTACGGATGATGGGTTATGGATACGGGTCTGGTTATATGGGTTAGAAAGATAAAAAGTTTGCATTTTGGTCCTTTAAGTCTTGTGATGGTAACAATAAAGAATTATACCTTATACTTTGGGTTAAATATGTATTTTTTTTCCAAAGTTTTATATATATATTAAATAAATATAAATTGTAAAATGATTTCTGGATAAGCACGATACTTTTTAGTGATAAATTTCCCGAAGATAAAACGAGTCGGGTTATGGATATAAGTTATACGTGGAAAACCCGAGTTGTTACATTAACCGTCAAAACTTGTTCCTTAGTTAATGGTTTTGCATTGAGTTTAACCTTAGAAACACACTTCTTAGCTACATGTCCCCTTTCACCACATGAGAAACAAGTTCTCATATCCACAAATCCTTGTGGTGAAATGTCTTTGGTAGTATGAAAGAAGATGAGTAGACTAATGTAGACACTGTTTAGGATCGGAAATGGTTACAAGTTATGTCTCAAAGTGCGGAAAACAATGAGAATGAACATCACAAGTAACATTAAGCTCATATTCCATTGATAATAACAAATGATTACAAGATATGACAGTTTAGACACTTTCTTTCTCTAGCTTCTCTTTCTAACACATGACATGATTAATCTCAAAATCTATGTAATCACGCGTAAGTAACCTATTTATAGGTTTGACATTGAAGTACACTTGGGTGTGTATGTTATATGGCACATATGTTATGCGACGCATAACATATCCGTCCAAGGAAACTTATGCTCTAACACATTCACACACACATAAACATCTAACATTCAAGCTATACAATCAAAACTAAGACCCTAGCAATAGACATTATGCTCTTACAAACTCCCCCTTGGATGTTGCTAGGTCTTGATCTTCAGTCTTCACTCTTTCATATCAAATACCTTTTCTCTGTACTCCCTCCTCATATCTTCCCATGAACGTTTTGTCGAGGGCTTCTGGTTGGTGGGAATCGCCACACCAACACCTTTGTATTGATATTTCTTCAAAGAAGCTATTCTGACATTTTCGTTTATCTCACGTTCAAGCTCTTTCTCTTTTAACTCTTCCTCCTCACCCATATTGAACCACTTGCTATTCCATACTTGACCAAAATGAATCTTGTATTTATGAAAGATTCTCACCACTTTCTGATACTGCATAGCAGACGCATGATGCTTCTCATGTGAAACTTGTATCTTGCATTTGTATAACGTCTCTGTTGGTACATAGATGTCAGTAGTTCATAGTCTAGCGTTTGTAATCGAGTCTGTAATGTAATTGTGTTTAAGTTTATCTTTATGTATGTAAGCGAAGTTGTCAACAAGTTCGCTTAGGCAAACTTGTTGAACAAGCGATGTTGTTGACAAGTTCGCCTAGGCGAACTTGTTCAACGAGCGAAGTTATTGACAACTTCGCCTGAGGCGAAGTTGTCGTGTATTTAAGTAACCTACGGGTTACTGTTTAAGTGTTGGTTTTTTGATAGTTCGTTTTAGAGTTCGTGATAGTTGTGATCATTTCACGTGTCAAGTGTCTGTAATAGACGTGGTTCGAGTTATAATATAACGTGGTTTCGTTTGTATCGTGTGTTCGTGTTTTACGTATTCTACGCTCGTAACTACCTACGCAGGGATTCCGCACCTGCGTAGATAGCGATATCCCGTGTAAGATCCGTCCGGGAACCTACAATTGGTATCAGAGCTTAGGCTCGATTGTGAGGTTCGGGATTTCACGCGGGTGTAGAAAACGTCTCGTTTGACCTATTCGCGGGACACGTTTTCGTTGGGATTGTGTTATACTCACCTTATACAGTCATATTCAAGCCGTTACACTGACCGGAAACTGCTAAATCGTCGAAAACAGATCTGAATATTTTCAGTGTTCTTCGGGTGAAGTTATTGTTCTTCAGGCGAAGTTGCCGTCACTGGAAGTAGGGTTTCGGCGAAGATATAAGGCTAAGCGAAGTTATCCACAACTTCGCCTACCTCATAAGTTCGCCTAACCGAAGTTATCCTCAACTTCGCTTACCTCCTAAGTTCGCTTACCTTAAGCGAAGTTATTCTCAACTTCGCCAAGTCACGCGAATTTAAGAATTTTCCAGCAAAGTTAACACTTAAGCGAAGTTAGCCTTAACTTCGCCTATAGTACTGTTTGGAAGATTTTTTTTTAATTTTCGGGTTTTTCTTGTTTTCGCGAAGATGTCGCCAATTAACATCTCTGAATTAGTCAAAATGGAAGTAGAAGCGGGGTCGGCTACTAAGGCCCCAAGGTTGATGAAAGGAACTGACTTTGTGGCGTGGAAGGATAGATTCATTCAGTATATTAAATACCAGGATGCAAAGATGTGGGTGTGCATCCAGGATGGATATATCCCACCAACAATGGAGTACGAAGGTCGTGATGTGGTTAAGAAGTACAGCAAGATGGAGGAAGAAGAGAAGAAAATGTATGAGGCCGAGAGCAAGGCCCATGCTGCAATTACTATGGCTCTTCCTCAAGAGGTTCTCCATACATTCAGGAAGTACATTTCTGCACGAGAGCTTTGGGATGCTCTTGAGAATAGATTCGAAGGGAACGTGGGTATTCGTGCCTCGAAGATCAAGCTGTTAAAGACCCAGTTCTCTGTATTCAAGCATTTGAAGAACGAATCACTCGATGATATTATCACCCGATATTATCATCTAATGACAGAGCTGAACAACTATTCGATTGCTTACAGAGAAGAGGAAATAGTTGAGAAGCTTCTCGATGCTCTCCCACCGAAGTGGGAAATGTACACTGTTCTAATGAGGGAAGACAGAGACTTTCCTAATTACGATTTGGAGACAGCAGTAAACAAGCTCAGAACCTTTGAGCTTAATATGGTTCGTAAAGAGACACCAACAGATCAGATTCAAGACCCTGGTATGTATGGTGCCAAAGTTAACTCAGGCTCAAGTTCGAAGCCTGACTCTGCTGCTTACTACTCCAAAGGAGAGTCAGGTTCTGACTCTTCTCATGAAGGAAATGTGTCTGTAAACATGAACGGTGATGTTTGCTTCGTTGCTGGAGGATCAAGTGCTTCAAAACCTCAAGCATCCAAAAGTAGTTTCTCTCCCATTGCTTCAAGCAATAACTACACTAAGATGCCAATGAGTGTCAAATCTGCTGAAGAGCAGTTTGCAGTCTATGCATCTTTTATTGCTTCTTACGAGAACTACATACAAGGGAAGATTGTGGACCCTGCTGTTTTGGAAGAAGACTATGACCAGATCGATCCTGACGATCTGGAGGAGATGGATCTGCAGTGGCAGATGGCGATGATAGTCAGAAGAGTGAAGCGTTTCATGAAGAAGACTGGCAGAAAGTTCGTAGGTGGAAAGCCAGGATTTGACAAGTCAAGGGTGAGGTGTTACAATTGCCAACAGAATGGACACTTTGCAAAAGAGTGCACTAATGCACGGGTAGAACGTAGTCAGGGGAGGACTACACAGCAAAGTGGAAATAACAATGGGAATAGAGCCATGATGTCTGATGCTGGTGAATACAACTGGAATATGTTCTCTGGAGAACTCTTTGAGCAAGCTCACATGGCGAAGGTTGCAGCTGAAGAATGTGTGAAAGCTGCTGAAAATGAAAAAGCCTTCATGGCTGATGATCAGAACACCGAGGTATGTACTAAACCTATCTGTACTAAGTGTGAGAACTTGTCTGAACAGCTTGCAACAATTACTGATCAGTATGTTAAATTGGATGCCGAATTTAAAACCTTGAAAGAAGATCATCATTTTACAAAGACAAGAGAAAATAATTATAGAATAAAAATTAAAGCGTGTGAAAAGGACGTTAAAAATTTAAAAACAAAATTAGCTGAAAAAATTGATGTGATCGATCTAAGCTACGAGGTTTTAGAAGAGAAAACCAAGTTAATTGCTGAGAAAGAAAAGCAGATTGCTGATCATCAGGTAAAAGTGGTGGAACTAAATAGGAAACTGGAGCAATTCCGGAATTCCTCTGCTATTCTTGATCACCTCGTCAGTGATCAAGGTTCCTCACCTAAGTGGGGAGGAATTGGTTACCATGAGGTTCCACCACCATATAACCATAATTATACTTTCAATCCTAGTGTTCATGAATCTGTTAATTTTGTAGCTGATCAGACAGGTACTGCTAAGGAAACTGGTAAAGTACCGGAAGTTAGTAAAGGCGAAACAAGTTCGCCTGTCTCAAAAATTAAAATTTCAAGTCCAGTCTCATCTGATTCGGATAAGTCATCCGAGTCGGGTAAGACAAAAGAGAAGGAAGTATTACCCACTAGTGGAGAAAAGGTTAAATCAACTCAAAAGAGTACTCCACTCAACCCATATGTCCCACCTTATGTGAGACGTACGGGTGGTAATACTGCCTCCACATCTAAAACATCTGCTGAAAAGAAAGCTGAATATAGATGTTGTTTTAGATGTAATCAAACAGGGCACCTTGTTGCTGATTGCCCTCTGAAGCAGCGTTTCAGAGAGGTGAGGCCCTCGAAAACTGAGACTAAGGTTTTTAGTAATCGTTTAAATGTTAAAAATGAAAACCATTCAAATTTAAGATATAATACCGGTTTTCAAAGAAACACATCTCGTTTTCACACTACTAATAACCAAACCAACTGCTATAATTCTTTTAATTCTCTTAATGTTCGTCAGTTTGGTTGGCCTCACTATCAGTCTCCAAGGAGGTATCCTGTTAGGACTCGTGAAAATTTTCTTAATGCTAACTATGGTCAGTCAAGGTGTGTGAGTTCTGATAAGAAGGTTAGTCGACCCAAGACCAAGAGGTCTTGGGTCCCCAAATTTAAATAATCTCTTTTGTTTGTGCAGGAACAGTTGAACAGGGCTTCCAATAATCTTTGGGTTGTGGACAGCGGCTGTTCCCGGCACATGAATGGTAACAAGAATTTGTTACAAGATTTAAAACCTGTTCATGGAGCAAGAGTCAGTTTTGCCGGTGAGAGTGGTGGCAGAATAACTGGAAGGGGTACGGTAACTAACGGGAAAATGACGTTAGAAAATGTGAATTTTGTTGAAGAACTTAAGCACAATCTGCTGAGTGTGTCGCAGATTTGTGATAAAGATTATACCGTACACTTCACGAAGACTGATGCTATTGTGTTGAAGCCTGGTTTTCAAATACCAGAAGAGTGGATAGTAATGAAGGCTCCACGTGATCGAAATACGTATATGATGGATCTAAGTTCAACTCAAATGTCAACGGAAGAATCGTGCCTTTTGACGAAAGCAAGCGAATCGGAATCTGAACTGTGGCACAGGAGAATGAGGCACATTCATCTTCGGAAGATGAACCATATTGTCAGACATGGGCTTGTGTTGGGTGTTCCCTTAAAAAGTTTCAATTTTGAAGACAAATGTCTTGCGTGCAAAAAGGGAAAGCAGCACAAGAAGTCCCATCTCACCAAGAAAGTAAACTCAATTGCTAGTACACTAGAGCTGCTTCACATGGATCTCTTCGGTCCTGTGAATGTAAGAAGTCTAGGTGGTACAACTTATTGCTTGGTGATTACTGATGACTACTCACGATACTCGTGGGTATACTTCCTGAAATCTAAGGACGAAACGGCTCAACTGGTGAAGAATCTGATTACCAAAGTTGAGAACATTATGGATAAACGAGTGAAGTTCATCAGAAGTGACAATGGTTCTGAGTTTAAAAATTTTGAAATGGAGATCTTCTGTCTGTCAAGAGGGATTGAACACCAATTCAGCGCTCCGTATACTCCGCAACAGAATGGAGTGGCTGAAAGGAAGAATAGAACTTTAATTGAAGGAGCCAGAACAATGCTGGCTGATTCGAAGCTTCCGGTGGTGTTCTGGGCTGAAGCTGTTTCTACAGCTTGCTATGTCCTGAATAGAGTGTTAACGGTAAAAAGACTTAATAAAACATGCTACGAGTTGATGCATGGAAGAAAGCCCAATTTGTGTGGACTTGAAGCTTTCGGGTCCCCGTGTTCAATTTTAAAGGCACATTCAAAGTTTGGTGAAGCAGCCGATGAAGGAATCTTAGTCGGCTATGAAGTTGGAACTCCCAACAGGCGTGTCTTTAATACAACGAACGGCAAGGTTGAAGTGGTATGTAACACCGACATTACGAGTTACAGATCGCCAAGACCGAGCATCGGACCTCCTGGGATTTTCGACTATGATAGGCTCTTCAAGTCCTTTAACATACCTGATTTGGTTCGTACAGAAGAAGAAGAACGTGTTGCTACGAAGATGATTCTAGATGAGGAGGAAAATTTGGCGCATAGACAGCTATTTGATGATTGTCAACCTTCCTCATCAAATTCTATCGTTTCCCCTGCTGTCTCTCCTGAAGATGAGTTTATCAATCCATTTCACTCTCAGCCAGAAACAACCATTGATGAGCTCTCTACTAATTTAGAAGATAATTTGCATGTCGGTGCCGTGCCGACCACGAGAATTCACATAGATCACCCTTTGGAGAATGTTATAGGTGATGTGTCCTCCGGTGTACAAACCAGAAGTAGCTTGAATGAGCACACATGTGTTTATACAAGCATTAAGGAAACGGGTATAATGAACGAATGTTTGTACTCATGCTTTATTAGCCAGATTGAACCGAAAAATTATCAAATGGCTCTTAAGGACAGCTCGTGGGTCGAGGCCATGCAAGAAGAGTTGGCTCAATTTAAGAAGATGGAAGTTTGGACTTTGGTTGAAAAACCAAGGAATGTGCATGCGATAGGCACAAAATGGGTGTTTAAGTGCAAGAGAGATGAAAAGGGGATCATTATAAGAAACAAGGCGAGGCTGGTCGTTAAAGGATTTAATCAGCAAGAGGGGATAGACTATAACGAAGTGTTCGCTCTGGTGGCCAGGTTGGAAACGATAAGATTGTTTTTGGCGTTTGCCGCTTTTAAGAAGATGAAAATGTTTCAGTTGGACGTGAAGAGTGCGTTCCTCAATGGGAAAGTTGATGAGGTTGTGTATGTTGAGCAACCTCCAGGTTTTCCTGACCCAGACTTTCCTGATCACGTATACAAGTTGAGCAAGGCGCTGTATGGATTACATCAGGCACCTCGTGCCTGGTATTCAACGTTATCGGACTACTTGCTAGAAAATGGTTTTGAAAGGGGTTTGATCGACAGTACTTTGTTTGTGAAGAGAGAAGGAAGTGACTTCCTGCTAGTTCAAGTCTACGTGGATGACATCATATTTGCTGCATCAAGAGTCTCCATGTGTCAGGAATTTGAGGCCGTCATGAAGAAAAGATTCGAGATGAGCGCTATGGGTGAACTAACGTTCTTTTTAGGATTGCAGGTTGATCAAAAGAAGGATGGGATGTTCATTCATCAAACAAAATATGTTCATGATGTCCTCAAGCGCTTCAAGGTGGAGGACTCTTCTCCATTTGACACTCCAATTTGCGTCAACCACAAGTTGGGAGCTGAAATAGACGGTGACGTAGATGTGGACCCAACTCAGTATCGGGCTATAATAGGTTCTTTGATGTATTTAACTGCTTCTAGGCCTGATATAATGTTTGCTGTTTGTCTTTGTGCTCGTTTTCAGGCAAACCCAAAGGAATCTCAAATGAAAGGTGTGAAGAGGATTTTGCGGTATCTCAAAGGCAAGCCGAAGCTAGGGTTGTGGTACCCGAAGGGAGGAGACATAGAACTGGTAGCATATACAGATTCTGATTATGGAGGATGCAATCAGAGTCGGAAGTCGACAACAGGAGGATGTCAGTTTCTCGGTGGAAGATTAGTTTCATGGCAGTGCAAGAAACAGACGTCAGTCGCAATCTCAACGTGCGAAGCTGAATATATGGCAGCATCCAACTGCTATTCTCAGGTTTTGTGGATTCAGCAACAATTGCGCGACTATGGTCTGAATTTCTTACTCACTCCTATTTTAATTGATAACACTGCTGCCATCTCAGTAATTAACAATCCCGTGAAGCATAGTAAAACTAAACATATTGACATTCGTCATCACTTCATACGGGATTGTGCTGAGAAGAAACTGATCAAGGTCGAAAAGGTCGATACGCTGGAAAATTTCGCTGATTTATTTACAAAAGCGTTTGATAAATCCAGATTTCAAAACCTAATTGAGCTGAATGGGATGATCAATCCCGAGTAACCATGTTTTTGTGTTTATTAAAAAAAAAAAACAAAAAAAAAAAAAAAAACATCACTTTTGCTTAAAATTAGTCGGTTACCTCAGTTTGATGGACATATCCTCGGATATGTTTTGGTCCTCGTTTCTACTTAGAGAATGAGGGTCGCCATTAACCAGATGACTGAAAGTGACCGAGGCAGTTAAGATGTGTTTTCTTTCTGTCGCTGAAAATTAGTAGGTCATTCTTAGTGAGAAGGACACATACTTGTATGTGGTCGGTCCAGTTGATCCATTGGATCTTCGGGATTGCCGTTTACCTGAAGACTTTGACGTGATCGGGGTGACTAAAGTCAAAATTTTTTTGGGAAATGAAATTACTTTTCAAGTCTAATACTTCGTAAGAAGTTCTTTGCTATGTTTAACAGAAAATTGATCCAACCTTGGAAAATGATATATATACTAACTTTGTGTGCTTAACTAGTGAAGTTATTAGGCTTAAAAGGCTTTAGGACAATCATTGTATGTCATGGTAACTTTTTATGGTGCGTAAAAGTAGATGTGATACAAATTAAAGTTTACTTGATTTTATGTGGAAACTCCTTAAGAGTTTTGCGTGTCTTCATGTATATCTTTCCGAATGATAGGCAGAAAAGTGATTACCCAGTCATACACGAGCCCGTAAGTGTTCTGATTCACGTGAAGAAGACGTTTCAAGACACTGCAGTGATCCAGATTCAGGACTTGCAGTTGCTTATTACTCTGAAGTCTATAAGTACGTTAAAAAAATAAATAAAAAAATTAGTACTTATGAAGTTATTGTAACATTCGAGAGTTCAAGATATCGAGACTTCTCAATCATGGAGTAAGAATGAATACGGGATCCAGACATAGAATACTTACAAGTTAATCAGACACTATGGGTCGAAGTCAATTCGGGGTGACTTGGGGAAAGCCAAATACGCTTTGAGGATAGATAGGAGGCATCAATATTTCTGAGTTGTTGCCCACTTAAATTTTAAGGATTAATTGAACCTAACTCGTATCACAGAAACAATGAAAACCATCTTAAGTATATTACCTGCTTACAACCTGTCTCTATATGTCATAATACAGCTAAACACGAATCTATGTGACAGTCACGTAGCTAGTATGATTCCTGTTCGGATCTTTTCTAAAACGTAGCAGTCCCTATCGAGACTGAAATTTGATCCCTTATTCGTTAAATTTTTATAAGTTTTTCTTAGTTTTGTAGTTGTTTTGATTTTAACTGGTTACTTAGAATTGATCACGACGTTTAATTCTTAAAAGAAATTTTTAAAGAGTTAATTCAATTTGTTCAAAATTACAAGGGTTGGTTTTGAAAATATAGGCGAAGTAGTTGAATCAGGCGAACTTGTGGATAACTTCGCCTAGGCGAAGTTATCTGTAACTTCGCCAGACCAACTCTGACCCTATAAAAGGTTTCAAACAGTAAATTTATTCATTATTTACAGCGAACTTGTATCGAAAAAATCCGGCGAACTTGTTCTTTCGATCGATCTCGTGTTATCTAACTTCGATTTTCATTCCGATCAAAGGTCCGAGGTGTTAATTTTATCATGTATTACTAGTTCGTTCACGCAAATCAAGGGTCGTTTCGACCCGGTTTTTAACCTCGAACCATCGGGTTTTTGAAACCGATTTTCAAACCTCATGTTACGTGTTCATGGACAAACTTTACGTCCTCATAACCATAATACCAAGTGTTATTCAGTTATTCATCGTCAATTTTTACCGAAACATCGGATTTCCGGATGATTGGAATCCTAACAGTCGCCGATTCAGTTCAGGCGAAGTTAGGGTTTAGGCGAAGTTATCCGCAACTTCGCCTGGGGCTTAATTTCGCCTGAGGCGAAGTTATCGCAACTTCGCCTAGGGCTTAATTTCGCCTAACCCTTATCTTCGCCTGGGGCGATGTTGTGAAGAGGCGAAGTTACCTCTAACTTCGCCCAGACCATCTTTTTTAAAATAAATTAGACGAACTTATAGATGAAGCGAAGTTGTTACCAACTTCGCTTCACCTTTTAATTTCGCCTATACAGGTTTGAACACAACTTCGCTACTGTTGAATCAAGCGAACTTGTCTAACACTTTAACGCTTATCTAACTTGGTTCGTTTAGTGCAGATATGGCTGCTGTTGGAGGTGCAGGTGATGACGGTGATGATCAAAGACAATTCTTCCCAGCACATAACCAGTTCATAACACTTGACCCAGATGCAAAGGGCATGGAAGACTACAGGGAGATAATTACTTTTCTCCTGCGCTCAAGGATTTATCATGCAATAACGACTACCCTGCCTATTTCGCTGCCGAACATTGAAGAATTTTGGCAGACGGTAGAGTACGATTGCCGGGTTGAGCCACCGGTCATGCGAGCCACCGTTAACGGTCAAGTCGTTCAGTTTTCTTCTGAACATATACGGGTGGCGTTGCAGTTTGGTGAAGAAACGAGGGATGACCCAACGGAGTTTGTTGCGCCATTCCGTGATGGGGCGTTCCTCAGGATGGGATATTCGGGTATCTTAGGAGACACTCAACGGAGGAAGGGGTTCCTCTTAGATCAGTGGCGCTTCCTTATGCACGTCATGATCGTATGTATGTCAGGACGGAAGGCCGGCACTGATGGAATGGGTGCGACAATGCAGTCTGCTATGACTGCATTGACTTATAATAAAAGGTATTCGTTCAGCCAAATGATCTTTTATGAGATCGACCGGCAACGAAGGGCTGTGGCGCGTGAGCGGTTTACAATGTATCCTCGATTCCTACAGATGATTTTCAATCATGTGGCTCCGACGCTGCCTCAAAGACGCCCTATTCGATACGTAGAAAGTGTGACAAAACGTATCTTTGCACATTGTCGCACTTCTAGCGCACGAAGCAAGCCTGAGCTGCGTCCCAGGCATACTCCGCTTTTTGGGTATCTTATAAACCCGGAGTATGTGCCTGCGGCAGGGGACGAGTTTAGGGACCCAAGACAACAACAGGCGGCAGCACCCCAGGCTGTATCAGCTGCGCCTGCTGTATCTACTGCTGTATCTGCTGCTGTGCCAGCTTCTGAGATTGATCTTGACGCCATGTTCGGCGGGCAAGGGTTGTTCGATATGGACCGAGTTGATCCACATGAGAATATTCAAGTCTCGGGTCCACAAGCTGATTTTGATGATGTGATGGAAGAGGCCAGACGGATGATGGTGAGGCATGAGAGAACGGTGGGTAAGTAGAAGAGAATTGTTGACGACGACGATGAGGAAGATGATGAAGAAGAAGCTGTGCAGCTGGTGAGAAAGCGCTCACGAAGGGAAACGACAGGTATGGGTGTAGGAGCCGGAGAGACTTCAAGGTTTGCACGTTTTGCTCCACCTGCCTTGTCTGGTATGTCCCTTGTTCCTACCTCTGTGCAGGTATCGAGTACAAGCGCTACGGTTGTTCCCGTAGTGGCTACATCGTCGGCTGACATTCCATCGGTCACGGCCGTCCAGACGTCGGCTCCAGCAATTGTGTCTCTACCACCTCCAACGCTTACTCCATCGGTGGTAGTAGCACGATTTGTTGAGTCTACGGTCACCACTACTGCAGGAGTATCGGGTACGGTACCACCTGCGGACACGCCCACCTCAGACTCGGAACGTATAGCTTCACTAGAGCGGATTGTAGCTGAGCAGTCCGAGACCATTCAACGCCTAGTGGAAGCAAATCAAATGCAGGCATCCCTCCTGGTTGAGCACGGGAAAGTTATAGATGCCTTGAAAGAGTTCTTGGCATCTCAGAGGGAGATGAGCTGTAGAGGAGATGAGTTGAGGACCAAGCGTAGAGAAGACCGAGACGATGATCCCAATGCACCGGAAGGTGCAGGTGGTGAGCTGCCAAGAACCTCACAAGCTCTTGGGGCTTCCACAGCTGAGGGGGAGTCTACCGAAGTGGCTGGTGGTGATGATGTAGTGATGGTGGAGGATGACGTGATCGATGCGCTGAAGGAACTTGATGATGACATGTTCAGCGACGATGTGTTATTTGATGAAGATGTTCTGCCAATCAGTGAGATTGAAAAGATTGGTGCAGAAATTGTGGTTGAGAATGTGATAGAGGAAGGAGAAATTGTTGAAGAAAATGTCGAGCATGAGATCCCTGTGGTTGAACAGTCGACTATATGTGAAGCTGCTGAGGTTGACAACACTGAGTGGGAAGAACAGCCAAATTGGAAGGAAGGCTGCGCTCAGTGGTTTGTAAAGACGAAGAAGCCTGCAGTACCAACGATGTTCAAGAAGTCATATAATATAAAGGGATATGCAGAATCGAAGAAAGGAATCATATGCTGGTTGTACGATGAAGAGTTGAGATTATTTGTGATCAAACGTTACGACGGCATTCAGTACTTCAAGAGGATGTTAAGATCCCTGAATACCTTACCGGAGTGTGAGGTGAAAGACTTAGCGAGACTGGGGCTGATAAACAGAAGTAATGATAATATGGCGAGGATGATTGGGAAAATTGTTTGGAAGGAGGCTATCAAAGATAAAAAGTTTGAACTTCTGAAGCCTCAGAAAGGGAAGTTAGTGGAAGATAAAGATAGAGGGATGAGGGCAGACGGCAAACCATGGATGGTTATGAAGTATAAACCAGTCCGTAATTTAAAAGAAGTGCCGATGAAGGTGATGCCCAAGAATGTCTTAAAAGATTTGAAATGGTGGTACGTGGACTGTGAGACTGCTGAAGCAGTCATGGAGGATGAAGATGAGCAAGAGATTATGAGGGTGTATGATCCTATGCACTTAGTCAATCTGTCTCAAGCTGACTTGCAGGTACTACATGCTAAAAAGATTTTCTACATTCCTGCTTGGAAAGAGGAAGCTAAGAAGTACCAGAAGCTGGTCTCTGTATGTGTTAGACAGGGAGTGCATGCTTGAGGGGATGCAGAGAGAAGACGAGAGATTACAAGACACAAGCTATGAAGATCAAGATATGAAGCTACTGCCAAGGGGGAGTCTGTTGGTACATAGATGTCAGTAGTTCATAGTCTAGCTTTTGTAATCGAGTCTGTAATGTAATTGTGTTTAAGTTTATCTTTATGTATGTAAGCGAAGTTGTCAACAAGTTCGCTTAGGCGAACTTGTTGAACAAGCGAAGTTGTTGACAAGTTCGCCTAGGCGAACTTGTTCAACGAGCGAAGTTATTGACAACTTCGCCTGAGGCGAAGTTGTCGTGTATTTAAGTAACCTACGGGTTACTGTTTAAGTGTTGGTTTTTTGATAGTTCGTTTTAGAGTTCGTGATAGTTGTGATCATTTCACGTGTCAAGTGTCTGTAATAGACGTGGTTCGAGTTATAATATAACGTGGTTTCGTTTGTATCGTGTGTTCGTGTTTTACGTATTCTACGCTCGTAACTACCTACGCAGGGATTACGCACCTGCGTAGATAGCGATATCCCGTGTAAGATCCGTCCGGGAACCTACAGTCTCTGTATCCTTCTCCAAGAAATTAACCAACCACATTGGGTTCATAACATCAATCACGTCCCAAAATCCATCTCGATTAAGCACAATCTGATCCTCTCCTCGATTCTCATCATAGTACCACCATCTAAAGTAAACGTGAAAGTCTTGTTCCAATGGGTACATAGTAATAATCTTCAAGGTTTGTGGCTGCTTATATCTCCATGTCTTGACAATATCATCAGTTTCAAGATCCTTTTTCACACGAGACACATGAAGAAACGGTGTTTATGGAGTCCAACTCCTAAATCTGCATTTGGCCTGCCGTTTTATAAAATCCTAGATTTCCTTTACCGGCCCTCGTTTTGGACAATAAAATAACTCTTTCTCAACAGTATCCACAACGTCCATCCACGGTAATGATTTCAACTCACAAAGACTTTCGAAATACTGCACTTCATAAGTTCTTTTGACTGCAATCTTTCTTATCTTTGAAAGATAAGCAATGCTCACCACCTTCCCAAGCTTAACTTCTTTCTCCTTTTTATAATACTTGACAGGATTCAAGTATATACGTTTAGGCTCTATCTTTCTCCTCTCGAACCATTCCGCCTGCTCTTGACTATTTACTTCTTCCTCAGTAGTCTTGTCTTTGTCAGCAGGTATAAAATTCCCTAGACTATCAAATTCTTGACTTAACATTTCAATTTCTTCGACAAATTCTTCATCAAATTATGGAAATACTTGAGCAACATTTACATAAGTAAATGGTTCTTTATCAAGTTTCTCCTCCGATATCGGTTCATTGACCAGAACTTCATTCTCCATTGAGCCAAAATCTTTTTCAAAATAAAAAAATAAACTCTTCTTTGTCACATTTAGCATCCGTGCGAGATCAGCTCTTGTCACCTCAATTTCACCTTCTTCAAATTACTCTCTAGTAGATGATAATCTAACTGGAGGCTTAGACGCAATAGGTTCAACATCTAACACCTCAAGCTCATTAACATTTCCACCAGCCTAAGTTCCTTCTTGTACAAGTTCACTCTCAACAATTGGTTTAGTAACATATTCAACAACAGCGCTTGCACTAGAACCAATCAAAACTCTAAGTCCTCCACCCGAACTAGGATCATCATTGTCATCATCATCCAAATCATCACGATCTGGGGAATCACCATAATCTACCATCTCTTCATCATCATCTTGCTCTTCATCAACAGCTTGATCAACAACAGGTTCTACCGGTACTTTTAATGCAATCACAGGTTCAACAATAACAGGTTCAACTACCACCGATTCAACCATAGATTCAACAATCATTGGTTCAACAACTACTGATTCAATAACAGATGATGTACCACCAACTTCAGGAATCTTAACTTGAATAATTGGTTCATCCACCTTCCCCTTCCCCTTAGCATCGACTCGGTCTTGATCATATTGCATACGAAACTCAATCTCTTCAACACAAGCTTCGCCACCATAAACTTTAGTAAAAATCTTGTCATCAGCTGTAGATTTCTCCAACTCATTCTTCAAATTGATACCATGTTTATCTTCAAGAACAGAAAAATATCTAATGTGAAGATTTAACAAATCTGCTGGTTGCTTACGCCTTTATTCACCTTCATCAATAATTCTCATTTGATCAGCATTTTCTTTACGTAATGTCTCATTTTCAGCAACCAATATCTCAATCTTAATACCCTGTTCTGTAACAATCCCTTTAAATGCATCACGTTCTTAAAAAGTGGGAAAATCACCAAAACAGCTTGCATCTAGTGAAGGTAAACTGAAATCAGGAACCTTTTCAGTTCTTTTTGATGATACATGTGTCTCCTGGACTTGTTGAGACGGTTCTAAAACTGGTGTCTTTAATACATTGTCGTCTTTACCTAAATCTACAACTGGTTCCTCAATCACAAACTCTGGATTTATTGGAATAATAACAATCTTAGGTTGTTCATTCTCTGGCTCATCGATAAGTTTCAACTTTAGAGATGCAACCCTGTTTGACTTCTTTTTTGTAACGCCCGTTAATTCCGGTTTCAAGAATTAAAGCTTGTAGAGTATGTATAATTCTCGGGATTTATCCGACGTTTCTCGGTAGCCTTTGCGTCATCTCGGTACGTTAAACCATTTAACTTTCCTTCCATTTTGCCTTACACTTCAATTTGGAGGGACTTGGATGTAACTTTTGTTTTTATATCATAAAATAAAACAAACCCTAACCCTAACTCCTACCAGCAGCCGATTGCAGCAGCTACAGCCCTCCCACCTCGTTTTCCCTGCAGCTCCAGCCGAGTTCCAGCCCTCCCTAGTCTAATTCAAGGTTGGTATTAAGTGTCTACAACTCTTTTACACCTTAATTGATCGTATTAACGCGTTTATTGGTCGTTAAGATTGAGCTTTGATGATAACAGCTTGCTGACAGATTCGTATACGTTTATTGTAGGGTTTGTAACGCGATATTAATCCACTGTTTTTGATCGATTCTTGATTCCATGATGTTCTACTTTGAGTCTTGTTTCCAGAAAGGTATAATACGTAATTTTTGGACGAGATTTGAATGGTTTTTATGATTTTATAAAATGGAGTGTCAAAGCTGATGCGGGATATCGGATTCTGGTCTGTCTCCCCGACATCATAACTCTTTTTCAACAAGTTCAAATTAGTTGGTTCCACTTCTGAAACTTAATATTTTGAGTTAAGAATCAAACCCAATTGGAATAGTTTAATTTGGTTTGGTAATGAATTTTATAAAAATAAAACCATTTTGTTGCGCGCTGAAATAGCTGCACATACCTTTCTGTGTTGGAAGAATTTTTATGATTTTTGTGTCCACTAGAAAAATAAAATAAAAATATTTTTATAAACGTCAGATATTTGTGCAACACTGGTAAAATTTTAAGAATTTAATTCCATGGTTTTCCTATGTAATAAAATACATCTTTGCATGCTAAAATCTGCATGTTATAGTCGTTATTGATCGATAAGTTCGTTTTAGGCTTAACCGGTGGCTGCCCTTTCTAGTATTTTTAGGGGCTGTTATAATTGAAGTTTGTTGGTACATGTGTGTCAGTAGTTCATAGTCTAGCATTTGTAATCGAGTCTGTAATGTAATTATGTTTTGTTTATGATTGTTTTGTAATACGCGAAGTTGTCAACAAGTTCGCTATGGCGAACTTGTTGAATCAGCGAAGTTATTGACAACTTCGCCAATGGCGAAGTTGTCGTGTATATAAACTGTTTCAGACGAAACAGTTTGAGTTGGTCGTTTAGGGTTTGTTTCAGTGTGTTTCGTATTGTTACGTGTCATCTTCTGTAACAGTGACCGTGAGTCACGTGTTCGGTTATCAATATAACGTGGTTGATTTATTGTTCGTGTGATTCTATCTCTACACTCGTAACTACCTGCGCAGGGATTCCGCACCTGCGTTGTTAGCGATATCCCGTGTACGATCCGTCCAGGAACCTGCAATTGGTATCAGAGCCGATCGGCTCGATTGTGAGGTTCGGGATTTCACGCGGGTGTAGAAAACGTCTCGTTTGACCTATTCGCGGGACGTGTTTTTGTTGGGATTGAGTTTTGCTAGTGCTTGACAGTCATTTTCAAGCCTTTGCATTGATCGGGAGCTGCTGGATTGACGAAAACAGATCTGAACAAACTTCCCTGTTCATCGGGCGAAGTTACCGTTCATCGGGCGAAGTTACCATTCTTCAGGCGAAGTTGCCGTCGCTGGAATTAGGGCTTTTGGCGAAGATATAAGGATTAGCGAAGTTAACCACAACTTCGCTCACTTCATAAGTTCGCCTTAGCGAAGTTATCCGCAACTTCGCTTCATACCCAAGTTCGCTCAACTCATAAGTTCGCCAGAGCTAAACGAAGTTATTTTTAACTTCGCCAAATTCAAGCGAATTTAAGATCTCAGCGAAGTTCTCTTTCAGCGAAGTTAACCTTCAAGCGAAGTTATTCTTAACTTCGCCTACTGAGCTGTTTTAATATTTTTTTGTTTTTTTCAGGTTTTTCAGGTTTTTGCAAGGATGTCGTCGATCAACATCTCCGATTTGGTCAAGATGGAAGTAGAAGCGGGGTCTGCCACTAAGGCCCCGAGGCTGATGAAAGGAACTGACTTCGTGGCATGGAAGGACAGATTCATCCAATATATTAAATATCAGGATGCAAAGATGTGGGTGTGCATCCAGGATGGATATATCCCACCAACCATGGTGTACGAAGGTCGTGATGTGGTTAAGAAGTACAGCAAGATGGAGGAAGAGGAGAGGAAGATGTACGAAGCCGAAAGCAAGGCTCACGCAGCTATCACTATGGCTCTTCCACAGGAGATCCTTCATACTTTCAGAAAGTATACATCGGCTCGAGAGCTTTGGGATGCTCTTGAAAATAGATTCGAAGGAAATGTGGGCATTCGTGCCTCGAAGATTAAACTGTTGAAGACTCAGTTTTCTGTCTTCAAATTTTTGAAGAACGAATCTCTGGATGATATTATCACTCGATATTATCATCTAATGACAGAGCTAAACAACTATTCGATTGCTTACAGAGAAGAGGAGATAGTTGAAAAGCTTCTCGATGCTCTCCCGCCGAAGTGGGAAATGTACACAGTTCTGATGAGGGAAGACAGAGACTTTCCTAATTGTGATTTGGAGACAGCAGTAAACAAGCTCAGAACCTTTGAGCTTAATATGGTACGTAAAGAGACACCAACAGATCAGATTCAAGACCCTGGTATGTATGGTGCCAAACTTAACTCAGGCTCAAGTTCGAAGCCTGAATCTGCTGCTTACTACTCCAAAGGAGAGTCAGGTTCTAGCTCTTCTCATGAAGGAAACGTTTCAGTGAACATGAACGGTGATGTTTGCTTTGCTGCTGGAGGTTCAAGTGCTTCGAAACCTCAAACATCCAACAGTAGTTTCTCTCCTAGTGCCTCAAGCAATAACTATTCCAAGATGCCAATGAGTGTCAAATCTGCTGAAGAGCAGTTTGCAGTCTATGCATCTTTTATTGCTTCATATGAGAACTACATACAAGGGAAGATTGTGGACCCTGCTGCTTTGGATGAGGATTATGACCAGATCGATGCTGATGATCTGGAGGAGATGGATTTGCAATGGCAAATGGCCATGATAGTGAGGCGAGTCAAGCGTTTCATGAATAAGACGGGGAGAAAGTTTGTTGGTGGTAGGCCCGGATTCGACAAGTCTAAAGTGAGGTGCTATAACTGTCAACAGTATGGGCACTTTGCTAAAGAATGCAGAAACGAGAGAGTTGAACGGGGTCAAGGCCGGTCAGCACAGCCTACTGGGATTAGTAGAGAAGTCAATGCCATGTTGTCTAGAGAAGCCGGTGAATACAACTGGAACCTGCATGCGAATGAAACTGGTGAGCAGGCGAATATGGCAAAGGTAGAAAATGAAGATTGTGAGAAGATGACTGGAGAAGAGAAAGCTACTGGTGAAGAGAAAGCTTTCATGGCAGATAACGATGGTCAACCCTCCGAGGTAAGTCCTAAACCTGTTTGTACAAAATGTGAGAATTTGTCTGAGCAACTTGCGACCATAACTGATCAGTATGTTCGTTTAGATGCTGAATTTAAAAATCTTAAAGAAGATCATCATTTTACTAAGGCAAGAGAAAATAGTTTTAAAGTTAAAATAAAAGCATGTGAAAAAGATGTCAAAAGCTTAAAAACTAAACTTGCTGAAAAAATTGATGTAATTGACCTAAGCTATGAGGTTTTAGAAGAAAAAACTAAACTTATTGCTGAACGTGAAAAGCAGATTGCTGACCACCAGGTGAAAGTGGTGGAACTGAACCGAAAACTCGAGCAGTTCCGAAATTCCTCAGCTATTCTTGATCACCTTGTTAGTGATCAAGGTACCTCTCCAAAGAGAGGAGGAATTGGTTATCACGAGGTTCCACCACCGTATAACCATAATTACACTTTTAACCCTAGTGTACAGAAATCTGCTGAGTTTGAAGTTCCTCAGACAGTTCCCATCAAGGTTACATTTAAAGAACCAACTGTTAGTAATGGCGAAACGAGTTCGCCTGTTTCTAGTGTAAATATTTCTGTTACGAGTCCAGTCTCATCGGATTTGGATAAGTTGTCCGAATCTGGTAAGACGAAAGAGAATGTAGTGTTACCCACCGGTGGAGATAAAAATAAATCTTCTAAAAAGTGTACTCCACTCAACCCGTATGTCCCACCTTATGTGAGACGAACGGCTGGTAACACTGCCTCTACATCCAAACCAACATTTGACAAGAAATTGGAGAGTCGGTGTTGCTTTAGATGTAACAAATTAGGGCATTTAGTTGCAGATTGCCCTCTGGAGCCGAGATTCAGAGGTGTGAAGCCAAATAAAAATGAGAATAAGCGTCATTTTGTTCCTGCTAAAAATGAAAACTTTAAAAAATGCCAAAATGTAACGAATTCAAGTTTTCATAAAAACCAACCTCATTTTTACAACCAAACCTCAAGATATAACACTTTCAATTCTCAAAGGTTTGGAAGGCATTACACCCAATCTGCAAGGAGATTCCCTAACAGGACTTACAGAAATTATCCTGACGCTAACTTGAGAAAGCCAGGGTACGGGACGTATCGATCCAAGACCAATTGGTCTTGGGTCCCAAGATTCTAACTCTTTGTTTTATTGTGCAGGAACAGTTGAACAGGGCTGCCCACAGTCTTTGGATTGTAGATAGCGGCTGTTCCCGGCACGTGACGGGCAACAAACACTTGTTGGACGACTTAAAACCTGTTCAGGGAGCCAGAGTTAGTTTTACTGGTGAAAGTGGAGGAAGAATTACTGGGAAAGGAACGGTGTCCAATGGGAAGATGACACTTGAGAACGTAAATTTTGTGGAAGAGCTGAAACACAATCTGCTGAGTGTGTCGCAGATTTGTGATAAGGAGTATACTGTTCACTTCACGAAGAATGAGGAGAATCATCATAAACCTAATTGAGCTAAACGGGATGATCAATCCCTAGTAACCATGCTTTTCTTTTGTGTCTTAAAAAAAAAAAAAAAAAAAAAAAAAAAAAAAAAAAAAACGTCACTAATCGCTTAAAATTATGTCGGTTATCTCAGTTGGAAGGACATGTCTTAGGATATGTTTTGGTCCTCATCTTCTACTTGTAGATTTTGAGGATAGCCATTAACCAGATGACTGAAAGTGACCGGGACGATTTATGATGTGTTTTCTTTCTGTCGCTGAAAATTAGTCGGTCATACATAGTTAGAAGGACACATACTTGTATGTGGTCGGTCCAGTTGATCCAGTGGATCTTCAGGATTGCCGTTTACCTGAAGACTTTGACGTGATCGGGGTGACTGAAGTCAAATTTTGTTTTGGGAAATGAAATTACTTTTCAAGTCTGTTACTTCGTAAGAAGTTCGTTAGCTATGTTAAACGGAAAATTGATCTAACCTTGGAAAATGATATATATACTAACTTTGTGTGCTTAACTGGTGAAGTTATTAGGCTTAAAAGGCTTTAGGACAATCATTGTATGTCATGGTAACTTTTTATGGTGCGTAAAAGTAGATGTGATACAAACTAATTTTACTTGATTTTACGTGGAAACTCCTTAAGAGTTTTGCGTGTCTTCATATATATCTTTTCGAATGATAGGCAGAAAAGCGATTACCCAGTCATACACGAGCCCATGTGTGTTCTGATTCCCGTGAAGAAAGCGTTTCAAGACACTGCAGTGATCCAGATTCGGGACTTGCAGTAAAATTCTACTTTGAAGTCTATGTTAAAAAAAAAAAAAAAAAAAAAAAAAAAAAAATTGAGTTATTGTAACATATTAGTGATCATAAATTCAAGACTTCTCTATCTTAGAGCAAGATGAAGAACGGGAAACAGAAGAAGAATACATACAAGTTAATCAGACACTATGGGTCGAAGTCAATTCGGGGTGACTTGGGGAAAGCCAAATACGCTTTGAGGATAGATAGGAGGCATCAATATTTCTGAGTTGTTGCCCACTTAAATTTTAAGGATTAATTGAACCTAACTCGTATCACAGAAACGATGAAAACCATCTTAAGTATATTACCTGCTTACAACATGTCTCTATATGTCATAATACAGCTAAACACGGATCTATGTGACAGTCACGTAGTTAGTATGATTCCTGTTAGGATCTTTTCTAAAACATAGCTGTCCCTACCAAGACTGAAATTTGATCCCTTATACTTTAAATTTTTTAAGATTTTTTTTAAGTTTTTGTACTTAGATAGTTTTATGATTTTTTAACTGGTTACTTAGAATTGATCATGTCGTTTATTTCTTAAAGGCAATGTATACAGATGTCTTGAAAGGTTCTTGGCATCTCAGGGGGAGATGATCTGTAGAGGAGATGAGTTGAGATACAAGCGTAGAGAAGACCGAGACGATGATCCCAATGCACCGGAAGGTGCAGGTGGTGAGCTTCCAAGAACATCTCAAGCTCTTGGGGCTTCCACAGCTGAGGGGGAGTCTACCGAATACAGGGAAGTTAGTGGAAGATAAAGAGAGGGGATTGAGAGCAGATGGCAAGCCATGGTGGTGAAGTACAAGCCGATCTGATGCATCAAGGAGGTTCCAATGAAGAATATGCCTCAAGATGTGTTGAAGAATCTAAAATGGTGGTACGTTGATTGCCAGACTGCTGAAGCCGTGATGGAAGACGAAGATGAACAAGAAGTGCTTAGGGTTTACGACCCGATGCATCTTGTTAATCTATCGCAAGCTGATCTGAAGATGCTCAACGAGAAGAAGATCTTCTACATTCCTGCTTGGAAGGATCAAGCTAGGAAATATCAAGGGGTAGTGTCGGTATGTGTGAGAGAAGGGGCGCACGCGTAGAGGTGAAGATTACAAGACTCAAGATTTGAAGATCAAGATATGAAGCTACTGCCAAGGGGGAGTCTGTTGGTACATGTGTGTCAGTAGTTCATAGTCTAGCATTTGTAATCGAGTCTGTAATGTAATTATGTTTTGTTTATGATTGTTTTGTAATACGCGAAGTTGTCAACAAGTTCGCTATGGCGAACTTGTTGAATCAGCGAAGTTATTGACAACTTCGCCAATGGCGAAGTTGTCGTGTATATAAACTGTTTCAGACGAAACAGTTTGAGTTGGTCGTTTAGGGTTTGTTTCAGTGTGTTTCGTATTGTTACGTGTCATCTTCTGTAACAGTGACCGTGAGTCACGTGTTCGGTTATCAATATAACGTGGTTGATTTATTGTTCGTGTGATTCTATCTCTACACTCGTAACTACCTGCGCAGGGATTCCGCACCTGCGTTGTTAGCGATATCCCGTGTACGATCCGTCCAGGAACCTGCAAAGTTCGTACTCCGTCATCTTCTTAGGTATGTCACTTACATCATATTATAATTTCATGGCCAGTGGAGGTGTTTAGGCCGGTCAATCGATTGTAGTTCGAAAACTAGGGTTTATCGGGTGTAGGATTGGCAATTGTTGAGTTTGATGAGTTAATTGATCGGGTGACCGACCAGATCAGTTTGTACAGCCCTAGGGGGGTTTAAGGGCTGTGGAAAAATTAATTTTTTGATGCTCGGGTCTGTTGTGGTTAGTGCTTCGTCAATCGAGTCGGTGGTGCGCGAATTTTCGTTTAAATGTTAGAGTAAGAGTTGTAAAAGGGAACCGTCAACCCTATCAACTCGGGTGACATAATCTTGATGAATGAAAAGGTTTAAAATGGAATTTGGTCCATTCGGGGCTGATTCGTTCAACTAATGGTTTTATGGTTTATTACGCGCGTATTCGACTCGATTTGATAAGTGTTGGGCCTTGGGCCAAGGGTTGGGCCTTGGGCCAAGTTGTTGGGCCTCGGGCCAAGGGTTGGGCCTTGGGCCAAGTTGTTGGGCCTCGGGCCAAGGGTTGGGCCTTGGGCCAAGTTGTTGGGCCTCGGGCCAAGGGTTGGGCCTTGGGCCAAGTTATTGGGCCTCGGGCCAAGGGTTGGGCCTCGAGCCAAGTTGTTGGGCCTTGGGCCTGAGTGTTGGGCTTGAACGGCCCATTAGGCAAGAGTGTTCTTACGGTCCAGTCTAGTAATGTGTTGTGTATAATTTACAGGCCCTTGGTTGTGATCGTGCACTTAGGAATTTCCTAGCTCGTTGCAGGTGTTCGTTTGATTTCAGGTGAGTTCATGATGCCCTTTTTACTATTTTTACTTTTGGGCTAGCATGCACACCTAAGTGTTTTCTTATATGATGAAATGTTTTAAACGAATTTATATAGGCTTGCTAGCATATGGTAGGCCTTGGGATGTTAAATACATATATTTATATATATACATTATTGCTTGGCCTATATCTGGCGATGTTGTAGTCGTTTCGACTACTGATGTTGTGTTTGCATGTACTGATGTTACGTGTTTGGGTTGTACGTTTGCTCGACCCTGATGTTATACGTGGATGTTATATATATATATATATATATATATATATATATATATATATATATATATATATATATGTTCTTATAGTCCTTAAGGTTATACATATTACTTGTGGTCTAGGCTCGAGGTTGCAATTAGGCCTAGTATTAATTCCTACGATTTTTCCTGATGAAACGTTTAAACTATTTTATATAGGCTTGCTAGTATATAGTTGGCCTTGGAATGTTATAGTATGTGTATATATATATATATCTAAATTATTGTTTGGCCTATATTTGGCGATGTTGTAGTCGTTTCGACTACTGATGTTGTGTATGCCTACTTTGTGTTTGCATACGGATGGATGGTGATCTTGGTCGGGCCAAACTATACGACTCAGGTTCTTAAATGCTGTGGCAGGCCCTGAAAAGCCCGTGAGGGGGGAGGCTAGTGTGGCATGATCATCATCGGATGTTACGTGTTAGGGTTGTACGTGTGCTCGACCCTGATGTTATTACTTGGATGAGATGTTACGTGTTTGGGTTGTACGTGTGCTCGACCCTGATGTTATTATTTAATTGGATGGTATTTATAGGGATATAAATATATGGATGTATATAGATGTCTAAGTATGAATACTTAGTGTTGATGATGGCCTAACTGTTCGTATCCTGTATTATATTTAAACTCTTGGAATGTTTTATAGTCCTGTTTTTATATTTAAACTCTGGGAATGTTTTATAATCCCATTTTTATATTTAAACTCTTAGAATGTTTTATAATCCCGTTTTTGTATTTAAACTCTGGGAATGTTTTGTAATCCCATTTTTATATTTAAACTCTGGGAATGTTTTATAATCCCGTTTTTATATTTAAACTCTTGGAATGTTTTATAGTCCCGTTTTTATATTTAAACTCTGGGAATGTTTTATAATCCCATTTTTATATTTAAACTCTTAGTAAGTTTTATAATCCTGTTTTTATATTTAAACTCTTGGAATGTTTTATAGTCCCTTTTTTATAATTAACCCCTTGGAATGATTTATTTAAATATCTATTATTAAAACTTGAACTCACTCAGCTCAAGCTGACTTTGTGTGTATGTTAGTGTGAGTTTCAGGTTTAGAAGTGGATGCTACCTCTTGGACGTGCTGGATGCTACTCGGGAGGTTGAAGGCATATCTAGTCGAAGAATTAATAATGCAAACTGTTTCTTTTAATTTATTACTATAAGCATTTAAATTTTGGTTTTGGGTACTTTTCCTGGTTTTTGGGAATTTTGATGTTATTATTCCGCTGTTGATTACTCTGAACTGATTTTAATAAGATGAACATGTTTGGTTTTAAATTTTTGAGAATTTTTGAATATGATTACCAACTGTAGGATTCCCGGGATTCGGGGTCTTACATTTTTTATACGTACAACCGTCATTTTAACAGGTTTCTCAACCACCATAGTTGGAACATATGATTCATCCTGTTCATCAGCTGTTTTTCTTTTCTTAGAACTCCCAGTCTATTTCTCGAAATGGGCACGCGGGTTTGCTAACGCCATGCGTCTACCCTCAGAATCAGAATCCGTCTCTTCAGGATCTTTGTCAAAGGTAGCAGAATAAACCTCTTCTTGAGTCACTGGTGTTACAACTTCCTTCTTGATAACCTTTTTCTTCTTTTTCTTTGGAGCCACAGATTCTCCTTCTGACTTAGACTCAATCTTTATAAACCTTTTACCCACTGGTTTATAATCAATCATTAGTCTATTCTCTGTTTCCCTATCCGAATCGCTTCAATCATTTCTCTACATATTTTCTGTTGGTGCAACATAATCAGGATTCTTCAAATGACCAAATAGACCCCTGAACTTTGGTATATCTTGTTCTTTAACATTCTTATATGAAGCTAACTTGGCTAGATTGTTGCCAGTTATATGATCAAGAAATATCTTCGACCCTTATTTCTTGACCTGAGGAAATACATCCTCAATGAACATCTGAACAAAACGTGGATACTGCCACCACTGTTCGTCTCCAAAATTCATCTTCAGGTTGTCCAATATCATACGAGAAAAATTATACTTCAGATTCAAACACAGAGTTGCCATCATACTCATCTGGTAATCAAGAATATCATCATAACCTCCCTTTCGATGGCCGGGCCAATGTAATACCACATGCACCAGATACTTGAATGGTCGGGATAATACAGTCTTCTTCAATGCCAATCGGTTTAACGAATCTCAATGTCCCATTCGAAGCATACATCCCTTGACCTGTTGTTCATCTAGGTCAACTGGATATGACGGTTCATCTTCAAAATTTAATACCCTCCTGATCAAGGATTCATCAATGACAATCTTCTATCCTTGCACTGTTGTATGAATATCCTTCCCAATCACCTTAGCATTCTTCCAAAAGTGAGAGACAACACTCTCATATGGATCAACAACATGAGTCATTGCTTTGAAGATTCTGGATCATTTTAGGAACGGCATAATCACAACAAATTTCTTGGCCTTGGGATCTTCTTCATTCAATTATGCACATATATTATGCTTACTATCTGTAACTTTCACCTTTTTCCCCATCTGAAACAAAAAAAGATAAACATGTTAGATTCAGATTCAAATTTCATCAACAGATATGAAAATCAACGGATATGTGCATTTGACAATATCAGTGCATATGTATAACCAATGTATAAGTCATATGACAACGGATAAGATGTTTACAATAGATATGTCCAATCATAGCCTATAAGTTGTACTAGCATATATGTCAATTCCAACGTATAAGTTATACATACACATATGTTTGTTTGACCATAGTCAACGGATAACATATACACCGCATATGTCTTGACATATGCAGCGTATATGTCATAATTTGACCATAATCAAATCCAACATGAATTTAGTTCCAAAAAAAATCAACTAATACGTGTTCGTTATCCTCCGATTAGGTCAAATCAACTTTTGATTTACAGATTTATAATGTTTTGAATGGTTTTATGAACATTTAAGTAACCGGATATGTATAAGTTTGAGATCTGACCCAATTCACTCATTTAAAGTTCAATTAACCATAATCAATGAACTCGTTTATTCATTATCAAGCATATATGATGATCTATCAAGTTAAAATTGGTGTATTTTGTTCAATTATAATATATACGTTCATGACGTTTACTGTTCATTCACAAATCTGATAAACCAACATCTAATCCTCACCTTCAACCTCTGGATTGGTGTGCAAATCACCAAAACAAAGAACAACAAACAAAGAATCGGCAAGGATTTGTGTAAATCAGAAAGAGTCTTGAGAGAATTTCAACAGTCCTAGCGCATAAGTAATGAACTTATGCATCGGATAAGTCCATATATATAGTATCACATATGCGGCGCATAACTTATGCGCTGCATAAGTTATTTGACTTATGCGTAGCATAAGTATGTCCATTTGCTTTTTTTGACATTTTTGCTTATTCACACCAATGTGATGTCCAAGAACCACTTAATGTCCTTGTACATCAATTTTAATAACTTAAATAAACTCATTATGAAAATTCACTTTTTATTAAGTCCAAATTAATGACCTTGAGTATAACAGATTAAATGTGTTGATTTCTTTTGATTTGAATTTGAGAAACACAACAAGTTTCATTGTTCTGGAAAACCCCAGAGATAGTTCACCCGCACATCAAGAGTCAAAAACTAAATCCGAAAATTAAATCTTTTTGGTTTTTCAAATAGAACAATAACAAGTAAAACTAAAGAAAATCAAACTATTTAACAAAATAGAAATCACATATTTTTGTGAGTTTGAGCAGAGAAAATCATATTGACCTAATTGTCCTTCCATCACAGTTTTATTTTCTGCGTTTATTATGACTGGTGTTAAGTCAGTCATTAGTATTTTTGTCCACTTAAACCCTCCAAACAAATGATTCAGGAATTTCTATGATATGTTTAATTGGTTTAATCAAGATATCAGGAATTATCAGTTCTAATCTGCATTTAGGCATAGTTTGATTTTTACACAGTCACCACAACTTGACTTAAACCTTAGAATCAGAAGATTAAAAGACTTTTAAGCATATCAACAAATAATCCCCACTACAAGACATACCCCTGTTATCAAGAAATACCCTAAGGTCCTTTCCCATAGATGAGTATGCACGATTTCATTTGTCAGCTTGCATATACTGTTTCCCTTGTGGACAATGCATATCTAACAACGGATTTTGATCAAGTCAGTAATGAGTTTAGTACATAAGTACTTATGCGATTAAGTTTAATGACTTATAAAGCAGCTTAGACTGCGGGTTCGCTTTTAAAGCATTTTTAAATATTCATCAAAATTAATACCCCGATGATAATCTGCATAAAGACCCGATGGATCCATGAACCTTAAAGCATCCCATTAATACAGGATTTAAGGCCATAAGACCATAAATCATTGAAGCGTTAACCACTTACTAATAGCTAATTTTTAACAAATTTAAAACCAATCATTCTGATTAAAAGGCTTGAGTATGACCACCTATTACAGTTTTGCCATCAACCTCAAGACTTTTGCTAGAAACTAACACCCCGTCAATTTGGCATTTTTTTTAAGTTTATATCACATTACTTTTCCCTACATGTTTGTTTTAAAGGCCTACCAATGCACTAATACAGTTAAGCACACAGCCTTTTATGCCTACTTTTTACTGGATTTGGAACCAGATGATCAATGTACTATCATCTTCCCTTTTTGCTTCAAAAACTAATTTTCTGAGGAGTAATATTTTTGTTGTTTTTGACATTTTTGAATTTTATAATGTTTTTGGCTTTTCAGAAATATTTTTGCTGTTTTTGGTTTTTCAGAAATTTCTCCCCCTAAATCAAAAACTATATGAAAATATTTACAGAAAAACAAAGGTGACTCTGGTGTTTAAGTTCACAAGGTATCCGACCTATCCATTATCTCGGAAACCCACTTATCAACACCGCCCAAAACTTTTAAATAATTCAGTTTTAATATGTATTGAAAACGTGACTTATCAAAAGCTTTGGTGAAAAAATATGCTTTTTGTTCATCGGTGTGAATTTTGTCTATGATGATCAACTTCTTTTCGTAGCAATCACGAATGAAGTGATACCGTATTTCAATATGTTTAATTTTAGAGTGATTTACCGGATTCTTTGTAATTGAAATAGATGCAGTATTATATACGAAGATAGGGGTAGTAAAAAATTCAAATCATAGTCCCGCATCTGTTGTTGAATCCATAGAACTTGAGAACAGCAACCGGAGGCAGTTACGTACTCAGCTTCACAGGTAGATAGCGATACTGTCATCTGTTTCTTGCATTGTTAGGTGACAACACGCTTTCCGAAGAACTAACACCCTGCCGTAGTAGATTTGGCATTCAGCTTACAGCTTCGATTTTCAGAATCTGAGTGTGCCGTCAACACAAACTCATCGTGTTTTGGATACCAAAGACCGACCCCTGGACATCCCTTGAGATATCGTAGAATACTTTTGACGATCATGAGATGTGAAACCTTCGGATTCGACTTTTATCGGGCATACAAACATGTGGCATACATGATGTCTGGCCGAGATGCAGTGAGGTACATCAATGAGCCAATCATGGATTGGTATAACGTTTGATCAACCTTCTCCCTGTTGGGATCAGGACCGATACTATGATTCAATGGTAGAGGAGTACTGATTGCTATTGCATCAGCCATGTTGAACTTTGCCAGGACGTCATTGACATACTTTGTCTAGCGGATAAAGATACCATCTGATAACTGTTCCACTTGAAGTCCAAGGAAAAATTTCATCTCCCCCATTGCACTAATTTCAAAATTTAGCTTCATTACTTCCTCGAACTGCTTGCATAGATCATCGTTTGTCGACCCAAAAATGATATCATCGACATAGATTTACACGATCAGTAGATGTCCGTCAACCAATTTGGTGAATAGTGTACAATCGCCTATTCCTCTGATAAACCCATTGTCCAAAAGATGTTGGGACAATGTCTCATAATAGGCTCTCGGGGCCTAATGAAGACCGTAAAGGGCTTTAACAAGCAGGTACACTTTGTCCTTGTGGATTGGATCGACAAACCCCGGTGGTTTTCCCACGTAGACTTTTTCACTAATTTTCCCGTTGAGAAATGCAGACTTGACATCTAGCTGATAGGCTTTGAACCCTTTCCATGAAGCAAAAGCCAGAAAGATCCAAATTGCTTCTAGCCTTGCTACAGATGCATAAACTTCATTGTAGTCGATACCCTCTCCCTGGTTGAATTCTAGAACAACCAATTTTGCTTTGTTTCTAATGATAATCCCATTCTCATCCCGCTTGCATTTAAACACCCATTTCGTGTTTATCTGTTTCTTGTTTTCAGACAAGTCGACGAGTTTCCAGACCCCGAGCTTTTCAAACTGCATTAACTCCTCTTGCATTGCATTGACCCAGCTCTCTTCTGTCAGGGCTTCTTTATACGTCTTCGGTTCATCATGTGAAATAAAACATTTGAATGAGAACCGATTCTGTAAAGGAGATACACTTGTATAGAAACATTTAAGGCTTTGATCAATTTGACTTCTAGTCTGAACCCTAGCGTTCAAATCTCCAATGATGTTTTCCTCAGGATGATATGATAAAGTTCTTCGCACAATTTCAGTAGAAATTGTCACTTCAGTTTGAAGATTAGTGACATTCTCTTCTTCAGCAACAGTAGATGGAGAAATAGCCTCAATTATCTCCTCATCTGTTTCACAGTCATCATCAAACAAGGGTGTCAGACATCATCTGATAGAACAGGATTTGGGACATCTTGAGAAACATTCATAACAGGAACTTCTGGTGTTAACACCGGATCTTCTGATAAATGTTGTTGATATAACATTGTCACAGTCTCATCAGAAAGAACTTCCTCAGGGAGTTTGAAACTTTCCCAAAGGCTCTCGTAATCAAACAACGAAGAATCTCCTGGTCTTTGAACTGTAGGAGTGTAACGTTGACAATCAATGCTCTGAACTTGGACAATCTTGTGGAGGCTAGGAATGTATACACGTCATAATGGACTAGCATAACGCATGAAAAATCCCTCAATAGATTTGGGACCAAACTTGCCACTCAGTTCAAGAATTATGCATGTAGATCCAAACGGTTCAAGCCACTTAAGATTTGGTTTACGTCGATTAAGTAACTCAAAACATGTTTTGCCGAACTTCTTCACAGTAAATACCCGGTTGAGAGTATATCAAGCTGATGCCATTGCTTCATACCAGAAATTCACAGGTAATTTTGAGTCAGAAAGCATGGTACGAGCTGTTTCATTCAAAGTATGATTCTTTTGTTCAGCAACCCTGTTCTGTTGTGGGGTATAAGGGTGCGCTAAACTCATGAAGAATCCCCAGGTCATTACAATACTCCAGCATCTTTTTATTCTTGAACTCAGTCACATTATCACTTCTTATTCTTCAAATAGGTAAGTTGTACAAAGTCTCAAGTTTCTTGAATAAGATCATCAGGGAATCATAAGTTTCATCCTTAGACTCCAAAAACATTACCCACAAAAATCTGGAATAGTCATCAGTAACCACAAGACAGTAGAGTTCTCCCGTGATACTTCTGACATTCACCGGACCAAAAAGGTCCGTATGTAGACGTTTGAAAGGTAAGTTGATGGAATTGACAAGTTTCCTTGGATGAGGTTTCTTTGTTTGTTTTCCCTTCTTGTAGTCCAAGCATTCTTCATTCAATTGAAAACTCCTCAAGTTCACACCCTCGACCAAATTATTATGAACCAGATGGTTCATCTTCTTCACGTTAATGTGACCCATCCTACGATGCCATAACACAGACTCTCGTTCTGACGCATTGGATATGAAACATTGAGCAGTCGGCGAAGATTTTGATGCAGTACTCATGTTAAGAACATATAGATCATTCTCTCGAGGAGCACGCATTAATATCCAGTCATCAGGAATTTTGAAACTAGGTTTCAAAATTAGACACTCCTTATCTGTGAAAAGAGTAGAGAAACTCTTATCACATATTTGTGATATGCTGAGAAGATTATTTTCCAACTCCGAAATGTAGTTGACTTTGTCAAATATAACTTTCCCATTAGTCAACGTGCCTTCTCTAACTATCTAACCTCCTTGATTTCCCGTGAAACTGACATACCCTCCTCGAATAGATTTGACATCTTTAAGTAAGTGAAAAGTACTCGTCATGTGCCTTGAGGCTCCACTATCCATAATCCAATGTGAATCGTGGGATCTTAGAAGCCCCTGCACACACAGAAAACCAATTTAGTGAAACAAGGAAACCCAAGCCTTCTTGGTATTGGGTTGTTTGAAATTTTTATATAACAACCTAACATTTTCAAAATCCGATTCACATGATAATAAATCATCACTTGTTACATCAGACTCAGATTCATCGTTCTTTTCCTCTACAACACTTGGTGGTTTTGACACAGTTTTGGCCACCCAATCCTGACCAACAGCTTGTTTCTTGCTATAAAAAGAGGTTTGTGTAGTCTTTGAAATATCAGTTTTAGCAACCTCACGTTTTACTGATTCACCACGTTTTAAAATTCTCACAGGTTCGGGTACACTAACTGGTTTATTCACATATCCAAGACCTGATTTCTTGTTAACAGACTTTTAAGGCGGAGAGTGATCATGTTTGAATCGATTGGGACACGCGTAGAATACATGCCCAACTTCATTGTAATTAAAGCAACGACTCCGATCAACAAGCTTATTGATCTGAGATGTCGTTGCACTCTTTTCACGCTCGGCCTTTAGATGATAAAATTCTTGATTTGATTGATTGCTAAAAACAACCTCTTTCTCAGACTCAGACGTTTTACCATGAACAAACACAATTTTTTTAACTTGTGTTGGTTTAATTCGATGAGATTGCTTATGATAAAAACTTTTTTAGGAAATCTCTTTGAATCAACATTATTTTCTTTTTCCAAACCATTATCTTTAATCTTTTCGTCAGTTAAAACCGACTCTGTAACTTTAATTCCAGTTGACACATCACATCCAAAACTTTCATTTTCAACTTTTTCAGAGGCAACAAAATCATCATCATCAGACTTTGTGGTATCATGAAATGGAGGTTTTACTTCCACATTCAATTCCTTCTTAAAAGCTTTTGGTTTCTTGGGAATATATGCATTCCACATGGGTGGAGGCATAGCATGATAATCCACATTAGATGTTATGTTCTCATTCACATCATTCTTAGATTTTGATGAATTTCTAGGCATAATATGATCGAGAATATAAGACGATGCAGCATAACTCACTAGTTTTAAATTCACTCTTTCAGTCTCAATCTTGAGAGTTTGTAACTTAAGCTTGAGAGGTGCATTCTCATCTATATGTCTATTGATGGCAATTTGTTTATCCTCAACCGTGTGTTTTAACATTTAAATGGTCTTTTGATCCAGTAATATTTGCCCATAAATTCTTTTCACATGTTTGAAGATTCATATATGTCTCATTAACATTTTTAAGATCTAATAAAGCTTTGTCATAATGCTTTTTCAACTCCTTAATTTCAAAAGTTTTAAAATCACATTCATCACAAGGCAACTCACATTTTTCACACACAATTGAGTTTAGAGTTACCTAGTTAGCCATGAATGCATGATCAGTTGGTGAACATTCTTCATTTGAACTTTCAGACTCTTCATCAGTTGTGTCTTCAACAATTCCATCAACCAACTTCTCCTTTGATTCTTTAACTTTGCTTGAATCTTTGACCTCTGATTCTTCCACATTGTCTTCTTCTCCAAAATCAATCTTACCATGTGGTACTTCCTCGCCTTAAACTATCCTACAAAACTTTAAATTATGTCAGGAGGAAATAAAGGGATAAGATAATAAGAAGGAACCATGTGAATATTGTCTTAAGTTCTTGTAAGTTCATCATCAGAATCAATTTGATCAACCTCTTGATCATTCTTGTCACTCTGTTTATCCTCAACCTTATCTAAACTCTCATTCTCTACCAACTTGTTATCAACCATATTCTCAATCATCTTGACTTCTTCCTTTTTCTCAACCATCTCAACCATTTTACTATCCTCGACAACTTCTGCTATGTTTGCCTGAAAAACCGAATTCTGGTTGAAACCCTCGTCCATCTGTGCAATAGAAGCCTTTTGTTGTGATGATGAAGCCTCTGACAATTCTTACCTTTGGAAGATTCAGCTTCGTTTTGAGAAGGACGATGATCTACTGCCTGTTTGTAATAATCCCTCCCAAAGGGATTTGCAGTGTTGTCATCTACATTCTTGCTTGTACACTCCTGTTTGAAGGGTCCCTTTTCCTTGCATCGAAAGCATCTAACTTTGGATTTATCAAATCCCAATTTTGAAGTATACCCATCTAACACATTCCTACCAGTAATCTGCTTGAAATGTTGAGCCCTCCTGATCACACTAGCCATACACCAATGAATATTAATCATTTCCATCTCGTCCGGGTCAATTTGATCGCAATCCTCTTTGGTCATGTTGTACTTACCAATCCGACCAGCAACCAAACATTCATATGACTCCAGAACTGAGCCCAGAAATGCCATATGTTCTTTGACTGTGTCAGTGGGTAGGCATCCTGTTTTCTTCAAGTTTACAGCAATATTGAACTGTAGAACATCAGAGTCTTGTGTGTTTGAAGCTTGAGATATTGGAATAGTGCCCGAGTAACTACTACTATATTGTAGAGTAGTAGGTACATTAGTTACAAAGGCTTGTCCAGTCTGTTCAGCACAAAAATCTGTTGAAATCTTGGGATTGGAAGATACACCTGATTGTGAGCCCTTGTAGTACAATCCAACATCTTATGATATAACAGTTGATTTCATATTTTGCTTCTTCCTAAGCTCTAGCTCATATGCTTCGAGCTTCTCGATAAAACTTGCTAGATTAAGACGGGCATATGCAACTAGGTTTGATTGTTGAATCATTATAAACGTGCCCCATTCTTCGGGTAGTGGATCAGCAAGCTTATCAATGTACTCGTAATCAGGCTTATCAATACCTAGTCTCTTCATCTCATTTACAAGATGACAATATCGTTCAATCAACTGTGCAAACGATTCTCTCTTGACTTGAGTGAAAATGTCAAATTCTTTCTTGAGTAATGCCATTTTACTCTTTCTCATATCAGGGTTTCCTATGTCTTTGTTCAATAATGCCAACCAGATAGAGTAACATGAACCATTATGCTGTAACAGCTGAAAGATTTCAGCCTTGATGGCTTGTTGAAATAGGTTCAGCTTCTTCTTTTCCTTTAAGAACAACGCTTTGTCATGTTCTTCAAGTTGTGACAACTGATAATTGTCGCCATTCTCGTTCTTAGGAATGATATACTCTTCTTCAACAGCAGTCCATGTCTCATAGTTTAACACCTGAACATAGGTTTCAAACTTATCTACCCATGAGGGATAGTCTTCCATCCGAAGAATCTTTGGGGGTTTGTTTGACGTCCCCATTTCATTTTCTAGATTAATATCTGAAGCAAAATAGAGGGTTGAGACATGAAAGCATTTAGATTGTCCATGATATGATCAACAAAGGAATACAACAACAGAATAGGAACTAATTGCAATTTGGAACAACGGATATGGATTAACACAAAAGTCAACGGATATGTTGGTCAAGTAATGGTCAACGATAAGTCCTAAAGTCAACGGATATCTCAAAGAATATGTTTGTTTCAACGTGTAACATATACGGTGTATATGTTATGCGTCGTATATGTTATACATGATAGACATATGCATGAAAAGAACATATGCGCTCAGAATTTTCATGTTGGTATTTTGACAATTTGATTGATCAAATGATGAAGAATTTGTATGAAACTTTAAAGGGTTTGTTATGAAGGTATAAGAAAAAACTTGTGAGAGTTTGAAGGAATTTTTACAGTTAATTTGAAGATAGAGAGAAACACTTGAAAAACTTGTGGTATTCAAGCAAGTAACGAGTCAAATGCTTTGATACCACTTGAAAGAAGATGAGTAGACTGATGTAGACACTGATTAGGATCGGAAATGGTTACAGCTTATGTCTCAAAGTGAGAAAAACAATGAGAATGAACATCACAAGTAACATTAAGCTCATATTCCATTGATAATAACAAATGATTACAAGATAAGACAGTGTAAACACTTTCTCTCTCTAGCTTCTCTTTCTAACACATGACATGAATGATACAAAAAGCTATTTAATCACGCATAAGTAACCTATTTATAGGTTTGACATTGAAGTACACTTGGGCGTGTATGTTATACGGCTCATATGTTATGCGCCGCATAACATATCCATCCAAGGATACTTATGCGCTAACAAATTCACACACACATATACATATGACATTCAAGCTATACATTCAAAACTAAGACTCTAGAAATAGACACTATGCTCTTACACAGTGACATTAATAGAGACGTGTGAATCTGTAGGTTCAAAAGAAGCAACCTTTTTATTTTGAATACCCAATTGTTCTCATGTTTGTTTTATAAAACTCTTAATTGGAACACTTAGAAAAATTCTGTGGTGAATCCAATCCTGAAGATTTTACAAATTTTGATGAGGTTTAACAAATTTGTTTTATCCTTTTCTTAGAATTGTCAATTGATTTTGATTTTTCATATTCTTTCTCAAGTTCGGTTAAGTTCGTTGTTTCATTAATAAATACGCTTTCAACAATCTCAGGTTTATTTAAGCTTAAGAGAACAGTTCGATTATCAAATACTTGATTGATTCCCTTAATCTTAAAAACCCTTCCGGTTTTTACTTTATCATTTGTCATCGGATTAATGAATTTCATTAAATCCTCATCAAAAATCAGTTTCTTTTCAAATGAAACAGATGAAACATTCTTTACATTAGCAGCATTTTTCTTAGTTGATGAGTTAGAACCAGATTTTTTTTCCTTGAAGTCTTGTGGTTCACACAAAATGTGATTTTCACGTGGAATTTTTTCATTTTTCTGAATCACATCTGGTATAATAACATTCTTAACCAGCACATCATGATCAGTTTCAACAAAGACTACATTATTCTAAAAGTGAGGTTTTGGAATTGATTTCTACTCTTTGATACTTTCATTCGTAGACACTTGAGGATCAATAGTCAAAGGACTATTAATATCAATTTTGTAACAACTCGGGTTTTCCGCATACAAATTTAAATCCATAACCCGACTCGTTTTATGTTCGGAGAATTTTAATAATAAAAAGGTATCACGTTTATAGAGGAATTTCTATATAAATTATATTTATTTATTATATTTATCTAATATATATTTCACTTTCAGAAATGTACATTTTTAACCCGAAGCTAAAACTTACCCTTGTTGTATGCACCTCAATTCTCTAGGGACTAAAATGCGACTTTTAATTATTAACTTCCTAACCCACTTATTAGATCCGAATATCCGTATCCGCAACCCATATGCATGACTCGTTTACCTTACTTGAGCCTCAATTTTCATCATAAACTAGGAATTAAATCAGGGTTAGGATTGTTCTTGCTATCTTTGGCCTAACAGATTAGGTTAATTAAGAAACGAGATCTCATATGATACGAATTGATTAAAGAACCTAAACCGTCTTAACCTAAAATTTGGATATATAATATAGACTTGATCTTAATCCAATTCATCGCGTCTGCACGTCCCCCATGCCAACGCCTATCGGACCCCTAAGGTTAATTGGATTATCGTAGCCTCGTTGAGCCTGTTTATCATCGTTATCCGTCGACTCTGTGGATGTCAGATGGAACTTGTTTAAACATCTCAGTAGGTAATTAATATGTGCAGTAGATTCGTCTAACCTCGTTTATCAATAACCCTAACATTAATTTCTCGAACCTTGAATGAATTGATCAATTGCAGATTAGGGTTTATAAATCAAGATTTGTGTTTTCTCTTGTTCTGTATATGTAAAAATGTTTACAATCTTAAACCAGCTGACACCCTAGCCCAGTTGGCTAGGGTGTGTGTGCTCAAGTCTTGACGGCCATCAGGCGCGGGTTCGAGTCCCGGCCGGCCCTTTTTTGTATTTTCCTTATTTTGATTGTTTTAATTGGTATTTTAATGATTTCTAATATATTATAATTAATATTAAGTATTAATAAACCATATTTTACTTAACCAACACCATAAAGTAAACTTTTCGTGTCGATAAACTTCGTTACAAATTTTAGTGTGTGTGTGTGTCTATCGTATTAATAATAAACCATCATTATTTTATTAAAACTCGAAATCAATATTAATGTTTTTGTCGTTAAAACGTCTTTATATATATATATATATATAATTCGTTTTAAATAAAAATTATAATAAACAATTTAAACGTACTAAAGGTATTAAATCTATTTTTACTATCGAATTTCATTAACGATTTAAGCTGTAAATTTTACGATAATTATATATTTAAACGTTTATCATAATAAATCTCAACTCATATTTATTTAAACTAATTGAACGTAAACCCGATTTTATAACAAACAATGATTCTTATAATTGAATAATAATAATAATAATAATAATAATAACAATAACAATAATAATAATAATAATAATAATAATAATAATAATCCGTAGGAATCAATCGTTCAATCCATAACATACCAAACATAATTGTAACTCAAATCATATCGAAATCCTAAATTCATTATACGTATTATATCATCTATAATTCACTCATAATATTATTTAATTAGGATTCTTATCGGTAATTCTTGAGGAGTCTGATTATTGTTCTCTTGTCGTATTCATTCCCGTTTGGCTTTTTCGATCAGGTGAGTTTTATCATTCCCCTATTTTTCTCGATTTTCATAAACGTTTTGGGGACATATGCGTATATAATACTATATATACATATCCAAATATACATACATATCAAAATAGCCAACGTGTAATTGTGTGTGATTAATCAAATCTACTTGTTATGTGCTTATGTGTTATTGTATTGATTCGCTTGACATATCCCCTTGGAGAGGGTTCTCATTCTATTGACTACCGCCCGATTCGCTTGGCAACGGTCTTATTCTTATTTGCTCATGTTTGATTACCGGCGCCCGATTCTCTTGACAATGGTTTAATCGACAACTTACTTGCTTATGGTTTGGTTTCATTGCTGCATTTATTACGTTTTGCTTATTTATCATATTAACAATATTTTGGTGTCAAAACTTGGTGGTAAACTCACTCAACATATTGTTGACAAAACTCCATTTTTTTACGTATACGCAGGTTGTCTGAGTGGAAGGATGGACACTTAGAAAGACCTTAGGGTTATATTGAAGACAAACTTGAATTTAATTGATTGTATTTATTTATTTGAATTGTATTGTTGTATTTGAATATTGTGTATTATTTGAATTAAATAATTAATTAGATATTGTCATATTTTATATGTGATAGTATCTTCGAGCTGTGAGCAATCAGATCACGCCCCGACATTTCCGCCTTAGGTTGGGGTGTGACAAATTTTCTGTCTAATCATTGTGAAATGGAAGAGGAATCTCTACATAACCTAAACCGGTGTTCCCATTTTTCTGATGAGAATTATTAACCTCAATAATCTCATTCAACAGAAAAGATGAGTTTCTAAATTTTCTTAGTTTGTTTTGTAACTCCATTCCCTCATTTTCAAGTTTAGTAATTTTATTTCTTAATTTTAGTATTTCTTGAAACTGGCCATCAATAATTGTTAATTTACATGACATCTCAACCTTCAAGTCATCATTGCTAACCGACAATGCCTTAATCTTATCTTTTGACTTTTGATCAAGATCAATCATCTGTCAGTAGTTATCACAGATGATAGTGAGGTCATGAATGAGTTGATCATTGTGGTGTTTAAATGATTGAAGTTTAGACTGATAATCACCATAATGAGAGCATTTTACAACATCATTCATCGATGAAATATTCTCAGTCTGAATCGAAACATATTTAGAAGAACAACAGTCTTCTATGTTCGCCATGCAAACAAAGTTGCCTTGCATATCATAACATAAAGTATCTGACTCTGTTTCCGATTCCTCACTTTCTTCTAATATCTTATCAACCTTTTCCATTTCAATCTTTTCAACCTGGCCAAACACAGCCAAGTTAGCTTGATTTCCATCCAAGGATACATTAGCGAGAAGCATATGTGACCAATCTATGCCCTCTTATCCTATTAATGCCTGTGACCCACCAGATTTTGCAATATTAGCCACAGAGTTAGGTTTCTCTTTGAACGACTCAGATTTATTATACTACTTACTATTGTTGAGGTTTCTTTCTTAAGTTCTCGGTCTAGAATACTCCTTTCTCGGTTTGTCATACTCTTTGGCGAAATGGCCAAATTCTTGGCAATTGTAGCACTTGACCTTTAATTTATCAAAGTCAATCCTGTTGCTCATGGCAGGCAAGACTTTACCAGTCTGTTGCATAAATTTCTTGATCTTACGGACTATCAATGTCATGTTCCATTTGAGATCCATGAGTTCAAGATCATTGGGGTCAACTTGATCATAGTCTTCGTTGGTCATGTCACAGTTGGCTACTTGACCTCCCACCAATTACTCGTATGATATCATAAAATCAGCCATGAAAGCAAAGTGTTTCTCGTCTTCTTTCATGTTCATAGTTGGTGGTGGTGATACATTAGGACTTTGACCAGCAGCACCAGTATACCCAGATGCACCAGAAAATATGTTAGGCTCAGAAGCAACTTCATGAGAAGTCTCAGAAGTTGCTTGAGAATAGAAAGCAGTGATAGGCACTGAAACAGTCTTATTCACTAGGCTTGATCCACCATACAGTGTGGGATACTTGTTACCTTTAGAAGAGTTTTGACACTTAAGTTCAAACTCCCTCTTTGCCAACTTCTACACGAAATCCATCGTAGTTAGTTCTTCATTTATGAAATAACCATTTACAGTAAGTACCGTAAAGTAGGTTGAATAGGAAGGAGGTAGCGAATTCTTTAAAGTGTCAATCAGATCACTATCAATTGCAAGCATAGAGAATCTATTCGTTTCAGCAGCTAAGTGACAGAATCTAGTGATCGGCTCTCCAACGATCTCTCTAGTAATAAGGTTAAAGATCCTAAACTGATACTTTAACATTGACTTCTTTCTTTCCTTTGTATTTCTCATGCCTCTTGTCTTTAAAGCTTGGTACAAATGAGCACAAAACTTAGTATTACTTGGCTGGTGAAAGATATGATCTGGTAAAGCCATGGTCAATGTGGAGTAAGCTTTAGTTTCAATCTCATAAGCTTTTTTCTCCTCAGCAAACATCTGGGAGAATAATTTTTTTTAGAATTTCCAAAAATGACAAGGTTGACTATTATTGGTACATATGCAACCTCTAAACTCTGTACACATTCTGGATGAACGGCACCCAGATGAGCTCTGAACCTTAAGTCCCACTTCAAAAAATCATACAAGTTGTTAAGTATAGGACATATCGTGTGAGATCCAATCTCAATATTAGTTGTCAACATCTGTTGCATTATAGCATTCTAAGAAGTAAGAGCGTAAAAGTTTTCCATCATGTCAAATTTAAAAGTTTAGGGATTAACTTTGACAATCTTTTAAAGCTTTTGGTTACGAATGAGAATGAGAAAGCTTTTGGTTACGAATGAGAATGAGAAAGCTTACGAATGAATATGCTTAACGAATGTGAATGAAAGTTATTACTTTAATGAATGTTCAAAGATGAATGAAGAACAATTGACGAATGTCACTATTCAAAGAAATGAAAAGATAACGAATGTGGATGGAATGAATGGAGTGAATAGTGAATGAATGAGCTTCACGAATAGGTTTTAACGAATATGAATTTTAGTAAATGTAACGAATGGATGTTCAGTTGATGAATGAGTTGTTAAAAACGGTTATAACAACTTTTCAACTGCTTAACGAATGTATTCAAGATATAACGAATGGATTCATGAAATTAACGAATGTATTCACTGTTTTCTAGTTTTCAAAATTAAACCAAACTACCTTAAACTTGTCCAAAACATAACCAAATCACCCAATTCCACACTCAAACCACTCGCAATCCAAATCCAAACCAAACCGTATCAATCCGAACCTCTAATTCGTCCGAAATCCACCTCAATTGTCCTCAAAATACATTAATACTTTGAAAACTTTCCCATAGAAATTAAATTTAATGATTTAAGTCAAATCATTACAATTAATTGATCTCAGATAATCAGCTCAACATTGCGATCAATCCTAGGTCAAATTTAGCTTCAATTATCATATATCAGTGTATCAATTATACATTACGAACAGTCTGCATATCTAATTTGATCAGTTCGTTACAATTAACAATCAAAAATTGAATGAATTGAAACGAAATCAGTCTAAACGTGTTCAATCAGACACTAAGCTCCAATATCGCTTATGAGAGCCTGATCTACAGAACTAGTTTTGGAAATGAACACGCTGATCATGATACGTTAGTGATTTCGTTACTGTAATGTATTAATTAATTTAATGAATGAATGAACAAGATAGAGATAATATTTAGGTAGAGTAACAGTGTAAGATACTCTAGAAATGAACTTCGTTAACTTAAAAATAAGTACAGGGGTATTTATAGGAGGCGACTCATTCGTTAGACATGCCTAACGAATGAGTGTTCCTTCCCCTATGCCATTCGTTATACAAACCATAATGAATGACTTGCATGCGTTACTATACGTTATCACTCATAAGTTACTCATTCGTTAAACCTTAACGAATGAGACAAAATCACGCAGACTCATTCGTTATTATAAAGGTAACGAATGAGTCTTATATTATTTACATTAATAGGCCCTATACATTAAACTAATAACAAAATACGTTATACAAAGACCGAGGCGTCCAAGCAATACATTAACACCTTTCGCCCCATAACCTCACAGATATTATTAGGGTCTGATCCCTACATTCGCAAATATTATTAGTGTTTGTTCCCTACATTATCAGATATTTGATATACACAAAATTATACATCTTTTATACATCAAACACACTCCAATCTTTGTTATTTCTTGGGAATTTTTGTTAGAATTGATAATTTTGTGTAATTTGAATTTCCAGGGATAAACGAGCTAATAAACGAGCACACCCCATGCTTCAATCAGGCACAACCCGATGCCTAGCATGACATATGCATGATGTACTATTGTCTGGTGACGTGGCTACACATGCCCCATGCTTCGATTTGGCATAACCCTATGTCAAGTACATGCATGTGCTCCAAGTTCGGCGAATATTATGTCAGATATTTGGGAACCAGCACAGGGTTGTGCCTAGTTAGGCATGCCCCATGCCTCATGCATAACTTTGCCTATAAATTGGCCTTTCAAGCTCCATTTTTACACACACCAAAACATACTGAAAATCATATTCAAAACCCACCATTCTCACCTCATTATTCAATTTTGAAGGCATGAAGAAGCTCGTGAAGATCCATACAACATCAAGGAGTTCTAACCATTCACATAATCATCTAGCTTGGTTAATTTGGTTAGATTATCTTAAAGTTAATTATGAATGATATGTTCTTCTATTTTGATGTATATTTCATTATTATCATGAGCTAAACTTATCATGTCACCTTAACTTATGATGAAACTTTATAACTTTTGATGGTTGAAACTGATATATGATAATTTTATGTTGAAATAATGATTAAGTTCTTGGTTATCTTTTGATGAAATATTGTGTTTAAACAATTGAAATTAGTATACAATAATTATAAATGGTATGTCTTGTTATGTTGAAAAACTCTTGATTTTACAATCTATTTATAAATGTTGTTCAAGAAACTTTATAACTTTTAATCTAGATATAGCTAAAATAATTATTGTATGCTAGCATGAAAATTGGTTAAACACGTATCCTCATGTTTAGATTTGAAAAAATTAAACATTTGTTATGAATTGATATGCTTGTTAAGTAATATTATAAGAAATTTGTTAACACAACTATTTTGATATTACACCTGGGCTGAAAAATCATAAATTAAAGGAATACTTGAACTTTGTCTAATTTTAATCAACCATAGGTGGATTAGGTGTTTTTCATGTGATTTTTCCAACCGGTTGTTAGATTTGAGTTTCATAATTGAATGATAATAAATATCCTTAAATTTCAACATAAAGGTTCACTTACAATTATGATTTGAGGTGATTAGTTTGTATAATTCATACTAGTTTTCCAAAAATCAAGGGAATAGTTATCTACAACTAGAAACTACTCTTTTTCATAAAAAATAGAATGGTGAATTAATCATATATTGAAGATTACCATCATTGAAAATCAAGTGGATTCTAATGTTAGGGTGATAGCCTTTAATTCTTGAATATTTCCATTATCGTTTTTACTCGCTTTAAATTATTGTTATAAGTTACTTTAAAAATTACTTCTAAAAACAAAAACTTTTAAGATTATTTTTACGGTTATTTTAATTGCAAAGATTTAGTATTAAAATTTACATGTCCACGGATTGATACTCGGTTCTTACCATGACTATATTACATGTACGATTAGTACACTTGCCATTTGTGTGTGTTTTATTAAGTTTAGGTGAAAACCCATTTTTAAAATAGATTTTCGTGGGAAAAATAATCAAATATTTATATATACACCGCACGCACATCAATATTATAAGGGTCTATTCCTTTTTTCCATACAACTATACATACATTTCCCCTACATGAATACACACACACACACACACACACACACACACACATACATACTTCTAACCTTTCCTTCATACATTCCACATTTCTATATCATTCGTAAAACAATCACATAACATACACTTATCACTTAAGGTAAGTGTATTAACTATTCACATAGGAGTATGCACACTTCCCCGAAAAACATAACAGAGAAATGGACTAAAAACTCACATGGACCTTGTTTCTTTCGGAATTAAGTGTAACACCTCTCTTCAGCTAGGCACGGCTTACTGTTTAACAGATATAGGTGTTAACTAACTACTTTCTATTTAAGTCTTACTTCCTAGACTAATAACTACTTTAATTTGATGTCTGGAGTACTACTCTGAATTGAATCGAGTATTATAAAAGAATCGAATCTAGTTCTTATAAACAAATAGAATCAAATATTACAAATGAATAGAAACAAGTTCTAACAAACGAATTGAATCGAGCACTAAAAACGAATCCAATCGAGTATTCTAAATGAATCGAATTCCTATAAATACAATTCAGGCCGGGTTTTCCTACCCTTTAATTATAACGTTTTCTTTCGGCCCCTTACGACCTACTTTACTGATACAACAAGTTATGGGTCTTAACAACCTTACACACTCGTTCCATACATGGTTTGATTGCCACCCGTTCGTCCCGAGCTGTCCCAAACAACTCGTTTAACACCAAGTTTATGTGTTTCTTACTTGTTTCAACCCGGTTTACTTTTCTTTCAAATTTCGTGCAAAACAGACTTCGTTTACTCGTCCTTTTCATTAACCGAACACTACTCATTTTTACCCACACCTAACCAACTTACCCATTTACTTATAAGTGCCTCACTTTATCAATAATCATGACCTGGTCTATCATCCTACCATGTTTAATGCAATTTCGTATACAAAAAGTAAGTCTTTTTAATAAAAACATACTTCTAAGGTTTATGTTCGAAATCACTCGAATAGCCTAAAACTAGATCAAACCAACTTAAAATTGAGCAATTCAAGTGACCACGCAACCGAGTCTCCAAGCTCTACCAGCATCGACCACTGCCACCACCGGAATCCGCTGTTAAAGTTTCTAGAAAGCCCAAACATTTTCCGGAAAACTCACAGATTCATTATTACGGTGTCCTTGAAAATAACTGGACTTCCCGACCTCTGATCAAATATCCGAGTGGTGGAATCTCCATTTATATTTAACGTACACTCAATTAATATTTGAGATCTATCCGACGATTAGATCTCTGAGAATCATCGGGTCTTTGTTGGTTGCTCACTTAAAAACGGGAATTTTGGTTGGAATTAGGTTAGAGGCCAAGATGGTTATAAAATGAGATGGTGGCAACACTTATATGAAGGGGTAGGGTTACATGCTTAACTTTTCATATACTGACACTTAGCCCCCTCATACTTTAGATAATTAAATTTATCTTTTATTATTCTATTAAAACCTGATTTATTTAAATACCAATGAAACTTGAGATGTTACAAGTCTACCCACCTTATAAGAGGTTTCATCCTCAAAACCTGCTTAGTTCTTGTAAAATGAATACTTCCTGTATTCACACCCCTTGTTGAATCATCTTAGCTTCCTAGCTTATAGGTTTATACTTGTCTCACGATCATCGAGTGATGTTCATTAGTTTCAGCTGTCCACGGTAACTTGTACATGAAGTCCTCGATGATGCGCTTCCCTATCCAGACTTACCAAGCCCCCTTCATTTCCTCAAGCATGCTTCTCTTTCTTGTCCATCAAATAGAAACATTGCGCTTACTACAACAACTCTTAGCACTTAATGACCCTTCTGTCCAATCACAACCTTTAGCAAATGTATTGATTTGCAATGCGTTCAAAACATATTAATTCCATATGAGGAAACCTTTCCAGTTGCTCCTGAAGGATTACTTCTTGGAATCCCTTTGCATATTCCTTATGATAGAACACCTGTTGTAATTCTTGAGCACAACTGTTACACAACTTGATGAAAAACTCCTTAAATCACCATTTAATTCTCCTTCCATTTTTACTAACAAGGGTTCATGAGTTTAGCTATCCAACGTAGCTTGATCATGAAGTCCATGCTGATACATCTTCCTTTTTCTTGACTAATCAAGTCTCGTTTTGTCCAAGAAATCCATTGTTGTTTGCTACTGCATAACAGGTTTCCTGATATATCATAACTAGTTATCTTGACCAACATCCTTTTTGAGCACATCCTAACCTTCATATGGACATTTATAGCATTATTCCATGATTACCGTTCTAGATGGCTTCCCTCTCATGATCACATGATTATCAGTCACAACACTAATCACTCGTGTTAAGACTCAATTCAAATAAGCATAAGTCTATACCATCTCTATGCATTCCTTGCATGTCTTTCCATCTTCTGTCCTTGATTCTAGCATCCTCTTGTGGTACGACTGCCAGTTCCACCTTTGTAACACTTGCAGTTGTTCTTCTCTGTGTAAGCAAAATATCTTGTCCTCCCACAATGTCACATATCATGAACTCATCTTCACTTGACTTTTACTTAGGGGTTCACTTTCATCAGTATCTACCTTAATTGTAATCAACATCTTTCCTTTCGAACCCTTGATGTAAACCGATGTGACATTCGTAACAAAACCAAGTGTACCTTAGTATTTATATATCGAATAAACAATTAACCGTTTATTGCATAGCGAACAAACGAATAACCAAACGAGTCTGGTTATAACCCGGATATCTCGAGAGAGGCATCTATAAGTGATACACATATATTAGAAGCTAACATATTGATATTATGGCTATAGTGCATAGCAAACTAGTTAAACAAAAGGATACTCATTTAACAATACGCTATGACTTTAAACACGAAAGCTAGTTCCAAAACAAGAATTGTATCATCCGTTAAGCCAGAAAAGACTTACAAAACACTTATTCGATATGTTTCAAGCGGCCCATGAAAACATTTTGGATTTCTACAAACAAATGGTATGTTTTTCAAAATTTACAAAAACTTAGCCCGAAAAACACTCGTTTTTCACTATTTGTCGCACCTGATATATTTTTTTTCCAAAAACCGAACCAACAATAAATTTGGACTCAGTATTTCATGTTCGAGTACGCAAATCAAGAAAATAGACCAAGGAAGGACCCAAGGGGACCCCACAATAGGGGCGGCTGCAACCTTAGGGATCCTGTTAGAGCATAATGTCTATTGCTAGGGTCTTAGAAGTATTAGATATGATTGTATAGGGCTTAAAATGTAAAATGTATGTTTTGTATGTTGAAAATTGCGCACAAGTCAACAAGTCCGCATAAGTTATGCGGCTTATAGCTTATACGCCGTATAACATATATCTGATACCACTTGAAGGAACGTGTTCGTGTCATGAACAAGACGTAGATCGATATCTATAATCAATTTGTAGGTGCGGAATCCCTAAACGTGATTGAATACAACAAGATTTCTCATTATCTTCTCTCGATTTCTCATTATCTTCTCTCTATTTCTCAAGGTTCTGGACCAAAGGTTCTCATATATCTCAAGGTTTACAATAAGATATGACAAATATAAGTACAAGTATGTTCTGGACCAAAGAGTTATGAAAATATATGTGAAAATCACTATTTATAGGATGGCTAGAGCATTTTTGGCGTATATGTTCTCCACCAGCATATAAGTCGGGCGTATATGTTTTCCCGTATATGTTTTCAATGTATAACATATACGGCGTATATGTGATGCGCCGTATATGTTATCCGGCGTATATGTTAGACCCCAGAAACCAGAAAACTGTTTTGCGCATAACCTCTTCGTTATAGCTCCGTTTTATGTTCCGTTTTCGCCCACGATGGATAATCTTCCATTCTAAGAAGCTTGGGAGGCTTGTTGGATGTCCCCATTTAATTTTCCAAGTTAATGTTTTGAAGTAGGGCAGACGGCTATGGCACAAACGCACTTAGATTTTCCATCTTGGTCAAAGAAAGTCAATGGTTATGTATGAATTATAGTCAACGTATATGTTTCTGAATGAATGATCAAGTCAATGTATAAGTATACTCGTCAACGGATAAGTATGATGGTCAACGTATAATAGCTAATGTATAAGTATTCACCTTATAACATATGCGGCGTATAACCTCATATATATACCTTTGAACTTATGCGGCGTATAAGTCTCAATACTTATACGTTGCATAAGTATGTCCAGAAAAACTCTGACTTAATGTCTTTGTACATTATAATAATAACTTAAATAAGCTCAGTTTGAAACAATCACTATTTTACCAAGTCCAAATTAATGATCTTGAGTGAAACAGATAAACGTTTTGATCTCTTTAATTTGATAAAACATGGAAAAATTTATTGTCCAATGAAAAATCCAAGAGATAGTTCACCGCATATCAAGAGTCGAAAAAATTAATCAGAAAGAAAATCTTTTGGGTTTTTTTAAGAGAAACAAATAACAAGTGAAATTTAACAAAACAGAAATCACATATTTGTGTGAGTTTGAGCAGGGATATTCACCAAATTGTCCTTTCATCACAGTTTTATTTTCAGTATTTATTATGACTGGTGTTAAGTCAGTCATTGGTATTGTTGTCAACCTAAACCTTTTAAACAAATGATTCTGAAATTTCTGTGATGCATTTAATTGGTTCAATTAGGCACAAGATATCAGGAATTATCAGTTCTAATCTTGATTCAGGCATAATTTGATTTTTACTTAGTCACCTCAACTTGACTTAAACCTTAGAATCAGAAGATAAAAAGATTTTTTTATTTTAAGCATATCAGCAAATAATCCCCACTACAAGATATACCCCCGTTATCAAGCAATACCCTAAGGTCCTTTCCCATGGATGAGTATGCACGATTTCATTGAATGATAAATCAGAAGATAAATCACTACAAGTGACGGAGATACTCATCCATGGGAAAGGACCTTAGGGTATTGCTTGATAACGGGGGTATATCTTGTAGTGGGGATTATTTGCTGATATGCTTAAAATAAAAAAATCTTTAGTCATTCATTGAATGATAAATCACTACAAGTGACGGAGATACGCGATTTAAATAACGGAAAATCCAATATTTGAAAATTGTATCTAGAATGACTGGAAAAGTTGAAACAAGGCCAGATATAATTTGATCATTATGAACAAATCCATAATCCTTGTAGACAAAGCCAATCATCAATTCCAACCATGGGCCGAATGAAATCCAATACATAAATCGGTTAATAAAAGAAGAGAAAAAGCTTTTATTGTGTCACTTAAGTTATATAGGAATTCCTGAGCCCAAGAGTTAAGAATAACAAGTTCTTTATTACCCAAAATAGAATAACCACTTAGAATAATGAAACATATTATATTTGTCGAGAAGTGCAAAATCGTATGAATACGACCCTCATTTTGTATCTTGATTAATTGGATTGTTTCTTTGTGAATTCCTATACGAAGGTTTTGTAGATGTGTCTCCGAGTATTCCTTGATCATTTCTTCTAAGAAGAGGAGTTCCTTTAATTCTATGAATTTTTCTAAAATACTCTTTTCTTCAATATCATTCAAAAAAGTTTCGGATTAACTAGGATTCCACCAATAAGTAACCCACGATTCCTGAATTTTTTGAAATAAGAGAGAAATCCACCAGGGCAAAAATACTATAGATGCAAGATATAAAAGAGGAGTGAATGCTTTCTTTTTTGCCATTTTTTCATCTGTGAATTGTTAATGAACCCATCTCATTCGTCGACTCTATGTAATCTAATATTTCTCTCACGCATCAGTTCTATTACAAGTTATCGAACCTATGAATCTATTCACTATTTTTGATTTGTGATTTCTTACGCCTTGAATCTAGAAAAAAAGACAGAAATAGACGAAAAATTCGAATGAATAAATAATAAAGAATAAAAAAGTATTGTTTCCCTAGTAAAATTCGAAAGTAAAATTCGAAGCACATATCTCCTTTCGATGAATGCCCCGAAAATTCAATCTAAAATTCAATATTCAATTTCAATAATGAATATAAATATTTTTAATATTTTGATACGAAAGAACTCCTTTTCTATCATTAGATAAAAATAGCTAAGATTTCTAAAAAATTTAACTGACTATGAGTAGTCAGGGATAGAAGAATTGAGGGAATTTTCTGAAGAATCTTGTGAAATGAAAAAAGGGTGGCAAAAAACGACAGAAAGAAATTGGCTAGTTATCATTATAAGAGATCCAATTTTTTGGTCATTAAGGAGCACAAAAAGAAGCGTCGAAAAAATGACAAGATATTATCTATCTGAATATAAAGTCTCAATTCCAACAAGTAAAAAGCAAGTCAAAAGGGAGGATATTTCCTTATTTCGAAATGGTTTATTATGAGATATTTCGATTTTTTATTCATTTTTTATTTAATTGAGTTGTGTATATATCGATACATATAAAAGATACCCCAAAGAGTTTTTTTTATACTTGTTCCATATAGTCTGCTTTAACTCGAATGAATGTTCTGAAGAAACATCAATTAAGTTATGTTCTAGAAAAAGAGGATTCTTGCATTTTTGCCCTCCTGCTGAGAAAGCATTCATTTCTCGGTAAAATAACTTCAAATTAAAATACTTCAATTGGTACACGCAAGAAATAGGCCAATTCCGCAGCTTTTTGTTCCATTTCCCATGGAGTAAAATTCTCATCAGTACGAGTCAATGGAATGGCTCCCTGGCCTCTTATATCCATATAAAGGACATGCCGAGCATAAATACCCTCTTTAACTTCTATTCTGACGGATTGAATATCTTTTATAAGAAATAGGAGGAAGACCCGACGATTTTTTCCAGGAAATCCCCAACGAAAGATACACACTATTCCGTCTTTTATATCAAATCGATCATAACCACTACCTACATTCCAAGAAATTGTGCACCACAAATAGGAGCTAATAAAAAGACCCGCGATCCCATAGAAAGACATCACAATTCCTTGTGGAAAAAAAACGATTTGCTGAGACGGAAAGAAAGATATCAAATTTCTACCAAGATAACTCGAGGTTCCAACCAACAAGAATCCTAATGAACCTAAAAAAAGGATAATAGCCCAGCATAAATTACTTATTTTTCGAGCCCCCTTTATAGGTTTTATCCATATATGTTCTGATCGACAACTCATACTTGATCCCGTTGCTTTTTTGGAATTGAGAGAATACCCCAAATGAATTTGACTTTAGTCTGTTTGTTTCCGAAGTAACTCGCATCAACTAGCACTAGTTTGAACTAGTTTGATGTGAACCTTTAGGAGTAATTCATTAAATTGGTTAGATCTAAACTAATAACATACCCTTCGTATCACTCACTAAAGATAGCCACATACATATAGATAGACCGGCTTTACAGCTCAGCCATCCGCCGATTCGGGTTTATTTGAAAATAGCTAAAATATAGCATTTTCTGGAGACATAAGAATTTTTCGGCGGAAGCCGCTTATACCATATTTTGCTAAAGGATATCTGTGTTATGATACAAACGTAAAAAAATAGATGAGATTTTGTGCCATCGGCTCTAAACAATCTTGTTTTTTTAACATGAAGAAATAAAGAAGCCATTGCGATTGCCGGAAATACTAGGCCTACTAAAGGGACCAAAATAGAGGGAAAGTTAAGAGTTGTCATAGAATGGGTACCTCGATTGACTATTTGTACCTGTTATTATTATTTAGATTTTATATTTATTATTTATAATATCAATTTAGAATATAAAGATATCTTATTATATATCTTATTATATATAAGGATATCTTACTTATTATAATTTGAGAATTATTATTATTATATAGATATAAGTATCTATCTAAGTGAGTATATAATGTAGTTTTTTATCTTTCTACATGAAGGATTTGAAAGGATATGGATGAGATATTTTTTTCTTCATTTTTTGCTCTTGTCTTCGAATTTCATTTATTAAGCAAAAAGCTTATTAAAAATGAATTAGATTCTAATTAGTTACAAAATCGTGTGCTAACTCCCATTTCTTATTGAATTAACCGATCAACTTGTCATCGGACATTTATTTTGAATGCGATAATTCATTTTCGCAAAAATGAGATCTTTTTACTTTATTATTATATTATGAGAATGAATCCTACTACTTCTAGTTCTGGGGTTGCCACACTTGACAAAAAGAACCTGGGGCGTATAGCCCAAATAATTGGTCCGGTACTAGATGTAATGCCTAATATTTATAATGCTCTGGTAGTTAAGGGTCGAGATACCGTTGGTCAACCAATTAATGTGACTTGTGAGGTACAGCAATTATTAGGAAACAATCGAGTTAGAGCCGTAGCTATGAGTGCTACAGACGGTCTAACGAGAGGAATGGACGTACTGGATACGGGAGCTCCGCTAAGTGTTCCGGTCGGGGAGCGACTCTCGGACGAATTTTCAATGTCCTTGGGGAGCCTATTGATAATTTAGGTCCTGTAGATAATAGCACAACATTCCCTATTCATAGATCTGCGCCTGCCTTTATACAGTTAGATACAAAACTATCTATTTTTGAAACCGGAATTAAAGTAGTAGATCTTTTAGCCCCTTATCGCCGTGGAGGAAAAATCGGACTATTCGGGGGAGCTGGCGTGGGTAAAACAGTACTCATTATGGAATTGATTAACAATATCGCCAAAGCTCACGGAGGCGTATCTGTTTTTGGCGGAGTCGGTGAACGGACTCGTGAAGGAAATGATCTTTACATGGAAATGAAAGAATCTGGAGTAATTAATGAACAAAATATTGCAGAATCAAAAGTAGCTCTAGTTTACGGTCAAATGAATGAACCACCGGGAGCTCGTATGAGAGTTGGTTTGACTGCCCTAACTATGGTGGAATATTTCCGAGATGTTAATGAACAAGACGTTCTTTTATTTGTTGACAATATCTTCCGTTTTGTCCAAGCAGGATCTGAAGTATCCGCCTTGTTGAGTAGAATGCCTTCCGCCGTGGGTTATCAACCTACCCTTAGTACCGAAATGGGTTCTTTACAAGAAAGAATTACTTCTACCAAAAAAGGGTCCATAACTTCTATTCAAGCTGTTTATGTACCTGCAGATGATTTGACCGACCCTGCTCCTGCTACGACATTTGCACATTTAGATGCTACTACCGTACTATCAAGAGGATTAGCCGCCAAAGGTATCTATCCAGCAGTAGATCCTTTAGATTCAACGTCAACTATGCTACAACCCCGGATCGTCGGTGAAGAACATTATGAAACTGCACAACAGGTTAAGCAAACTTTACAACGTTACAAAGAACTTCAAGATATTATAGATATTCTTGAATTAGACGAATTATCCGAAGAAGATCGTTTAACCGTAGCAAGAGCGCGAAAAATTGAGCGTTTCTTATCACAACCGTTTTTCGTAGCAGAAGTCTTTACGGGTTCTCCGGGAAAATATGTTGGTTTAGCAGAAACAATTAGAGGCTTTCAATTAATCCTTTCCGGAGAATTAGATGGTCTTCCCGAACAGGCCTTTTATTTGGTAGGTAACATCGATGAAGCTACGGCGAAGGCTATCAACTTAGAAACGGAGAGCAATTTGAAGAAATGACCTTAAATCTTTGTGTACTGACCCCTAATCGAATTGTTTGGGATTCAGAAGTGAAAGAAATCATTTTATCTACTAATAGTGGACAAATTGGCGTATTACCAAATCACGCTCCTATTGCCACAGCAGTAGATATAGGTATTTTGAGAATACGCCTTAACGACCAATGGCTAACGATGGCTCTGATGGGCGGTTTTGCTAGAATAGGTAATAATGAAATCACTGTTTTAGTAAATGATGCAGAGAAAAGTAGTGACATCGATCCACAAGAAGCTCAGCAAACTCTTGAAATAGCGGAAGATGTTTTGAGAAAAGCTGAAGGAAAGAGACAAACAATTGAGGCAAATCTAGCTCTACGACGGGCTAGGACACGAGTAGAGGCTATCAACGCCATTTCATAACCAGTCGGTGTGTCTGAATAATCATCAATTTATACACCCTATATTTGGTTATTTTGTTTGACTTGATTCTGTCGATTAAATACAATCAAGCGAAATCATATTTTTATGATCACATTTTTATGCACGAAAAAGAAATAGAATAGAAAAGATACAAAAAAAATATTACTAAAATCAAATGGGTATAAAAACTTATTAGATACCATTGACCGCGGTATCTAATAAGTTCTACCTACTATTGGATTTGAACCAATGACTCCCGCCGTATGAAAGCAATACTCTAACCGCTGAGTTAAGTAGGTCATTTATCTTCACAAAGAAAACCAAAAGGGACTCCTCCCGTCGATGGATTATAAATATCATATTACTTAGAAGCAATACCGATCAATATGATCTTGGATCATGGAATAGTCATCTTGACAAGAAATTATCTACATAATAAAATATGTATTACAAGCACTAAGGGCTGTAGCTCAGTTGGTAGAGCACCTCGTTTACACGCGCGCCGATGTTTTTCAGGGGAGTGCATCATGCAATCAAAAAAATTGATCTTATTGATAAATCGATGTCTTACTCGATAACTTTGAGGGAAGAAGAGAACAATAGCCTGACAAGGGTTCGGTCCGATTTAGGTGCCCAGTTAGGTGCCAAACAGACCCCACCATTGATTTGATATATAGATAAGGTGAATACCTAGTCTATTCAATGCTAGGCTGAGTATCAGGGCCTCAAAAAAACCTCTTTTCGTCCTATGAACTTTAAGGTGTATGAAGTTTTCATATTTGATTTTTAAGTAGAGCGATAGAGACTTCATTTCACTTAAGTGAATCTAGGCCAGAGGCAAACCTACGTCAAGATAACCCCCCTTGAAAAACTTTGGTAGTGTTCCTGAATCTGAATCAACATAATGACTCAGAGCACATGGAGCCATCTTCTTATTTTTCTGTCAAAAATAAAAATGGCGGACTAGCTGATATTTCTATCAGTTAATGAAAGAGCCCAATGCACAAAAAATGCATGTTGGGTCTTTGAAACAGTTCATATCATTTTGATAATAATAATTTTGATCTGTTTTACCGAGAAGGTCTACGGTTCGAGTCCGTATATCCCTAGAACCCTATACAATTCAAACAATTAAAAAAAATGAATAAATATTCGAATACAAAAAATTGTCTCTTTTTTTATTTGATTTTCCTCGTTATTGTTTTAACTGACTGATTGCTTCATCAAAAGACAATCATTCCTATAAGCCCATTCATTGGGAAAGCAAAAACACATTTCATTTCAATGGACCCAATTGATATTTTTCTAGTTGTGGATAAAAAAACCAACTTTTCCTCATTACTCTTCGTAGTCAAATTCATATGGAATTTTCCTCTTTTCCTGTCCGAAATCAACGAGTTAATTATACTACCCTTCTTTGGTATATTCAATTCTAGTGAATTTTGTATCATAACACGAGTCTGGTTAAAAACTCCAACCTAACCCAACCCCAATTTTGTGCAAAAGATAAAGTTTGAAAAAACTAATATCTTTGCTAATGCTAAGTTTCATTGTAAACATTGTCAACAACGTAAAATAGGCTTAGTATACCTTACTTAGACCTAGTCTTCTCTTTCGATAGAAAATCCTCCATTGGGATTGGATTCTAATACTAATAAAAGTAATATACCAAGACCCTTCTATTCTAAAGAAAATTCCTCTACATTCTCTTACATCTGACTACTTGTGACTACTTGTTCTATTCTAAACCACTAATAAAAAAGAGACAAAAGGACATATTCATAAAAAAGGGAAATTCAATCTATTCTATAAAGATAATCAAATAGAAAGGATAATAAAAATCGATTTCAATTTCGACCAATTTATAATAACTTTATAATAACTAATAATTTTATAATAACTAATAAATAGAATTCAAAATTCGAAAAAAAAATGAGAATTCTATTTAGAATCCCTTTTCTTTAGAGAGAATTTGGATAAGAGCAATAGTTAGCTAAAAAAAAGCAAAAGTTATGTACTAAAAATAGGATTCTAATCGATGAATCTTGAAAGGAACCACGCCCCGCAAAAGGAAACTAGATGGTTGGACCAAAAGGAAAGCAATTCTTACTTTAACTAAACAGTTATGAACGATTTCAAAATTTCAAGTTGAATTGACTAATCCGGTATATTTTCCACGTTTATAGGAATGCATCTATGTTTCTGCTTTACGAATATGATAATTTTTAGGCATTTCTGATAATATCAAGTCTTATTCCTATTTTGGTATTTTTCATTTAGGGATTTTTAGCTCCGATTAGCAAAGGACCGGAGAAACTTTCTAGTTATGAATCAGGTATAGAACCAATAGGCGACAAGATATACCCCGTTATCAAGCAATACCCTAAGGTCCTTTCCCATGGATGAGTATGCACGATTTCATTTGTCGGCTTGCATACGTTGTGTCCCTTGTGGTCCGTTTCTTAATGGTAATAAGACGCGAACAAGGGGACAGCGTATGTCTAAGAGCGGCTTTGATCAAGTCAGTAATAAATTTAGTACATAAATACTTGTGTTATCAAGTTTAATGACTTATAAAGCAGCTTAGTCTGCAGGTTTGCTTTTTGAAGCTTGTTTAAATATTCATCGAAATGAATACCCATATGATAAATCGCATAAAGACCCAATGGATCCAGGAACCTTAAAGCATCCATCAATACAGGATTTAAGGCCATAAAACCATACATCATTGAAGTGTTAACCACTTACTAATAGCTATGTTTTAACAAATTTAAACAACCATTCTGATTAAAAGACTTGAGTATGACCGGCTACTACATTTCTGCCATCATTATCAAGACTTTTGTTAGAAACTTGTAACGCTAATTCCGGTTTCAAGAATTAAAGCTTGTAGAGTTTGTATAATTCTCGGGATTTATTCGACGTTTATCGGGATCCTTCTCGTCACCCCTGTACGTTATAATCACTTAACTTTCTCCCCAAGTTGCTACACACCTTATACTGGAGGGACTCGGGTGTAATATATTTTATATCATAATATATATAAAAAAAAAAAAAAAAAACCTAACCCTAATGTTATTCAGCGCCGATCCCAGCCAAGACCGCCCCCCTGCTTGAATTTCTTCTGTCCAGCCAAGTTTGATCCGTAAAAACTTCAATTCAAGGTCGGTTTTATGATTCCCCGTGTCTTTTACACCTTAATTGATCATATTAACGTGCTTATTGGTCGTTAAGGTCGAGTTTTGATGAAAACAGTTTGCTGACAGATTCGTATACGCTTATTGTAGGGTCTGTAACGCGATGATAATCCACTGTTTCTGATCGATTCTTGATTCCATGATGTTCTACTTTGAGTCTAGTTTCCAGAAAGGTATAATACGTAATTTTTGGACGAGATTTGAGTGGTTTTTATGAATTTATAAAATCGAGTGTCAAAGCTGATGCGGGATGACGGATTCTAGTCTGTCTTCCCGACGTCATAACCATTTTTAGACAGGTCCAAATTGGTTGGTTCCACTTCTGGAAGTTATTATTTTGAGTTAGGAACCAAACCCAATTGTAATCGTTTAATTTGGTTTGGTAATGAATTTTATAAAAATAAAACCATTTTGTTACGCACTAAAATAGCTGCGCGTACCTTGCTGTGTTGGAGGAATTTTTATAATTTTGTGTCCAACAGAAAAATATAATAAAAATATTTTTATAAACCTAAGACATATATTAAAGTCTGGTAAAAATTTAATAATTTATTTCAAAGGTTATCCAATGTAATTAAATGCATCTTCGCATGCTAAAATCTGCATCGCATGCTAAAATCTGCATGTTATAGTCGTTATTGATCAATAAGTTCGTTTTAGGCTTAACAGGTGGATGTTCAATTGTGTTCTTGTCGGGGCTGTTTGAAGTGAGTTTTTTGCACCACAATCTTCCTAGGTATGTCCCGTGTATCATACTTAAAGATCATGTTCATAGGTGTTCGTTAAGTTGATCAACTAGTTGTAGTTTGATTGTTATGTTAGGTTGTCTAGAATTGTAGTTTGGCGCGTTTAACGCGAGGGTTGAAGTGATTAATGACCAATTCAGCTCGGGGACACTTGGTTTGATGTACGGGCTGTTCAAAATTGATTTTTATAAGTTATGGGGCTGAATTGGTTGTCGGTTACTCCAACGGGTCGGTACAACGCGCAATTGTGTTTATTGAATAGTTGGTGCATTGTACATGCGGGTTACCGACCCATTTGACTCGTGTGGCGTCGTGTGGACTTTTTGGCTGTGATTTTATCATAATGGGTCCACACGGGGCTGAGTTGGATGTTAACGGCCTAAACGACTCCTAAACGCGCGTGTTAGTGTCACCTATTGCTCCCGAGGGCAAATTGGGAATTCTTTATTCCCGGGAGTACCTAAAAGTCTTTTTGGTGAATGTGAGACCTCGGGGTCTGTTGTGATTATGTTTGATGAGGTCGAGGGTTTAGGTAACTCGAACCATGTTAGAACGTCTCATAGGATAAACGAGTCATCTTGATGTCATTAGTATTGATTGAATGTAAACCGACAGGTGTTTGAGTTTTGGGATTTCTTAAGGATTCTCTAGCTCGTGGTGAATCCGCGTCTTGTGTCAAGTGAGTTCTTGATGCCCCGTTTAACTCTTTTTAAGTTTTGGGCTAGAATGCACACCTAAACGATTTTGCTTATTGAAATGTTTTAAACTATTTTGCATAGGCTTGCTAGTATTGGTAGGTCTTGGAATGTTATAGAATGTGTGTATGTATATATATATATTTTAGAATGGCCAACATTTGGCGAATGTTGTAGTCGTCTCGACTACTGAATGTTGCGTATGCCTACTTTGAGTTTGCATGCGATGAATGTTACGTGTTTGGGTTGTATGTTTTCTTGGCCGTGAATGTTATTATTGAATGTTATATATATATGTATATATATAGGAATGTACGTATAGAGATGTTCATACGTAAGGATGATTATTTATTGAATGTGATGACCTAACTGATGCAATCCCGTTTACGGTTTTAAAACCGTTGGGATGATTATTAAGACTTTTGTTACTTATTTAAAAATTGAACTCACTCAGCTTAAGCTGACTTTGTGTGCATGTTAGTGTGAGTTTCAGGTTAAGAAGAGGATGCCTTATCGCTTGGACGTGCACGAAGCTACTTGGACGGTGAAGGGCATACGGGATTTGAAGATTTTATTATTAAACATTTATTTAAAAAAAAATTATTAAAGATAATTATGTTGGTTTTGGGCAAAATTCCCGGGTTTTGGGAACTTATTTTGTTATTTACGTTTTCCGTCGAATTATACTCTGTGATGCTTATTTTAATGAAAAGAATTGTTTTTAAGTTTAATTATTTTTACGAGTGTTTTGAATGATTACCAACTGTGGGGTTTCCGGAGTTCAGGGCCTTACAAGTTGGTATCAGAGCCATGGTTCAAGGGATCCGAGCATCCCCGAATGCTTGGACTAGAACTGTAAGAAAAGAGACCAGTATGCCCACCGCGAGTAGCTGCACGCCAAGAGGTAACTTTAAATTATTTAGTCCTTACTTTAAATTTAAGATTTCCAGTATGTGATTAATTGTTAAGTGTTAAATAGAATGCTAATGTGGATTAGGAGCAGGGGGTGCTTAGAATGGGCCAGTGAAGTAAACGACTAATAACACTTGATCAATGTTATTAGCAGTTTACCCTTACCATCCATGTTTTAAATACCACTTGTGTCTGACTATGTTGGGGTTCCGTCTTTCTAGGGAAACGATTTGGCTAACTCTCGAGTCGTTAGCATTAAAGTTTATCTTATTCCCTAAATTATCCTGTTCGTTTCCCATCCTCTCGAACGCTTTGCGCGTTCATTCAGTAAATCGAAAACTTAACATTGCTATCACACGAATTGAAAAGCCTTATGGAAACCCTAATATTCTTGCAGAATTTATAGCCGGACAATTAAAAAATAGAGTTTCTTTTCGCAAAGCGATGAAAAAGGCTATAGAATTAACTGAACAAGCAGATACAAAAGGAATTCAAGTGCAAATTGCTGGACGTATTGACGGAAAAGAAATTGCGCGTGTTGAATGGATCAGAGAGGGTAGGGTTCCACTACAAACCATTCGAGCTAATGGTTTAGCTGAGGCGTAGCATACTGTCACTCTAGGTTCCTTGGTACTTGACCGCTTAAATTCCTCGCTCCTTCAAGAATGTATGAGCAACTGTTTAGCTAAGTAGGAGCGTGATGTTACCCCAGATACCTTTCTACTTGATGAATTACTGGCGTCAGTCTTATTTGATTCGGGCGCCATTAGAAGTTTTGTGTCTACCGCTTTCTGTTCCTCGTTGAATAAATCACCCGAGCGCGTAGTCGATGTGTTTGAGTTGAGGTCGCCATTGGAAAATCTGTTTCCGTGTCTAGGGCTACCGTCGGTGATGTTCCTATCGTTCGGGATTTCCCGAATGTAATTCCAAATAATTTGTCAGATGTGCCGCCGGACCGCGAGGTCGAGTTCCAGATAGATCTTGTGCCGGGCGCAAAACCCGTTAATCGAGCCCTTATTGTCTAGCACCGAATGAGATGAAAGAACTTATGGCCCAGTTGGAAGACTTGCTCGACAAGGGCTTCATTCGACCGAGCATCTCACCATGGGGTGCCCCGGTCCTGTTCGTTAAGAAGAAGGACGATAGCATGCGAATGTGCATTAACTACCATAAATTGAATAAGCTCACTGTTAAGAATCGGTACCCTCTCCCGAGGATCGACGACTTATTTGATCAGCTCCAAGGAGCTAGTTAGTTCTCGAAGATCGACCTTAGGTCCGGGTATCATCAGTTGAAGATTCGGGAAGAAGATATTCCTAAGACTGCCTTCCGCACTCGTTATGGGCACTACGAATTCCTCGTGATATCTTTCGGTTTGACCAACGCATCGGCTGCGTTCATGGATCTTATGAACCAAGTGTGTAGACCAATGCTCGATCGCTCTGTTATTGTATTCATCGACGACATCCTTGTGTATTCCAAAAGCGAATCCGATCACGCCAGTCATCTTTCAGAAGTTTTGGAAGCTCTGCGAAAGAACAAGTTGTATGCAAAATTTTCTAAGTGTTCCTTCTGGTTGCGTGAGGTTCAGTTCTTGCGTCATGTTATTAACCCGAGTGGTATTTTGGTTGATCCTACAAAGGTGGAAGCCGTGAATGATTGGGAGTCTCCTAAGTCTCAATCTGAAATCCGTAGCTTTCTGGGCTTGGCGGGGTATTACCGCCGCTTTATTCCCGACTTTTCGAAAATTGCTTCTTCGCTGACCAAGTGGACTAAGAAGAGTGTTAAGTTCGTTTGGGGGTACTGAGCAGGAGGAGGCTTTTCTCGAGTTGAAGAACAGGTTAATGCATGCCCCGTTTTTAGCTCTACCTGATGGCACCGATGATCTGGTGGTTTATTCTGATGCCTCTTATCAGGGGCTTGGGTGTGTTTTCATGCAGCGAGGTCGAGTCATCGCTTATGCCTCACGGCAGTTGAAGCCTTATGAGGCGAATTATCCTACCCATGATTTGGAGCTGGCGGCGGTGGTGTTTGTGCTCAAGTTGTGGAGACATTATTTGTACGGTGTTCCTTGCATTATCTATACCGATCATAAGAGCTTAAAATATTTCTTCAAGCAAAAGGAACTGAATATGCGACAGCGTCGATGGTTGGAGTTGATTAAGGACTACGATCTGGAGATTATGTACCATCCGGGTAAGGCTAACGTGGTAGCCGACGCGTTAAGCTGGAAGGAGAGACCAAAACCTATTCGTGTGAAATCCTATCAGCTTATTCTTAAACCCGATATTTTGAAACAAATAGCCAACGTTCAGAATGAGACTTTGCAGGTGGAATGGATTATGTCAGAGCGTGTTTGGGGTCAGGAGAAATTGTTGGAAGACATCGGTGACGGGGTGAAGTATAAGGATGGTCGTTTATGGGTAGCGAAGTATGGGGGATTCAGAGATAAAATTTTGGATGAGGCACACAAGTCGCGCTATTCTATTCACCCGGGCGCGACCAAGATGTACCAAGACCTGAAGAAGAATTATTGGTGGCTTGCGATGAAGTTTAAGGTGGCTCAGTATGTGAGTAAATGTTTGACGTGTCTACAAGTTAAGGCCAAGCATCAGAAACCGTTTGGGAAACTTCAGCCGTTGGAAATACGTGAGTGGAAATGAGAGCATCTTACTATGGATTTTGTGACTAAATTGCCTCGTACCCCTAGAGGTAATTATGACACCATTTGGGTAATCATGGATAGACTGACCAAGAGCGCTCATTTCTTGCCGATTCGAGCGACCTTTAATTCTGAACAGCTGGCCGATGTATTTATTTGTGAGATCGTTTCTAGGCATGGGGTGCCGGTATCTATTGTTTTGGATAGGGATACGCGTTTTACCTCCACGTTTTGGAAAAAGTTTCACAAGGAGATGGGTACCAAACTCCTCATCAGTACTACCTATCACCCGCAGACGGATGGTCAGTCCGAGAGGACCACTCAGACTCTCGAGGATATGTTGCGGGCTTATGTTATCGATTTTGGTGGTAGTTGGGATCGTCACTTACCGTTGACAGAGTTTTCGTATAATAACAGTTATCATGCAATGATTGGGATGCCACCGTTTGAGATGTTGTATGGTAGGAGGTGTAGGACTCCAATTTGGTGGGGTTCCATTTGACAGAAACAGTTGGGTAGTTTGGAGGTAGTTGAGGCTACGACTGAGAAGCTCGATAAAATTAAGGCGTTTATGAAGGCCGCTCAGGATCGTCAAAAGTCCTATGCGGACAAAAAGCGAAGGCCTATTGTGTTCGAGGCTGGGGATCGGGTTATGTTAAAAGTTTTCTCCCTGGAAGGGCATTATTCATTTTCGTAAAAGGGGGAAGCTCAGTCCGAGGTTTATTGGTTCGTTCTGTATTTTGGCTCGAGTTAGTGAGGTAGCTTATAGGCTGGAATTGCCCGAGGAGCTCGCGGGGATTCATCCTACATTTCACGTGTCACATCTAAGGAAATGCTTAGCAGATGAAGAAGCCCATGTGCCTCTTGATGATATTGAGCTCGATAGTAAGCTGAACTACGTTGAGCAACCGATTGCTATTCTTGACCGTCAGGAGAGGCGTCTGAGGAATAAGGTGGTTAGGCAGGTGAAGGTGCAGTGGAGACACCGGAGGGGTTCCGAGGCTACTTGGGAGTCCGAAGACGAGATGATGAAGCATTACTTGTAGTTGTTCCTGTCGCATCGGGATTCGGGGACGAACCCCATTGTAAGGGGGGTGGACTTGTAACGCCCGCTAATTCCGGTTTCAAAAATTAAAGCTTGTAGAGTATGTATAATTATCGGGATTTATTCGACGTTTCTCGGGATCCTTCTCGTCACCCCGGTACGTTATAATCACTTAACTTTCTCCCCAAGTTTCTACACAATTCATACAGGAGGGACTAGGGTGTAATATATTTTATATCATAATATATATAAAAAAAAAAAAAAAAAAAAACCTAACCCTAATGTTATTTAGCGTTGATCGCAGCCAAGACCCTCCCCCTGCTCGAATTTCTTCTGTCCAGCCAAGTTTGATCCGTAAAAACTTCAATTCAAGGTCGGTTTATGATTCCCCATGTCTTTTACACCTTAATTGATCATATTAACGCGCTTATTGGTCGTTAAGGTCGAGTTTTGATGAAAACAGTTTGCTGACAGATTCGTATATGTTTGTTGTAGGGTCTGTAACGCGATAATAATCCGTTTTTTTTGATCGATTCTTGCATCCATGATGTTCTGTTTAAGTCTAGTTTCCATAACGGTATAATACGTAATTTTTGGACGAGATTTGAATGGTTTTTATGAATTTTTTCGACAGGTCGAGTCAAAGGTGATGCGGGATGACGGATTCTGGCCTGTCTTCCCGATGTCATAAAATTTTTTCGACAGGTCCAAATTGGTTGGTTCCACTTCTGGAAGTTAGTATTTTGAGTTAGGAACCAAACCCAGTTGGAATCGTTTAATTTGGTTTCGTAATGAATTTTATATAAATAAAACCATTTTGTTGCGCACTGAAATAGCTGCACGTACCTTGCTATGTTGGAGGAATTTTATAATTTTTGTGTCCAATAGAAAAATATAATAAAAATATTTTTATAAACCTAAGAAATATATTAAAGTCTGGTAAAAATTAATAATTTATTTCAAAGGTTATCCTATATAATTAAATGCATCTTCGCATGCTAAAATCTACACGTTTTACTCATTATTGATCGATAAGTTCGTTTTAGGCTTAACCGGTGGATGTTCAATTGTTTTCTTGTCGGGGCTGTTTGAAGTGAGTTTTTGCACCAAAATCTTCCTAGGTATGTCCCGTATATCATACTTAAAGATCATGTTCATAGGTGTTCGTTAAGTTGGTCAACTAGTTGTAGTTTAATTGTTATGTTCGGTTGTCTAGAATTGTAGTTTGGCGCGTTTAACGTGAGGGTTGAAGTGATTAACGACCAATTCAGCTCGTGGAAACTTGGTTTGATGTACGGACTGTTCAAAATTCATTTTTATATGTTATGGGGCAGAATTGGTTGTCAGTTACTCCAACGGGTCGGTACAACGCGCAATTGTCTTTATTGAATGGTTGGTGCGTTGTACTTGCGGGTTACCGACCCATTTGACTCGTGTGGCATCCTGTGGACTTGTTGGCTGTGATTTTATCATAATGGATCCACACGGGGCTGAGTTGGATGTTAACGGCCTAAACGACTCCTAAACGAGCGTGTTAGTGTCACCTAGTGCTCCCGAGGGCAAATTGGGAATTCTTTATTCCCGGGAGTACCTAAGGTTCGTTTTGATGAATGTGAGACCTCGAGGGCTGTTGTGATTAAGTTTGATGAGGTCGAGGGTTTAGGTAACTCGAACCATGTTAGAACGTCTCGTAGGATAAACGAGTCATCTTGATGTCATTAGTATTGATTGAATGTAAACCGACAGGTGTTTGAGTTTTGGGATTTCATAGGGATTCTCTAGCTCGTGGTTAATCCGGATCTTGTGTCAAGTGAGTTCTTGATGCCCCGTTTAACTCTTTTTAAGTTTTGGGCTAGCATGCACACCTAAACGATTTTGCTTGATGAAATGTTTTAAACTATTTTGCATAGGCTTGCTAGTATTGGTAGGTCTTGGAATGTTATAGAATGTGTGTATGTATATATATATATATATATTTTAGATTGGCCAATATTTGGCGAATGTTGTAGTCGTTTCGACTACTAAATGTTGCGTATGCCTACTTTGTGTTTGAATGCGCTGAATGTTACGTGTTTGGGTTGTACGTTTTCTTAGCCCTGAATGTTATTATTGAATGTTGTATATATATATTTATATATTTATATATATAGGAATGTACGTATAGAGATGTTCATACGTAAGGATGATTATTTATTGAATGTGATGACCTAACTGATGTTATCCCGTTTACAGTTTTAAAACCGTTGGGATGATTATTAAGACTTTTGTTACTTATTTAAAACTTGAACTCACTCAGCTTAAGCTGACTTTGTGTCCATGTTAGTGTGAGTTTCAGGTTAAGAAGAGGATGCCTTATCGCTTGGACGTGCATGAAGCTACTTGGTCGGTGAAGGGCATACGGGATTTGAAGATTTTATTATTAAACCTTTATTTTCAAATTTTTTTTATTAAAGATAATTATATTGGTTTTGGGCAAAATTCCCGGGTTTTGGGAACTTATTTTGTTATTTACGTTTTCCGCCGAATTATACTTTGTGATGCTTATTTTAATGAAAGAATTGTTTTGAAGTTTAATTATTTTTACGAGTGTTTTGAATGATTACCAACTGTGGGGTTCCCGGGGTTCGGGGCCTTATAAAACTAACACCCCATCAGTTTGGCAATTTTAAGTTTATATCACTTACTTTTCCTTATTTGTTTGTTTTAAAGGCCTACCAATGCACTAATACAGTTAAACACACAGCCTTTTATACCTACTTTTTACTGGATTTGGGACCGGATGATCAATGTACTATCATCTTCCCTTTTTGCTTCAAAAACTCATTTTCTAAGGAGCAACATTTTTAGTGTTTTTGAAATATTGAAATTTTATAATGTTTTTGGCTTTTTCAAATTTTTCAATGTTTTTGTTTTTTCCGAAAATTTTCTCCCCCCAAAATAAAAAACTATATGAAAAATTATGTACAAAAGAAAATTTGACTCTGATGTTCGGGTTCATAAGGTATCCGACCCATCGACTATCTAGGCAACCCCCTTTTCAACACCGCCTAAAACTTTTAAACCATTCAATTTTAATAACTACTGAAATCTTGACTTATCAATAGCTTTGGTGAAAAGATCTGCTTTTTGTTCATCGGTGTGAATTTTGTCTACGGTAATCAACTTCTTTTCATAACAGTCACGAATGAAGTGATACCGTATCTCAATATGTTTAGTTTAAGAGTGATTTACCGGATTCGTAGTTGTTGATATAGCTGCATTATTATCTACGAAGATAGGGTAGTAAGAAAATTCAAACCGTAGTCCCACATCTGTTGTGTATCCAAAGAACCTGAGAATAACAACTAGAGGCTGCTACATACTCAGCTTCATAGGTAGACAACGAAACCGTGGTTTGTTTCTTGCATTGTTAGGTGACAAGTCGCTTTCAGCTTGCAGCTCCCATAATCCGAATCTGAGTATGCTTTCAGCACAAACTCATCATCCTTTGGATACCAAAGACCTGCCCCCGGACATCCCTTGAGATAGCATAGAATTCTCTTAATGATCATGAGATGTGAAAGCTTCGGATTCGATTGATATCAGGCGCATAAACATGTGGCATACATGATGTCTAGCCGAGAAGCAGTAAGATACATCAATGAGCCTATCATGGATAGGTATGACGTTTGATCAACCTTCTCCCCGTTGGGATCAGGACCGATACCATGATTCAATGGTAGAGGAGTGCTGATTGCCGATGCATCAGACATGTTGAACTTTGTCAATACGTCATTGACATATTTGGTCTGATGGATGAAAATACGATCTGAAATCTGTTCCACTTGAAGTCCAAGAAAGAATTTTATCTCCTCCATTGCACTCATTTCAAATTTCTTCTTCATTACTTCTTCAAACTACTTGCACAGAACATCTTTGTCGACCCAAAAATGATATCATCGACATTTATCTGCACGATCACTAGATGTCCATCAACAGATTTGGTGAAAAGTGTACAGTCAACGGTTTCTCTGATAAACCCGTTGTCCATGAGATGTTGGGACAACGTCTCATACCAAGCTCTCGGGGCTTGATGGAAACCGTAAAGGGCTTTTTCAAGTAGATACACTTTGTCCTTGTGGATCAGATCGACGAACCCCGGTGGTTGTCCCACATAGACTTCTTCACTAATCTTCCCGTTAAGGAATGCTGACTTCACATCAAACTGATAAACTTTGAAACCCTTCCAAGAAGCAAATGCTAGAAAAATCCTAATAGCTTCTAGCCTTGCAACTGGTGCATAAACCTCATTATAGTCGGTACCTTCCCTCTAATTAAATCCCAACACAACGAGTCTTGCTTTGTTTCTTACAATAATCCCATTCTCATCCCTTTTACACTTGAACACCCACTTGGTGTTAATCTGCTTTTTATATTCAGGTAAGTCAACGAATTTCCAGACCCTGAGCTTCTCAAACTGCATAAGCTCCTCTTGCATGGCATTCACCCAGCTTTCTTCAGTTACGGCCTCTTTATACGTTTTCGGCTCAACCTCAGAAATAAAACATTTAAATGATAATTGATTTTGTAAAGGAGAAACATTAGAGTAAAAACACTAGAGGTTTTGATCGATCTGTCGTCTTGTTTTCACCCCAGCATTCAAATCTCCTATTATATTATCCTCGAGATGGTAGGATAAAGTTCTCGGCACCATCTCAGTAGGTACTGACACTTCAGATTGGAGATTGTATTCACACACATCAGTAGCAATAGTGGATGGAGAAATAGCTTCAATAATCTCCTCATCTGATTCACCATCGTCATCAAAAACTAGATTAGTCTCTGGCATGTCATTGGATTGAACATGATCAGGTACTTCTTGAAGAACAAAAATGATCAGTGTCTCATCAGATAGAACATCCTTAGGGAGTTTGAAACTCTCCCAAAGGCTTTCATAATCAAACAGCCTAGAATCCCTTGGTCGTTGAATGGTAGGAGTGTATCTTTGGCAATCGACATTTTGGACTTGGACAATCTTGTGGAGGCTAGGAATGTAGACATGTCTGAGTGGAGTAGCATACCCACGAAGAAACCTTCGATAGATTTGGGACCAAATTTGCCATTAGGATCAAGAACAGTACATGTTGATCCAAACGGTTCAAGCCACTTTATATTAGGTTTTCGACGATTAAGTAGCTCAAAACACGTCTAGCCGAATTTCTTGACTGTAAGCACCCGGTTACGAGTATAACAAGCTGCCGCCACTGCTTCTGACCAAAAATTAACTGGTAATTTCGAATCTGAAAGCATAGTTCGAGCCGTTTCAATCAAGGTCCAATTCTTTCATTCAGCAACACCATTTTGCTGTGGAGTATACGGTGTACTGAATTCATGAAGGATACCCCGGTCATTACAGTACTCTGGCATCTTGTTGTTCTTGAATTCCGTCCCATTATCGTCGAATCGGGAGATTATACAAATTCTCCAATTTCTTTAATAAGGCCATTAGGGAATCAAATGTCTCATCCTTTGATTCCAAAAACATCACCAGAAAATCTCGAGTAATCATAAGTAACCACAAGACAATAAAGTTCTCCTGTGATACTTTTGACATTCACCAGACCAAATAGATCCTTATGGAGACGTTCGAACGGTAAGTTAATGGTGTTGATAATTTTCTTCTAATGAGGTTTCTTTGTCTGCTTTCCCTTTTTACAGTTCAAACACTCTTCGCTTAATTGAAAATTTCTTAAATTTCACTCCTACCAAGTTCTTGTGAACCAGATGGTTCATCTTCCTCACACTTATATGTCCCATCCTCCGATGCCATAAAACTAATTCCCGTTCAGATGCTCTTGAGATTAAACATTGAGTAGACCCCGAAGACGTTGATGCAGTGCTCATGTTCATGACATAAAGATCATTCTCTCAAGGAGCACGCATAATGATCCACTCTTCAGGTATTTTGAAACCCGGTTTCAAAATCAAACACTCTTGGTCAGTGAAATGTGTAGAGAATTGTTTATCACAAATTTGTGATATGCTGAGTAGATTATTCTCTAATTCTGAAATGTAGTTGACGTTCTCAAATGTAACCTTTCCATTCGTCAAAGTGCCTTCACCAACTATCTCTTCTCCTTGGTTTCCAGAAAAACCGACATACCCTCCACTTATTGATTTGACATCATTCTTCAAGTAGAGAGTACCTGTCATGTGCCTAGAGGCTCCACTATCCATTATCCAATAAGAATTGTGTGATCTTGGAAGCCCCTGAACATACAGTTAACAGTTTAGTGAAACAAGGAAACTGAAGCCTTCTTGGTCTTGGGTTGTTTGAAGTTTTTGTATAACAATCTAACATCATCATAATCTGAATCACCAGTTAATGAATCTTCACTAGTCACTTGTGACTCAGATTCAGTTATTACTTCTCAACAACCTCTGGTGGTTTAACAATATTTTTTACCACCCAGTATTGACCTGCGGCTTGTCTTTTGTTATAAAACGATGTTTGAATTGTTTTAGAAACTTTTGATTTTGAAACATCAGTTTTAACAATCTTTTCAACATCAATTTTAACTGACTCATCTCGTTTTAAGATTTTAACATTTTCAGAAACACTCATTGGTTTCTTCTCACTCACATAACCTAGGCCAGGTTTCTTGCTCACAGTCTTTTGAGGCGGAATTTCCAGATCAACAGCTGGTTCTTCAACCCTAAACTCATGATTAATCGGTGTTACAACAACTTCTGGTTCTTCAATATCTGGCTCATCAATCAGTTTCAACTTTGGAGATGCCGCCCTTTTTGACTTCTTCTTAATATGAACCATCTTTTTCTTTACCGGTTTTTCAACAACCCTCTCAGGAACATAAGATTCATCTTGATCATCTGTAGACTTGCGTTTCTTGGAACTCTCAGCCTTTTTCTCAAACTTAGCCCTTGGATTAGCTAGTCTCATTCTACGACCTTCTGAATCAGATTCTGTTTCCTCAGGATCTTTCTCCGATGTTGCTGAATATAATTCTTCTTATGTAACAGGAGTAACAACCTCTTTCTTTATGACTTTTCTCTTTTTCTCCTTAGGAGTAACAGATTCTCCTTCAATTTCAGACTCAATCTTAATAAACCGCTTGCCCACCGGTTTAAACTCCAAAATCAATCTTTCTTCTTCAGCTCGATCAGAATCACTTCCATCATTCCTGCATTTGTTATCAGATGGTGCAACATAATCTGGATTCTTGAGATGTCCAAACAATCCTCTAAACTTAGGAATATTAGATTCCTTCACAAATTTATATGAAGCTAGCTTGGCCAGATTATTCCCATAACATGATCTAGAAAGATCTTAGGCCCTTCCTTCTTGACAGTTGGAAATATTTCTTTAACAAACATTTGCACAAACCTCGGATACTGCAACCACTGTTCGTCACCGAAGTTCATCTTCATGTTGTCTAGAATCATTCTGGAGAAATTATACTTTAGATTCAGACACAAAGCAGCCATCGTGCTCATTAGGTAATCAAGAATCTCCTCGTAACCCTCTTTTCCTATGTCCAAGGCAATGACTCACAATATGCACAAGGTACTTGAATGGCCTTGACAGTGCAGTCTTCCTCAAAGCTATCTTGTTCAATGAATCCCTGTAACCCATCCTTAGCATGCACCCTTTCACTATCTTTTCATCAAGACCAACAGGATCAGTTGATGCATCCCCAAACTCCAAGACTTTTCTAATCAGGGCTTCATCCACCACAATATCCTTATCTTGTACTTTCGAGACACCTTAGCATTTTTCCAGAAATCAGATACTATGCTCTCATAAGGATATGCTGAATGTGTAATAGCCTTGTAGATTCTGGATTTTCTCAGAAATGGCATAATGACGTTGAACTTCGCTGCTTTAGGATCCTCTTCATTTAGGTAAGCACAAATGTTGTGCTTTGGATCAGTATTATTAGCTTTCTTAACCATCTGCACAAACAAATACACGTGTTAATATCAATCAAAGTATAAGTCTTATTCAGCGTATAAGTCAAATCCAACGTATATGTTTGTTTATCCGTATAAGTCTAAAACAACGTATAAGTATGAATCAACATATAAGCCCATATTAACACGAGTAAAGGGTTTCTGGTTCGGTTCAGATTGTAGTTTTGACATCGAGTGGCAAACTTTAAAAAAAACGCAAGCAAAGGGCAGTTAAGGAATGAACAGAAAATTAGTATTTCAAACAAACCGAAACTGCGGTTTAACATGCTGATAAACTGGCTATTTTCGTGCTAAACAAAGCTTTTATCGCGCTGCAACGAGCTGTTAAATAGCTGCTTATCATTTAATGAGTTGTTTTTGTGCTGAAAATGGATTGAAACTGCTGATTCATTGCTGAAACGCACTGTTTTAAGTGTTGAAACGGGCCAGAATGTGCTGAAATACATTATTTAAGTGCTGAAACGTGCTGAAATCGCTATTTTAGTGCTGAAAAGTGCTGAAATATGTTATTTTGGTGCTGAAACAGGCTGGAAATACGCTGAATTTACTATTTTAGCTGTTGTCCACTGTTAAACGAGCTGTTAACGAACCAAAAATATTCTGAAACGGGTTAAAACGCGTTGAAACGAACTGATTTTGCTGCTGAAACGGGCCGAAAACGCGCCAAAACGTGTTGTTTTGCTGATAAACGAGCCTAAGCAAGCCAAAAAGTTGCTGAAATTTGTTGAATTCAAGTTAGAAAATCTTGAAAATTTTCAAAATGGAATTTTCGAGTTTGGTTAGAGTTGAAGCTACATCTAGAAGAAATAGACTGAAAGTTTTGAAGAAAGAATTTGATGATTTTAAAATGATGACTGGAGAATCGTTTGATCGTCTAATCAAAAGATATTGCATGCTTGTGAGAGAAATGAAGCATGTCGGGATTGTGAGACGAGAGTTCGAATACATTGATAGGTTGGCCGATATACTCATTGAAACATCACCTGAAGATTTGAGTATAATCATTTCGTCAATACAAACAAACTCCAACACATACAATCTCTCCCGATTCATCGAGAAGCTAATGATGCATGAGGTAATTAAAGATTCTAAGAAGGTTGTGAAGGTTGATCATGAGATTGAAGTTCAAAATGACCAGTCTGAAAAGTTTGAAATGATTGATAAACTTGCTGAAAAGATTGTCAAATCTGAAGAACTATCACTGCCAGAATTTGAGAGCACTCCTAAGTTCGATAATGATAGTGGTTCAGAATTTGATGAAGAATTGGTTTTGGAATCATGGTGTCAGTCTACTTGTGATCCACTAAAATTGGAAATAAGGGAAATTAATGTTGAGGATGAAGCTAAGGAAGCTGCTGGAGCTAAGGGAACTGAATCTATTCTAAATCAAGTTAAAACAGAAAGTTCAGACATCCCGACTGTGAAAGTCGAAGAGGTTAAGTTATTCGAGGTACACCCTGAACCTTCTGCTCATTATCATGTTAAAATCAAATCAGAGTCTAATCATGAGTCGTTAAACATTTATAACGTAAAATCATGTGAAAAATGTGAGTTACTTCATAAAGAATGTTTAGAAAAAGATGTGGAGAATAAATTGTTAAAAACTCACAATGAATCTTTACTAAATGAGCTTAAACGTATTAAGGAAGCTTACGCTATGCTTCAAACTTGTGAAAAGGAACTGGGGGAAAAGATTGATCAAAATGATAAAACAATTTTGAGGTTAAAACAAACTGTTAATGAAAAGGTTGATTTGAAGCTTAACAGTTTCAAAGCAGCATCTCACCTCCTAGACAATATTCTCCCCAAACCGACAGGTAAATATGAAATATTTGGGGAAGTTGTCTATGGTTATAATGATCATGGTTTGGGGTATAAGAAAGTTCCAACCCTAATTTCCCCTGAGCCTCTAAAGTCTGAAAATAAAAAAACTGGGCGTGATCATGTTCAAGAACCTCCGGTTAGAAAGTTTGTTGACCGGAGGAGATGCTTTAACTGTATCGAAGTAGGACATGTGTCCTTTGCATGTCCTAGTTGTTATAAGCACGATCATGGTAACCACCAAAAACTTGTTAATAAGGTTGAATTTGTATATGTTAGAACATCTGAAAGTGATAAATAAATCTAGTATCGAAATCAATCCAATAAGGATTTCTTTGTTCAAAAAGTCAAACGTAAACAAACTGAGGAATCTCCTTGTTATAAGAAGAGTTCTAAGTTCGCTTACGTTCAAAAATCAGATGTTGTTACATCTAAAATCAGCCAGGAAAGTTTAAAAACAGAAAAACAAAAATTTCAAAATTCAAAGTCTAAAAATACAAGCTCAAATGACAATTTAAATATCAAACCTAAATTTGTTAAGGTTGTTGATTTGAAAGATTGTGATGTTAAAAGGTTTGAAAGTTTGAAATTTTATGTGAAAAGATCCAAATCAAAGTTGTATCGTTGGATCATTAAGAAAAATGACTCAAATGTCAAATCCAAACAAGATTTTGTTGAGAAAGAGTCTTGTTGTGAAAGTTCAAATAACATTGTCATATCAGTAAAATCCGAATATTCAGGAAATTCAAATGTTAATTCTGAGTGTTCATACAGCAAGCATTCTGTTGTAACAAATTTGTCTGAAACTCCTGAAAATGTTGAGATTTTTGAAAATGTCATGAGGTCCAAGACCAAGCGGGATTGGATTTCTTTGTTTTCTTAAACTGTGTGTGAAGGGGCTCCCATAAGTCATAATGTTTATCATTGGAGCATGGTTGTGCTAAAAATTGTCAAATCAATAGAGGGCAGGGCAAACACAAGAAATCTGGAAAGATGGAGCTCATTACGGTTTGCATTTCATGTTCATTTTGGATTGCTTAATTGCTTATTCTTGTTAATGAGGCTGCCATTGAAATAACTAAAAGTGATTTAAAAGTATATGTAGACCACATCAAACAGTCAAGTTTATTTTTGTTAATGTTTTTTTATTTTAGGGGGAGTAAAAATTTTGAAAAAATTCAAAAACATTTTAAAAAATAAAATAATAATAATCAAAAATCAAAAACGAGTTTTTGAAGCAAAAAAGAAAGATGATAGTACATTGATCATCTGGTCCCAAATCCAATAAAAAGTAGGCAAAAAAAGGTTGTGTACTTGACTGTATTAGAGCATTGGTAGGCCTTTAAAACAAAAAAGTAGGGAAAAGTAAGTGATATAAACCTAACTATAGCCGAATCTAGTGGATTAACATCTTGAAGCTTAGTTAATATCTGTTTAAGAAAGAAAAGTTTAAAGATTGTTGTGTGTGCGTGTGTTCATTTTGCAAAGAAATTCAGCTTATTTTTCTTTTTATTTTGCAAAGAAATTCAATTTGATATTTTCTTTATTTTTATTCAAATCTTGGATCCTCTCCTGCGCGATAAGATTATCCGACCTGAGGGTTAAGATTTGGATATTCTGCTTTATTTTCTTAGTGATTCGTATAAAGCTTTGGACTTTCTCAGCGCGTTAATACGGTATTATCCGACCTGATTGTTAAAGCCTTATACAACTTCAACTTATTTTATCTTTTATTTTTTTTAAAATGGAACCTTATGCGTGTAGTAATACCGATCTTTAGGAAAAATTTTAACGTTCTGAGTTGTTTTGTTTTGTTTTGGTTATTTTTGCATGATTCACAGCTAATCGATTTTGAGTAAATAGTGAAAAAATATACATGCGAAGAACTCACTGTATAAAGATATAAAAATTATGTCTGATAGGTGGGGTCCACATAAAATTCGTGCTTGATTGAACCAAATTAAATGTATCATAGAAATTCCTGAATCATTTGTTTGGAAGGTTTAGGTGGATAACAATACCAATAACTGACTTAACACCAGTCATAATATACGCTGAAAATAAAACTGTGATTGAAGGGCAATTTGGTCAATATGATTCCCTGTTCAAACTCACAAAAATATGTAATTGTTTACATGTTTGTAAATAGCTTTGAAGTTCATTTGTTTACTGTCTTTATTGCTTTTCATTAAAACTAAAAAGATTTTATTTTTCCGTTTTATTTTCGACTGTTGATGTTGGAATACAAAATTTTAGAAAATTAATTGGAAACATACTTAAATGTTAGTGTGTTTCAAGATCATTAATTTGAACATGATAAACAACTTTTTGTTGATGTCTGTGGTGGTAAATTGTCAAACAGTTGAAAAATCTTTACAAGTTTTTGAGTATGCTTACATTGTTAATTAAGATTTTCAACTTACAATTATCATGAGTAACATGTCCCATCAAGACATGAAGCTTGAGTTAGAGTCTGTTAGATAATCATGAATTGAAAAGGGGGATATTTATAGAAGATTCAGTTCTGAAAAGTGTCAAAGACTATACAAACAGTGGTGATAATGTCTAAACAATTGTTTGAATCTTGACGTCAAATGTTCTTTGCACTTATGAAAGGAATTGATAATTTGAAAGACATGTGTTGAGAAGACAAGCAATACCCAGAGCTAAAACGTTAAAGCACTTAATTTTAATGGAAAGACTCGGCAATATCCGAGGGGGAGTCTGCTACTGCATACGTCTATTGCTTTCGTCTTTGTCAAATGAAGTTAGCGGAGCTTTAAAGGAGCTAAAATGTTGAGCATTGTAGATGAAGTAAAAATGAATATTTTATTATATGAGTGATAGAGAATTTGAATACGAGCGCGTGGGCGAAAACGGCATGTAAAACAGAGCTATAACGAAGAAGTTATGCGCAAAACAGTTTATACGGTGCATAACATATACGCCCGGATAACATATACGGTGCATAACATATACGCCATATATCTTATACATTGAAAACATATACGGGGAAAACATATACGCCCGACTTATATGCTGGTTGAGGATTTGTATGCCAGAAATGCTCCAACCACCCTATAAATAGTGATTTTGACATATGTTTTCATAACTCTTTGGTCCAGAACGTATATGTACTGATATTTGTCATATCTTGTTGTAAACCTTGATATATATGAGAAATAGAGAGACGATAATGAGAAACCTTGTTGTTTTCGATCACGTTTAGGGATCTGCACCTTCACGTTGATTATAAATATCGATCTACGTCTTGTTCACGACACGAACACGTTCCTACAGAGCCCCCTGGATATTTTCCTTACAAAACCTTCCATACACTTCTAGTAGATCAAATGCACCTCCCTAGCAGTTAAGTCTCTCTGATTTCCGTTCTTCCTAGCAAGAAAATTGAGGTAAAAAAATTATTTTGATCATCTTGAACTTGTTTTAATCATGTTTTAATACATAAGATTATGGTTTGATTAGTAAAAACCATGATTAACCATGTAAAAACCCTAAAAATGATCCAAAAACATATTTTAATCCTAAACATAGTTAGAAATCAGAATCAATAACTTGTTTGGCCAAAAACACGGATTTGAAGGTTTAAATCGCGTTTTTACGTTTCAAAAGCTCGGTTTGAAACTCTAACCGAAAACCTTTTTTTCAAGGCTGTTTTATTGATGATACATACTTTGTTTTGTGATATATGACCCTTAGATACATTAACTAGAAGGCCAAGAACCCAGACAAGTGAGAAAAGGGTTGAAACAGTCGAAAACCGCAAAAGTATTACCGAAACCCTCGTTTAGGAACCGTTTAGGAATAGATTGTGACATACTTTTTGTTAGCTTGTGAAACTTTGTAGAGACATCAGGGACCATATGAATGAGTCCTTGTTCAAATTTTGTGATTTTTCAATAATCCAAGAATATTTGGCGAATTTATTATCGTTTATTAGCGTTTATTTTGGAAAACTACTTAAACTACTTGCAAAATTATGAAATTTTGTAGAGAACTCAGGTATTTCGTCGCATGATCAAATATAAAATTTGGGGTCAACTAGAGAACCCTAGCTGCGATTTCTGGATTTGCGTTTGTTCGAGTGTTAAGGATCGTTTTTGGCTGAAAAAGGTAATTTAACAAAATTGTTAAGTTCTGGAAATTTTACAGGGTATTTTGGAAGTCATTTGGATCACCCAGAAAATTTATCAGATTTTTTGGAGATCGTTTGGTATAAACGGATGATTTACCGGTTAAAAATAGCATATAAAACAAATTTTTATAAATTAATAAATCAGTAAATATTTCTAGAAATATTTTTATAAAAACTATACATATATTAATTAGTAAATGCATAAATTTTTGTAAATTAAAGATAAACAGATAAGTAGTTGTGCTAATTTGAGAGTTAAACAAATTCAATTCTGATAAAAACCGGCAAGTTTGTGATTAACGAACCTGTTGGAATATCAGAATATCAAGAGTGGTCAAATGTCATATTTTTGGGTTAATCGAATAAAACTAAACATTTTGTGAGAAATCTAGACAATTCGAATGAATTGTACGCATTTTTCTCCAAACCAGACTAAATAAACGAAAATAAGCCCTGTAATGAATCTAGACATCTAAACTATGATTTCTCTTCATAAATTTAATATATTGTAAATTAGTTTGTAATATTTCTTTATAAACAATGTGATTGATACCAGATGTGTCTGTTACATATCCGTATTACGCTTTCGCAACTGCTAGTCAGGGTGTGGCAACCGAGTATCTAGACTTATAAGCTTCATCTAGGATTCGACCCTAAGATCTCCATATCATGGAATCCACATTTGGTCGACTCCGATCTTTACACCGTGAGTGTTATCCATCAACTCACCTTGTTTCCCAAAAATTCTTTCTTTCTTCATTAATCCTTCATCTTTGAGAACTTCTGATTAATCCTTGCGGATATCTACAATGAAATCCGAGTTAATGATCAGCTTATACGACTTCACCATTGCAATGGCTTCCTCTTTCTTACGACTTAGTGTGTTAGCAAATACATTAGCCTTACCGGGATAATACTTGATGTCACAACCATAGTCCTTTATCAATTCTAACCATCTTCTCTGTCTCATGTTTCGCTCCTTCTGCTCGAAGAAATACTTCAAAATCTTAAGATCGATATAAATGGTACACTTAGTACCATACAGGTAGTCCTTCTAAATCTTGAGAGCATGCACTACTATTGCTAGCTCTATATCATGCGTCGGGTATGCACTTTCATGAACCTTCAACTGTCTTGATGCATACGCTATGGCCTTGCCTCGTTGCATCAATACACAACCTAACCTACGATGCGAAGCATCAATACAAACTACCAAATACTCATTACCATCGGGTAACACAAGAATTGGAGCTTGTGTGAGTATTTTCTTCAATTCCTCAAAAGCTTCCTTTTGATACTTACCCCAATTGAATACTGCAGCCTTTCGGGTCATACCAGTCAACGATGTAGCTACTTTGGAGAAGCCTTGAATGAATCTCTGTGACACCCGGTAATTTCCCAACCCTACAAACTAAGTAATCGACCTAATAATTAGGTGATTGTGAATATTATGCGCGCTATATTAGAATCAGCGCGGGCATGTGTTATGTGCGCCCTGCGCGAGCGCGCTATATTAGAATCAGCGCGGGCATGTGTTATGTGCGCCCTGCACGAGCGCGCTATTTTAGAGTCAGCGCAGGCACGTTATGTGCGCCCTGCGCGAGCGCGCGATGTAAGAACCAGCGTGGGCATATGTTATATGCGCCATGCGCGAATGTTTTGGCTTTATGTTTTCATGTAACTTAACTTTATGTTGTCTAATGGGTTGACCGTCCCGCATGATGCTAAGGCGGGTGCATCCCAAGTCGTTTATGCGCGTGCGGAAGGGGAACTAACCTCCCCGCATGGCGGGAACATTGAGAGCTAGTTTGTCTGAAGCTCCAAGATGGAATTGACTTCAACATGACTGATCACTATGTTGAAATACCAAGACCACCTGGAGAATTTACAAATGAAACTCAATGTCCCTGACTGCGAGAAGGTTATGTACCTACCCGTAGCAAAGAAATGTCCTTCACGCAGAAAGCTATGCGCACAAAGCTATACGCGCATAACACTTAGCCTAATCTCCAGATGTAAGGAGATTATTCCCGCCCAAAAGGAAACAGTAGCGTGTTTCAGAGATTTCCACTTTTTAACTGTACACTGACAAAAGCATCTGAAAAAGCATACTGTAACATGAAAAGTCAACTGTCAGCCACCCTACTCTCACCAACCACAGACCTGCATGTCCTGTCCAAATCAAATCAGAATCCACTCCTCCACTTTTAAATAAATAATAATAATTTCCATACTTTATCATCATTACACCTAGATATGAAAAGATTACAATCCCCTAAAGCAAGGGATTGTGTTCCCTTGAGTTTGCCTATAAATATGTAACCTAAATTATCACCCAAAACACACTTCAAACTTCTCTCTTAAGAACTGCAAACTTGCACTAATCATCTCCCAAGCATTCGTTGTTTTCATTTTCGATCCTGTTACTAGGTAAGCCGTGATTATAACCTTGAGATCTACTTTCCAACCCTTATATTCTCCTATTTCTTGATCTTAATATATATACTTGTTATTTAATCGTATTCTAGACCTTCAATTCCGAGGCTAACACCAAGAAAACCCGAATCTCGATTAATCCCTTAACAAGAACCACAGGTGAGTCTTACAGCCCCTATTTTCACTGTTTTCACTATTTTTAAACTGTTTTCGGGGCGAGGGACACGTACTTAAACTATGTTTTATCATGATACTCTTACAAGCAATGCAAGCAATTATGTGTTTAAATAATGTTTCATTATGGTGTATTTACGAGCAATGCAAACGGTTATCTATGGTTTACTATGTATGTGCGCCAGAATTCGAGTAAGTGATCACTTTACCATTGGAACTCTAAGAGTAGGGACTGCTGGTTTGATCCACCCACTCGTAGGGGTCGCACCTCTTACACAGACGAGTGCCTAGCGTGTCACGGGGCAGTACTATGGGATTGAGCCCGCTCGTAGAGGTCGCTCCTCTTACGCAGACGAGCGCCTTGTTTTCCGGCACAACGTCCGCGCGTAACCCGCGGGACGGTATTATTCGCTCGTAGTGGCAGCGCCACTTACACAGACGAGCACGGTTTTTCAGAAGTGTCCGCGCGTAACCCGCGGGACGGTATTACTTATTTCGCTCGTAGTGGCAGCGCCACTTACACAGACGAGCACGGTTCCCAGAAATGTTCGCGCGTAGCCCGCGGAACGATTTTATCAGAATATGTTATCAGAACTATGTTTTACTAAGCACGCGTTTTAATGATGCTATCAGAATTATGTTTCAGAATGATTTTTATCAAGACTATGATGCAATACGAATTATCAAGTTACTAAAACTTGTGAACTCACTCAGTTTATACTGATTCAAATGTTTTACGTGTCTTTCAGGAGATAACTAGGTAGCGCATGGAGTCACACTTAGAGCACCTCACGTTGAACATCTAAAACTAGCTTTTTGGAAGATTTTAGTTCTATCCCTTCGATGCGCGTGGTTGTTCCCGCCGCGCAAGGGGATATGGCGTGGAAATCTTCAACAGTTTTTATACTTGGATGTTTTTATGTAATTTTTAAACAATGTAATGTATTTGAATTAAACATTTCATGCGCAATGAAAATCTTACTTTGAATGTTTGCAATGGCCCGTGCTTAATTATCAATCCCCACTCGCGCGCGCCCGGCTGTTTCCGCCGTTCAGGGCCGGGTGTGACAGATTGGTATCAGAGCACTGGTTATAGCGAACTAGGAAAAGAAGTTTTAACCTAGACTATAACCGTTGGGGAATCGCATGAAATATTTTTCAAAGAAAATATTTTCAAAAGAAACTATACACACACTTAGGAACACGGGTCACACAGTGTCTAGTAAATAAAGATAAGAACATTATGTGCTCAGAGTACATGCGCTAAGTTGATATATTTTCACTCTTTTAAAGCGAGAATGCCTCCAACTAGAGCCAAGGGAATTACCATGACACCCGAGGAACTCGCGGAAATAATCGCGCAGGCGATCGCGACACATGAGGCCAGCAAGGCCGAATCTAGTCAGGGTCGCCAGGAGAACGAGACCCCAGAACCCGAATCAGGAGCCTTGGACAAAGGGTGCTCCTATAAGACATTTATGGCTTGTAGGCCTTGGCCATTCAAGGGTACCGAAGGGGCCATTGGGCTCTACAACTGGATTGACAAGATGGAGACAGTTCTCTCCATTAGCGGATGTAGTGAGAACCAGAAGGTCCTTTACGCGACCTGCATGTTCCAAGAAGCAGCTTCGTCTTGGTGGAAGCTTCAAGTGAAGACTTTGGGGCGAGAAGTTGCTCTTCACAAGACCTGGGAGGAACTGAAGGAAATGTTGATGAGAAAGTTCTATTCTCGCGCAGAAATTCAGAGCCTGCAACAGGAATTCTGGAACCACACCATGGTAGGAACGGATATCGACGCCTACAACAACCGGTTCAACGAGCTTTGCCAGTTGGTCCCAGACATGGCAAACACGGAGGAAAAGAAGATCGAGAGGTATATCTTTGGGTTACCTCCTGTTGTTAGGGTTCCGCTCAACGCCGCAGCGCCTCCAACCTTTGATGAGGCGGTAGCGCGGGCCACCACCCTTACAAGGGATACGGTCCGTGCGGGTATGTTGACTACGCGCGGAAACGAGCAGCGAACCTCTGACTCCAAGAGGAAATGGAACTCTCACCACCGAGGGTCCGACTCCAAGCAGCCACCGTTCAAGAAGCAGGAGAGCGCAAGGGTTTACGCGATCCAAGCCGCGGAACCATCAAGGAAAGGATACAGCGGGCCTCGCCCATGGTGCAACAAATGCAAGTATCACCACGAGGGTGAATGCGCGAGCGTCATGTGCGCCAAATGTAACAGGCCAGGGCACAAGACGGTGAATTGCCGTGCTAAGGAAGCTGGAGCCAGTGACAACTGCTACGCATGCGGAAAGCCAGGGCATTTCAGTCGGGATTGCCCGCACAGGGGAAACCAAGCTCGCGGGAGAGCTTTTGTGATCGGCGCGGGCGAAGCTAAAGAAGAGCCGAATGTGGTAACCGGTACGTTTTTGCTTAACGGCCATTTTGCATCTGTCTTATTTGATACTGGCGCTGACCTAAGTTTTATATCCGCTGAGTTTAAAGACTCCCTAGGCCTAGCAACCAGTAGTCTAGACACACCTCATACTATAGAACTAGCCAACGGTAGGCAGTTATGCGCGAACGAAAGAACTGAACAATGTGTAATAGTCATGGGAGGTCACGGGTTCAATATTAACTTGTTGCCAATAGACTTGGGAAGTTTTGACATTGTAGTAGGTATGGATTGGTTAGTCGAGAACCACGCGGAGGTTATTTGCCATGAGAAGCAGGTTCGGATCCCACTGTTGAACGGAGAAATCTTGGTGATTCAAGGGGAAAGAAGGGGAGTTGCGACGAAACTGATTTCGTGCCTAAAGGCGCGCAAGTGCCTAAGGAAAGGGTGCTACGCCTTCCTGGCGCATGTAGTAGAAAAGAAAGGAGATGAGCGAAGAATTGAAGACTTACCAGTAGTGCGCGAATTTCCAGAAGTTTTTCCTGAAGATTTGCCCGGATTACCGCCACCGCGACAAGTCGAATTTCGTATTGATTTAGTCCCAGGAGCTGCGCCAGTAGCTCGAGCGCCTTATCGACTAGCTCCATCTGAGATGCAAGAGCTATCCAATCAGTTACAGGAACTATTGGATAAGGGTTTCATACGCCCAAGCTTTTCACCTTGGGGAGCTCCAGTACTGTTTGTTAAGAAGAAGGATGGTTCGTTCAGAATGTGTATTGACTACAGGGAGCTGAACAAGCTGACAGTCAAGAATCGGTACCCCTTACCGAGGATTGACGACTTATTTGACCAGTTGCAGGGATCCAGTTATTATTCGAAGGTAGACCTACGGTCAGGATACCACCAACTTAGGGTCCATGAGGAAGATGTGCCGAAAACAGCCTTTCGAACTAGATACGGCCATTATGAGTTCTTAGTGATGCCTTTCGGGCTAACTAATGCGCCGGCTGTATTCATGGATCTGATGAACCGCGTGTGCAAACCATACTTGGATAAATTTGTAATTGTATTTATAGATGATATTCTGATTTACTCTCGGACCAAGGCCGAGCATGAGCAACACCTGAGATTGATTTTGGAATTGTTGAGGAAAGAAAAGTTGTATGCGAAGTTTTCCAAGTGCGAGTTTTGGCTTAGAGAAGTTCACTTTCTCGGTCACGTTGTAAACGAGAAAGGAATACACGTTGATCCTTCCAAAGTCAAGGCCATCGAAAACTGGGAAGCGCCAAAAACCCCAACTGAGGTGAGGCAATTCCTAGGACTAGCTGGCTACTATCGACGCTTCATTGAGAACTTCTCCAAGATAGCTCTACCTCTGACCGCGCTAACTCAGAAAGACAAGAAGTTTGTTTGGGGCGAAAATCAGGAAGCGGCATTTCAAATGTTGAAACAGAAGTTATGTAGTGCGCCAATTTTGTCTCTGCCCGAGGGGACGGATGACATCGTCGTTTACTGCGACGCTTCACATCAGGGACTCGGATGTGTCCTTATGCAGCGAGACAAAGTCATAGCGTATGCCTCGCGCCAACTCAAGACCAATGAAAAGAACTACACAACGCATGATCTGGAACTTGGAGCGGTTGTCTTCGCGCTAAAGATTTGGCGCCATTACCTCTATGGTACAAAGTGTATAATCTTTACGGATCACAAGAGCCTTCAACATATATTTGATCAAAAGGATCTAAACATGAGGCAACGAAGATGGGTTGAATTGTTGAATGATTATGATTGTGAAATAAAGTATCACCCTGGAAAGGCGAATGTGGTAGCAGACGCGCTAAGTAGGAAGGAGCGAATAAAAACGCTACGAGTCAAGGCTCTAAAACTGACCATTCGCGCAGATCTCTCCACCCGCATCCGAGACGCTCAGCAAGAAGCCTCGAAACCAGAGTTTGTTAAAAACGAATCCCTTGGGGGTATGATTAAGAGTTTGGAACTTAAAGAGAACGGCAATCTATATTTCGCTAACCGCATATGGGTCCCTCTCAAGGGAGGATTGCGCGATCAAGTATTAAACGAAGCTCACAAGACGCGGTATTCCGTACATCCTGGCGCAGACAAGATGTACCAAGATGTTAAAGCGCTGTATTGGTGGCCCAATCTGAAGGGCGCCATCGCGACGTATGTCAGTAAATGCCTGACGTGTTCGAAGGTGAAGGCTGAATACCAGAAGCCATCGGGGTTACTTCAGCAGCCAGAAATTCCCATGTGGAAGTGGGAACAAATCTCTATGGACTTCATCACCAAACTGCCAAGGACACCTGGGGGTTACGACACGATCTGGGTTATTGTAGATCGGCTAACTAAGTCAGCGCACTTCCTGCCGATCAAGGAAACCGATAAGATGGAAAAGTTAGCCCGATTGTATATTCGGGAAGTAGTTTCAAAACATGGAGTCCCAGTGTCCATCATTTCTGATAGAGATAGTCGGTTCACCTCAAGGTTTTGGAGATCGTTACAAGGGGCTTTAGGTACTCGTCTTGACATGAGTACGGCATATCATCCCCAAACGGATGGACAAAGCGAGCGAACAATCCAGACATTGGAAGATATGCTGCGCGCGTGTGCAATCGATTTCGGAGGTAGCTGGGATACTCATCTCCCATTGGTTGAATTTTCTTACAACAACAGTTATCACACAAGCCTCAAGGTTGCGCCGTTTGAAGCTTTGTATGGGCGCAAGTGTAGATCCCCACTGTGCTGGGCTGAAGTGGGTGACAAGCAAATGACTGGTCCAGAATTGATCCAAGAAACAACGGACAAGATTTTTCAGATACGGGATCGCCTTAAGACAGCGCGCGACAGACAGAAGAGCTACGCAGATGTGCGAAGGAAACCGTTGGAGTTTCAAGTAGGGGATAGAGTACTTTTGAAAGTCTCTCCATGGAAAGGAGTCCCCCGTTTCGGCAAGCGAGGAAAGTTGAATCCGCGCTACATTGGACCATTTGAGATCCTGGAAAGGATCGGTCCGGTTGCTTATAAACTCCGTTTACCCGCCGAACTCAGTGGAGTTCATGATACGTTCCATGTATCCAACCTCAAAAAGTGCTTATCTGACGAAACGTTGATTTTGCCGTTGGACGAGATTCACATCGACAAACAACTGCACTTCGTAGAAGAACCTATAGCAGTAACCGATTGGAAAGAACAAAAGTTACGCAGAAGCAGAATCAAGTTAGTAAAGGTTCAATGGAACTCAAGGCGCGGGCCTGAATTCACTTGGGAAAGAGAAGACCAAATGCGCAAGAAATACCCACACCTCTTTCAGAGCATGGCTTCTGCCAGCGACGTCTCCTAAATTTCGAGACGAAATTCCTTTAACAGGGGGAAAATTGTGACACCCGGTAATTTCCCAACCCTACAAACTAAGTAATCGACCTAATAATTAGGTGATTGTGAATATTATGCGCGCTATATTAGAATCAGCGCGGGCATGTGTTATGTGCTCCCTGCGCGAGCGCGCTATATTAGAATCAGCGCGGGCATGTGTTATGTGCGCCCTGCACGAGCGCGCTATTTTAGAGTCAGCGCAGGCACGTTATGTGCGCCCTACGCGAGCGCGCGATGTAAGAACCAGCGTGGGCATATGTTATATGCGCCATGCGCGAATGTTTTGGCTTTATGTTTTCATGTAACTTAACTTTATGTTGTCTAATGGGTTGACCGTCCCGCATGATGCTAAGGCGGGTGCATCCCAAGTCGTTTATGCGCGTGCGGAAGGGGAACTAACCTCCCCGCATGGCGGGAACATTGAGAGCTAGTTTGTCTGAAGCTCCAAGATGGAATTGACTTCAACATGACTGATCACTATGTTGAAATACCAAGACCACCTGGAGAATTTACAAATGAAACTCAATGTCCCTGACTGCGAGAAGGTTATGTACCTACCCGCAGCAAAGAAATGTCCTTCACGCAGAAAGCTATGCGCACAAAGCTATACGCGCAGAACACTTAGCCTAATCTCCAGATGTAAGGAGATTATTCCCGCCCAAAAGGAAACAGTAGCGTGTTTCAGAGATTTCCACTTTTTAACTGTACACTGACAAAAGCATCTGAAAAAGCATACTGTAACATGAAAAGTCAACTGTCAGCCACCCTACTCTCACCAACCACAGACCTGCATGTCCTGTCCAAATCAAATCAGAATCCACTCCTCCACTTTTAAATAAATAATAATAATTTCCATACTTTATCATCATTACACCTAGATATGAAAAGATTACAATCCCCTAAAGCAAGGGATTGTGTTCCCTTGAGTTTGCCTATAAATATGTAACCTAAATTACCACCCAAAACACACTTCAAACTTCTCTCTTAAGAACTGCAAACTTGCACTAATCATCTCCCAAGCATTCGTTGTTTTCATTTCGATCCTGTTACTAGGTAAGCCGAGATTATAACCTTGAGATCTACTTTCCAACCCTTATATTCTCCTATTTCTTGATCTTAATATATATACTTGTTATTTAATCGTATTCTAGACCTTCAATTCCGAGGCTAACACCAAGAAAACCCAAATCTCGATTAATCCCTTAACAAGAACCACAGGTGAGTCTCACAGCCCCTATTTTCACTGTTTTCACTATTTTTAAACTGTTTTCGGGGCGAGGGACACGTACTTAAACTATGTTTTATCATGATACTCTTACAAGCAATGCAAGCAATTATGTGTTTAAATAATGTTTCATTATGGTGTATTTACGAGCAATGCAAACGGTTATCTATGGTTTACTATGTATGTGCGCCAGAATTCGAGTAAGTGATCACTTTACCATTGGAACTCTAAGGGTAGGGACTGCTGGTTTGATCCACCCACTCGTAGGGGTCGCACCTCTTACACAGACGAGTGCCTAGCGTGTCACGGGGCAGTACTATGGGATTGAGCCCGCTCGTAGAGGTCGCTCCTCTTAAGCAGACGAGCGCCTTGTTTTCCGGCACAACGTCCGCGCGTAACCCGCGGGACGGTATTATTCGCTCGTAGTGGCAGCGCCACTTACACAGACGAGCACGGTTTTTCAGAAGTGTCCGCGCGTAACCCGCGGGACGGTATTACTTATTTCGCTCGTAGTGGCAGCGCCACTTACACAGACGAGCACGGTTCCCAGAAATGTTCGCGCGTAGCCCGCGGAACGATTTTATCAGAATATGTTATCAGAACTATGTTTTACTAAGCACGCGTTTTAATGATGCTATCAGAATTATGTTTCAGAATGATTTTTATCAAGACTATGATGCAATACGAATTATCAAGTTACTAAAACTTGTGAACTCACTCAGTTTATACTGATTCAAATGTTTTACGTGTCTTTCAGGAGATAACTAGGTAGCGCATGGAGTCACACTTAGAGCACCTCACGTTGAACATCTAAAACTAGCTTTTTGGAAGATTTTAGTTCTATCCCTTCGATGCGCGTGGTTGTTCCCGCCGCGCAAGGGGATATGGCATGGAAATCTTCAACAGTTTTTATACTTGGATGTTTTTATGTAATTTTTAAACAATGTAATGTATTTGAATTAAACATTTCATGCGCAATGAAAATCTTACTTTGAATGTTTGCAATGGCCCGTGCTTAATTATCAATCCCCACTCGCGCGCGCCCGGCTGTTTCCGCCGTTCAGGGCCGGGTGTGACAATCTCCTATAATATCCAGCGAACCCTAGGAAGCTTCGTATCTCAGTTGGGTTTTGCGGAGTCTTCCAATTCTTTTATCTCTTCATTCTTAGCTGGGTCCACAGTAATCCCTTCAGCATTATTATGTGATCTAGAAACTGTACCTCACGCAAACAAAATGCGCACTTCGAAAACTTAGCATGTAGCTTCTCTTTCTTCAGAATATCCAATACTTCTCTTACATGCTCAGCATGGTCCGACTCGCTCTTCGAGTAAATCAATATATCATCAATGAGGACGATAACTGACTTTTCTAGCATCGGCCGACATACCCTATTCATCATATCCATAAATTTTGCTGGAGCATTCGTCAATCTAAACGACATCACGAGGAACTCGTAGTGTCCATACCGCGTCCAAAACGTTGTCTTAGGGATGCCCGCCCTTTCAGCTTCAACTGATGGTATCCTGATCTAAAGTCTATTAGCGAGAACCAACTAGCTCCTTGTAACTAACCAAACAAGTCATCAATCTACGGCAACGGATATCTGTTTTTCATCGTAAGCTTGTTCAACTCTTGGTAGTCTATACACATTCTCATACTTCCACATCTCTTCTTGACAAACAACACCGGCGCACCCCACGGGGAAACGCTCGGCCTTAGGAAACCTTTTTCGAGGAGTTCTTGCAGTTGGGACATCAATTCTTTTATCTTGGACGGCGCCAGAAAATAGGTGCTTTCACGACGGGCTGTGCTCCTAGTATTAACTCTATCCGAAATTCTACCTCGGATTCCGATGGTAACCCCGAAAGGTCCTCTAGGAACACTTCTGGATAGTCATATATTATAGGAACATCCCCCACTTCTTTCGTCTCATCTGTAGCTTTTACAGCAAACGCCAGGTAGGCACTACACCCTCGCCTTAACAGAACTTTGACTTTTATCATCGGAATGACGTTAAGCCCTAAGCTTTCCTTATCACCATACACTGTCACTGTACAATCATCCAAAGATTTCAACCTTATCAACTAACTCCTACACATTATCTGAGCCTCAAACTCAGACAACCAATCCATTCTCAACAGCATCGAACCCTCCTAAGATCAAACATAGAGTGTAGCAAGAAACTTAGGTTCCTCTAGTTCTACCTTAAAATTCTTAACCATTCTCCTAATTTCAACGAAAGTTTCTCTAGTGGTCTCTTCTATAAAAGTCTCAGGTACACAACTACATTCTACCTAGCGTTCTCCTTTCATATTCGCTACACTATGTAGCCTTATCCTTTTGTGCCTTTTTCAATTAGGATACCTTGATAGTCACCCGTTGATCTCAATCATCTCTACCTTCTCATCATTTGCTTTGTAAATCCCGATCCTAGCTAGTTCCCTTATGGAATTAACTATTTTAGCCATACTACACGTTTTAAATCATTTCCGCTGGCTTATCTCTGTTTCTTTCATGTTGCTTCCACTTGGATTCCCAGCTTGAGCAGCCTTTAATTCTTCAGCGAGCATTGTTGTCATTGAAGTGCAAAACAACTGAGTAACTGCCTTAGTGCATTTGACTACAAGTTCTAAGTGTGATCCTTCTTCATTACCTTCTATAGTTGGAGTCCTACTACTTTCGTATATCGTTCTGTCAAACATTATTCAAAAGGGTGCCTGGTTGGCACGTATCCTTCCACAGCGCCCAATACGACCTCCTTGTGCTCGTCCCTTTGCAGCAATCATCCTATCTTCTCTTTAGGGAAGAACAAACGCTATCACTCTAGCTTGTGCTTGCTCGTCCCTTTGCAGCAGTCATCCTATCCTACATACTTCCCTTTATGATTTCACTTGTGCTAGTTTCTATTACTCACACAATCATGCAAACATACATATAACCTACATTCTTATCCCTAGCAGTTAAGCTAGCTTACACACATTCTTATTTAGCAATTACCTTCTACATTCATTTAACATGCATATACATAGATTTATAAATCTTTACATGAACTTAATCTTGTACCTTACCGTTCTCGAGCTTTCTTAAGCGACACATGGCTTTCTTGAACTGGCATCTTCTTTCTTTTATTCATTTAGTCCCAATCTATGTTCAAGTCTAAGCATGTAGGATGCTTATTTATCTCAAACTTATGCCATGCCCTGATACCAACTTTTAAGGCCTCGAGTCCGGCAGCCTACTTTCGTGTTGGATTTACTCATATAAAAAGTTCTAAATATCATAGTGAATTAAAACTTTTTGCGGAATACATAACATTCAACCATTTCTTACATAACCATTCGCCTCTTATCTTAATTAACATTCAACTTGTCTTACAAAAATAAAAACGTAACAAAGAAACATCGTCATATTCCTCCTAGAGATGCCAGCCTCTTAATTTCAATTTCATGTGTCTCCCAAAAGCCAGCTGCTGTAACCTATTTTCCTGTATGCATACTAAAAGTTAGCTATACTGAGTGAGTTTAGTTAATAATGCAACATACATTACATTCGCATACTTACATATGCGTATCCGAAGATACACATTGCATGCTTAACGTGTTTACCTTTCTTTCATACATACATACATACATACATGCATACATACATACATGCATTCTTACTTTCAAACTTTCATACATTCATACTTTCGTTCTTTGATACTTTCTTTTTTAGCTTACTTAATACATACATAATCATCTTTATGTTTTAAAGAGCCTTCCGCCCTATAACCTCACAGATACTATTAGGGTCAGTTCCCTTCTTTCCATACAACCATGCATACCTTTCCCTTATGTGAATATATATATATATATATATACATAAATATATATATGAAAGAGCTTGGGGAAGGATCTAGATCTTATGATTACAACGATACATGTTGAATAGTATACGATTAAGTTCTTGTGATACGTTAGAATGTGAATGTATGAGTTGAGAGGAAGATCGGACAGAGTAACGAGAGAATGTCAGCAATCAAACAAAAACTCTTACATTAATGATAACTTACAGGGTATTTATAGGGGATGACCACATTGTTAACTTAACACTTAACGAATGTGTCATTCATTACAGATACTTTAACGAATAAACATACTTATTCGTTATACTTTAAATGATAGCGAATGGCCCTCATTCGTTATCTCATTCGTTAAAAATGGTTAACGAATGAGCTTACAATTAGACGAATGTGTTACATTCGTTACGGGGTAACGAATGTAACTTACATTAGAGCGAATGGCCTATTTAGCCATATATACATTAAGACCCCTATACTTTAGACTAATTACATTAATGCCCTGATAAAGACCGAGACGTACAAAACATGTATCAACAAACTCCCCCTCGTCTCGAGCTCTTTATCTACTTTAACGCTGGAACATCTTTGTCTTCCAGTCAACGCAGCTATGAATCTTGTATGCGTAACAAACTCTAGCCACCTTCTAAAACTGCATAGCAAGCTCATAGTCTCTTACGTTTGCAAATCTGATCTAACTAGTAAATAGCGCATCGTTTTCAGACTCAGATAAGTTAACCAGCCACATTAGATCAAACACACGAATTGTCTTCGTGTTAGAACCGTGACCATATACAATAACCGCTTCACCTGTACAATTGTCGTAGTACCAATAATTAAACACGGTGAATAGACTCTGAGGAAATGTCTTCGTTGGAACCCTCTTCATAGTCTTCGGCGGCTTTATCTGTAAAATTAACTTTCTCCAGCCTGTGAGAGTATCAATCTCATCAATGTACTTATGAGTAGGCACCTGAGGCTTGAAGAACTTGAAACCAAAATGGGTTTCATGTAATAACTGCTTATAGAACCAGCTAGCCCACTTATCTTCCCCACGATTCAAAAACAGTCGATTGGCTAGGGTTCTCACATCCCATCTGCGCATAGAAAAGATATCGTGTGGGCGTTTGAAATAATAAATACCATGCTCCCACTTCACAATATATACCTTAAGATCTGAATCATACTGCCATGCTACCATATCAACTCTCACATTTTTAGCTGGCTTGTACTTCTTCATCTGGTATGCTGACGTTCGAGCTTTCTCGATTTTCACTTCTTCACATTCATGATATCTGAAAGTCTCGATCATCTTGTTCATCTTCTCAACATTGAGTTCAAACATACCATCCAAAGCACGTTTCCGCTTTTTATCAGTAGTGGATACATGACTTGATTCAGCAGCTTTAAACTTATTCTTTTCTTCTTGTAACCGACGTTCTGCTGCATTAAAATGTTCAGTTGTGAAGAATGGAATACCCGAGTCATTGTTATTATCTGTGTAAAACTCCGGATATTCTTCAGCAGTAACATCTTCCACTTCCACTTCTTCAAAATCAGGTACATTCCCGTGAGTAATACCTGCATCAGTACTATCTTCCATCTCCACATCCATGTTCTTACCCAATTCCTCAATCTCATAATCATTTAGATCCAAAAGCAAGGCAATTTGTTCTTTCGTTAAAGAATGATCAACAAATTTTCCTTCTTCGATCTCATCAGCATTCACCATACTGTATACAATCTTATCCATTCCTATAAACAGAAGCATGTTAGCCGAAATAACATCTATTGGCTTGGCTCTCGTGTAATATTTATATGGAACAATCTGTAGATTACTAGCTTCAGACCCACCACCAACACTCGCATCAGTCTTATTACCCGCAGACGGTGTGGAACTTCTGCCCGGTTGCTGATCTACCCCACCCCCTGCACTATCCTGATCGTCTTCATTATTCTTCAACTTCTTTAATTCATCTTCTTTACATGTTAGTTGAAGAATAATCTCATCCTGCTTATCTAATCTCTCCCCCTTAGCAGCAATCAGGGCTCGAAGTTCCCTATTATCACGTTGAGCCGATAGAAGATGCCTCAGCAAATTCCGTTGTGCTAGCTCATTTACAGCTCTGTCTGCTTGCATTTGATTTTGCTGTAAATGCAACAGATTCATCATGTGAAACCATTGAGCATGAGGAGCCATGTGATAGAAATTAGGATGCACTGGTTGCTTTGGACCCTGAGGACGATTGAATGACATAAAAGAATGCTCAGGCCTCGGCAACGATGTTGGAGTAACAGGAGTAGTTGGCTGTGGTGTAGGCATCTGTGCTAATACAGTATCTAATATGTCTCCAAAATGAGGATCAGGTCTCACAGTAGTAGCCAAAGTCAGAGTTGGAGGCATTGGAGAAGTAGGCATCTGCACAGGTGTTGGAGAACGAGGAAAATCTAACATTGTAGTAGGAGTAGGAGATCATGGAATCTGTGGAACTGGAACTGGAGAAACAGTAGAAGGAATAATAGGAGTAGAAACAGCAGTAGAAGGCACAAACGGCTGACTCGGTATCTCAATACCCGAACCTCTTCTAACTCGTTGTTTCTTAGGTTTCTCCCCCTTTTCCATCATCGGTTCTTTACCTTTACGCTTACGCTTCTGTTCATAACATAACTCGGCTTGTGGTCCTAGACCACCATCACCACCATCATCTCCACCATCACCACCTTCACATTCTGAATCGGAATCGTCATGAGCCCAATGATCATTAGGTGGCACAACATAATCAATATTCACTAGATGACCAATCAAACGTTTACACTTTAGTCGATCTGCCAAACTCTGACCTCTGTACGATCTCAAACCTCGCATCGTCTCTTCATTCATATGATCGAGCTTCATCACGTCTGCTTGATCTTTTTCCAAGTCAGGCACCAGATCATTTATCATCAGTTGCAAAAATCTGGGATACATTAAGAACTTATGTATGCTGGTGATGTTTTCTTTCAAATGATAATAAACCAATTCGGAGAAATTGAATGGTTTATTAAGAACAAGGGCAACAAACGCAGATTGAAGCATCACTCGGCACTCGTCAAATCCACCCTTACGTCCACCAAGATAATGAATCAATACGTGAAGCAAATACTTGTATTGTTCACACAAGTTCACTTTGTTGTACATAGATCTGCCCAAATCACCATTATACTTTACACAGCCAAATAACCCTCTGATCAATGCTCGATCGAACTCACATCTGTCATCAACTGTGTCATTAAATCCTAGTGAGTCTCTGATCACGCCAATATCAATCACCACCCGGTTTTCCTGAGTAACCGCTTCTATCTGATTATCTTCTTCATTGAACTTAGCAGTATTCCAAAACTCTTGTATTATCTTCTGATAAACAACTGTACGGGTAGAAATGGCCTTGTAGATTCTTGAGCGAATCAGAAAACTAATCATTCCCCCGAATATAGGAGAATCTTCAAAGATCGGTTCAAGATAGGCACAAATATTATGGCTCTTGTTCCATGACAGCATGACGGGAGCTTGAACAGTTCATCTTGAATTTGAGGCTGTTCTAGATTATCTGCTGGTTGTTGCTCGGGAACTGGGTGTTGAATGATCTCGTCTACCATTATGTTTAAAAAAAATCAGCAAACTGTGTAAATACATCATACTGATTTAATAAGCATCTCATTATACAATTAATGTTTTACATTCGTTATATATAACGAATCATACTTATACGTGAAGTCATTCGTTATTGTAATGAATCAATATGTATTACTTTAACGAATCAACTCTGATTCGTTACACTTATTCGTTATCTATTTCACTGTCCATTCGCTACCTTAGCGAAACAGATAGTCTCTCATTAACAATTTAACGAATCTGACCTGATCATTCATTACAAAGGTAACGAATGTAAATTAAATTTTCATTTGACTATCAGGAGTCAAAAATTAAATTAATATTGACTATTCAAAGTCAAAGACGATGAATATCAACGACGTATTAGTTAGTTTCTAACAATTTTCACATTTAAATCCAATGACATTGGTCGGAAATCGGTTTTATATCTTAATAAATGATCATCGGAACTAACTGTCATCAATATATAAGTTTTAACAGTGTGCAACTGTTCGGTTCATGACCAGTTAGAACATCACTCAATTAACACATAAAAACCCAATGAAACTCCATAAAACTCATATCATTGAGATTGCCAATACCTGTATAACACGAATATGTTAATCAATTGCGATAATAAGCAGGTATGAGATTTTGGAAAAATTTTGCAAGAGCTCGGTTGGATGACAATGAAATAGGAACAGGCGAATGAAGAGTCATTCGTCCGACATTTGGATTATAAACCCCAATAATTTCACATTTCCCGAGGTCATTCGTTCAAAATTTGAACTAACGAATGGCCTTATTCGTTAACTTATGATCCCGATTCGTCAAACCTTTCAACGAATAAGATTCTCATTCGTTAAAATTTTAACGAATCTTATATTACCTTCTCTTATTCGTTAAAATTTTAACGAATAAAGAAGTTATTCGTTAATCTTTAACGAATAATACATTATACAGTCTATTCGTTAAATGTTTAAACGAATGACCTCCATTCGTTATGCACAACGGAAGCGAATGTCTTTATAACGAATGAGAAACTCATTCGTTATGTTTTAAATAACGAATGCCTTTACATTCGTTAAACATTTTAACGAATCACTCAATTTTCCTTAGCGAATGAGATTCAAATCTCTTTTAAGGAATTAATTAATATTAAAACCAATTAGGGTTTTAACAATGAATTAAATAATCAATTAAATCCAATTTTTAGGATTTAATCGCATACATTAAAATACCCGATCAACCAAGGATCGGTAATACTTAACTTAAATGGATTTTTACGTTAAAAACCACAACTGATACCAGTTGTAAATACATTAAGCACGATTAACTTAAAACTTTTTGGGGATCAATCTTTTTCTTTTTCTTTTTCTTTTGAATTTATTCGCTAGCTTGGTAAATTGAAACTAAAGCAGAATTGAAAAGAAAGAAAAATCTTTTTGGATTTTCGAAAATTTTGAAATAACAAATAACGAAAAACAATAAACGACTAAACTATTAAAGCAATACATATTTTTGTGAGTTGAGCAGGGAATCATATTGACGAAAATATCACTAAGTAACACTTCAATTTCGATGATTATTATACACGTAACCCAACGATGATTACAGATATAATTATCCTCTTAAACTTTTCACAGACTTGTCGAAAACTTTACGATATGCTTTAATTTGGTTCAATTAGGCACGAAACCATATGTGGACCCCATCAATCAGATATAACATTTCTATCTCTTATACAGTGAATATCACATATACGTTTTTCTTTTGATTTTCCAAATTTTGATTAACTGTGACTCATGTAAAAATAATAAAAGGAAAATAAAGCAGAAGGTCAAAATTTTACCTTAAGGTCGGTATGACTACACGCAAATAAGGTTCCATTTCAACAAAATAAAAAGATAAAAATAAGTTGAAGTTGTATAAAATCTTAACCCTCAATTCGGATAATCCCGTATTATCGCGCGGAGAAGGTCCAAGATTTTATACGAAACACCAAGAAAAATAAAGCAGAATACCCAAATATTAACCCTCAGGTCGGACAATCTTATCGCGCAGGAGAGGATCCAATATTTGAATAAAAATAAAGAAAAAATAAAGTTGAATTTCTTCGCAAAATAAAATAAAAACAAAGCAGAATTTTCTTCAAAATGAAAGCATGCACACACAGTTTTCATTTTGACTTTTGACTTTCCTTTAAATCAGATATAGTATCAATCTTTCAAGATGTAATTCCACTAGGTTCGGTATTCATTATCTTTATATCTTATCAGTTCCTATATAGTCTGTCAAGCCTATCTTTGCATATCATATTGCTAGCCTTACGGTAATTTTTAATCTAGTTTATTCATGTACTAGATCAATCCCGTCAATGTACTATCATTTTTCCTTTTTTCCTCAAAACTCAATTTTGAGGAGCATTTTTCATTGTTTTTGAAATTTTTTAATATTTGAATGTTTTTGGAGTTTTAAATTTTCTCTGTACAAACAGAAACCACAATATTTTTGGATTTTATATTTTTCTCCCCCTAAAAACAACAAAAATCGAAAAGAAAACAAGAAATAAAATGATTTAACCTAGCTTTTGAATATCCTTTAAAAATTTTAAACCATTTATACCCAGCAAATATTGAAAACGTGTTTTATGTATAAAGGTCAGCCTTTTGAAAATCCGTATGAATTTTATCAATTGATATTAATTTCTTTTCAAAAAAATCACATATAAAGTGATAACGAATTTCAATATGTTTGGTTTTCGAATGGTGAACCGGATTTTTGGTGATTGAAATTGCAGCAGAATTATCAATATAAATGGGAGTAGTAAGGAACTTCAAACCGTAATCCCGCAAGTGTTGCTGGATCCAGAGAACCTGTGAGCAGCAACTCGTGGCCGCCACATACTTCGCTTTGGCTGTTGAAGTTGAGACCGTTGTCTGCTTCTTACACTGCCAGAAAACAAGCCGGTTTCCTAAGAATTGACATCCCGCTGTTGTAGATTTGAAGTTGATCTTGCATCCTCCTTAGTCCGAATCAGTAAAGGCGGTGAGATCGAACATATCGTCCTTGGGGTACCATAACCCGATGTCAGGATTTCCCCTCAGATAATGTAAGATGCGCTTTACTGCCGCCAGGTGAGTAACTCGGGGACTCGATTGGTACCTTGCACACAAACAAACAGCAAACATGATATCAGGTCGAGATGCAGTCAAATACATAAGTGATCCGATCATAGCTCGATATAGGGTTGGATCTACGGTATCCTCCAATTCATTCGGTGAAAAATTGTGACCCACGGGAAGAGGTGTTGAGGGAATTTTGCCATCGGATATCTTGAATCGGCTCAATACATCGGTCACATATTTCGTCTGATGGATAAAGATCCCGGTGTCAGATTGGTGAACTTGCAAACCCAAAAAGAAACTTATCTCTCCCATCGAACTCATCTCAAATTTTGTCTGCATCGTCTTCTCAAAGTCTTTACATAAGCTGTCATTTGTCTAACCCACGTTCTTATAGAATAATGTACAATCCACAGTTCCTCTCTTGAACCCACTTTCAATTAGATGGTCAGACAACGTGCTGTACCAGGCTCTCGGGGCCTGATGTAAACCATAAAGAGCCTTGTTTAACCGATAAACACGCTCGGGAAAGTCTGGATCCTCGAAACTAGGAGGCTGCTTCACGTACACTTCCTCATGAATAGCTCCATTCAAGAACGCCGATTTCACGTCCATTTGATAAACCTTAAAATTTTTGTAGGCTGCATAGGCAAGAAATATACGTATAGCCTCCAGTCGTGCTACCGGAGCATATACTTCAGTGTAATCTATGCCTTCTTGTTGATTGTATCCAAGTACGACCAATCGTGCTTTGTTTCTCACGATTATCCCGCGGTCGTCCTTTTTGCACTTAAAGACCCATTTAGTTGGAATCACCTTCTTTACACGATCGGGTTTATCTATCAAGTCCTATACACCCAGTCTAATAAACTGTTGCAGCTCCTCCTGCATAGCTTCAACCCATGACGGTTCCTTGAGTGCTATTGCGACACTAGTCGGTTCTATCTCTGATAGGAAGTAGGTGTATTGTGCGATACTAAGGATACTCGTATAGTGCAAATCCGCATAAGCACAAACTATCGAATCCTTGGTAGGAAATACATTACAATCAACTTGATCATCACATACATTAGCTAATTGGTGTCTTATACGAACCCCGTCGTTCACATCACCAATTTTATATTCCTGAGGATGACTCGAATGAATCCTTAAGGAAGGATTTGTAGGAACAGATACATTATCACCCAAATTGGTGATATTTTCCTCTGCTGTGTCTAAAGAGACAGTCGATGAATTCTCACTGATTAGAATTGGCTCGTTAGTCTCTGGAGCGTCATCTACCATTACAGACGATGAATCCACAAAATCAGCGTCATCGAAAGATTCAGAAACTTCGTTCGACGTTTCTGATACATTAGGAGAGTCATTTACATCGACCAAAGAAAACCTTGGATTCGGAAGACACTGATCTTCCAAATAAGATCTAATGAGGTCTTCAGGTACATCATCGACTGTTGATGTAAACGAATTAAATAAGCGATCGTAATCAAACATCCAATCGGAACCTGTACCAGTTGGTGGTGTCGTATAACTTTGACAATCAACGTGATATATTCTTCCACACAACCCGAAGAAATATTGAAAATCCGCTTCTTCGGAGAGTTGTATCCCAAGAAATAACCCTCAAAAGCTTTCTCATCGAACTTTCCAAAATTTTTCTTCAAAACAGTACATGGACAACCGAATGGTTCCAAATACTTTAAGTTTGGCTTACGATTGTTCAGAAGCTGGTAACTCGTCTTCTTGAGCTTCTTTACCGTTAGTACGCGATTCAGTGTATAGCACGCCGTATTCACAGCTTCGTTCCAGAATTGAACAGGTAACTTTGAATCAACAAGCATTGTACGTGCAGCTTCAATCAGCGTACGATTCTTTCTTTCAGATACACCGTTCTGTTGAGGAACATAAGGTGCACTGAACTCTCGATGAATTCCTTTCTGAATGCAACAGAAATCCAATACATTATTCCTGAATTCAGTTCCATTGTCACTACGAATTCGTCTCACTTTCAGTTTGTAAAGTGATTCGATCTTTGTGATAAGATTCTGAATTAAAATAGGAGTCTAATCCTTCGATCCCATAAATAGCACCCGTGAGTAGCGTGAGAAATCATCCGTCACTACTAAACAATAAAAGTCTCCAGCAATACTGGCACAGTTCACTGGACCAAAGAGATCCATATGAAGTCGTTCCAAAGGAGTAACAATCGTGTTTAATGACTTGCTTGGATGTGATTTCTTCTTTTGTTTCCCCTTCTTGCACGCGACGCATTGATCATTGAACTTGAAATTCTTGAGTGACGCACCATCCACTAAATCATTTGACATTAGAAAGTTCATCTTTCGTAAGTGGATGTGTCCCATGCGTCTATGCCAAAGAATAGAATCTTTCTCAGTCGCCTTGGATACAAAGCAAGTAGCTGAGGGCGAAACATGTACATCATAACTCATGTCAAGTACATAAATGTCATTTGATCGAGGTGATCGCATGACAACCATGTCTTCAGGAATTGTGTATCCCGGTTGAAGAATAACACATTCCTTATCGGTGAATATAGTAGTAAATTTCTTATCACAAATCTGTGACACGCTCAACAGATTATGATCCACCTTTTCACAATAATTAACCTTTTCAAACGTTACTATTCCGTTAGAAACTTCTCCCTCTTTTGTAATCATTCCTCCTTGGTTACCAGCAAACGCAACATAACCCCCTTGAATATCTTTGATGTTATTCAGAAGATCCAGGTTGCCGGTGATATGCCGAGAACATCCACTATCCAATATCCATTTGTGATTAGACACGGACCGAGATGTACCCTGCACAAATAAGTAAAATGATTAGTTCAAAAGGGCAGCCCAAGCCTCAGTCTTGGGCTCTTCCTTTGATACTTTAGGAGAAACATTTAAATTAACGCTAACATTCGAGACTTGAGAATATGGGACGGTTTTCTTAGTTTTTTTCTTTAAGTATCCATCACATATTCTTCCCGAATCAACATTTGAACAAATTGGTTGAACACGGTCAACACATTTGGTTGCTTCATTATCCGAATCAATTTGAATAACTTTCTTCGTATTAATATTCGAATACATTATAACACACTCATCAACTTGATTTTCTTTTAAGTTTGATAATGAATGAATCTTTCGAGTTGATGAGTCTTTGATATCATCAATCTTTGCTTTGCACTTTTTGTAAACATGACCCGGTTCACCACATTTGAAACATAATCGAGAGTCCAAAGTGTTTTGTGGTAAAGTACATGTAGTCTTTAATAGAAAAGATTTATGAGCATCATCTTTGGGTTTCTCAAATGTTACTTTCTTCGATGTTTCATGTTTTAAACCCTTTCTTTTCTTATAGAATTCAAGATTTGTTAAATTCGAAGAATTTTCCAAACCTGATGATTTTATGAACGTAATAGGTTTAGAAACATTAGTTTTTGGTTTTTCTTGAACATCAACAATTTTTTATTGATAAAATTTTTGTTCAAGTTCAGTCATTTGTGAAATGTCATCCTGAAATACACTTTCAATCATTTCAGGTTTAAGAAGATTCAAAGGAACTTCTTTGTCAGAAAACACTTTTGACAAACCCTTTAATTTAAAAACTTTTCCATTTGATGATTTCAGTTGAGGATTAACGAATCGCATCAACTCCTCATCAGACACCGAAGGCTTGTCTGATTGAGATACATTATATTTTTCCTTAGGATTTACCTTAGAAACGTTTGATGTGTTTGAAGAAACACCCGAAGTCTTTGAACCATACACAGCTTGTTCAAAATCTTTGGGTTCACACAGAATATGATTGTCAATTGGAATATCTTTGTTTTTGACAATCACATCTGGTTCAGACAACTCCTCGATTGAACCATCTAATTCGTTTTTGGTGAAAATCTTTTTACTTTCGATATGAATTGGTTCATGAGCAGGACCAGTTGTATCAACACTTTCAGATTTATCAGTAGACATATTTGAAAATTTTTCAACATCAGGAATGCTACTGTAATCATGTTTAAAAGGAGGTAGAATTTCGACGTAACCCAAACCTGCTTTTCCATTTTTCTTATGTGAATGATTAACCTCAATTATTTCATTCAAAAGAAATGAAGAGTCTCTGAATTTTCCAAGCTTATTATTCAATTCCATTATTTCGTTTTCAAGATTGGAAATACAGGTTCGGAGTCGAAGAATCTCCTTCAAATGTTGATCAACTTCAATAATCTTACAATGAACTTTAGCTTCAAAATCATGATTGCTTTCAGACAATTTTTGAATTTTCAGAGTTGATTGTTCTTGCAATTTTGTCTTCTGTTTGTAGCATTCATTGATCATAAAGTGATCTTTTGTGAGTATATTGTTCTGAGTTAATGTTGTTTCAAGTTTGACCTTTAATACAGCACATTCAGCACAATTATTCACTTTTGATGAAGGTTCAGATGCATTAGATAGAGATTTGTGACATACCTCATCAATCTTAGCCATACAAGCATAAGATTCAGCTTTCACAGAGATTATTCAGTTTGAGACGACAGACTTTGATCAGTGTCAGTCTCAGAGTCAGACGAATCACTTCCCTCCGATGCATTATCACTGCTGGCATTTTCAAATTTCTCCACTGGTTCAACAATAGCCACGTTTGCTTGATTTCCCAACAAACGTTGAGACCAATCAACTACTTCATTGACTACTAAAGCTTGAGTAGCAGAAGATTTGTCTTGATCACCAGATACAGCAGATTTACTCTTATCCTCACCAGATGAATTCTTTCCTGAAGAATGTTCAGAATTGCGTGAGCCAGAATAGTCTTTCCTCGGCTTGTCACATTCTTTGGCAAAATGGACAAATTCCCCACAATTATAACATTTTACCTTCAGCTTATCAAACCCGACCCTTTTGTTCAATGTAGGAAGATCTTTTCCGTTCGTTGCATAAACCTTTTGACTTTACGAGCAATCATAGCCATGTTCCATTTTAAATCCATTAGCTCAAGATCGTCCGGGTCGATTTGATCATAATCTTCATCTATGAGGTCGCTTGTAGCGATCTTCCTTCTAAACAACTATTCATAAGAAGTCATGAACGCACACACAAAAACGAACTGTTGTTCAGCTTCTTGCAGATTTACCTTAGGCAAGCTTGATGCATGAGCATTTGAGTTTGTAGTCGCACCACTAGCCATAAAACATACATTAGGTGGACTGTTTACATTAGAATCCTCTTGGGATTGAGCAAAGAACTCATTGATTGGCACTGAACTTGAAGCATTATTTGCTTGCAATGCACCTCCATAAAGTAAAGGGTTTTGGGTTGAAGACTGATGGTTTTGATTCTCCTTCAACGTATTTTGACATTTGGTATAAAATTCCCTTTCTTCAATCTTGTTTATGAATTGCACAGCTGTAAGTTCAGAGTTCTGAAAGAAACCGTTCTCTTTTAACACGAACAAGAAATTCGAATAAGAAGAAGTTCAGAGCATTCTTCAGAGTATCGATCTTATCTTGTTCTGTTGGCTCAAGATCGACACTAGACATCTCAACAATCAGATGACTAAAATAGTTAATCATCTCTTCCACCGTTCATTTTTCATCAAAATAAAATTTCGAAATTGAAATTTTACAAGAGTCTTTTTGCTTTCAAGAGTGTTTCCCAAACCTCGTTTTCAACGTTGTGAACAACGAAGCACAAACTTTGATAGTATTGTATTGATGAAAAATGTGTTCTGGTAAAGCCATGGTAAGAGTTGAGTATGCTTTTGTTTCACTTTCAAAATCCTTAAGTTCTTGAGTCTCATATTCTTTAAATGGTTTCGGAATCCATCCCGCATTGTTATTACCAATCAATGGTGTTGAATATACATCATCGAGAAACCGTACACTACTAGGATGCACGGATCCCAAGTGAGCACGGAACCTCGGTTCCCAACGAGCAAAATCTGACAGTTTTAACGACTTGGGACATTTGTTATGACTTCCGATCTCATTGTCCATGGTTAGCATTTGTTGCAGTAATACGTTCTGAGATGCTAAGCATAATAAGACGCGTTTTGAGCAGCCATAATGAACCAACTGTTTAAACTTCAAGGATTAAAGTTGTCAAAGTTTCAAGGTTATTCGTTTACTGTTCACACGAATGGACACAGTAACGAATGAGAAAGAAATTTAACGAATTACGAATGAGTTATTCGTTAAAGTTGATTTACTTTAACGAATGGGTTTTAGCGAATGAGGTACGAATGAGGTTTAACGAAAGAGGTTTAGCGAATAGGATTCAGTGAATAAGGTTTTAACGAATGAGATTGAGATTTAACGAATGAACAGTTAGGGTTTAACGAATAGGCGGTTTATCCTTTAACGAATCAGTCTTCAACCTAATGAATGAGTCTTCATCTTAACGAATGAATCTTCAACAGTTAAAACTTTCAATTTCAAACTTGAAACTCGTCTGAATCACACCTAAAACTTAGATCAAACTAAGCTTAAACCAAATCCGAACCTTACTATCCTAGTCCGAACTCACAAACTCATAACAAACAGGTTCAATTCTTGTTTATACAGTCTCTGTTTCTCAAATTTCCAATTACCTTAAAAACTCAATCAATTCATCAATGAAATGCATCAATTGAATACGCTTATATCACCTATATCAACGAATTGTATCGTAGATCAGATCCCGTGGCTCTATCATCAATTCCATTGATTATCCAACGATCCCGTCCAAAACCGATCAAACTCATACTTTAACACTAAGAACACGAACAGAACAGTATCACGAGCAACCTCCGGCTCTGATACCAATTGTAGAAACGTTATACCAATGTTGACAAGCCAGGAACTAGTCACAAATCGATACGTAACTCGTGTTCAATACATTAAAGGATGATTACATTACATGGATGATGAATACATTAGGTGAGGAGAGAATCCGACAGCATAATGTTACAATACATAAATATGGCACATATCCCTTGTGCAGTTTCACTATGGAAGGCCTTATATATAGGCATGGACTCATTCGTTATATTGTAGTAACGAATGAGACATCTCATTCGTTAACTACACTAATGAATAAGTCATTCCATAGCCCCATTTGCTAAACACCCTTAGCGAATGGGTATACCTTAACGAATCAGCCTCCATTCGTTACACTGTAGTAACGAATGGGCTCTTACATTAACGAATAGCCTAGTCTCTAACGAATGAGGCCTCATTCGCTAAACATTCTTAGCGAATGAGCCTTTATACCTTATTGTGTAAAGACTAAACTACCCCTAGCCTATTCGAACAGCTGCGGACACCAAATCCGTGCACTTACAATATACACACACACACAGACACATACTCCTAACCTTTCGTTCATACATTCCACATTTCTATATCATTCGTAAAACATTCACATAGCATACACTTACCACTTAAGGTAAGTGTATTAACTAATCTCATAGGAGTATGCACATAGCCCCGAAAAACATAACAAAGAAATGAGCTAGAAACTCACATGGGTCCTATTTCTTTCAGAATTGATTGTAACACCTCTCTTCATATGGGGACGGCTAACTGTTTAACAAATATAGGTGTTAAATAACAACTTTCTATTTAATTCTTACTGCCTAGGCTAATAACTACTTAAATTTGGTTTCTGGATTACTGTCCTGGATAAAATCAAGTATTACAAACAAATCAAATCGAGTATTACAAATTAATCGAATCGAGCTCTTACAAAGGAATCAAATCGAGTATTACAAACTAATCGAAACGAATATCCTAAACAAATCGAATCAAATTCTTATAAATACGATTCAGGCTGGGATTTCCTACCCTTTCGTTATAACATTTTCTTCCAACCCCTTACGACCTGCTTTGCTGATATAACGAGTTCTTGGTCTTAACAACCTTACCCACTTGTTCCATATATGGTCCGAACGCCACACGTTCGTCCCGAACCGTCCCAAACAACTTGTTTAACCCCAAGTTTATGTCTTTCTTACTTGTTTCAACCTGATTTACTTTCCTTTCAAATTTGATGCAAAACGGCTTCATTTACCCGTCCGTTTCACAAACCGAACACTACTCGATTTTACCCGAACTTAACCAACTTACCCATTTACTCACAAGTTCATTACTTTATCAACAATCATGACCCGGTATATCATCCTACCAAGTTTCATGCAATTCCATACACGAAAAGTTAGCCTTTTTAATAAAAACATACCTTTGAGGTTTATGTTCAAAGTCTATCTAATAGTCCTAAACTACAATAAACGAACTCGGAATTGAGCGATGCAAGTGGCCACACGACCGAGTCGCCAAGCTCTACCAGTGCCGCCCACTGCCACCTCCAGAATCCTCTACTACGGTCCCGGGAAAACCCAAACAGTTGCCAGAAAACTCACATTTCCACTGTTACGGTTTCCTTGATGAACCTGGATTTCCTGACCTCTGATCAAAGATCCAACTGGTTGGAATCTTCATTTATATGTTGTGTACTGTCTGTTAAAATTTGTGACTGATCCGATGTTTAGATCTCTGGGAATCATCGGGTCTTTGTGTGTTACTCACTAAAAGACAGGAATTTTGGTTGGAATGAAGTTAGAGGCCAAGATGGTTATAAAATGAGATGGTGGCTACACTTAGAGGAAGGGGTAGGGTTTCATGTTTAACTTTTCACTAATGACAATTAACCCCCTCATTGTTTAACTCTTCTATAATTCAATTAAAACCCAATTTATTTAAATACAAATGAAACTTGGGATGTTACAGAAACCGTTTATCAAGTCAACGTTATTCACCGGTATATTTTTAAAAGTGTTTTAAGTAACCAAGTAAGGCATAGAATTGAAAATTTCCAAGGAGATATAAGATCCCTATGTATAGAATACAGCTGATGGCCAGTTAATTTTGTAAACGAAGCATATGTAAACTTGTATTTAAAGCAAGTAATTTTGTCAACGAAAAAAAAAAGTTTTTAATTCCCTATGTTATGAAAGTAAATATTTATTTAATATTTTCCGCTACATAACCAAAAACAACTTGTTAACAACTATTTTAACAAACAAAGACATCAATAAAAACCTTGATCGGCCTTCTAGATCCTAGTTACATATATATGATAAACAAACTAAAACTAATATAAGATATACTTAAAACTTCAGTTAAAACAAGCATGTTCCATTAATATAAAATAAACTAAAATTATATGATACAAAGCTGTTCCATTGAGAATAATGTAAGAATAAATATTACTATCTATTTATTTATATGTAGATATTATAATCATTTATATAATATTAGATCAAAATATTAATTATACTTTATCATATATTTGTTTGGTAATTATTGATGGGCCATATTACCTTTAATTAACTAATAAAGGGTTTCCCTTGGGTGTATATAAAGAGAGCTAAAAATTAACACCATAACCTAATCAAAAGCACACATACAATTGTGTGCCTCCTCTCTCCCAAACCGAATTCCTATCAAGAACCCTAACACCATCCTTAACCATACATCCTAAAGGGGTCCTCGATCAAGATGACAAACATGTCGACTACATCATACTCTTCTGTGGTTACTACACTCCCTACTGTAACATGTTCATAGGTTTATTATTCGTGTTTTCTATTACTTACCAGAAGAGCTGATCAACATGTAGTATCAGAGCGATGTTGATTAATCAGCTCCATGTTTTCTCTTAATCTGGAAATAAATTAGAATAAATGAACTTTGATTAAAACCCTAATTTTTTCAGCTTCTGTTTTCAATTTTTATTAATAAAAAGTTTATGAAACTGTTTAAATTCGCTAAAAGTCATATTTAATAAACCCTAATATTTTCTAAATCTGTTAAAATCATATAAAAATTTTGAATTCCTATTTTTTATTTTATTTTTTTGAATGTTTAACTGTTTAAATTTATATGATATTCTTCATATTCATCATAATTATCGAAAATTATACATATATTGGTTCAAATATAGATTAAAATCTGTTAATGATTATAGGGAAATACTTTTTCAAATCTTGGATAACTTAAAAGTTTTATTATTTTCTTAAAAGATTTGAAACCCTTAAAATAGGAAACATATATAATTGTTAATCACTAAAAGATTTGAACCAAATCTTATCTGTAAGGCCCCGAACCCCGGGAACCCTACAGTTGGTATTCATACATAATACTTGTAAAAATACTTAAACTTGAAAACAGTTCATTTCATTAAAACAACCAATTCAGAGTATAATTCAGCGGAAAACCATAATTAATAAAATAAGTTCCCAAAACCCGGGAATAATGCCCAAAAACCAATTTAAATATATTTGATAAAACTTTTAAAAAGAAATGCTTAATATTTAAATCTTCCATCCAAGTATGCCCTTCACCATCCAAGTAACTTCAAGCACGTCCAAGAGGTAAGTCATCCTTCTCCTAACCTGAAAACTCACACTAACATGCACACAAAGTCAGCTTGAGCTGAGTGAGTTCAAGTTTTAATAAATAACATCAATGATTAATAATCATAATAGTCATTCCAAGAGTTTAAAAGTAAAAAGGGATTCATCACTTAAGCCATCATCATCGATAAATAATCATCCTTATATATATATATATAAACATCTTTATAAGTACATCCCTATATATATATATATAACATCAAAGTAATAACATCAGGGTCGAGCAAATGTACAACCCAAACACGTAACATCTCATCAACGTATGCAAACACAAAGTAAGCATCCATAACATCCGTATTCGATAACGACTACTAACATCGCCAAATATTGGCCATACAATAATACATACACACATACGATAGTATCATCTCAAGGCCTACCCTATACAAGTAAGCCCATCCAAAATAGTTTTAAACAATCCATCAAGCAAAACGCTTAGGTGTGCATGCTAGCCCAAAATCTTAAAAGAGTAAAAAAAGGGGCATCAAGAACTCACCTGACACAAGACACATATTCACCCCGAGCTAGGAAATCCCTAAGTAATCCCAAAACTCAAACACCTGTCGGTTTACATACAAACATTACAATTCACATCGAAAGGACGTGTTTGTCCTACGAGACGCTCTAACGTGGTTCGAGTTACCTAAAGCCTCGATCTTATCAAACTCAATCATAACAGCCCCCGGGGCCTTACATTCCCCAACACGACCCTTAGATACTCCCGAGAATAAGGAATTCCCAATTTACCCCCGGAAACACTAGGTGACACTAACATACGCGTCTAAGAGTCGTTTAGGCCATTAACATCCAACTCAGCCCCGTGTGGACCCAATATGGCAAAATCACAGCCAACAAGTCCACACGACGCTACACGGGTGAAATGGGTCGGTAACTCGCAAGTATAACACACCAACTATTCAATAAACGCAATTGTGCGTTCTACCAACCCGTTTGAGCAACCGACAACCAACTCAGCCCCATAACTTATAAAAATGATTTTTCAACAGCCCGTACATCAAACCAAGTTCCCCCGAGCTGAATTGGTCGTTAATCACTTCAAACCTCGCGTTAAACGCATCGAACTACAATTCTAGTCAACCGAACACTAACAATCAAACTACAACTAGTGGACCAATCTAACGAACACCAATGAACATGATTTTTAGGTATGATATACTACACATACCTAGGAGGATTTCGGTGCAAAAAACTCACTCAAAACAGTCCCGGAAATGCTCAATTGGAAAGCCACCCGGTTAGCCTACAACAAGCCATTAATAGATCAATACGCGTGTTATAACGACCAATTATGGTGTAAAAGACTTAGGGAATGGTAGGACTAACCTTTAATTGATGTTTTATGCTCACACCATGGCTAGAAAGAAGAAAATCGCAGGGGGGGCTATGAAGCTGTCGATCAGACCAAGCAATAGGGTTAGGGTTTTTTTTTGTTTATTGTTATAATATAAAATTGTTTCATACTAGCCCCTCAAATTTGAAAGATACGGCAACTTGAAAGGAAAGTTAAATGTTTTAACGTACCGGGATGACGAAAAGGTTTCCGGGATGTGTCAGTTAAATCCCGAGAATTGTACATACTTTACAAGCTCTGAATCCTTGAACCGAAATTAACGGGCGTTACAAGTCCACCCCCCTTACAATGGGATTCGTCCCCGAATCCCGATGCGACTGGAACAACTGCGGCTAGAGTTTCATCATCTCGTCTTCGGTCTCCCAAGTAGCCTCGGAACCCCTACGGTACCTCCACTGCACATTCACCTGTCTAACCACCTTATTTCTCAAACGCCTTTCCTGACGGTCAAGTATAGCAGTAGGTTCCTCAACATAGTTCAGCTTACTATCAAGCTTAATATCATCAAGAGGCACATGGGCCTCCTCGTCAGCTAAACATTTCCTCAAATGGGACAGTGGAAAGTAGGATGAATCCCCGCGAGCTCATTGGGCAACTCCAGTCTATACGCTACCTCACCAACACGGGACAATATACGGAACGGACCAATGAACCTCGGACTAAGCTTCTCCCTCTTACGAAAACGAATAATACCCTTCCAAGGTGAAACTTTCAACATAACCCGATCCCCAGCCTCAAACACAATAGGTCTTCGCCTTTTATCCGCATAGGACTTTTGACGATCCCGAGCGGCCTTCATAAAAGCCTTAATCTTATCGGGCTTCTCAGTTGTAGCCTCAACCACCTTCAAACTACCCAACTGTTTCTGACCAATGGAACCCCAACAGACTGGAGTCCTACACCTCCTACCATACAACATCTTAAACGGTGGCATCCCAATCGTGGCGTGATAACTGTTATTATACGAGAACTCTACCAACGGTAAGTGACGATCCCAACTACCACCAAAATCGATAACGCAAGCCCGCAACATATACTCAAGAGTCTGTATGGTTCTCTCGGACTGATCATCCGTCTGCGGGTGATAAGCGGTACTAATGAGAAGTTTGGTACCCATCTCCTCATGGAACTTCTTCCAAAACCTGGAGGTAAAACGCGTATCCCTATCCGAAACAATAGATACCGGCACCCCGTGCCTAGAGACGATCTAACGAATAAACACATCGGTCAGCTGCTCCGAATTAAAAGTCTCTCGATTCGGCAAGAAATGAGTGCTCTTGGTCAGTCTATCAACGATTACCCAAATGGTGTCATAACTACCCCTAGGAGTACGCGGCAATTTAGTCACAAAATACATTGTAAGATGTTCCCACTTCCACTAAGGTATTTCCAATGGTTGAAGCTTCCCAAACGGCTTCTGGCGCTCGGCCTTAACATGCAAACACGTCAAACACTTACTCACGTACTGAGCCACCTCAAACTTCATCGCATGCCACCAATAATTCTTCTTCAGGTCTTGGTACATCTTGGTCGCGCCCGAGTGAATGGAATAGCATGACTTGTATGCCTCATCCAAAATTTTACCTCTGAATCCCCCATACCTCGGTACCCATAAACGCCCATCCTTATACTTCACCCCATCACCGACGTCTTCCAACAATTTTTCTTGACCCCAAATACGCTCTAACATAATCTATTCCACCTGCAAAGCTTCGTTCTGAACGTTGGCTATCTGTTTTCAAAATATCAGGTTTAAGAATAAGCTGATAAGATTTTACACGAATGGGTTTCGGTCTCTCCTTCCGGCTCAATGCGTCGACTACCACGTTAGCCTTACCGGGATGGTACATAATCTCCAGATCATAATCCTTAATCAACTCCAACCATCGACGTTGTCGCATATTCAGTTCCTTTTGTTCGAAGAAATACTTTAAGCTCTTATGATAGGTATAGATAAGCAAGGAACGCCGTACAAATAATGCCTCCACAATTTAAGCGCAAACACAACCGCTGCCAGCTCCAAATCTTGAGTAGGGTAATTCGCCTCATGATGCTTCAACTGCCGTGAGGTATAAGCGATGACTCGACCTTGCTGCATCAGAACACACCCAAGCCCCTGGTAAGAGGCATCAGAATAAACCACTAAATCATCGGTACCATCGGGTAAAGCTAGAATCGGGGCATGCGTCAACCTGTTCTTCAACTCGAGGAAAGCCTCCTCCTGCTCAGAACCCCAAACAAACTTAACACTCTTCTTGGTCAATCTGGTCAATGATGAAGCGATTTTCGAAAAATCGGGAATGAAGCGGCGGTAATACCCCGCTAAGCCCAGAAACTACAAATTTCGGACGGGGACTTAGGAGATTCCCATTCATTTACGGCTTCCACCTTTGCAGGGTCAACCAAAATACCACTCGGGTTAATAACATGACCCAAGAACTGAACCTCGCGTAACCAAAAGGAACACTTAGAAAATTTCGCATACAACTTGTTCTTTCGCAGAGCTTCCAAAACTTCTGAGAGATGACCGGCGTGATCGGATTCACTTTTGGAATATACAAGAATGTCGTCGATGGACACAATTACCGAAGGATCGAGCATCGTCTACACACCCGGTTCATAAGATCCATGAACGCAGCCGGTGCGTTGGTCAAACCGAAAGACATCACGAGGAATTCATAATGCCCATAACAAGTGCGGAAGGCAGTCTTAGGAATATCTTCCTCCCGAATCTTCAACTGATGATACCCGTACCTAAGGTTGATCTTCGAGAACCAACTAGCTCCTTGGAGCTGATCAAATAAGTCGTCTATCCTTGGGAGAGGGTACTGATTTTTAACAATGAGTTTATTCAATTCACGGTAGTCATTGCACATCCGCATGCTACCGTCCTTCTTCTTAACGAACAGCACCGGGGCACCCCAAGGTGAGATGCTCGGTCGAATGAAGCCCTTGTCGAGCAAGTCATCGAACTGAGCCATAAGTTCTTTCATTTCATTCGGTGCTAGACGGTAAGGGGCTCGAGCAACAGGTTTTGAGCCCGGCACAAGGTCTATCTGGAACTCGACCTCGCGGTCCGGCGGCACATCTGACAACTCATATGGAAATACATCCGGGAAATCCCGAACAATTAGAACATCACCGACAGTAGCCACCTCAGTTTTCATATTTATAGCATATGCCAGATACGCCCCGCAACCCTGCTGCATCAACCTTTCCGCCTTAAGCATAGATATGATATGTGGCGTCGCACCATTCCGGTCACCGAAGACCGTAATTTGGGTCCCATCCGGGGCCCTCAGACGAACAATTTTCTGACCACAAATGATCTGAGCATCAACACTCGCGAGCCAATCCATCCGAAGCACCACATCGAAACAGCCAAGCGGCATCAAGCACAACCGCACCAGAAATCTATACCCGGACAACTCAATGGAACAACCCTAAATAGCCCTAGACATGGAAACGGATTTTCCTACGGCGACTTCAACCTCAAACACATCGACTACGCACTCGAGTGATTTATTCAACGAGGAATAGAAAGTGGTAGACACAAAACTCCTACTGGCACCCGAATCGAAAAAGACCGAGGCCTGTAATTCATCAAGTATAAAGGTACCTGGGATAATATTATACTATTGCTTAGCTACAAGATCGTCACATACGATTCCAAAGGTATGAGAAATTATAACGGTGGAATAAAAGATAAATAAGGAAAAAGTACCTGAAACAACATCCGCGTCATCCTTCGCCTCTCTCTTGGAGATGTTGAAGGCCCTCGCCCTGGCCTTCGATTTCTCTTCCACCTTCCCCCTTGAGGAAGTCCCCGGACCGGACCCCCCGCCTTACTGGTAGGACAGTTTGATACCAAGTGACCGGCACCCTTACAGCGGAAACAAGTCAACGTCGGACGTTCGAAATGGGGGTGTCCAACCTTATCACAACGAAAACAGGAGCCGGACCCACTCTTACATTCCCCCTTGTGCGGTTTTGTAAGTCCCGAATCTGGATCACTACAATTATGATATCAACAATCTAGGTGTTGGTGCGGAATTCCAACACTAGATGATTCAAGAACACAAGTAAACGCAAACACGTAGAACACACGAATTGCTTCAAAACACACGTATTATTATACGTCGGGTGCTTAAGCACTATTAATACAAAAACTTGTCTAGAACAATCCTAGACGGCCAAGACACCAGTTAATGAACCCCAACTTAACCCTATACAATGCATTCTATATATATAGGAAACTAACCACTCAAGCCCAATACTAACCAAAGCCCACCGAGATCCAAATGGATCTCGGTTTACATACACAACCCAAACAAAACAAACAAACTAAGTATAAACCAAATAACTAGGCCCAACAATCTCCCCCTTGGTTTGTAGCTTGGTTCTCAATCATGCTCCATATAATCGATGTCAGCGTCTTTTAAACCACCTGCCCAAAATTTGCATCTAATAATAGAAGCCACCATGCTTGTATATTCTTTTGCAGCCAGTTCAAAAATCAGGTCGGCAAATATCTGAAATGCACTGAGTGTCTTGATGTCTTTCTCTCCAAGATTCAGCAGATCTCGTGGGTCAACAAATCTATACTGCCCTTTGCCCTTCTGCAGACGTACAACCACGGTAGCAATTTCACTGTCATACATCCAGAATCTCATATTATCCAGAGTACCATCTGGAATAGCTTTAGGTACAGGAATACGAGTGACTTTCTTTGTAGCAGGCCACATGACATTGACCATTGTCTTTCCTGTCTTTGGATCCACGACCCCCTTCGCTTTCTTCAAGAACGATTCTGCAGTTGGCATCTTTGGAAAGCCTTGATCAACTTGATTTCTCAGAAAGTTCCTGAAATCCCTACCACGTTTATCGTTTTTTGGATTGTGGAATGAGGAGTTTATCAAATCACTGAGATCCACCTTAGTCCAAGAACCAAAGTCTTTCATCTTATTATAGTACTCAGTGGTCCCGGACTTCCGTTTAACCCACCACATGTTTTTTTCAGCATCAAAACCCGATGACACAACTCCAGAACGATCTCCATATTTATCCGGAAAACCTTTTGAAGAGTAACAACGAATCTGTCTGGGTGATCGGATGATTCAACATTCTGATTGGAGTTTTTCATCACCAACAACTTCTTCTGTGTTCTATCCGACTTTTCTTTGGTGAGTGGAGGTTCAGATAGATACTGTTTCAGTGTCTCAGATTCATCTATAATTTCAGCCTGACGAACAGTAGAGCTACCACTTTGATCAACGTTGGGCATCTTTGAGGTTTTATCATCACTGCTCTTGAATTCATCTCCAAACTTTTGAACAAGCTTTTTTTGTAGGTCTAGATAAATGGCAGTTAACTCTCCCATGTTGGACTAAAGCTCTTTGATCTTGGAGTCTTTATCAGAATTGCTGGCTTCCAGCTCTTGAATACGCATATCTTTCACGACATAATCTTGTTCAAGTTTAAAGACTCTACGTTGAAGAGCTTGCACATCAACGGGAGCATCTTCAAGCACCACTCCCTTGCCTTTATCTTGCAAATATCTTTCTTGTATGGCCAGAATCTGAGCAACCTTTTCGGAAACACTTGAGCTTGACTAACCCAAATTGGATGGGCCAGAAGATCCTGAAGCAACATCAATGAATGGTATAGTAGCCTCATCAGTGGATGGAATATCTGACTCAAAGTTAAATTCACGAGCAATGTCATCAAGCATCTGATCTTAAGTCAGTGGCTCTGCAGTGGATGAACATGGTTCAACTTGAGTCTCTGGGGCTTGTGACTCAGGTTGTGATTGTTGTTTTAGGCTAGTGGTTGTGATTGTTGCTGGTGTTGTGGTTGTTGTTTCAGTTCCACGAACCAGCATGCCCGATCTCGGATCTTTCTTTATGGGCTTTCGTGGAATGAGATCAGCGGCTGGTTCCTCAGGGATATCAACTTCTTCATTTACAACAACTACCTGAGGAGGCTTCAGAGCGGTTGACTGTAATAATTCTTTGAAGGCTTCAAAATCTCTTAATTGCTCATCAGTCAGAGCAGTATCCTTTTCACGGTGTTCTGTCTCTTCTTCTTCATCTGAATTGATCTCGAATGCAGCAGACTGCCTTTGAACAGGTGTCACATGTTCATCGACAATTTGAGCTGTAACTGGTACAGCTTCAGTCTCAGCAAATTTACCAAACTTTTCCAGAGCATTGAGGCCCTGATAGACAATCTTGGAGCCTTTCCTGGACAGCTTCATTAACCCAAAGGTGTTGGGTCCCATTGACTTCACATCTAATATATCAACAGATTTGACAAGGTCGGTGTAGTGAGAATCAAAAATAATTTGCAGAAATCTGGGATACATGAGGAACATCTCTTTCTTCTTCCCTTTCAGATTGCTCATCATTTCATTAAAAACGAACTTGGAATAGTTGTAATTCCAATCCATGATTAGAGCAACAATAGCAGACATCTGAGTATGACTGATCTCGTCAGATCCCCCCTTTCTTCCTAACACGCATGTGAAGAACGTGTGTATCAAAAACCTCCAGTATGGGTGAAATAGTTTCTTGATTGCTGGAGGATAAGCACCCTCATAACCCATCCTGGTAATAATCTCAGAGACAGCAGTAGCAGAGTATTCTGTCGGGTGATCAGGTTGATCACCAAACAAAAGCACATCCCTTATAATAGTCTCTGTGATGACGACCGGCTTATTCTGAACTTTGGAGTCTATCGACACAACTCCATCTGCTCCTCGTGGATTGATTGAGGCATTATTCCAAAAATCAGTGATCATCTTTCTGCAAATGACAGGGTTTTCTCGTAATTCTTGAGAAATCCTGTAAGTGTTGAGGCCGACAATCATAGACTTGAATTCCTTGTGGGCCAGTGGTGGATCAAACAAATGTCCAACTATGTTATGTGTGTCCACAAACTTTAACGGAGCCTGATCAGCCATTACTGCACCAAACGAATCAAGTTAGTAAATACAAACTTGACTATAGTTATATTTTAAATCAAATTGGTCATTTTTAAGACATGAGGAGCCAATGATGACAAGATCACATTTGGTGGGCCAATAGGAAAATATAATAATAGTGTCACAATTGATCTCGGTCCACAATCAGTTTTCTGTCAACAAGAGATTTCGGTCAAATAAAGTTTTCTGTCAAAAACAAGTGTTTTCGGTCCAGATTGACCGAGAACATGAGTTCTCGGTTAATTCCAGCATTTTCGGTCAATGAAAGTCAACCGAGAACATGAGTTCTCGGTCAAGGCTAGGAGATCTCGGTCAACGAAGGTCAACCGAGAACTCCTTCACAGCTGGGGACAGAGAACCCTTTGGGTTTCTTCTTGGAATGTGTGTCGTCTTCTCCAAGTCACTGAAATCTCCATTAATCCTGCAACGAAACCCCTTTAACTTCCAACAATTAACCCTAAAACAATCCAATACCTATAACACGATCAAAAGAACACCAAATACAATGGAGTGTGATTAGCTTATGTTTGTGAGATTTTCAGCTGAATGGTTTGAGATATGAAAGTGTTTTTTTTTTTTTTTTTGAATGAATGAGAACAAAATCAGGGATAAATATCATTTATACCCAAAAGAGATGGGCCGAGAACCCACAAACAAGCCCAACCCTTTGTTTCAGCCCAAATACTTTTAATCTCATACCTGACAATCCAGTCTAAAGCCCAGAGAAATATAAACGCATTGAAAACAACCCAGTTAAATCACATGTTTCGAGGAGAGTGATTTCGAGATAAAACAAATAAATAAAGAAAACAAGAATAGTAAAAAGATAAAAGAAACAAGAATAATCTTTTTGAGATTTTTACAGATTTGGGATCAAATTTTAGTTTTGTAAAATCGCCGTCTTTTACATAAAGATCCGAACATGAAATCATATTGTTTAAGATGATGTCACGAGGATTCATGTTCAGCGTTATTATGATATAAAGAGACAGGTTGATAGCAGGTAAAACAAACTTAGCATGACTTTCATTGCATCAGTGATATGAATTAGGTTCAGTTCGGCATAAAACCTAGATGGACATCACTCATGGATTTGTGATGCCTCCTATCTCTTCTCAAAACGTATTTGGCTTTCCCAGATCGCCCCAATTTGACTTCAACCCCCTAGTACTTGATCAAAGGGTTTTTATTTGAAAATTAAACAAAAATTTGAGCTTTAAGGTTGAACGTTGGACTTACAAGCCATCCAGACTTACAAGCCTTTCATTCGAGACATGACAGGATTTACTTTTATGCCCCCATCTCTGTAGTTCTAGTTTGACCCTTTAAGCTTTTGAAAAACGAAAAAAAAAAAAAATTTTTTGTTTTTTTTTTTTTTTAAGTACCACAATAATCAAAATAATCAATTTCTTTTTTTTAAATAACTTAGAAACATAACATTTTAGGTGATCAAGATACTGACGGGCTCGTTTATGTCTGGGTAATTGCTTTTCTGTCTATCATTTGGAAAGATGTATATGGAGACATGCACATTTCTTCAAAATGACTCTCCACAGTAAGTTTAGCAAATTTAGTTTATATCACTTCAACTTTTATGCATCATGGAAAGCTACCATACAGATCAATGACTTTTCTAGAGCCTTTTAAGCTTAATAACTTCACCCTTTAGGCACACATAAACAATATATCTATCATTTTCCAAAGGTTGGATCAATTTTCGTTTGAAAATATTTGAAGCTTCCCAAAAGCTGTTAACTGAATAGTAATATCATTTCCCAAAAGACAGTTTGAGACTTTATCACCCCGGTCACTCTTAGGTTTTAGGTAAATGGCTACCCCGTATGTCCACAAGTGGTTAACAGGACCAAACACATATGAAAATACATGTCATTCCAACTTAGAGTTACCGACATAATTTTAAGTGAAAGAATTCAAAACACAAAACATATCACAATAGCCCCAGATGCTTTCAGTCTTTAGACAAATGGCTATCCTCTATGACTCTACAAGTAGATCACTGGACCAAACATATACAAGTATATGTTCTTCAAACTTAAGCAACCGACATAATTTTAAGCGAAAATGAAACTTACACACAAAATTATTTTTTTTATTTTTTTTTAATTATTCACGCACACACACTATTTTTGGCTTTTTGATTTTTCTCCCCCTAAATTGTACAAATTAAGAAGATATGTACTAGTTTACACTCAAAAAGACTCAATCCTCGAAACGAAGCATTTTAAGAAAACTCATAAGCACATTAAATTTGGCTGTTCCGACCGGTTTTGTAAATAAGTCTGCCACATTATTATCAGAGTGAACTTGTTCAAGGTGAATCAATTTTCGGTCATAACAGTCACGAATAAAATGAATTTTAATATCGATGTGCTTGGTTTTAGAATGTTGAACTGGATTTTTAACAATTGCAATGGCAGCATCATTATCATAAAAGATGGGAGTATCAAGAAATTCCAAACCGTAATCCAGTAGTTGATTTTGCATCCAAATAACCTGAGAGCAGCAGGCTGATGCAACAACATACTCCGCTTCGGCGGTCAAGGTGGACATCGTCTATTGTTTCTTACACTGCCATGAAATGAGACGATCTCCTAGGAACTGGCATCCGGCAGATGTAGATTTCCTGTGAATGTCATCTCCACCATAATTGCTATCAGCAAAAGCATAGAGATCAAATTCTGATTGTTTGGGGTACCAAAGACCTAACTTCGGTTGTCCCTTTAGATATCTAAAAATACATTTGACAGCAATTAAATGAAAGAGTTTAGGATTAGCTTGGAAACGAGCACACTGACAGACTGCAAACATGATATCGGGTCGGCTGGCGGTGAGGTGCATTAGAGACCCGATCATTGATCGATAGTATGTTTGATCTACGGGACTCCCTTCCGGATCAGATGACAGTAAAGGCCTTTCCGCCATGGGAGTGTTAGCACTCTTGGAATCTTGAAACTCAAACTTTGCGAGCATATCCTCAACGTACTTCCCTTGATGCAGTAAAATTCCTGCCAAGCTTTAGCGAACTTGTAATCCCAGAAATGTTGTCATTTCACCAAGCGAACTCATCTGAAATCGTTTCTTCATTACTTCTTCAAACTCCACGCACAACTCAGCACTGATGGATCCAAAGATAATGTCGTCTACATAGATCTGGACTAAGATCAAATCTTTTCCGACAGTTTTGCGGAATAGGGTTTGATCAATGGTTCCTCGCTTGTAGCCATGATCTAGAAGATGTGCTGTCAATGTAGCATACCATGCTCGAGGAGCCTGATGAAGTTCATACAATGCCTTGTCTAACTTGTAAACATGATTTGGCTTCTTGGAATCAGTAAACCCCGGTGGCTGTTCCACATATATCTCTTCCTTAACCTCGCCATACAGAAATGCAGTTTTAACGTCCATTTGATACACTGTGAACCCCATAAATGAAGCGTAGGCCAAAAAAATTCTGATGGCTTCAAGTCTAGCCACTAGAGCATAAACCTCAGTATAATCCAACCCTTCAACTTGACGAAACCCACAAACTACCAATCGAGCCTTGTTTCGAACAATAACCCCGGTGTCATCTTGCTTGTTTCGGAACACCCATCTCGTATCAAGTGCTTTCTTTCCCTCCGGTAACTCAACCAATCTCCAAACTTTCAACTTATCAAACTGATTTAACTCTTCATGCATAGCGTCTACCCAACTGGGTTCCTGGAGGGCCATGTCTACAGTCTTTGGCTCTTTCTGAGATATGAAACATGAAAACAAACAGCTGTTTATATTTCCAGTTTGACTTCTGGTGGACACGCTCGTTTCAAGAGGACCTATGACATTCACAATTCGATGATCTTTCTGAATTCTCGAAGGAAGTAATTGATCAGAAACATCACTGGTGGAATTCAAGTTTGACAAATTCATGTCAATGTCAGCAAGGGGGTCTTCCATCCGTGGGGTCGCTGTACTATGTGAGTACAAAGTGCTTGCGACATATTCATTTGGAATGACATCGGGAAATAGTGTGCTCCTGAAAATCTGACGAATAGGACTCTCCCCCTCAACTGTCATGGTATCTTCAGACGGACTTTGCGAATATTCATTTTCTGGAACTGCTTTTGGCTGAGAGACGGATGCGGGTTTGTCATTATTAACTGGTTCTGGGACATCATCATCCAGAAGTGGAGAGATGTGAGATACTGCATGTGAGTCATCTTTCTCAGCATTTACTGTGGTGCTGCCTGAAGGTTCTGTGTTAATGACCGGAAGCACATTTAACGATTTGAAGAGTTCATTATAATCGAATAACCAGTCTGGACCAACACGAGCATCAGTCTCGTTTTCTTCCAACCAACGAACATCATAAGATTCTAGAATCTGTTTGGTAGACTTGTTGAAGACCCTGTAAGCAGTATGGCCCGCATAACCAACAAAGTAGCAATCATCAGCTTTGGCCCGAAATTTCATAGTAGACTCGAGGTTCAGTAGAGTGCATGGGCAACCAAAAGCCTTGAAGTGCAAGACAGTAGGCTTATGTCCATAGACAATCTCATAAGAAGTCTTCATTTGTGATTTGCTGATTATCACCCGATTCTGAACATAACTGGCCGTATTAATATCTTCTGCCTAGAAAAATAATGGCATCTTAGAATCACACAACATCGTCCTTGCAGCTTCAATAAGAGTTCGGTTTCTTCTTTCAGCCACACCATTTTGTTGTGGTGTCCGTGCTAAACTATATTGATGAAGCACTCCCCTCTATGAGCAGAAATAATTTAATGATGCATTCTTGAATTCTGTACCATTATCACAGCGTATTCCCTTCAGCTTCAAGTTCAGTTGGTTCTCCATGAGCACTATAAACCTTTTGATCAAATCTGCAGTTTCACTCTTATTCAACAAGAAAAACACCCAAGTAAAACGTGAGTAGTCATCAGTAATAACAAGACAATAAGAGCTGCGTGAAAGACTCAAAACATGCACTAGACCAAAGAGAACCATATGTAGCAGTTGAAAAACTGATGAGATGGTGTTGATAAATTTTGGTTTATGAGTTTTTTGATGATGTTTACCCAAGGCACAAGCCACGCATTTTTCAATAGTAACAAAATCTTTAATGGGTAAGCCACGGACCAAATCATTTTTAGCAAGACGATTTAAATTTTTTGTATTAGCATGACCAAGACGACGATAACAAATCATAGCATTGTGTTCCGAAACTTTTGAAAACAAGCATGTTATTTCATCAGGAACATTTGTCGATCACATAAGCATTATCCTTTCGTTGTGATCGAACAAGAATCCATTCTTCTGGTATAATGATACCAGGTTTCAAAATCAAACATTATTTCTTAGTAAAGTGAGTTGAAACCCTTTGTCACAGATTTGTGACACGCTCAGCAAACTGTGCTTCAATTCAGGAACGAAATTAACATTTTCAAATCTTAGAACACCGTTACTTACAGTACCCTTCTGTGTGATCTTTCCCTTTTCTCCTCCCGCGAAGGACACATATCCACCGTTAAAAGTTTGAATGTCGTGTAGTTGGGAATGTCTCCTGTCATGTGCCTGGAATAGCCACTATCAACATACCAAGGTCTGATGATATTCCTCCATAGCTCTCCCTGCACAAAGCGCGGGATTAGTTAGATTTTGGTACCCAATCCATAGTTACACTGAGTGACCCTGATGCATTTAAAGCTGTCACGGGTTGCCATGACATGTCTCTTTTATCATCAAATGTGGATTTTTCAGATTCCTTTGCCGGAGATTTAGGCAACCATTTGTGTCTACCATTGTATGATTTGGCATTAATGTACGAATGGTTGTCGTAACCTCCGGTGTTTTGGGGTTGGAAGAAGACGAGGTTGCCTTTTCCACCCGTTTTGGCTTAGAATTTGTGTTCGCTTTTGAAACCGAAGCACTTTTTCTAACCCTTTTTCGAAATATGTTAGGCTTGGTCTGATGAGAACTAAACCTGCCAGATTTGTTTCGGTTCCAATCATCGTCAGAGGAATTAACTTGACTATGCCTGAATCTTTTCATGTACGAATTATGATGCATATAGGGCATATTCCTCTGATAATATCCATAATAAGGAACATATGGACGATGTGGACAATTTCTGGCAATATGACCAAGAGTGCCACAATTAAAACAAGTTTGACGTTTTATGTAGAAATCATTTTGGGCAACTCCTCGTCTGGACTGGTTGTGAGGACCAGTTTGCTGAAAATTGCGATGGCCCCTTTTTACATTATTCACATTATTCAGCTTATCACCGTGTTTGTCATTAGAGCATCCCTCTTTAACAAATTTAGGTGGTAAATATTTGTTTAATTCTGAATTTTTAATTTTATTTGAAACCACATTGTCAGAATTCAAAATATTAGCCGAATCAATCACACAAAAATCCTTGCCCTTTGAAACAGAGCCCACACAAACAGTCGGAATAACATAATTTAAAACAGGCAGTTTTAAAGGAACATCAGAAATAATGTCATTATTAAATTCAAAACAAGGGTCGTCGTCCTCATTAGTCCATTCCCTCACAGTTACTTTTTCTGCACATGAAGCAAACACGTTAGAATCGTTCACTCTTGAAGTTGACGCACTTGCATTCACGGAATTAGCTTCATCATTTGTCTAGTTTGCCGTACTGCAAGCCTTTTACCTTTTCTTCCTGTTCTTTGGTAACGTGAGTACTAACATAATTGTGATGATAAGGTGGTGGAACATTACTATAACCTATGCCTTCACCTTTGTTTTAGAATCGTTCACTCTTGAAGTTGACGCACTTGCATTCACGGAATTAGCTTCATCATTTGTCTAGTTTGCCGTACTGCAAGCCTTTTACCTTTTCTTCCTGTTCTTTGGTAACGTGAGTACTAACATAATTGTGATGATAAGGTGGTGGAACATTACTATAACCTATGCCTTCACCTTTGTTTTCTTTCCACCACAATTGATTTTCAATCATTGAGTCAACTATTCTACTTGAACCCTCGAATTTTTTAAAATCTAGTTCAGCTCTTTCAAATTTACTAGTTAGATTCAAAATTTCCAATTTAGAGGCTTCCAGCTTAGCAGTTAATTCAACAATTTCTTGTTTGGCATCTAGGTAATGACAGCATTTTAGACTAAATTCAAACTTCAGCTTAGAAAAATCCTTTTTATTTGCTTCTATTTTATCTAGAAAACCTTTTTCGTTTTTCTTGAGTTTAAAGTTTTCAGATTTAACTCTTTCCATGTCTCTAATTAAGTTATCATTGTGGAGCCTATATAATTCTATCTTATCAACACAATCTTGAGAACATGGTTGAAAACTTACCTCAGATGAGTCGGGAGAAGTGAACGCCATATATGCAAACTGAAGTTCCTTGATTTGCTCCTTAGCAACATTTTCCTCTTCAATGTCTTCAACATTTGCAAAATTTGCGGTCTGATTTCCAATGTTGAGAGCAGCCATCTGATCCTCCCAAGAAAACTGTTGAGCAACCAATCCCCTTTCACCATTTCCCGAACTATCACCAACATTTCCCCTAGCATTACCCACTGGAACCAGCGCCTTTTTTGTGTTTCCTTCCTTCACTGGGTTAGTACATTCACGAGCAAAATAACCCAGCTCGTGACAGTTATAGCATCTCAGAGTGTTCTTGTTAAACCCCACCTTCTGATTATTAGGCATGTTCCAATTATTTCTACCAGTCCTCTTAGTGAATTTCTTGGCACGAAATATTGCCATGGCGATTTGCCAAGAGATGTCCATTTCTTCAACATCATCAGGGTGAATCTGATCGAGTTCAGTAGTCACAACAGGTTGAACCAAATCTCCAGCTAGGAAAGCATTATAGCAGTTCATGAATCCTGCCATTAGAGCTATGTTCTCCTGAGTCTCTTTCGGAATGGAGGGAATCTGACTTGAGTTCTGACCTTGAGCAGCACCAGCAGATGAAGGTTGAGCTGATGAAGATTGAGCAGACTTAGTGAAGAAAACTGGAGCTGGTTGAGGCGGAATAGAGGATGAATGGCCTTGAGTGGACTTAAACATCTGAAAGTTTCCTTGGGTTGGAGGTTGCTGAGTGGCCTTGAACATGGAGAAACTATCTTGAGAAATAATAGCATTGTTGGAGGCAACGTTGTAACCAGCTGCACTGTAAGAATTCGCATGGTTTATTTCACGTTACTTGTTGTCCATATCACATGCCTTGATAGTAGCCATCATCTCAGAGATGGACATTCTGTTGAGATCTTTAGTCTTCTTGATAACAGCAACATTCATATCCCAACTCTTTGGCAATGAGTTTACCAGTTTGTTGTTTATCTCTGAAGTTGCTAGATAAATACTCGCAGATCTCATTTCAGTCACTAAAGATATGAACCTTTGGAGTTGAGTTTCCAACAACTCCCCCAGAACATGGTTAAACATGTTGAACTTTTGTCGCAGCAAGTCTTGGCGACTCCTTTTCATGTCTTCGTTTCCCTCATACACCTCGATTAATGCCTCCCATAGTTCCTTAGCAGATTGAATTTCTCTAAAACCAAGGTCAATCTCAGGTGAAAGTGCCATGGTTAGAGTTGAAAGTGCCTTTTCATCTTCCTCAATTTTATCAAAATCATCATCATCATACAAGGCAACATGCTTCACAAGAATTTCAGTCGAGTTTTCACGTTGATAGGTAATTCTTTGAGGCCCCCTAAGAATACTTCTCCAAACTTTGGGATCCTTCATCTTAACGTACTTTTCAAAACGAAATTTCCATTCACTAAATCCCTCATGAGACAAGAGACGGGGTATTCGAGTGGTGGTCCCCATTATGGAGTCAAGTTCTTGATGGAGTGAAGTGTTGGTTGAAACATTGTTGTTTGTTAACTGATCCATTAGTTTGAGATTAATTCAAGTCCAGAAAGTTTTAAAGTCCAAGAACCAGGCCCAAATCAAATTAATCAGGCCCAAAAGAGAACGGAGAATAGAGAACACCAATGTTGACCGAGAACAATATTGACCGAGAACAATGTTGACCGAGAACAATGTTGACCGAGAACTACAAAAGTTGACAGAAAACCCAAAGTCAACCGAGAACAACCTGTGGCCGAGGACAAGGATTCTTGAACAGATTGTGGCCGAGAACAAGTTTTCTTGAACTGATTGTGGCCGAGAACAAGTTTTCTCACCAAAGGTCAATCTGTAGCGTAACAAACTTCCGAGAAAGTTGGGATTTTGAGTTGTTTCCAAACTAAAACCAATCTTTTCCCAAAATTGAATCTCCTTCTTCTCCGATCACCTGTTCACCGAAAATACAAGCAAACCACCAATAAATCAAGATCTTGAATCCTTGATATCACAATAACGAGCCTGAATAGGTCTAAGGCTCTGATACCAATTGTAAGTCCCGAATCTGGATCACTACAATTATGATATCAACAATCTAGGTGTTGGTGCGGAATTCCAACACTAGATGATTCAAGAACACAAGTAAACGCAAACACGTAGAACACACGAATGGCTTCAAAACACACGTATTATTATACGTCGGGTGCTTAAGCACTATTAATACAAAAACTTGTCTAGAACAACCCTAGACGGCCAAGACGCCAGTGAATGAACCCCAACTTAACCCTATACAATGCATTCTATATATATAGGGAACTAACCACTCAAGCCCAATACTAACCAAAAGCCCACCGAGATCCGAAGGGATCTCGGTTTACATACACAGCCCAAACAAAACAAACAAACTAAGTACAAACCAAATAACTAGGCCTAACAGGTTTCCCGCACTTCTTGCAATTACCCAACGCCGCATCCCTTTTAAAATCCGAATTCTCAGTCTTTACCCTCTTCTCAGCCGAATTAAAGTTGTTTCCCCCTGGTCGTTTACCGTACGAATTTGAGTTCCAAGTCTTTCTAGTCTCGGTCGGCGGCAACTTCTCCCTCTGATCATACAATGTACCTGCTAGGGTAACCACCGAGTGAAAAGAGTTCATGTCGGTGGTCCCCACACCCCTACGAATATCCAACGGAAGGCCCTTCACATACTTATTAATCCTCTTTGCCTCAGGAGTAACCAGATCGGGACATAAGCGAGCCATCTTATTAAACTTTGTGGTATATTCCCGATGCGTCATATTGCCCACCTCCAAGGTCAAGAATTCCTATTCAATCTTATCCAGTTCATCCTCCTAATCGAACGATCACCCATAGCCTGCGCTAGATTATCCCACCAACACAAAGCCTCGGAACGAAACGAGGCAGTAGCATAAGTCACCATGTCCTCCCCCTTGCACTTACTAACTCTCAGAACGGCCTCCATCTCCCTCACCCACTGATGTGCTGCCAACGCATCTTTAGTACCATCAAAAGAAGGAGGATCACATTTCTTAAAGTCACCGTACGAACAACCCCAGGTAGACACACTAATAGCACGAACCTCCTCTTCATCCTCACTCGGCACATAAACCTCTTCCTCCTTGACTTGCGTCTCCTTTCCCTTCTTTTCCTTATCCGAGCCCTTTCCAACCATAGACTCCTCCATGGCCCTGACGGCCTCAACAACGATCTCGGGAATAGCGCTATGGAGCACTTAGTAAACCTCGTCAGTGATTGCCGCGCGCATAGTAGGATGTAAAACCCCGATTCCCGGGAATCCTATAGTTGGTAATCATACCCAAAATTTCTCAAAAATTTAAAGTCAAACAATTTCATCTTATTAAAATCGTTTCAGAGTAATAAACAGCGGAAAATCACAAGTACTAAAACCAAGTGCCCAAAACCATGATTGAAATGTTTAAAGTAATAAATGAAAAGAAAACAGTTTGAGTATTAATCTCCGACTAGTTATGCCTTCAACCGTCCAAGTAGTCTCGAGCACGTCGAAGCGGTAAGCATCCTCCTCTAAACCTGAAACTCACACTAACATACACACAAAGTCAGCTTGAGATGAGTGAGTTCAAGTTTTAATAATAGACATTTAAATAAATCATTCCAAGGGTTTAAATATAAATCGGGTTTATAAAACATTCCAAGAGTCTAAAATATAATACGGGATACGAACAGTTAGGCCATCATCAACAATAAGTATTCGTACTTAGACATCTATATACATCCATATATTTATATCCCTATAAATACCACCCAAATAATAACATCGGGGTCGAGCACACGTACAACCCAAACACGTAACATCCCTATATATATAACAATATATACATATATATATATATAACATCCACGTATAACATTCAGGGTCGAGTACACGTACAACCCAAACACATAACATCCGATGATGATCATGCCACACGAGCCTCCCCCCTCACGGGCTTTTCAGGGCCCGCCACAGGATTTAAGAACCTGAGTCGTATAGTTTGGCCCAGCCAAGATCACCATCCATCCGTATGCAAACACAAAGTAGGCATACACAAAATTCCGTATTCGATAACGACTGCAAAATTCGCCAAATATTGGCCATACAGTAATATATACACATACACACATTCTATAGCATTCCAAGGCCTACCAATACTAGCAATCCTATGCAAAATAGTTTAAAACATTTCATCAAGCAAAATCGCTTAGGTGTGCATGCTAGCCCAAAACTTAAAAAGAGTTAAACGGGGCATCAAGAACTCACCTGAAATCAACCAAACACCAGCAACGATCTAGGAAATCTCTAAGTGCACACTCACAAGTAAGGGCCTGTAAATTGTACACGACGCATTACTAAACAAGACCGTAAGAACACACTTGCCTAACACGCCGTTCAAGCCCAACAATTTGGCCCGAGGCCCAACCCAAGCTCATTTACTTTACCTCAGCCCCTAAAACCTTTCAATTAACCAAATCCACCCTATGATCATGGTCGGGGCTAACCATAATGCACACAACTCACCCGTCGGTATGCAAATCGAGTCTAATACGCGCATACTAAATCTTAAAATCCAATTGTCAAACAAATCAGCCCCAAATGGACCCAATTCCCATCTTAACCTTTTTATACATCATAATTATGTCACCCGAGTTGATAGGATTGACGGTTCCTTTTTACAACACTCACCTTATTGTTTAAACGACAATTTGCGCATAACCGACTCGATTAACTAATCACCAACCTAAACAACCCCGAGTTCCAAAAAAAATAATTTTCCCACAGCCCTTAAAACCCCCTAGGGCTGTACAAACTGATTTGGTGGGTCATTCAATCGATTAACACATCAAACTCAACAATTGACGATTCTACACCCGATAAACCCTGGTTTTCGAACTAAAATCGATTGACCGACCTAAACACCTTCAACGAATATGGTTTTTAAGTATGATGTACTACACATACCTAGGAGGATTTTGATACAAAAACCTGACTCAAAACAGTCCCAGAAAATCTTAATTGGATAGCCACCCGGTTTGCCTACAACAAGACGTTTTTCGATCAATACGCGCAATAAAAAGGTCAATTAACGTGTAAGAGACATGAAGAATCATAAAACCGACCTGGAATTAAAGTTTTATGGCCTAATCATAGCTGCAAAAAAAATCATGGGTTCTTGTGCTCTTCCTCTTGCCGATCGGACATAGGGGGGCTAGGGTTTATTTTATGCTATAAAATAATAATTTACACTCTAATCCCTCCAGTATGAAGTGTGTAGCAACTTGGGTGGAAATTTAAGTGAGAAACGTTTACGAGGTTGGCCAGGAGCTCTCGGAAGAATGTCGGGTCAAGACCGAAGGTGTACGCAACACTACAAGGCTAAACCTTTTTATCGGAAATTTACGGACGTCACAAGTCTACCCCCTTAAGAATGGGATTCGTCCCCGAATCCCACTACACAGGAACAAGCGCGGGTTGCGACAATTCAAAACATCACATCATACACAGAACGGGTATAAATAGTACCCCTACTAATGATATCGTACCACTTCCTAGACAAATGATTACACACGAAAGCATTCGACAAGGAAAGAACCATTCGGTAAAACATTTTAACGATTAATACGAACGCAAGGGATTACCTGAAATCGTGTCCGCCTCCTTCGTAGAGATACTGAAGGCTTGTCTTCCAATTTAACCCTAGAAGGGTTTCCCCGCTCAGAACCTCCCGCCTTATTTTCAGTACATCGAGAGGCCAGATGACCAGACCCCTCACACCGGTAACATGTCAACGACGGGCACTCATAGTGGGGGTGTCCCGTCTCCCCACAGCGAAAACAAGGGGTAGTCCCAAGCCTACACTCCCCCTATGAGGTTTCCCGCACTTCCTGCATCTATCACTATACCCTTTACCATTACGATCCGACGTCCTTCCCCTCGCTTCCTTCCCGTCCGACACGGAATCATTGCCCCCGTAACGCTTGCCATTGGAGTTAGAGCTCGGTTTCCAATCTTTCCCAGACTCAGTTGGGCTTACCATCTCTCTCTTTTCATACAATGTACATGCCAGGGTAACCACCGAATGGAAGGAGCTCATGTCAGTGGTCACCACACCCCTACGAACATCTGCCGGAAGACCCTTTACGTACTTTTTTATTCTTTTACCTTCAGGTGTAACTAGATCGGCACATAAACGAGCCAATTGGTTGAATTTTGTAGTATACTCTCGATGTGACATATTGCCCGCTTCTAGAGCTAAGAAGTCCTGCTCCATCTTATCTAATTCATGCGGAGGGCAAAAATGATCGATAACCAACTGCTTCAACTCTTCCCAAGCCATCCTCCTAATTGAACGATCACCCATAACCTGAGCTAGATTATCCCACCAACACAGCGCCCCGAAACGAAACGAGGCAGTTGCATAAGTCACCATGTCCTCCCTTTTGCACTTACTGACCCTCAATACGGCTTCCATCTCTCTAATCCACTGATGAGCTGCCAACGCGTCTTTGGTACCATCGAAAACGGGAGGGTCCCACTTCTTGAAATCCCCATATGAACATCCTTTAGTAGGCACACTAACCGCATGAGCTTCTTCCTCCTCATCACTAGATACCACTACCTCGTCTTCGACCTGAGTTTCTTGACCCTTTCCTTGCTTATCTGCACCCTTACCATCCATTGACTCTTTTGCAACCCTAACGGCCTCAGCAACATTCTCGGGAATAACGCTATGAAGAACCTAGTAAACCTCATCTGCGATGGCCGCGCGTATAGCAGGATCTAAGGCGGGGTTATCTCCTTCCTCATGAATCGGGGTTTCCTCCTGCTGGGATGTAGGAATCTCATTCTCAGCCTCGGCACGCGGCTTACGACCACGGCCGCGAACACTCGGACGACCTATCTTAGCAGTAGGAGTATTAACCATGACTTATCCCTACAAAGACAGAATTTTAACACGGTCAAGTACAAGTGGCATTTAGAACATGTAAGGTAACGGTAAACTGCTAATAACATTAATCAAGTGTTATTAATTGTTTACTTTACCCGCCCATCCTAAGCACCCCCTGCCCCTAACCATATTAGCATCCCATCTAATATTTAAGCAAATAGGCACATAATAGAACTCTAATGCTTCTAAAAACGAATAAACAAATATAAAATTTACCTCTTGGTGTGCAGCTACTCGCGGTTGGCATAACTAGTCTTTTCTTTCACAGTTCGAGTCCAAGCATTCGAGAATGCTCGGATCCCTCGAACCATGGCTCTGATACCAACTTGTAAGACCCCGATTCCCGGGAATCCTACAGTTGGTAATCATACCCAAAATTTCTCAAAAATTTAAAGTCAAACAATTTCATCTTATTAAAATCGTTTCAGAGTAATAAACAGCGGAAAATCACGAGTACTAAAACCAAGTGCCCAAAACCATGATTGAAATGTTTAAAGTAATAAATGATAAGAAAACAGTTTGCGTATTAATCTCCGACTAGTTATGCCTTCAACCGTCCAAGTAGTCTCGAGCACGTCCAAGCGGTAAGCATCCTCCTCTAAATCTGAAACTCACGCTAACATACACACAAAGTCAGCTTGAGCTGAGTGAGTTCAAGTTTTAATAATAGACATTTAAATAAATCATTCCAAGGGTTTAAATATAAAAACGGGTTTATAAAACATTCCAAGAGTCTAAAATATAATATGGGATACGAACAGTTTGGCCATCATCAACACTAAGTATTCGTACTTAGACATCTATATACATTCATATATTTATATCCCTATAAATACCACCCAAATAATAACATCGGGGTCGGGCACACGTACAACCCAAACACGTAACATCCCTATATATATGACAATATATATATATATATTTAACATCCACGTATAACATTCAGGGTCGAGCACACGTACAACCCAAACACGTAACATCTGATGTTGATCATGCCACACGAGCCTCCCCTCTCACGGGCTTTTCAGGGTCCGCCACAGGATTTAAGAACTTGAGTCGTATAGTTTGGCCCGGCCAAGATCACCATCCATCCGTATGCAAACACAAAGTAGGCATACACAACATTCCGTAGTCGATAACGACTACAACATTCGCCAAATATTGGCCATACCGTAATATATATACCTACACACATTCTATAGCATTCCAAGGCCTACCAATACTAGCAAGCCTATGCAAAATAGTTTAAAACATTTCATCAAGCAAAATCGCTTAGGTGTCCATGCTAGCCCAAAACTTAAAAAGAGTTAAACGGGGCATCAAGAACTCACCTGAAATCAACCAAACACCAGCAACGACCTAGGAAATATCTAATGCACACTCACAAGTAAGGGCCTGTAAATTGTACACAACGTGTTACTAAACTAGACCGTAAGAACACACTTGCCTAACGGGCCGTTCAAGCCCAACAATTTGGCCCGAGGCCCAACCCATGCTCATTTACTTTATCTCAGCCCCTAAAACCTTTCAATTAACCAAATCCACCCTATGATCATGGTCGGGGCTAACCATGATGCACAACTCACCCGTCGGTATGCAAATTCGAATACTTGCGTACTAAATCTTAAAATCCAATTGTCAAACAAATCAGCCCCAAATGGACCAAATTCCCATCTTAACCTTTTCATACATCATAATTATGTCACCCGAGTTGATAGGGTTGACGGTTCCTTTTTACAACACTCACTTTAATGTTTAAACGACAATTTGCGCACAACATACTCGATTAACTAATCACCAACCTAAACAGCCCCGAGTTCCAAAAAAAAGTAATTTTCCCACAGCCCTTAAACCCCCCTAGGGCTGTACAAACTGATTCGGTTGGTCATTTAATCGATTAACGCATCAAACTCAACAATTGACGATTCTACACCCGATAAACCCTAGTTTTCGAACTAAAATCGATTGACCGACCTAAACACCTTCAACGAATATGGTTTTAAAGTATGATCTACTACACATACCTAGGAGGATTTTGATGCAAAAACCTCACTCAAAACAGTCCCAGAAAAGCTTAATTGGGCAGCCACCCGGTTAGCCGACAACAAGACGTTTTTCGATCAATACGTGCAATAAAAAGGTCAATTAACGTGTAAGAGACATGGGGAATCATAAAACCGACCTGGAATTAAATTTTTATGGCCTAATCGCAGCTGCAAAAAAAATAAGAAAATCGTGGGTTCTTGTGCTCTTCCTCCTGCCGATCGGACATAGGGGGGCTAGGGTTTATTTTATGATATAAAATAATAATTTACACTCAAGTCCCTCCAGTATGAAGTGTGTAGCAAATTGGGTGGAAAGTTAAGTGAGAAACGTTACAAGGGTGGCCAGGAGCTCTTGGAAGAATGCCGGCTCAAACCTTTTTATCGGATATTTACGGACATTACACAGGATCTAAGGCGGGGTTATCCCCTCCTCATGAATCGGGTTTTCTTCCTGTAGGGAAGTAGGGATTTCACTCTCGGCTTCGGCACATGGCTTACGACCACGTCCACGAACACTAGGACGACCTCTCTTAGCTGCACGAGTATTAACCATGACTTATCCCTACAAAGACCGAATTTTAACACGGTCAAGTACAAGTGGCATTTAGAACATGTAAGGTAAGGGTAAACTGCTAATGACGTTGATCAAGTGTAATTAGTTGTTTACTTTACCCACCCGTCCTAATCACCCCCTGCCCCTAACCAGATTAGCCTTCTATCTAACACTTAAACAGTTAATCATATACTAGAAACTTTTAAATTCAAAGGAATGACTTAATAATTTAAAGTTACCTCTTGGCTTGCAGCTACTCACGGTGGGCATACTAGTCTCTTTTCTTACATTTCGAGTCCAAGCATTCGGGGATGCTCGGATCCCTCGAACCATGGCTCAGATACCAACTTGTAAGGCCCCGAACCCCGGGAACCCTACAGTTGGTATTCATACATAATACTTGTAAAAATACTTAAACTTGAAAACAGTTCATTTTGTTAAAACATTCAATTCAGAGTATAATTCAGCGGAAAACCATAATTAATAAAATAATTTCCCAAAACTCGGGAATAATGCCCAAAAACCAATTTAAATATATTTGATAAAACTTTTAAAAAGAAATGTTTAATATTTAAATCTTCCATCCAAGTATGCCCTTCACCGTCCAAGTAACTTCATGCACGTCTAAGCAGTAAGGCATCCTTCTCCTAACCTGAAAACTCACACTAACATGCACACAAAGTCAGCTTGAGCTGAGTGAGTTCAAGTTTTAATAAATAATATCAATGATTAATAATCATAATAGTCATTCTAAGAGTTTAAAAGTAAAAAAGGATTCATCACTTAAGCCATCATCATCGATAAATAATCATCCTTATATATATATATATATATATATATATATATATATATAAACATCTTTATAAGTACATCCCTATATATACATAAATATATATATATATATATAACATCCAAGTAATAACATCAGGGTCGAGCAAACGTACAACCCAAACACGTAACATCTCATCAACGTATGCAAACACAAAGTAGGCATCTGTAACATCCGTAGTCGATAACGACTACTAACATCGCCAAATATTGGCCATACAATAATACATACATACATACGATAGTATCATCTCAAGGCCTACCCTATACAAGTAAGCCCATCCAAAATAGTTTTAAACAATCCTAGCCCAAAATCATAAAAGAGTAAAAAATGGGGCATCATGAACTCACCTGACACAAGACATGTATTCACCCCGAGCTAGGAAATCCCTAAGTAATCCCAAAACTCAAACACCTGTCGGTTTACATACAAACATTACAATTCACATCGAAAGGACTCGTTTATCCTACGAGATGCTCTAACGTGGTTCTAGTTACCTAAAGCCTCGATCTTATCAAACTCAATCATAACAGCCCCCGGGGCCTTACATTCCCCATGTAAGGCCCCGAACCCCGGGAAACCCCACAGTTGGTAATCATACAAAACACTTGAGAAATTAAATAAACTTAAAAACAATTCTTTGCATTAAAATAGCATTACAGAGTATAATTTGGCGGAAAACGTAAATATATGAATAAGTTCCCAAAATCAAAATTAATTATAACATTTAAAAGTCTTTTGAAATAAAAGGTTTGTAAGTAATTCTTCATTCCAGTATGCCCTTCACCATCCAAGTAGCTCCGTGCACGTCCAAGCGATAAGGCATCCTCTTCCTAACCTGAAACTCACACTAACATGCACACAAAGTCAGCTTAAGCTGAGTGAGTTCAAGTTTTAAATAAGTAGCAACAGTTTTAATAATCATTCCAACGGTTTTAAAACGGTAAACGGAAGTACATCGGTTAGGTCACCACATTCAAATAAATAATCATCCTTACGTATGAGCATCTCTATACGTGCATTCCTATATATATCACTATATATATATATAACATTCAATAATAACATTCAGGGCCTAGAAAACGTACAACCCAAACACGTAGCATTCAGTGCATGCAACCACAAAGTAGGCATACGCAACATTTAGTAGTCGAGATGACTACAAACATTCAGGGTCGAGCAAACGTACAACCCAAACACGTAACATTCGGCGCGTGCAAACACAAGGTAGACATACGCAACATTCAGTAGTCGAGACGACTACAACATTCGCCAAATAATGGTCATTCTAAATATATATATACATACACATTCCATAACATTCCAAGGCCTACCGATACTAGCAAGCCTATGTAAAACCATTCAAAACATTTCATCAAGTAAGAAAAACACTTAGGTGTGCATGCTAGCCCAAAACTTAAAAAGAGTTAAACGGGGCATCGAGAACTCACCTGAAATCAATCTAACACTTGCAACGAGCTAGGAAAATCCCTAAGTGCACAATCACAAGCAAGGGCCTGTAAATTATACACAACACGTTACTAAACTAGACCATAAGAACACTCTTGCCTAATGGGCCGTTCAAGCCCAACACTTTGGCCCAAGGCCCAACAACTTGGCCCAAGGCCCAACACTTGGCCCATGCCCAACAACTTGGCCCAAGGCCCAACACTTGGCCCAAGGCCCAACAACTTGGCCCAAGGCCCAAGGAAAATCAATTCGGGTCGAATGCGCGTGCAATAAACCTTAAAACCATTTGTTAAATGAATCAGCCCAGAATGGACCAAATTCCATTTTAAATCTTTTCATTCGTCAAGATTATGTCACCCGAGTTGATAGGGTTGACGGTTACTTTTTACAACTTTTACTTTACCGTTTAAACGAAAATTCGCGCACCGCCGACTTGATTGACGAAGCACTAACCACAACAGCCCCGAGCATAAAAAAAATAATTTTTCCACAGCCCTTAAACTCCCCTAGGGCCATGCAAACTGATTCGGTTGGTCATCCAACTGATTAACGCATCAAACTCAACAATTCTAGACAACCAAACATAACAATCAAACTACAACTAGTTAATCAACTTAACGAACACCTAAGATCATGATCTTTAAGTATGATATACGGGACATACCTAGGAAGATTGTGGTGCAAAAACTCACTTCAAATAGCTCCGACAAGAACACAATTGAACATCCACCGGTTAAGCCTAAAACGAACTTATCGATCAATAACGAGTAAAACGTGTAAATTTTAGCATGCGAAGATGCATTTAATTACATAGGATAACCTTTGAAATAAATTATTAAATTTTTACCAGACTTAAATAAATGTCTTATGTTTATAAAAATATTTTTATTATATTTTTCTATTGGACACAAAAATAAAAATTCCTCCAACACAGCAAGGAACGTGCAGCTATTTCAGTGCGCAACAAAATGGTTTTATTTTTATAAAATTCATTACCGAACCAAATTAAACGATTCCAATTAGGTTTGATTCCTAACTCAAAATACTAACTTCCAGAAGTGGAACCAACCAATTTGGACCTGTCGAAAAAAGGTTATGACGTCGGGAAGACAGACTAGAATCCGTCATCCCGCATCAGCTTTGACACTCGATTTTATAAATTCATAAAAACCATTCAAATCTCATCCAAAAATTACGTATTATACCTTTCTGGAAACTAGACTCAAAGTAGAACATCATGGAATCAAGAATAAATCAAAAATAGTGTATTATCATCGCGTTACAGACCCTACAATAAAGGTATACGAATCTGTCAGCAAACTGATATCATCAAAACTCAACCTTAACGACCAATAAGCGCGTTAATATGATCAATTAAGGTGTAAAAGACATGGGGAATCATAAAACCGACCTTGAATTGAAATTTTCACGGCTGAAACATGGCGGGGCAGAAGAAAAACGAGCAGGGGGGTCTTGAGGTCCGATCTGCAGCTAGAAGGGTTAGGGGTTAGGGTTTATTTGTTTTATGATATAAAAAATAGTTACATCCAAGTCCCTCCAAATTGAAGTGTAAGGCAAAATGGAAGGAAAAGTTAAGTTCTTTAACGTACAGGAAAAACGTAAAGGCTTCCGAGAAACGTCGAATAAATCCCGATAATTATACATACTCTACAAGCTTTAGTTCTTGGAACCGGAATTAACGGGTGTTACACCCCAAATCGACCCTTAGATACTCCCGAGAATAAGGAATTCCCAATTTACCCCCGGAAGCACTAGGTGACACTAACACAAGCGTCTAAGTGTCGTTTAGGCCATTAACATCCAACTCAGCCCGGTGTGGACCCAATATGACAAAATCACAGCCAACAAGTCCACACGATGACACTACACGGGTGAAATGGGTCGGTAACTCGCAAGTACAACGCACCAACTATTCAATAAACGCAATTGCGCGTTGTACCGACCCGTTTGAGTAACCAACAACCAATTCAGCCCCATAACTTATAAAAATGATTTTTCAACAGCCCGTACATCAAACCAAGTTCCCCCGAGCTGAATTGGTCGTTAATCACTTCAAACCTCGCGTTAAACGCATCGAACTACAATTCTAGTCAACCGAACACTAACAATCAAACTACAACTAGTGGACCAATCTAACGAACACCAATGAACATGATTTTTAGGTATGATATACTACACATACCTAGGAGGATTTTGGTGTAAAAACCTCACTCAAAACAGTTCCGGAAATGCACAATTGGACAGCCACCCGATTAGCCTACAACAAGCCATTAATCGATCAATACGCGTGTTATAACGACCAATTATGGTGTAAAAGACTTGGGGAATCGTAGGACTAAACTTTAATTGATGTTTTATGCTCACACCATGGCTGGAAAGAAGAAAATCGCAGGGGGGGCTATGAAGCTGTCGATCGGACCAAGCAATAGGGTTAGGGTTTTTTTTTTTGTTTATTGTTATAATATAAAATTGTTTCATCCTAGCCCCTCAATTTGAAAGATATGGCAACTTGAAAGGAAAGTTAAATGTTTTAACGTATCGGGATGACGAAAAGGTTTCCGGGAGGTGTCGGTTAAATCCCGAGAATTGTACATACTTTACAAGCTCCCAATCCTTGAACCGAAATTAACGGGCGTTACATTATCATTACTAATTTAGTTAGTAAGATCATGGGTTAAGGGCTTAAACCATTTTACGGGTCACGAGTTATTCAAAAATTCATGTATTATGGGCTTAAATCAGTTTTTGGGTTCTAAAAGTTTATTAGTTATCTAAAATGGTTTGGGGATCATAACCCATAAACCCGAAAACTCACTAATATCGGACTCAACATTTCCCGAAAACTCTATAAAATCCCGTAAACACCCAAATACTGAAAACCCACTATAAGCCGGAAACTGGCCATTCCCAAGAATCCACAATTCCCGAGAACTAATACGAGGACTAAGGTTTTACCGGAACTTAAAAATCCTTACCCCTAAATGTTTTTGCTATTAACTAATTAAATGTTTTGTAAACACTTAAATGTCATAAAGTTTTACAAAACGTAAAAGCCATAACATGAATGAATTTTTTATGTATCACTAATGCCCAAAGGTGATGTGTTACATTTACCCTATCACTCAAGTCTAACTAAAGCTTTGTTAGTTTTGCCTGATATGATACAAATGTCTTACTTTTGCCTAACGGTGATGTGTTACATTTATATCCAGCAAAACTAGCCCATGCATAATTAAAATAATTGTCTCACTTATGCCCAAAGATGGTGTGTTACAATTGTTTTGCACACATACTTAAATAAATTTTCATTCTGCCCAAAGGTGATTTATTTTTTATTTAAGTAGAACTTTTAATTATAGTCTATTAGTTTGATGTTAATAATAGGCATATCACATCTTCAATAAAATATAATGATCATCACATTAACGATCCTTCATTAATTGAATAACCATAAATTTTAATCTGTCTTACTTTAATATCCCATAGCGATATTCACTATAACTATCTTCTATAAATAACTATCTCATCCAAATCATCCACTCTTATATTAAAACATAATATGAGTGTTGCATCATAAAGAGTTTCAATAACATTTAGCTCTACTTATTTTTTTACTATCTTTCAAGATATGATATGATAATCCTACAGCTCTAATAACAGTTATTCTATTAAAAATTAGAGCATAACAAATGAGATTAGTCAAACATAATGTTTCTTATAATAATAAAGAACTCATTTAAATAAATATTATCACTAGAGTTATTCTATATTCAATTTTTCCTAAGACTAATCAAAATAAATCTTAAGAGGCATGCATTTTTCTTTCTAAATGCTAATTATAAGGTTAAATGGCATCCCTGAATACATCATAATGCATAATACCGTAACCCACAAAATTAAGGGCTCACAAATGGAATAAATTAAATATTCCACTTGTACAATCTGACACCCTAAGAATCGACTATAACATTCAGAAGTAGCAAAGGAAAATGGATGTGTTAAAGTGGCAAGGGTCACCACAGTTATAGAAAGTCCGCATTTGATTCACAGGTTAGGCATATTGCACGGGACGAGGATTTGGTTGAGCAAACCTTTGAGGAGCAATCGGCACACTAACGGTCTCACCAAGTGGTGCAAAGATGCCAAAACTAGTTACAATGATTGCTTCAACGGCAAGCAGCATGAGCGGGATGATGACGTCGACAGATTTTGCAAAACGGATGGGGTCCATTATAGGGTTTTCAGAGAGATGATACAGGGTTAAGTTGGGTTGAGGTGCAGCTCGTTGGGTTAGCGCGCAATTCTTGCGCTTCTAGCCATGGTGGCTTGAGGGATGAGCAGTCATCTTACTGCTAGAGGTTCCAGAAGAATGACGCTTAACGTAACGGAAAGACATTTTGCGAACAAGGGTAACAAAAATCATGAAACTCATAATACTATATGGTATAAAAAATCTTTATTAAAGTTTGTTAAATATGAAAATCATAAAAGTAATAATAAGCGTTGTGTGGAATTTAAAGTTTTCATGAACCACCATAGACGCTTAGATTCCAACACAAAAATCAAAATGCGTAATCAAATCAAACCGAAAGCTGGGTATTCGTGTATCGCCACGACTTGACAGACTTTCAGTTATAACACATTATAAAACATTGAGGGTCGGAGTCACACGTCGTATGAACCACCATGACTTGTAAGGCATCCTTAGGAGTATAACCATATTCTTTTCACAAAGAGAACATGGTCATGTTGAAAGCTTAAAGTGTTGATTTGTATGGTGTTTGGTCTGGTATGCTTTAGCCTAACAGGTTTCATACAAGCAATCAGGTCTCGCGTCTGATTGGGATATATATGCATTGCTTATTCTTAAATTTCAATAACCTTGGTGTCAAGAATTTAGAAAACAAGCAAGTACCCCTTTTAGTTAGTACATACCCGCTACGTAGAACCATCTTTAAGAAGAAGAAATATTGAAAATCAAGAAATTGTTGAAAATGTTTGAAAAATCTTTGTTTTAGGCATAAACCTTGAACTTGTGTGTATCCTTGTGTACATGAGGCGTAAACGAATCAATAATAATAAAATATAAAGCATGTGCATTGATCAATCAAATAGGGCCCATATAATTTCCAATCATGCAACCTAAACAAATAAATAAAATAAGCTACAACTAACTAGAACACTACGTCTAATGTCCTATCTTTTAGTCACGACTCTGATACCAATCTGTAACAACGACGTACAGATTGCTCAAAACACATGTGACACTATTAAGTAACAATATTATCATTAATTATTTTAAACATCAGATACACAAATTCATAAACAAAGAAACACACTTATTATCAGAAAAGTAAAACAACTTATTCATTTATTAAATATAACCTAAGTACTAATGTTCTCCATGTCTCATCCTCCAAAGTCTGTACATGTAGCATATATATAATATAAAGGTCAACTAGACAAATAGTTGATGAGTCCACACAAGTATTGTTCATATATAATAATAAAGCCACACAATTCCATGTGACATGTATAATAATCGCGAAAGTAAGGTTCTTTCCGGTTGGTAACTACCAACGTACTCGGATAATGAGGGCCTTTTCCACTCATAAAAAATGGTCCTGAGTGCAAAGGGGGGCATATGATCATACATATTGAGTCTACCACGTGCAAGTAAGATTTGAGCAAACAATCAAGTAGCACACAAGTCCATGAAATAAATTGTAATTAGTAAATGATAAGTAAGCAATTGTTTTGATAGGATATATATGTTACCCCCAAAGTGTAAAAGCGTTAAAATGGGGGTGTTAGAAACTCACCTTTGAAATTGAAGATTAAATAGAAACAAAAGCTGAAAGCGCGTTAAAGGAATCGAAGCGGTTGAATCTAACGAACTATAATTAAAAATACAAAGTTAAAAACTAACTAGTAGAATTATACAAGTTAAATAATTTAGTTTTACGAATTATGCATTAGTTATATATATGTGTGTATTGTTCTATGTAATTTTATATTACAACATTATTTTTAAGCTCTAACAATTTATTTTATTTTAATATTATTTTAATTGCTAGCTTATCACTAAATTTTGAATTATATTATTTGTAGAGGACGGATTCTACCTGTATAATTTTATTCCTGAATACAATTACGTTAGCATATTAAGAATATTTACGAAAAGGAAACTATTATAATACTAATGGTTTTCCTGAAAACTTTATAGGATATGAAAAGTTAGCTTTGAAAATAAAAGTTGATAAAAAAATTATAACTAATTTAAGTTAATTTAAACTAATTTTATTTAATTTATAATAATTTTTAGCAATTTTATGTAGTTTGTATAATAAAGGAAAAATGGTTTTAGAAAAATATAATCAAAAATGGTCTAACTCGGGTTCGAACTCGGGTCTCATAGACCACAGCCAAGAGAGTTGACCAGTTGGACCAGTTTACTTGATGATATTAGAATAGAAACAATATTATTTAAACACACTCTCAAATTCATCATCTTTCTCACAAACCCTAGATTTTCTGTAAAATGGTTCCATGTACGATTAAATTGGGTTAGGGGTTTTATTATACGATTAAAAACAATCATAATGCATATATTGATTGCCTGGAAATGTTATGGATTGATGGTGAACGGAGTTTGGTCGGAGTACCAACTTGGACGAGCGATTTCATGATTATAGAGTGTATTTTAGTTGAATTTGAAGTTATGGGCAAGTTTAGTCGATGAAGTAGATGCTTTATATAGGTTTAATTGAAACGTAGGGCCTTGATTGATCATTATTGGAATTTTAATATAATTCCGGCTGGTTATCAGATTTGATTACCTATTATTAGTTATTGTTAGCATGTTATGAACGATGTTTATGATATTCCATTATAGACAAAAGGTGTTACGAGTCTTAATTGGTTTAAACGCGGGTTTTAATAGGTTTTTAAGGTTGTCGGAAATTTTTTCTGTTCGCCGAAGGGGATCGCCGGGAAAACATGAGGGTAGCGGGGGGTTTGCGCTGGGTTGGTTAAAATATTATTAATTTAAATAAATTTACACAATATCCCCTGAACGTTCAAGTCCTTTTAGAATAAGAATTAAAATATAATTACCAATTGATCCATGAACATTGAAAGGTGTTAACAATGGAATAAAAGTTATAACATTGGATATTTTACTAATTGTTTAAATCTTATAAAAACTTCAAACCTCGGAATTTTGTTAATTCATCAAATGAATAGAAAACAAACAAACGATTAGCTTAAATAATCGAGAATGTTATATTATTGATGAACGATGAAAAAGAATGCATCAAAACAACAAAACGGGTCGTTTTAACGAATACAAATACAAATAATAAAAAAATGATAAATGTCACAGCATTCCCTACTTTTGTAAACTTCATCCCTAAATTAAGTAGAAGAATCCATATAAAAAGATGGGGATACTTAGTTTGCATTTGGTTTACAAGCTCCCAAGTGAAGTCAGCGACATGCTTGGATTTCCAACGAGCCTTTACCAAGGGTATACGGCAACGTTTGGTTTCTGATGCGCTTAAAGTGGTATATAAAAATATTGCAATTAATCGACCTAGCACAACGAGTAATAAAAACCTAAAATACCGTAAACCAACCACTAGCAACAAGCAAGTGAACCTATCGGATGTAGAATAGCTATGGGAAGTCCGGGAATATCAAACCCTAGAGACACTTATTAAATCAACGAAACTAGATTCTAAAAGCTAATTAAATTAATAATTAAGAAAAAGAATATTTTTAGATTTTTATTTATTTTATTTTAAAACTAATTGTTATTTATACAAATCAATTAAGCTAAAGTAACTAATAAATTAAACTTAAATTCTAAGACTTAGATGAAAACACTAATGAGAAAGGCGTTACCTAGGCAAGGAATCCAAATTGTGATGACTCGGGCTTTTATCGGTTACGGGAAAATGCTACTTGAACCGGGAATCTAAAAATATAAACCCTAGGAAACCTAATAGATCCCTAATCACTCTCAAGGTGTCACCTAAGAGGAAATCCTAAAGATCATGTTAAAGCACCGGCTTATTGGCTCACCTGTCAGTTCACCAATTATGATTAATTACCCTAAAAAATAGCTAACCCATCGATTTCACTATCTCAATGCACCTAAGTACACGGGGTGGTCTAGAAGAGATCTAAAGGACACGGGTAAACATTGAAACTAAGGAAAACTAGGCTAACTTCCTGTCAGACAATTTAACCTAAAACCCTAATAACAAAGACAAACCCGACAACTTATCACCCGTCAGATATCTAAGCAAGTAAGAATATAAACTTTTAATAATATGCTAAAAATCAGTTTCTATGGTGAATCAGCTCAATAAACCATTAGAAGGTTGCAAACACACAGTAAACAACCCTAACATGCACCTATAATCGAAAGACATTCAATCAAGCGACATGTGAAACATTCATTCAAGCGCAAATCAGAAGTAAATACGCATAAATAACATCCAATAAATCTGATCGAAACTTTTAATTAACCAAAATCCAATAAACAATTCCCGAAAACCGTTTAAACCCTTAATCAATCACAAAACATCAATCCAAGCCTAGATAACTAAAAAGGTTTAGCCAATAGTCAAGCTCAAAACAATAATAAAATAAATTGGTTCAACTAGTTTCATAATAAAAATAATAAGCTTAAACCAATAGAACCGTGTTTAGATGAATAGGTGTGAACCCGAACCCTCCAAAAGCTTGATGCAATCTTCTTTGAATAATAATAATGTTAGTGGTGGAGTGAGGACCCATCAAGACTTCTCTTTCTTCTGCCTCCTATTCTTCTTCTCGTCCTCTTTTTTATGTGACAGCGGCTCTCCTGTTCACCCTTCAGGTCTTCCATCAAAATAGAATATATAATGCAATAATATGGCTGCTTCCATGGGCCCTGCCCAATTGTATGACAAAACAAAAGAATCACGAAGTTGCTTTTATTATTATTGTTGTTGTTGTTGTTGTTGTTGTTGTTATATATTACGTAAATTTCTTTCTTTTTCTTTTTTTTTTCTTTTTCTTTTTTTTAAATACTTTAAATATAATTATAATAATAATTGGTATAATATATCATATGCTCGAATCGTCATTCGTCGGTCTCAAGTTTAGTAAAAGTGTTCCATTTTAGCTCATTCTTACTTGAAACCATTAAACTCACATGTGAACCAAATATTAATAGTATTCAATAAAAACATGGCTCAAAAGCACATAAAAGTAGAGAATATTTATATAAAAATATGTATATTTTAGACCACATCAAATATTCCCACACTTAAATCTTTTTCGTCCCTGAAAAAGCTATTTGCAATGAAATCATAATCGGAAAACTGATTTTCAAAACATTTAGGTTACTTTAATTAATAATAGATAAACGCAAAAACCGCGATTGCCGATATTGTTCTCCACTTAAACCCAGCCACCAACCTATCAGGCCCCCCATCATATTCAGTGATTAAGTTCAAGTGATATCAATAAGCCTATGGGTCTCACACCTAAAGAGTTACAAATCCACTTACCCCTATCTCAAGCATAATCAAGACAATATAAACCGGGTTGAAGCAGACTAGTTCAACCTATCACCGTAAGCTAAAAACCCTTTAATGGTAAGAAGAAAATGCACTTAGGTGGAATTTAGATGGATGAATGGTCAAGTGAGGTCGTACGAGCAATTCCTAAACCTAAAACTATATTAGCGGATTTCGGCCCAACATTGTTTCACCCGAGCGGCAACCCAGTATATGACGGTCTCAGGCCTCCATTAGTATTTCCTAAAAATATTTATTGACTAAGAACTTTCAAGACCCAATAGTGTATCCTCATAGTCACCATCCCCTTGGTAACACGTAAGCTCTCAACCCCGTCTAGTATGTGCCTTTTGGCCTCTTTTTCTATTACTTGATTTTTATTTATTATTTTTTTTTTTTGTGAATGCTTCTTTGGCATTTGCAATACTTTCTCATTCACTTTACTTTCAAAATATTTGCACATATTTGACGTTCGTGCAACAAAACTTTGTGCTCGTAGGCATCTTTTACCTAAATATATAACTATTTCTAAGCTCGTATAAATGATGGACATGGTCGGGCGCCACCACTCTTTATTTATTTTCATAAAACAGAGTGGGGTACTAAATTTAAATGCATGCAATTCTCACCACCTCAAGGTTTAAAGATTAAGGGAATACTCGCTATGCCTTATTGAATTTTCAGCTTCATTATCCCCCCTCAAGATGAGAACCCACAAGGTTTATGACAATTAGGTATATTAATAATAATCAGGGGGAACCTTTCAAGGCTAGCTGGGCCTACCGACACATCCCAAATTAAGTACGCTTTCTATATTTTTATATCTCATATATATTAGTAGTTTTAAAAACCAATCCCCAATTTTTTCTATCATTTTCCATTTTTTCGCAAAATATTTAATTCAAGGGACACACTTTTTTTAATTTTTTTTTATTTTTTTTTTACTTTTTTTTAAACTACCTAAAAAAACGTCAGTTTCCCGTCCCCACACTTAAATTTCACATTGTCCTCAATGTGAGACAGAAAAAAGACAAAAATAAAGCAGAAATAAAATAAAACAAAAAATAGAGAAAATGGAACAGACTCCCCCGGTAATACGGCAGTGATCTTCATAAGTCAAGTTCGGATAAAGCGACCGTATAGCATTTCATTCGCGGCCGCAGCTTTTGGGTCCCCTTTACAATCAAATATGCTCAGAACGCCCATGTCCGAATGGAGATTGAGTACGAACGTTAGCATCCAAGCCTGCAAAACAAAGCTCAAAGCACCCAAAGCAGACATCAAACAGACTCTAAAACTTAAAACTGACTCAAAACACAAAAATAAAAGAAAATAAATACAAACATATACAAACTCTACACTCGGATAGTCACCCGAGGTCCTATCCCTATCAATCAATCAACCAAGGGATGTCGAGGTGAAACACGTCCTCCTAAACCGAATCAATTGGCCCACCAATATAATGCTTCAACCTATGGCCATTCACCTTCCATGCTCTTCCCTCCTGATCAACTAACTCAACCTCACCGTGCGGGAATGCCGCCTTCACCGTATAGAGACCTACCCATCTCGATCTAAGATTACCTGGAAATAACTTCAGATGGGAATTATAAATCAACACCTCATCCCCACACTTGAACTCTTTTACCTTTTTCAACTTCCTATCATGCAACGCCTTCGTACGCTCTTTGTATCTCCACGACCTCGCGTATGCATCATCTCCCAGCTCCTCTATCTCATGAATTTGGAGATACCGGTTTTTCGCTGCTTGGGTTAAGTCAAGATTAACGGATCTCAATGCCCAACGCCCTATGCTGTAACTCAACCGGCAGGTGACACGTTTTCCCATAAACCATCCTAAAGGGGGTGGTCCCAATAGGCGTTTTAAATGTTGTGCGGAAAGCCCAAAGCGCGTCATCCAACTTATCGGACCAGTCCTTGGGGTTCTTGCCGACAGTTTTCTCTAGAATTCGCTTAACGCCTCGGTTTGCATTCTCCACTTGCCTGCTCGTCTGTGGGTGATAGGCGGTGGAAAACCGATGGGTAACCCCATACCGTGCCAACATCTTCTCCATCTGGGCATTGCAAAAATCACTGATCAAGGCCTTGGGAGTACCAAACCGACAGAACAACCTCTTCAAGAATCCTACTACAACTCGGGCGTCATTAGTGGGAAAGGCTTGAGCCTCAACCCACTTGGAAACGTAATCGATAGCCACGAGAATATATCGGTTCCCTCGAGAAGAATGGAACGGACCTATGAAATCAATGCCCCAAACATCGAAAACCTCACAAACTGTAACACCCGTTAATTTCCGGTTTAAAGATTTAAAGCTTGTAAAATATGTATATTTCTCGGGAGTTGTCCAGCATTTCTCGGGGAGGCTTCGCGTCATTCCTGTAAGTTAAATTAATTAACTTTTTCACCATGTAGCTACTTATTTCCATTTGGAGGGGCTAGAGTGCAAGATTTTTATATCATAAACAAAAAAAACCCTAACCCCTCCCTCATATGTCCGATCGGCTGCCTCCATCAGCCCCAAACCCTGCGATTTTTCTTTTTCTGGAAAATTCGTGAGCGTAAAACATCAATTAAAGGTTAGTCTAACGTCCATGCAAGTCTTTTTCACCATTAAACCCGTTATCGAACACGTTAGGGTTGAGTTTTGAAGATAACAGTTTGCTGACAGATTCGTATATGTTTATTGTAGGGTCTGTAACGCGATGATAAGCCATTGTTTTTGATCGATTCTTGTTTCCATGATGTTCTACTTTGAGTCTAGTTTCCAGAAAGGTATAATACGTAATTTTTGGACGAGATTTGAATGGTTTTTATGATTTTATAAGATCGAGTGTCAAATCTGATTCGGGATGACGGATTCTGGTCTGTATTCCCGACATAATAACTCTTTTTCGACAAGTCCAAATTGGTTGGTTCCAGTTCTGAAAGTTAGTATTTTGAGTTAGTAAAAGCACCGGCTTATTGGCTCACCTGTCAGTTCACCAATTATGATTAATTACCCTAAAAAATAGCTAACCCATCGGTTTCACTATCTCAATACACCTAAGTACACGGGGTGGTCTAGAAGAGATCTAAAGGACACGGGTAAACAGTGAAACTAAGGAAAACTAGGCAAACTTCCTATCAGACAATTTAACCTAAAACCCTAATAATAAAGACAGACCCGACAACTAATCACCCGTCAGATATCTAAGCAAGTAAGAATATAAACTTCTAATAATATGCTAAAAATCAGTTTCTATGGTGAATCAGCTCAATAAACCATTAGAAGGTTGCAAACACACAGTAAACAACCCTAACATGCACCTATAATCGAAAGACATTCAATCAAGCGACATGTGAAACATTCATTCAAGCGCAAATCAGAAGTAAATACGCATAAATAACATCCAATAAATCTGATCGAAACTTTTAATTAACCAAAATCCAATAAACAATTCCCGAAAACCATGTAAATCCTTAATCAATCACAAAACATCAATCCAAGCCTAGATAACTAAAAAGGTTTAGCCAATAGTCATGCTCAAAACAATAATAAAATAAATTGGTTCAACTAGTTTCATAATAAAAATAATAAGCTTAAACCAATAGAACCGTGTTTAGATGAATAGGTGTTAACCCGAACCCTCCAAAATCTTGATGCAATCTTCTTTGAATAATAATAATGTTAATGGTGGAGTGAGGACCCACCAAGACTTCTCTTTCTTCTGCCTCCTATTCTTCTTCTCGTCCTCTTTTCTATGTGACGGCGGCTCTCCTGTTCACCCTTCAGGTCTTCCATCAAAATAGAATATATAATGCAATAATATGGCTGCTTCCGTGGGCCCTGCCCAATTGTATGACAAAACAAAAGAATCTGGAAGTTGCTTTTATTATTATTATTATTATTATTATTATTATTATTATTATTATTATTATTATTATTATTATTATTATTACGTAAATTTCTTTCTTTTTCTTTTCTTTTCTTTTTCTTTTTTTTAAATACTTTATATAATTATAATAATAATTAGTATAATATATCATATGCTCGACTCGTCATTCGTCGGTCTCAAGTTTAGTAAAAGTATTCCATTTTAGCTCATTGTTACTTGAAACCATTAAACTCACATGTGAACCAAATATTAATAGTATTCAATAAAAACATGGCTCAAAAGCACATAAAAGTAGGGAATATTTTATAAAAATATGTATATTTTAGACCACATCAGTTTCCTTGTCTTAGCGATCCATGATTTCTACTGGTTTCTCCACAAAGTGCAATGTTTCATTAATGCGCACCTCATTAAGTGGTATGTCGAGATTTCCCTTATCTAGACATTCCTTTAGATTAGAAACATGAAACTTCGGATGAATATTTGAAAGTTCTTGCGGAATCTCGAGAGTATTAGCCACACTACAGGCATGTTCGAGAATCATGAAAGGTCCAACAAATCGAGGAGATAGTTTGCTTTTCTTGCAGAAACAAACCATACATTTCCAAGGGGATACCTTGAGAACGACACGGTTGTCGACGTTAAACTCGAGAGGTTGTCTTCGATTATCAGCGTAACTCTTTTGACGGTTACGAGCGGCTGAGAGATTTTGTTGAATCTGAGCGATTCGATCAGTAGTCTCTTGAATAAGTTCCGGACCAGTGATTTGTGTTTCACCAATTTCAATCCAACAAATAGGGGAACGACATTTACGGTCATAAAGTGCTTTAAATGTAGCCAAACCGATACTCTAATGAACACTGTTATTGTATGAAAACTCAATCAAGTGAAGATGAGAATCCCAGTTTCCACCAAAATCCATGACACATGACCAAAGCATATCTTCGAGTGTTCAAATCGTTCACTCAGATTGCCAATTAGTTTATAGGTTGTGCTAAGATCTAATCGAGTTCCCAACGCGGTTTGAAGTGATGTCCAGAAATGTGAAGTAAAACGGCTATCACCATCGGAAATGATATGCAAAGGTAGACCATGATCGCAAACGATACGCTGAACAAAAATCTGAGCACGCTGATCAATCGAAAACTTTTCGTTGATCGGAATTAAATAAGCGGACTTAGTCAATCAGTCGACTATATCCCAAATACCATCGTGGTGGTTTTGGGTAGTCGGAATCTTGAACACAAAATCCATAGTTACGTCTTCCCATTTCCAAATAGGAATGTGCGGTTGGACAAGCAAACCAGATGGTAATTGATGCTCGGCCTAACTTTAGAACAAGCAAGGCACTTTGCCACATATAACGCGATGTCTTTCTTCATACCGGGCCACCATAATGTAGACCGTAGATTGAAATACATCTTATCCGCACCGGGATGAATGGAATATCGAGACTTATGAGATTTGTCCATCATGAATGTGCAAAGATCATCAAGATTATGAACCCACAAACGATTGAGGAAATACAACAAACCATTGCGCTTGGTTTCGAGTTGATGCTCAGCACCACAGGACATTTAATTGTACATATTACCCTCGGTGATAGAGACATGTTAAGCTTCAAAGATACGAAGTTGAAGATTGGTTTGAACGGTCATTCTATGAAACAAAATCATTTTAACATGGGTCTTTCGACTAAGAGCATCGGCTACAACGTTCTCTTTACCAGGATAGTAACGAATCTCACAGTCGTAGTCACTAAGTAGTTCAGCCCATTGTCGTTGCCTCATGTTTAGATCTTTTTGGTCGAAAATCTGTTGAAGACTCTTGCGGTCATTGAATACCACACATTTAGCGACGTAGAGGTAATGTCTCCAAATTTTCAACACGAATACGGCGACACCAAGTTCAAGATCGTGCATTGTATAATTCCTTTCATGAATCTTAAGTTGTCGTGAAGCATAAGTGATAACTTTACCTTGTTACATAAGGACACAGTCGAGGCCCTGATAAGAAGCATCGCAATAGATAAAAAAATCTCCGTTGCCCTCGGGGAGTGCAAGGATCGGTGCATCACAAAGCATACACTTAAGAGTTTGAAAAGATTCATCTTGCTTTGGCCTTCATTCATAAGGTTTATCCTTGTGAGTTAAAGCGTTTAGGGGCAAAGTGATCTTGAAAAGTTAAGAATGAAGCGACAATTGTAACCCGCAAGACCAAGAAATGAACGAACTTCAATAGGAAAGGTTAGAGTTTTCCAATTCTTAATGGCTTCGATTTTGGCTGGATCAACGTGAATACCCTTTTCATTTACTATATGCCCTAAGAATGGAATTTCATTCAACCAGAACTCGCACTTTCAGAACTTAGAATAAAGCTATTCCTTCCACTATAGATCAAGGATGGAATGAAGATGTTTCTCGTGCTCGGCTTTGGACTTAGAATAAATAAGGATGTCGTCGATAAAAACAATTACGAACTTATCTAAGTAAGGTTTCCATACGCGGTTCATGAAGTCCATAAACACCACGGGTGCATTGGTTAGCCCGAAAGGCATAACCCTAAATTCGTAATGTTTGTATCAAGTCTGAAAGCAGTTTTGGGTATATCATCTTCATGTACGCATAGTTGATAATAACCCGAACGAAAATTAATCTTTGAGAACCACGAAGCTCCTTAGAGTTGATCGAAAAAATCGTCAATATGAGACAAAGGATAACGATTCTCGATTGTGAGTTAGTTGAGCTTGGGATAATCGATACACATACGGAAGGAATTGTCGTTCTTCATGATGAAAAGAACGGGAGCGCCCTATGGAGGTGGACTAGGGCGAATGAAACCTTTGTCTTAAAGTTCTTGGAGCTAATTAGACAAATCTTGCATCTCAGAGGGTGCAAGACGATAAGGAGCCTTATCAATCAGGTTTCACCAGCAACAAGATCGATTCTAAATTCACGAATCGGAGGAAGACCAGAAACATCATCGGGATACTCGCGAACAACATGAATATCTTCGATTTTTCGTTCCTTCTTTTCCACCACATGGGCTACGAATGCCACATACTTCTTGCGTAAGTACATTTGGGCTTGAGAACAAGTTATAAGATTAAGGCTCGAGGGAGAATGCTTTTCGCCAAAGACGCAAAGAAGTTGACCGTCAGCAAGCGGAATAAGAACTTCTCGAAGCAAACGATTTCAGCATGATGAGAGGATAACCAGTCCAAGCCTACTATGATGTCAAAGCTTTCCAATTACAGAGGAATGAGATAGATTGAGAACTTGTGGCCGCTTAGGTTTAAAACGCCATTTCGAATGACATAGTCGATTAATAAAGATTTACCGTTAGCTACCTCAACAAAATACGAGTATCTAAGCTTAGATCGGGGTTTATCAAGAAAAGGTTCACATTCTAAAGACACAAAGCTCATGTTAGAACTGGTATCAAATAAAATAGATGCAAAGTGTTCGTTTACAAGGAACGTACCATTCACCACATCACCGCTTTGCTAAGCTTGATGGGCGTTAATCATGAAAGCACGCCCATGAACATCTTGAGGAGCTTGAGTGGCTTGACCATCTTGTGGTGTAGGAGCTAGGTTAGCTGGAAGCGGCTGAAATTGAGCTTGGTTAGCCAACAGTTATGGAACTTGTGGCTGGTAAGCTTGATGGGCTTGATACACTCGGACTTGATACTACGAAGTTAGAGCAAGCTGAAGCGATTTCACATTCACGAGTCGTGGATATGCGTTGCGAAAGTAGCCAGGATCAACATAGTTATAACAAGCACATTTGATTCGCGGGTTGAGCATATTGCACGGGACGAGGATCCAGTGGAGCAAACCTTTGAGGAGCAATCGGCACACTAACAGTCTCACAGTAAGTGGTGCTATGATGCCCAAAACGGTTGCAACGAGTGAATTGCCAGCAAGCGGCATGAGCGGGATGATGACGTTGGCAGATGTTGCAAAACGGATGGGGTCCGTTGTAGGGTTTTCGGAGAGGTGGTGCAGGATTAGGTTGGGGTTGTGATGCAGCTCATTAGGTTAGCGCGTAATTCTTGTGCTTCTTGCCACGGTGGCTTGAGGGATGAGCAGTCATCTTGAGGCTAGAGGTTCCAGAAGCACGACGCTTAACGTAATAGGAAGACATTTTGCGAACAGTGGTAACGAAAATCGTGAAACTCGGAATAGTATATGGTATAAAAAATCTTCGTTAAAGTTTGTTAAATATGAAAATCATAACAGTAATAATAAGTTTTGTGTGGAACTTAGAGTTTTCATAAACCACCATGGACTCTTAAATTCCAACACAAAAATCAAAATTCGTAATCAAATCGAACCGAAAGCTGGGTATTCGTGTATCACCACAACTTGACACACTTTCAGTTAAAACACATTGTAAACATTGAGGGTCAGAGTCACACGTCACATGAACCTCCATGACTTGTATGACATCCTTAGGAGTATAACTATATTTTTTTCACAAAGAGAACATGGCCATGTTGAAATCTTATAGTTGTGATTTGTATGGCATTTAGTGTGGTATCCTAATATGTTTCATGCCCTTTCCGAACTCTCCAGGTAAGCAATCAGGTCCCGCGTCTGATTGGGATATGTGCGCATTGCTTATTCTTAGGTTTCAATGACCTTGGTGTCAAGAGTTCAGAAAACAAGCACATCTCCCTTCCGGTTACTACATATCCGCCACGTAGAACCACCTTTAAGAAGAAGAAATATCGAAAATCAAAAAATTGATTGTTGAATATGTTTGAAAATCTTTGTTTTAGGCATAAACCTTGGACTTGTGTGTGCGCTTGTGTACATGAGACGTAAACGAATCAATAAGAATAAAATATAAAGCATGTGCATTGAACAATCAAATAGGGCCCACATAATTTCTAATCATGCAACCCTAAACAAATAAATAAAATAAGTTATAACTAACTAGAACACTAAGTCTAATGTCCTGTCTTATAATCACGGCTCTGATACCAATCTGTAACACCCCGTCTTAAAGTAGAAACGCCTGAGTGTGAATTACAGATTGCTCAAAACACATGTGACACTATTAAGTGACAATATTATCATTAACTAATTTAAACATCAAATACACAAGTTCTTAAACAAAGAAATACACTTATTACCAGAAAAGTTAAACAATTTGTCCATTTATTAAATATAACCAAAGTATTAATGTCTTCTCCATGTCTCATCCTCTAATGGCTGTACCTATAGCATATATATAAATTAAAGGTCAACTAAACAAATATATGGTGACTTCACAAAAGTTTTGTTTATATATAATAGAAAAAATGACTGTTTAGTCCCTGTGGTTTTTAGACGGAGCCACTTTGCGTCCCTGATAAAAAATTTGAACCGTTTACATCCCCGTGTTTTAAAAGTTGAACCATTTACATCCCCTCATCTAACATCTGTTAGTTTTTCCATCCAAATATGTAGGCATTTACTCTGTTACCCCTGCTTGATTATAACAAGTTATAGCAGCTCTCACAGGTAAACGAACAATATTGGAGCCCTAGGTATACGAACACGATTGGGAGGGAGCCGGAGGTATAACGCGATTGGGAGGGAGCCAGAGGTATAACGCGATAAAGATTGATCGGCTATAAAGATTGGTGAACGGCGATAAAGATTGACCGATGATAAAGAGCCAAAGGCATAACGCAATAAAGATTGACCAGCGATTGGTGAACGGCGGATTGTCAACGGCGATATAGATTGGTGAACGGTGATTGGGGAACGGCGGCTGTCAACGGCGAGGGTGAACGGAGAGGGTGAAATTTTGACCGGCGAATAGAATGAAAGGCGAGGGTGAACGGCTGACTGTGAATGGCAGACTGTCAACGGCGAGGGTGAACGGCGGACTGTCAATGGCGCTGTTAACGGCAAGGGTGAACGGCGGACTACACCGGCGAATAGAATGAACGGCTCCTTTAACCCGATCTCTGTTTCTTCGTCTTCAAAAATGGAATAGACAGATCTAAGGTTTGGTAAATAAAGGGAGGTGAAACTTATGTAGCCACAGGTGTGATTATGTGGTGACTTTGAAACCCTAAGATGGTGATGGCATGAAAATGAAAGAGACATGGTTGTTTGGTGGTAGAGGAGTTGCCTTGGTGGTGGTGCCAGGGAAAGGAGAGAGATGGTAGGTGGGAGAGTTGTTGACAGTTTTTTATATGAGTGTGATGCAAAATTACATATATGCCTCTGATTTTAACCTTAAACTTAACGGATGTTAGATTGAGGGACGTAAATGGTTCAACTTTTAAAACACGGGGATGTAAACGGTTCAAATTTTTTATCAGGGACGCAAAGTGACTCCGTCTAAAAACCATAGGGACTAAAACAGTCATTTTCTCTATATAATAATAAAACCACACAATTCCATGTGACATGTGTAATAATCGCGAAAGTAGGGTTCTTTCCAGTTGGTAACAACCAACGTACTCGAATAATGAGGCCCTTTCCACTCATAACAAAATGATCCTGAGTGTAAAGGGGGGCGTATGATCATACATATTGAGACTACCACATGCAAGTAAGATTTGAGCAAACAATCAAGTAACACACGAGTCCGTGATACGAATTGTAATTCGTAAATGAATAAGTAAGCAATTGTTTTTATAGGATATATATGCTACCCTCAAAGTGTAAAAGCTTTAAAAAGGGGGTGTGAGAAACTCACCGTTGAAATTGAAGATGAAATAGAAACAAAAGCGGAAAGCGCGTTAAAGAAATCGAAGCGATCGAATCTCACGAACTATAATTAAAAATACAAAGTTAAAAACAAACTAGTGGAATTACATATATATATATATATATATATATATATATATATATATATATATATATATATATATATATATATATATGCTAGTAGGGGTGTCCGCGCGTTATGGCGGGAACGCAACGGGAATTCAGTCGATAGTTGTTCGGTTCGTTATAGTACCCTTATTTGCTATAGTTACATGTAGAATCGGCACAGTTTACAATTTGTGACAGAGGTAGTTGACGCGGAAATGCATAGATACACACGATTATATATCATTAGAAATAAATGAATTAAACACAATTACGTATTTAAGCCTTTTTTTTTAAATCAACGAACGTAACTGAGGTAGCTGACGTAAAAATGCGTAGATACACAAGATTGTATTAATGAAACAAAATACAAAGGTGTTCATGTTTCGAGTCAACCCAACTAAAATCCGTATAAAAAGTTTTCCTTTTTGACTCATGACTCGAATCTTAGCTCGGTTAGTCATTCCCATTTCTTCAATCTTGCAAAGGACATAGTTGTTAAAAAAAATATGTATCAACACTTAGAAATGTAAAGAAAATATGAAACCTAAATATGTTGTAATCATCAAACAAGTACCATTGATTGACCCATTATAACTAATTTCGTAAGTTTGAGTTAATGACTTTTATGAGGTCAAACTACAAAGAGCAATTTAACCAAAACCTTTTAAAATATTGAAAATGCACTTGGTATCGATGCAGCAGCCATTAATGAGGTCAAACTGCAAAGAGCAATTTAACCAAAACCTTTTATAATACCGAATATGCCCTTGGTTATCGATGCAGCAGCCGGAAACCAAAATGCGCAGCCAATTTTCAGTTTTGCACTTTGACCAGATTAGCCTTGGGCTTAATATGTTGTTTATATTCATTTATGCAGTAGATGCATGATACTTTATCATCTTAACAAACGAAATACAATTAAAATTATGTATGTTTCTAGTTCACCAGTTCTTTCATCTTGCTTTTTCTTAATTAATTTTGTTATTTTTCTTATATAATTTGCCATGATACATGGCACACAAGCCAAATTGTTGACAAACAGCAGCTACACATGCATATTGTTTATAAAAAGTTAACAATTTTGGACGACCATTTCCACTGATCTGTTTACTTAAGAGTGGGTGTGTTTGGCTTATATTCATCACTAATAGGTCAAATAAAAATAAAGCCAAATAAAAAAAAGGGGGTTGTGAAACGGAGAAGTCACCCATCAACTTCTTTATTATATGTACATCGTAATCATTATTGGGCACCAAACATCTAAATACCAATTGAAATGCACCCATTATAATGCGCCACCCAACCCGCCAGACCGACCCATTTTGCCAGGCTTATGATAAACTATAGAATAAATTTAGAAATAGCTATTTAACAACCACCTTGATCAACTCCAGGTCAGAGCTTGTTGACAAGATTGATGCTTCAGTCCTTGCAGCATGATTTTCAGTCACTTCAGGTTCAAAATCCTCATAAAAAACAACTAAGTTAAAAAAATATAAGACCATAACCACCATATTTAAGAAAATGACATTTTGATAAATAATACAAAAGTATTTTGGGAAACAAATGCACCAGAGCCATAAATGAATGTACCAGCAACCTTGTCGACATCTCCGCCTATGTATTCACCCATATCTACAATAACAATTCAGCACAATCGGAGTCATGTAACCCTATTAATAAACCTAAAGAAATGAACATAAAAAAGTGGCAGGTTGGGTGTCATAAATATAACTGACTTTCCCCGCAGTTGTGCAAATTACCATAAAGGACATCAAATATGTATTATAGATATTATATTATTATTATTATTATTATTATTATTATTATTATTATTATTATATAGATTATAGATATGCATGTATTTAATATATTAAATAAAAATAATAACAGATAGCTGACTTGTTTAGGCTTGTGAGCCAGCTCAAGCTCGATAAGTAAAGCTTGAGCACCTACTTATTTATTAAACAATAAGCTTGAGTTCGTTTAAAATCAGTTCAATTCTAGCTTTTATCAAGCCAATCTCGAGCAAAAGCTAAAAGAGAAAAACTAAAAATCAGTTTTCATGAAAAATGGAACACCACTCCTTTCCAAAAGTAATATTATTAGTTACCTCAAAGTGCCCACTCATGGCTGGTGGCATTTGAATGCAAGAACCCGTAGCTGATCCATGTCACCTAAATTACGAAAAAGAATAAATCACATTCTATAAATATTAATGTGGTGAGAAAATTGAGATAAAAAACAATTGATGCCAGATACACACATTTTCACTGTGTTTCAAATTAGAAACTAAAAATGGAACTTTGAGAGTGCAATAGACTCGGTTTAATCACTTCACCCACCATCTTATTTTAAATAATCCAAAAGAGCTTTGTTCTCTAATAAAACACACAGCCCCATTTAATGATCTTAAGCTTTCAGTAAGACAATTTTATTAGTTAAATCCATACTGATGAATAATCATATAGAAATTAAGCACTTCACCGCCAACGGTAATGACAAATTTCGTCACCAGTTTTTCATGAAACAACATTATCTCACACAAAAAAACAAATTAACCTAAGATTGTAGATCATATCTTCAGTAACTGTCAATAAAACCACTTAAATAAGTCATTATTCTTCAATTGTCTACCTAATACGATTATTAATCTAAATATCGAACATATATACAAGCCAAGAGATAACAGGTATGATTTGTCATTCACCAAATGAAGCTGTTATCAACACACAAATTCATTTAATGGTAGAAGTTATGATAATCATGTTTTCACATAATGACTTGATAATGTTACCTTCATAGCTGCAGCAATGGGATGCAAAATCACCGATGAAAAGATTATGACGGATCAGGTGTGTAAATTCGATTAAATTGAAACAAAAATTGATCAAGTAAAACAAATTACTTGGAGAGGTAATATTCGCCTTTCATGCTACCGAATCTCTTTTGGGCATTTTGTGGAGCATCTAACGTGCAAGGTTGAGACTGTTATTCCTAAGCATCCAGATATAATGTGTTATGTTAAAGTAATTCCCTCAGATACAAAATCAACAACCAAATAAAAAACGCCAACAAGCACTATTGGAATTCAATACTTCACACATATAATCAAGCAAGAGTAAAACATAAAAAACTGAACCTTTTCTCTGCGTCTTCAACCCCTGAACCTTGTGCACCACCTATTCAGGATATGTACTCATAAAATTAGACCTGAACTGAATGGAACACGTGAATGCAGGAGAAAACAACATGCTAATCACTAACCTGGAATCGATTGGAGGATAGTAGAACCAATGATATAATTAGGCAAACGGTAGAAAGACAAGTTGCCAAAGAACTGAGATAACTAATTAGCCATTGAAATCACTTCATAAATCGGAACAATAGACAATGATCCAAAACAATTACATGTAGATTTGCTATTGTTCAATTTAAAGAGAGGATTGCTCTTCCATTTGTTGTAGCAAGTGAATTTAGAGAGTGAACATCGAAAGATTTTAGGTTTTCATCAAAGGCGATTCTTGGCATCGAGAATTAAAAGGAATCGTCAGTTTCTTGTCTCCAAACAGGAATTCAGATGGACACATTCAATTGTTCAATTGAAGGCGTCAGTTCTTAAAGGAGCAATTGAAGGAGTCGGCGGAGAAAAAATGTAACGGCATAATTGAAATAGCAGATGGCGAGGAATAATAAATATTAAGGGAGAGAGAAAAAGGGTGTCTATCTGTATTATAATGTAATATATATATATATATATATATATATATATATATATATGTGTGGCATTTTATATTATAACATTATATTTAAGCTCTAACGATTTATTCTATTTTAATATTATTTAATTACTAGCTTACACTAAATTTTGATTTATATTATTTGTGGAGCACAGATTTTACCTGTAAAATTTTATTCCTGAATACGATTGCGTTAGCGTATTAAGAATATTTATGAAAAGAAAACTATTATAATACTAACGGGTTTCGCGAAAACTTTATCAGATATGAAAAGTTAGCTTTTTAAATGAAAGTTGATAAAAATTTATAATTAATTTTAGTTAATTTAAGATAATGTTTTTTAATTTATAATAATTTTTAACAATTTAATTTAGTTTGTATAATAAAGGAAAATGGTTTTTAAAAAATATAAACAAAAATGGTCTGACTCGGGTTCGAACCCAGGTCTCATAGACCACAGCCAAGAGAGTTGACCAGTTTACTTGATGATATTAGAACAGAAATAATTAATCACACTCTCAAGTTCATTATCTTTCTTACAAACCCTAGATTTTCAATTCTGTAAAATGGTTCCATGTACGATTAATCAGGTTAGGTGTTTTATTATATGACTATAAACGATCCTAATGCATATATTAAGGAAATGTTATGGATTGATGGTGAATGGAGCTTGACTGGAGACGAATTTGGACGAACGATTTCGTGATTATAGAGTGTATTTTAATTGAATTTGAAGTTATGGGAAAGTTTAGTCAATGAAGTTGATGCTTTATATAGGTTTAATTGAAACGTAAGGTCTTGATTGATCATTATCGGTTTAATTGTGGGAAACCGTTTCTGTTCGCCGGAGGGGATTGCCGGGAAAACGTGAGGGTGACGGGGGGTTTGGTCTGGGTTGGTTAAAATATTATTAATTTAAATAAATTTGCACAATAGTTCCTGAACTTTTAAGTTCTTTTAGAATAAGAATTAAAATATAATTACCAATTGATCCCTGAACTTTGAAAGGTGTTAATAATGGAATAAAAGTTAGCATTTGGATATTTTACAAATTGTTTGCATCTAATAATAACTTTAAACCTCAAAGTTTTGTTAATTGATCAAATGAATAAAAAAACGTGCAAACCATAAGCTTAAATCATCGAGAATGTTATATTAATGATGAATGATGAGCAAGAATACATTGGAAAGATAAAACGGGTTGGTTTAATGAATACAAATACAAATAATAAAAAAAAATGACGAATGTCACAATGAGTGTGTTGATCAATAATATATGTACAAGAAAAAAAATGTCTGGTAATGAAAAATAAGATGTTATTCAACTCACTACCACTAAAACCTAAAAGAGGATAACTCTAAGGTTCATAGACAAAATATAAATATTACCTTCCAACTTTAAGTTCTCTAAGGAGAAGTCTCATTGCAAAAATATGTCATTAGATTAAGCATAAGAAACAAGAGTATCCATATTCAAAAGAATATCTAGCTAAAACAGTAGTCGTATATTAATAATATTTAAGTCTGATAATCCTAATATTCCAATTAACACATGATAGGTTGAGTCTAGTTTTATAGATTTATTTACCGATATCAACAAATAACTACCATGAGTTTTAGTGACAAAATTTAGATGTTAAGGCTATTATAACCATAATACACTATCTTTTGATTATGCTTTATGATATCTTACAGATTCGGAGATTAATCAGAATACTTAAGCTATATTATGACAGTTGTGAAGTTTGCATAGCCAACATAAAGTCAATCTTACTTTAAACTCTCATATTATTTGTTATCAATAACTGGATAGAAATATTTATAAGATAAAACTAGATAATACTATACACTTGCACACCTTTTGTTATCATGTAAATGAGAATATAACATAAGACAAATGAGACCTAAAAATTTCATCCATTAAAACCAAATTTCATAAGAAATCATGGCATGGTTGATGAGGATGATTTTTTATCTAATCTCATTCTCATTAATTTAAATCATGTGTTAGATGCCCTAAACATTACTTGGTGTGAGGAATAAGTATGGGTCCACCATAAATATTCAGACATAATTCGTTTATCATTTATAGACTATCTACTTGTAACTAATCTATCTTCTATGGTCCACGTCTTAAAGAGATCCATTCACATATACTTAATACGATTTGTTATAAATATGTCCCTACATTTCTTATGACATAAGGACTTTAAGAAAATCAAATCAAGTCTAACGTATGTATGACAAATTCCCACGTCACGTGCATCATTGAAACTTCTCATGTCCTTTTCCTAGAGATATCAAAGATTAGTGGGAGCCTTAAGTGTCTTAATCATAATTTTCAAGATTTGCAAGAGGTGGGGAGGGAAAACTTGATATTAACTCAATTACACCTCTTGTACAAGACACTTCTCCATCACAACATTATTCCATCAAAACTTCTCTCCTTATAATTTAATACTACTCTTACAAAAGTCTCATTGTTGCTTTAATGTGGGCATATTCGGATTTCTTACTAAACTAATCCTCACTAAGAGAAATTGCAACAACTTATATCATTAACTTGTTTCTCTATTAGAATCTATTGGTCTTTAAATATTGACCCTAAGCACGCCAATTTCCTAAAGGTTTCTAAGGTCAATGGCAGCAGTAAAAGTCCTTATAATGACTTATCAAAAGTACATGAGGTGGTGGAAGAGAGTCATTAAATTTTACTCTGAATTTAACTCCGATTACATCTCTTGTACACCATACTGCACCAACTCTAACACACGTAGAATCCTGAAATGATGGCAACATAATCAAGTGCTAATTCATAAAACTTAAACTTCTAATAAACCCAATAATCAACTCATGAGGTCATCTAGGTTTTAAAACCGACTAACTTTGGTGATTATGTAACCGCTCTAACTAAAGTTAAATAGATGTTGGAAAGTTTACTGATCCTACCTTTTCTAGTTAAACCATTAACATCAATCAATCTTCTGAATAAAATAAAGCTATTATTAGAAAATTAAACTAAACTCCATAAGTCAGAATAACGTTTAAGACTTTGTTGAAGCACCTAAGGGTGTTCATAACTAAACTAAATCCTACACAAGCGTTAAGTGTGGCATTCGCCATTTTTAAACCCGAAACCGAACCTATTTTAATAAAATCTCGCTTTTATTAAATATTTATTTGTGTTATTTATTTTTTTAATATTTATTCATGTTCACATTCCAATCGCACAATTTAAACCTTGTTAAAATCTAGTTTTATGCTCAAAATGCGCTTAACCTTAAGTCCAGGGACTAAAATGCACTTTTCCAAATATTCTCCCCCGAAGCGAGCCACGTCACTCGGAGAGCATAGCCTAGCTCGCCATGCGATACGTGTTGAGTTTTATATTTTACACCGACGCATCAAATCGTTACTCATTTATAACAAATATAAAGGGTAAGTCAACAAGAAAATTAACGAGTAATTGAAGACATTTCAGGCTAATTATATGAGTTTTATATTATATCATTGGTCTTATCCAAGAGACGGATGGTGTAAATACCAAGGCACAAGACTAGTATAAATAGATTATGTATGTATGAGGGTTCTTCATGTAAATCACTCGGTTAATGAAATCATACTACTATATCTATCTATTTATGTTTCGATTACAATTGTTCATCCCATTATTGATTGTTAATCGAATCAAACTATCCACATCCGTCCATAGATCTTTCAAGAGTGAATGCATGTTGTTGATTCGATCCTAGCTCAAATCCGGGCTCCTCCGTTAATACCGAATATTCACGCTTCCGCACCGGGGCTCGGGTCTTGTCAGTTGGTATCAAATCTAGGTTACTGAATCGTTTTGACTAACCGCTGAATTTGATTCAATTCGCTCTTAAATCCACCATGGACGTTAAACATGAAGTTCGTTGAAGTTTTTTTTGTGGGTTTTTGCAAGTATTTGGATGAAATTTGATGATTCAAAGATGATTGATATGAATTGATGCCTGAGTTGATGATTAGTTCGAAGATTCAACATCGATTTCACGTTTATTTGTTCAAATTCGTCCAGATCTAATGTTTTCGGTTCGTTTTAGGTCAAACTCGTTTATATTTGATGTTCTAGACTTGATTGTTTGATGAAATTGATGGACACTTGGTGATGAGGAAGATAGAAGTGTTACGGTGGTCAATGGTGGAGATATGGTGTCTGGGGATGGTCCAGTGCTTTCTGTGGATGAGCCGAAAATCTCAAGCGTAAGTTTGGAATGTTTGAAATTTACAGATTGTGTTATGGTATTCCCTAGAAAATTGAAATTTGAAAATATAGAAAAGATAGTTTCCGATAGTATAGATGCATGTAAAGATCCACTAATCTCGGAAAGTCAAGGGAAGTGGTCCAATAGGAAAATTGATTATGAGGTAGACTTACCGTCTCAGTTTAATTGGAAAACTCGGAAGAAACATACTATCAATATTGCCAAACACAAGGCTAGAAGTTTTGATAAGGATGATTTAACTGGAAATTGTGATCATGATTTGCGTGGTGAAATTACACGTGTGCATATTACTGGAGCATGTGGCCAACATATAAATGTAAATGAGGTTATTATACCGGTGGATCCAGGTGCAAGAATAACTATTAACGAACAGGGTGTTATTGGCCCATTGAAGTCAACATATATTTATGGAGTAAAAATCAATGGGGGTGGGCCTTACATTTCTAAACCAAGCCCAGATTATGTTTCAAATAACTATGGCCATGGGTCACCTTCTAACTCCTCAACGCATAACGTAAAGAAAGATGGTAAGCCTGTTCTTTTCGACCCAGGAGGTACGATTTTAGAGCCGGGTGAGATAACGAGTGAGACTACCCGTGAAGTTAAACGGTGTGGGCGGGTCATGGTTGTAACGGATAAGAACCGCGTTGATGTTCCTTTTGATCCAGGTGGCTTGGGTTCAAAGACAAAACTCGAGGACGAGTTTTTTCGAAGATGGAGAGTATGATGCAGATTATCTCCTTATTTGAATTATTTTAATATCTTTTATTATTGAGTTGATAGCCATTTTCGTCCCTGTGGTTTGCTACTTTCGCCACTTCAGTCCAAAGTTTGAAATTTTGTCAATTTAGTCCTTATAGTTTTAAACATTAGCCAATTACGTCCCCCCGTCTAACGACATTCAACTATGCCGTTAGTTTTAGGGGTATTTTTGTCTTTCTCCTGTTTATGTTTAGTTAATGGCCAGTTTCATCCCTGTGGTTTGATACTTTTGCTACTTCAGTCCAAAGTTTGAAAAATTTTCAATTTTATGTTTAATTTATTCAGTATTTTTTTTTGCTACATCAGTCCATAATGGAGTTCATTGGCAAAGTGGTCAGGGTAATTTCCTAAAACCGAACTATACGAAAAAACTAAAATCGTTTCTCTGATTAATGCATAATAGTTAGGGTTTAGAGATTAACATATCGTAGCAAACATCAGGGTCGAAATCAACATCAAGAGGTCGAATATCCCGCATTTCCATGTTTACTCAAGAAATCGATGCACTAAATCGCATTGTGTGTTCTTCAAATCTTGGTATTGTTCTTGAATTCGTCGAATTCAACCCTAGAATTGTAGTCGATATAAAGAATTCAAGAACAACACCACAATTTAAAGAACACACATGCGATCTAGTGTATCGATTTCTAGAGCAAACATGGAAATGCTGGATATTCCACCTCCTGATGTGATTTCGACCAAGATGTTTGCTACAATATGTTAATCTCTAAACCGTAACTATTATGTATTAACTAAATAAACGATTTTAGTTTTATCGGTATAGTACGGTTTTAGGGAATTACCTTGACCACTTTACCAATGAATTCCACCATGGGAGAGAGTTTAGAAAATGTCTAGAAACTAAATACAAGGAAGGTATGATTATTGTTATCGACAGAGTAAACATAAACCTGTTTGGTCGATGCTCGATGGTTTTGGGCTTGGATTATGCTCTTAAGGGCTATAGACAAAAAAAAGAAAAAAAAACTGAATAAATTAAAAAAAAAATTGAAAAATTTTCAAACTTTGGACTGAAGTAGCAAAAGTATCAAACCGCAGGGACGAAACTGGCCATTAACTAAACATAAACAGGAGAAAGACAAAAATACCCCTTAAACTAACGGCATAGTTGGATGCCGTTAGACAAGAGGACGTAATTGGCAAATGTTTAAAACCATAAGGACTAAATTGACAAAATTTCAAACTTTGGACTGAAGTGGCGAAAGCAGCAAACCACAGGGACGAAAATGGACATTAACTCTTTATTATTTTGTGTTTATCTAGTTTCCTAGTTTATCGTTTTCCTTGTTTAGTATAAGTATGGATCCTGTTTGTTTAGGTTCTCAGTTTTTGATTAAATTTTAATATAAAAGACCATTGTTCTTGGAACCTTGGTTTGTTTTATCGTCTTTGATTAATTATGAGTCTCTCAAGCCATTGATCCCTTCCGAAACTACATCATTAGCTCTGACTCAATAAAATACGTTTGTTACGTGTTTGAACTGAGCACCGTTGCATACCTTGCATATAAAGATTCATTAAACAAACAAGTATGCGTGTGGATGAAACCCATTGCAACAAACAAACCCAGGAAATAAGTTTTCTTTGAAAGAAAACTATATTAAAGATAGGGTAAAGTTAAAATAAAAAGGGAGATAAAAATGAGAAGTGTAAGAATGATTTGTGATTACACAAAAAGCCTCTTAAAATAAATTAATAAAATAATAAAAAAGTCATAACTAAAAATGTAAATAAAAAACTAAAATGTTTCCCTCATCATTCCTGTTCAAAAAAAAAACACACACACACACACACAATGCCGAGATCAAAGACATAATGATGAAAATGAACAAAAGACAATTATAACTAAAAAAACACATATCGTAAAGTATAGCACAATGCCGAACAAAATATAACATAATGTTGAGTAATATAACACAATGTCAAGAAAAAAAAAAGACACAATGCAATGGAAAAATGACACAATCAATGACAGAAATAAACACAAAACACAATGATAAACAAAAAGACACAATGATGTTTTCACTCAACATTATATTCTTTTTTAAGAGAGAACGAGAAAGACGGTGGAAACATTTTTTTTTTGTGTTTTTACTTTTTTTGTTTTTTATTAAATTTGAGTTATTGTTTTTTTTTTATTAATTTTTTTAATTATTTTTTAGAGGTTTTTTTGTGTGGCTACAAATCATTCTCATTTTTGTCCCCCTTTGTAGAATAGCTTGACTCTTAAAGATATGCTTGACCATTCTTACTTTAGTGGGATAGTCGGAAGTTTTACCTTAATTAGGTTTTCCTAAATGTTTATTTTGTTTGACATCTCGGACTCGAATCCCACTCACATGCTATATTTTCGGGTTTAACCTTGCTGAAGCACCATTTTATGGATTATGCCTCACAACATCATATCTCCAACACCAAGTTTTTCAAAAAGTTTAGCCTAGTGTTCGGCGTTTTCAGATACTAGTATTAAAAAAGTATCGAAACTCAATTTTTTCAATTTACATGAACTATATACATCCTTTCCAATGTTAATTTTGATATATGACATTCTTTAAGAGAAGGCTTTAATTTTCTTTTCTGATCCTATTTCTTAATAATATAACAATAAACATTGTAAACAAAATTTCTTCAACCAATTAATTAAAAAATAAATTTAGATAAAAAAAAGATTAGCATGGTCCATGTAGAGAGGATGATAGCACAAATCAAGAAATGGTTCAGAAGTTTCCAACTCATGAATAACAATGTTATGACTTCATCTTTTATGAATGTTACTTTTAAACAACGTGTTGCTGCTATAAAAAAGCAGATAATGGCATAGCTTGTTGTCTGTTTTTCTTCTTTGTCATGTGAATTATGAACTTCTGACAAAGTAATAAAGATATAAAAATAAAAATAAAAACTACAATCGACTTCTAGTATTTTAAAACCTCACTGTTTGTTCGGTGTCGCTTATTCTGACAAACAATAACGTTTTTTTCTCTCCCAATATAAATATAAAATTTTTAAGCATATTAAACATCTGATAGTATAAAAAGACAAAAGAAATGTTGTTGGCTTTGGTTTTGTGAGGCACACAGAAATATATGAGATGGTTTGGTTTGGAGTGTGCCTTATCTGTCATAAATCATAATTGCTGCAACTTTTGTCACTAAATCAACCAATCATTCTTTTTAGCATGATCCCTTCTGATTTGAGACAGCAATCAATAATGTACATCCCGGGATTGGGTTGGTCTAATTTGTACTTTGGAAGCATTGTAATTCTTAACTCTATCGTTACTGGTTTGATTTGTTACATTCAAAGTTTTATTATTAAAATTAAAGGCCAAAAATAAATATGTGAAACTTAAGTAAAAAGTATATATGTGAAACTTTTGTGGTAAAAGTTTAATGAACCAAATGCTTGTAAATAAAATTGAGGAGCTGGAAAGTATATATACGAAAGTTGTGTGACAAAAGTATAAGAAATGGGAGTTTACAAGATCCCTTTCAATATACATATAACTCTCAACTCAATATTCGTTTAGAAACTAGCTTAGATGATCGAAATCGGCTCGTTTGTAAAACAAACGAACCGAGGTGAGGTTATTCAATCACCAATCAAATTTATGTAGGCAATAAAGGAAGGCCAAATTTTATGACCCTAAGAAAGTCAGGGTTGTTTTTTTCCCCTTAAATCTATTGATATGAACAATAAATTCTCTCTTTTTGTTGGTGACATTTATCTATATGTACAAGAACAAAGAACTTTTAAAAACAAATAAGCGGATAGAAACGCAAATTTCAGCTTGTTAAGAGTTCTTGAGCCAAGACAGCTCGTTTAACGTCAAGCTCGAGCTAATACTAGCTCGTCCTGCTCACTAAAGCAATCATAATCTAAACATTACCACAACAATTTGTTGAACCATTTGGTTTTTGGTATGACCATATTTTGATTCTAGGTTAGTCGCTATTTACATAAAAACCAGACCAAACCAAAAATGAATGAATAAGTCGATTCAAATAACAAACAAAAAATAAACCCGACAGGTTATTAGGCTGACTTGAAATATAAGTAAACGATTGAACCCAAAACACCTTCACTTCGAACAAAAAGAACACAAAAAAAATTCTTAACAAGATCAGAGTCCATACTACTTCAAATGTCTAGGCAACTCACAAGATTAATATGAAAATGTGGTAGATTTAAGCAATGATTACAACTATATCAAAGAATCAACCCTTCAAAAATTACAGAAAACCCGCTCCTCTTGTTCTCACCCGTGTACATACAACTATGTTACATTACAAACCAACAAACAAGAAGCTTCACACCTGTTAGTCACCTATCAGTTAGATTAACCCGGACACCTGTTTCCCCATTCTGAGAAAAACCGGTTTCTGACACCCGCAAAAAGACACGTTGTCACCCGATTCATATTCTTGACTATACTTGAAAAACCGACATTTGTGCCCGTCTGTAATTAACCTTCATGGATCAAAAGATCCTTGGCAATTAACGCGATACGCTGTTTTGCACTATCAGAACGGAGCCCGTCTACTTTGAATCCCATCTGCTACATTCAATTTACAAACTAATCTAAGCTCTATAATAATCAAACAAACAAGATAATTGATGTGTGTATTAAAAAAATGGTTGACCTCTGTTTGGCTATCGGGAGTGAACCAACGTAACAGAACACCAAGATGCACTACAGCTGGTATTATCTTGAAAAGTAATGGGGTTGTCACCTACAAACACGCTTTTGTTAGTGACCCGCAAAATTCGAGTTTATTTACTTTCATTTAAAAAACTATCATTACTGCAAAAAAAATATATAATAGTTTTCGTGTTATTACCAGACTAAGAGCAGTGGTTCCAAGAAGCAGCATGTACAGCTTCCCCTGAAAGGTAAAACGAATTATAATGTATTTAGATATGAATACCAATAAATTAAACCAACTATTAACAACCGTATTTTCCCCCAAATTAAACAAGAAAAGACGTGTTAAAAAAACCTCAACTAGATGAAGATTAGAAGCACGGCTGAGAAGAACAAAAGCAAACTCTCCTATTTGTGCTAAAGACATCCCAACCTGCATCACACATATTATTATCAGGCCTGTAAAGAAACCGAACGATCGAAGACGAACAATTACACGACAGGGTTTCTTGTTTATGTTCGTTCCCTAAGAAAATTTTAAATTTACATATTGACGAACGTTAATGAACAAGCTTAAACAAATGTAAACTGTCAGCTACAAATGAAGGAACTTAAATGACCAAACGTTCATGAACATAATGAACGAACAATACATGTGTTTACATTCGTTCATTTAACTAAATGAACAAAAAATTTTGTTTATGCTCGTTTGTTTATTAAATAAACGAACTCTCCGCCGCACAGTTCACAAACTTTTTACTGAATGTTTAGCTCGTTTACAGGCCTAATTATTATTAATTACAATACGCGAATATTAGAAAGACCCAAATATTGGCCCAGTTAACCAGTTTCCTTCTAACATACTTCTAGTTGCACCAAGTGTTTGTGAATTCTTAATTATTATAGAAAAGGCAGGAAATAGATCTTACAAGAACTGAAGTTTTGTTGTTGTAGCCAAAACCTTTGACAACTACAGAAATGACAACTGTCTTGGCAATAACAACCAACAGAACCGAGGCTAACAGGATATCAATGTGGTTCCACAGAAAATGAACATGAATAAGCATTCCAATGCTTGCAAGAAATAAAGCAGCAAAGAAATTGCGTATTGGTTCAACCTGCATCAATAAAAACTTCAATCTAACTGCCTTTCTGCATATTATATATCGGTACAGTCAAAAAGGTTTACTTGTTCAAGTGTATGTTGAGCAAGATCGGTTGTTGATATCATAACTCCAGCAGCAAACGAACCCAGTTCTAAACTTAATCCCAGCTTATCACTAGACTGAAATTGCATCATACAAAATTTGTTTTAAGGGTCAAATTCATATATACCCCTACAAATTTGAAAAATAGCATATGCAAAACTAAATATATCATACATGCCTTTACAAAGTAGCTAAAATATCAAATATACCAATCTACAGCTTAAAAATTTTGTACCCATTTTTTCCTAAAACTTTAAAATTTCCTATAAGCCCATCTTGCTTATCGTCGATGCCAATCAAATCCAGATACATTGTAGTGTTTAGACAAATATAATGGAAAGATGTAGAATGGTCATTTAGTAAAAATTCATTAAAGTTTATATATGATATTTTTAGTTTTGGTGTATATATGAACATTTTCAAGTTTGCAAGGGTATATATGAAATTAATCCTTCGTTCAATTATAATCAGCCAAATCAAGCAATGAAACAAAAAAGTCAGTAAAGATGAAAAGCGTCAGGAAGAAACACGAACCCAGGCTACCAGCAGGCAAAATGCAACAGATGCCAACTGATACAGTTCATTAGTCTGCACAGGCGTTTAACAGCGTAACCATATGTTCTACAAACGGCCAACTTATATAATTTCAGTTAACATTCTCAAAAGAGTTTGAATAATTACAAACCTGTGATGAGAGGTTTATCATCAGCTTAAGGAACCAAGGTAAGCCCATTCTTGATAATATTGATAAAACTGCCAAAAATCCAACCAACGCCACCAGCCTGACTAACTAAGAATCAGTACGATGTTGAAATCAACAGAAATCTCCAAGATTCATCAAGTAGATTTAGTGTAAAACACTAAAAGTTGCACATTCTCATTTTAAAAGACTGAATATACTATATAATTAAATAAATAGTATAATCGAAAGTTAAGAAACTTACGATTTAGTCATGGATATTACTCCTTGTAAAACACCTGAAGTTCCGCCAAGAACCGGAAGAAGAGCAAACAATAAACCAACAGCACAATCCTGTAATAGAAAGAAGATAAAACAGACTTTAATTTTCTCACAATGTGTAAGTGAAGATGAATTAAGGGAGGAAATGGCAAGTACCTGTAAGATGAGGGTCCCAATAGTAACTTGTCCATGAAGGGCATTGACACTATTCTTCTCCATCAAAAATTTTAGAACCTGCATAATAAAAATTGTACAGCGTATAATTAAGCTAGAACTTCACAAAAGGTCAAAGAGCTTCATGCAAAAAAGTCAGAATGGTCTTACCACTGCTGTTGAAGACATAGAAAGAAGCACACCAACAAAAACGCCCTCAGAAGATTTACCACCACATAACTGTAAATGTCATCCAATTAAAGACAGAAAATACTCTGCAACAGCTAATATAAAAATATAAAAATATAAAAATAAGATAACGAAATAATTAAAAGATTAAAGCATCATCTTACCGAGGCTGTGATTCCACATACGCACATAAATAAGAAACTTTGAAGCAGTCCTCCAAGCACTGCAACAGCTCGAACAACTTTAAGCTAAAATTATCAAACAATTTATTGAGTTTAATATCTTGCATTGACAAAATATCACATAAATATAGATTTTAATTACGAATCTAACCTTTGCCATAGAGAACTCAAGCCCTAAAGCAAAAAGAAGAAAAATTACACCAAATTGAGCTACTGTTTCTACCTGCATTTAAACATATAAATGTTTATCATCTTCCAAAATAACACAACTTCAGCATTGTTTTATCATGTCAGAATTAGATAAAAAGTGACATAACATACTTGAACCAGTTCACTAACCACATCCAGCCCACCAGGCCCAACAATAGATCCTGCCAGTAAATATCCCGTAATAACCTGTTAAAGCAAAAAAAAAATCCACATAATAAATGAGTCATTTTTATAACTAAAAGCTAAACACAAACAAGAAATCAAATATTGTTCATACTGGCTGTCCAGCACACGCGAAGGCAATGCCACCACAGGTGGCAGATACAATGACAACAACAAGATCGGAAATTAACCTGTAAATTCACCACATTATTAATTGCTTGGACAATTTAATAAAGTTGTTTGGTAACATAAAATGATTGGAAGACAGAGATTAAATTTAACTACCTCAAGTCTAGCTGTAGCACAGGATATTTTGACTTGAAATTGGATATTATAAAAACATTATCCTGAATAAAGAGCGAGAAAACGTAAGTGTGTGACGCTAATAAATTATATTAAGATTTTAGTTTTTTTACCTTTCTATCAATTAGTGTTGGCGTCTCTTCTACTCCATTATCGTTATCAATATTAAAAACATGATGAAGTTGAAAGGACCTACAACATTTGTCTTCAATGTTAGTAGTATATTAATAACTAATAATGTATAACTTCTGTCTTCTGTACAGAAAATGTAGCGTAATTTATATAAACATCAAAGAATTCAGTTATAAATAAATATAAGAGCCCATACTTATCGTCCTTTGTGTCGTTTTTCTTCGATTTAACCCTAGCAACAGTTTCCAATACAGCCTGGTGAAAACAAATGTAAATCAGGTATAATATAAGAACGCCATTAATCGGAAAATCAAATTTTTATTTTGCTCATTATCACGAAATGTTATGAGAACATCATCAGAGTACATTCATTCATCTGAGACTAGAAAACCTAATGGCACTAACCTGTTGTCCAGCAACACTGTTGTTGAAGCTGCCTGCATCATTCTCTGAAAATTCAACGCATGTGCATATATTAAAAATCAAGAAACGTCCATAAAAACGTCAAATTTCTGTCTATATTTTTAGGAGTAAAACAGAAACTAATAATAACATGTTAATCACTTATAGTCATTGGTTGTCAGTGTAATCACAGATCCAATGAACTATTGGATTAGATGATGAAAGATCAACTACACAAAAGTAGTCAAGCGTTATCCATAAAAGGCATATAACTCAGATGTGAAGACAAAAAGGGAATAACAGAATTTTAAGAAATCCTCTCAAGAGATAAAAATATTGAGGATCTAGCGATTTAAGTAAAGATCTATTGGAATGATAGTATTACAGAAAATATGCTGGAGTTGCAGTATCTCTTTTACTTATTCCAGGATTTGTTTGACCTTTCTGGCATCCACATAATTAAGCCAGCCCAAAAGAAGAAAAATTATGAAAACAATATAGACAAAATCTTTCCACAACATACAGCAGGATGTGTAATACTACTACTACTAAATATCATCAGTGTTAATTATAGCAATACAATACTTTCCATGTTCCATATAAATTAGACTTGGATCTGGATTTCAAACACAGATTCTTTTCAAGAAAACAAATCATGCAAGTGCATTATTAAAGTTTATTTAAATCAACATGAATCTTGTGATGGTTGAAATAGAAGTAAAATCTTGACATCAAAAGCTCGAGTTTAATAAGAATATAATAGAGATCCAGAAGTCAAAGTTCAACTAGCAGACCAAGGATACCTAACATTGTGGCAAAGTAATAATACAATAACCAAATTTGCAATTAGAAACCAATTCAATTCAATTTCTCTGAATTAGTCAACAACACCACCTGATCTATTCAATTCACTTGCTCTAAAATGCACATTATAAAAGCTAAACCTAATTAAATAAAAATAAAAGATCTAATGATAAGGTAACCTTGGTTCTGATCATTCTCATTGAACTCCTTCTCGAGAGCACGATCAATCATGCCGGCGAAGCTGCGGTCTATGTCGGTGGCATTGACGGTGGCGTTAATTGCAAGGCTGCCGCCGCCGTCGGACTGAATATCTGCGGCGGAGAGAACGAGAAGGAGAGTGGAAAAGAATAAGAGAATAAGACGGCAGAGGTGGAACATCCTACGGACGGCGGCGACGGAGTGGGCCGGCGTACGGATGTGTGTGTGAGTGTGGATTTGTGTCGGTTTTGTTTCTCAGTGATGGGTTTGGTTGGTTTGATGATAGTGGAACAGAGGAGACGAGTGGGGCCCACAGCAACCAAACAACTTGGAGGATGGATCCCAGATTTTTTTATTTTATTTTATATTTTATATCACTCAAAAAAACTTAATCATGAAAACATTGGAGAGCGCATGTGCATGATGTGTTGAAATATCAAATATTGGTAAGTAGTTTGCTTTGCATGATATCTATCCTAGTCTGGTTTGAAATTATTGAAAACCTTAAGAGGGAGAAGAAGAAGAAGACAATGACAACGATGCAACAGCATGTCAATAGGTGTGGCATGATCTTTGCATCATCCGGGTGATCGACTACAAAAGAGACAGGGTGATTTGTCAACTTTGAGAAAGCGATATTGTAACGTCTAGTCATTTCTACCATCAATATTGTTTGTTTTTTAACACGATCTAGAAAATCATCTAGAATTTCAATGGTATCAAAATTAATTCATGCAATAAAAGGTTTACAAGGCCTTATATAAATACATAGAGAAACGCAAAAGATGGAAACAATATCAAAATAATAAAACAAGAATATATGGTTTCCAATACTCCCCCTCAAGTTGGAGCATGTAGATCGATAATGCCCAACTTGTCAATAAGAAATTGGAGTTGTTGTGTGCTAAGGCCTTTGGTAAGTAGATCGGCTATTTGCATGTCGGTGTGGATCTGAAATGGCTCAACCTCCTTTGACTCGACTCTTTCACGAACAAAATAACAGTCCATCTCCACGTGTTTAGTACGCTCATGGAAAACCGGGTTATTAGCAATGTGGGGGGCGGCCTGATTATCACAAAACAGCGGAGTCGGTGTGGTTGAGCGAACATCCAACTCTGTTAAGAGCCATCGAACCCAAAGACTTTCGCTCACAGTGGAAGCCATGGATCTATATTCTGCCTCGGCAGAAGAGCGAGATACAACTGACTGCTTCTTTTTTTTCCAAGAGATTGGAGCTCCCCCTAGAAAAGAGTAAGTAGCCAGTGAGCGACCTGTGGGTATATGGACACCCAAGCCAATCCGAGTCGCAATACGCAGCAGGGGAGCAACCTCCCCCTCTTGGGAGAAGAACACCTTGTCCCAGGGGTCCTTTAAGATAACGTAAAACACGATGTACTGCATCCATGTGCGATTGTCTTGGATCAGCAATAAACTGGCTCAATATATTGACTGAGTATGTGACATCAGGTCGAGTAGCCTGTAAGTAGATTAAGCGTCCCACCATACGACGATATTGACCAGCATCAACCCGTGGAGCATTTTCAGCCTTATCTAACTTGTGGTTCTGTTCGATAGGAAAAGGACTCGGTTTGCACCCCTCTAAGCCGCAATCAGCAAGAATGTCAAGGACGTATTTACGTTGACTTAAAACCATCCCTTGAGAGGTTCGGGCCACCTCGATACCAAGGAAATATTTGAGATTGCCAAGATCTTTGATACTAAACCTTTTGTTAAGTTCATCCTTCGTTTCTTTATTTTAGTTGTGTCATTCCCAACCATAACAACGTCATCAACATAGATTAGTGTAGCCACGAAGATTTTCTCATGTTTATAGATGAAAAGCGAATGATCTGCCTTAGACTGTTGGAATTTGAAATCGAGTAGCGCATTGGTGAATTTGTGATACCAATTACGCGATGCCTGTTTCAAGCCATATATAGATTTTCGTAACTTACATACCCGTGTTTCTCCTTCTTTGGCCAAACCAAGGGGAAGTTTCATAAAAACTTCTTCGTGCAAGTCCCCATGGAGAAATGCATTGTTGACATCGAGTTGATGTATTGCCCAATTTCTTTTGACCGCTACGGCTAAGAGAGTTCGAACAGTAACTAATTTTGCCACGGGGGCAAAAGTAGCATGGTAGTCTATTCCTTCCAATTGAGTAAAACCCTTTGCAACTAGGCGAGCTTTGTACCTTTCGATGTCTCCATTCGGCAAATACTTGATTTTGTAAACCCACTTTGAATTTATGGCTCGTTTGCCATTAGGCAGATCTTCCAAGGTTCACATACCATTCTTTTCTAAAACTCGTATCTCTTGTTGCATGGCTTCTCTCCATTTCTCGTTTTTAACAGCCTGATGAAAAAACTTCGGCTCATCGTTCGCATCGATAACCGCTAAAAAAGCCTTATGAGAGTTAGAAAAATTGTTGTATGAAACAAAATTGGATAAAGGATATACCGTTGAGGATCCTTGATTTGATGCAGTTCGTGTATGGTCGACCGATGGAGGAAGTTGGACATCATAGTCGTCGAGATGCCTTGGCCGCTATCGATTTCTTGGTTCTCTAGTCGGTTCCACAGTGGGCCGTTGTGGAATTTTTTGGGGTGATTGGGCCTGCTCTTCTTGGTCTGAGATGTTGCCTTGTGAGGATAGTGGGCTTTCAAGCCCTTCATTCACGGTATTAATTTGTGGGTTATGTGCATGGTTTGTTTCTTCACTGTGGACATGTGTTTCATCATAAATTGGCCCATCATAGAGTTCAAACAAATCTGTTTCTTTAGGATCAATAACCATTTTGTCAAAAGGAAAATGATTCTCATGAAATCTAACATCTCTCGAGAACAATTTTCTTATTTTCAATATCAAATATTTTGTATCCCTTGGTCCCTTGTGGATATCCTAAAAACACCCTGGGCCTCCCTCTTGCCTCAAATTTGTCACCTTTCGTCTCGGTACTTCTATAGTAAGCCAAGCAACCAAATACCCTCATTAAATCATAATCGGGTTTTCAGTTGAAAAGAATCTCATATGGTGTTTTATTTTTAATAGCAGCAGAAGGCAAACGATTTATGATATGTGTAGCGGTTAAGACGCATTCACCCCAAAATCTTTTTGGGAGATTGGCCTCAAACCTTAGTGCTCGAGCAGTTTCGAGCAAGTGTCTGTGCTTTCGTTCCACAACTCCATTTTGTTGTGGGGTATGAGGACAAGTCATCTCGAGCAAGATTCCGTTTTCACCATAAAAATTCTCCATTTCTTTTGATGTGAACTCCCCACCATTGTCACATCTAATTTTCTTAACGTCTTTTCCAAATTATGTTTTTATCATTTTGCAAAAGTTAATCAAACATTTGCTCGCTTCATATTTAAATTTCAGCAGAAAAACCCAGACAGATCTACTAAAATAATCAACCACAGTTAAAAAATAATTGGCTCCCAAAAAGGAGGGGGTACGATATTTCCCCCAAATATCACAGTGTAACAACTCAAAACAATCATTTGTCTTAATGTCACTGTTTGAAAATACAAGCCTTATATGTTTTGCCTTTGAACAAGAATCACATAACTTATTGAAAGAAACATTTTTAAGAAAATCAATATGAGTAAGTTTATCACCGGAAGCATGACCCAACCTATTATGCCAAGTGTCCACGGTTGTCATCATAGCCATTCTTCTAGTTCCAAACATCCCCATTCGGTATAGACCTTCCCTACACTCACCCACACCAATCAAGTTCCTCGTGTATAGCTTCTGCATTACACAAAAATCAGGGGAAAAGGTTATAGCAGATTGTAGGTCCTTACTTAACCGACTTACTGATAAAAGGTTACAAGTAAATTTGGGAATATATAAAACGCCCTTTATTTTAGTCCCCCCCTGGTAGGGTAGATTCACCTCTCCCTTCAACGGGTATCGAGTCACCGTTTGGAATAACAACCAGACGTTCATTAAAACACTTGGTTTTGTTTTCAAGGATGTTGATGTTATGGGTAATGTGCTCAATGCATCCTGAGTCCATCACCCAATAATCATCACAATCCCCTTTACCTGTCATGTATGCTTTTGGTTTTGCACCTTCTTTAGTTGAGTTCTCTGAAAAATGCTTCAAGAAGGTTTCATATTGTTCATTATTCAAACCAAGAACAGGGCTTGAGCTTGAACCCGTCTCTATGTAAGCTGCCTTCGGTCTTGTTTCCTCCTTCTTTCGGTTCCCGGGCCACCACTTGGGATAGCCAATACGCTTGAAACAACCATCTCAATTGTGGCCATCACGACCACAAAAAGTGCAGTGTTCAATCTGGTTTGCTCGTTTAATCTCTTTTGGGTTTTGTTTATCACGACGTTGCCCTGTGTTGTTGTCCCTTTTCACCGACTTTGAAGCCTTGAAAGCTGCAGCCTCAGTCGATGATTTCTTGTCACCAAATATGGCTCTTTGTCGTTCGTCATCCGAGACAAGACGATAGGCCGCTATAAGAGCCGGAGTAGGATTCATAGCAAGGATCTGTGTTCTAATGACTGAAAAGTCATTGTCGAGCCCCAACAGGAACTCATAAAGTTTTTCTTTATCCTTGAGATCAGACATCTTTTTTTCAACATTGCATGTACACCCAATGCATGTGCAATATGGGACGGATAATACAGACTGCATCTCGTCCTATATGCTTCGAAGTTTTGTGAAATAAACTGAAACAGAAGCCCCGTTTTGATGAGTTGCGGCTAGGATCTGTTTCAATTCATATGAACGGGGTGCACTAACTTTTCCAAATCTCTCATGCAAGTCAGACCAGATATTCGCTGCCGTGTTCGCGTACTTCACGCTAATCCTTATGTCTTTCTCCATGGCCGTTGTGAGCCAACCCTTCACCATGGCGTCACAACGTGCCCACGCCATATAATTTGGTGAAGTGTTTTCAGTTTTGGCGATAGAGCCATCGACGAACCCTATCTTGTTTTTCGCGAGAAGAAAATTTATCATCTCTTGTGACCAATCTGTGTAGTTGCAATCGGTCAGAGTTTCGTTTACGTGCATCTGCTTAGGATAATCGGCGGCATGGATGTAAAATGGCGAGTTCGTATCCAGAGTGGTTTCATGTTTGGGTTTTTCTGAGTCGCCAGCCATGATGAAGATGACGGCAGAATAGGGCTAGGGTTATGGAAGTGTTTTAGGTAAAGAGCTGCTCTGATACCATCTAAAATTTCGATGGTATCAAAATTAATTCATGCAATAAAAGGTTTACAAGGCCTTATATAAATACATAGAGAAACGCAAAAGATGGAAACAATATCAAAATAATAAAACAAGAATATATGGTTTCCAATAAATCATGGATTTGTTTTTTGTTACTCTGATTGAGACTTTCAGGAGGTCGCCCATCATAATACTACTCCTATCTGAGCACAGCTTATTTGTGGAGTTTGCATCTGCTCTACAACAAAGTAAGGCCAAAATGCTTTGACGATTTAAAAGGAAAAACACTTCTTATGAACCAAAAATACTTATGTTCATGACTGATACATGATTTGCCTTTGGTGCTATAATGGGTAATATTAATATTCTATGTTTGGTTACGAATATAGATTTATGTTACACGCTGGAATATGATGTAATTATATGAATACTTGAAATGAGGTCCTTTTATGAGGAACCTTGATTGGTTGGTTTATGGGAAAAGATTGAAGCTGATCGTGAGGGGTAACGATAAACTCTGATCTTTCATGTTCGTGCTCAATAGTTGGAGACCTAAATCTGTTGGTTATATTTAAAAAAAATTCTAGATAGTTTTGATACCTTGATATTGAAGGAACTGCTCCGAAATGTAAAGAAATGAGGTGTGGTATTTTAAATTAATCTTCATTGTTGAGCAACCGGTTGTGCTCTCTAACTCAACCATAGAAGCTTCAAGCATGACGTCCTTCAACCCATATGACTCATATTCTAAGTTTTACGTACCAAAGTTAATGCGATTGTGTGAGTTTTATCCATATGATTTTCAGTGTGGGAAAAAATTGCTCTTGTGCATGATGTTGACTTGTACATTAATCGTGTGCAAATATATGAAAGATTAGCCAACTTAAATGGCACCAATCTTGTTAGAGTGATGGTGGAAACACAAAAAAGTCTTTCAACTTTTTCCCCTTTGGTTTGTCGACTATTAAAGCCAGCATTAGTTTTGCCCACTAATAATGTTTCGGCAATGAAGATTGTAAAGTCAAATTTGCATAATCAAATTTCTGAACTTTTTAATGCCTATGTAACTTGTACCATCATAAAAAAGAACTTGTCACCAATGGAGTTGTAATCGACTCTTTTCAAAAACAAAAACATACAAAGGATAATTGCATTATGTACTTTGTTTTATTTATATATTTTTAATTGCGTTTGGAACTACTCTCAATACTAGAGTGAGTTTTCATGAGACGGGATGTCAACTATTTATACTGATTTTGATACTCCAAACACGACTCACTCAAGAACATCATCAAGATTAAAACACGACACTATAAGGAAACCCCTTAAGTCAGTTTCGAACTTGAGCCTATAAGATTCCAAATCCAAATCCGAGATATATATAATATGTCATTAGAGTTTATTTTCAAGGTATTAAGAAAATGCATTGTCTTTGCTAAATTATTCACATGCTTCAAATTTGTTTAGCCGTACTGGTCATGGATGATTAAAATAAACAGGTTTCTAAGAGAACATAAAACAATTTTAAATAAAACTTAAAAGAATCATTTACAAGATTATTAAACATGTCAATATATCTTTCTAAAAATCTCAAAGTGGTGTTATAAGTTTTAACAAGATGTCTAAATAAAGAACGTCAGGCTCATGGGTGGATCCAACTACAAAATTGGTAGTTTTCAGGAACTTTCGAAATAATAATGTATTGGTATATAAAAAATAATTTAGTGAATCACCTTAAAAATTAGAAAGGAACCATCTTGATTAAACTATAACTATTGGTCTGATGGATAAGTCTTTGAGTTGGTTAATCACTAATTGATAATTGCAAGTCACATTTTCAAATCCATTTTACACTACTTTTTTTAATATTTTTTTCTATGCAACCTTTTAGAGCTCACACCCGCTTTACACTATTTTTAATTTTTTTTTTCTATTCAACATTTTAGATTTCAAATATGTTTTACACTAACTTTTTTTAATTTTTCTTTCTATGCAGCTTTTAGAGTTTCATAAACCAAAACTGTTAAACAAAGATACAATTACAAACGCCGCTCTTTGCCTCTCTCTGCTCTCCACAATGATTACGCAGGCGCCACACCTCCTTTCTGCGGTAGTCCAAGCATCCGGCCGATTGATTGTATTAATATTATGTAACAAATACTTATAAGTGTTTTTTATAATTCGTAAAGACCATTGTATTTATATTATATGTTTTTTAATTTCGAATGACGGTGCCTTCTATTATTTTATTGTATTTTTATTATGTAATGAACCGACCCAAACCATCAAACCGACCTGAAATATTTATATCCATATTCGATTTCATGAATTGAAGCATCTAAAAGTAATACACCACCTGAAAAAAATTCCTGAACCCGCCACTAGTTAGGCTTAATGACCATGGAGGGACCAAGTACCCCAAGGTCATGGTGTATATATTTACTTTCCTTAACTCCACATAGACACTACATCACATACTCTATATATATTTTACTCTACCTCACTAAAATTGTTTTAACTTCACTTACCTCTCTTTATTTAATGTAAAATAGATTCTTAAATTGTTGTTATGTGTGTTTAGAGGAATTTAAAGTCCCAAAATTAACATTTTAACTCACCTTGTATTTAACGTTCCTTAACGCATGAAAGGAGTGATATGTCACTCTTTAACCATTGCCAGCTCAGCTTTAACACTTTAAGCGTTAAGGTATACCCCTGAGCCAAACAAGTCAAATAAATAAGTATCGCCACATTTTATCTTAGCATCTATTATAAGTTAACATTTATTGACTTTAAGCTCTCTATCCCCCTGGTTGTCCTGTAGGTGGATCCTCTGGAACCACAAGAATCCTTATTTAGAATTAGAAAGTGATTCCAACTCAGCAACTTTTAAACATTTTGAGTGATTTTTTCATAAAAACAATACGTAAAAGAAGCATGTTGATTATATCCAAAATTGGTGGCCTTCAAGTCGCACGTTGCTTTCCACCACATCGTTTTAAACGAAGTTTTACCATAACATTCCTCTAATTTCGAGCCAGTATGGACTTAATAACAAAATATATATGCACTTGCAAAATTTAGAAATTATCATTACAGTTTACATTCATAAAGAAATATTAGGTAATATTTCAATTTTATAACTACTTTTACCTCATGCTTTCTGAATTTTAAATTGGTTAGTTGAGCAATCCCTAACTATTTTATTTTATTAAAGTAAGACAATCAACATCTAAACTCAATATAAAAGGTGACTTGTTTAAGTCAATATCTATAAAATTAGCAACCTCGTTTTATAAAATTGAAGTATGAATATGTAGATATAAATTGTAAGACTGTACAAATGGCACTATACAATACATAGGTGTATAAGACATCATGTGGCAAATATTCATCTACAGTTCCTCTAATCATTCAATGACAGGTCAGATTCAGATCCACCACAAAACGCTTCTGGTTCGAATGATCTTGCTGACTCATCATTGTAAGAGCCCGCCACCGATCGACCGCCTGCTTCTCCACCGGAAGTAATGTAGATCTCTTTTTGGGCGCCTTCGGTGTTAATAAGAAGAACAATGGACATGAACAAAGATATTGCAAGACCTACCAAGGTGTTCTTTAATCTGTTAAGCACAGGCTTCACCTGGATTAAGAAAAAAATGTCAACTTCTGTTGAAACGGCAATAGAGAATTTACAATTAGTCAAAAAGACTAATATGCCCCTTGGGTGACTTTTGCTTCTTTTAACTATTCTGACTTTTATGTTGACTTTCTTTGACCGGGCACTTAAATGAAGTCATCAGCTTGTACAAATTTCATGCAAGAAGTTTGAAGTTTGACTTCTAATCTTATTTCCATAGACTGTTAAAACACTTAAAACCTACCAAATCGGCTGGTTCAACCGGTTCAGGGCAGATGGTTTGGAATTTAGAACTGGCGGTTTAACATTAATCTATACTTTTAGGTTTAGAATGTGTTATATTAGTTTAACCATCTTTATCAATTTAAAAATCTAATACAAACTAACAATTAAAAGAAAAAAGAATGGATCAAATCGCCAACCTGGCCAGTTTTTTTTGGCGTTTCCCAAAGGCATATTCATTGGTTCAGACCATAATCTGCATTATATTTTATATCAAATGAATCGGGTATAATTAAACTTTTCGCAGTTATGAAAATGGGTCAAAGGTCAAAAGTCGCCTAGCCCAATTTGCATTCAATGAGTACTCGGTAGAAAGCCTCCTAAACCGATGCAATCAAATATATAGACTACAATTGCAAGAATATACGTTTTATAACCATACTTTAACACACAATAGACAACATTCAAGGGTTAACCCAAACACGCCCATATTTGCCACCTCAAAACACTTGAAGAAGCCTATCGCAATTGCTCCCCTGGTCCCAAGAATATTGCAACTTTTAACTAAGTAACTTGGTAATATAAAACTATAAAACTAATAATTGGCATGAAATAGAACACGTTTGACATTGCGTTTCATTGAAACACTGTCCAAATATCAATAAAAAGAAGAAATTTATAGACCAAAAAATAAGTGAATTTGAGAAAGGGGGAATATGCTAAAATTTATAATGAACATACAAAAACAATACGAAGTATGCATCACTTACAGTAAATGATCCTAGAAGCCGGTCGCGTGCTAGCACTTCAGCAGTCTTCACCCAAATCTGTTATAATAGATAACTTTAATCTTCTTAAAGTTAACAGGCGTACCATTATTATGAATAGGTTACCTGTCCATCGTACCATCCGGTCTCTTCATCTTTGCATAGACAATAAAAGAAAAACAAAAACATACATTAAAATTTACAACACTTATAACCAGATAAAGAAAGAGAATAAGAACTAAAAATCCTATCTTCTATATGCTTGATGTACACATGCGCATATCCTACATTCCGATAAACAATCGAGATCAATCTTGTGTATATATGCTACTAGGCGCACTTGTACACAATACTTGTACCATTCAAATAAATGTTAAAAATATTAGTTTTCATAACCATCCTATGTATCACATTTACAAACAACAGGAATAAGTGTTCATGTTGTTCTGACAGTTCTCTACTTAACATTGTGGTATCAAACAGCCATCATGTACATATGCATATGATCTAACTATAATACTAATGATAAAGAACAGTTACCTAGGTCCACAATTTTATCAAAATTCGAAACTGTAATCGCAAACTTAATGTTAGCTTTAGAATTGAAGATGTACCAACTACCAGGCTAACCTATGTTCTATTAGCTCAATTGTAACTAATGAACATCACTGTTTACAATTATACAACTATTGCATATCAATCCCTTTACTAAATGACACTATTGATCCTTAAACTTATTACAGCCGTGACAATACTAGTTGAAATATCTTAGCCTAAAAAAAAAAAAAAAAACACATGAACTTTAGTGAATTTCCATGAACTGAATAGATTTCATCTGAATTCCCACATCTTTTTATACAGCGTTATCGACATGGAAATGAATTTGCTAATATTGTAAGGCTTTGGCCAACCATACATATACTCCCAATCAAGAAGTGTTTTAAATATTAAGTCAAAATAGTGGCACCCAATTAGCATACTTAAAACTACTTTAACATCATTCTTCTACAATAAGATGTGTTTGTCAATCCATGATGCATCATGAATCTGAGAATGCATTTTCCCTAGCTTAGTATTCATCCCTATAGCTAAAACCAGACAGACATGATGATACCATATCACCTGGTACAAATTCTTTACAGAAAAGATACAGGGATTTTTTTTCTATTACATATCATAGTTTGTTGTACTCTCGTGATTGCATTTCCTAACACTACACATCTATATCATTTTCAGTTCCAACCTTAGTACCATAGATCCACTTCTCATTATTGGCATTATTACTCTTTATTAGCCTTAACACCGGAGCCTGTATCTGATCATGAGACCCTTACAACCATCCATCAGCAGTATCGACCATTTCTTTAAATCAACACCATTTGATTCACTTCTAAATCCTTCAAGAATCTCACCTTCATTAAGCTTCCATGGTTATCACATTTGGATTTCAAATACATCTTTATCGATTAATTCTTTATTTCATTTTTCTTTGACTCATCACCATGAAACAATTCTTGAATCTCATCCCTAAACCGCTTAGGCATTACATCAAACACTTGAGGTACACTCTCAAATTCTTTGAATATTGTTACAAAAGATTCCATCCAATATATTCACCTATTGTATCACTACGTCTCGTAAGTAACTTTTATCATTTTATGCTATTGCTAAGCATCAATCTCAAGAAATGCATTGTTAGGCTTAGAATTGAAGAAGAAAGCTAGTACCCTATTTTCTGTTAGCTCAACTGTATTTAACTAACATCACCGTGCACATTTATAAAACTATTATATATCAGTACCTCTACTTTACTAATTGACACTATTGATCCTTAGACTTGGAAAGCTTAACCTCATAGATCAAACTGTACAGTTAGTTATATATACAATTCATAGTGTTATAACTTATAACCGACAGACGGACCGATCCAACCAGACTCCCTAAATCACCCAAATCTATTGATCGCTAATCACTAGGGCTGTAAACAAACCAAACATTGAGCAAACGGTCGGTGAACCGTTCGGCAGGAAGTTCATTTATGTTTGTTCATTCAATAAATGAACGAACATGAAAAAGAAATCCCGTTCGTTAAGTTAAACAAACAAACATGAACAGAGGGCACGCTCGATCGATTATGTTCGTGAACGTTCAGTCCAGTAATATGTTCACATGTGAATGCTCATTTATGTTCATTCATTTATATGTTATATTTTATCTTATTTTATTTTATTGGTTTTAGCTTTTAAAAATTTGAAACCTTATTATTTGTCCATTTTAATTTGAGTTTGTGTTAAAGCTTAACAAACTTCTCACTTTTTGTGTTATTTATTTTTTGTGTTCATGAACGTTCGTTTGGGGTCATTTATGATCATGATTCGGTAAGAGTTTGTGAACAATTCATGAACATTAAATATCGTTCGGTTTGCTTACATACTAATCACTAAATCAATATCAAATCATGAAACATAATAATAATAATAATAATAATAATAATAATAATAATAATAATAATAATAATAATAAAATGAAAGAAAGTATAGTATGCATACATTCAACAGTAGCACTGAGCAGTCTGTTACCCACATACGCCCACCCCAAATACATCCGGACAACCGCAACCGTAACCGCGAATATCCCGCTACAAAGGGCTCCCAGCAGCCGCTGAAGCGGTTCCCAGGCCGAGCCGTACCAGGAAACCGGGAGGCCGACGAAGAGAGCGAAGCCGGCCCCGGTGAGAAGCAAGCGGGAAGAGTATTCAACGAAGTCTCCGGAGGCCCAGGAGAAGGAGGAGGAGGTGGAGAGAGACTGGTACTCGTTGATGGGCTGTTGCTCTGGTGGGACCGGGCAGCTATCGCTTTCCGGTGGAGTTCGGGAGCTGAAGGAGAAGGTGAAGCGGGGTTTCGAGGGTTTTATTCTGGTGGATGCGGCTGGTGGATGGAGGAACGGTGATGGCGACGGTGGCACTGGCGGTTTCAGGGAGACAAGAAAAGCCATCTGGGAATTTTATTATTATTTTCTTCTATCAGCTACATTTTTATATTATTTGTATGCAATAATTTATTTAACTAACAATAAAAACAATATAAATCGCCACCGGTAAGCCTTGTTTTCTATTTATTTTTATCTTTTTACATTAAGGACAGTATCAGATTTAAGGTGCTGTTTGTTTTTCAGAGGTAAATGTCAGAAGACTGCGAAACCACATCTGCCAACATCTGTAGCAGAAGAGGTGGACCAAAACTCTGCAGTCTGTAACAAGAAGACTGTTTGTTTTTTAACATCTGCAGACTGCTAAAATAAGCTGAAATTTAAATAAACTGAAATATAAATAAAAAAGGTCTTCAACATCAAAATTTAAATAATAGTCAACAACACTGAAATAATATTCATAATACCACAAACATTTTTTAAATCATTTATTCCGTATTTTGCATTAACTGCTCAGCAATTTCATCTCTTAACTGAGTCATATATTCCCGATCTGATGCAGTGCCAAGTGCTTCAACCTCGTCTTCATCAGCATCAATTTGCCCACGACTATTTCCAATCGACACATTGGGTTGATCGTATTGTGTAAACAACTCATCGTCCAAACCTTGTTTCCTAATAAAATTATGTAGTGCGAAACATGCAACGGTAACGTTCCTTTGTGTTTCCAATGGAAATGGTGCCATCCTCTTCAATATAGGGAATCTTGCTTTCAAGACACCAAAAGCACGCTCAATGACGTTTCGAAGTTTTGCATGTGCATGATTAAATTTTTCTTTATTGGTTAACGCACGTCTCCGACGAAAATCTCCAAGCCAATACCTCACATTACGATATGGAGCCATAAATCCTCGTATGTGTGCATACGCGGCGTCACAAAGATAGTATTTCTCTGTAAATATTTTCAATTAATTACAATATTAAACTAACATAGCAATAATTAACAAACAATAAAAATACCTGATGGTGGAAATGGGAATGGCGCGTGTGGATCTAATAATGCCTCTGATAATATTCTAGAATCATGTGCTACCCCTTCCCATCCGGCCACAAGAAAAGTAAAAATCATGTTAAAATCACAAATTGCTAATACGTTTTGATAACAATCACCCTTTCCCCTTCCTCTATATAAATCTTGTTGCCTAGTAGGAACAACAGCATGTATCAAGGTCCCATCAAGTGCACCAACCGCTCCTTTAAAAATCTTTCGTAGCCTCTTGTTATGTCCCGGAATGTTTGGATTCGGATTGAAAGAAGTTGGTACTATCATATCTTTGGCGAAAAGCATCATTTTATCCAACACTTCATGAAAGAATTTATGAATTGTTTGCTTTGAGTGTTGAAATCTACGCTTGATAACCACGTAACGTTGGTTATGGCCGATTATCATCAAAAACATAGCCATCTTTTCCTCAACCGAAACATGTTTACTATCCTTTAACGAATAATTTGTTCTAAAATGTGCACATAGTCGAACAAATGATTCACGGGACATGCGTAACAATTCAATGCATTGTTTGGGATTTCCTTGCAATAACTCTAACGTGTATTTATGTCCCGTCATTGACGAATCATTGTCTCGTTTTCGTTTCAAACCCCTCTTCCAAAAAAAGCGGATATACAAGTACATAACAACTACCAGAAGTATTTTCTCATCATTATTCATTATGAACCTGTTAATAAAACATAAACAACCATGTCATAAAGCATAAACAACCATTATCATAAAGCATAAACAACCATGTCACATAGCCATAAAATAACATACAATGTGTTAAACTTAACCAAAAAGCATAGAATGTTTCCAACATAACTAAAAAAACATACACCAAAAACAAATAATGTTTTCAACAAAACAAAAACTACTTCAAAAGTCCTAAATTTTTAGCCGTCATCTCGATCCACCCTTTTAACACGACGGGAACATTTGGAAATGCCATCCACGCCTCTCTCATGTCCGTGGACATTCCAAAAATATGAAAAGCAACCAAATATAGAGGGTCCGTCGGCTCTAACCCAACCAAACTTAACTTCTCAGAACACTCAACAACTGTTTTAACTACCGGGCGTTTTTTTTCAGGTTTTTCCCTAGTCAAATGTAACAAAGCATTTTTCATGTGAAGTGCTAAATCCTCCAAACTGACAGATGATGATGGTTTTGAGGTTTTAGCCCTTTTGGGGGTAGGCTCAGGAGTAGGCTCGGTAGTAGGCCCGGTAGTAGGACTAGTGCAGGCATCATCTTCTGTGTTGTCTATAATCATCAGTTGTTGGACCGATTGGAGCCGATGACAAGAGGATGATCCAACCACTGATGTTTGGGTTGAGGTCCACTTGCGATTCCCCGTGGCAATGTTCTCATCAAACAGTTGTGCATGAAGTTCAGGAAATGCTAATGGAGTTGTTTTTAAGGATGCCGCTTTCGAATGCCCCTAAAAAAATAATGGTAGATGTTAAAAAATAAACTAGGGGTGGACTTTAAGGTAGAGGTAGATGTTAAAAAATAAAAATATATGAACATACCTTCTTAAAGTCTTCCCATTCCTCGTTCGTTAAGGTAAAGGTATTTGTTTGAGGGTTGTAGATGTTGCCGGTTTTGTTTTTCAAATACAACCATCCTATGTATTTGGCTTTAAGATTATCATAGGCGTTTTTGACTTGTTTTTGACTCAAATCCAATCCAAACTTTTCCTTAAGAACCCGTATTACCTTAGCCCACGATTCTTTGTGCAAACTCAACCCTTTTTTACCCACAACGTTTTTCTCTTCAATGCATGTTTCTAATAAACATTTTATTTGCTCATTCGACCAATGTTGTTTCTCTACCATTTTTATGATCAACTAACAAGAAACAACAATTCTATTAAAACAACAATTCATCGAACCTAAAATTAAAAGGCACACATCAATAAACTATTTTCTCAAATAGAGAAAATCAGTTTATGAGAAAATCAGTTTATGTACAATGTCCAAGTTAGGAAAAGGCACACATCAATAAACTATTTTCTCAAATAAAATTAACAAAACGGGCTCGGCTGTGCTGTGTGAAATTAGAACATAAAAGTTCAAAAGAGGTCAATGACAGCCGGCTATTGTGGCCCCGATATCTGAACTTGGTCCAGATGCCTTATTGGAGCCAATGACAGAAGATGATCTTTAAAGCATTGAGTAAGAAGAAGATTACCATAAAGGCTCTCTGTGTATGTGTTAAGAATGATAGTTTGTGCAAAAGGGTAGTTTGGTCAAACTGTCAAAATGCTGTATGTGTTTATTTTTGACATTTAAAAGTCAGCTGGCAAATTGCAAGATTATTTTTTGTTCTTTTGACTTTAAAAGTCAAGCTGAAAATTGTTCAATTCCGTTAATATTAGTGACTTTCAATTAGCCTCTATGTTGGAACGAAATAGCTGGTTTTGAATTTTGACATTCATATTACCCTTCTTGATGTAAACAACACAACTATTCACAATATGTAAGTGAACTGTGTTATAGAGAAAATTTACAAGATTTATTAAAATATATATAGAGTTTTCTAATTTTTTTTAGTATGCAGTGATTTGTTTAACAGTGAGCTATATGGGACACTTCCTTCTTAGGTGAATGAGAAAAACCTACATGTGTATGTGCATGATATTTAATATTACTTTTAATCCTTAAGTATAATAATGCTAATTTATTTGTTCAGCAAAATGAGATTATTATTAAATAGTAAATACTATTATACTTTATACACTTTGTTTATCTTGAACGTCCAGATGAGTGCTTACTATTTTGAAGAAGGGAATATTCAGCTAGATGCAAAGCAAGTAGCCAGGGATCCAACTATCTTTCAGGTTACATACCTAACTCAACTAAACTCACATCTAATATTCATTTTATTTTCTGTCACAAATCTCATTGTGCTCTTAACATGATCTGTATCTGATGATACTTGTTAGTACTTATGTTAGAAATACACAAGGCTCAAGCTCGGTAACTAAACGAGCTTTGTTTGAGGCTCGGGCTCGGCTTGTTTCAAGTTTTTTATCGATTCGAGCCCGAGTAGCTCTCGAGCGGCTCTGCTCGTTTGCAACCCCCACCCCTATTTAGGGCAGAATATCAAGCTACCAAGATTATTACATCATCATAAAACATAACCCAAATATAAAGAATTTCATTAAAATATCAAAACATACAATTAACACAAATATAAAGAATTTCGCTTAAGCCGTGAAGCCTCATCAATCAAGAAAAAATCAAAACATACAATTAACACAGAATTTTGGAAGAAAATGAACCTGGAATCTGAGCTGTTGCTATTGAGACCAAGAATGAAGAACAAGAATGATGATGATCGATGAAATAAATGAACCTGGAATCTGGAATCTGAGCCTGGAATCTGAGCGGCCGGCGGTGTGGAGGTAGCCGGCGCCGGCGGTGTGGAGGTAGCCGGCGGCAGTGGAGAGGAGTTAGGAGGAGGAGTTAGGGTTAGGAGGAGAATGATGATGATCGATGAAATAAATGGGCAGAAGAGGTTAAGAAGTTATAATACCATCACTTCTGGGAGAAGAGGGCGCGCAGACGTTTTTTAATGAAACGTCTGCGAAAAAACAAACACACTGCAGAGCCCAACGTCTGCGCGCCCTCTTCTCGGTGCAGACAAAAGAGGTGGAGAAGTGCTTCTGAGGAAAAACAAACAGCACCTAAGTGTGATGAGGAGGTGTACACCTGACGAAACTAAGTTTAAAAAGCAAAATTTTTGAACAAAATTTTCAATTACTCATTTTGCAGCAAAAAAAAGAAAAAAACCTTGTAATTTTTGACAAACCAGAAAACTAAGAAATAACAAGAAACATTAGAGTAAAATTAATCTACTTCAAAAGGTGATATATTATAAATATGTTTGTAATACTGAGACTAACTTTATGCAAAATATGGCGTTTTTACCAGTTCCTTCTGTTTTGTGATAATTAAGGTGCTGTTTGTTTTTCAAAGGTAAAATGTCAGAAGACTGCGAAACCACATCTGCCAACATCTGTAGCAGAAGAGGTGGACCAAAACTCTGCAGTCTGCAACAAGAAGACTGTTTGTTTTTTAACATCTGCAGACTGCTAAAATAAGCTGAAATTTAAATAAACTGAAATATAAATAAAAAAGGTCTTCACCATCAAAATTTAAATAATAGTCAACAACGCTGAAATAATATTCATAATACCACAAACATTTTTTAAATCATTTATTCCGTATTTTGCATTAACTGCTCAGCAATTTCATCTCTTAACTGAGTCATATATTCCCGATCTGATGCAGTGCCAAGTGCTTCAACCTCGTCTTCATCAGCATCAATTTGCCCACGACTATTTCCAATCGACACATTGGGTTGATCGTATTGTGTAAACAACTCATCGTCCAAACCTTGTTTCCTAATAAAATTATGTAGTGCGAAACATGCAACGGTAACGTTCCTTTGTGTTTCCAATGGAAATGGTGCCATCCTCTTCAATATAGGGAATCTTGCATTCAAGACACTAAAAGCACGCTCAATGACGTTTCGAAGTTTTGCATGTGCATGATTAAATTTTTCTTTATTGGTTAACGCACGTCTCCGACGAAAATCTCCAAGCCAATACCTCACATTACGATATGGAGCCATAAATCTTCGTATGTGTGCATACGCGGCGTCACAAAGATAGTATTTCTCTGTAAATATTTTTAATTAATTACAATATTAAACTAACACAGAAATAATTAACAAACAATAAAAATACCTGATGGTGGAAATGGGAATGGCGCGTGTGGATCTAATAATGCCTCTGATAATATTCTAGAATCATATGCTACCCCTTCCCATCTGGCCACAAGAAAAGTAAAAATCATGTTAAAATCACAAATTGCTAATACGTTTTGATAACAATCACCCTTTCCCCTTCCTCTATATAAATCTTGTTGCCTAGTAGGAACAACAGCATGTATCAAGGTCCCATCAAGTGCACCAACCGCTCCTTTAAAAATCTTTCGTAGCCTCTTGTTATGTCCCGGAATGTTTGGATTCGGATTGAAAGAAGTTGGTACTATCATATCTTTGGCGAAAAGCATCATTTTATCCAACACCTCATGAAAGAATTTATGAATTGTTTGCTTTGAGTGTTGAAATCTACGCTTGATAACCACGTAACGTTGGTTATGGCCGATTATCATCAAAAACATAGCCATCTTTTCCTCAACCGAAACATGTTTACTATCCTTTAACGAATAATTTGTTCTAAAATGTGCACATAGTCGAACAAATGATTCACGGGACATGCGTAACAATTCAATGCATTGTTTGGGATTTCCTTGCAATAACTCTAACGTTTATTTATGTCCCGTCATTGACGAATCATTGTCTCGTTTTCGTTTCAAACCCCTCTTCCAAAAAACCGGATATACAAGTACATAACAACTACCAGAAGTATTTTCTCATCATTATTCATTATGAACCTGTTAATAAAACATAAACAACCATGTCATAAAGCATAAACAACCATTATCATAAAGCATAAACAACCATGTCACATAGCCATAAAATAACATACAATGTGTTAAACTTAACCAAAAAGCATAGAATGTTTCCAACATAACTAAAAAAACATACACCAAAAACAAATAATGTTTTCAACAAAACAAAAACTACTTCAAAAGTCCTAAATTTTTAGCCGTCATCTCGATCCACCCTTTTAACACGACGGGAACATTTGGCAATGCCATCCACGCCTCTTTCATGTCCGTGGACATTCCAAAAATATGAAAAGCAACCAAATATAGAGGGTCCGTCGGATCTAACCCAACCAAACTTAACTTCTCAGAACACTCAACAACTGTTGTAACTACCGGGCGTTTTTTTTTCAGGTTTTTCCCTAGTCAAATGTAACAAAGCATTTTTCATGTGAAGTGCTAAATCCTCCAAACTGACAGATGATGATGGTTTTGAGGTTTTAGCCCTTTTGGGGGTAGGCTCAGGAGTAGGCTCGGTAGTAGGCCCGGTAGTAGGACTAGTGCAGGCATCATCTTCTGTGTTGTCTATAATCATCAGTTGTTGGACCGATTGGAGCCGATGACAAGAGGATGATCCAACCACTGATGTTTGGGTTGAGGTCCACTTGCGATTCCCCGTGGCAATGTTCTCATCAAACAGTTGTGCATGAAGTTCAGGAAATGCTAATGGAGTTGTTTTTAAGGATGCCGCTTTCGAATGCCCCTAAAAAAATAATGGTAGATGTTAAAAAATAAACTAGGGGTGGACTTTAAGGTAGAGGTAGATGTTAAAAAATAAAAATATATGAACATACCTTCTTAAAGTCTTCCCATTCCTCGTTCGTTAAGGTAAAGGTATTTGTTTGAGGGTTGTAGATGTTGCCAGTTTTGTTTTTCAAATACAACCATCCTATGTATTTGGCTTTAAGATTATCATAGGCGTTTTTGACTTGTTTTTGACTCAAATCCAATCCAAACTTTTCCTTAAGAACCCGTATTACCTTAGCCCACGATTCTTTGTGCAAACTCAACCCTTTTTTACCCACAACGTTTTTCTCTTCAATGCATGTTTCTAATAAACATATTATTTGCTCATTCGACCAATGTTGTTTCTCTACCATTTTTATGATCAACTAACAAGAAACAACAATTCTATTAAAACAACAATTCATCGAACCTAAAATTAAAAGGCACACATCAATAAACTATTTTCTCAAATAGAGAAAATCAGTTTATGAGAAAATCAGTTTATGTACAATGTCCAAGTTAGGAAAAGGCACACATCAATAAACTATTTTCTCAAATAAAATTAACAAAACGGGCTCGGCTGTGCTGTGTGAAATTAGAACATAAAAGTTCAAAAGAGGTCAATGACAGCCGGCTATTGTGGCCCCGATATCTGAACTTGGTCCAGATGCCTTATTGGAGCCAATGACAGAAGATGATCTTTAAAGCATTGAGTAAGAAGAAGATTACCATAAAGGCTCTCTGTGTATGTGTTAAGAATGATAGTTTGTGCAAAAGGGTAGTTTGGTCAAACTGTCAAAATGCTGTATGTGTTTATTTTTGACATTTAAAAGTCAGCTGGCAAATTGCAAGATTATTTTTTGTTCTTTTGACTTTAAAAGTCAAGCTGAAAATTGTTCAATTCCGTTAATATTAGTGACTTTCAATTAGCCTCTATGTTGGAACGAAATAGCTGGTTTTGAATTTTGACATTCATATTACCCTTCTTGATGTAAACAACACAACTATTCACAATATGTAAGTGAACTGTGTTATAGAGAAAATTTACAAGATTTATTAAAATATATATAGAGTTTTCTAATTTTTTTTAGTATGCAGTGATTTGTTTAACAGTGAGCTATATGGGACACTTCCTTCTTGGGTGAATGAGAAAAACCTACATGTGTATGTGCATGATATTTAATATTACTTTTAATCTACACCTGACGAAACTAAGTGTGATGAGGAGGTGTACACCTGACGAAACTAAGTTTAAAAAGCAAAATTTTTGAACAAAATTTTCAATTACTCATTTTGCAGCAAAAAAAAAGAAAAAAACCTTGTAATTTTTGACAAACCAGAAAACTAAGAAATAACAAGAAACATTAGAGTAAAATTAATCTACTTCAAAAGGTGATATATTATAAATATGTTTGTAATACTGAGACTAACTTTATGCAAAATATGGCGTTTTTACCAGTTCCTTCTGTTTTGTGATAATTAAGTCTTCATGCAGATATGCAGAAAAATTGTCAATACACTGAATACTTTTGATTGAGTCATATGCTTCTTGCGTATTAGAACTTGTCTTGAGTATTCTATTCGAGATCAGACGAAATGTTGCATAACAAGAAACGTAATATATTTCCAACAAAAACCACAGTCAAAACCATACCAAAACAAATCCCATTCCTATCGCCAAAACACTAAACCTACCCAAAACCCTATCCTGCCAAATTACCCCATTTCACCGGTAGAAATCAGCATTCGTCTTTTACCGGAAGACCTAAAGAACTTGAATGCATTTTTTCAATTTCAATTTACTTTGTTGCCTACAATTAGGGAAACCTAGGTCGTCTACAGAACTTAGGGAGAGAATCTTTCTATTTAGCAATAAGACTATCAGGTGTGGTTGCCATTTTACCTCCTTCACTACAGTGCCACGTCAGCACCATATCATACACCACTTTACTCCACTTTCTTTCACAATATCTAGGAAATGATCACCAATTCACCACTTCCATCCCTTTTCAAATAAAATAACAATAATTATATAATTAAAATTAACTTAGCTTAATTATTTTTAAAGTTGTTAATATAGCTAAATTAAAAAAACCAAATATTTCATGCATTTATAATATTACGTTACATTTATTAAATTAAAATAAAAAAGCATTCCATTTAAATATTAGTTAAAAAACATAATTATTATTAATATAATTAAAATACAAAGGAATAAAAGTATAAACTTAATATTATTATAAATAAAATAAATTATATATGATATTTTATTTAACCTCCTCTCCCCATCTTCTTTTTAACCCCACCTACTTTCTACTCCTGCGACTTCTCATTCACATCTTCCTCTCAACCCAATCTTATTCTCCTCTTTAATTCTCTTTGCCTCTTGCAACTCACCAAAACTCCTAGTCTTATGCTTTGGAATATATTAAAAAGAAGCTTTAAAGCCTTCCTCAGTTCCTCGCTGGTGTTTTCATCATGGAGATTTCATCGTTTTCTTTACCGCTAGGCAGCATCCAACGAGGGAGGGGCGGTATTTCCGATGGCACCTGAAGAAACACTAATGGACCCCGGGCAGATTACGGATAATCTGGGGGTTAAATAGATGTGAAGGGTTAGATCCGGCAAAGATGGTTCTTCTGATAACCTGCAAAACAGACACCGTGAGCTCGTCACTGAGAAGGGGGGGGTACCTCCTTGTGACCACCCTCCGGCGTGAGAATCAGACTAGATTGCTCTTGAATATAGGTGTATATTAAGAGATTGCTAGAGCAGATATCAGGTATAAGATGTAAGATACAAGATGAGATTAGATGATCATACCATTTGGGGTATTTATAGCCGAAGGTAGGTTTCCAAGAAGGTATAGCCGGCTGAATAGTATTCCTGTTCTACCAACTGTGGCCTACGCACGTGCCATGCTGGTAGTTGGTGGGTAGGCAGCGGCTGACAGTGACCAGGCCTGCTGTGTACTATTCCTTTTCCACCAACTGCCGGCTATGCACGTGGTATGACAGGAGTTGGTGAGTAGGCGGCGGCTAATAGTGACATACAGTACAAGAGCATGCTGCTCGCCATACTGTTGTCAATGAGCTGTCGTATCTCTGGTCAGATCTTTTGCCCATACCTCGTCAGGTACAGTACAAAAGATCCTCCAGTATCGTACGGACTGGCTTATTTGGGCGGGAGTATTCCCCCTCCCGCCTTTGTGCGGGATTGTTCCCGGCTTTGCTCATTCCTTCAGGTGACTACTGAATTATTGAGAGCTAAGTGCCTTGTGCGTGTAGCCTTGCTGCGCGGGTGGCCTTCCCTGATGGCTTGTATCCGCAGCTGCGGGAACAGGCGGAGTACTTCACCATTGGGAGGCATTTCTTGCGGGAACAGCTTGCGTACTGCGCGTAAGGACGTCACGTCTCTGAGCATGGTGGGTCCTGCGAATCCAGTTGGTTTCTGCGCAGACGTCTCTCTTCAAGGTGAGTCCTGCGGGTCCAACTGGGCTCTGCTGGGACCTACCTCTTCAAGTCCCCCCAGTCCAATGTTCTTCTCATGAATGTTTAATAAAGTGAGGTGAACTTTTGGACTTAAGCAAAGGGTTTTGAAAAGGGTTTAGTTTTAAGGTTTTCCATGGGGATTCTTCCCGCGGAAGTCCTTATGTCACTTGCAGAAATTCCCGACTTTCCTGCTTGATCTTTGGGTATGATGCGGGTAGGTCTGTAACCTCCTCGCAAGTCAGGAGCGTTGAGTCCCACTTGTGTGGATTCTCCATGAGGTTTTGGTAGTTTTGAACATAGTGATCAATTATGTTGAAACCACCAATTCCATCTTGGAGCTTCAAACAATGTAGTTCTCGACGTTCCCGCTATGCGGGGATGTTATTCCCGTTTCCGCAAGCATTGCCCAGAAGATCCTTCTTGGTTTCAATTCCCTGCGGAGCGCTAGGTATGTGAAGGGCTTTGCCTTGACACTGTACCCGCACTCGTCTTACGGTTACTTTACTTCCAAGGTATTCCTGGCGTCAATTCCTTGCGGGTGCTAAGTATGTGAAGGGTTTTGCCTTAACACTGTACCCGCACCCGTCTTATAGTTACTTGGTCGCCGAGGTATTCCTGGCTTCAATTCCCTGCAGGTGCTAAGTATGTGAAGGGTTTTGCCTTAACACTGTACTCGCACCTGTCTTACAGTTACTTGGTTGCCAAGGTAAGGGGTATTTTCCCGCTTACTTTTGAATCTTTTTGATTTTTTGAAATTCGAAGTTGGTGAAAGGATAAGAACAGTCCAAACTGTTGAAACGTCGTGCGACGGTTTCTTCTGACTGTGTCAGGACGTGCAGGAAGTTATGGTGACGTGACAGCACATGGTCATTCCAGACGCTTTTTCAGGCGCGTGGGCGCGATTTTTCGGGCGCGTGGCCACGAAATTAATGGCACGCGTCCTTTCAACAGCTGTTGCCAGCTTGCTTTTTGCCACGTGTCATAGTTTCATTGCACCTGCGATTTCTCTCTCTTCCGCATTAAATTCATCGCATTGATTGCGATTAGTATATAAAGGGGGAGAGGGTCCTTTGTAATCCACACTTTCACTTTTCTCTTCATCTTCAAAACGATTTCCGGCGAATACTCACCTTTTCAGTCGAGCATTCTCTTGAAATCGTTTTCTTTCATACCTGCAAGATGTCTTCTGCTCACGAGCTTGAGGCTACAGCCCAGGAGGCTGGGGTGTACCCCGAGAACCCGTCATCGACGTCCGACAAGGATGACAAGAGTACTGCTGGCGAGTGCCAGTGTGCTCTGCCTGTCGATCTATATCAGTACATCGTCAGGAAGTTCATGCTCGAGTCTTTCGAGCCTGAGTTTCCTGAACCTCATCAGACGGTGTATGATGCCCCCAGAGGCAAGATCGGGGTATATGCCGAATTCTTTGTCTATGGGAATCTTAGGTTCCCCTTGACGAAGTTTGTGTACCGTGTTCTGGAGAGGCACGGTGTACACCTGACCGAGGTACACCCGATGGCGATCGCAAAGATTCGCCACTTCGAGTGGGTGTGCCGGATTCTGGGCGTTGAGCCCTTCGTCGACTGCCTGATGACCTTCTACTCTTGGAGGTGCATCCAGGGGTGGTATACTCTGATAACCCGGATCAAGGGTTTGAAGATTTGCGCAACCGAGCGCAGTCTTCGTTCATGGAAGCGGGAGTTCTTTTATATCTCCGCTCGCGCCATCCCCCTTGCCATGAAGTTTAAGAATGGGCAAGCACTCCCCAGCCTTCACGCCTCCAACTACCAGGAGGCGGAATGGTTCTCAAAGATTTCCCGAGTCCAATCTCCGGTTTACCGCTTTGCGGAGTCCGGGATGGTGATGCTCGGGATGAGCCGGGTGTGGAAGGATGCGGAGGCGCAGAAGATCCCAATCGTCCTTGAATACGGTTTGAACTCTGTCCCTTACGGTATGCTCTGTCTTCTTTGTTTATATAGGTTTGTCTTCTAACTGTTTTTCTTTTATTTCAGAGGGGAACGACTTGCAGTCGCTCCTGCATCCGCGGGAGGCTGATAGTCCTGCTCGGATGGGTACTCGTGATCTAGATGAGAACGAGTTGCCCATCCTTGAACAGACGGCGGATCGGTTCGTGGAGGTCTACCCGCCAGGCCACGAGATCCTGAGCGCCAGGCGGCCAGGTAAGGCGTTATTCAACCCTCGACCCCTCAATGCTGAAACCTCTGCTGAAATTCCTCTAATCTTGTGTTCTGATGAGGAATCCGCAGATGGTCCTCCGTTGGTGCGGAAGAAGAAGGCTGCCGGCGGGAAGGGGAAGGCGAAGTTGGCCTCCACTGCCGATCCGGTGCCTCGGTCTGATTCAGAGACCGAGAGCGAGGAGGTGGCGGGGAACCTTGGTGGTGATAAGACCACTGCTCCGGAGGCTGCGACGACTGTCACCTCCGGAGAGCCCAGGATGACGACGGTGAGCGGCGTAAAGAGGCCGGCTCCATCGGGTTCGTCCCCGCCTGTCCGTACTTTTAGGCTTAAGAAAACCCGTAAGTACAAACTTCCTTTATTTTTGACTTCATAGCTTTCCATCATTAATACTTATCTTCCTTGTGCAGGCGTGGATGCTACCACATTCCAGGGTGGAGCGGGGAGGAGTACCTCCGGACCCATGACGGTAGGCTTGGTCAGCCTACCTGAGGCGACGACCCAGGCGGCTTCGCCTGCTTCAGTTGGTTCAGTTGCTCAGCCAGTTGAGCCAACTGTTCCAACTGTGATGACATCACCGCCGGCTGTCAGTGCCATATTTACTGAATCTTTCACTGAGCCGGCGGTTACTTTTTCTGCGGATACTTCCGTAGCGGCGACCACGGTTGTGAGTTCACCTCCGGTGAGTTCACCTCCGTTGGTTTCTACCGCGGCGGCCTCTATGCCTCCTCCGACGTCGACAGCTACGGCCGATCCTTCAGGTATGCTTGGGGCTTCTCGCCAACCTCTGCCTCCTTCCCATCTGCCTGACCTCTTGGATGGATTTCCCTTGGGTTCAGGTGATGGGTTTGGCGGCTATCGGCCTGTTGTCGACCCTACTTTTGGCCTTTTTTTTTATCATCTTTTCCTAACTGCATTTTGTTTTTTGCAGTGTCGGATTCCAATGAAGTGTATGTTCCGCGCTGGAACATCTGCCGAGGAACAACCCTTCGCACGCCTGTGGAGTGCGTGGAGTGGGCTCGTCACGCAGCTCCCAGTGGTGCGTTGGGGGAAGCAATGGCTAGCTACCAGGAGGGTAGGCTAACCAATGAGATGCGGATTCTCCTGGCCCGGATGCAGCCGCGCGTCGAGCTGCTTTGTCGTGAAAACGACAAGTTAAAAGCAGCTCGCATCCAAGAAGTAGCTCAGGCGCGGGCTGTCCGGGAGGAGAACAAGAGGCTTACCGCAGTGGCTGCGGAAAAGGAGAAGGCCTTCAAGGCCCTCGAGGTTGAAGTTCAGGCCCGTCTCGAGGCCCGTTCCAAGGCTGCCCAAGCTGTTAACGAACAGCTTCGGCTGGCTAAGGGAACTGCACGGAACGCAACCGAGAGGGCCACCAAGGCTGAAGCTGTTGCTGAGCCTTTACGCCTCGAGAATGAGGAACTTAAAGCCAAATTAGAGGCGCTCCAACAGGCTCATGATGCCTTGGCGATGGAAGACGCCAAGAAGCTCCATGAGATCTTGGACCAGAGGGGGGTGCTTGACCATACTGAGCGGAAGCTAAAGGGCGTTGAAGAGGCTGCGGCTAAAGAAGTGTTGCTTGCCAACCTCAACAAAAGTGAAGCCGAACGCGCCCGTAACCAAGCTCAAGCTGCCCTCCAGGAGGCTCTGGTTGCCAAGGAATGGCTTCTTCGAGAAGCGTTGTCTCAGGTAAGCTTAGCTTCATAATGTCTTCACGCTTTTCTTTGTAAATAGAAAAGGTTTTGATACTTGTATTTTTTCTTTTTGTAGGTTGTGCATCGAGTCTTCACGGACACATCATACGACGATGCCATGAGCGCAGCCCTCAACGCTTCTCATGAGGATGGGGAAAAGGCCGGCTTCCTGCTTGGTCTAGGGTTCGTTGAGAAAGGCATCCCGCCTTCTAACTTCCCTTTGTATGATGTGGATACTGAAGCTGTTTATGACCAAGCAGTGAATCAGTATGCCGCCTTCCCGCATCCGGTGGTGGAGAAGGTGAACGAAGTTGCTGCTGCTGATGATGGGCTAGCTATCCTTAAAGCTTTCCTTGAACCGCCACGCTCTACTGATGGTGCTGGTCCAAGTGGAAGTGGCCCTGAAGCTTGATCATGAAGATCCCTTCCCACTGTTAGGATAGGTTTAGCTTGTATAGATTTATATTCTTGTAGGCGGGTAGTTACCCGGCCATTCTTGTAATGAATATTATGAAATATAAATCTTTGTGCGGGTAAGACCGTTACTTTCATTGGATGACTTGCTTTATAAACGTTATATGACTTGCTCATGCATACTTTAGTTTAAATTAGCAATTTTCCAAGTGTTTAGAATAAGTTAACCTTTGAACGTGGTAGATAATAGGTTGAAGTTTTGCTTCCTCCTTCGTGATTGTGCGGGTAGGACCGTCACTTGCACTTGGTAGGATGGCAAAACTTTACCTATATCTGACCTGCGTGGAGGTTTTCCTCATCTTTCTAGAAATTTTCTAAGTGTTTAGAATAAGTTAACCTTTGAACGTGGTAGATAATAGGTTGAAGTTTTGCTTCCTCTTTCGTGATTGTGCGGGCAGGACCGTCACTTGCACTTAGTAGGATGGCTAAACTTTACCTACATCTAACCTGCGTGGAGGTTTTCCTCATCATTCTGTTAGAAATTTTCTATAGTATTTTGAATAAGTTAACCGTTCGACGCGCGGTTGTCAATAGGTTCGGTTTCCTCTCATGATTTGTGCGGTTAGGACCGGCACTTTCATTTAGTTGGATGACCAAAGTTTACCTATGACTGACCTGCGTGAAGGTTTTCCGTTTTTTGGGTTTATGCGGGTTTTGCCGCCTTCCCCACGCAACGACTTTCCACGTAATTATGCGGTGAAAACCGGCATCAGTGTTGAGTAAATTAACCGTTCGACGCGCGGTTGTTAATTGGTTAGTGTTCAGTTTCCTCTATCATGATTCATGCGGTTAGGACCGGCACTTTCATTTAGTGGGATGACTGAACTTTACCTTTAACTGACATGCGTGAAGGTTTGCCGTTTTTTGGGTTTATGCGGGTTTTGCCGCCTTCCCCACGCAACGACTTTCCACGTAATTATGCGGTGAAAACCGGCATATCAGTGTTGAAAGTTCATAAGTATAAATGTAAAATCATCAGCGTCGATGTTCTAAGGAGAATCATTTCCATTAGAAGTGGCTCTTGGCCTTTACAAATTTGGAATTGATCTACATGCAAACTGTGTAATTGAGCTCCCTTCCATGTTGTTGGGATGGGAGTGCCATCGAGCCGATATGCACCTGGTTCGGGATCTCGTTGTTTACGCAGTATGTAGTCTCCGGCATTGAAGCTGCAATTTTATTCGTGTTTTCCCCAGCTGGGGTTCTACACGCATCAGCCTGCTCAGCGTTCATTGCGCCACGAGGTGCGCGAGCGTCCCATCTCTGACAAATGCTTCGACCATGTCCTTTACGTCTGTGCATTCTTCAGTGTTGTGGCCTTTTGTCCTGTGAAAGTCACAGTATTTGCTCCGATCAACATTGTGACGATGTCGGATTATTGGAGCCATTGGCCATGGGAGCTCCTCAGTGGCGAATATCTCGGTGACGCTTTTGGTGAGTGGCGTCCATCTGTTCTGGTTCGACTGTACGTTATCCCTTCCGCCTAACCGATGTTGCAAGCCGGATGAGGTGTCAAAGTTTACCCTTGACTGCCAAATGCCTAGCTTCCACTTTTTGTTTAGTCGGGCGGTAAGGACGTTGTCTTCTCTTGTTTTCTGGGTGTAGAGGTTTGTGCTCTGGGGGAGATCTCTACCCAGTTGCTTCTCCGTTTCCGCAAAGCGTTTAGCTGCTGTCATGATGGCATCCCATGTGGATGGCATGCCATCTTTACCCGTTAAGGTGCGGATGAGCTCTGGGTCGTTCGCGCCCTGGATAAAAGCAGCGCGAACAAGATCTTCGCTAATATTACCCAGACTTAGCTTCTTTGAGTTGAAGCGAGTGATGAAGTCTGGCAAAGATTCATCTTCCTCTCGAATGCATTTGAGGATTGTCCATTGCTCTTCGGTATACTTTCTTTGTTGGCTGAAGTGTTGGCTAAACTTCTGTTGGAAGTCTGCCCAGTCGTAGATGTGGTTGACCGGTAGACGATCGAACCACGCTCTAGCTGGCCCAACAAGCGTCATTTGGAACATGTAACACCACGTAGGTTCCGTCCAACTACTGACGGTTGCCCCCGCTATGAACCTGTTCAAATGATCGTCTGGATCAGATATACCATCATAAGTGCCGATGTTGGGTATCTGCTTGGCACTTTTCGGGGCGATTGCTTCCGCAATGTCCCTTGCAAACTTGGATGTTCCCGCGTTTGCCGCAGTTGGTCTGAAGGTTTTGGAGAAGTCACGTGGGTTTCCCCCCGCGTTCCTTTGTTTGAAGGTTTCTCCGAAATTCCTTCTCGTTTGGAAGTCCGTTTCTTTACGCTTCCCTTTCGCCCTATGGCGAGGGTTTGCGTCGGTGTCGGATTCCTCCCGATCATCGTCCGAGGACTCGCACTCACTGCTCATGTTGAGCTGTTGAGTGCTTCCAAATTCGTCAGCCTGTTGGACGGAACGCAAGCGTTCGTCCAACTCAGCTTGGAATTCCTTCTGACGTGCCTCTGCCCACGCTTTAACTTGTTCAAGCGTTTGGCGGGGGAGTCTCGTCTGTTGTCTTTCCGCCTGGGTATTATTGAATCCCAGGGGATGGTTGTTTACTGCACTTGCCCCAGCTTGGGTAACTGGGGTAGTGTTCATAAAATTTACTGCACTTGCCCCGGCTTGGGTAACCGGGGTAGTGTTCGTAAAAACTGTGTAGTCGCCGGTATTCCCCCCGCTAGCTGGGGTTGTGGTTACCGGAGTTTCTTTAACCATCTTTCCAGAAGTTTGAAAAAACTGAAGAAATGTAGTTCTAGCTTTTATGCACGGATGGCGCCAATGAAGAAACACTAATGGACCCCGGACAGATTACGGATAATCTGGAGGTTAAATAGATGTTTCCCACGAAGGGTTAGATCCGGCAAAGATGGTTCTTCTGATAACCTGCAAAACAGACACCGTGAGCTCGTCACTGAGAAGGGGGGGGGGGGTACCTCCTTGTGACCACCCTCCGGCGTGAGAATCAGACTAGATTGCTCTTGAATATAAGTGTATATTAAGAGATTGCTAGAGCAGATATCAGGTATAAGATGTAAGATACAAGATGAGATTAGATGATCATACCATTTGGGGTATTTATAGCCGAAGGTAGGTTTCCAAGAAGGTATAGCCGGCTGAATAGTATTCCTGTTCTACCAACTGTGGCCTACGCACGTGCCATGCTGGTAGTTGGTGGGTAGGCAGCGGCTGACAGTGACCAGGCCTGCTGTGTACTATTCCTTTTCCACCAACTGCCGGCTATGCACGTGGTATGACAGGAGTTGGTGAGTAGGCGGCGGCTAATAGTGACATACAGTACAAGAGCATGCTGCTCGCCATACTGTTGTCAATGAGCTGTCGTATCTCTGGTCAGATCTTTTGCCCATACCTCGTCAGGTACAGTACAAAAGATCCTCCAGTATCGTACGGACTGGCTTATTTGGGCGGGAGTATTCCCCCTCCCGCCTTTGTGCGGGATTGTTCCCGGCTTTGCTCATTCCTTCAGGTGACTACTGAATTATTGAGAGCTATGCCTTGTGCGTGTAGCCTTGCTGTGCGGGTGGCCTTCCCTGATGGCTTGTATCCGCAGCTGCGGGAACAGGCGGAGTACTTCACCATTGGGAGGCATTTCCTGCGGGAACAGCTTGCGTACTGCGCGTAAGGACGTCACGTCTCTAAGCATGGTGGGTCCTGCGGATCCAGTTGGTTTCTGCGCAGACGTCTCTCTTCAAGGTGAGTCCTGCGGGTCCAACTGGGCTCTGCTGGGACCTACCTCTTCAGCACCGTTGGCCACGTGTGTTGTTGGACGGCAAATCGGTACCCACTCCGGATAGTCTAAGGTGAGGAAAAGGCGGCGCCAAGAGGAACAAAGGCCACCATTTTATGGGATTTCCAAAAACGGAATGGAAAGACGAGCGAAACGATATAAACGATATTTGGGTTGCGGAAATTGGCCTCACGAAGGAAGTGTAGAGTAAGTCAAACCCAATCCTAATATGAATATACCGAACTAATGAGGGTGGGGACTGTTAAGCTCAAAGCTGAACGATCCATTAGATTTGGAAGTTATTTTCAGAGCAGGGTTGAGGAAGAACTGATCCACAACTTGTATAAAACCGGTCTTGACGATCTGACCTTAGAATAGTCATTAGGTTTGTAAAGAAAAAAGAAAAAAAATTGTTGATTCACCACACTTCGGGGACGCAGAATGGAGCAAACTGGACGAGTTAGGGGCAACATTTTTTAATTGAGTATGGGGTCAGGGGTTATCTATGCTCGTCTCTAACCCAACCCATTACCATTATGTATCAGTAACCTTTAAGGCTACTTGTTGGGGAGCTTAATAAGCTTGTTTATTAAAGTGTCATGTCACTGTCACGTAGATAGTGGGGTTTTAACTAACACGTCCGTTTAACACAAGTTGTGATTTAACAATAACTAGCATTAACATTATATTATGTTTTTTATTTTAAAATAAATTACATCATAAAATGTAAATAAAATTATTAAACTTAATAAATTTAGCATATTAAAGTTAAACAAACTACTAAAATAATTAAAGAAAACACTAAAAAAAATACTTTTTTCTTCTTTTTTTAAGGGAAACAGTATCCGACAAAGATTTTATAAAATTAGAAAAAAATTAATACAAGGGAAAGAAAGAGAACTTAAGACTTATAATCTCTAGTTAAAATATCTATCCGTGTTTTTGTGCTAAGCCAACCCCAACCAAGTAAGCCTCAAGTGAACAACACCCTTGGCCTTGATATCATCTTATGGGCTCTATACATGAGTTTAGTAAGCCCGGCCCAAACCCTAGAATCTAACTCAAAATATCTATCCATTATTCTTTCTAACAAAAGGTCAACAAACAAAACATTATCACATATATGGTATACCCTTTTGCAGTAAGTTGCCCAATAAAACAGAATTAGCCAAACCAATTTGCTTTTGCAGACTTTCAGTAATTCCCAAAACACCCTTTTGCTGTAAGTTGGAAGTTTGGGACTCCACCTAGATTATAGATCTTTCCCCAATGCAATTCAAGAAAGATTGTAATTGCAACTTAGATGCCTATAAACAACTTATAATCTTTGTAGACTTCCATCAAGATGATTGCTTCATTAAGTTGCTTATCGCACCTACTTCCCGGCCCGGACTTTTTATTTGCATGATCCAAATAACAAAGTGCAGCCCACCACCATTCTGATCAAGATAGTGTATGAGAGGCTGACTCCATCAAATGTCAACGTTGACCCAGAAATTGGTCAAACATGCTTGACAAGTCAACGCTGATAAGGAAAGTAAAATCTCCAAATATCATAATTGACCCAGAAAAAGTCAGCCGTGACCAAATTTTTCCTATGACTGCTTATGTCCTAACTTTGTAAATTGACCAATTTGCCCCTAGTATCACATATCTTTATATTACAATCCTTGGGCCTTCTACGTACACACCAAATGATCAGTAGCAAACGACCCAATTAAAACACTTTGAACTACTATTCATTTTCTAGTAAAAAAAAAAAAAAACATTTGAGGACATTCAAGAATCATATATTCATTCAATTGGAGTTTGAACAAACAAAACCATAACAGTAGTGTAATGAGTTTCCTAGCTAGACAGTAGATACCACCTTAATTACATATGTATCACTTCAAACCACATATGATACCTACAATATACCCAGATTACGTCATCATGCGACACGATCAATTGCAAAGCACAGTTTCTGCTGGACATCCCTAAACAATAAAACCCTTATCACCATCTCTTCCTTGAGGCCGTTTGTGCACACCACCTGGTTCCAGTTGGTTTTCAGAACGTAATATTCTTTGCTCATCTTCCACTTGCCAAGATTCAACGCCACTTTTCTCCTTTCTGGATCGAACACCAAGACGCTTACGTTCTGCTTCTCTCCGAGTATTGCTTTCTCCTCTCCCGTCAGGAAACCCGGGTTCTTGACCGGTATCAGCAGCCGGCCCAGATTCCCACTCACATCCGACACCGTCAGCCTCTTCTCGATCACCAACTCGGCCTCCGACCCGCCCACGCTCTTTATGAAATCCTTCGTCTTCTGATCACTAGAATTAGGGTATGCTTTTGTTGACTGCGTGCAGCCATTATTATTATTAATGGTGTTCTTGGTCACCATCTTCTATCGCTTACGATCTTTTTCAACAGCATCATTAATATTATTATTACCAGAAGCTAGGGTTTCAGAGTGTGGACGCTTGTGAAGAACGATAGTGAAGAAACACTAAGTGACCCCGGCAGATTACGGATAATCTTAGGGTCAAGTAGATGTTTCCCACGAAGGTTAGGTCCGGCAAAGATGGTTATTCTTCTGATGACCTGCAAAACAGACACCGTGAGCTCGTCACTGAGAAGGGGGGGGGGTACCTCCTTGTGACCACCCTCCGGCGTGAGAATCAGACTAGATTGCTCTGAATATAAATGTATATTAAGAGAAATAGCTAGAGCAGATAAGATATGTGATGGTATAAGATAGTATATGATACCGTTCCAAGGTGTTGGAGTATTTATAGCCGAATGTAGGTTTCCAAGCAGGTACAGCCAGCTGTATAATATTCCTTTTCTACCAACTGTGGGCTACGCACGTGCCATGCTGGTGGTTGGTGGGTAGGCAGCGGCTGATAGTGACATGGCCGGCTGTGTACTATTCCTTTTCCACCAACTGCAGGCTATGTACGTGCCACGACAAGGGTTGGTGAGTAGGCAGCGGCTGATAGTGACATTTGTACTAGAGCGTGCTCCTCGTCGTACTGTTTTCAGTGAGCTGTCACCCTGTGATTGGTTCATGGGCTGCTTTGGTCAGATCTTGTCTATTTTGTCCATACCTTGGCAGGTATAGTACAAAAGATCCTCCAGAAGCGTACGGACTGGCTCATTTGGGCGGGAGTATTCCCGCCTTGCTCATTCCTTCTTCAGGTGACATTACTGAATTATTGAGAGTTAGTGCCTTGTGCGTGTAGCCTTGCTATTAGTGCGGGTAGCCTTCCCTGATGGCTTGTATCCGCAGCTGCGGGAACAGGCGGGGTACTTCACCATTGGGAGGCTTTTCCTGCGGGAACAGTTGGCGTACTGCGCGTAAGGTCTTCATCTCTGAGCATGGTGGGTCCTGCGGAACCAGTTGGTCTTTGCGCAGACGTCCCTCTTCAAGGTGAGTCTTGCGGGTCCAACTGGGCCCTGCTGGGACCTACCTCTTCAAGCCCCCCCAGTCCAATGTTCTTCTCATGAATTGTTAATAAGTGAGGTGAACTTTTGGACTTAAGCAAAGGGTTTTGAAAAGGGTTTTTTGTTTTAAGGTTTTCCGTGGGGATTCTTCCCGCGGTTTTCCTAATGTCACGTGCAGAAATTCCCGACTTTTCTGCTTGATCTTTGGGTATGATGCGGGTAGGTGTGTAACCTCCTCGCAAGTCAGGAGCGTTGAGTTTCACTTGTGTAGATTCTCCACGAGGTTTTGGTAGTTTTAGACATAGTGATCAATTATGTTAAACAACCAATTCCATCTTGGAGCTTCAAACAATCTAGTTCTCAACGTTCCCGCTATGCGGGGATGTTATTTCCTTTTCCACAAGCATGGCCCAGAAGATCCTTCTTGGTTTTAATTCCCTACAAGTGCTAAGTATGTGAAGGGTTTCGCCTTGACACTGTACCCTCACTCGTCTTATAGTTACTTGACTTCCAAGGTATTCTTGGCTTCAATTCCCTGCAGGTGCTAAGTATGTGAAGGGTTTCGCCTTGACACCGTACCCGCACTTGTCTTACGGTTTCTTGGTTACCAAGGTATTCTTGGCTTCAATTCCCTGCAGGTGCTAAGTATGTGAAGGGTTTCGCCTTGACACTGTACCCGCACTTGTCTTACGGTTTCTTGGTTACCAAGGTAAGGGGGTATATTCCCTCTTATTTTTGAATCTTTGTTTCACGCATATTTTAGTTTAACTTAGCAATTTCTTGAGTAGTTTGGATAAGTTAACCTTTCAACGTGGCAGATGATAGGTTAAAGTTTTGCTCTCTTTCGTGATTGTGCGGGTAAGACCGTCACTTTCACTTGGCTAAACTTTACCTATATCTGACCTGCGTGAAGGTTTTCCTCATCTTTTCCTTAGAAATTTTCTAAGTGTTTTAAATAAGTTAACCTTTCGACGCGCAGTTGTCAATAGGTTGATGTTCAGTTTCCTCTATCATGGTTGTGCGGGTAGGACCGTCACTTTCATTTAGTGGGATGACCAAACTTTACCTATAACTGACCTGCGTGAAGGTTTTCCTCATCTTTTCCTTAGAAATTTTTGCCGTTTCTTGTGTTTATGCTTGCCGCCTTCCACACGCAACGACTTACTTCCCCACTTATTTATGCGGTGAATACCGGCATATCAGTGTTTTGAATAAGTTAACCTTTCGACGCGCGGTTGTCAATAGGTTAATGTTCAGTTTCCTCTATCATGGTTGTGCGGGTAGGACCGTCACTTTCATTTAGTGGGATGACCAAACTTCACCTATAACTGACCTGCGTGAAGGTTTTCCTCATCTTTTCCTTAGAAATTTTTGTCGTTTTGTGTTTATGCGGGTTTTGCCGCCTTCCACACGCAACGACTTACTTCCCCACTTATTTATGCGGTGAATACCGGCATATCAGTGTGGTCAGATCATAAGTATAAATGTAAGACCATCAGCGTCAATGTGATAAGGAGAATCATTTCCATTAGAAGTGGCTCTAGGCTTTTTCTTTACAAGTTTGGAATTGATCTACATGCAGCCTGTGTAATTGAGCTCCCTTCCATGTTCTTGGGATGGGGGTGTCATCGAGCCTTTCGAGCCGATATGCACCTGGTTCGGAATCTCGTTGTTTACGCAGTATGTAGTCTCCAACATTGAAGCTGCAGTTTCATCCGTGTTTTCCCCAACTGGGGTTCTACACGCATTAGCCTGCTTAGCGTCCATTACGCCACGAGGTGAGTGAGTTTCCCATTTCTGACGAATGCTTCGACGACGTCCTTCAAGGATACGCATTCCTCCGTGGTATGGTCTTTTGTCCTGTGGAAGTCACAGGATTTGCTCTGATCAGTGTTGTGACGCTGTCGGATTATTGGAGCCTTTGGCCATGGGAGCCTCTCGGTGGCAAATATTTCGGTGACGCTTTTGGTGAGTGGCGTCCATCTGGAGTTCCGGTTCGAAGACTGCATGTTATCCCTTCCGCCTAACCGAGGGTGTGAGCCGGATGAGGTGTCAAAGTTTACCCTTGACTGCCAAATACCAAGCTTCCTCTTTTTGTTTTGTCGGGCGGTAAGGACGTTGTTTTCTCTTGTTTTTTGAGTGTAGAGGTTTGTGCTCTGGGGAAGATCTCTACCCAGTTGCTTTTCCGTTTCCGCGAAGCGTTTAGCTGCTGTCATGATGGCATCCCACGTGGATGGCATGCCATCTTTACCCGTTAAGGTGCGGATGAGCTCTGGGTCTTCCGCGCCCTGGATGAAAGCAGCGCGAACAAGATCTTCGCTAATAGTGCCCAGACTTAGCTTTTTTGAATTGAAGCGCGTGATGAAGTTTAGTAAAGACTCATCTTCCTCTCGGATGCAGTTGAGGATCGTCCATTGCTCTTCAGTATACTTTCTTTGTTGACTGAAGTGTTGGCTGAACTTCTGCTGGAAGTCTGCCCAATTGTAGATGTGATGGACCGGTAGACGGTCGAACCACGCTCTGGCTGCCCCAACAAGCGTCATTTGGAACATGTAACACCACGTGGGTTCCGTCCAATTGCTGACGATTGCCCCCGCTATGAATCTGTTCAAATGATCGTCTGGGTCAGATATACCATCATATGTGCCTATGTTGGACATTTGTTTGGCACTTTTCGGGGCAATTGCTTCCGCAATGTCCCTTGCAAATTTGGACGTTCCCGCATTTGCAACAGTTGGTCTGAAGGTTTTAGAGAAGTCACGTGGGTTTCCACCCGCGTTTTTTGGTTTAAAGGTTTCTCCAAAATTTCTTCTGTGGAAATCTGCTTGTTTACGCTTCCCTTTCGCCCTATGGCACAGGTTTGCGTCACTGTCAGATTCTTCCCAATCTTTATCATACTCACACTGATTACTCATGTTGAGCTGTTGTCGAGTGCTTCCGATTTCGTCAGCCTGTTGGAGTGAACGTAAGCGTTCATCCAACTCAGCTTGGAATTCCTTCTGACGTGCTTCCGCCCACGCTTTAACTTGATCAAGTGTTTGGCGGGGGAGCCTCATCTGTTGTCTCTCCAACTGGGTATCGGTGAATCCCAGTGGAGGATTATTTACTGCACTTGCCCCGGGTTGGGTAACCGGGGTAGTGTTCGTAAATATTGTGTACTCGCCGGTGTTCCCCCCAGTAGCTGGGGTTGTGGTTACCGGAGTTTCTTGGTCACTCGTTGGCCTTGGCACCGGAGTAACCTTAACCATCTTTCCAGATGTTTTGAAAAAACTGAGAAAATTAGTTCTAGCTTTTATGCACGGATGGCGCCAATGAAGAAACACTAAGTGACCCCGGCAGATTATGGATAATCTTAGGGTCAAGTAGATGTTTCCCACGAGGGTGGTTAGGTCCGGCAAAGATGGTTATTCTTCTGATGACCTGCAAAACAGACACCGTGAGCTCGTCATTGAGAAGGGGGGGTACCTCCTTGTGACCACCCTCCGGCGTGAGAATCAGACTAGATTGCTCTGAATATAAATGTATATTAAGAGAAATAGCTAGAGCAGATAAGATATGTGATGGTATAAGATAGTATATGATACCGTTCCAAGGTGTTGGAGTATTTATAGCCGAAGGTAGGTTTCCAAGCAGGTACAGCCAGCTGTATAATATTCCTTTTCTACCAACTGTGGGCTACGCACGTGCCATGCTGGTGGTTGGTGGGTAGGCAGCGGCTGATAGTGACATGGCCGGCTGTGTACTATTCCTTTTCCACCAACTGCAGGCTATGTACGTGCCCCGACAAGGGTTGGTGAGTAGGCAGTAGGCAGCGGCTATGTAAGGGTCACAACACTGAGGAGTGTACATCTTTGAAGGATATTGTTGAAACATTCGTCAAGGATGGAAGACTTGCACACCTTGTGGCATCAATCAAGAATGGAGGGAGGAATGATAACTGATACAAACGCAACGGACGAAAACCCGTTGACATCAGCATCCACATGGTTCATAGTAACATTAGAGGAAGAAAAAGACGAACGACAGAACCATGCGCGTGGAAGAAAGCTGAGGTGCGCTTCCCGCGAGTGCCAGGAGGACCCAGCAAAGAAGGCCCAATCGTCATCAAAAGCCAGCTGGGGCACTACATCACTTCCCGCACTCTTGCTGACAACGGCGCCTCGTCAACGGTTATGTACAGGCAGTTCTTCGACAAGCTAGACGACGAAGACAAGGAACGCCTGGAAACGGTCTACGCCTCGATGGAAGGGTTCGACGGCAGCACGAACACCCCCTGGGTATCCTATCTTTCCCCGTCATTCTCACGGACAGGAAACACTCCCGCACAGAAGACGTGGACTTCGTCGTGATGAGGAAGCCACACCACACATACGACATTCTCTTCGGGAGAGACGGGATGGCAAGATTCAATGCCGTGGTATCTTCAGTCCACGGCATGATGGGATGGCCAACAGCTGAGGGTGTAGCGATGATCACCGGTATTCCCCAGGTATGCATCACATCTGTCTCATCTAAACCCAAACCAAAGATGGATAAACCAACCATCACCGAACCAGAAAAATGGGCCCTCAATGGCAAATACCCTGACCAGGCTGTTACCATTGGCCTAACAATCACTGATCCTACGCGCACCTTACTCAAACGCTTACTACAGAAAAACGCTGACATCTTCGCGTGGACACCAGCTGACATGACTGGTGTACCTCGAAGTAAGGCAGAGCATAAGCTCAAGTGTGACCCGGCTTTTACGCCAGTCATTCAAAAGCGCAGCGTAATGGGGGCGGAACAAGCTAACGCGTGTAGAACCCAAGTCAAGGAACTCCTTGACACGGGCATCGTACGCGTTAGCAGATATCAAACATGGGTTGCAAATCCCGTTATGGTACCGAAGTCTAACAAACAATGGCGCATGTGCATAGATTTCAAAGACTTAAACAAAGCATGCCCCAAAGATTGTTATCCGTTACCCGAAATTGATCTTAAGGTAGATTCGTTAGCACCGTTTCGCCTTAAATGCTTCCTTGATGCGTATAAGGGGTACCATCAAATCCACATGGCCATAGACGACCAGGACAAAACCGTATTTCGGACGCCCGATGGCACATTTTGTTATCAAATGATGCCATTCGGACTTAAGAATGCAGGGTCTACATACCAACGCCTGATGGAGAAAGAGTTTCATGCCCAAATTGGGAGGAACTTGGAAGTCTACATGGATGATTTGGTCGTCAAAAGCCCTGAGCCAGAAGCGATGTTGAAAGACATCGAAGAAACTTTCAACACACTCAGAAAGATAAACATGAAGCTCAATCCGAGCAAGTGTTCCTTTGGGATGGAAGAAGGGAAGTTCTTAGGAGTCATCGTTACTAAAGATGGCTTCAGAGCGAACCCTGAAAAGGTCGAAGCCATTATCAAAATGGAATCACCTACTACCATCAAGCAAGCTCAGACACTGAATGGACGACTAGTTGCACTTAACTGCTTTTTGGCAAACCATGCGGATAGGTCGTTCCCATTCGTGTCCACATTGAGAAACTGTTTAAAGAAAACGCACTTCCGCTGGACACCAAAAGCGGAAGCAGCTTTTCAGGAAATTCGGTCACGCTTGATCGAACTCCCAACGCTCACAGCACCAGAAGCGGGGGAGAAATTAATCTTATACCTCTCCGCCACAGATAGAGCAACCGGGGCAGTCCTGCTAGTAGAGCGAAAAGGCATCCGGATGCCAATCTACTATGTTAGCCGTGTCCTAACAGACGTAGAAACCCGGTACTCTACCCTGGAAAAATTAGTCCTAGCACTTGTACAGGCTTCACGCAGGCTAAGACGATATTTCCAAGGTCACCCAATCACCGTTCTCACCAATTTCAAACTTGCAAACGTTCTGGGCAAACCCGAATTGTCGAGACGCCTAGCCAAATGGGCAATAGAATTGGGAGAATACGCGATAAAGTACAAGCCGAGACCAGCCATAAAAGGCCAGGTCTTGGCCGACTTTATTGCGGAAGTCCCCGCTTCGCGGGAGAAAGAGTGCCAGGAGGAGGCTCAACCCTCCCCAACAAAGGACATCGATGATGTCTGGCGACTCTACACTGATGGAGCAGCCAGCAACGAGGGTTCAGGCGCAGGGTTGAAACTAACCAACCCAGCAGGCCAAGAATACACGTACGCTATTCGACTGGATTTTCCAAGTACGAATAACGAAGCGGAGTATGAAGCATTCTTGGCCGGGCTGAGAATTGCGCGTAAGATGGGAGTGAAGAACTTGGAAGCCCACGTGGATTCCATGTTAGTAGCCAACCAAATAAACGGGACGTACACGGCCGTGAACGACACAATGGCCCTGTACCTCCCACAAGCAAAAAAACTTATGCGCGATTTTAACGATTGTAAAGTCATACACGTCAAGCGTAGCGAAAACAAATCTACGAATGCGTTAAGCAAGCTTGCATCATTAGCCTTCACCCACTTGGGAAAAGACACCCGCATTGAACTCCTTGGAGCACCATCAGTCCCGCACAAGGAAATCTGTGTCATCCAAACCGGCACAGAAACATGGATGACACCAATAATAAATTACCTTGCGGCGAGTATACTACCAGAGTCAAAAACACAAGCAAGAAAAATACGTTGTAAAGCACTGAACTATCAACTCATCGATGACATCCTTTACAGACGTAACTTTCTTGGCCCACTCCTAAGATGCGTAGACAACCAAGATGCTGGTTACCTCCTAAGAGAAGTGCACGAGGGCATCTATGGAGTACACTCAGGTCCACGCGCTGTTGTAGCTAAGCTAAACAACGCGGGATACTTTTGGCCGGGGATGCATACGGATGCGCTGGCATACATCAGAAAGTGTAGGGCTTGCCAACTCTACGCACCCAACACGCATCGCCCGAAGAATGAACTTGTTCCAGTCACCTCTTCATGGTCATTTCAGAAGTGTGCCATCGATGTGACAGGCCTATTTCCCACAGCAGCAGGAAACGTTTAGTTTCTAGTGGTAGCCATCGACTACTTCACCAAGTGGATAGAAGCAAAACCCTTAGCCCAAACAACCGCAAAACATATTAAAAAATTTATTTGGGAATTTATTATTTGTCGTTTTGGACTTCCACAGACTTTGGTGAGCGATAACGGCACCAACTTTGCTGACAAGAAGCTACAAAAGTGGCTGGAAGAATTTCAAATCACCCACACCTTTACCTCAGTGGCGCACCCGCAGGGTAATGGTGAGGTGGAAAGAGCAAATAAGAGCATCGTCGACGGCATAAAGAAAAGACTCTTGGAACACAGATCCGGCTGGGTGGACGAAGTTCCATACGTCCTTTGGGCAAACAGAACGCTGAAAAAGGCCAGTACGGGAGAAACCCCGTTCAGCCTCACTTATGGTACTGAAGCCATGGTCCCGGTCGAAATTGGTTTACCCTCACCAAGGGTCTTGATTTAGCCAGAAGACAATGATGCGGAAAGACGGTTAAACCTTATGTTAACCGAGGAACGCAGAGACTTAGCCGGAGCGCGTGAAGAAAACTACAAGCGACAAATGCAAAAATACTACAACACGCGGGTAAAACTCTGCAACTTCAATGTAGGAGACTACATATTGCGTAACAACGAGGCTTCGAACCAAGAGCGCCCAGGAAAGCTGGCCCCGGTCTGGGAAGGACCATACATTATCAAAGAAGGTTTGGGAAAGGGCGCATACCGGCTCGAAAGGCTCGATGGCACTCCCATCCCAAGAACATGGAATGGAGCTCAATTACGCAAATGTTACATGTAGATCAATTCCAAACTTGTAAAGAAAAGGCCTAGAGCCACTTCTAATGGAAATGATTCTCCTTTTTCACATTGTGTTGATAACCTTACCTTTATACTTATGAACTTCCCACACTGATATGCCGGTATTCATCGCATAAATATGGGAAGAAGTAAGTCGTTGCGTGTGGAAGGCGGCAAAACCCGCATAAACACAAAAAACGGAAAAAATTTCTATGGAAAAGATGAGGAAAACCTTCACGCAGGTCAGTTATAGGTGAAGTTTGGTCATCCCACTAAATGAAAGTGACGGTCTTACCCGCACAATCATGATAGAGGAAACTGAACATTAACCTATTGACAACCGCGCGTTGAAAGGTTAACTTATTCAAAACACTTAGAAAATTTCTAAGGAAAAGATGAGGAAAACCTCCACGCAGGTCAGATATAGGTAAAGTTTAGCCATCCGACTAAGTGAAACTGACGGTCTTACCCGCACAATCACGAAAGAGGAAGCAAAACTTTAACCTATCATCTGCCACGTTGAAAGGTTAACTTATCCAAAGTACTTAAGAAATTGCTAAGTTAAACTAGAATATGCATGAGCAAAACATATAAGGTTTACAAGGCAAGGCATTAACAAAAGATTTATATTCCATAAAAATTTAAGTATTACAAGAATGGCTGGGCACATACCCGCATACAAGAATATAAATCTATACAAAAATAAAAATCTATTCCAACGGTGGAGAGGGATCTAAAGGCTCAAGCTTCAGGACCACTCCCACTTGAACCCGCACCATCAGTTGAGTGTAGCGGTTCAAGGAAAGACTTGAAAATAGCTAGCCCATCATCAGCAGCAGTAATCTCGTTCACCTTCTCCTCCACCGGATGCGAAAAAGCAGCATACTGGTTCACTGCTTGGTCATAAGCAGCTTCAGTATCTACGTCATATAGAGGGAAGTTGGAAGGCAGGATGCCCTTCTCAACAAACCCTAGACCAAGCAGGAAGCCAGCCTTTTCCCCATCCTCATGAGAAGCGTTGAGGGCTGCGCTCATGGCATCGTCATAAGATGTGTTCGTAAGAACCCGATGCACAACCTACAAAACAGAAGTATATCAAAAACTCTTCTAAGTGTAAAGAAAAGCGTAAAGAAGTTATGAAGCTGCACATACCTGCGACAACGCTTCTCGTAGAAGCCATTCCTTGGTAACCAGAGACTCCCGGAGGGCAGCTTGAGCTTCATCACGGGCGCGTTCGGCTTCGTTTTTAGTAAGGTTGGCAAGCAACACATCTTTAGCTGCAGCCTCTTCAACGCCCTTCAGCTTACGCTCAGTGTGGTCAAGCATGCCCCTCTGGTCCAAGATCTCTTGGAGCTTCTTGGCGTCTTCCATGGCCAAGGCATCATGAGCCTGCTGGAGCCTCTCGAGTTTGGCTTTAAGTTCCTCATTCTCGGTGCGTAGAGGCTCAACAACAGCTTCAGCCTTGGTGGCCCTCTCAGTTGCGTTCCGTACAGTTTCCTTAGCCAACCGAAGCTGTTCGTTAACAGCTTGGGTAGCCTTGGAACGGGCCTCCAGCCGGGCCTGAACTTCAACCTCGAGGGCCTTGAAGGCCTTCTCCTTTTCCGCAGCAACGGCGGCGAGCCTCTTATTCTCCTCCCGGATAGCCCGCGCCTGAGCCACCTCCAGGCTACGCGCCGTCTTTAACTTGTCGTTTTCACGACAAAGCAGCTCGACGCGCGGCTGCATCCTGGCAAGGAGAATTCTAAGCTCATTGGTTAGCCTACCCTCCTGGTAGCTAGCCATTGCCTCCCCCAACGCACCGCTTGGGGCGGCGTGGCGCGCCCATTCGACGCAATCCGCAGCAGTCCGGAGGGTCGTTCCCCGGCGGATACTCCACCGAGGAGCGTACACCTCGTTGGAATCACGAACTGCAATAAAACAAAAAACAGTTAAGAGAAAAAAATGATAAAAGGGATATAAGGCCAAGATAACCCCACGCACCTGTAGGGTCGACAACAAGCCGATAGCCACCAAACCCATCACCTGAACCTAAGGGATATCCATCCAAAAGGGCAAGGAGACGGGAAGGAGGCAAAGATTGGCTAGACGCCACAACCCCGAACATACCTGAAGGACCGGCCGCGGTCGCCGGCGCCGGAGGAGGCATGGTGGAGGCCGCCGCGGTAGAAACCAACGGAGGTGAACTCACCGGAGGTGAACTCACAAACGTGGCAGTCGCCGCAGAAGAACCCGCAGAAGAAACCACTGCCGGCTCAGTGAAGGATTCCGTGAAGATGGCACTGACAGCCGGCAGGGGATGATGTTACAGTTGGAACAGTTGCCTCAACGGGATGAGCAACTGAACCAATACTGCAAACAGGCGTAGCCGCCTGGGTCATCGCCTCGGGTAGGTTGACCAAACCTACCGTCATGGGTCCAGAAATGCTCTTCCCCGCTCCACTCTGGAATGCGGTAGCATCCACGCCTGCACGAAGACAAGATATATAAGTATAATGGCGGAAAGATATGCAGTTAAAGCATATGAAATTTATACTTACGAGTTCTCTTGAGCTTGAAGGATCGGATAGGCAGGGACGAACCCGATGGAGCCGGCCTCTTCATGCCGGTCACCGTCGTCGTACTAGGCTGCCCGGAGGTGACAGCTATCTCAACCTCCGGAGCAGTGGTCTCACCACCACCAGGGTTCCCCGCCGCCTCCTCGCTTTCGGTCTCCGAGTCAGACCGGTTCCCCTGATTGGCAGTGGAGGCAACCTTCGCCTTGCCCTTCCCGCCAGCAGCCTTCTTCCTCGCGAAGAAAGGACCATCTGCGGATTCCTCATCAGAAGATGACAAAATTAGAGGAATTCCAGCAGAGGTTTGAGCATTGAGAGGGCGAGGGTTAAATAATCCCTTACCTGACCGCGTGGCGCTCAGAATTTCGTGGCCTGACGGGTAGGCCTCCACAAACCGATTCGCCGTTTGCTCAAGGATGGGCAACTCGTTCTCGTCAAGAGCACGAGTACCCAACCGAGCGGGACCACCGCTCTCCCGCGGCTGCAGAAGAGACTGCAAGTTGTTTCCCTCTGAAAATAAAAAGAAAGAAATGGTTAGAACAAAAACCTTAAATTAGCGGATAATATGAAGCATACCGTAAGGGATAGAGTTCAAACCGTATTCGAGGACGATGGGAATCTGTGGCGCCTCTGCCCCAGCATCTTTCCACACCCGGCTCATGCCGAGCATCACCATCCCAGACTCCGCAAAGCGGTAAACCGGAGTCTCGTCAAGAGCACGAGTACCCAACCGAGCGGGACCACTGCTCTCCCGCGGCTGCAGAAGAGACTGCAAGTTGTTTCCCTCTGAAAATAAAAAGAAAGAAATGGTTAGAACAAAAACCTTAAATTAGCGGATAATATGAAGCATACCGTAAGGGATAGAGTTCAAACCGTATTCGAGGACGATGGGAATCTGTGGCGCCTCTGCCCCAGCATCTTTCCACACCCGGCTCATGCCGAGCATCACCATCCCAGACTCCGCAAAGCGGTAAACCGGAGTCTGGATCCGGGAGATCTTGGAAAACTATTCCGCCTCCTGGTAGTTGGAGGTGTGAAGGCTGGGGAGTGCTCTCCCGTTCTTGAATGTCATCGCAATAGGGACGACACGGGCAGAGATGTAGAAGAACTCCCGCTTCCAAGACCGAAGACTGCGCTCGGTAGCACAGATCTTCAAACCCTTGATCCGGGTGACCAAGGTGTACCAGCCTTGGATGCACCTCCAGGAGTAGAAGGTCATCAGGCGGTCGACATGGGGCTCCACACCAAGAATGAGGCACACCCATTCAAAATGGCGGATCTTGGCGATCGCCATTGGGTGTACCTCCGTCAGGTGCACACCGTGTCTCTCCAAAACACGTATACAAACTTCGTCAATGGGAATATGAGATTCCCATAGACGAAGAATACAGCATATACCCCTATCTTGCCTTTGGGGGCATCGTACACCATCTGTTGAGACGCAGGAAACTTAGGCTCGAAAGGCTCGAGCATGAACTTCCTGACGATGTACTGATAGAGGTCGACGGGAAGAGCACACTGGCACTCGCCAACAGTACTCTTATCGTCCTTGTCAGAAGTGGACGATGGGTTCTCGATATACACGTCGGACTCTTCGGCGGTGACTTCTGGATCATGAGTAGAAGACATGTTTTAGATGTAATGAACGATTTCAGGAGAATGCTCGACGGAAAGTTAGAGTATTCGCCGGAAATCGTCTAGAAGAAGAAGAGAGAAGTGAAAGTGTGGATTAAGATGAACCCTCTCCCCCTTTATATACTCATCGCAATGAATGCGATGAATTTAATGCGGAAGAGAGAGGAAATCGCAAGTGCAATGAAACTATGACACGTGGAAAAAGCAAGCTGGCAACAGCTGTTGACAGGACGCGAGCCGTAAACTCCGCACCCACGCGCCCGAAAACTCGCGCCCACGTGCCAGAAAAAGCGTCTGGAACGACCATATACTGTCACGTCGCCATAACTTCCTGCACGTTCTGAAACTGTCAGAAGAAACCGTCGGACGACACTAACGTCCCTTCAACAGTTTGGACTGTTCTTATCCATTCACCAACTCTTCGAATTTCAAAATAAAAAAAAAATACAAAAAGATTCAAATATTCAAAAATAAGAGGGAATATACCCCCTTACCTTGGTGCCCAAGAAACCGTAAGACAAGTGCGGGTACAGTGTCAAGGCGAAACCCTTCACATACCTAGCACCTGCAGGGAATGGAAGCCAAGAATACCTTGGAAGTATAGAAACTATAAGACGAGTGCGGGTACAGTGTCAAGGCGAAACCCTTCACATACTTAGCACTTGCAGGGAATTGAAACCAAGAAGGATCTTCTGGACCGTGCTTGCGGAAAGAGAAATAGCACCTCCGCATAGCGGGAAAGTTGAGAACTAGCTTGTTTGAAACTTCAAGGCGGAGTTGGTGGTTTAACATAACTGATCACTATGTCCGAAACTACCAAAACCTCGTGAAGAATCTATACAAGTGAAACTTAACGCTCCCGATGTGCGAAGGGGTTAAACACCTACCCGCATCACAACCAAAGATCAGGCAGAAAAGTCGGGAATTTCTGCGAGTGACATTAGGAAAACCGCGGGAAGAATCCCCACGGAAAACCTTAAAACTAAAAAGCCTTTCCAAAACCCCTTGCTTAAGTCCAAAAGTTCACCTCACTTATTAACAATTCATGAGAAGAACATTGGACTGGGGGACTTGAAGAGGTAGGTCCCAGTAGAGCCCAGTTGGACCCGCAAGACTCACCTTGAAGAGGGACGTCTGCGCAAGGACCAACTGGTTCCGCAGGACCAACCATGCTCAGAGATGAAGACCTTACGCGCAGTACGCCAGCTGTTCCCGCAGGAAAAGCCTCCCAATAGTGAAGTACCCCGCCTGTTCCCGCAGTTGCGGATACAAGCCATCAGGGAAGGCTACCCGCACTAATAGCAACGCTACACGCACAAGGCACTAACTCTCAATAATTCAGTGTCACCTGAAGAAGGAATGAGCAAGGCGGGAATACTCCCGCCCAAATGAGCCAGTCCGTACGCTTCTGGAAGATCTTTTGTACTATACCTGCCAAGGTATGGACAAAATAGACAAGATCTGACCAAAGCAGCCCATGAACCAATCACAGGGTGACAGCTCACCGACAACAGTACGAGGAGCACGCTCTAGTACAAAATGTCACTATCAGCCGCTGCCTACTCACCAACCCTTGTCGGGGCACGTACATAGCCTGCAGTTGGTGGAAAAGGAATAGTACACAGCCGGCCATGTCACATCAGCCGCTGCCTACCCACCAACTACCAGCATGGCACGTGCGTAGCCCACAGTTGGTAGAAAAGGAATATTATACAGCTGGCTGTACCTGCTTGGAAACCTACCTTCGGCTATAAATACTCCAACACCTTGGAACGGTATCAGGATCTTGTATCTTATCTTCACTAGCAATTTCTCTTAATATACACTTATATTCAGAACAATCTAGTCTGATTCTCACGCCGGAGGGTGGTCACAAGGATGAACCCCCCCTTCTCAGTGACAAGCTCACGGTGTCTGTTTTGCAGGTCATCTGAAGAATAACCATCTTTGCCGGAACTAACCCTCGTGGGAAACATCTATTTAACCCCCAGATTATCCTTAATCTGCCCGGGGTCACTTAGTGTTTCTTCAGACGGGTTTGGAACCACGGAACTTGAAGATGATCTTTCGAATGGGTTTCTTTTGTTGGATTTCCAGGAGTTTGTTGCGCATGGTTTTGATGGTGGCTTGAAGGTCGGGATCGTGATAGTTCATGGCAGCCAAGAACTGGGCAATGCATATTCTGCCTGTTTCTTCTTTCGTCATCATGGGTTCTTCTGTCGCCATTGATGGAAGAAAATAATTGAAATTAAAAATGAAAATATTAGGGTTTAGGATTATGCAATTCAAGAAAGACAGTAAGAAGAAGAAGAAGAAGAAGAAGAAGAAGAAGAAGAAAGTAAGTAATTATAATTGGAAGGCAGGTAGAAATTGGAGTTGAATAAGAATGAAAATATGTATTAGGGTTTTGGATTATGAGTCACAACGGCTATAAATCGAACGAATGGGGGTCGGTGGGGTTTTCATTAATCATCAGATTTGTAGAGATATTATTGTTTTATCAATACAGCCAAATCATAAAATCCCTATTTTCTCTAACAAACTCACTCACTATATCTTATCTTAGGCAAACCGCGTGTTCAATTAATGTGTATGCAACTTCAATCAAGTGATTACTTTTGAGTTGAGAGCCATCATGCATGTACGATTCAATATATTGCACTATTTTAAATTCACATACATATTCCATAGACTTTTTCGGAAAACAATCTATTACTATATATAAGACTATACGTTGTGGCACTTCACCGGCTGCCGCGAGCCAGTGTCACGAGCCACTGGATGGCAAACACCGTACCGAGATGGCGTAAGCGATGGTGGCGTGAGTAGGCGCTAACCGGCTAGCGGCTGCTAAAGGGAGAGTATGTGGCGCGAACGGCTGGCGGACCATAACGGGATGGGGTGAACGGTGGCGCAAGCAAGCAATGAATGAAGAGTTAGATCCAGTTAGCACCACGTGGCGTAATATGATATGATGAATCTTAGGATGGCTTCAACCTGACACATAGTCTAATAGATATTGGAGAGAGAATGTTAAGATGTTGAAAGTTTAAGAGTATATAAATTTTAAAGCACGGTGTACAATCCTTTGGTGAACATGAAAGGAGAAGAGGTATCCACGGAACATTTGGCATGCTTTGCACTTTTGATTTTTGAAATGGGTTTTGAAATTCACTTTTGGTTCTCATCTTCATGTCTTCTCCTCTCTCTCTCTCTCTCTCTCTCTCTCTCATCTTCTTTAGCGAGGTTCCGGCTCCCCGTCTCTCTCAAGCGACCCTGAAACAAATTGTGAACCCGTCGACAACAAAGAAGCATATTGGGCTCAGATGTGTCTGTTTCGCGAACATGTCGATAACAACGATGGATTTCTGGCTTAGATCGGAAGGTGCATGTCCTGTTCCCGGTAGATCGAGGCAGCCAAGGTAATCTTTCTGAGTTTTTGACCTTTCCGATGCTTTCTAAGGACCGATCTGTGGTTGATTTATCAATCGATAGAACATTAGTGCTTATGAATTGATAGGTATTGGTTTTGCAGGAACTTAGGGTTTCAGTTTTTAAGATAGTTTGTTTCTCTTCCAACACTTCAACATGAAAAAGAGAAACAATCTGGTGTGTGTGTGATTGATTTTTTTCTTTTAGAATCACTTTAAGTTTTAAGAACTCGAAATAACTTAACGTAACAATTTTTTTTTTTGAATTTTTTTTACATATATGTAATATATGTAGGTTTGTAGGTTCCCAGCCGGATCTACACGAGATATCTCGTTCTACGTAGGTGCGGAATCCCTACGTAAGACGTTACGAGCGTAGAAGACGATACGAGTTAACACAATCGAACACACGTTACAATAAACAAATACTCGTTATATTGCAACCTTAAACACGTGACATCAATCACTGATTACAGGACTCTTTGACTCGTAAACTCGAATAATAAAACTTCTTAATGTTTGTTGTTTTTGATTAAGCCGTAACCTAATCAATATATAACACGACAACTTCGCCTGGCATGTTCAGGCGAAGTTGTCCCTAACTTCGCTTGTCTAACAAGTTCGCCTATATAAGCGAACTTGTTAGCTAACTTCGCTTACATCAAATACAAAACATTACAAACTCGATTACAGACACTAGACACTGAACTACTGACATCATGCACCAACAGACTCCCCCTTGGCAGTAGCTTCATCTCTTTATCTTCAAGCACGTGTCTTGTAATCTTCAACAATCTTGAATCTTCATCTTTAAGCATTCACTCCTTCTCGTACACATACCGACACAACTCTTTGATATTTCCTCGCTTCGTCGTTCCAAGCAGGAATATAAAAGATTTTCTTCTCATTCAGCACCTGCAGATCAGCTCGAGACAGGTTCACTAGATGCATCGGATCATAGACTCTCAGCAGCTCTTGTTCATCTTCATCTTCCATCACTGCTTCAGCTGTCTCACAATCTACATACCACCACTTCAACTCTTTGAGCACATCCTTGGGCATTTGTTTCATCGGCACTTCTTTCAAACACCGGATCGGTTTATACTTCATAATCATCCAAGGCTTTCCATCTGCTCTCAACCCTCTATCTTTATCTTTGATAAGTTTACCCTTCTGTGGTTTCAGCAGCTCAAACTTCTTTTCCTTTATACTCTCCTTCCATACTATCTTCCCGATGACCCTAGCCATATTATCATCACTTCGATTTATCAATCCCAATCTGGCTAAGTCTTTCACTTCACATTCTGGCAGTGTGTTCAACGATCTCAACATTCTTTTGAAGTACTGAATACCATCATATCTCTTAATCACGAAGAGCCTCAACTGCTCATCGTATATCCAGCAAATAATCCCTTTTCTCGCTTCAGCATAGCCTCTAATGTTGTAAGTCTTCTTAAACATAGTAGGGACCGCTGGTTTCTTCGTTTTGACGAACCACTAAGCATAGCCTTCTTTCCATCTAGGCTGCTCTTCCCATTCAGTCTCATCATTTCCCATCTCTTTATACATATCTGCGTTATCGACTTCTGGAATCTCATGCTCTACATTCTCTTCTACTATCTCTCCCTCTTCTATCTCATCATCAATCACAATCTGTTCACCAATCTTCTCTATCTCATCACTCGGTAATACATCATCATCACACATAAAGTCATCATCCATCTCCTCAACCTCCACTACCACCAAATCATCACCACCAGCTGCAGTTGTCGACTCCCCCTGAGTTGTGGAAGTCCCAAGAGCTTGTACAGTTCTTGGCAACTCACCACCTGCACCTTTCGATGCATTGGGATCATCGTCTCGATCATTTCTCCTCTTGGTCCTCAACTCATCGCCTTTACAGCTTGTCTCCCCCTGAGATGCCAAGAACTCCTTCAGAGCATCTATGATTTTTCCATGTTCTACCAGCAGGGACGACTGCATCTGATTCTCTGCAACTAGGCGTTGAATAGCCTGGGTCTGGATAAGATTAATCCTTGACTGTTCTGCCACAACCCGTTCAAGTGCTGCTATTCGTTCTGAGTCTGATAAGGTTGCATCGAAATCAAACCTCAGATGTGATATATCTTGAGTGTACTGAGGAGGGATTTCCGATGTAACCGGGACCTCAGAAGTAGACGTAACCGCAGGTGGTATCGTCACCGATAACCCTGCAGTGGCCACAACCGTCGACTCAATAAAATGTGCCACAACCTCCGTTGGAGTAAGAGTTGGAGGTGGCAACGAGACAATCTCCGGAGCCGATAGTTGAAATGAAGTGAGTGGGAGGCCAAATGAGGATGAGGTAGCCACCACGGAAATGTCCGTGGCGTTTGGCCTTGTAACCTGTAATGATGAGGGAACCATTGTCATACCGGACAGTGCGGGTGGGGTGAAACGTACCACCCTCGAGCTCTCACCAACTCCCGATCCTGCACCTGCCCGTTCCCTTCTTGATCTGCGAATCAACTGTTGAACTTCTTCTTCATAGTCTGACTCGCTATCATCATCAGTTCTCTTCCTTTTCCCATGAGTCCGTTCATGTGTTACCAAAATCCGTCTTGCTTCGGCCACTTCATCATCAGAATCTGAGCCAGCCACCGTTGTAGCTGCCCTAGTAACATTCACACCCGAAACATGTGCAACAGAGACTTGCACAATCTCCTCTGGATCAACCCTCTCCATGTCAAAAAATCCTTGACCGCCAAACTCTGCGTCAAGGTCAACGTTCTCCTCCGGTGACACAACAGGAGCAGCAGGTAAAGCTTGAGGTGCTCCGGCCTGTTGTGGTGCCGGGTCCCGAAACTCGTCCCCACGAGCAGGCACATACCCCGGGTTGATTAAGTACCCGAATAGTGGAGTATGTCGAGGACGGAGCTCAGGTTTGCTCCTCGCACTGGAGGATCTGCATTGGGCAAAGATCCTTTTGCTCACACTTTCTACGTATCGGATTGGTCGGCGCTGAGGTAGCGTTGGAGCAACATGATTCAAGACATTTGGAGAAATCATGGATACATGATAAATCTATCACGCGCCACCGCTCTTCTTTGTCGATCGATCTCGTAGAAGACCATCTGACTAAAGCTGTAACGCTTATTATAAGTCAGAGCAGTCATTGCCGACTGCATGGTCGCGCCCATGCCATCAGTGCCCGCCTTTCTCCCTGACATGCAAACAATCATGACATGCATGAGAAAGCGCCACTGGTCAAGCAAAAATCCCTTCCTTCTCTGGGTATCTCCCAAGGGACCTGAGTATCCCATCCTCAAAAACGCTCCATCACGGAAAGGAGCTACAAAGTCTGTCGGGTCATCCCTAGTCTCATCTCCAAAACGTAAAGCCGCCCGGATCTGTTCAGATGAGAACTGAACAATGTGATTGTTGACTGTTGCTCGCATCACCGGGGGCTCGACCCTACAATCATATTCCACGGTCTGCCAAAAATCCTCAATGTTGGGTAAGGATATCGGCAGAGTTGCCGTAATCGCGTGGAATATACGCGAGCATAATAGGAACGTGATGATTTCACGGAAATCATCAACTCCGCTCGCCTCCGGGTCTAATGTTATATACATGTTGTGACCCGGGAAGAACTGTCTCTGGTTATCACCACCGTCATCACCGCCTGCACCACCTATAGCAGCCATATCTGCACCAAACAGACTAAGTTAGATAAGCGACAAAGCAAATCACAAGTTCGCCTGTTACCATGAGCGAAGTTGTGATCTTTTCAGTATAGGCGAAGTTAAAGGTGGGGCGAAGTTGGGAAACAACTTCGCTTCAACTTTAACTTCGTCTGTTAACTGTTAAGTAAAAAAGTCCAGGCGAAGTTAATGGTAACTTCGCCTAACCACAACATCGCCTCATAAACTGTTTCAAAAATAATTATCAGGCGAAGTTAAACCTCAGGCGAAGTTACGGACAACTTCGCCTAAACTGTAACTTCGCCGAATATGAAACGACATCAGTTAGGTTTATCGAATGACGTGATTTGGTCAATTTGGAGCTTGCGGATCTCGTAAAACTTGATTTAATGACGATTTAGATGATTAGATTGATTATGAACACGTAAAGATACGTTTGAAAATCGGTTGTTAAGGGTTCAAAAAAACGAGGACGTGAATCGGTTCGAATCGACCGACGATAAACGTTAATGAACATGATTAATCGATTCAATTACCCTACACACCTTTAAACACGGATTAGAATCGAAGGAAGAGAGAACACAGAAAGATCGATAAGTTCGTTGTGGGTTTAGAGGTTAAGTTCGCTGAGTTTTGAAAATAATGAACCAGTTTGACCTTTAATTTCCTTTATATAGGGTCAAAATTATACAGACGAAGTTGTGGATAACTTCGCCTAATGCAGGCGAAGTTATGGACAACTTCGCCGGTTTTAAAATTTTCAAAACAAACCCCTATAATTTGAACAATTTGCAATTAAGTTTTAAAAACAACCTTTAATGTGTTAACTGATACGATCAAGATCAAGTAACCAGATATAAAATCATACAACTACATAAGTAGAAAAATTTTAAAATTTAAAGTACACGGGATCAAATTTCAGTCTTGATAGGGACTACCATGTTTTAGAAAAGATCCGAACAGGAATCATACTAACTACGTGACTGTCACACAGATCCGTGATCAGCTTTATTATGACATAAAGAGACAGGTTGTAAGCAGGTAATTAACTTAAAATGGTTTTCATCGTTTCTGTGATACGGGTTAGGTTCAATTAAGCTCAAAACTTAAGTGGGCAACAACTCAGAGATTATGATACCTCCTATCTATTCTCAAAGCGTATTTGGCTTTCCCTAAGTCACCCCGAGTTGACCTCGACCCGTAGTGTCTGATTAAATAGTAAATGCTCTTCGATCGTCAAACTCTTCTTCCCGTTCTCTATCTTGCATCTTGATTGAGAAGTCTTATCATTATGAACTCTATAATGTCTCAATAACTCACACATTTTTTTTAAAGTATTTACACAAACTTCAGATAAACTACTGCAAGTCCCGAATCTGGATCACTGCAGTTTCTTGACACGCTATCTTCACGGGAATCAGAACACTCACGGGCTCGTGTATGACTGGGTAATCGCTTTTCTGCCTATCATTCGGAAAGATATATATGGAGACATGCACAATTGTTAAGAAGTTTCCACGTAAAATCGAGTAGATTTAGTTAGTATCACTTCTACTTTTACGCACCATAAAAAGCTACCATGACATACAATGACTGTTCTAAAGTCTTTTAGGCCTAATAACTTCACTAGTTAAGCACACAGAATCAGTATATCTATCACTTTCCAAGGTTGGATCAATTTTCTGTTAAACATAGTAAAGGAACTTCTTACGAAGTAGTAGACTTGAAAAATAATTTCATCTCCCAAAAAATTTTTAACTTCTATCGCCCCGATCAAGTCAAAGTCTTCAGGTAAACGGCTATCCTGAAGATCCAATGGATCAGCTGGACCGACCACATACGAGTATGTGTCCCTCTAACTAAGTAGGATCGACTAATTTTCAGCGAAAGAATAAAAACACATCATAAACCGCCCCGATCACTTTCAGTCATCTGGTTAATGGCTATCCTTATATTCAACAAGTAGAAATGAGGACCAAACATATCCGAAGATATGTTCTTCAAACTGAGGCAACCGACATAATTTTAAGCGATAGTGACCTTTTTTTTTTTTTTTTTTAAACAAAAAGCAGGGTTACTATCTAGCGTATCAACCTTTTCGAGCACAATCAGTTTCTTTTCAGCACAATCCCGTATAAAATGATGACGGATGTCAATATGTTTAGTTTTACTGTGTTTTACGGGATTGTTAGTTACTGAGATAGCAGCAGCATTATCAATGCAAATAGGAGCATGGGTGAAATTCAGACCATAATCGCGCAACTGTTGTTGAATCCAAAGAACCTGCCAGCAGCAGTTAGATGCTGCCATGTATTCTGCTTCACAGGTTGAAATCGCGACTGAGGTCTGCTTCTTGCATTGCCATGACACTAATCTGCCCCCAAGAAACTGACATCCACCTGTAGTTGACTTCCGACTCTGATTGCACCATCCATAATCTGAATCTGTGTAGGCGACCAACTCCAAGTCTCCTCCTCTCGTGTACCACAACCCCAGCTTAGGCTTGCCTTTGAGATACCGTAGAATCCTCTTCGCACCCTTCAAGTGAGATTCCTTTGGGTTTGCCTGAAAGCGAGCACAAAAACAAACAGCAAACATTATATCAGGCCTAGAAGCAGTTAAGTACATTAAAGAACCTATTATTGCCCGATATTGAGTTGGGTCCACGTCTGCATCGTTGTCTGAATCAGCACCCAATTTGTGGTTGACGCAGACTGGAGTATCGTATGGAGTGCTGTCCTCCATCTTGAAGCGTTTGAGAACATCATGGACATACTTAGTCTGATGAATGAACATCCCATCTTTCTTCTGATCAACCTGCAGTCCTAAAAAGAATGTTAGTTCACCCATAGCACTCATTTCAAATCTCTTCTTCATGACGGCCTCAAACTCCTGACACATGGCGACTTTTGATGCAGCAAAGATGATGTCGTCCACGTAGACTTGCACCCGCAGGAAGTCGCTTCCATCTCTCTTGAAGAACAACGTGCTATCTATCTTCCCTCTTTCAAACCCATTTTCAAGCAAGTAATCTGATAAAGTTGAATACCAGGCACGAGGTGCCTGATGTAGTCCATACAGTGCTTTACTTAGCTTGTATACGTGATCCGGAAAGTCTGGGTCAGGAAAACCCGGAGGTTGCTCAACATACACAACCTCATCGACTTTACCGTTAAGGAAAGCACTCTTCACATCCAACTGAAAAACCTTCATCTCCTTATGTGCAGCAAATGCCAAAAACAAACGAATGGCCTCCAATCTTGCCACAGGAGCAAACACCTCATTGTAATCAATCCCCTCTTGCTGATTAAAACCTTTTACAACCAGCCTCGCCTTATTTCTGATAATAATCCCTTTCTCATCTCTCTTGCATTTGAAGACCCATTTTGTGCCAATCGCATGCACATTCTTTGGTTTTGCAACCAAGTTCCATACCTCCATCTTTTTAAACTGGGCTAATTCTTCTTGCATGGCTTCGACCCACGAGTTGTCCTTGAGAGCCATTTGATAGTTCTTTGGTTCAATCTGGATGATGAAGCAGGTGTACAAGCATTCGTTGATTATGCCTGAATCTTTAATGCTTGTATAAACACAGGTGTGCTCATTCAAGCTTTGTCTTGTTTGTAAACCGTCGGACAAATCACCTATCACATTCTCCAATGGGTGATTTTTGTGAACTCTCGTAGTCGGAACCGCACTGACATCTAGATTGTCTTCCAGGTTCGAAGGTAGCTCATCAGTGGGTGATTGTTGTTGAGAGTGAAACGGATTGATAAATTCCTCTTCAGTAGAGGCAGCAGGGGTATTGACAGCATTTGATGAGGAAGGCTGACATTCATCATACTTCGGTCTTTGCACATAATTGTCTTCCTCATCAAAAATCATCTTCGAAGCAATTCTTTCATCTACTTCTGCACAATCCAAATAAGGTATATTAAAAGATTTGAAAAGTCTATCATAGTCGAAAACCCCAGCGGGTCCCGTGCTTGGTTTTGGTGATTTGTAACTTGTGATATCAGTGTTACAGACCACCTCAACCTTGCTGGTCGATGTATTAAAGACTCGTCTGTTGGGAGTCCCAACAACGTATCCAACTAAGATTCCTTCGTCGGCTACTTCACCAAATTTAGAATTTGTCTTTAATATCGAACACGGGGACCCGAATGGTTCAAGACCACTCAAGTTGGGCTTTCTCCCATGCATAAGTTCATAACATGTTTTATTTAATCTTTTAACGGTTAACACTCGATTAAGGATATAACAGGCTGTTGCAACAGCTTCAGCCCAGAACACCACATGAAGTTTCGAATCAGCCAGCATGGTTCTGGCTCCTTCAATTAACGTTCTGTTCTTCCTCTCAGCCACTCCATTTTGTTGCGGAGTATACGGAGCGCTGAACTGATGTTCGATTCCTTTCTGTAAGCAGAAGAGCTCCATCTGATAGTTCTTGAACTCAGTCCCATTGTCACTCCTGATGTATTTAACTCTTTTTCCCATAATGTTCTCAACTTTGGTAATTAAATTTATCACCATCTGAACCGTTTCATCCTTTGACTTCAGGAAATATACCCAAGAGTATCGAGAGAAATCATCAGTGATCACCAAGCAGTAAGATGTTCCTCCTAGGCTTTTTGCATTCACGGGACCAAAGAGATCCATGTGAAGTAAGTCTAGGGTACTGACAATTGAGTTAACCTTCTTGGTGCGATGGGATTTCTTGTGTTGCTTTCCCTTTTTGCACGATAAGCATTGATCTTCAAAGTTGAAATTCTTCAAGGGAACACCCAGCACAAGCCCATTCTTGACAAGGTAGTTCATTTTTCGAAGATGAATATGCCCCATTCTCCTATGCCATAATTCGGACTCCGATTCAGTTGCTTTCGACAGAAGACACGATTCTTCTGTGGTCATCTCAGTCGACCTCATGTCCATTATATACGTATTCTTTTCTCTTGGAGCCTTCATAACAATCCAATCCTCTGGTATCTTGAAACCAGGATATAGCACGATCGCTTCATTCTTGGTGAAATGCACGGTGTAGTCTTTGTCACAAATCTGCGAAACACTCAGCAAATTGTGCTTCAGTTCTTCAACAAAATTTACTTTCTCTAACGTCATCTTTCCGTTAGTCACCGTCCCAATTCCTGTAATCCTTCCACCGCTCTCTCCAGCGAAACTCACTCTTCCTCCCTGAACAGGTTTCCAATCGTGTAACAATTTCTTGTTACCCGTCATGTGCCGGGAACAGCCGCTATCCACAACCCATTGATTGTTTACAGCCCTGTTCAACTGTTCCTGCACGATTAAAGCAAATGATTAAAATCTGGGGACCCAAGACCTATTGGTCTTGGGTCGATACATCCCGTACCTTGGCTGTCCAAAGTTAGTATCAGAATAGATCTGTAAGTCCTGAAAGGATACCTTCTTGGAGATTGACTATGAGGCCATCCAAACCTTCTAGAATTAAGTGAATTATTACTTATGGTTTGGTTGTTAGCAGTGAAAAACTGAGATCTTTTTCTTTGAAAACCTGAATTAGTCCAATTTCTGAACTTTGATGAGTTTTCAGTTTTACCACTATTATAGTTACTGTTAGATCTGTTTTCAGTTTTTGAAGGCCTCACACCTCTGAATCTCTGCTTCAGAGGGCAATCAGCAATTAGGTGTCCTAATTGATTACATCTGAAACAACTCCTGTGTTCAACTTTCTTTTCAACAGTTGTTTTAGATGAAGAGGCTGCATTACTGCCCGTTTATCTCATATATGGTGGGACATACGGGTTTAGTGGAGATTTCTTTTCAGTTGTTTTATGTTTCTCTCCACTTTTTGGTAACACTGCCTTTTCTTTTGTCTCACACGACTCAGATGACTTGTCCGAGTTTGATGAGACAGGACTTGGAGAAGAAATCTTAACATTTGAAACAGGCTTACTTGTTTCGCCTTTACTAACTTCTGGTTCTTTACTAGTTACCTTAACCGGAACTGTCTGACTATAATCAACATCAACAGATTTCTGATTACTAGGATCATAAGTGTAATTATGATTGTACGGTGGCGGAACTTCATGATATCCAATTCCTCCCCTTTTAACTGGGGAACCTTGATCACTAACGAGGTGATCAAGTATAGCGGTGGAATTTCTAAATTTTTCAAGTTTCCTGTTAAGTTCCACCACTTTCACCTGATGATCAGCTATCTGTTTATCCCTTTCAGCTATTAGTTTGGTTTTTTCTTCTAACACTTCATAGCTCAGATCAATTACTTTAATTTTTTCAGCTAGATTTGCTTTAAGACTTCTAATATCTTTTTCACTAGCTTTTATTTTTACTTTATAACTATTTTCTCTAGCTTTAGTGAAATGATGTTCTTCTTTTAAGGTTTTAAATTGAGCATCCAAACTAACATACTAATCAGTTATAGTTGTCAATTGTTCAGACAGATTTTCACACTTAGTGCAAGGGAGTTTAGTACTTACCTCGGTGAGCTGATCTTTCACATCTGCCATACAAGCTTCATTTTGATCCTCTGCCATGTAAGCTTCACTTTCGCCAATCACTTCCTCAGTATCTGCAGTTTCGATGTTCGCCATATTGGCCTGTTCGAACACTTCTTCAACATGTAGATTCCAGTTATATTCCCCATTCTGTCTGGAAATCATGGCCCTATTATCATTACCACCCCCATTCTGGTGTGTCGACCTGTTCTGACTACGTTCAACTCTCTCATTCGTGCACTCCTTCGCAAAGTGCCCATTCTGTTGACAGTTGTAACAGCGCACCTTTGACTTGTCAAAACCCGGTCTCTCACCAACAAACTTCCTTCCTGTCTTCTTCATAAACCTCTTAACCCTTCTCACAATCATCGCCATCTGCCACTGCAGATCCATCTCTTCCAGATCATCAGCATCGATCTGATCATAGTCTTCCTCCAATATTGCTGGATCAACAATCTTACCCTGAATGTAATTTTCATACGAAGCAATAAAGGATGCATAGAGAGCAAACTGCTGTTCAGCAGATTTAACACTCATGGGCATCCTTGAGTAGTTGTTGTTCGAAACACTTGGGGTAAAACTACTCTTGGTTGCTTGAGGGTTAGAAGCATTTGATCCTCCAGCTACAAAGCATACATCACCATTCATGTTGAGAGATACATGACCTTCATGTGTTGAGTTAGCGCCCAACTCTCCCTTTGAGTAGTAAGCAGACGAATCAGACTTCGAACTTGAACTTGTATTAACCTTTGCACCATACATTCCTGGATCTTGAACCTGATCAGTAGGTGTCTCTTTTCGAACCATGTTTAGTTCAAAAGTTCGTAGCTTGTTAACTGCTGTTTCCAGGTCCTAGTCAGCAAAGTCTTTGTCTTCTCTCATCAACACAGTGTACATCTCCCATTTCGGTGGGAGAGCATCCAGAAGCTTTTCAACAATTTCATCTTCTTTGTAAGCAATTGAATAATTGTTGAGTTCAGTCATCAGATGATAATATCTAGTGATGATATCATCAAGTGATTCATTCTTCAAGTACTTGAAGACCGAGAATTGGGTTTTAAGTAGTTTAATCTTTGAAGCACGAATTCCCACATTACCCTCAAAACGGTTTTCAAGAGCTTCCCAAAGCTCTCTAGCAGTCTTATACTTTCTGAAGGTGTGTAGAATCTCTTGTGGAAGAGCCATAGTAATCGCAGCATGAGCTTTGCTTTCAGCCTCATACATTTTCTTCTCTTCTTCTTCCATCTCTTTGTATTTCTTTATCTGATCACGACCCTCATACTCAGCAGTAGGTGGAATGTAACCATCTTGTATGCATACCCACACCTTAGCATCTTGGTACTTGACATATTGTTCAAAACGATCTTTCCACGCTACATAATCGGTTTTCTTAAGCATCTTCGGTGCCTTTGTAGCCGAACCCTCTTCCACTTCCATCTTAACTAGTTCCGTAATGTTGATTGAAGACATCTTTCACGAAACACACAGAAACCCGAAAAATAAAAATTTTATTTTTAACAGTACTGTAGGCGAAGTTGTGGATAACTTCGCTTAAGTCTGAACTTCGCTGATTCTGAACTTCGATTTCTTTTTAAATTCGCTTGATTTGGCGAAGTTGTAGATAACTTCGCTTAAGGTAAGCGAACTTGTGAAGTAGGCGAAGTTGTGGGTAACTTCGCTGATACAGGCGAACTTGAGAAGGTAGGCGAAGTTGTGGATAACTTCGCTTAACCTTATATCTTCGCTGAAACCCTACGAACAGTGACGGCAACTTCGCCTGATGAACACGATGAATATGCAGGTTAGATTTCTGGATTTTACGAGGTCTGTGAAGGTGTTATGGGTTGTTTATGATTGTAGGAGGTGAGTATAACAAAAAAACTCAGAAAACTCGTCCCGCGAATAGTCGAACGGAACGGTTTCTACACCCGCGTGATAATCCCGAACCACACAATCGAGCAAAAGCTCTGATACCAATTGTAGGTTCCCAGCCGGATCTACACAAGATATCTCGTTCTACGTAGGTGCGGAATCCCTACGTAAGACGTTACGAGCGTAGAAGACGATACGAGTTAACACAATCGAACACACGTTACAATAAACAAATACTCGTTATATTGCAACCTTAAACACGTGATATCAATCACTGATTACAGGACTCTCTGACTCGTAAACTCGAATAATAAAACTTCTTAATGTTTGTTGTTTTTGATTAAGCCGTAACCTAATCAATATATAACACGACAACTTCGCCTGGCATGTTCAGGCGAAGTTGTCCCTAACTTCGCTTGTCTAACAAGTTCGCCTATATAAGCGAACTTGTTAGCTAACTTCGCTTACATCAAATACAAAACATTACAAACTCGATTACAGACACTAGACACTGAACTACTGACATCATGCACCAACAAGGTTACATGTACGTAAAAAATTACAGAATTTTTTATGCACCAAGTCAACTTTTTACATAGGTGTAGCGCATGTTTAAATTAGTGTAATCAGTTTACATATTTATTCTCTCTCTTACTTAAGTTTTAATCACATTTAATTTCAACCATATAATATAATTTCTTTACTTAAATGTGTGGTTAAGAATGAAGTTTTTAAGTTCTTAAAACTCAATAAAGTTCTCCAATTATCCCTCCTATATATACTTTGTTAACACGGGTAGGGATATTTTAAGAACTTAAGAACTTCATTCTTGACCACACATTTAATTAAATAGATTAGATTATATGGTTGAAATTAAATGTGATTAAAAAATTAAAGTAGCAGAGAGAATAAAGATGTACGGCACACTAATTTAAAATTCTGTTACACCTATGTAAAAAGTCGACTTGGTTCGTAAAAAATTCTATAATTTTTTTTATGTATATGTAACCTACATATATTACGTATGTGCAAAAAATAAGTTCGAAAAAAAAAATTGTTACGTTGAGTTCTTTCGAGTTTTTAAAACTCAAAGTGGTTATCAAAAGAAATCTACCATTGCTAACACTTCAACTTTAGTTATTCAGCCATTATAAGTCTACAAACTAGATTCAATGTTGTTAGTTTGTTAGTTTTTGCTAACAATATCGTCATCTTTGCAAGATGCATTCAATTAACAAATAGACACTGAAAAAAAAAGCCGTATGACTTTTACCTTATTAAGATTATACAAATACCATATTTTTTCTGTGTGAATACTATAACACATGAAATTAGTAACCTCAGCAACGACCATTTGTGTTTTGAAGATGTGAAATAAAAGTTTATGCTTCGAAATAACAAATTTTAAAAATGTAGGTGTCTTATTTGAATTTGTCAAGTGTCAGTGCATTATTCCTTTCATAATTAACTTCAAAATACAAATACTTTAGTTTACAATATTTGAGTGTCTCCTTTCAACTTTCATCGGTACAAAAATAATGAGCAAAATATTGCGTTTTCCAATTAAATATGACAGTCTGTTATAAAAGGTATTGTTATATTTGATATGCATTGCCTTATTTCAACATATGCACCGCCTTATTTGAACAAACAAAAAACCGTCTTATTTATCAAACAATCACCTGTCTTATTTGAACAAAACAAAACCGCCTTATTTAACATACACCGCCTCATTTTACCACAAAACTAGACAATTATATATTTTTCCCCAACAATTAAAGGGATTTTTACATATTTCCCTTTATTAAACTTGTCAATACATATTTCCCCAACTTTTAACATCAATTACATATATCCCTCTTTTCATATTAAATTACCCATTTACCCATCTATAACCCTACAACTTCATCAAGGCCTGAAGCCACCTGAAACTCAAACATCCCTAATTATGGGTGCTAAAACATTTTTGAGAACCTGTCGGAGCCGGTAATCAAATCCACCCGCAAATCTACAAACTCTAGGGTTTCACTCTCACTTCAATTGAACCACAATGTCGCAGAACTCACCGGATGCCATACTAGACTGGCTCCACAAGGAGATGAACTACTGACCTGTCGAACCTTACATAGCTTCCACCAAGGCTTCTTCAATGCTGTCATCCGACGCTATCCATCGGGTTTGCGGTGGCAACATGCTTCCCGTCTGCCCCTTTTATCCACTATTGTTTTCTCTAGATCTGGAATATCATTTTCCGGTGAAAGGTAGCGGCGGCGGTAAACGGCCTAGGGTTCTTGGTCGTTTTTTCGGTGAGGAAGGTGTGGTGGAGATGATAATAGGTGTGGTGGAGATGAACAATGAAGAAGAAACCTTAAAATGAAGGAAAATAAAAACAAAAGGAAAATAAAAAAGGATAAAATAGTTATCACACTATTTTCTTGTAATAAAATAAATTAAAAAATAAGTATATTTGATATTATATGTTTTTAACATAGGGGATATGTGTAAATAAAGTTTAGACTTAGGTACACGTGTCATTTCTAAACTTAATAAGGGGAAATATATAAATGCCTTATAATTAAAATACTGCTATCTCAACGAAATGTCCCTTGAGATTGATTTTCCCAAATACTTTAAACACTTACACTAATATAAAAAAAGTTGAAATAAAAAATTAATATCTTTTTGTCTTGCGTATGTCTACGCATGTTTTATGTATGTATTTTAATAAGCTAGGCATATTAATGCTAAACTCATATATTTGTAATCTCCATTACCGAAGAGATAGGATATTAAACCTATCCACGTACCTGAATCAATACAATCTAGGATATCACCCGTAGGTCAACCCTAACCATCCGCGGATCCATCCTTATCAACTTACAGAAAACACGCAAGCGTCTCCTGCGGGCAAATGACATGTCTCCTTTTATCTTGGGCCAACCACAATCCAAGATTCCTTCAAGGACCGGCTGCACGATGAGTCAATCACAGGACGTCAGCGTTGTATCCTCGAGTGACAGCCGTCATTATCCAAAAGCTGTTGCGTCCAATCTGAAATCTTAAACGTGCTCCCCCACAAGAATAGAAGGTTCCGCTAATCGTGAATACTCAGCCAGTCATTCTCTACCTTTCTGGCTATAAATGCCTCACTTGGACCAACGGTTTAAGGATCTCGGCTCTCTCACTCTCACTATTATTCTCTCAATACTCATACCGATTGACATGCCGGAGGGTAGTTACGAGAAGACCCCCCACACCCCATCTCTAATTTTCTGAGCTTACGGTATTCGGTTTTGTAGGCATAGAAGATGAAAAATCATGGAGATCAGATCTGACCAGAACCCACGATTGAGATATTAGGCTAACCCATTTAGGGTTGAATTAGTGTTTCTTCAATCAGATACATTGAAAAGCATCTTAATTGTGTGAAACAATATAAATCTAATACATGACCTGTTATATGAGGCGTTTTCTTGTCTCGTCAGGATAAACCCCGGCCTCCCCTCCCTCCTGACTAAAAGTAATGAATCTACCTCTACGACATAGTCTACACCAATAAGATAACTAGTAGTGGAGAATCTATTATAATATTGATGTTCTCTAGCTCAAAGTTAGGCTTTAGTGCATAACAGATCAGCTATGATGTCCTGCTACAAGTGATCATCTTATTCGACAAAATTCTGAACACTCAAATCTGTGACAAATGAAAAATCCAACTCTCTTCAACTAATAGGATCAGTCATTTTCTATACATATTTAAAAAAGCTAAGTCAGAATTAAAGTAAAATATAGGTAATCCTCAAATACAAACATCGCAGCACCCATATTGCAATTAAAGCAAAACCTTTTCCCTCATTTCCTCTTCAATTCTTCGCCCCACCCTACTTTTCTTGATCCTTAATTCATGGGTTAATCGTAAAATTTATCTTGCTAAATCAATCCTTGATAAAAACGTGTTCCCACCGACAACTTAATCAAGGAAAATGAATAATATTTGACAGCTAATTTCGTCCCTAAAGAACCGCGGCCTACGCGGACTTGTATCACTATAAATACACCACGAAAACACAATTAAACCCGCACACACAATCCCTACAGCATCACGATCCTAAACCCTAACCTAATTGCAACTTTCATAGCCATTAAGAACTGGTTTGACTTCAAGTTCAAGCCGTGACAAAGAATGTTTAATCTAGTAATTAAAACATGCATTTAGATCGCATTTAACCAAGAATGTTTAACCCTAAACCAATTTCAATCATCATTAACGATTTGTTGATCAACTGAATCTAGGGTTATATTCTTGAATTGGGTTTGCTTACGTCGTCTGTTTACATATTATTATGTTTGGCATCATTAACAAATGGTAACACTAGCCTGGTGGCTGGTGGGTCAATGTTAGAACACTTGGAACCGGTACAAGCGCGGGTTTGAGCCCCCTGGACCCGGTTTTGAGTTTTTCACTTATTTATTTTTTTTTATTTTCTTTAGCCATATTATTGATAATATACAATTATATACCACTAAAAAAACATTATTTTAACGAAACCGAACACTAAACTCACTTTTCCTTGTCGTGAATCTTCTCTTATTGATTCATCTATAATATATATACATATATATTTTGTATATAAATTCACTATATATATTTAATAATAAGAAATATGTTATCTATTTTCACATACCTATTAAACCGAACTAGCTTAGAAATTCAAATAGTTCTTCCCACTAATGTATGTACATGTATACTATTTTATCAATAAATTTACATTTACGTTCGTATCAAAACATATAACTTATATATTTTTTTGCTAATGATTTATATTGATTACATATAGCATAAATATCAAATAATAATAATATAAATACAAAATTATTATAGTAAAGATGTATTTAGTTTTCTTATCGTTAAATATATTTCATGTGTAAACCTAACATAATAATAATAATAATAATAATAATAATAATAATAATAATAATAATAATAACAACGATGGTAATAATAATATTAAATAATAAATAACATATATATTAATTTAAACCTGAAAAGACTATAAATTATTTGAATCGATTAATAACTTTAACAATCGAACTAGTAATTCGTTAATCTCAATTTTGCTTAAAACCTCATCAAACCTTAATTACGTTGTAAGCCTTGTTAATATTTCATTTATAAATTGATTTATATTATATTTAATAGCTAGGAATCTTTGTCAGAAAATCTTGAAAAGCTCGACTGTTTTCACTTTAATTGGTTGTTGACGCTTCATCTTCACTAATCTACTCGCTAAAGGTAAGTAATTCACATACCCCTTTTTATCGTTTAACATTTTGGGGGCATTATGCATTCACAATTCAAACACTTTACAATTCCATTATTTGCGTTATATGATATTTTTCAATTAGTTATACGTGCAAATGTGACTATGTGTTTATTTTATGCTTTGGTGGTTGGTATCTCATCCTCATCCTCATTACTATGATTATACATCGTCGGAGTAGCTCGTTATCTATGTGATTCGAGTGAAAAGACAATTTTTATATTTATTGTTATGCTAGTTGTAGTAGTTCATATTTATCGCAAGGAATTGTCATTTTCAATATTATATGTATTTAAAAACCGTGATTACTTGCTCAACTTTATGTTGAAAAACTATGTATTTTTACGCATGACGCAGGTAGCTATATTGGATGAAGCAAGAGATTAAAGAGTAGATTGGACTTTAGGTTGCATAAGTAGTAAAGACGGCTTTTGTTCTTATTTATCTAAGTTGCAATGTTTATTTATTTCGAGACAATTTTTGTGTTTTTGCGTACTTGAATTATAAGAAAATAAATAATTTAGATATTGACACGTCGTGTCTTTAAAGCTATGATACAATTATGTCGCGCCCCGGCATATTCCGTCTTAGGTTGGGGTGTGACAGTTTCGTATCAGATCCGAAGGCTATAAGATAGGTGGTTAGACGTAACGGCCTAGTAGCATGCTTAGGGTCCCTATACGTGTTCCTATACATGTGCACCCTACTCGTTTAAATTTTTGTACGTAGCTTAATTTATTTATATTGTTTATCATATACAGTTGTACACGAAAGCACACACTTATTCCGAGGCTATGCCTCAAAATCATTTTTCAAAACTTTAGGATGATTTTTAACCGGAAATTTCCTTAATAAATCCCACCTTTTATCTCCCCTCTCCTTGAGGATGATTCGTGTAACGGATACGTAGTAACTGTAAGGGGGACACACCTGTACACCGATCCCTTGACACCAAGGCTTGCGAGCCTAAGGAAGTGCAATGCGTACAAATCTCAATCAGCTGTGAGACCTGGTTGCCTTACTGGAGGGTGAGGTGTGAGTGTGAAACTTGTTAAGCCAAAGCGTGCCACACCAAACATTCACGAATCTACTACCCTTATTGTATCAATCGTGGTCATGTGACGATCACATTCTTAATTTATAACCGAATTCACGGTGATACGTGGCTAAATCGGTTATATGGGTGAAGTACACAAATACGGGGTGGTTCCCGAAGTACTTCAACCATCTACCTCAACACCCCTCAAAACTCCATTTTCATCGATTTTGTGAATTTAATACATGAATATTTCAATAGCTTTTATTTGGTTTTCGATATTTTCATTTTATTGGAAGGAACCATTGTGGTTCATAAAATCCTAACCAACAAATGAAACCATATATTTCAATTTTAAGTTATGCTATATTTATTTATTTATCGATTCCTCATAACGTTAACACTTATAAAATCTAGCATTATAAATGACATCATTCTCAACCTCAACCACAAACCCAACCTCAAATTGTTAAAGAGAATTCACAAGTATCAATTTACAAAAACTCATACGTTTACAATATTTACCCAAGTCTCATAAATTTTACACAATTCTCCCCGCAGCATGTCTTCCGGTCTCATCAACTGTTCCCGCCGTGTCGGCAACTCTGGCTGTAGCATATCGTCTCGCATCACGAAGGGATCGTGGAAGCCCTACCAATAGTCATCTCTCAACTCCAAGCCATGAATGCCACTAATGTTCCAGTGAACCCTAATATTTTTTCTATCAAGCAATTCACCAATGCTAACCCAACCGATTACTTTAGGACTGAGGGTGCTACAACCCTTCTTCAATGGTTCGAGCACATGGAAAGCGTGTTCCTCCACTATGCATGTCAGGATGAAAAAAGACCATGTATGCCTCAAGCGTTTTCAAATTGAGTTCCCTTACTTGGTGGAATAGCAAAAAGATGGACCTTGGGACTGAGGTTGCCATGGCCTTGCCATGGGATGACCTCAAGAAGGTCACGTTAGACAAGTTATGCCCGAAATATGAACTCCGGAAGTTGGAAGAAGAATTCTGGAATTTGAAGCAAGAGGGAGGTGATAATACCACCTACAACGATCGATTTCACGAATTGAGAGTCCTCATCCCGCACATGGTCACTCCTTTGGAGCGTGCAATTGACAAGTACATCACGGGTTTGCCGATGCAAATCCGAGATTCCGTCCTAAGTCGTGACCCGAAGGAACTTCATGAGGCCATTACCCTAGCCGGTACCCTCACTGAAAACCATGTTAAGGCCAGGACCTTGACGCTGAAGAGTTCCAAAAGGCCCAATGACAAGCCCGCATCCGAGCCCGCTAAAGAATCCGAGCCTGAACCCTCAAAGCCCGAATCCTTCAAACACAACCATAACCACAACTTATCTCATTACCTCAATAACAAACGAAAGCCCAACTCACAAAACTATGTCTTAGCCCAATCACAAGCCCCTCCAAACAAGAAACCATACACCGGCCCTCACCCATATTGCAACACTTGCCAACGCCACCATCCGGCCCAATCTACTTGCCGAGTGTGTACCAATTACCACCAATTCGGTCACCTCACCTAATATTGTCGAGAGCCTATGAAAACGCAACTCAACTCCCCTATTCCCCAACCCATCACTCAATCATTTCCCCAATATGCTCCATCTCTCCCAACTATACGAGCCTCCTATCATTGCGGTAGCCCAAACCATCTTCGCAACACATGTCCAAAACTCGTTTATCAAATTCAAACCTACCCAAGCCCAACCGATCAACTCTAAATATATCAAGCCCAAACTTTCCAACTCCAAGCCGATCAAGCCGACCAAGCCCAACTAATGCAAGCCCAACCCATCCAAGCTATTCAACCTCAACCAAACCAAGCGGAGCAAACACAAACGAATCAAGCCAATCAGGGCATGCAAGGACGTGTGTACTACACCAACGCCAATGAATTGAAACTTAGGAATCATGGCACCACTTCACACTAGTCCTTATGCCAAAGACCTACTTACCCCAAAAAGACAAACGTTGCAAGCAACATTTTTTTTATCCGTTCGCATTTATTACTTTTGTTTTTCTTTTTTCTCTTTTGAATAATGTCTCTTTGTACTTAAATTTTCAATATTATTAATGACATTGTGTTTACATTTGACATATCCATCTTCACTTACTATCCCCACAAAGCACGACACGCATTGCTTTATATTTATCCTTAGAATTATAACTGTTTGCTCATTATCAACTCAATCTAACGGCCTATGACCGATGACCTCAAATATAATTGTTAGTGGAAACCGGGACCATGTGCATGGCTATGTACCTGGTTATCTAATAGGAACCGTAATCTGGGCTGCCTATGATTGGCCACCTTTTGAACCGGGGTTGTGTACTTGGTTAAGGCATAGCTATCTAATAGGAGCCCTATGCATGCATTTTATTTTATTGATTTTATATTCTCATTTACGATTTATCATTATCTCAATATGAGCGCCACAAACTTACACCCTCCTCGTAACGGCTAAACTTCCTCGGAAATATCACAACTAACAACATTGCGTCATTATTTATCTAATTTTATTAGTTCCTTGTGGTTATCATATGTTTGCACAATTTTTAGCCTCTCATGACCCCCAATGTTTCGTATATTCGACTTAACTATTGTGATGATTATTTCATTTACTAGAAAGAGTTTATTTTTGGTTTTTAATACCCGACAACTTGTTACGTCTCTCAAGCGTTCTATCTCCACATACATTAACTATAAGAATTTTGATATTTAAGCTTGTTCAATCGTTTTTGGTGTTGCACTAGTTATCTTTATATTTGACTTCAAGGATTTTCTTTATTTTTCGATGGTCGTTAAATTTTTGTTTCGCCTTTATTCCAAATTTTATCTTGATTTAAAAATATATATATATATATTTTTCTAAAATGTGTATGTATGATTTTAACCCACCCAATGGAACGAACCATGCGGACCATGCGACGAAATAAGTAATTATGAGTGCACGCATAATTACCGAAACCCTTGCATGGAAGTCATGGTTGGTATGTTGGTGTGCGAACAACTTAAAACCAGGGGACTATAGGACAATGGTACAAATGATATATAATATGACAAGGTCATAGTGGATATGCCGCTGGTATATCCTATGTATAAGTGGACTCGGCATATTGAAAGAGCACTAAGGATCTAGATCGATGATGACATCGTGGTTATCATTGCGTATTCAATACGATTAGGGAGTATACGGTTAGTGTGTGTTTGTGTGTGTTTCAGAGAGGATTTTTTGGCAGGGTAACGAGGAAAAAATTCAATAATAATATATCTGTTTTTGTTACTGATAATGGTTACAATATATATAGACGATGACACATTCGTTAACTTAAGTCTTAATGAATGTGTCAATCGTTACATTAATGCTAACGAATGAACATACTCATTCGTGTTACATTAGGCTTAACGAATGCCCTTCATTCGTTGTCACATTCGTTAAGCAGGGTTAACGAATGTGGCTTACATATAAAACGAATGTAGCTTATTCGTTACAGAGTAACGAATAGCTTTACAATAGAGAGAATGGGTGATTACCAAAATACCCCTCACATTATCAAGTAATATAATAATAATATAATAAAGACCGAGACGCCCAAGTCGTGTATCAACAAACTTCCCGTCGTCTCGAGCTCTTTATACTTTGTCTCTGGAACATCTTCGTCTTCCAGTCAGTGCAGCTATGTATCTTGGATGCATAGCAGACTCGAACTACCCGCTGAAACTGCATCGCAAGATCATAATCGCTTACATTAGCAAATCAGATCTGATTTTGAAATGACGCATCGTTATCAGACTCCGATAAGTTAACAAGCCACATAGGATCAATCACACGTATAACACTAGTGTTAGATCCATTGCCCAATACAATTTCCGCTTCACCTGTCCGATTAACATAATACCATCTATTGAACATGGTGAATAGACTCTGAGGGAAGATCTTCATTGGAGCCCTCTTCATAGTCTTCGACGGCTTAACCTGCAAGACCATTTTTCTCCAGCCAGTGTGAGGATCAATCTCATCGATGCATTTATGTGTCGGCACCTGCGGCTTGAAGAATTTGAAACCAAATCTGGTCTCATGTAGTAGATGATTATAGAACCACTCAGCCCACTGATATTTTCCCCGATTAACAAATGGTCGGTTGGCTAGTGTTCTCACATCCCATCTTGGCATAGTCAAAATATCGTGTGGACGCTTAAAGTAATAAATACCATGTTCCTACTTGACGATGTATACTTTAAGCTCCGCATCATACAGTCAAGCAACCAAGTCACCTTTCACATCTTTAATACTATTGTACTTTTTCATCTGGTAAGCTGATGCTCGAGCTTTCGCTAGTCTAACTTCCTCTTGTTCACTGTATCTGAAAGTTTCGATCATCTTGTTCGTACGCTTTACGTCATGACCAAACATACCATCCAAAGCACGTTTACGTTTCTTCTCTTTTGTAGACAAGTGACTGGTTTCAGCTTCTTTATTCCATTTCTCTCTCTCTCTTCACACAAACGCTGTTCTGCTGCCTCAAAATGTTCAGTAGTGAAGAATGGAATACTTGAATCATTGTTGTTATCAGCATAGATATCAGGGTATTCTTCAGTAGTCATGTCTTCTACTTCCACTTCTTCATACTTAGGCACATTCCCACGCGGAATGCCTGGATTTGTACTTTCCTCAAAATCAATTCCACTTCAACTGTCTTTCCCAATTCCTCGACCTCATCTACATTTAGATCTAGAAGCAGGGCAATTTGTTCTTTAGTCAGCGAATGATCTACAAACTCACCCTCTTCGATCTCATTAGCATTGACCATACTATCAACAATCCCATTCATATCCACAAATAAAATCATATTCATCGGTATGACATCAATCGGTTTAGCTCGTGTATAGTCTTTATACGGCACAATCTGTAAATTACTCACCTCAGAACCACCACCAGTACTCATCCCAGCCTGATTACCTGCCAACGGTGTATTACTACCGCCCTGTTGCTGGTCACCAACACCCCCTTCATCCGGATCTTCATCATCATTCCTCAAGTTCTTTAATTCATCATCTTTGCATGTAAGTTGGAGGATGATCTCGTCTTGTTTGTCTAATCTCTCCCTCTGAGCAGCAACTAGGGCTTTTAATTCCCTGTTTTCTCTTTGAATGAGCTGAATATGTCGAAACATATTCTGCTGCGCTAACTCTTGAGCTGCTCGATGTGTTTGCATCTGAGTTTGTTGAAGATGCAACAGATTCAACAGGTGAAACTACTGAGATTGGGAGAACATAGATAAAAATTAGGATGTACAAGTTGCATAGGACCGTGAGGATGATTGAATGTCATGAACAAATGCTCAGGTCTTGGCAATGAAGTCGGAGTGACTGGAGTAGCCGGAGTAGTCGGTTGAGGACTAGACATGCGTGCCAATACAGTCTGCAAAACATCTCCAAAGTACGGATCCGACATAGATGTAGTCATCAAAGTCATGGTCGGAGGTACTGGAGAAACTGGCATGTGAACTGGAGTAGGAGATCGAGTAACAACAGGAGGAGATCTCGGAATAGTCTGAGGAATATGAGAAGTAGGAATAGAAACTGGAATAGATATAGGTGGAGTCGGTCTCTCAAACGGTTGGTTTGGTATCTCAATACCCGAACTGCGTCTCACCCTTTGCTTCTTCGGTTTCTCCCCCTTTTCCACCATCGGCTCTTTACCTTTACGTTTGCGCTTTTGTGCATACGTTAACTCACCGCTTGATCCTTGACCACTATCACCATCATCATCTCCACCATCATCACCATTACCACCCTCACGCTCAGAATCAGAATCATCATGAGCCCAACGGTCATTGGATGGTACTTCATAATCAATATTGGCAAGATAACCAATCAAACGCTTGTACCTCGGCCGATCTTGAATACTTTGACCACGGTACGAACGTAACCGTCTGATCGTCTTAGCATTCATATGTTCCAGCTTCATCAGATCATCAAGATTAGCTGGAAATTTAAATAAATTAGGCTGGAGATCATCAATCATCAACTGCAGGAATCTCGGATACATTAAGAGCTTGTGTCGGCTTATAAGATTCTCCTTCAAGTGATAGAAAACCAGTTCAGAGAAATTGAACGGTTTGTTGAGCACAAGAGCAACGAAAGCAGATTGCAACATAACTCTGCATTCGTCATATCCACCCTTTCTACCACCAAGGCATTGTATAAGCACATGCATCAAATACTTGTACTGTTCGCACATGTTCGCCTTGTTGTACATAGACCTATCCAAATCCCCCTTGTATTTAATCCTTCCGAACAACCCATGAATTAAACTCTTATCAAATTCACATATGTCATCCACAGTATCAACAAACCCCAATGCATCTGTAATAACCCCCACATCGATCACCAAACGTTTCTCTTGAATACAGCTTCTATATGATTCTCAGCTTCATTAAAACGAGCTGTATCCCAAAAGGCACGTATAATACTTTGGTAAACCAAATTCTGTGTCGATATAGCCTTGTAGATTCTAGAACGTATTAAGAAATTAATCATCCCTCTAAAAATTGGTGAATCCTCAAAGTTATCATGTAAAAAGGCACAGATGTTGTGCTTTTTATCCCATGACAATAACACGGGAGCTTGCTCGGGTTCATCCACTTGTTCTGGAGCCTGAACCTCTGGTTGTTGTTCTGGAATAACATCAGGTTGTTGCTCGGGAGCTGGATTTTGAACATCTCGTCAGCTATTCTGTTTATCAAAAATAAAATATTAGTAAAATATCCATCAAGAATATCTTCTAGTTTAACGAATCACAATTCATTCATTATAATTAACTCATTCGTATGAGAATACTTTACTGAATCTGTCTTATTCGTTAATGTCTAACGAATATGTCTTGTTCGTTAATATCTAACGAACATGTCTTATTCGTTAATATCTAACGAACATGTCTTATTCGTTAATCATTAGCATAACCTCATTCGCTAACTCAGCGAATGAGTTAATCATTCGTTATTTCGGATAACGAATCTATTCTAACTTCAGTTTGACTATCAAAGGTCAAAATATCAGGAATTTTAACTTCATTAAGTCAAAGACGATGAACTCTGTCAATTGATTTAGTAGCTTCTCGCACACATTATCAATTAAACACGATCAATCTCGAAAAACCATTTTACTACTTTAAGGTATGGTCATATATCATCAATTTTGTTTGGAAAATATCAGATTTGGTTAAATTCAAAGTATGTTCTTATCAGTTTTACTAATACTATGATTAAACCCTAAGACCTAGATAATTTTCCATGAATCTAATATCATAATGATCGCCATTACCTGTAGAATAACAATTGGTTAATCAATTGCACTGAATCGAAAGAATAAGATTCTAAAGAAAATTGGCAAGAGTTTCTCTTAGAAAGACAATGAAATAGTGAACAGGCGAATGACGATTCATTCATCTGCCTTGGGATTATAAACCCTCAATTATTTCACGCCAATTGATGCCATTCGTTCAAATTTGAAATAACGAATGTTCTAATTCCTTAAGTTAAAAGAAGCTTATTCGTTAAACATATAACGAATCTGATTCTCATTCGTTAACACATTAACGAATGATACATTAAAATTCGTTAACCTTGAATATAAGAATGTCTTCCATTCGTTATGCTCAGCGGAAGCGAATGTCTTTTGTAACGAATGAGCTCATTCGTTGTGCATATAGACGAATGGTGTGGCATTCATTGAGCCAATTAATAACAAATCACCTATAATCATTTAAAAAACAATTAGGGTTTAGTAAATGAATTAAATAATCAATTTAAAAACTAATTAGGGTTTTTAATTGAATACATTAAAATACCCGATCCATCAAAGATCGGTAATGTTTAACTTAAACGGATTTTTACTTCAATACCAGTTGTAAAAACATTAAGCATGATTAACTTAAAATTTTGGGGTAACAACCTTTTCTTTTTGTTTTGAATTATTCGCTAGCTCGGTAAATCGAAAATAAAGCAGAAAAATGAAAATCTTTTTTGATTTTTAAAATTTTTTCAAAAAAAAAGAAAACATAGTAAATGTAAAGCAGTAAACAACTCATCTATAAAAGCAGTACATATTTTTGTGGTCTGTTTCTTAACGGTAATAAGACGCGATCAAGGGGAAAATGTATGACTCACAGGGTGGTTTGATCAAGTCTGTAATTCATTTTGTACATAAAGTACCTTTAACTGATCAAGTTTAAAGACTTAAGCAGATACACTGCGGGTTTGCTTTTTTAAGCATTGTTTTAATATTCATCGAAATGAATACCAGATGTAAAACCGCACAAAGACTCAATGGAGTCGGGAACCCTAAAGCATCCCATCAATATAGGATTTAAGGCCATAAAACCATATATCATTGAAGCGTTAACCACCAACTAGAAGCTTTTTCTTTAAAAATGTTTTTCAAATGGTTAGAAGGCTTGAGTATGACCGGATTATTACATTTCTGCTATCCTTATCAAAACTTTTTCTAGAACCAATAATCTCAGTTATTCGGCAATTTGGATATATATCACTCACTTGTACTTACTTGTTTGTTAAAAGACCTACCATTACATCAATGCAATTAAACACTCAGCCTTTTATTACTTACTTTTTACTAGACTTGGGATCAAATAATCAATGTACTATCATTTTCCCTTTTTGCTCAAAAACTCATTTTAAGGAGCATTTTTTAATGTTTTTGAATTTTTCAATATTTGAATGTTTTGGAGTTTTTAAATTTTCTGTACAAACAAAAACCCCAATATTTTTGGATTTTTTATATTTTTCTCCCCCTAAAAACTACAAATAAAAAATAAACAAGAAAAATGAAAATAAAATGATTCAACTGAGCTATTGAATATCAGTTAACCTTTTTAAGCCATTTATACCAAGTAAGTATTGAAAACGTGTTTTATCGAATGCATTGGTATAAAGGTCAGCCTTTTGAAAATCCGTGTGAATTTTTCAATATCAATAAGTTTCTTTTCAAAACAATCACGTATGAAGTGATAACGGATTTCAATATGTTTAGTTTTGGAATGTTGAACCGGATTTTTAGTTATAGATATAGCGGTCGAATTGTCAGTTTAAATGGGAGTAGTAAGAAACTTCAAACTGTAATCCCGTGGATGTTGCTAGATCCAGAGAACCTATAAACAGCAACTCGAGGCTGCCACGTACTCCGCTTCGGCTGTTGAAGTTGAGACCATTGTCTGCTTCTTACACTGCCTGGAAACAAGCCTGTTTCCTAAGAATTGACAACCCGCTGTTGTAGACTTGAAGTTGATCTTTCATCCTCCGTAGTCCGAATCAGTATAAGCGGTGAGATCAAACTTATCGTCCTTGGGGTACCACAACCCAATGCTGGGATTTCCCCTCAAATAATGTAAGATATACTTAACTGCCGCCAGATGAGTCACTCGGGGACTCGATTGGTACCTGGCACATAAACAAATAGCAAACATTATATCAGGACGTGATGCAGTAAATTACATAAGAGATCCGATCATAGCTCGATACAGGGTTGGATCAACGGTATCCTCCAATTCATCCTGTGATAAATTGTGACCCACGGGAAGAAGTGTCGAAGGGATTTTTCTAACAGATATCTTGAATCGGCTCAAGACATCGTTCACGTATTTTGTTTGATGGATAAAGATCCCGGAATCAGACTGATGAACTTACAATCCCAAGAAGAAGCTCATCTCCCCCATCGAACTCGTCTCGAATTTGATTTGCATCGTCTTCTCGAATTCTTTACACGGGCTGTCTTTTGTCGAACCAAAAATAATATAGTCCACATAAAATCTGGACGAGGAGCAGATCATCACCAACATTCTTGTAAAATAATGTACAATCCACAGTTCCTCTCTTGAAGCCACTATCTATCAAATGGTCAGCCAACGTGCTGTACCAAGCTCTCTGGGCTTGGTGTAAACCATATAGAGCCTTGTTCAATTGATAAACACGCTCAGGATAGTCTGGATCTTCAAAGCCAGGAGGCTGCTTCACATACACTTCTTCATGAATCTCTCCATTCAAGAATGCCGATTTAATATCCATTTGATAAACTTTAAAGTTCTTGTAGGCTGCATAGGCTAGAAATATGCGTATCGCTTCCGGTTTTGCCACTGGAGCATACACTTCAGTGTAGTCAATGCCTTCTTTTTTATTATATCCTAATACGACCAATCATGCCTTGTTTCTCACGATAACCCCACGGTCGTCTTTCTTGCTGTAACGCCCGTTAATTCCGGTTTCAAGAATTAAAGCTTGTAGAGTATGTATAATTCTCGGAATTTATCCGACGTTTCTCGGAAGCCCTTACATCATCCCGGTACGTCTAATCACTTAACATTTCTTCCAAGTTGCATTATTATTAAATTACGGGGGCTAGAATGAAAATGTTTTATAATATAACACTAATCAAAAAAACCTAAACCCTAGTAGCAGCTGCTACAGCGATCGGTCAAGAGACCAGCCCCCCTCCCTTCATTTCTTCGACTTTTTGATCAATTCCAAGCTCTTAGAAGTAGTTCAATGTATGTACTAAAATCCACAACTCTTTTTGTTCACCCCTAGTCGTTTTGATGCTCAATTTTGCCGAAACTTTTCATTGGACAGATTTTCGGCCAAGGTGTAATTGACCCACATCCCGTGGATAAAAATTAGAGTTTCTAGTGTAGAAAGATTCCCAGGTATGGCATTTACATCATATTAAAATTTCGTAGCCATTGGAGGTGTTTAGGTCGGTCAATCGATTGTAGTTCGAAAACTATGGTTTATCGGGTGTAGAATTGCAAATTGTTGAGTTTGATGCGTTAATCGATTGGATGACCAACCGAATCAGTTTGTACGGCCCTAGGGGAGTCTAAGGGCTGTGGGAAAATTATTTTATTTGATGCTCGGGGCTGTTTTGGTTGGTGCTTGGTCAATCGAGTCGGCGGTGCGCGAATTTTCGTTTAAATGTTAAATTGAGAGTTGTAAAAAGGAACCGTCAACCCGATCAACTCGGCTGACATAATTATGATGAATGAAAGGATTAAAATGGGAATTTGGCCCATTTGGGGCTGATTCGTTTAACAATTTGTTTTATGGTTCATTACGCGCGTATTCGACTCGATTTGATTGCCGACGGGCGAGTGGTGCATCATGGTTAGCCCCGACCTTAATCGTAGGGTGGATTTGGTTAATTGAAAGTTGTTGGGCCTTGGGCCAAGTTGTTGGGCTTGAACGGCCCATTAGGCAAGAGTGTTCTTACGGTCTAGCTTAGTAACACGTTGTGTATGCTTTACAGGCCCTTGCTTGTGATTGTGCACTTAGGGATTTCCTAGCTCGTTGCAGGTGTTCGATTGATTTAAGGTGAGTTCTTGATGCCCCGTTTAACTCTTTTTAAGTTTTGGGCTAGCATGCACATCTAAGTGTTTTCTCACTTGATGAAATGTTTTAAATGGTTTTACATAGGCTTGCTAGTATTGGTAGGCCTTGGAATGTTATAGAATGTGTGTATGTATATATATTTATATATATTTAGAATGGCCAATATTTGGCGAATGTTGTAGTCGTCTCGACTACTAAATGTTGCGTATGCCTACTCTGTGTTTGCATGCGCTGAATGTTACGTGTTTGGGTTGTACGTTTTCTCAGCCTGAATGTTATTATTGAATGTTATATATATATATATATATATTGATATATATAGGAATGCACATATAGAGATGCTCATACGTAAGAGTGACTATTTATTAAATGTGGTGACCTAACCGATGTACTTCCATTTGCTGTTTTAAAACCATTGGAATGATTATTAAGACTTTTGCTACTTATTTAAAACTTGAACTCACTCAGCTTAAGCTGACTTTGTGTGCATGTTAGTGTGAGTTTCAGGTTAAGAAGAGGATGCCTTATCGCTTGGACGTGCACGGAGCTACTTGGACGGTGAAGGGCATACTGGAATGAAAAATTGTTTGTGAACATTTTATTTCAAAAGAATTATAAAAGTTATACTTAATTTTGGTTTTGGGGTTAAAATCCCGGGTTTTGGGAACTCATTCATTTATGTACGTTTTCCGCCGAATTATACTCTATGATGTTATTTTAATACAAAGAATTTTTTTTAAGGTTAATTATTTTTACGAGTGTTTTGAATGAATACCAACTATGGGGTTCCCGGGGTTCGGGGCCTTACGCTTGCACTTATAAACCCATTTCGTCAGTATAGCCCTTTTTACTGTGTCAGGTGTGTCTGGTATAGCCCTTTTTGCTGCAGCTCCTCCTTCATAGCTTCAACCCAAGACGATTCCTTAAGTGCCATTGTGACACTTGTTGGTTCGATCTGAGATAAAAATCATGTATATTGTGCAATGTTCAGAATCCTCGTTGAGCGCAAATCCGCATAAGCATAAAATCAGATCATCTGAAGGAGATACATTATAATCAACCACATCATCGTATATATTAGCCAACTGATATCTTGTTCAAACACCGTGGTTTACATCCCCAATTATTTGTTCATGCGGATGATTCGTGTGAATCCTTAATGAAGGATTTGCAGGTACAGATACATTATCACCAAGATTGGTGATATTTTCCTCTGCTACGTCTAAGGAGACAGGAGATGACACATCTTCAACTATAATTGGCTCGTTTGTTTCTTGAGCTTCATCCAATGGAATTGAAGACGAATCAACAAAATAGCATCATCGGAAGATTCAGAAACATCATAAGATGTCTCTGATACGTTTGGAGTGTCATTCACATCAACGGATGAAGAACTTGGAATAGAAAAACTTCGTTCTTCCAAATACGATCGGACTAAGTCATCAAGTATCTCCTCAACCGCTGGTGTAAACGAGTTAAATAACCCATCATAGTCAAACATCCAATTAGGAACTGTATCGGCTGGAGGTGTAGTGTAGCTTTGACAGTCTACATGATACCATTCTTCTACACATCCCGAAGAAAGATTGAAAATTTGCTTCTTAGGAGAATTGTAACCCAAAAAGTAACCCTCAAAAGCCTTTTAATCAAATTTCCCGGCATCTTTCTTCAACACCGTACATGGACACCCGAATGGTTCAAAATACTTTAGATAGGCTTATGATTATTCAGAAGTTCATAACTTGTTTTCTTCAACTTCTTTACAGTTAGGACGCGATTCAGTCTATAACATGCAGTATTCACAGCTTTGTTCCAGAATTGAACTGGAAGCTTCAAATCTACAAGCATAGTTCTAGCAGCCTCAATCAACGTCCGATTCTTCTGCTTAGACACACCATTTTGTTGAGGAACATATGGCGTACTGAATTCACGATGTATTCCTTTTTGAATACAAAAGAAATCCAAAACATTGTTTTTAAACTCAGTTCCATTATCACTCCATTATACAGTGATTAGATCTTAGTAATAAGGTTCTGAATTAAAACAGGTGTCTGATCTTTAGAACTCATAAATAAAACCCATGAATACCTCGAGAAGTCATCATTTACTACCAAACAATACAAATCACCCGCAATGCTAGCACGATTCACTGGACCAAATAAATCCATGTGAAGTCGTTCCAGTGGTGTGATAATCAAATTAATCGGTTTGCACGGGTGTGACTTCTTCTTTTGTTTCCCCTTCTTGCACACGACGACGTGATCATTCAGCTTGAAATTCTTGAGGGTTACTCCATCTACCAACTCATTGGTAATAATATAATTCATCTTTCGTACATGGATGTGCCCCATGCGTCAATGCCATAGAATCGAGTCTTTCTCCATAGCTTTGGAGACAAAATACGTTTCAGAGGGTGAAGCATTTAAATTAAAACTCAAGTCGAGGACATAAATATCATTTGATCGAGGTGATCGCATGACAACCATATCTTCAGGAATTTTGTATCCCGGTTGAAGGATAACACATTCCTTATCCGTGAAAATAGTTTTATATTTCTTATCACAAATCTATGAGACACTTAACAGATTGTAATATACTTTTTCACAATAATTAACTCTCTCAAATGTAATCATCCCATTTGAGACTTCTCATTCTTTCGTTATCATTCCACCATTATTACCAGCAAATGCAACATAACCTCCCTGAATATTTTTGACAATACTCAGAAGATCAAGGTTTCCGGTAATATGCCGAGAGCGTCAACTGTCAAATATCCACTTGTGACCTGATACAGACTTGGATGAACTCTGCACAAAATGTAAAATGATTAGTTCAAAAAGGCAGCCCAAGCCTCAGTCTTGGGCTCTCATTTTGAGATTTTCGGAGATAAGGTTAAATTAACACGTGCATTTGGTACTTGAGAATGACGGGTTTCTTGGTTTTCTTCTTCATGTAGCCGTCACGGGTTATTCCTGAGTCTGTGTTCATAAAAATAGGTTGAGCACGGTCAACGAATTTTGTCATTACATTAGGAACTTCAACCCGAACGACTTTCCTCGGGTTGACGTTTGAATACATTATGAAAGATTCTTCAACTTGAGATTCTTTTGATTTAAAATCACTTTCGACCACTGGAATAGATTGTTTAGATGACAACTTGATATTATCAACCTTGGCTTTGCATTTCTTAGCCACATGACCTGTTTCACCACATTAAAGCGTAACCGAGAGTCTACGCATTTCTGTGGTGGAACACTTGTTTTGAAATCGTGAGAAGGTTGTGGAATATCAAGGTTTGGTTTCTCAACAGCTACCAACTTTGAAACCTCATGAATTAATACCTTTTTATGTTTGTAGAATTCAAGATTGGTTGTTGTCAACGAAAACCCGATGATTTCACAAACTTTATAGGATTAAAATCATTTGCAATAGGTTTCATTTGAACATTTTTAGATTTAGATTTAAGAAATCTTTGTTCAAGGTCGGCAACTTTTGAAGTATCATCTTGAAAAACGCTTTCAATCATTTCTGGCCTAAGAAGATTTAATGGAACTTCTTTGTCCGGGAACATTTTCGATAAGCCTTTTATCTTAAACACCATCCCTTTGGTTGACTCTTGTTGTGGATTGATGAATTTCATTAAATCTTCATCAGACACAGCAAGCTTGTCTAACTTCTTTACATTAACAAAATATTTCGGCTGTTTCAAGGATTCACCCGAGGAGTTCGAACCATACACATCTTGTTCGAATTCCTTAGGTTCACACATAATATGATTGTCAGAAGGTATGTTATCCTTTTTGACAATCACTTCCAGTTCAATTAATTCCTCGATTGAACCGTCTAATTCATTTTCAGTAAAGACTGAATTACTTTTAATATGAATCGGTTCATGAATTGTTGATTGAGTTGTTTCAACATTTTCAGATTTGACTGAATCAACAACAGGCATTTCTGGGTTTGTAGATGGCTCCACAGAAGGAATGCTACTGCAAGCTCCATTGAATGGAGGAGGAATCTCAACATAAACCAATCCTGCTTTACCATTTTCTTATGATTATTGTTGACTTCAATGATTTCGTTTAAGAGAAATGAGGAGTCTTGAAATTTTCTAAGTTTATTTTTTAACTCCAAAATTTCATTTTTCTCTAACTTGGTAATGCAGGTTCGAAGTTTGAGAATCTCTTGAAAATGTTGTTCAACTACAACAATTTTATAGTTAACTTCAGCTTTTAGGTCATGATTACTAGTAGAAGAATTGTTAATTTTAAGTGTCGATTGCTCCGACAGTTTGGATTTTTGTCTAAAGCATTCATTAACCATAAAAAGTTCATTCATGAGTGTAGTGTTATGTTGTAAAGCTGACTCAAGTTTGACTATGAGTTCAACACAATCAGTACACTCAGTAACAATTTGTGAAGTTACTGTATCCTGTGATTCATTCACAGGTACATTAAGTGAGGATTTAGTACATACCTCTTCAATCTTTGCCATACAAGCAAAAGATTCGGTTTGCTCAGGTGACATATGATTAGGATCAGTCTCTGAATCAGACGTGTCAGTTTCCTCTGATAAATTATCACCGATTGCATCTTCAAACTGTTCAATCGGTTCTACCATAGCAAGGTTTGCTTGGTTTACCATTAGTCGTTGAGACCAATCCAATCCTTCATTGGCACGAGAGCTTGTGAATTAGCCGGCTTATTCTGATCCCCTTCTGATGATTTCTTCTTATCGGTTCAGATGAACTTTTTCCTGAAGATCTCTCAGCATTACAAGGACCCGTGTATTCTTTTCTCGGCTTATCACATTCTTTGGCGAAATGACCAAAATCTCCACATTTATAGCATTTGACTTTCAATTTGTCAAATCCAACTCTCTTGTTTAGAGTTGGTAAATCTTTTCCCGTTCGTTGCAGAATCGTTTCACTTTCCTGACTATCATAGCCATATTCCACTTAAGATCCATTAACTCTATATCATCAGGGTTGATCTGGTCATAATCCTCATCAGTTAATTCACTAGTTGCAATCTTACTCCCAACAAGTTGTTTGTAAGATGACATAAATGCATTTAGAAATGCAAACTGCTGCTCCGCTTCTTTCAGATTAACATTTATTGGAGAGCTTGAGGAACTTGTACCTGATCCTGAATTGACCCCCAATGCCATTAAACATACATTAGGTGAGCTATTACCATTGGAAGACTCTTCTTGTGATGTCTGTGTGAAGAATGCGGTGATTGGGACTGAACTTGAAGTAATACTAGCAGGTAATGAACCACCATAAAGAGAAGGATTTTGATTATGATTATCCTTCAACGATGTTTGGCATTTCAAGTCATATTCTCTTTCTTATAACTTGTTGATGAATTGCTCAGAAGTGAGTTGATCGTTACGAAAATAACCATTCTCCTTCAACACAAGTAAGAAAGTAGAATAAGACGGTGGTAATGCATTCTTCAAAGTGTCAATATTGTCCACCTCAGTCGGTTCGAGTTTAACAATAGTCATCTCTGCAATAAGATGACAGAATCGACTGATCATCTCTTCCACGGTCTCATTTTTCAACAAAGTAAAATTTTGAAACTGAAATTTCGCTAGAGTCTTTTTGCTCTCGAGTGTGTTTCCCAAGCTTCGAGTCTTCAAAGTAGAAAATAGAGAAGCACAAGTCTTTATATTGCTATATTGATGAAATATGTGCTCGGGCAATGCCATCGTGAGAGTAGAGTAAGCTTTGGTCTCACTCTCAGCATCCTTAATTTCCTGAGCTTCATAATGCTTATGATCCTTCTCAGTCCAACCAGGTGTTTCACTTCCCACAAGAGGTGCCTTATAAACCTCCTCCAGAAATCGCACATTACTCGGATGTACTGAACCAAGATGAGCACGAAACCTCGGTTCCCAACGAGCAAAATCAGATAATTTCAAAAGTTTTGGACATTTATTGTGTGACCCAATTTCGTTGTCCATTGATAACATCTGCTACATTAACGCATTTTGGGAGGCTAAAGCATAATCCGTGGCTTGATTTTGAGAAGCCATGATTTTACCAGATTGAATAGTCAAAGGACTAAACTTGTCAAATGGTTAAACTTAAGCTCAATATTCACGAATATCTCACTGTTCACGAATGAACACTGTTTTAGCGAATGAAATTATGCGAATGAGTAACGAATGTGAATTATTCCGTCTAACAAATGTGTAACGAATGTGAATGTTGGAAGGGTAACGAGTGACAATAACGAATGTGATTGGTAAAGAATGAGTTGAACGAATGTCTGACTTAATGAATGATGCACACTATTTAAGCGAATGAAGATTAACGAATGAATCTGTAACGAAGATCAATTAGACATTTCAACGAATCTGTCTTCAATTAGTAACGAATCACTCTTCAAACACTAACGAATCAAACATTAGCCTAACGAATCAGTCTTCAAATGTTCAAACCGTATTGAACATCAATTCTAAGTCCAGATATGTCCAACTAAGTCCAAATTCAACAAAACATATATCAATCCACTCGGAATCCAAATCCGAACCTCATAGTACCAGTCCGTTTACACAACTCGTCCAAATCCATACTCAATTGACCTATTCAAACTTTACGTTAACCGCCATTAACGTCTAAACTCAATTCAAGCTCAATTCAGTCCAATTATGTAAGGCCCCGAAACCCGGGAACCCCACAGTTGGTTTTCATTCCAAAACACTCGTAAAAATAATTAAACTTAATTCTTTGCATTAAAATAACATCACAAAGTATAATTCGGCGGAAAACGTAAATAAATGAATGAGTTCCCAAAACCCGGGGATTTAACCCCAAAACCAAAATTAAGTATAACTTTTTTATAAGTCTTTTGAAATAAAATATTCATAAACAATTCTTCATTCCAGTATGCCCTTTACCGTCCAAGTAGCTCCGTGCACGTCCAAGCGATAAGGCATCCTCTTCCTAACCTGAAATTTCACACTAACATGCACACAAAGTCAGCTTATCAGCTCCATCTCTCTCACCCACTGATGCGCTGCCAAAGCGTCTTTAGTACCATCGAAGGAAGGGGGGTCGCACTTCTTAAAGTCACCATACGAGCAACCCCGGGCCGATACACTAACAGTCCGCACCTCATCTTCATCCCCACTTGGCACATACACTTCCTCTTTCTCTTCGACCTGCACCTCCTTACTCTTCCTTCCCCTATCCGAACCCTTACCAACCAGCGACTCCTCCATGGCCCTGACGGCCTCAGCAACGATCTCAAGAATGACGCTATGGAGCACCTGGTAAACCTCATCCGCGATAGCCGCGCGCAAAGCTGGATCTAAGGCGGGGTTATCCCCCTCCTCAAGAATCGGGGTCTCCTCCCGCTGGGGAGTAGGAATCTCTCTCTCGGCTTTGGCATGTGGCCTACGATCACGGCCGCGAACACTAGGACCACCTCTCTTAGAAGCTCGAGTATTAACCATGACTTATCCCTACAAAGACAGAATTTTAACACGGTCAAGTACAAGTGGTAATTAGAACATGTAAGGTAAGGGTAAACTGCTAATGACGTTGACCAAGTGTAATTAGTCGTTTACTTTACCCGCCCGTCCTGTCCACCCCCTGCCCCTAACCTCGTTAACCTTCCATCTTACACTTAAACAGTTAATCACATACCAGGAACTTATAAATTTAAAGGAATGACTAATAATTAAAAGTTACCTCTTGGTGTGCAGCTACTCGCGGTGGACATACTGGTTTCTTTTCTTACAGTTCAAGTCCAAGCATTCGGGGATGCTCGGATCCCTCGAACCAAGGCTCTGATACCAACTTGTAAGGCCCCGAAACCCGGGAACCCCACAGTTGGTTTTCATTCCAAAACACTCATAAAAATAATTAAACTTAATTCTTTGCATTAAAATAACATCACAAAGTATAATTCGGCGGAAAACGTAAATAAATGAATGAGTTCCCAAAACCCAGGGATTTAACCCCAAAACCAAAATTAAGTATAACTTTTTATAAGTCTTTTGAAATAAAATATTCATAAACAATTCTTCATTCCAGTATGCCCTTCACCGTCCAAGTAGCTCCGTGCACGTCCAAGCGATAAGGCATCCTCTTCCTAACCTGAAATTTCACACTAACATGCACACAAAGTCAGCTTAAGCTAAGTGAGTTCAAGTTTTAAATAAGTAGCAAAAGTCCTAATAATCATTCCAACGGTTTTAAAACAGCAACCGGAAGTACATCGGTTAGGTCACCACATTCAATAAATAGTCATTCTTGCGTATGAGCATCTCAATACGTGCATTCCTATATATATCAATATATATATATAACATTCAATAATAACATTCCGGGCCGAGAAAACGTACAACCCAAACACGTAACATTCGGCGCATGCAAACACAAAGTAGGCATACGCAACATTCAGTAGTCGAGACGACTACAACATTCGCCAAATATTGGCCATTCTAAATATATATAAACACACACATTCTATAACATTCCAAGGCCTACCAATACTAGCAAGCCTATGTAAAACCATTCAAAACATTTCATCAAGTGAGAAAACACTTAGGTGTGCATGCTAGCCCAAAACTTAAACAGAGTTAAACGGGGCATCAAGAACTCACCTGAAATCAATCGAACACCTGCAACGAGCTAGGAAATCCCTAAGTGCACAATCACAAGCAAGGGCCTGTAAAGTATACACAACGTGTTACTAAGCTAGACCGTAAGAACACTCTTGCCTAATGGGCCGTTCAGGCCCAACATTTGGCCCAAGGCCCAACATCTTGGCCCAAGGCCCAAAACTTGGCCCAAGGCCCAAAAACTTGGCCCAAGGCCCAAAAACTTTCAATTAACCAAATCCACCATACAATTAAGGTCGGGGCTAACCAAGATGCACCACTCGCCCATCGGCAATCAAATCGAGTCGAATACGCGCGTAATAAACCTTAAAACAAATTGTTAAACGAATCAGCCCCAAATGGGCCAAATTCCCCCTTTAATCTTTTCATTCATCATAATTATGTCACACAAGTTGATCGGGTTGACGATTCCTTTTTACAACTCTTAATTTAACATTTACACGAAAATTCGCGCACCGCCGACTTGATTGACCAAGCACCAACCAAAACAGCCCCGAGCATCAAAAAAATAATTTCCCACAGCCCTTAGACTCCCCTAGGGCCATACAAACTGATTCGGTTGGTCTTCCAACCGATTAATGCATCAAACTCAACAATTTGCAATTCTACACCCGATAAACCCTAGTTTTCGAACTAAAATCGATTGACCAACCTAAACACCTCCAATGACCACGAAATTTTAATACGATGTGAATTCCATACCTGGGGATCTTTCTACACCAGAAACTCTAATTTTTATCCACGGGAAGTGGGTCAATTACACCTTGGCCGAAAATCTGTCCAACGAAAAGTTTCGGCAAAATTGAGCATCAAAACGATTAGGGGTGAACAAAAAGAGTGTTGGGGCTTGTAGTACATACCTTGAACTACTTCTAGGAGCTTGGAATTGATCAAAAAGTCGAAGCAAAGAAGGGAGGGGGGGGGGGCTGTTCCCTGGTCCGATCGCTGCTGCTGCTGCATCTAGGGATTAGGTTTTTTGTTTAGTGTTATATTATAAAACTTTTTCGTTCTAGCCCCCGGAAAATAATAATAATGCAACTTGGAAGAAATGTTAAGCGATGAGACGTACCGGGATGACATAAAGGCTTTTGAGGAACGTCGGATAAATCCCGAGAATTATACATACTCTACAATCCTTAATTCTTGAAACCGGAATTAACGGGCGTTACAAATTAACAATCAATTAATACTCAATCCGCCATTTAACATCTCAATTATCTTAATATTGAATCTGATCACTATTATATCAATCCTATTACCATTAACATGAAACCTCTGTTTCACTGGAACCTTGCACTCGATGATCTATATCAATTCATGATGAAATCAGTCAAATCAACAATGAATCTATATAATATTTCAATTAATAATCACGAAGATATGATCTAGTGGCTCTGATACCACTTGAAAGAGCATTATGGATCTAGATCGATGATGACATCGTGATTATCATTGCGTATTTAATACGATTAGGGAGTATACGGTTAGTGTGTGTTTCAGAGAGGATTTTTTGGCAGAGTAACGAGGCAAAAACTTAATAATAATAGATCTGTTTTTGTTACTGATAATGGTTAAAATATATATAGACGATGACACATTCGTTAACTAAGTCTTAACGAATGTGTCATTCGTTACATTAATACTAACGAATGAACATACTCATTCGTGTTACATTAGCCTTAACGAATGCCCTTCATTTGTTGTCACATTTGTTAAGCAGGGTTAACGAATGTGGCTTTCATATATAACGAACGTAGCTTATTCCTTATAGAGCAACGAGTAGCTTTACAATAGAGCGAATGGGTAATTACCAAAATACCCCTTACATTATCAAGTAATATAATAATAATATAATAAAGACCGAGACGCCCAGGTCGTGTATCAACACATATTACCTATTTGTAGCGTTTTCTGTGTCACTCGAGCATCTGTGTTGTTTCGTTTTATTACGGAAATGAATTAATAATTTGGGTTTATTATTATTTTATTATTTTTTTTCCTTCTTAGACTCTAATTTTGGGACGAACTTTTCAAAAAGTTGTGAATACTGTAACATTAGTTAAATTTCGCAGCTTTAAATTTCGCAGCTTAAATTCGCAGTCTTTTCGTATATTCAAATAGTTCTTCCCACTAATGTATGTACATGTATACTATTTTATCAATAAATTTACATTTACGTTCATATCAAAACATATAACTTATATTTTTTTTGCTAATGATTTATATTGATTACATATAGCATAAATATCAAATAATAATAATATAAATACAAAATAATTATAATAAAGATGTGTTTAGTTTTCTTATCGTTAAATATATTTCATGTGTAAACCTAACATAATAATAATAATAATAATAATAATAATAATAATAATAATAACAACAACGATGGTAATAATAATATTAAATAATAAATAACAAATATATTAATTTAAACCCGAAAAGACTACAAATTATTTGAACCGATTAATAACTTTAACAATCGAACTAGTAATTCGTTAATCGTAATTTTGCTTAAAACCTTATCAAACCTTAATTACGTTGTAAGCCTTGTTAATATTTCATTTATAAATTGATTTATATTATATTTAATAACTAGGAATCTTTGTCGGCAAATCTCGAGAAGCTCGACCATTTTCACTTTAATTATTTGTTGACGTTTCATCTTCACTAATCTACTTGCTAAATGTAAGTAATTCACATCCCCCTTTTTATCGTTTAACATTTTGGGGGCGTTATGCGTTCACAATTCAAACACTTTACAATTCCATTATTTGCTTTATATGATATTGCTCAATTAGTTATACGTGCAAATGTGACTATGTGTTTATTTTATGCTTTGGTGGTTTGTATCTCATCCTCATCCTTATTAGTATGATCATACGCTGTCGGAGTTGCTCGTTATCTATGTGATTCGAGTGAAGAGAGAATTTTTATATTTATTGTTATGCTAGTTGTAGTAGTTCATATTTATCGCAAGGAATTGTCATTTTCAATATTATATGTATTAAAAACCGGGGTTACTTGCTCAACTTTATGTTGACAAATTATGTATTTTCACTCATGGCGTAGGTAGCAATATTGGATGAAGCAAGAGATTAAAGAGTAGATTGGACTTTAGGTTGCATGAGTAATAAAGACGACTTTTGTTCTTATTTATCTAAGTTGTAATGTTTATTTATTTCGAGACAACGTTTGTGTTTTTGCGTACTTGAATTATATGAAAATAAATAATTTAGATATTGACACGTTTATTTTACTTTAGTGTCTTTAAAACTATGATACCATTATGTCGTGTCCCGGCATATTCCTCCTTAGGTTAGGGTGTAACATTATCGTCATAAAACTTTTTTTTGGGTAACTATGTAATGCCATGAAATTTATCAAAGAAACTTCATGCAATGGAAAGACTACTAGGAAAAACACATTTAACAACATGCAATGCGTATATAAAAAAATGCATATAACACGCAAATGTGTGTCTTTAAATCCCCTGTCGTAAATGTAAATCAAAGCTTATTTTCTTGCAAAACTTTGACTATACTACGTCCAAAATGGATATAGTTCTTCCTTCTTTAACAATCCGCACACATGCTTTAATTTCATATGCAGCGAAGTGTCACCAAAAACATCAGTGGCGGATCTAGAACCAAATGTTAGAGGTAACGCTAAAAAAAAAAATTTAAAACCGTATTTCATACAATGTAAACTAAACAAAAATAGAAACACGATGATAAATAAATTTAAACACATGGGCTGCATATTTCTCCCCTTCGGTTTTTGAAAGCTTGAAATTGAGCCATCACATCCTCTTCTTTTACTTTATCAAGTGTTTCTCCTTCGACCGCACAAATTAAAAATTTGTTCAAATACTCATCATCCATTCGATTGCGCAAATCCGTCTTGATAAGCTTCATTTTAGAAAAAACATCTTTCAATATTTGCGGTTGCAACCGGTAAAACCAATGCTAGCTTCAGTCTAACTATATATTAAAGCAACATGATTTTTCCACATGGCATAATTCTAGGGCTTCCCATAGGATGCTACATAGATGCCATGTAAGTAATTTCCTATTTTATCATCTCTTTTTCAAACACAATATGGAGCATGAACCCGTTTAGTTATGTTATAACCCATGACCCGTTTTCTCTTCAAATACAACCATTTTCATATGAAGATAACATTTTGTAAAATTTTGAAAAATAAATTATTGTGTGATACAAGTCTCGAACCCAAGACCGCATGTTTCAAACTAAAGATGCTTACCAACTCCACTTAAGTAGTTATTGTTTTGAATTTCTTGACTTCAAAATAATATATTGTTAATTCACTTATAATTAATGTATTACATATAACAATTTGTGAGACCTAAAATATCGTCTAACAAGTGTATATAAAACACAAAATCAAGATTCTTAAAATACTTAAGAATACTTTTCGCATTAGTTCGTTGTTGCACACTCTCTCCATCTTCTTTAATAAAAGCAAGTACCTCAACAACTTCTGGGAATAATTTTAACAAACTTACGATAGTTCTATACTACAATTTATATAAATAATTATAATTTTAGTTAAAAATTGAAAAATACCTAAATTGAGAAACTATAGGTCAAACCGGGAAAGAGGGTCCGAACCGGTGAACCACCTTTTCTCGGTTGCAGCGTGGAGCGGTGGAGGTCACCTGATCAAGTGACCAGAGGAGGAGAAGGGCGGACTGACAAATGGTAGCCCGCAGCAAGGCAGTGGTGTTTGGTCATGGTGGTGGCAGTTTTTGATTGATTGAGAACCGGAAATTTTGTTTTAAGTGTAACATATATTATTTTAAAGGTTAATGGGTTTTATTTATTTGGGCTTTACACCTTTGTTTGGCCTTTAGTTAGGTCAAATTTTTAAATTGGTTGGGCTTAAAACGCATAAGGGTAACGTTATTTCTTTTTAGGGGTAACGAAACACGAAAACCTACCTAAAATTTATTTTTTTTACACTACCGACGAGAAGTTGAGGGGTAATAGAGGCTACCCCTCATATTACACTACATCCGCCAGTACAACACATCCATGCCCTAAAGTTAAAAGACTATTTGTCACTTAACAATGGCAACGCTAATAACTCGAGCCCGCAATACTAAGGGTCTGTTTGTTATGAGGTAATGGAATGGACGAAGGAATAGAATGAGTGTGGTAATGGAATAGAAAAATGAATGGAATGGGTTATTACCATTCCAATGAGATGTTTGGTTACCAGATGAGAATGAAATGAATCATTACTTTGCGTTGTTTGATAGGTGAGAAAAAAATAAAATGAAAATGGTAGTGAGTGGCAGTGGTTGTGGGGAGGTAGGTGGTAGTCGTGGCATTGGTGGGCGGTGATGGTGGTTGGCGGTGGCGGGTGGTGGTGGGTGACGGGAGATAATGATGGTTGGAGGTGGGTGGTGGCGGTAACGTTGGAGGTGGTAGGTGTGGTGCTAGTGGCGGTGGTGAGCAGCGGCGATGGTGGGCGGTGGGCAGTGGTTGATGACGGCAGTGGGCGAGTGGCGGTGGTGGGTGGCTGGCACTGATGGCTATGGTTGGTGACAGTGGGTGGTGGCGGTAACAGTGACAGTGAACGGCGATAGTGGTGGTTGGTGGCAGCGGCGGTGATGGTGGTGGGGATGCTGGTGTTGAATGGTGGAGGTTATGTAGAGGAAATGGAATGAAAAGAAAAACATGGGTAGCGTTTGGTATGCAGGAATGACAGTAGGAATGAAATGATTCATTACGTGGGAATGAAAAAAGTGGTGTTTGGTTACTCAATGAAATGGAATCATCCATTACACATGGAATCCCATTCCATAAAAAACATTCCTTCCCACCCCCCTTCTTTTTTTTCATTCAATTCCTCCTTCACCCTACTTTCTCAACAACACTACCACCTAACCACCACCACCACCACCATTCACCACCACCAACTCCGCCGACACCACCGTCGCTGCCGCCGCCACCACCATTTTCGTCGCCAGAGCTACCACCGTCGCCATTGTAGGTTTTTTTTAGGGGGGGGGGGGAGTAAAAAGTATTTTGAGATATAAGTGTTTTTATTATTTCTATTTCATTTCTACAATATTTTTTGGATACCAAACAATAAAAATTAATAATTGATGTCATTCCTGTAGGTTAACCAAACAAGACAAAGGAATGATAATGATCCATTTCATTCCCTTGTCGATTCCATTCCTTCTCCCATTCCATTCCCCCTTCATTCCATTATCTCCAACCAAACATAGCCATGGGGTATGAATGAAATGAAATTTAGGTGCTTTAGAGGGAATGAAATGAACTAGGTAATGAGCCATTCCACTCCTTTGATCAACCAAACATACTTTTTTTTCATTCCCTCACAAAGAGTCATTCCATTCCGACCTGCATTCCTGCATACTAAACGCTACCTAAAGAGTTACACTTTACTCTCTAAAGAGATATCCCAATTTTAATACTAGGAAAGAGTTTTGAGATGTCATGATATATAAGTCATTCTCGAATAATTTGAATTTTGATATTCATATCCAACTCATGTTCATCTGCCATCACAACTCACAAGTCATTTCCTAATGAACGAACAAGCAAATGCAATAACTTTATGTAGTATTAAGTTTATGACATTCAACCTTTTCTTGATCGATAATTAATTTTTTTTTCTTTAACTTGATGACCTTCTCTTAAGGCACACTAGAATCACTATTTAACTAATATGACTCAAGATAATGATATAGTGATACACATGACACACCACATCAAAATCTTTTATCTATAGAGTGACACAAAGGAAGTGCCATATCATAATAATTTTTCTTTAATTTTTCCGGTACAACTGTACAAGGACAGATCCGTAATATTTTTTCTACAAACAAAACACATGACCGAGTAATAAAATTATGACTTAAAGTTGAAAATGTTTTATTAGAAAAAATAAGAGATATTTGATTTTATAAACTTCATACAATAGTAACCAAATTTTAAAAGTGTTTTAATTTAGTTACATAATTTTAAAAAGTATTTTAATTAAGTCAATTAACTTTCATATTTTATTAAATTAAAAGTTTTAACATATTTTTTTAGCTTTTTTCTTTTTTGTTTCACATAGGAAATTTTTTTATCTTTTTTTTAAGTTGACGATAAATGGCGACGTGGAATTTATTTTTTATTTTTAAATTTTAATATAATTAACGTTTTTGAAAATCTTTTAAATTTAACAACATATATTGAAAATTCTGACCCCCACATCTTATCATTCATTTCTTTTTTGACGCACAAAAAAATCAGTGAGACTCAATTTGAAGATTTAGTGACCCGATTTAGGGAAAATATGCATTAGTGACCTAATTTGAACACTTTTAAAGTTGGTTATCATTTTATGAGATATTCCCTTAATTTTAATAATTCAAACTTTGTTTCATTGGCCGGTGTTAAGCCAAACTTTAAGAATGTATCAAAGCAGTCCCAAGTTTCGACATATTGGTCGTCAATGAACTTTACACTAACGGGGCTAGATTTTGTTAGTTTCTTATGACGTGCACGATGATGTGACAAAAGTCACATGGACAGCTTATGTAGTGATTTTTTTAAGTTAAAATTAGAATTTTCTAACCATAATAAATGAACCGAACCGTTTTTTTAACAAAATAAACGAACCAAACTACTTTTTTTAACAAAAATAAAGAGTCAAACAACTTTTAACAAAAATAAACAAGCCGAACCAATTTTTTAACAAAAATAAACGAACCGACCACTTTTTTTTTAACAAAAATCAACGAACCGAACAACTTTTTTAACAAAATAAACAACTGAACTACTTTTTTTTTAACAAAAATAAACGAATCGAACCACTTTTTTAACAAAATTAAACGAACCGAACCACTTTAACAAAGATAAATGAATCGAACCACTTTTTTTTAACAAAAACCAACGAACCGAACCACTTTTTTTTAACAAAAATCAACGAATCGAGCTACTTTTTTTAACAAAATAAACAAACCGAACTACTTTTTTTTAACAAAAATAAACAAATCGAACCACTTTTTTAACAAAATTAAACGAACCGAACCACTATTTTAACAAAAATAAATGAATCGAACCACTTTTTTTTAACAAAAATCAACGAACTGAACCATTTTTTTTAACAAAAATAAACGGATCGAACCACTTTTTTTTAACAAAAATCAACGAACCGAACCACTTTTTGAGCCGTCCACACAAGGATTTGTGGTTAATTTTAGTTTGAACAATTTTTGACTTAAATATTAAAAAGCAAATAATTTTAATTTAACTTTGAAAACGATTATGAGAAAAAACAATTTCTCTAGGTTTCAGGTTCGCTAATCATAATCAATCCTATTAACTAGTGGGAAGTCCTAAATGGTGGCTATTTGTAGGATTAATTATGTGGTAATTGTAAGATAAAACTTAACTGGTCTTATACAAACAAAATTGATTCAATGATATGATATGAAATGAAATGGAATCCTTTATATGAAAAGCCACAATTGAAATTCAAATAACTTAAAAGATTAACAATTCCAATCTCAATATCTAGTACAAAACATAAATCAAATGTAGCTTCGCATACTCGTCATTGCTCGTGTATCCATTTGAATGCATAACAAGCCGTCAAAACCAATTGTCCTTTTGCGTTCCTCTTCCAGTTAATCTTTTGTGTTGTCTTTTCTTTCCAACCGATGGCCCAAGATGACATTTTAGTTCTTTTGAAACCCATCTGCAAGGCCCAACATAACCAACCGTGCTCACTAATTCAGCCTAATACTTATACTCCATTAGTATTTTTCTATATTTTTTTTCTTTCCTGGTTTCAAACTTGAATAGAATTTTGAAGAAATCAAGAAAGGGAATCAATTTCACATTTTCACAATAACCCCTTTATATTTCCCCACATATTTGTTTGGTTCCTGAAAAGGTAGGTCCCAGCAGAGCCCAGTTGGACCCGCAAGACTCACCTTAAACAGGGAAGTCTGCGCAGAGACCAACTGGATCCGCAGAACCAACCATGCTCAGAGACGTGACGTCCTTACGCGCAGTACGCAAGCTGGTCCCGCAGGAAATGCCTCCCAATGGTGAAGGACTCCGCCTGTCCCCGCAGCCTCAGATACAAGCCATTAGGGAAGGCCACCCGCGCAGCATGGCTACACGCACAAGGCACTTAGCTCTCGATCATTCAGTGTCACCTGAAGGAATGAGCCAAGCCGGGAGCAATCCCGCACAGAGGCGGGAGGGGGAATACTCCCGCCCAAATAAGCCAGTCCGTATACTGAAGGATCTTTTACTGTACCTGACGAGGTATGGGCGAAAGATCTGATCAGAGATACGACAGCTCACTGATACAGTATGGCGAGCAGCATGCTCCTGTACTGTATCACTATTAGCCGCTGCCTACTCACCAACTACTGTCATACCACGTGCATAGCCGGCAGTTGGTGGAAAGGGAATAGTACACAGCAGGCCTGGTCACTATCAGCCGCTGCCTACCCACCAACTACCAGCAGGGCACGTGCGTAGGCTACTGTTGATGAACAGGAACACTGTAGCAGCCGGCCATACCTCCTTGGAAACCTACATTCGGCTATAAATACCCCAAATGGTATGATCATCTCAACACATTACATTATCATATTATCATCATAATATACCTGATATCTGCTCTAGCAATCTCTTAATATACTTTTATATTTAAAGAGCAATCTAGTCTGATTCTCACGCCGGAGGGTGGTCACAAGGAGGAACCCCCCCTTCTCAGTGACGAGCTCACGGTGTCTCTTTTGCAGGTTATCAGAAGAACCATCTTCTAAGGGTCTAACCCCTCGTGGGAAACATCTATCTAACCCCCAGGTTACCAGTAATCTGCCCGGGGTCTGGTTAGTGTTTCTTCATTGGCGCCATCCGTGCATAAAGCTAGAACTACAATTTTCTCCAGTTTTTTCAAACTTTTACAAAGATGGTTAGAGAAATTCCGGTAACCACAACCCCAGCTACTAGGGGGAATACCGGCAACACAGTTTTTACGAACACTACCCCGGCTACCGAAGCCGGGGCAAGTGAAGTAAATTTTACGAACACTACCCCACTTACCAAAGCTGGGGCAAGTGCAGTAAATGATCGCCTACTGGGATCCACCGATACCCAGTTTGAGAAACGAAGACTCCCCCGCCAGACTCTCGATGAAGTTAAGGCATGGGCGGAGGCACGACAAAAGGAATTCCAGGCTGAGTTGGACGAACGCTTGCGTTCCGTGCAACAGGCCGACGAATTCGAATACTGGGAGGATGACTCGGAGGAATCCGACTCCGACGCGAACCCTCGCCATAAGGCAAAAGGGAAGCGTAAGGAAACGGAATCCCAACCGAAAAGGCATTTTGGACAAGCCTTCAAACCAAAAAGCACAGGTGGAAGTCCACGAGACTTCTCCAAAACGTTCAGACCAAACGTTGCAAATGCAGGAATGTCCAAGTTTGCAAGGGACATTGCGGAAGCAATCGCCCCAAAGAGTGCCAAACAAATGCCCAACATAGGCACATATGACGGTTTATCTGATCCAGACGATCATTTGAACAGGTTCATAGCGGGGGCAACCGTCAGCAATTGGACGGAACCCACGTGGTGCTACATGTTCCAAATGACGCTTGTTGGGGCTGCTAGAGCTTGGTTTGATCGTCTACCGGTCAACCACATCTACGACTGGGCAGACTTCCAACAGAAGTTTAGCCAACACTTCAGCCAGCAACGAAAGTATACCGAGGAGCAATGGACAATCCTCAAATGCATACGAGAGGAAGATGAATCTCTGCCAAACTTCATCACTCGCTTCAACTCAAAGAAGCTAAGTTTGGGCAATATCAGCGAAGATCTTGTTCGCGCTGCCTTCATCCAGGGCGCACATGACCCAGAGCTCATCCGCACCCTAACGGGTAAAGATGGCATGCCATCCACATGGGATGGCATCATGACAGCAGCAAAACGCTATGCGGAAACAGAGAAACAACTGGGTAGAGATCTCCCACAGAGCACAAACCTCTACACCCAGAGGACGAGAGAAGACAACGTCCTCACCGCCCGACTAAATAAAAAACGAAAGCTAGGCATTTGGCAGTCAAGGGTAAACTTTGACACCTCATCCGGCTTGCAACATCGGTTGGGCGGAAGGGATAATGTACAGTCGCACCGGAACTCCAGATGGACGCCACTCACCAAAAGCGTCACTGAGATATTCGCCACTGAAGAGCTCCCATGGCCAAAGCCTCCAATAATCCGACATCGTCACGATGCTGATCGGAGCAAATACTGTGACTTTCACAAGACAAAGGGCCACAACACTGAAGAATGCATAGATGTAAAAGATATGGTCGAAGCATTTGTCAGAAATGGGACGCTCGCGCACCTCGTGGCGTAATAAAGGCTGAGCAGGCGAGTGCGTATAGAACCCCAGCTGGGGAAAACACGAATCAATTCCAGCTTCAAAATCGAGACTACATGCTGCGTAAAGAACGAGATCCCGAACCAGGTGCGTATCGGCTCGATGGCACTCCCATCCCAACATGGAAGGGAGCTCATTTACACAGTCTGCATGTAAATCAATTCCAATTTGTAAAGAAAAGGCCAAGAGCCACTTCTAATGGAAATGATTCTCTTTAACACCGAAGCTGATGATTTTACATTTATACTTTTCTGAACACTAATATGCCGGTTTTCACCGCATAATTACGTGAAGTCATTGCATGGGAAGGCGGTCCTACCCGCACGAACCCAATAACGTGACAAACCTACACGCAGGTCAGATAAGGGTAAAGTTTTGCCATCCTACTAAGTGCAAGTGACGGTTCTACCCGCACAATCACGAAAGAGGAAGCAAGACTTCCTGTTATCAACCACGTTCAAAGGTTAACTTATCCTCAAAAGGTGAGAAAAACCTACACGCAGGTCAGATAAGGGTAAAGTTTTGCCATCCTAGTAAGTGCAAGTGACGGTTCTACCCGCACAATCACGAAAGAGGAAGCAAGACTTCCTGTTATCAACCACGTTCAAAGGTTAACTTATCCTCAAAAGGTGAGAAAAACCTACATGCAGGTCAGATAAGGGTAAAGTTTTGCCATCCTACTAAGTGCAAGTGACGGTTCTACCCGCACAATCACGAAAGAGGAAGCAAGACTTCCTATTATCAACCACGTTCAAAGGTTAACTTATCTTAATGCCTTAGAAATTTCGAAAAGGAAAACCTACACGCAGGTCAGATGAAGGTTAAAGTTTAGCCATCCTACCAAGTGCAAGTGACGGTTCTACCCGCACAATCACGAAGGAGGAAGCGAAACTTTAACACATTATCAACCACGTTCAAAGGTTCTTATTCTAAACACTTGAAAAATTGCTAATTTAAACTAAGTATGCAAGTCATAAGTTTATAAAGCAAGGAACCCAAAGAAGGAAATAACAATCTTATACGCAAAAAGATTAATATTTCAAGAATATATTACAAGAATGGCCGGGTAACTACCCGCCTAAAAGAAAAAAACTATACAAGTCTATCTTAGCAATGGGAAGGGATCTTCAGGATCAAGCTTCAGGGCCGCTTCTACTTGGACCCGCTCCGTCAGAAGAACGGGGTGGTTCGAGGAACGCTTTGAGGACAGCTAACCCATCATCAGCAGCAGCTACTTCGTCCACCTTTTCCACCACTGGATGCGGGAAGGCGTATTGGTTCAATGCTTGGTCATAAATGGCTTCGGTATCCACATCGAACAAAGGGAAGTTGGAAGGCGGGACGCCTTTCTCAACAAACCCTAGACCAAGCAGGAAGCCGGCCTTTTCCCCATCCTCGTGAGAAGCGTTGAGGGCTGCGGTCATAGCATCATCGTAAGAGGTCTCTGAAAAGACCCGACGCACAACCTACAAAGAAAAAATACAAGTATTAGAACCTTTTCTTACAAAAGAAAAGCGTGAAGATAAAACTAAACATACCTGAGGCAACGCTTCTCGAAGAAGCCATTGGAGGGCAGCTTGAGCTTCGTTATGGGCGCGTTCGGCTTCGCTCTTGTTAAGGTTGGCAAGTAAAACTTCCTTTGCGGCAGCCTCTTCGACGCCCTTAAGTTTCCGCTCGGTGTGGTCAAGCACCCCCCTCTGGTCCAGGATTTCCTGGAGTTTCTTGGCATCTTCCATTGCCAAGGCATCATGAGCGCGTTGGAGAGCCTCTAATTTGGCCTTGAGCTCCTCATTCTCCACACGCAAAGGCTCAGCAACGGCTTCAGCCTTGGCAACCCTCTCGGTTGCGTTTCGCGCAGTCTCCCTGGCCAGCCGAAGCTGTTCATTCACAGCTTGGGCAGCCTTGGAGCGGGCCTCGAGTCGCGCTTGAACTTCAACCTCGAGGGCCTTGAAAGCCTTCTCCTTGTCGGCGGCAGCTGCCGCCAGTTGTTGGTTCTCCTCCCGAAGAGCACGCGCCTCAGATACGTCCCTGGCGCGAGCTGCTTTCAACTTGTCGTTTTCACGACAAAGCAGCTCGACGCGCGGCTGCATCCGGGCTTGGAGAACCCGAAGCTCATTGGTTAGCCTACCCTCCTGGTAGCTAGCCATGGCTTCCCCCAACGCACCATGAGGAGCAGCGTGGCGAGCCCAGTCCACGCACTCCACAGGGGTACGAAGGGTTGTTCCTCGGCGTATGTTCCATCGCGGAACATACACTTCATTGGAATCCGACACTGCAAAAGAAACAAAGGCAGTAAGGAAAAGATGATAAAAAACATAAGGGAAAAAGAAAGGAACCCTACGCACCTGTAGGGTCAATGACAGGCCGATAGCCGCCAAACCCATCACCTGAACCTAAAGGAAATCCATCCAACAGGTCAGGCAGACGGGAAGGGGGCAAAGATCGGCGGGAAGCCCTGCGCGTACCTGATGGTCCGGCCGTAGGTGCCGGTGGCGCGGGCATGGTTGCAGCCGCCGTGGTCGCCGTTGTGGTCGCCGCCGCGGTCGCCGCTTCCTCAGCGGCAGCAGTAACCGCCGGCTCCGTGAAGGATGCGGTAAAAATCGCACTCACGGCCGGCGGTGACGTCATCTCGGCAGGAACAGTTGGCTCAAAGGAACGAGCAACTGGACCAGCGGATGCAGGCGCAGGCACCTGGGTCGACGCCTCAGGAAGGCTGACCGAGCCTACCGTCATTGGCGGGGAGGTACTCCCCTGCGCTTCACCCCGGAATGCGTCAACATCCACGCCTGCACAAAGAAGAAAGTGTTAGATAAATTTATGAAGTAATAAATCTGTAAAGACATTATGATTGTACTTACGGGTTTTCTTGACCCTGAACGTACGGACGGGCGGGGAGGAACCCGATGGAGCCGGCCTCTTGGTACCGGTCACCGTCGTCTTCGTTGGTTCTCCGGAGGTAACGGTCGTAGCCTCCGGAACAGTGGTCTTCTCACCACCGGGCTTCCCCGCCACCTCTTCACTATCTGACTCCGAGTCAGATAGAACCACTGGATCAGCTGTGGAGGCCTTCTCCTTCCCCTTCACGCCGGCAGCAGCCTTCTTCTTCCGCACCAACGGAGGAGCATCTGAGGATTCCTCAGAAGAAGACGGGTCAGGAATTCCAGCAGCGGGTACAGCATTGAGGGATTGAGGAAAGAATATCGCCTTACCTGGCCGCCGGTGGCTCAGGATCTCGTGTCCCGGCGGATAGACCTCCACAAAACGATCCGCCGTTTGTTCCAGGATGGGCAACTCGCCCTCGTCCAGTGACGAGCTCACGGTGTCTGTTTTGCAGGTTATCAAAATACTTTTTATTATTTTCAAGAAGCACCTTAAACTAATTACCATTAATAGTTTCGTTCAACCTCTTTAATACACACAATGAACTATGAACAACTACGTTTACGAGACTTTGGGGCGGTACAACGTAAAGCTTCCAATTTGCATTTTTAACGCGCCAAAACCTAAAAATCAAAAGCATGCTTAAAATATCAATATCTTAATGACAAACTAAATAAAAATATTAAATTAAATAAGATAAATGAATGAATTATACACACCCATCATGTACAGTCGATGATATGGTTGTATCACTTAGCGGCCTACCCTTGCTAGATGACTGTTCAAGTTCAAATTTTACACTCAGACATTGTGTTGAAGATTTATTTGAATGACTGCACACAAGACCACTTCAACAAGAATAACAGTACGAATGCAGAGTATATGTGAGAATACAAAAGCACAACTTGAAGTGATCGTGTCGCTCATGTACGAATGTAGATGAATCAATGTCACATTCAAGCAAAAACATAAATCTTTGTCAAGTATTACGAAACCAACTCTAGAGTATGATTATGTAAGGCTGACATTTATGGCATGGACATGTTAACACGGCTGAAAATGACGCATAGTTAAACAAGTTTGGGTTTGGGTTTAACAGGTTTCATGTCCTATGCAGCCGATATCACCGATGTATTGGTGATATATTGGCTCTCTCTCCCTTGGTAAAATATCGGCCATAATATCTGTCCCGATATTATCGGTGTTATTAACCAATCTTTGGCCGATTTCACCGATATTTCCGATATCAGTGTTTTTAAATCTTAATTCTCAATTTTTAGTGTCCAATGTTAGTATTTTAAATTTTAATAAGTTCATACTTGCTAAAATTGTCAGTGTTAAATTGCCATATGTGTGTGTATATATATATATATATATATTAGGTTAAAATAAAAACTCACTTGAGTTGTGAAAACTTTATAAACTCATTCTCAACAACATGTTTTAACTAAAGTTTGAATCTTATGGTCCATAATTAAAGTTAATAAAAAATGTAAACATACATATAACTTTTTCTCTCTCCCTCTCCTGAAAACATATATATAAATTAGTAAAACAAATGTTAAAAAATAGCAAAACAATTTTTCTTTATTTTTCGATGTTTTGTAATAAATGTAACAACATATATTACATGTGCAAAAAAAAACGATGTTACATAGGGTTTCACAACTCAAATGGGTTTTCATTCTATACTTCCTATATATATATATATATATATAGAGAGAGAGAGAGAGAGAGAGAGGCTAAGTATAAAATGAAAACCCACTTGAGTTGTGAAAACTCTAGAAACCCATTCTCAATCACATGTTTTTAATTAATGTTTAAATCTTGTGGTACACAATTAAAGTGAATAAAAAATGTAAATACAAATATAACTTTTTCTCTCTCCTGAAAACATATATAAAAATTAGTAAAAAAATAGTAAAACATTTTTTTTTGATGTTTCGATGTTTTGTATTAAATGTTACAACATATATTACATGTAACAAAAAAAAAGGAACGATGTTACATAGGGTTTTCGCGGGTTTTCACAACTCAAGTGAGTTTTTATTTTAACCTTAACCTATCTATATATATATACTGTATGATATTAAAATTACCGATATCTCACCGCAGCAACCAATATCTCAAATATTGAAGACTACCCTATCAAAAAAAGTAGGAATTTTTTTCCTTACCACTGGGAAGGGAAAAGAGTGCTTCTGTCCCTTATCCTAGACTACTTGAAGTCCGATATTTTTCCGCATTAACTGTGTTGTTCGTGTCTTAAATAAGTCAACACGCTTAAGACAGTTAAATTCGTGTCCAAATAGGTTAAACACCTATTAACTTGTTAATGGATATGTTTATATTGTTTATTTTTTAGAATAACAAAATATACGACACGTACCTTAGTTGCCTTACGCCTCGTACTATGATTTTTATTTCAAATGAGTTGGCAACCCGCCGCGTTGCGACGACACTACGAATTTGTTGGTATTGGTTGGGTTTGTGCCGGTACATACATTACACACAAACCACAAATTAGTAAGCACATAGAATAGTAATGATACTCGCATAGCATATGATAAAAAAAATAAATATAAAAAATGTTTATTCAGTCGGTAAAACACAGCTGTTGCATTTGGTTAGTATCAGCCTCGTTTGTTACGTTTCGGAACTAAACCCAAAAAATAGTTCTGACAAGTTAACATATTTAAAGCAAAAACACTGGTGTTATGGCGATGACTCGATACAAATTCAATCGGTATCAATTAGGTTCATAACGTGTATGAGAACTAAACCTGAAAAATAGTTTCGTCAGATAACATATATTAATAAAGAAAAATAAATAAATAAAACATACTTAAAAAGCTAATAAAGAAAACCTAATACAACATAGAAGGATAACAAAAAATAGTTGCTACCATGGGGGATTGAACTCAAGCAAATTAGTGTAACATGAGTTAGAAAATATTCCTTCAAACATCATACCAAGTGAACAATATGAATAAATCTTGAAACTAATTAGATAAATGGTCAACCTAATAGTCCCAAAAAACTTTGTGACATCAGAGTATCAATTATAATAATTTATAATATGTTAAAGTTCATGTATCAATTAAGACTTTTATGGACTTTTGGCATTTCACCACATGTGGTATTTATCATGCCCCTAAATAGGTCATGTAGCATGTTTCTAAACATGTTTGTATTCCTATGTGAAATAAAATAACACGATTAGTTATTGTATTGTTTCATGGATGACCAGTAATTACAACCATACGATTATGCTATTCAAGTATTTATCAAACTATTCAAACCTCAAAATTTTCATAACGAAGTCTTACTAAATTGCCAAAGAGACAATTACAAAATCTATGGAATCTTTTGAAAAGAGAATGATTTCTAATTTGATTGTAGGTTAAAAGAAGAAGAATCACGTATTTGGGTATTGATCATAAAGATAAGAGATGTAAGAAAAAAAAAAGGAAAAGAGAAAACCATTTCCCAATTGTATTAAGGAAGATGCTTATCATGTGTTCCTAAGGCCATGACTCACCAGTAGTCACGGGTGTGACACCACTCTAGCATCGTGTCACCCCTCCTTGGTCACTTGTGATGGGATCTAAATGATCATAGTCACGCTAGCCATTAACCTGTTTAATCAATCAGATTTCTTCTTTCTTATTTTCTTTTCATTTCTTTATGTTATTAAATAATATAAATAAAATAAGTGCTGGAGAATGAGGTATAACATGGGTTGAGTGGTGTGTTGAATGGAAGAAAAATTGAGGTGACGCTAATGTGGCAAATGATGAAGAGTGACCTATAACACATATCTTAAAAATTAATTGAGCCATTAATGTGTCCACTCGATCATATATTAATATCGACGTGCTTGCTCATTTCCCTTTATTCATTTTGAACTCCCAATCAGACAATATACCAGTTGAGTGATCTTACATTTGCGTTCCTAAAATATTAAGATTCTTTTTATAGAAGTGAACTCATAACAATGACAGGGGGTGATGGTTAAGGTTTAAGATTTTTATAGTCTTAGGTTTAAGACTTGACTTAAGGGGTTTTCTCCAAATTTATCGGTTTCCTCCTTGATAGTGTTCATGTGTGAGAGATATCTAGAGTGTCAAATCAGTATGGACGTTCCACATCCCATCTAAGAAAACTCATTTAATTAGGTATTGGGGTAGTTCTGAAAACACTTAAAAAAACAATCTATCATCTTTTTTTTCCCCTACCTGAGTGGGTATACTTCTAGATAGAGAAATTCTTATTTGCGTCTTTGTGGTTATAGCGCCCTAAAAGTCAAAAAGATATATGAAGAAACACCAAACCAACCTTAAGGGGGTTAGTTCAACATCTCAATCGAGTGATAGTAAGTATCTTTGACGGTATGACTTGACCTCGGCTGAACTTGCAAAACAGTTCACTGTGAGCTTGTTACGAGAAGGAGAAAAAGGGGGGGGGGGGTTCTTCTCGTAACCACCATCCAGCGTTAGAATCAGTATCTGTAACACCCCGGCTTAAGCGGAAACGCCCGAGTGTAACGTACAGATTGTTCAAACACACGTGACACTATTATGTGACAATATTATCATTAATTTATTTAGAATCCCAAGTACACAAGTATTCAAGTAAACAAATACATAAAATAAAGGAAATGCAAATATGACAGCTTGCTAATTATTATTGATAACCTAATACTAGTGTCTTCGAAACTTCAGCCTCTAATGATGGTACCTGTAGCATGCATATAAAATAAAGGTCAACTAACTTAATAGTTGGTGAGAGTCACACAGTTTGATATAATACGTAAAACCCATACAATTCTATGAACATGTGTAACAACGCAAGTAAGGTCCTTTTCAATTGGTAACAACCAATGTACTTGGGTAATCGCACAACGCACACAAGGTCATTTCCAGATGGTAACAACCAACGTACTCGGATAATAGCACAATGCACGCAAGGTCCTTCCCCGATGGTAAAAACCAACGCACTCGGATAATAGCACAACGCACATAAGCAAATAAACACACAAGTTCATAATGCGAATTGTAGTTTTGTAATAAAGAAGTAATAAGCATTTGAATACGATATACATGCTACCCCAAAAATGTAAAAACGTTAAAAATGAGGGGTGTGAGAAACTCACCTTTGATATGAAGTGCAAATAAACGAAAAGCCGATGTGCGTCAAAGAAATTGAATAGGTTGAACCTCACGAGCTATAAATAAAATAATACGAGTATTTAACGACGAGCTAACGGAATTAATAAGGTTAATTATTGTATTTATTGGGAATTAATTTTTATTTTATAATATTTTTTTACTGCTTTTAAAGTATTTGATTATTTTAATAATATTTTATGTTTAACGGAAATTTAGCGGTTTAATATTATTTTAATATTATTTAGTTAATACATAACTACGAGAAATGTGGTGTTTCGAAATGCACAGGTTAATGTTACTCGTTAAAGTTAGTTTTAGCGGTTAAACGAATTTAAAGCTAAATAATTTAAGTTTTATAGATTATTATTAGGGAACGAACTAATGTTAGCGAGTTCACGGGTTAGGAAAATTGGTTTTTATATGATAAATGGTGAAAAATAATTTATACTTAATTAATAAAAATTTTATTTGATTTAACATGATTTTATATAATTTATTTTGGTTTTTAAAATAATTAATTTAATTTATAAAAAGAAATAAACTATTTAAAAAAATACATTTTACATGGTCTGACCCGGGTTTCGAACTCGGGTCCTCTTGTTCACAACAATAAGCAATAACCAGTTGATCCAGCTGAGTAATCAGGTTAGAAACGAAAACAAACATATAAATATAAAGGTGAAGTTCATCTTCTACAATTCTAGCCCTAGGTATTCAATTTGGCTAGTTCGTTCCATGGTTGATTAAATTGTTTTAGGGCTTTTGAATAGCAGATGAAAACAAGTATAAAAAATATAATAGTTACCCGGTATTTATCCTTTTTGATGGTGAATGGATGGCTTGCAGGAAAAGCGTTCTTGACTGGAATTAGAGTTATCCAGAGGGAGTTTTCGTGAAAAAAATTGTTATGAGCAAGTTGATACGAAGAAACATGATCTATTTGTAGTGTAAATCGTACAGTTAGTTGGTTAATGTTCGTTAATGGATTTTAAGAATAATCCGGCCGTTGGGGTAATTAAATCCGTCATTATAAGTTGTTAATATGCGTTAATTGAGTCGTTAAGAGGTTAAACGTTAGCGAAGATAGCAATATTAGTCAATTAATTGTGTTAATAAACGCGTTTTTGGCCGTTATAGAGTCGCCGGATTTATTGCCTCCGTCGCCGGATATATTATTATTATTATATTATTATTTTAAACTATATTTACATATTTTGTCACTCTAGTTTAGTTTGTTTTTAAATCTGTATTAAAGTTATAATTACAATTCTATCCCTTAAACTTTGTAAGGTTATTATAAAAGAATTAAATGTTATGAATGAACTTTGTATTGTTATATTATATTTGGGTATTTACGAATTAAACCCGTGAAGTTCGAGAATCGATTAAGTAAGAGATATAAATTGTCGGAGTCTCGTCAATAGCTTGAAAATAACAGAAAATAAACGAATAATATACTTGAATCATCGAGAATTGAACTTTATTAATGAATATTAAACGAAGTACATCGAAACGACCCAACGGGTCAGGTTAACGAATACAAATCCAAATTCAAATACAAAAATAAATTTGACGAATGTCACAGCATTCCCTACTTTTGAAAATTTCGTCACGAAATTAAGTAGAAAAATCAGTATAAAAAAGATGAGGATATTTTGTTCGCATATGGTCTTCCCGTTCCCAAGTAAATTCAACGTGTAACACCCATTAATTTCGGTTCAAAGATTTAAAGCTTGTAAAGTATGTATATTTCTCGGGAGTTATCCAGCATGCCTCGTTGATCTTATCATTTTCCCGGTACGTTAAATCATTTAACTTTTCTTTCAAGTTGCCATATCCTTCAAATTGGGGGGGGGGGGGGGGGGCTAGGATGAATCATTTTATATTATAACATAAAACATAAAACCTTAACCCCCCTCTCCTTTCTTGTCCGATCGGCAGCAAGGCAGCACCCACACCCCCTCGTTTTTCTTTTTTTGCAGACAAGTTAAGGTCTAAAACTTCAATTGAAGGTTAGTTCTATGTTCCCTCATGTCTTTTACACCTTAATTGGTCATAATAACCCGCTTATTGAACGTTAAATCGCGTGTTGTAGGCTTGCTGGGTCGCTGTCAATTCTAACATTTTTGGGACTGTTTTGGTTGAGTTTTTTGCACCAAAATCTTCCTATGTATGTCCAGTATAATATACTTAAAAATCATGTCCATTGGTGTTAGTTTGATTAGTCAACTACTTGTAGTTTGAAAGATAATTTTTGGTTGGCTAGAATGGTAGATTGTTGCGTTTAACGCGAGGGATGAAGTAAGTGATGACCAATTTAGTTTGGATAGCTTCGGTTAAATATACGGGCTGTTGGAAAATGATTTTTATAAGTATTGGGGTTGAATTGGTTGTCGGTTACTCAAACGGGTCGGTACAACGCGCATTTGCGTTTATTGAAAGTTGGTGCGTTGTACTTTTGAGTTACCGACCCATTTATCTCATGTAGCATCGTGTGGATTTGTTGGCTGTGAATTTATCATATTGGGTCCATACTGAGTTGGATGTTAATTGCCTAAACGACTCTTAAACGCGCGTGTTAGTATCACCTAGTGCTTCCGGGGGTAATTTGGGAATTCTTTACTCTCGGGAGTATCTAAGGGTCGTGTTGGTAAACTTAAGGCCCTGGGGGCAGTTATGATTGAGTTTGGTGAGGTCTAGGCATTAGGTAACTCAAACCATGTTAGAACGTCTCGTAGGATAAACGAGTCCTTTCGATGTCGTTAGTAATGTTTGTATGTGAACCGACAGGCGTTTAAGTTTTGGGGATACTTAGGGGTCCTCTTGCTTGTGGTGAAATCGTGCCTTGTGTTAGGTGAGTTCATGATGCCCCTTTTTACTCTTTTAAGTTTTTGGGCTAGCATGCACACGTAAGCGATTTTGCTTGATGAACCGTTTGAATTATTTTGTATAGGCTTACTTGTATAGGGTAGGCCTTGGGATGATGTTATTGTATGTTTGTACATATATTATTGTATGGCCAACAATTGGCGATGTTATTTAGTCGTTATCGACTAAGGATGTTTACGTATGCCTACTTTGTGTTTGCATACGTTGGATGAGATGTTACGTGTTTGGGCTGTACGTGTGCTCGACCCTGATGTTATTACCTGGATGATATCAATAGGGATATAATTATATGGATGTTTATATATATATATATATATATATATATATATATATATATATATATAAGTATGATTACTTATTATTGATGATGGCCTAACTGTTGTATCTCGTTTTATTTTAAAACTCTTGGAATGATTATGATTATTATTATTTTAGATGTCAATTATTAAAACTTGAACTCACTCAGCTCAAGCTGACTTTGTGTGCATGTTAGTGTGAGTTTCAGGTTAGGACGAGGATGCATTACCGCTTGGACGTGCACGAAGCTACTTGGACGGTGGACGGCATACTTAGTCGGAAGTTTTAATAATAAACATTTTTCTTTTAAATTTTGATTAAACACATTTCAATTTGGTTTTGGGCATAATTCCCGGGTTTTGGGAACTTGTTTTAATAATTATGATTTTCTGCTGAATTGGTTATTTTAATGGAATGAACTGTTTTTGAGTTTAAGTATTTTTGTAAGTATTTCGTATGAATGCCAACTGTAGGATTCCCGGGATTCGGGGTCTTACAAGTTGGTATCAAAGCCATGGTTCGAGGGATCCGAGCATTCTCGAATGCTTGGACTCGAACTGTAGAAGAAGGGATTAGAAATGCCAACTGCGAGTAGCTGCACGCCAAGATGTAAATTTTAATTAGGTAGTCATTCTTGCAAGTTTAAGATGTCATTTCGTGAATAATTGCTTAAGTATAAGATGGGATGCTGATTTGGTTAGGGGCATAGAGTGCTTAGGATGGGCGGGTAAAGTAAACAATTAATAACACTTGATCAACGTTATTAGCAGTTTACCGTTACCTTCCATGTTCTAAATACTCCGTGTGTCTGACTATGTTATGGTTCCGTCTTGGTAGGGATAGGATATGGCTAACTCTCGTGTCGTTAGCGTTAAAGTTCATCTCACTCCCTTAAAATTCTTCTATTTATTTCCCATCATCTCGAAAGCTTTGCGCATAATTGTTTAGCTGAGGCATAGCATGCTGCCACTCTGGGTTCCTTTGTACTTGACCGCTTAAATTCCTCACTACTTCAAGAATGTATGTGTAATGGTTTAGCTAAGTGGGAGTGTAATGTTATCCCAGATACCTATTTACTTGATGAATTACAGGCTTCGGTCTTATTTAATTCGGGTGCCAGTAGAAGTTTTGTGTCTACCGCTTTCTGTTCCACGTGAAATAATCACCCGAGCACGTAGTCGATGTGTTTGAGGTTGAGGTCACCGTAGGAAAGTCCGTTTCCGTGTCTAGTGCTATTCAGGGTTGTACCATCAAGTTGTCTGGGTATAGATTTCCGGCGCGGCTGTACTTGATGCTGCTTGGCTGTTTCGATGTGGTGCTTGGGATAGACTGGCTCGCAAGTGTTGATGCTCATATCGTTTGTGGTCAGAAACTTGTACGTCTAAGGGCTCCGGATGGGACCCAAATTACGGTCTTCGGTGATCGGAATGGTGCGACGCCACATATCATATCCATGCTTAAGGCGGGAAAACTGATGCAACGGGGGTGCGGGGCGTATCTGGCGTATGCTATAAATATGAAAACTGAGGTGGCTACCATCGGTGATGTTCCTATTGTTCGGGATTTCCCGGATGTATTTCCAGATGATTTGCCAGATGTGCCACCGGATCGCGAGGTCGAGTTCCAGTTAGACCTTGTGCGGGGCGCAAAACCCGTTGCTCGAGCCCCTTACCGTCTAGCACCGAATGAAATGAAGGAACTCATGGCTCAATTGGAAGACTTGCTCATCAAGGGCTTCTTTCGACCGAGCATCTCACCTTGGGGTGCCCCGGTCCTGTTCGTCAAAAGAGGGACGGTAGCATGCGGATGTGCATCGACTACCGTGAATCGAATAATCTCACTGTAAAAAAAATCGGTACCTTCTACCCAGGATCGACGACTTATTTGATCAGCTCTAAGGAGCTAGTTGGTTTTCGAAGATCGACCTTAGGTTCGGGTATCATCAGTTGAAAATTCGGGAGGAAGATATCCCCACGACTGCTTCGCACTCGTTATGGAAATTATGAATTTCTCGTGATGTCTTTCGGTTTGACCAACGCACCGGCTGTGTTCATGGATCTTACGAACCGGGTGTGTAGGCCGATGCTCGATAGTTCGGTTATTATGTTCATCGACGACATTCTTGTGTATTCCAAAAGTGAATTCGATCACGCCGGTTATCTCACGGAAGTTTTGAAAGCTCTGCGAAAGAACAAGTTATACACGAAATTTTCTATGTGTTCTTTTTGGTTACGCGAGGTTCAGTTCTTGGGTCATATTATTAACCCGAGTGGTATTTTGGTTGACCCTGCAAAGGTGGCAGCAGTAAATGAATGGGAATCTCTTATGTCTCCATCCGAAATTCGTAGTTTTTTGGGCTTGGCGGGATATTACCGCCGCTTCATTCCCGAGTTTTCGAAAATCACTTTGTCATTGACCAAGTTGACTAAGAAGAACGTTAAGTTTGTGTAGGGTTCTGAGCAGGAGGAGGCTTTCCTCGAATTAAATAACAGATTGACGCATGCTCCGATTTTAGCTTTACCTGATGGCACTGACGATCTGGTTGTTCATTCTGATGCCTCTTATCAGGAGCTTGGGTGTGTTCTGGTGTAGCGAGGCCTAGTCATAGCTTATGCCTCACAGCAGTTAAAGCCTTATGAGGCGAATTACCCTACTCACGATTTGGAGCTGGCGGCGGTTGTGTTTGCGCTTAAGTTGTGGCGACATTATTTGTACGGTGTCCCTTGTGTTATCTCTACCGATCATAAGAGCTTAAAGTATTTTTTCGAGCAAAAGGAATTGAATATGCGTAAGCGTCGGTGGCTGGAGTTGATTAAGGATTATGATTTGGAGATTATATACCATCCCGGTAAGGCTAACGTGGTAGCCGACGCGTTGAGACAGAAGGAGAGACCGAAACCTATTTGTGTGAAATCTTACAAGCTTATTCTTAAACCCGATATTTTGAAACAGATAGCCAACGTTCAGAAAGAAGCCTTACATGTGGAATGGATCATGTCAGAGCGTATTTGGGGACAAGAAAAATTGTTGGAAGACGTCGGTGATGGGGTGAAGTATAAGGATGAGTGTTTATGGGTACCCAGGTATGGAGGATTCAGGAGTAAAATATTGGATGAGGCACACAAGTCGCGCTATTCCATTCATCCGGGCGCGACCAAGATGTACCAAGACCTGAAGAAAATTATTGGTGACCTACGATGAAGTATGAGGTGGCTCAGTATGTGAGTAAGTGTTTGACGTGTCTGCAAGTTAAGGCCGAGCACCAGAAGCCTTTCGGGAAACTTCAACCCTTGGAAATACCTGAGTGGAAATGAGAGCATCTTACGATGGATTTTGTGACTAAACTGCCTCGTACTCCTAGGGGTAATTATGACACCATTTGGGTAATAGTTGATAGATTGACTAAGAGCGCTCATTTCTTGCCGATTCGAGAAACTTTCAATTATGAGCAGCTGGCCGATGTGTTTATTCGTGCGATCGTTTCTAGGCACGGGGTGCCGGTATCTATTGTTTCGGATAGGGATACGCGTTTTACCTCCAGGTTTTGGAAGAAGTTTCATGAGGAGATGGGTACCAAACTTCTCATCAGTACCGCTTATCACCCGCGGACGGATTGTCAATCCGAGAGGACCATTCAGACTCTCGAGGATATGTTGCGAGCTTGCGTAATTGATTTTGGTGGTAGTTGGGATCGTCACTTACAGTTAGTCGAGTTCTCTTATAATAACAATTACCACGCCACGATTCGAATGCCACCGTTTGAGATGTTGTATGGTAGGAGGTGTAGGACTCCAGTCTGTTGGGGTTCCATTGGTCAGAAATAGTTGGGTAGTTTGGAGGTGGTTGAGGCTACGACTAAGAAGCTCGATAAGATTAAGGCTTTTATGAAGGCCGCTCAGGATCGTCAAAAGTCCTACGCGGACAAAAGGCGGATGCCTATTGTGTTTGAGGCTTGTGATAGAGTTATGTTAAAATTTTCTCCTTGGAAGGGTATTATTCGTTTTCGTAAGAGGGGGAAGCTTAGTCCGAGGTTCATTCGTCCATTCCGTATATTGTCCAGTGTTGGTGAGGTAGTGTATAGACTGGAATTGCCCGATGAGCTCGCGGAGATTCATCCTACTTTGCACGTGTCCCATTTGAGGAAATGTTTAGCAGATGAGATGGCCCATGTGTCTCTTGATGACATTGAGCTTGATAGTAAACTGAACTACGTTGAAGAACCTATCGCTATTCTTGACCGTCAGGAAAGGCGTTTGAGGAATAAAGTGGTTAGGCAAGTGAAGGTGCAGTGGAGGCACCGTAGGGGTTCTGAGGCTACTTGGGAGTCCAAAGACGAGATGATGAAACTCTATCCCAGTTGTTCCCGTCGCATCGGGATTCGGGGACGAATCCCATTGTAAGGGGGGGGGGTGGACTTGTAACGCCTGTTAATTTCGGTTCAAATATTTAAAGCTTGTAAAGTATGTATATTTCTCTGGAGTTATCCGGCATGCCTCGTTGACCTTATCATTTTCCCGGTATGTTAAATCATTTAACTTTTCTGTCAAGTTGCCGTATCCTTCAACTTGGAGGGGCTAGGATGAAAAATTTTATATTATAACATAAAACATAAAACCCTAACCCCCCTCTCCTTCCTTGTCCGATCGGTAGCAAGGCAGCAGCCACACCCCCTCGTTTTTCTTTTCTTGCAGCCAAGTTCAGGTCTAAAACTTCAATTGAAGGTTAGTTCTATGTTCCCTAATGTCTTTTACATCTTAATTGGTCATAATAACCCGCTTATTGAACGTTAAATCGTGTGTTGTAGGCTTGCCGGGTGGCTGTCAATTCTAACATTTTCGGGATTGTTTTGGTTGAGGTTTTTGCACCAAAATCTTCCTAGGTATGTCTAGTATAACATACTTAAAAATCATGTCCATTGGTGTTAGTTTGATTGGTCAACTATTTGTAGTTTGAAAGATAGTTTTCGGTTGGCTAGAATGGTAGATTGTTGCGTTTAACGCGAGGGATGAAGTAAGTGATGAACAATTCAGTTCGAATAGCTTCGGCTAAATATACGGGCTGTTGGAAAATGATTTTTATAAGTATTGGGGCTGAATTGGTTGTCGGTTACTCAAATGGGTCGGTACAACGTGCGTTTGCGTTTATTGAAAGTTGGTGCGTTGTACGTGCGAGTTACCGACCCATATGTCTCATGTAGCGTCGTGTGGATTTGTTGGCTGTGAATTTATCATATTGGGTCCACACGGGGCTGAGTTGGATGTTAATTGCCTAAACGACTCTTAAACGCGCGTGTTAGTATCACCTAGTGCTTCTGGGGTAATTTGGGAATTCTTTACTCCCGTGAGTATCAAAGGGTCGTGTTGGTAAACTTAAGGCCCCGGGGGCAGTTATGATTGAGTTTGATGAGGTCGAGGCTTTAGGTAACTCGAACCATGTTAGAACGTCTCGTAGGATAAACGAGTCCTTTCGATGTCTTTAGTAATGTTTGTATGTGAACCGACAGGCGTTTGAGTTTTGGGGATACTTAGGGGTTCTCTAGCTTGTGGTGAAATCGTGCCTTGTGTTAGGTGAGTTCATGATGCCCCCTTTTACTCTTTTAAGTTTTTGGGCTAGCATGCACACGTAAGCGATTTTGCTTGATGAACCGTTTGAATTATTTTGTATAGGCATACTTGTATAGGGTAGGCCTTGGGATGATGTTATTGTATGTTTGTACATATATTATTGTATGGCCAATAATTGGCGATGTTATTTAGTCGTTATCGACTAAAGATGTTTACGTATGCCTACTTTGTGTTTGCATACGTTGGATGAGATGTTACGTGTTTGGGTTGTACGTGTGCTCGACCCTGATGTTATTACCTGGATGATATCTATAGGGATATAATTATATGGATGTTTATATATATATATATATATATATATATATATATATAAGTATGATTACTTATTATTGATGATGGCCTAACTGTTGTATCCCGTTTTATTTTAAAACTCTTGGAATGATTATGATTATTATTATTTTAGATGTCAATTATTAAAACTTGAACTCACTCAGCTCAACCTGACTTTGTGTGCATGTTAGTGTGAGTTTCAGGTTAGGACGAGGATGCATTACCGTTTGAACGTGCACGAAGCTACTTGGACGGTGGAGGGCATACTTAGTCGGAAGTTTTAATAATAAACATTTTTCTTTTAAATTTTGATTAAACACATTTCAATTTGGTTTTGGGCATAATTCCCGGGTTTTGGGAACTTGTTTTAATAATTATGATTTTCCGCTGAATTATACTCTGAATTGGTTATTTTAATGGAATGAACTGTTTTTGAGTTTAAGTATTTTTGTAAGTATTTCGTATGAATACCAACTGTAGGATTCTCAGGATTCAGGGTCTTACACAATGCCTCCTCTGAACTCCCAATGAACTTTAACCAAAGGTATTTGGCTACGTTTGGTTTTCCTTATCTTTGCGATCCATGATTTCCACCGGTTTCTCAACAAAGTGCATCGTCTTATCGATACGCACTTCATCGAGTGGTATGTGGAGATTTCCCTTGGCTAAACATTTCTTAAGGTATGAAACTTAAAACGTCGGATGGATGTTCGAAAGTTCTCGTGGAAGCTCGAGAGTATAAGCCACAGTACTAACACGCTCGAGAATCTTGAAAGGTACAACGTATTAAGGAGATAGTTTACCTTTCTTACCAAGATGAACAACACCTTTCCAATGGGATACCTTGAGAAATACACGATCACCAACGTTGAACTTGAGAGGTCGTTGTCGGTTATCAGCGTAACTCTTTTGACGACTACGAGCAGTTAAGAGATTTTGTCGAATTTGAGCGATTCGATCAGTAGTCTCTTGAACAAGTTCGAGACTGTAATATTCGCTATTTTAAAATCCGAAACCCGACCCGTTTTATTTTTGATATGAAATTATTAACATTATAAAATCTTTATTTCATTGTTAGTATATGTTAATTTCATCAAGTAATAACAAGATTTAAACCATTCCAAGCATCGGGGGGCAAATCTGCCAAACACCCTGATGTGTGTCTAATAACCCTATAATAATGACCATCACAACTAAGCTTTAATATTAAAACGAAAATCCTAAAACCACACACAACCGGCAAGTGTACCGATCGCAAGTAGTATAGACCTAGGAAGTTCGAGTATTGAACACGTGAACACGTAAGACGCTAACGATTACTAACCCTAGACAAGACCTACCTTAGAATAATAATATATTTGATTTTTGATTTCTTTTAACTTAACTGAACTAACTGGACTAACTAACAAAACTTACCAAAAATAGAAAACTCAACGACAAACTAACTGTGTTAACTTCGGATTGAGAAAAACGTCTACCTAGTTCTGAATCAAATTGTAGGCCTAACAAGCTAATGGATTGAATGACTTTAAGACACCGGTCCCTAAAGATGACACGACTAAGGATCGCTCGGGCTCACTGGATTACCTCTTGGTCTCACTCAACAAGCCTAAACTACTCAAAATCGCCTAAAACGACCAAACCGGGAAACAATTGCTAACGTGTTCTAATGAACGATCACCTCTCGGTCTCACCAACACTCGACCCTAATGGCAATGAATACTACACAACCAAGGATAAAGGAACAATTCAACTTAAACCAAAATAGATCAACTAATCGCTCAAAACACCTAAACCTGACAAAAAACGAACTCGCTCTCGCGCAATCCTTATTCTAGCATGCAAAGGCAATGAGACAACCCTAACTTCTTATCACCTCTTGGTCTCAAAGAAGGTGCCTAACCGCTGTACTTTAACCAAATAATCATGCAACAAAACCCTACGGTTGTTCCTACCGCAAACAAACCCTAAACATCAAGTCTAGAATCAAACAATGCGCCGATCAATCAATACAAAACTAATCAATCAACACACGGGGTTTATGAAATAAATTGATATAATTTTCAGCCACTAAACACAACCTATTTCATGTCTAAATCAAGCTTTACAATAACAATTAAGGTCTATTAATCAGACAATCCATAAAACCTATCAAACACTAACAATCATCATCATTCCTAGGTAGAACTAACAAGTTTAGCCGAGCATATTTTTTGGACAGCAGCAAACACTTAACAAAATCATCATTAAACTCATACCAATCATCATAATAATCATTAAACGATCAATAACAATCATAAACACTTCAATCTCTAACACAATTATAAAACAAATTAACAATTGATCAAGAAAATAAAGTTTGATGAACAAAGTAATGAATGAAAGGATATGGAGATGTTTCGGGCTGCTGTTTGCTGCTGTAATCTGATGGTAAACGATCACTGTGGCTTGTTCTTGCTTGTTCTTCCTTCCCTAGCCGCCACAAGCTCCAACCCTAGCTCCACAAAATTTTTTTTCTTTTTTTCTCCTGCTGGAAATCCCGATCGCAGGTCCTGCCCCCACTCTAGGGTTTTTTTTCTTTTTTATTTTATGATATAATATGAGGCTTGGGATTTTTCATATCGTAGACGGGCCGGGCTTTGAGTTTTACTTGAAAATATATGCGTAAAAGGCTCGTAAACTGTTCCAAAAGTTCGGTTTATCTTCCTTTCCACCCTTTTGCCTACAAGATAAATAAAAATATGTAAAAGCTATCTAAAATGAGTTAAAACACATAAAATGTAATACAAAAACGTAGATAAAAGGTGCGGAAAATACGAGTGTTTTACAACACATCACACCCAAACTTCTTTTTTTCCCCTCTTCTCTTCCTTCCCCATCACGACAGCAGCTCCGCTTTCTTGTTGCTTAATCCACGCCGGAAATCACGAAAATTGGCATCACAAATTCGTTGATTGATGGAAAACGCGCCTACCGACAATCCAGTTATAGAAAATGATATGAAATTGATAGCTAATTTATTAAGATACGAACCACGGCTAAACCTGATTTAATTCACCTATATATACGTGATAACAATACAATTAATTGGACATACACCCTCCTCACATTGGCTCTAAACAAAGACCCATAACAATTTGTGTACAGAAGCATTTCGGAATTGATTTTTGATCTCGTGTTCAAGCCACAAGCCCTAACATCTCATTCTCCTTCAATTCATCGTTATCTATGGTAATTGTTACACTTAAATCTGTTTTTCACGAGGAATAAAAGTCCTATGTCAATTTCAAATGACAGAGGGCAATTGTTCATCAATTTTTGGTTTGATTAATTAGGGTTTTATACGATTTGGGGGATCAATTGGGATATCTGTAATTATATTATTTGTTTCGTGCTTTGATCAGATTGAAGCACCAGCCCAGTTGGCTGGTGCATGGCACATTAAAACCCGAAAACTGGCCAGGGTGCGGGTTCGATCCCCCTTGACCCAGTTTTGTTTCCTTTTCTTTCATTTTTGTAGTTTAATTAACCTATTTTATTTTAGGTTATCAAAAGTAATTACTTTAAATAATAGTTTTACAAACTCGTTTATCAAATCAACCCCGTTAAACTTCCAAAATAAATTACGCTTAACTTTTTCCTACATGTATATATAAATGCGAAATCTTATATATATATATATATAATTTATATTTCCTCAATAAAAAAACCTAATATAATTTTACTCGCTTAATAAACCGAGATTTTAGCTAGTCAAATAAATTTGATTCAACTTTCTCATTATTATATACATTGATATATATACATTATCAAAAATTAATATTTATTTTATTTATTTGAAAATCAAACTGAAATAATAATAATAACAATAACAATAACAATAACAGCAATAATAATAATGAGAATAGTAAAACACTCCAAAATTCTTTTTAAACCAATTTGTAACCGTTATGTTGTATCGTATTATTTTATTGTTTATGCCCTCTAGTTTATATTGTTTACATATTTTCGATAATTAAACTAATGATATTTTAATTAAAAAAATCATATCTAGAACCTAATCGAATCCCAAATTCATTACAAGTCTTGTTAATTTTTCATTATAATTAATCAATATTATATGTAAACAACTAGGAACTTTTGTCGACGTACCCTGAGGAGCTCGACCGTTTCAATCTTAATTTTTATTGCCATCTCGTCTCGGTTAACCCACTCGGTAAGATGAGTTTACATACCCTCCTTTTTGCAGCTTTTATATTTTGGGGGTACCATGTATACCTTATTAACTTTACTCATGTTTTATTTCCTCATCTATTCAAAACACAATTCAATTTATGTTTATGTGTGATTATTGCACACTTTATGATTATGCTCTATGTGCTTAAGTGTTTATTTTATGTTTGGTGGTTGGTATCTCATCCTCATCTATTCTCATCTAGTATGATCATACATTTGCCCAAGTACATTGATTTTGTATCATTAGGAACGGGTCCACATCTATTTAGTTGTTTACATTTTCATAAGTATTGTTATGCTCACCATTGACATATGAATTGTGATTTTATATATATGCATATCTAAACTCAATCTTATGTATTTTCAACAACATTCGTGTTGACAAATTTATTTTTATACATGCTACAGGTTCAAGTATTTGATTTAATCAAGATCGAAGATAGTTAGTTGGCCTCAGGATACTTATTCAAAATACGAATATGTTTCAATTATTGTAATTGTGTACTTGTTTAATGTTAATGAAATTAAATAATTATTGTCACTTTAATTAATGTCTTTTGAGCTACTGTCCAATTGATTTTTGAGCTACTGCCCAATCGATACGTTACGCCTCGGCATGTTCCGCCTTTGGTCGTGGAGTGACAGATTGGTATCAGAGCCGAAGTCTATAATATAGGTGGTTAGATATAACGACCTAATAGCTTGCTTAGGGTACCTAAACGTGATATGCCTTTACGTGTTTGCACCCTAATTTATATGATTGATTACGGTACCTTAAATATTATTTAATGATTTGATATTACTCTTGTACGCAAAGTACACACAATTCTGAGGCTACGCCTCACCTTCAAAATTATTTTCAAAACCCTAGTTATTATTTTAAATTTGGGATCTTAAGAATTCCCACCATTTTTACTCCCCTCTCCTTGAGGATGATTTGTGTAATGAATACGTAGTAATTGTAAGAGGGACACACCTGTACACCGATCCCTTAACACCAAGGCTTGCGAGCCTAAGGAAGTGCAATGCGCACAAATCTCGATCAGCCGCCAGACCTGGTTACCTTCTTGGAGGGTGAGGTGTGAGAGTGAAACTTGTTAAGCCAAAGCGTATCACACCAAACATTCACGAATCTACTACCCTCATTGTATCAGTCGTGATTGTATCAGTCATGGTCATGTGATGATCACATCCTTAAATCATAACCGAATTCACGGTGATACGTGGCTAAACTCGGTTCTTCCTTATAATATTTTAGTTGAAAGAATTGGTGGGAAAAGCCATGGTGATACATCGATACTCCAACCATTCATCTCAACGCCCTTATCTCGATTTCAGTCAATTTTAAATTTGTTGTTGGAAAATTAAGCCATGGTGATACATGGACATTTCAAAAATGAAAATTTTTTTAGTTAAAATTTTTATTTTGTTATGAATGATTATTTTCATGTACATATGAACCCACAGTTCAACTTTTACCATTTCATTTAATTATCAATTTTATCTATACTCCAAGTTAAGGCTAATAAAAGATTTATTTTGTACCCTCATGAATTTTCACAAAAAAATAGAAATTTTGCATAGTTATACAATTTATCCCAAAATCTAATAAATTTTCAAAATTTCATCCTTTTAGCATGTCTTCTTCCCGCCCCATCAACCGTAACAATCGCACCCGCAAGTCTGGCCGCAGTATGTCATCTCGCGTTACGAAAGGAATCGTGGAAGCCCTACCAATACTCATCTCTCAACTCCAAACCGTGAATGCCACTGCCAATGCTTCCGTAAACCCAAACCCAACTGTTTGCTCATTCAATCAATTTACAAATGCTAACCCGACCGACTACTTTGAGCACATGGAAAACGTGTTTCTCCATTGTGCGTGCCTGCAAGAAAAGAAGACCACATACGCCTCAAGCGTTTTCAAATTGAGTGCCCTTAGTTGGTGGTATAGCAAAAAGAAAGCCCTTGAGGCTGAGGTTGCCATGGCCTTGCCATGGGACGACCTTAAGAAACTCATGCTCAAGGAATTTTGCCCAAAATATGAGATCCAAAAGTTGGAAGAAGAGTTTTGGAATTTAAAACAAGAAGGTGGTGACAGTGTGTCCTACAACGGCCGGTTCCACGAATTGAGCCTCCTCATCCCGCACCTGGTCACTCCCTTAGAGCGTGCCATTAACAAGTACATCACGGGTTTGCCAATGCAAATCCAAGATTCCGTCCTAAGTCGTGACCCGAAGGATCTTCATGATGCCATTACCCTAGCCGGCACCCTTACCGAGAATCACGTTAGCGCCGAGACCTTGACACGGAAGAAATCAAAAGAGCCTAATGATAAGCCCGCATCCGACCCAGCCAAAGAGTCCAAGAACGAATCCTCCAAACACAACAACAACAACTCACCCCATTACAGCAAAAACAAAAGAAAGTCAAATTCCCAAAATTTTGTCTTGGCCCAATCTGTAACATTCGTTACTTTTCAAACCCGAAAACCTGACCCATCTCGAATTTTTGGTTTTGTTTATCGATTATGTTAAATATACTATTTCGCTTCATGGTTATCGATTGTTCAATTTGTGTACGTTTTGTTCAACTATCAAAACACTGGGGTTCAAAGTGTCTATTTAAACGATTCTCAAATTAAACGAGTATAATACAAAAATTATCCAAGTGTATAAACTTTTGTTACATTTTAATGCATCTAAAAGTTTAAGGTCTAATATGTAAATATAAAATATATTCTAATTTAATATACATTGAAAGTACAAGGACTGTAATGCAAATCATTTGACATTTAATAAAGCAAATCCCAGCCCCACCCCTTACCCCGTTTTTCTGGTGACGAGCTCCGGCCGGCGACCCAATCAACTCCGGCAATCATGGAAATTCCATAAACCGTTCGTTTTGACCCAATTAACTAATAGTAACGACTTATAACCTTAACATTAATCCCGTAACTATCAATAGAAACATATATCATCAATTAAATCGTGCGTACAATCCTTGCGAAACTGCCGGATCGCTAGTCAAATTCCAATTAAGTTGATTGAACGCAATAAACTCCAATTATTAGTATAAATAGTATTCTAAAGCATCTTTTAAACTCGCTACAATCACCCTATTAATCAAACACACTCTCTTCATCTCAGATTAACCTTTCAAAACTTGTTTTCCGGTGAACCACGTTAGCCATAAATCGCAACGTTACGAGGTAATATATACATGCATTTGAATCATTTTAGCCCGTTAATCAAAACCCCTAACCTATTTTAGCCCGTTAGTCAAAACCCCTAACCTAACATAATCAAACAAAGAACGAATTATATGAATTTAATTCTAGGGTTTTCACGAAGAAGATGAATCTGTAGTAACATATTTATATCTTCTGTTTCTGATTAATTAACAAATGTCTTACTTGGTCTAGTGGTAAACTGTGGCTAAACTCCGAACCCGGGTTCGAACCCGGGTCATGCCAGCTTATTTTTGGATTTTACTTGTTCTACCTTTTAGAATTCAAAATAAGTTATTAAAAATTGTTAATAATATAATAAATTATTTAAAAATCAGATTAAATCAATAAAATTATTATAAACTAAATATATAATTTTATAAATTACTATAAATCAAATAAAATCAAATATAAAAACTATATTTACCGCTTTCACCTAAAAACCGACTTTTGTTTTCGTTAAAATTCGTAAAACCCGAATTGTTATAATATTAAATACTTGTTTGTAAATATTACAATACTTTTTTGGCAACTTTGACTACGCTTGTAAACGAGGATAAAATTAGACTAATTAGTTTCGTATCTCATAAATATTAAAGCCTCTCACTAATAATAATCACATAGTAATAATTCAAACCGTTAAAATGAGTTATAACTTTTTAGCTTCTAATTCGTTCACTCTAATCAAATAACATAATTGCTTTTCAATATAAAACCCGTGCCTTGTAATTATCATAACTCTCATATTAGTGTTAAAAATTATAACTTAAATCATAAACATCACTAAAATTTCGTTAAAACTCAAATATAATATTATATTATAATTTTCCATAAAAAGCTAATAAAAATACAGTAAAATCCCTTTATCTAAATTATTGTTTTCATCAATTCCGTTAGTTAGTCTTTAAATATTTGTATTTATTTATAGTACGAGAAGTTCAAACGTTTCAGATTCTTTAAACGCATTTTCGATCGCTTCGGTTTCATTTTTGTGCTAACGGCTTTTATTACAAGTTTATCTTCGCATTCGAGGTGAGTTTTTCACAACCCCTTTTTAAACGTTTTCATATTTTGGGGTAGCGTATGTATCTATTGCAAAATCCAAGTATTATGATTTCGATTACAAACTACAATTCACTATAAGGACTTGTGTGTTATTTGATTAGTTGCTCGAATTTACTTTCACGTGGTAGCCTCAACAAGTATGATCATACGCTCCCCTTTACACTCAGGTCTATTGTATCGAGTGGAAAAGGGCCTCATTGTAAGACCCCGAATCCCAGGAATCCTACAGTTGATAATATCCACAATTTCACAAAAATTTAAAACCAAACGATTCTTTGTATTTAAAACCAGTTCAGAGTAAATAACAGCGGAAAAAGTTTAAGTATTAAAAGTCCCAAACACGGGTACAAGTGTCTAAAATCGAATGTAAATAAAATATCCGTTTTATTTGAAATCCTTGACCAGAAATGCCTTCAACCTCCCGAGTAGCATCCAGCACGTCCAAGCAGTAGCATCCACTTCTTAACGTGAAAGTCAATCTAACATACACACAAAGTCAGCTGAGCAGAGTGAGTTTAAGTTTTCATAATCGACATTCATTAAAAATTTAAATTCCATGAGTATGGAATGTAGGGGAAAATCATGGGTTCATAAAATCATAAAATAGCTTTCCTTAACCAAATCATAAGTAAATAAAACATTAAAATTCTTTTCACGCAGCACGGGCCTCCTCACCCCGGGTCTTCCCCGAGTAATATATTTGACCCAGCCGCGATTTAACAAAACCGTTAAAATCATGCAACACGAGCCTCCTCACCCCGGGTTATCCCCAAGTAATATATTTGACTCGGTCGCGGTTTAACATACCAAACACGTGATACGGGCCTCCACACCCCGGGTCTTCCCCAAGTAATATATTTGACCCGACCTCGGTTTATAGAACGGCGGGCCTCCTCACCCTGGGTCTTCCCCAAGTAATATATTTGACCTAGCCGCGTCATAAACATGCAACACGGGCCTCCTCACCCCGGGTCCTCCCCGAGTAATATATTTGACCCGGTCACAGTTTACCATCACATACACATTCACATACACACATACAACATCTAATTCAAACATCCAACCAACAATATCACCACATACAATCCATAAATAATGAATAATCTAGGCATGCAATACTAAGCCTAATAGCAACCTCGAGGCTTAGAGCCCAAGTAAAATGTATAACCTTAAGGGATATATGACCTTAAACAAGTCAAAAATATCCTAAGGCATAAAATATAAATCACACATATTTTCATAAATCCACATATACGAAAGAAGCTATGTAATACCATCCAAATAGTTGTAACAAGTAAAATCGGGTAAAATTGTAATACGGTGTGTATGCTAGCCCAAAATGTAAAAGGATTAAAAAAAGGCATCATGAACTCACCTGAATCAATCGAACACCTGCAACGAGCTAGGAAATCCTTAGGTGCACAATCACAAGCAAGGGCCTGTAAATTATACACAACGCGTTACTAAACTAGACCGTAAGAATACTCTTGCCTAATGGGCCGTTCAAGCCCAACACTTTGGCCCAAGGCCCAACACTTGACCCCAGGCCCAACACGTTGACCCAAGGCCCAACACTTAGCCCAAGGCCCAAAAACTTGGCCCAAGGCCCAACCCATACCCAATTACCTTACCTCAGCCCCTAAAACCTTTCAACTAACCAAATCCACCGGTTAAGCCTAAAACGAACTTATCGATTAATAACGAGTAAAACGTGTAGATTTTAGCATGCGAAGATGCATTTAATTACATAGGATAACCTTTGAAATAAATTATAAATTTTTACCAGACTTTAATAAATGTCTTAGGTTTATAAAAATATTTTTAATATATTTTTCTATTGGATACAAAAATTATAAAAATTCCTCCAACACAGCAAGGTACGTGCAGCTATTTCAGTGCGCAACAAAATGGTTTTATTTTAATAAAATTCATTACCAAACCAAATTAAACGATTCCAATTGGGTTTGGTTCCTAACTCAAAATACTAACATCCAGAAGTGAAACCAACCAATTTGGACCTGTTGAAAAAAGGTTATGAAGTCAGGAAGACAGACCAGAATCCGTCATCCCGCATCAGCATTGACACTCGATTTTATAAATTCATAAAAACCATTCAAATCTCGTCCAAAAATTACGTATTATACCTTTCTGGAAACTAGACTCAAAGTAAAACATCATGGAATCAAGAATCGATCAAAAACAATTGATTATCATCGCGTTATGGACCCTACAATAAACGTATACGAATCTGTCAGCAAACTGTTATCATCAAAACTCAACCTTAACGACCAATAAGGGCGTTAATATGATCAATTAAGGTGTAAAAGACATGGGGAATCATAAAAACGACCTTGAATTGAAGTTTTCACGGCTGAAACTTGGCTGGGCAGAAGAAAAACGAGCAGGGGGGGCGGTCCAGGTCCGATCGGCTGCAAATAGGTTTAGGGTTAGGGTTTTCTTTTTTTTTTTTATGATATAATAAAAATAGTTACATCCAAGTTCCTCCAAATTGAAGTATGTAGCAACTTGGGTGGAAAATCAATTAATTCAACTTACAGGTATGACAAGGAGGTCCCCGAAGTAAGCCGGTTCAAACCCGATAAATATACAAACTCTACAACGTGCATGCCGATAAACGAAAATGTCGGATGCTACATACTAATATAATACTTTAATTCGTAAGAGGGGATGTTTTGGGAAAAAGGATGGACAATCGGACTTTTTAAATGTATTACAAGGCTCTAAATTTGAAAGATGAAACCCCGGCTTTTTGACCAACATTTATAAACGATCGAGCCGATTAACAAAATTTACGGGCGTTACACTCATTATCCGAGTACGTTGGTTGTTACCAACTGGAATGGACCTTACTTGCGCGATTACCCGAGTACGTTGGTGGATACCAACTGGAAAGAACTTACTTGCTCGTTTATCACTTTTCCATGAATTTTATGATTTTTATGTATTTATATAAAACTGTGGGAACTCACCAACTATGTAGTTAGTTGACATTATTTTATACATATATTACAGGTACCGTGATTAGAAGATGATACTTGGAGAAGACACTAGACTTAGGTTATTTAAACAAATGGATAAAATGTTTAGTTATATTTATATTTCCTTTTATTTTTTGTTTGCAAACTTGTGTATATGATGCTTAAATCAATTAATGATAATATTGTCACTTAATAGTGTCACATGTGTTTTAACAATCCGTACGTCACACTCGGGCGTTTTCGCTTTAGCTGGGGTGTTACAGATTGGTATCAGAGCCATGACTATAAGATAGGACACTAGACATAGTACCCTAGTTAGTTGTAGCTTATTTGTTTATCTGTTTAGGTTGCGTGATTAGAAATTATGTGAGCCTTACGTGATTGTTCTTTGCACACGTTATTACTTATTACTGTTGATTCGTTTTCACCACTTGTACACAAGCACACACATAATTCCAAGGCTTATGCCTAAAACGAATATTTTCAAATCATTTTCAATCGATTTTTATTTCGATTTTCCGATATTTCTTCTTCATAAAAACGGTTCTATGTGGTGGATATGTAGTAAACTGTAAGGGGAGACGTGCCTGTTTTCCGAACTCTTGACACCAAGGTTATTGAAACTTAAGGATAAGCAATGCGTACAAATCCAATCAGACGCGGACCCGGTTGCTTACATGGAGAGTTCGGAAATAGCATGAAACCTATTAAGCCAAAGCATACCACACCAAACGCCATACGAATCACGACTTTATGTTTTCAAATGTGAAAGAATATGATTACACTCCTAAGGATGTCACACAAGTCATGGTGATTCATGCAACGTGTGACTCCGAACCCTCAATGTTTTACAATGTGTTTTAACTAAAAGTCTGACAAGTCGTGGTGATACATGAATAACCAGCTTTTGGTTCGATTTGATTACGCATTTTGGTTGTGTGTTTTAATTGAAAGTCTGTCAAGTTGTGGTGATACAAGAATACCCAACTTTCGTTTAGGTTGATCACGCATTTATATTTTTATTGGAACATACAAGTTATGATAATTCATACAACGTGTGAGTCCGAAGACTTAATTATTCATATTACGGTTTTGAAAAGTCATTGGGTTATGTGAATAGTCGAGTTTTAATTCGTTTTCTGAGTTTATATATTCATAGAAATTTCTAAAAGTTGCGCTATTAGACGAATTGTTGAGTTTCAACCCGTTTTCTTTATTTATTATAATTCGAAAGGTCATGGTGGTACATGAATCGTCGAATTTCAATTCATTTCCTTTATTTATATATTCATTTACTGTTTTGGGTTTAAAATTGAAAATTCGAAAAGTCATGGTGATACATGGATAGTCGATTTTCAATACTCATTTTCTCGTGTGTTATAAAATTGAGAATTTGAAAAGTCATGGTGATGCATGAATTGTCGATTTTTAGTTCGTTTTCTTTATATAGTTCATTTATTATTATGATTTTAATTGAAAATTAGAAAAGTTATGATGGTACATAAATACTCGATTTCATAACTAGGTTTGTATTAATTCCATGTTTTTATTTCAAAATCTGATATATTTTTCATATGTTTATTCAAAATTTTACGAGATTAGTATTATGGAAATGCGAAAACTCATACTGACTCATGTCACATGAACCCCTCACGCTTCGTGATATGCCTTCTCGTTCTCCGCGGCATTGCCCTCGAAACTCAACCCACAAAACGACAGCCCAAATCATCAAGCAATTGACCATCGCAATCCCGACCATGATAAACCAAGATTCATTACTAACTATAACAATACATTCAACCCTCAAAGCTATGCCTAAGTAATCAAAAACCCAACATAACTCTTGGATAATCAAACCTAACCCAACCCAACAAAGATGCATAAGCGAGAACTCATACATATTCAACACCACCCATCTATACCCACGACATGTTTCCTAACCATTTACCTTACCATATTGCTCCTACTTCAAGCCTACTACCATTGTAACGACTCGAGCACACTCGCAAGACGCTGGAAAACCTAACTCGTTTCCACTATGCAATAACTTACTCCACGTTCCTTGTAGTCTTAAGATTTTATTCGTTTTTAGCGTCAATGCTTATTTTTTTTTCAAACTAATCAACTATTCTTAAATTCTTTTATAAATAAATTTTCCATGCTATACCTTACCCTACATCCCTTGACAACTAAAAAGTTTGTTCGTTTTCCGACATTAATGCCTAGTCTTTTCAAACTCATCAACCATTCCTAATTATTAAAAATATAAAATTTTCATGCCAAATTTTCCATGTTTTATTTTTTTATAAACACCTTTTAAGTGAAATTTCAAATCTTGATTATTTTAAAGAAGTTCATTAATAAATATATACTCATATATTCACAAAAAAGTTTTTTCTTCAACGAGTCATTTTACATAACTACCCTTAATAATATTTTCGTAGGGCGCCGCCCAATAGAAAATCTTTTATACTTAAAGTTTTATAAAATTTCGCAAACTTTAACTCTAGCTAAGGATTTCTTCTCAAATTATTTTTGTTTTACTTTGAGCATCACGTTTTGCAATCAATGTTTCACAAACTTAAATGAATCTCAAAAAGCACTTTTCTTTCCTTTCTTTGTCAACATCAATAAGTTTTGATTAACCATGTCACCGCCCCCATAACAACTTTCATACCATAAACCACAATCGAGAAGATGAACATCGCAAACTACCTTATCTTTTCTTTTCTTTCATACGTATTGTGATATAAATATTACTTTGTTTGGGCATTTTCAAGAAAGTTCTTATGTATCATTTTCCTTTCAAAGGTTGTTTACGAAATATCGAGTTTGGTTATTCATTAATTAGGAACTATTTTCATTCACAGTTGCATTATGAATCGGTATACTTTGTTATTTATCACGGTCTATAACCGAATTCCCATGAACGTAATCGTTATGTTTATATACGTTGAGTTTATTATTTCACGAATCGTTTTAATTGTTTTTTTCTATTTCCTCTCAATGTTTTATTCGAGTTGTTTTGTTATTCTTGATTTCAATATTTTATCAATTTGATCAACGTTTTATGTTGATCTTGAAGTTTCAATTATTTATTTTTGACTTCAACGTTTTATCAATTTGAGACGAATGTTTCACTTTGATTTTGAATTTTCAATTATTTATTTTGTGATTCTTAATCTCAATGTGGCCTTTATTCACATTGATATTTTATTAGAAATTTTCATTTATTTAATGAGTCACTATTGACTCCAAGAAATTACTCAATTCTATTACTAAAGTTTCGTTTATCTATCTTATTCTCGGACCCAATCCCTTACCGACTTTCGTGTTGTTGGCTCAATGTCACATTTATTCACTCTGTTATTCTCGAATCCAATGCTTCGTTTAATTACAATGACGTTCATGACGTTGATGTTTTCATTCATTATTCGTATTATTTTAAGTTACGCTCATTTTGTTTAAACTTCAATAACATCGTTTACCTCGTTTAAATTTCAGTGATTTCTTTTGGATGTAATGTTATCATTTATCCTGAACCTCAAGGACTTAATTATATATTATTGGTTATTTTCAATCCTTATAGTTTAGTCTTGATTTTAAAGCTTCTATATAAGAATCTATTTTATCTAAAAACCCACACAATGGGACGGATTATGTGGACCATCCGACGATAAAGGTAATTATAGGTCGACACGTAATTATCCAAGTCCTCGCATGAAAGATATAATAAGTCCGGTTGTGTGCAATAACTCGAAACCTGGAATGATTTTGAAAAACGAAAAAATGCAATATGAAAAGGGCATGGTGGATACGCCACTGGTATATCCTATATATAAGTGTCCTTGCCATATTCCCATTTGTGGCGTCTTTCAGGTCATTTAAAGATCGACGTTATTGTTTTTACTTAATTATGTATAAAAAAATTGTTAAAAATCTTAACAACTCCTTGTAGTAGTTGTGTTCTTTTAAAATTTTTATTTTAATTTCGGGACGAAATTTCTAAAAGTTGTTAATCCTGTAACATTCGTTACTTTTCAAACCCGAAAACCTGGCCCATCTCGAATTTCGGTTTTGTTTATTGATTATTTTAAATATATTATTTCGCTTCATGGTTATCGATTGTTCAATTTCTGTACTCTATGGTCAACTATCAAAACACTGGGGGTTTAAAGTTTCTATTTAAACGATTCTCAAATTAAACGAGCATAATAAAAAAATTATCCAAGTGTATAAACTTTTGTTACATTTTAATGCATCTAAAAGTTTAAGGTCTAATATGTAAATATAAAATATATTCTAATTTAATATACATTGAAAGTACAGGGACTGAAATGCAAATCATTTGAAATTTAATAAAGCAAAACCCAGCCGCACCCTTACCCCGTTTTTCCGGTGACGAGCTCCGGCCGGCGACCCAATCAACTCCGGCAATCATGGAAATTCCATAAACCGTTCGTTTTGACCCAATTAACTAATCATAATGACTTATAAGCTTAACATTAATCCCGTAACTATCAATAGAAACATATATCATCAATTAAATCGTGCGTACTATCCTTGCGAAACCGTCGGATCGTTAGTCAAATTCCAATTAAGTTGATTGAACGCAATAAACTCCAATTATTAGTATAAATTAGTAGTATTCTAAAGCATCTTCTAAACTTGCTACAATCACCCTATTAATCAAACACACTCTCTTCATCTCGAATTAACCCTTCAAAACTCGTTTTCCGTTAAACCATGGTTAGCCATCAAACGATAATGTTACGAGGTAATATATACATGCATTTGAATCATTTTAGTCCGTTAATCAAAACCCCTAACCTAATATAATCAAACAAAGAACGGATTACATGAATTGAATTCTAGGGTTTTCATGAAGAAGATGAATATGCAGTAACATATTTATATCTTCTGTTTCTGATTAATTAACACATGTATTAATTGGTCTAGTGGTAAACAACCTTTGTTGCTAAACTCCGGACCCGGGTTTGAACCCGGGTCATGCTAGCTTATTTTTGGATTTTACTTGTTTTACCTTTATTAATTCAAAATTAGTTATTAAAAATTATTAATAATAAAATAAATTTCATGAGGAATAAAATCCCTCTGTCAATTTCAAGTGACAGAGCGCAATTGTTCATCAATTTTTGGTTTGATCAATTAGGGTTCTATAGGATCTGGGGGATCAATTGGGATATCTGTATTTATATTATTTGTTTCATGCTTTGATCAGATTGAAGCACCGGCCCAGTTGGCTGGTGCATGGCACATTAAAACCCGGAAAACGGCCAGGGCGCGGGTTCGATTCCCCCTGGCCCGGTTTTGTTTCCTTTGTTGGGACTTATATTTTAGACCAACGCATCGAATTATTATTATTATGGGTGAATAATAATTAATATTTTTGGTCTCAACCAAGGGTGGATGGCTTGAAGACCAAGACATGCTAGACAAGTATAAATAGATGTATTTGTTAATTTTTCTAGCATGAGTGTATTGTGTATTGTGTGAGATCTAGGGTTTTATCTCTTAGAGAGAGTCTCCGCCTCCAGGATGAGCTCTCCTGGAGGTGGCTGATCTTTATTGTATGTATGTGTGTATGTATGAATGCTTTGTATGACAATCTTTGGACTAATGAAATCATACTACCACTTTTTTATTTGTGTTTTGTTCATTGTAATCGATTCAGGCTCTCTCCCAAACACCACTCATCCATCCAAAACACCTTTCAAGAGTGAATATGATTCGATCCTAGCTCAGATCCGAGCTCCACTGTTAATAACGACCATTATTCACGCTTCCGCACCGGGGTTTCGGGTCTTGTTAGTTTGTATCAGAGCAGGGTTGCCAAATCGTTCAGACTAACCGCTGAATCTGATTAATCTCGCTCTTGAATCCACCATGGACTTTAAACCGATGAGGTTTGTTGAAAAATTTAGGGTTTTGAAATTATTTGATGATTTGGGCAAAATTTATGTGGATTGATATTTGGGTTGATGACTCGTTCGGAGATTCAACATTAATTTCATGTTTATTTGGTCATATCGGTCTAGATCTGATGTAACAGTGTTTTGAGCTCGTTTTGGGGCAAAACTATTATTGAAGATGATTTTCAGATCTGTAACGGCTTTTTATAGATTGAAGATAGATGGTTGATATCGAGATGATTGAGATATTGCTACAACGATTAATTTCAGATGAAGATGCTTGGTTCTTGATCTGAAAATTAGGGTTTTATGTGCTCGTAATTGTTTCTGATATAAGTGTGCTGCTTGAACAGTAAAGGAAATATTAAAGAACATTGCAGCTGGTACAATCTGATATGTAGAAGTCAAGAATGAAAAGGTACTAGGATCAATCTAATCATTATTTGTAGCAGCAAATGGAAGATGCAAAGGGACTATTCAAGTAGCATCTGTATTGGAAATCAATGATTGATGATGCAGAAAAGAAGTCTGGATGCCTCGAGTATGATAAGAATGGTCTCGAGTATGAAAAATCACTAAGTGTTGCTTCGAGCATAAAATGTGTTTTTCTCGAGCACATTTTTGTCTCAAGCACAGCTTATCTCGAGCATATCTTATCTCGAGCACATCAAGTTTGGAATTGAGCACATGAACCCCGAGCACATCCTTGTTTATCTCAAAAGAATCTATCATTTGGTCTCGAGCTCACTTTGTTTTACTCGAGCAAACCTTCTTCAAGCACACTTTTGCTTTTGAGCATGCTCAAGAAAAGAAAAAAAAACACAAGTGTTCTCGAGCAAGCCCTCGAGTAAAAATTTTTTTTGAGTATGCTCGTGAAGGGATTCAAAGGACTTATGAGTGCTCGTAAACCGATAAACCATGTTTGTGAATGAATTACAAGTTTTGAAGAAACTTTTGAAATATTTGGTGCTGTTGACCGTTTGACTAAGCTGATCTTTACGGAAGATATATACCAGGGGTATTCTTGTAAATTTCATCCCATCATCAAAAAGCAAAAGGAAATCAAATCCTTATTGTTAGGGCTCGGATTTTCAGTATCCTCAGCAAACATTATATTCAGAACAACTCCCAGATGCGATATCCTCCAAGGTAACAGGTATCCTAATTATGTTATATAACTAACACGTCGTCCGCTACTTTCCTTGTTTACCAGGTCAAAGTAATTATCAAAATTAGCTGAAAACTCGGACATTACGTTAATAGAACGTGACGAAAAAGGGAAACGTGTTTAATGGAGTGATTGGCAACTGAGTAAAGATTTAGTCTACTATTTCCTTATTTATAGGATTTATTGTTAGCTATTTACATATATAAATAGAGCTACAACCTTTGATCAAAACACACACTCTAGCACTCGAGAACTTGCTAGTACTCGCATTCTCTGTAATCACGATCAAAGTTTAAGCTCCACACTTGTAATCACCTTTATTATTAATAAACCGGTGGTGATAGTTTTCACCACCAGGGATTTTTTTCTTGTTATCCTCAGGATAACAGGTTTTTTCCTCGCAACAAATCTCTGTGTTCAAGCTATATTTATAAGCACCTAGTCCCATTTAACTAATTTGGTTATGAAATCACTGTTGTTAATTTTTGACCAAAACAATTTGGCGCCCACCGTGGGGCAATCGGTGCTTTAATTCATCAAAACCGTTTGTTCCACTCTCAATTACTTTCATCCCTTCTTTATGGCCTCACAACCAAAAAGTAGTTCAGTCTTTGCTCCGGTGGTCACTGCTGCTTCAAATGTCAACCCAGGACCTCCACCACTGCCGAAGAAGAATACTCAGCCCAGAGGAGAACTTCCACCATTCGCGGGATCCTCTACACGGGTAGATCTGGTTATTTCTAACAATGATATTTTTGCTTTGATGAAACAGGTCAAAACACACATGAAGCAGCAAGAAAAGACAAACTCAAGGCTATTTAAGGAGATTGAAGGAATCAAAAAGAAGCTAGGGCAGGAGGCTACTCCAATCATTCCTAGGGTTCTTGATTTTGGTTCTCCAGTATCAACCATCCTTCAGAATCCCGGATCCTTGGGGACACAATCAATAAGGACTCCGTCTCAGCAGCAATCAGGATACGGAGGAACTTATCTTCGGGTATCCTAAAAATTACCTAGACCAACGAGGCTAGATTTCATCAACATCAGCCTCGTTCAACCATACCAGCCGGCATATTCTCGTTAGGATCTCCCATGGTATCCTCTGAAGTACATGTTGGAGATGACATCCCAATGCAGGCGTCACCTTATCCTGAGGATACCCTCAATGGAGGAACTATCCGTTAAGGCTTAGGATACCAGGGACCTAACCATAACCTCGGTAATAGTTTATTTAATGCTAATTTATACACTAAACGTGGACATGTGCAGGATAAGGGAATATCCCCCGAGATAACCAGGGAACTGCAAAAAATGAAGGATATGATTTCTAGCATCCCAGGGATAATATGTCCCATAGTTGAAGTACCCGCAGGTATCCACAAGTTATCTAGGTTTACTTGGCTTATATGCGACGTAGAAATCACCAAGAAGTTCCAAACTCCCAGCATGAAGCTCTACGACGGCACTATAGATCTTGAGGAACACGTAGCTCAGTATAGAGAAAGGATGGAGATCAACCCCATCCCCATTGACATCAAAGAAGCTTGCCTATGCAAGGGATTCGGCTCAACATTAATGGGGCCAGCCCTCAAATGGTTATTGAGTATTCCTTCCAACACTATTACATCATTTTCTCATTTTATTAATTTGTTCAATAATCAATTTTCTTGTAGTAGATCTTTTGGGAAAATGACAGGTGACTTATATAGAATTGTTCAGGGTAGTAATGAATCCTTAAGGGATTACATAACCAAATTTAGCAGGGAAGCTTTGGAAATCCCCAACCTTGACATGGCAGCTGCTGTCAAAGCCTTCAAGATAGGACTAAGGAAGGATTCTCCTTTCTATGATGACCTTGTCATGACTCCATGCAGGAATCTTGATGAAGTCAGAAACAGGGCATTAAGATATATTCGGCTAGAGGATGACAAGAAAGCTCATGGAAGCTCGGATATCCTAAAGTATGAATCTACCAATAGAAAGTCAGACACTCCGCAGAAGTACACTAGGCTCAAGCCTTATTCCAAGCAGGATAATCCCAGGATAAATGCTGTGGAAGAAGATGAGGATGAAAAAGAATATCCTAAAATCTCTGAATATTGATTTAATATTGATATTAGTGGTGTGATTTGTGCAATGCAGGATCTAGGTGACAAGGCCAGATGGCCTAAGAAAAATGAAAAACCCGGATCCATCAAAGAAAAGTCCAAATGGTGTGCATTCCATGAAGGTTTTGGCCATCGCACTGAATATTGCATAGCACTTTGGAAAGAAATAGGATATCTTCTCAGCAAAGGATACCTGAAGGAACTATTTAGAAAAAAAAGAACAAGAGTCAGGATCCTGTCAAGATACCTGAAAGGGCACCTTCTCCTCCACCCGGAGCTAAGGTTATATCCTTTATATCGGGAGGATCCGACATCTGTGGAACCTCATATTCAGCAGCTAAGAAGCGTTCCAGAGAAACAAAAATGGACAACGGAGAAAGACCTCTCCGCACTTCCACTCTAACAACTCAAAGGATCATCTCCTTTGATGAGGAGGACCGATGTGATCTTGTAGATCCCAACCATCATGGTTTGGTAATCACTTTATGTATAGCTAACTGTTTTGTGCGCAGGATACTCGTTGATGGAGGAAGCTCTGTGAACATTATCTAAATGGATGTCTTAAATAAGATGGATATTCCGGAAATGGAGATTATCCCAAAATCCTCAGTTCTAGTAGGATTCAGTGGCAAGACCAAGAACACTTTGAGAGAAATCAAACTTCCAATATATATTGAAGGAACTAACTCTCTACAAAAATTATGTGTTATTGACTCATTATCTTGTTGTAATGTGAAATTAGGCAGGCCCTGGATCCACAGTATAAAGGCAGTGCCCTCAACTTATCATCAATGTGTGAAACTACCAAGTCCTTGGGGGGTCATCAAGATTGAAAGCGATCAGCAAGTTGCCAAGGAATGTTATGCTTCATCAATGAAGTGGACTACAAAGCCTACTCAAGCATAGCAATTACAGAAACAACCGGGGAAGGTCCTGCAAGCAAGAGACTAGGATGTAAAGGAAGTATCTTTGGATCCTCAGGATACTGAAATCAAAGTATTATTAGGATCAAGTATTCCTAAGGATATTGAGATGGAATTGATATCCTTCCTAAAGAAAAGAGCTTCTACATTCGCTTGGAAACATGAAGATATGACAGGTATCTCCAAGTCTATAATTACTCATAAACTTGGTATAGATAAATCTTTCAGGCCGGTACATCAAAAGCGAAGGAAGTTTGCTCCTGAGAGAAATGCTATCATACAAGAAGAGGTGCAGAAGCTGCTAAAAACCAAGATGATAAGAGAGGTCCAATATCCTAGATGGTTGGCCAATCTATTTGTTGTCCAGAAGAAAAATGGAAAATGGAGAGTGTGTGTGGACTTCACAGACCAGAATAAGGCCTGTCCAAAAAACCCATTCCCACTCCCATATATTGACTCAATGGTGGATGCAACTGCTGGCCACGAGCTGCTAACCTTCATGGATGCTTCCTCAAGATTTCAACAAATTCAAATGGAGCCTTCAGATCAGGAAGATACAGCCTTCATGACTACTACAGGTATATACTGTTATACTGCAATGCCTTTTGGACTAAAAAATGCAGGTGCAACATACCAGAGGCTAGTTAACATGATGTTCAAAGACCAACTGGGGGACACGCTGGAAGTCTACATAGACGACATGGTGGTAAAGTTAAGAAAGGCTGAGGATTATCTCAAAGACTTGGTAACAACATTTGACATCCTGGATGAGTATAACATGAAGCTTAACCCAGCCAAGTGTCATTTTGGTGTCAAAGCAGGAAAGTTTCTTGGATATATGGTTACCAAGAGTGGAATAGAAGCAAGCCCTGAGCAGATCAAAGGTATCCTGGATATCAAATCACCAAGAAATGTCAAAGATGTCCAAAGGTTAACGGGTAGAATAGCAGCTCTCAACAGATTCATCTCAAGATCTTCAGAGAAGTGTAAAGACTTCTATGATATCCTGAGGAAGAATCAAGAATTCGAATGGGGAGTGAAGCAAGAAAGGGCATTGGTATCCTTGAAGGAATACGTATCCTCAGCGCCACTCCTGATGAAGCCGGTTGATGGTGAACCGTTATCCTTGTACTTAGCTATTTCTGGAAGTGCAATAAGTGTTGTCTTAGTAAAAAAATCACGAAGGTCAACAGCATCCAATATATTATGTAAGTAAAAGTCCACTAGATGCTGAATCCATGTATTCTTATCTTGAAAAGTTGATTTTAGCACTTATAATGACTTCTATTAAATTAAGACATTATTTTGAAACTCATATTATTCATGTAAAAACTAACTATCCTATTAAAGCTATTTTGAGAAAACAGAAATGTCAGGTAGGATGGCAAAGTGGGCTGTGAAGCTTAGTGCATATGATATCTTGTATGAACCAAGGACAGCCATAAAATTTCAACCACTTGCCAACTTTGTGGTTGATTTTAGCCAGGATATACTTGAGGAAGTAGAAAAGGAAGTTCAACAACTGGAGATCAAGGAGAGTTGGACTTTGCATACCGATGGTGCCTCCAACATAAGAGGAACAGGTCTAGGTATCCTGCTAAAATCACCACAAGGGGACATAATACCTCTATCTATATCTTGTGAATTTCAGACTACTAATAATGAGGCTGAATATGAAGCCTTAATAGCTGGTTTGCAATTAGCTAAGGATATGAAGGTCATGTATCTTCAAGTTTATGTTGATTCTTTGTTATTAGCTAACCATTTTAATGGCTCTTATGCAGTGAATGCAGAAAACTTAGTAAAATATTTAGAAATAGTTAAGAAGTTAGTTATGTGTTTCGAAACATTTGATATAGTACAGGTACCAAGGGAAGAGAACACTGAATCAGATGCCTTAGCAAATTTGGCATCAGCTCCCAAGATACCAGATGATGTCAAGATACCTATCGTGCATATTTTGACTCCAGCAACAAAGGAGAACCAAGAAGTCCTGGAGACTTCGAATCCTGAAGATAATCCAATATCCTGGACCCATCCCACAATGCGGTATCTTCTGGATAACGAGATTCCAGAAGGAGAAAATTCAAGAGCTTTCCGAATGAAGGTAACCTAGTATATTTTATCCTAAATAATACTTTGTATAGAAAATCACTTGCAGGTCCATACTTGAGATGCTTGGAATATCAAGAAGCACAAGAAGTTAAATTTGGGGACAATTGTTAGGGCTCGGATTTTCAGTATCCTCAGTAAATATTATATTTAGAACAACTCCCAGATGCAGTACCCTCCAAGGTAACATGTATCCTAATTATGTTATATAACTAACACGTCGTCCGCTACTTTCCTTGTTTACCAGGTCAAAGTAATTATCAAAATTAGCTGAAGACTCGGACATTCCGTTAATAGAACGTGACGAAAAAGGGAAATGTGTTTAATGGAGTGATTGGCGGCTGAATAAAGATTTAGTTTACTATTTCCTTATTTATAGGATTTATTATTGGCTATTTATATATATATAAATAGAGCTACAACCTTTGATCAAAACACACACTCTAGCACTCGAGAACTTACCAGTACTTGCATTCTCTGTAATCACGATCAAAGTTTAAGCTCCACACTTGTAATCACCTTTATTATTAATAAATCGGTGGTGATAGTTTTCACCACCCGGGGTTTTTTTCTTGTTATCCTCAGGATAACAGGTTTTTTCCTCATAACAAATCTCTGTGCTCAAGCTATATTTACAAGCACCTAGTCTCATTTTACTAATTTGGTTACGAAATCACTGTTGTTAATTTTTGACCAAAACACTTATCAATTTTTCACAAACTTCATCAAAGAGCTTTACAAGAATAAGTGTTTACAAGCTTACGGATTTAATCACTTATGAGTGTCAACCAACATAATGTTTTGTTTATCTTTGTTTATTACAGAATCAAAAATCTTGATAAGGATGGTCAAGGTTGTTTCACCCATACTTGATTTAAAGACACAATTTTCAAAGACAATTGCAACGAAATTGGGGGAGTAAAAATTCTTGAATTTCATTGCAAATTGCTTGCTTCAAATCACTGAAAAGACTTAAGTTAAGGAAAAGTTGATCAAGATCAATAATCCAAGATTCTTTAGAGATGTTTCATTGCTTGTGAGTCTTCAGATTTCCTAGTACGGTTGAGAAGATAGAGTCATCACTAGTAACATGGTGAACGGATGATCAGTAGAGTTTAACCTCCTATGAAAACAGTTACTTGACAATCAAGAACGGGTTATGGTTGACTTGAATGCTATCTTGATTCAGGGAATGGTTTGAAGATGATTTACAAGGGAAGAAACAGATTTGAAGATTGGAAGATTATTCGATGATCACATTGAGTTTATTTCTTTTTGTGATGACCTTGCTACTTGAAGTTGATCTTCGAAGTTCAAACCCTCGTTCATTAGCCCATACAAATGTATCCGAATGTGATATAGGAGAAATGATCTAAAATGAACAACGGGAGAAGCTTAACGTGAGGGGGAGAATTTCAACGAAAGACAACGAGTTTTTGAGGTGACAATGGAAGAAATTAGATGGCATCGGTCTAAGGGGGAGATTGTTGGGACTTATATTTTAGACTGACGCATCAAATTATTATTATTATTATGGGTGATAAATAATTAATATTTTTGGTCTCAACCAAGGGTGAATGGCTTGAAAACCAAGACATGCTAGACTAGTATAAATAGATGTATTTTTTATTTTTTCTAGCATGAGTGTATTGTGTATTGTGTGAGATCTAGGGTTTTATCTCTTAGAGAGAGCCGCCGCCCCCAGGATGAGCTCTCCTGGAGGTGGCTGATCTTTATTATATGTATGTGTGTATGTATGAGTGCTTTGTATGACAATCTTCTGACAAATGAAATCATACTACCACTTCTTTATTTGTGTTTCGATTACATATATCTGTTCATCCAATCTATTGTTCATTGTAATCGATTCAAGCTCTCTCCCAAACACCACTCATCCTTCCAAAACACCTTTCAAGAGTGAATACGATTCGATCCTAGCTCAGATCCAAGCTCCACCGTTAATAACGATCATTATTCATGCTTCCGCACCGGGGCTCGGGTCTTGTCAGTTGGTAGGGTCGGATTTTCTATAAGGAAGATTGGAATCTTCTCAACCTTAGAAAACGGCTAAGTATAGACTTCGAGCAAGCCTAGACGATCGAGCATGGTTTTACTATTTCGAGCAAGGTCTTCAGAACCTTTAGTGGTTGATTCTTCTAAATGTTAAGGCTTCGAGCAAGCTACACTTCAACGAGTAAGAGTATTCTTCTATCGAGCATGGATTGCCTATCGAGCAAACAACTTGATCATACAAGCTTTAACCAAGTGTTACGAACGCAGGATGTTCGAGCACATGGGGACAAGCATGGATGCAATAAGAAGATGTCATGTGATCAAAGCGAGGACTTTGAGCACAGTTCAGTTCCCTGAGCAAGATTTACATCCGAGCATGCTAAAGTTGCTCAATAAGTCTAAGGACAAGACTGGAGACATCAAGAAGAATGAGCTTGCTTGATGGATTAGTTCGAGCAAAGCAAGGATTGGTCAACAGGAATGAAGCTTCCTGGAGGAGAATATATTCATTGAAGATATTCTAAGTAAAGTATGCTCGAGGACATTCATCGAGCATACCTAGCATAGTGAGTCTGCTCAAGCAAGATTGTTACCTTGCTCGAAGACTCTTAAACTTGTATTTATTTTGTCTTTCATTATGTAATGATTAGGAACTTCTAGAAGGAATGTCAGGGTCTATAAATAGGGTCTTAGGTTTCCATTTAGGGCACGGATAACGACGCACGCAATACGAGAAACATTCCAAAGAATATTTTATTTGTTTCCTCGTACCGCCGCCGCCGTCACAAAATCCTAGACATTCCTTTCACTGTTGTATTAAATGATATAATAAATGCAGTGAATCTTTGTCTTTGATTGTGTTCTTATTGATTATCCATTATTTTTTCGTGTTTACTATATCACACCTTCGTTCCCACTCATTGGATATCCTGATTCTGCCCTGATATTCAAAAGGCATTTGGGTAACTGAGTCAGTGTGTTCTTGTCAACCTTTCCTAAGGTTTCACCTGACTCACGGTCCTGACAAGTGGTATTAGTGCTTCGGAAGCTCGGTGAAGGCCACGGGACTGAAGGTTTGTGAAAAAGCTTGAAGCTTTACTCTGTTTTTGTACTGCAATGGTCAGATCTGATAACATGGAAGACCAAGAAGTGTCAACCAACAAGATTCCTAGACTTCTTGGACAAAAAAATTTTATCAAATGGAAAGTGCTCTTCGAAGCCGCTGTAAACTACAACGACCCAGAACTTTGGACATCTATCACAGACGGAAACTATGTTGCTTCAACTGCTCCGAACAACAATGCCACTGTTGATCTAAAAATTAAGAAAAGGGACGATAAGGCTCTATCTATGCTAAATTTAGGTCTGTCTTGGAAAATACTGACAACTGTCAACCATAACAAAACTGCTAAAGAAATGTATGATGCAGTTATTGATATGTTTGAGGGAAATACTAAACTGAGAGATATCAAGAAAGATAGACTTAAGCAAAAGCTGGATATGTTCAAGTTTAAAGATGGAGAAAGACTAAAATCATTTATGCAAAGGTTCATGGTGATTGTTAATGATATAAGAACAACTGACCTGCATATCTCTGATTTTGAGCTAAAAAGAAGCTTTTGTCATCTTTGTCTGGTGAGTGGTATACAGCTAGGAAATTCATCAAGGAAAAAGTGAGTTTCCCCAACTTTAAGTTGGATGATGTAATTGCATTTCTCTAGGCTGCAGAACATGAGATGATCGAAAACCACATGATTAGAGAAGATAAGCCCAGTTTTCAAGTGAACAATGCTCTTGTAGCTCCAATGGGAAATATCTCAATCAAGACTCAGCAACCAATCATTGAAGAGCCATCTGAGACAAATTCAACATGTGGTGGTCAGCCAAGATTTTATGTTCAGCTAATAGAAGATGATGTAGCCTCAACAGCAAGTGGTCAGTCAACATTTGTGCAGAACAATACAACTCAATGAACAGACTACCAAGCTTTGTTCTCCATCTTTACTGAATCATATCATGCATTTGTGGCCAAGAACCAGATCAACATAAGCATTGTGCAGGAAGATTTTGAGCAAATAGATGTTGATGACTTGGAGGATATGGACATAAAATGGCAGGCTGCCATGTTGGCTATGAGAAGCAAGAGGTTATACAATAGAACTGGAAGATCAAGCTTCAATGGACCGAATGAGAGAATAGGTTTTGACAAATCAAAAGCAATCTGCTACAACTGTCAACAACTTGGACACTTTGCAAGAGAATGCAACATGCCCAAGCAAGCTGGTAACCAAGTGAATCAAAATCAATTTTACCAAAATCAGAACCAGAACTTCCAGCATCAAAGAAATCAGATCACCAACCAAAACCCCTATTAAACCAAAACAGACCCTAGCAACAACCCTTTCAGCCTTAAAGGAACAACCAACTGTATTCACAATAACCAGAACAGAGTCAATCAAAACAATATGAATCAGGTTAGGGATCAAGGGAACGTTGCAGTGACAAGGGTGCCTCGGGATGGGGAGTTTGATTGGAGTAACCATGCAGCTGAGATTGAGAAGGCAAATGTTGTCTTTATGGCTAAAGTGCAGGACAAGCCAGAATCTTCTAATGCGCAGGTACATTCTTATATTTTAATTTCTGATCTCCTTATTACAATTGATGAACTCAATCAGGAAGTTGGAAAATGGAAAACTGAATGTGGAAGAAAGGAAGCATTCTTAAATGTGTATGAAGCCAATGAAGCAACCTATGAGAATCAAATTAAGGGGCTTGAAGAAGATTGTATGCAAGCATACAGAACCCAATCAAGAATGATAGTTGAAATTGAGGGTTTGAAAAAGTTATTCTGAAGATAAGCTGAAGAATGCTGATTTGTTAATTCAAATGGAATTCTTGAAAAACCTTGTGTATACAAGAAATACAATGGGATTTGTAGATAAAATGACAGAGGAAGAGAAATACAAAAAGGTGCCACCACCTTTCTGTGACAGTTATCCACTAAAAGTAGACAAGGAAAGTAGGAATGAATATCTGAAACAATTCAAGAATGTGTTTAATGACAAAACTTAATTTATAAAACAGTATGATGATGTGATTGTGGATGAGAATGGAGAGTTTGCAATAAAGCAGAATGAGAAATCAGAAGTAAAGAAAGCTGTAAAGAAGGATGGTGAGAAAAAGAAATGGAGTGAATACTCTAGTGAGGAGAGTACTTGCAGTTGTGGCAGTACCAAATCATCTGAGGGCAAGAAGAAAAAGAAAGGATCAAGAAAGAAGAAAAATGAAAAGATTCCTCTACTACCAAAAATGACTCAAAAGTTGAAGAAGCATTATGAACAGATCAGAAAATAACATGTGGTATTTGACATTTGTGCAAGACCATAGCCAGAAATCAAGAGAAGAAATGAATTGGCAATTAAATCTTCTTATGATCAGTCGCATCCTCCAATCTATCCAGTCTTCTTAAATCATGAACTATTTGACATTGGAGATGTGGAGTATGTACCAATGAGAAGATTTGTAGCAGAAGAAGGAGGAAGCTGTTCAAGACCCCCATCCAAGTTGAAGCCAATAGTGTTTGTTTAAGAGAAATATCATCTGGTTCCTGATTTGAGCAAGCCAATCAAAATGGACTTCAGCAACACTCTATGTCCAAAAACATCCCTAGGCTTTGACTTCCCCAAACCAAGTGACAGAATTAAAGACAAGCAATTACTTGAAGACAAGGTATGGTGCAAGAAGTGTGATGCCTATAGTCATCACACTGATTCTTGCTGGTTTGAAGAAGAAGAGTTTGTGGTCCCTGATGTGTTTTGTGGATTTGACATGAAAGGATACAAGAAGATGTATCAAAGATACCAGAGTGAAGAGAAGAAAAGTTCAAGTGATGAAGAGAACAGATCAATCTTGGAGAAGAGACTGAAACAAGTTTTGAATATCAATAATAATACAAAAGTATCAAGCAAACCTGCAAAGAACAAAAGGTCAACTGAAAAGGAATCGCAAAGATGAGACCTGGTGTTCTTAATGGGGATGAAAAGTTCTTGATGAAGCAAGGTTATGAACCAAGAGGGTTTCAGTGGAAGACGAAGAAGGAGTTGAATGAACAGAAAGACTATGGATTGAGCAAACTGAAAACATAATCATGTCACAAGTTGTGAAAGTAGGGTCGGACTCAGACTCAGAAGAAGAATGCGAAGTTGTCTATGAAGATCCACTTCCAGTTCCAACTCCTGATGAATCTTCACTTAAAACCAAATTACAAACTAATGTAGTTTGTGACTCAGAATCCAACTGATTCTCTTTTGTGTGTATGTGTAGGAACAGTCCTAGAGCAGTAATGACTTATGGTATATGGACAGTGGATGTTCCAGGCACATGACCTATTTCAAAAGTGCTCTTATCAATTATGAAAGAAAGTATGAAGGGCCAGTTGCTTTTGGGAATGATGAAAATGGAGGGAAGATTGTTGGAAGAGGAACACTCACCAATGGAAAGGTATTCTTTGAGAATTTGTTGCATGTTGAAGGACTACAATACAATCTACTCAGCATTTCTCAAGTTTGTGACAAAGGGTATAAGGTGGCCTTCAATGATGAACGCTGCCTAATTCTAAAGCCTGAGTTTGTGATTCCAACTTAGATGATCATGATGATGGTTCCAAGAAATGGCAACCTCTATGAACTGAGAATGAACACTGCTACATCTAGAGGTGGTTCATGCTTTGTTTCCAAAGCCACTGAAAATGAGACTAAATTGTGGCATTAGGAAGATGTGTCATGTCAACTTGAAAAACATGAACAAGCTAGTGAGAGGTGAACATGTTGTTGGCCTTCCCATAAGAGAATTCAAGCTTGAAGAAAAATGCACATCTTGCCTCAAAGGGAAACAACATAAATCCTCACATAAGAGCAAAGTGATAAATACCATTGATGAAGTCTTGGAACTATTACACATGGATCTGTTTGGTCCAGTAAGTGTTCCAAGTATTGGAAAGAAGAGATACTGCCTAGTGATCACAAATGATTACTCAAGATTTACTTGGGTATACTTTATGGGCAGCAAAGATGAAACCCCAGAATTGATCAGAATGTATGTGCTGAAAATGGAAAATCAGCTTGAAAGGAAGGTGAATTCATTAGAAGTGACAATGGGACAGAGTTCAAGAATGGAATAATGGAAGAATTCTGCACTTCTAAGGGGATATTTCAACAATATAGTGCACCTAGAACTCCAGAGGAAAATGGTGTTGCAGAAAGAAGAAATAAAACACTAATTGAAGCTGCAAGGACCATGATTGCTGATGCAAATCTTCCTTTCACTTTCTGGGCAGAAGCAATCAACACTGCATGTTATGTGCAGAACCGGGTTCTATTAAACAAGGCTCAAAATAAGACTCCATATGAGGTTATCTTCAAAAGAAAGCCTTATGTGAAGTTCTTAAAGCCTTTTGGATGCAGATGCTCACTTTTGAATACAAAGGACTAACTGAACAAATTCCAGTCAAAATCTCTGGAATGTTTCTTTGTGGGATACTCATCTCATTCAAAGGCTGACAGAGTCTATGTGAAGGAGCACATGGTGGTCATTGTATCCTCCGACATAATATTCAATGAAAACCACTTTAACAATGTTGAAGGTCCCAAATGGCTATTTGACTTAGAGAAGATGATCAAGTCTTTCAAAATCTATAATGAAGACATGGATCACAACATGTACGGAACAAGCTTTGAAGATAAAGTAAAACAGAAACACGTTGATCTGGACAAGCTATGGTCATCTGTTGCACCTGAACCAAATGGATTTAACTTTGAGAGGAGCAACCAAGGAGCATTTAAAGTTGAGATGGATGGACAAGAAGCTGCAGTTGAAGTTTCTAATGAAGGTCCAAGTGATGTGGAGAGTGAACCCATTCAATGTCAGCAATCTGCTCAGCCTGAAGGGACAAATCAATTTGAAGACAGGTTTCAGTCTTTGTTTGATTCTCTACAAATTGGTCAAATGAGGCATCATCATTTGAGATTAATCAAATTCAAGAAGATGGTGAAAGTCAAGAAAGAATTGAAAGTGAAACTGCTGAGTTCAATATGACCAATCTTGAGACAGAAGTGTCAGCACAACAATGTGTGCAGACTACCTCTGTTGAAAGAAATCACCCTACAGAGAATATCATAAGAGACTTGCATGAGAGAGTGACTAGAAGCTCTTCTGAAAAGCAAACATCTACCTGTATGCCTGCTTTATATCCCAAGTTGAACCAAAGAACATCAACCAAGCTTTAAAGGACAACAGCTGGGTAGAAGCTATGCAGGAAGAGTTAGTCCAATTCAAAGACTTACATGTATGGGACTTAGTTGAAAAGCCCAGAGGCAAGTATGCTATTCGAACCAAGTGGGTGTTTAGAAACAAGAAAGATGAGAGGGGAATGGTGATAAAAAACAAAGCAAGATTGGTGGCTCTAGGATTCTTACAAAAAGAGGGAGTGGGCTTTGAAGAAGTTTTTGCTCCAGTTACAAGACTAGAGGCTATCAGGATCTTTCTGGCATATGCAGCATCAATGAACATAAAAGTCTATCAACTTGATGTGAAGTCTGCATTTTTAAATGAAAAGATTGATGTGGAAGTTTATGTCACTCAACCTCCAGGATTTGAAGATCCAGTTCATCCCAACAAGGTCTACAAACTCAGCAAAGCATTGTATAGACTGCATCAAGCACCAAGGGCCTGGTATGATGAGTTGTCAAACTATCTGTTGGACAATGGCTTCTGAAGAGGAGCTATTGACAAGATTTTGTTCTACAAAAGATGGAACAAGGATCTACTACTGTTGCAAGTGTATGTGGATGACATTATCTTTGGCTTTACAAAAGAACAAATGTGCAAGGAGTTTGAACAAGTGATGAAATCCAAGTACAAGATGAGCTCAATGGGGGAAATGAATTTCTTCCTTGGACTTCAAGTGAAACAGAAGGCTGATGGAATATTTATCAATCAATCAAAGTATGTACAAGAGATTCTTAACAAGTTCAAGTGCCAAGACTTCAAGACAGTGTCTACACCAATGGACACACATGAGAAAATGGTACCTGATGAGAAGGGGGAGCCGGTGGACCAGCATGAATATAGGGCCAAGATAGGATCACTGATGTATCTTACAGCATCTACGCCAAATATTATGTTTGCTGTCTGTGTCTGTGCTAGATTCCAAGCTAACCCCAAGGTCTCACATATGCTAGCAGTTAAGAGGATCTTCAGATATCTCAAAGGAAAACCAGATTTGGGGATTTGGTATCCAAAGAACCCTTTCTTTGACTTGATGGCCTACACAGATAGTGACTATGATGGTTACAACATGAGTAGAAAATCAACCTCAGGAGGATGCCAGTTTCTAGGGAACAGGCTGGTGTATTGGAAATGCAAGAAGCAAACTGCAGTGTCCATCTCCAATGCCGAAGCTAAATACATTGCTGCTTCTGCCTGCTGTGCACAGGTTCTATGGATTCAAAATCAACTGCTGGATTATGGTCATAATTTCTTAGTTACTCCTATTCTAATTGATAATACTGCTGCTATGTTCATTGTTAAGAATCCAGTCCAACATTCTAAGACTAAGCACATTGAGATTAGACATCATTTCATTAGGGACTTTCAGAAAAAGGGCTTAATAGAAATGAAAAAGGTAGATACATCTGAAAATCTGGCTGATTTATTCACCAAAACTTTAGATAAAACCAGGTTTCAGTTTTTCTTAAAATGCCTAGGAATGATAAATGCTGATGAAGTTTGATTAATGATGTGTGCTTAAGTGAGGTGCTAACTGATTATCTTTGTCACTCACTTTGAATGTTTGCATGATGATTTGCTATGCTTAACTGATCATTCAAATTGCACGAATCATATATGTGACTGTATTTGTGTAAAAAAATGTGTTATAAATGTTGATTACAACTTTCAGTACCTTGATCTGTGCTTGCATGATGCTTTTCTGTGATTTAAGTACTTCAAGCATGAATCTGTGCTGGTTGCTATGCTTAATGCTCCTCGAGCACAAGCAGAGGTACTTTGAAACCTTTTTTCTAAGTCTTTCGAGCACATACGTCATAGCTCAGTTGCTGGAGCATAGTTTCTTGCCTTGAAAAATTGTTCTAGTATTTCGAGCATAACTCTGTGTTTGATGGTGTGTTTGACGTTCTACGAGCACAAACAGACCATACTTGAGATCTCTCAAAGTGATTCGAGCACATATGATATTTTCTTACTAGTCGATCATGGACATGTGTTGTGGAAAACTTTCAGTATTCCAAGCCGAAGTTTATACTCGAGCACACAGCTATAACGCCCGTTAATTTTCGGTTTAAAGATTTAAAGCTTGTAAAGTATGTATATTTCTCGGGAGTTATCCGGCATTCCTCGTTGACCTTATCATCTTTCCGGTACGTTAAATTCATTTAACTTTCCACTCAAGTTGCTTCACACTTCATACATGAGGTACTAGAGTGTAACTTGTTGTTTTATAACATAAAACTAAACCCTAGCCCCGCCCCCTTCAGCGATTGGCCCCCATAGCTGCCACAAGAGCTTCGTTTTTCTTCTTTCCAGCTGCTCCCAAGGTCTAAAACTTCAATTGAAGGTTAGTTCTATGTTCCCCTAAGTCTTTTACACCTTAATTGGTCATTATATCTTGCGTATTTATCGATAAACGGCTTGTTCTAGGCTAACCGGGTGGCTGTCCAATTGAGCAATTTCGGGACTGTTTTGGTGGAGGTTTTTGCACCAACATCTTCCTAGGTATGTCTAGTATAACATACTTTAAAATCATGTCCATAGGTGTTCATTTGATTGGTCAACTAGTTGTAGATTGAAAACTAGTTTTCGGTTGTCTAGAATAGTGATTTGTTGCGTTTAACGCGAGGAATGAGGTAAGTGATGACCAATTCAGTTAGGATAGCTTCGGTTTAATGTACGGGCTGTTGGAAAATGATTTTTATAAGTATTGGGGCTGAATTGGTTGTCGGTTACTCAAACAGGTCGGTACAACGCACATTCGCGTTTAATGAATAGTAGGTGCGTTATGCTTGCGAGTTACCGACCCATTGACTCGTGTAGCGTAGTGTGGACTTGTTGGCTGCGAATTTATCATATTGGGTCCACACGGGGCTGAGTTGGATGTTAATTGCCTAAACAACTCTTAAACGCGCGTGTTAGTATCACCTAGTGCTTCCGGGGGTAATTTGGGAATTCTTTATGCCCGGGAGTATCTAAGGGTCGTGTTGGTAAATGTATGACCCCGAGGGCTGTTATGATTGAGTTTTATGAGGTCGAGGCTTTAGGTAACTCGAACCATGTTAGAACGTCTCGTAGGATAAACGAGCCCTTTCGATGTCGCTAGTAATGATGGTATGAAAACCGACAGGCGTTTGAGTTGTGGAGATACTTAGGGGTTCTCTAGCTCGTGGTGAAATGGTGCCTTGTGTCAGGTGAGTTTATGATACCCCTTTTTACTCTTTTTAAGTTTTTGGGCTAGCTCGTGGTTAAATGGTACCTAAGTGGGTTTGCTTGATGAACTGTTTAAATTATTTTGTATGGGCTTACTTGTATAGGGTAGGCTTTGGGATGGTATTATTGTATGTCTGTATGTATGTTTATACATATATTATTGTATGGCCAATAATTGTCTATGTTAATTAGTCGTTATCAACTAAGGATGTTTACGTATGCCTACTTCGTGTTTGCATACGTTGGATGAGATGTTACGTGTTTGGGTTGTACGTGTGTTCGACCCTGATGTTATTACTTGGATGATAATTATAGGGATATAATTATATAGATGTATACATATAATTACGAATACTTATTGTGATGATGGCTTAACTGGTTGTATCCCGTTTTATTATAAAATTCTTGGAATGATTATTATAAATGTCAATTATTAAAACTTAAACTCACTCATCTCAAGCTGACTTTTTGTGCATGTTAGTGTGAGTTTCAGGTTAGGAGGAGGATGCATTACCTCTTGGACGTGCACGAGGCTACTTGGACGGTGGAGGGCATACTTAGTCGGAAGTTTTATTAATGAACATTGTTCTTTTAAATTTTTACTAATTACATTGAAATTTGGTTTTGAGAACCTGTTTTAATAATTCTGATTTTCTGCTGATTTTTGAACTGGTTTTTGAAATGAAATGAATTGTTTTGAGTTTAAGTATTTTGTAAGTTTCTTGTATGAATACCAACTGTAGGATTCCCGGGATTCGGGGTCTTACAACAGCTCAAGTCTTTCAAGCACGAGCATTGAAATGATAGATTTTAAGGTTGCTCGATAGACTTTCGATGATGCTCAATGAATTTTGAGCATGCACGACAGACCTATTGGTTTATCTAAATGATTTATGCTGTTCGATTGAATCTGTTTGATGTTGTTAAAGTGTGTGCTTGGTAATTGTGCTTAAATGACAACACTGTTTTCAAAATCATTGTTTAAAAATGAACTTTCAAAAGAAATGTTTTTGAAACTGTTAAATGTTTTTAACTAAGCCACACTGTTTTTGGTGATCTCATATGAGATATGATAAGTTTATTCAGTTATAAGCTTTATAGAAGCTTAAAGGTTTTTGGATAGAAATTGTATCCAACCTTATGGGAAATGATAGTATATTGTTTAAAACCTCTAACCCATGGAATATAGGCTTAAAGAATTTCAGTTCAGAAAATTGACAATTTGCTTTGAGTATCTTTTCATGATTGTAGTGACATGAGAGATACAAATATTATGAAATTGCTAAATCTGATGTGGTGACTCATTTGAAAACCAAGGTATGTTTCCTTGCATATCTCTCCGAATGATAGGCAGAAAGGCAATTATCTAATCATACACGAGCCTGTTGGTGTTTTGGTCACAAAAATCATTTAGTATCCAAGCAGATATAAAAGTATAGATATTCAAAAGCATACCAAAAAGAAAAAGAAAGATGAATAATACAAAAAAAGAAAATTTCCTCAAAATAGTATATCAAATAATAATATATCATGACTTAAGGGGCACTAAAGGAACTACAGGGGATGAGGCATCCAAATAAGTCCTAAACACCCTGAATGTAAGGCTTGTAAGTCCGGATGGCATGCAAGTCCAACTTTCAACCATATAGTCTGATATCTATATATAATTTTCTAAATAAACTACTCATAAAAACAAATTTTGACCAACGCATCAGGGGTTTGAAGTCAAATTGGGGTGATTGGAGAAAGCTAAATAAGCTTTGAGAAGAGATAAGGAACAACCTAAAATCCAAAATGTAACCATTCTTCACTTATGCTTTAATTGAACTTTAAGTATATCACAAATGTCATGATAATCATGCTAAGTGCAATTACTTACTGTCAACCTGACTTAATTGTAATAAGGCTTACTATGATATGGTGTGAAAGTTTCTAAATAATCTGATCCCATGTTGAGATCTTTCTATGAAAATGTTTTCAAAAGAATATTCAACTGAAATTTGATCTCTTATTTCACTTTAAACAAATTGCTTAGGTCAGCTCACTGTTCTGAAATGATTATATTTTATGCAAAATTGCAATTTGAGCAGAGGACATGAGTATTATGTCCAGACTTTATGGCATAAGATTTGTGATTTCAAAATCTAAACTGGAAAGCATTTAAGTGTTTCGAGCAAAGAAATTTTTCTTGCTTGTGTGATAACATTACTTCGAGTATGCTATATGACTTGTATGATTCATCTATGTATTTCGAGCATGTATCTTACTTACGAGCACCTGCAATGATATGAAAATTGATGTTATGTGTGTCGAGAGTGGTTGCATTATAAGATGTCAGACCTAAGTCTTCGAGCACAAAGAAATGACTGATAGAAAACATTTACGTGTTTTGAGCATAGTTGTGTGCTAGGCACTATGATCTGTGAGTTTCGTGCTTAGCAAGGAAGTGACAAACACTAAGTGATTTGAGCATAGTTGTGTGCTAGACACTTAGGTATGAGGATTCGAGTTGAGGAACTTAATGGATCAATTTGTAAGGTAGCTCGAGCAAACTTGTATGCTAGACTCGTAGGTTGAGTGTTCGACTACAAGCATAGGAAGGATTAAATCTGCTAAGGCTTTCGAGCATGAAGGTACATCGAGCACATTGAGCTGTAGCAAGGGCTACAACATTGCTAAGAGGCACTGCATCTCGAGCATATGTTTTGTCATGATAGATATTTAAGTAATGTCGAGCATGATGCAGTTTCGAGTAAGGTTCAGCAATGAGTGTGTCTCACGTATACGTGCCTAAGGAAATTTTACAAAGTATTGTCGAGTACACTTCTTGTCGAGCATGATCCTATACTCGACCAATCAAAATCAATTAACATTTGGATAAGGCATCAAGCACAAACATATTCGAGCGCACTGTCTCAAGTACATAATCATACAAGTACATCGAGCGAGGATTGTACTATGTACTCAAGTATAGTGGGAGCCAGCGGTTGTTTTGGCTATATGCTCGAGTAAGGGAGGTACATTAAATTTGAAATTAAATGACAACTGTCATGCACTAGACGACATAAGGAGGTACTGTACTACCCAAACTTTAGGTATAAATGGGGGACTTAGAAACTTTTTCATCTATTTCTTCTCCCTCTCTTAAACCTAATAGCAAACCTCTTGCTCGTGCTTTCCCATTCTTACTCGAATACTCAATTTTTGCTCGAACTTACTTCAAAATTAGCCATTAGCTCTGTTTCGACCTTGGTAAGATATCGTTGTTCGATTATCGTTTCGCGGACTTCGAAATCAGGGTTTCTAGTTGGATTACGGACTAACTGTTTACTTGTTTTTGCAGGTACGCATATTACTACGGAACATGTTATTGAACAAGCTATTATCATCTAACTATCCTCGAATATTAGTTTTGCAACCTTGTATACTGACATATTTTCTTATTTTGCAGAACTGATGGCCCTAAAATTCGAAAAGAGGCACAATATGTGTGCTCAGTTGGAGCTCGACGATGAAAACAGAGAGTTGGAGCTAATGATTACTTTTCTAAGGAACTCCAACCTGAGAGTAGCTCTTACCGAAAGCCCTACAACTTACAAAAACCATATTTAAGATTTTTGGGGCTCAGCTACCTATGTGAATGATGTTAACGGGAAAAGGATTGAGGCATCTGTCCTATATCATGACATTGAGATCACAGAAGCTTCAATAAGAGCTGCATTGGACCTGAACGACGATTTTGATGCTTAACTTTCTTATTCAACCCCAAGATTATTAAGAGTCTTACAAGAGACAATGGGCTACCAAGGAGCTGTGAAAGAGGGACAATTTCAGAAGGGCAGCTTTCCACTGATATACCGTTTCCTAATCCATCATGTCATCCTTTCCTTATCTCCAAGGAGAGGGACTTGGACACTACTGAGCAGGGAATTGGGCACCCTTACTATAGCAGTTTTATACCAACAGCCTTTCAACATATCAAGATTCATTTTCCATGGATTGGTGTCAAACGCTGAGAAGGAAGTAAATCAGAGGTTCCTAATGTATCCTCAATTTTTGTAGATTTTAATTAAAAGATCATTACCAGATCTTCAAAGAACAGGAGAGGTTTTATGATTACAAGATCCCAATATCTGCAAATGAATGAAAGATGCTAAGAGCAAGTTTGAGGAAAACAATGATTGGGATGTTCTCCCACGGCTGCTTGTGCCAGCTCTAGTTGCCATTGATGTGCCTGGAACTCCTGGAAACAGTGATGATGAAGATGATGATGTAGATGATGATGGTGCAGATGATGATAGTGATCGGAATGATGAAGGGGACAATGGTCCAGATGGTGATAATGCTATGATTGTGGGTAATAATGATCATACTCAAGATGTTGTTGTTAGTGATGTGCCTTTGATTGACCCATATACTCATGAAAGAGATGGTGCAGAGTTGGAAATTAATGAAGAAACTGATGAGCCGGTTGAGGGTCCGAGCAACAAAGCTACTGAGCCTACAGATGATGATGTATTTGTAGCAAATGTAATAACAACTGTTGCCGATACCATACATAAGATCAATCCACCAGATTCACCACCTCCTGAGGTGTATAATGATGACATTAATTCTGTTGAAGTTGATGATGATAATGACAACATCTTTTCCTCACTTGCTACCACTGAACCAGCTTTATCTGGCAATGATTCACTTAATGACACACATATCCCTTCACCACCAACATCACCATTCACTATACCTATTACTACCTCACCACCTGTTTCCCAACCAACCCAACCCGTTCACAACACACATATTCCAACACCACCATCCTTCCCAGTACAAGACCAACCCGCTACTAACATTGCTCAACCAACTCAATCCATTCCCATAGACCCTGAGCCATATAAGTTACCATCTCTAGAAACAGCTGAATCTGAACCCTTTTCCGAACTTGCCCCAAAGCCAACTCAAGAAACCCCATCTTCCAGCCCAAATCTCTATGACATTTTTGTTGAGAATGCCGAGCTCCAGTTTGAGAATATCATATTGAAAGAACAGAATGAGGTATTAGCAACAAGAAAAAAGGCATTGGAGGCTGCACTGAATGAAGCTTTATTGAAAATTCAAACACTAGAGGGGCACTCTGAGGTTGAGAAGACCTCAGATGCACCAAAACAGGGGTAGAAACATGAAGAGGCAGAGGGATTGAAAATAATTGAAGATTTATATACTAGTTCTGATGAAGAGGTTGTAGAAGTTGGAACATCAAATGCACTAAACATGATAAATCAAGAATATGAGGATGGAGATTCTGGTGATGAGGAGAAGGTAGGAGAGAAAGAGATAGAAGTGGAAGAAGAGACCCCTGAGCAAATAGCCCAATGACAAATCAAAGGCAAAAGGGTGGCTCTATCTGAAGAAGACCTTCAACATATACCAACCCATAAAGACAAATCTGGTGATGTCATTCTAGAAAAAGACAATTTATTTGATCCTGACATTGCAGAGGTGGAATCCGTCAAAACAGCTATTAGACTGATGAATGAGGAGCTGGACTCAAAAAATCAAGAAGATGAGGAGGAAATTCCACAAGATGTGCTTGAAGCACTGATCAAAATGAAGGAGAAGGAAGAGGAGGATGAGAGATTGAGAAAGGAGGCAGATGAAGCTATTAGGTCCGCCTTGGAGTCACTGAAAGAAACACAAAATGATAAACAAACTCCAAATGAACAAAATGTTGATAATCAAGAGCCTACACAAGTTGAACCAATATTATTTGAGCATGAAGAGCTAATCCAAAATGAGCCAGAGTTGACAGAGCCTGAACAAACTGAACATGAGCCAGAGTTGACAGAGCATGTACAAGCTGAAACTGAACCTGAACCTGCAAATCCAGAGGTTGAGACTGATAAAGAACAAGAACTTGGTCTAGGGCTAAGAAATCAAGAACAGGATGAGACAGTTGAAGTGTCTGCAAGTACAATGGTGAAGTTAGTGATTATGAGAACTCTGACAGATGTTCTAAATGAGCTAGAAAAGCACCATCCTGAGATTGTGTTTGCTGCTAAAAAGGCCCAAAAGAACTTCATCAATCTTAGTAGCGAAGCACAATCCAATCCTACAGTTGAGGAGGCTGTTGAAATAAATGAGCCGATTGTACAGGAAGTTACTGAAGAAGTTGAAGATACTCATGAAACAGAGCCATTCACAGAAGAAATCATTGATGAAGAACCCAAGACTGATGAACCTATCGTTGAAGAGATGGTTGATAAAGAACCAGAAATTCAAGTGACACAACCTACCTCACCTATCCCATCCGAACCATTTGAACCTTCTAAACCTTCCAAACCATCTGAACCTTCTGAACCATCTGAACCAGAACCTAAAGTTAGAGAATCACTGAAACGAAAAGATAAAGCTGAGCTTGAAACACCAAAACCCAAGAGACAAAAATCGGTGAAAGTGATGGTGTACAAGAGAATACTGGCTAAACTTGAAGAAAGAAAAAGGGCTCAATCCATGAATGTTGAAGAGCCAATGATTGGAGCACTTCATAACCTTGATGAAACAATTGATATAGATTATGAAGATGAAGGAGGTTTGAAGGATGAAAATGAAGATAGTGACTATCTAATAAGCCTGGAGTATGACTTGAGATATCTTCAAAGGCTATCAAAAAGAAGAAATGGCTAGAGAGGCAAATGGTTGGAGAGAGAGGAAATCCAAAAGGGAATTTCTAATAAAGGCTGGAAACAAGCCTGCCTTTTTAAACCTACAATCCTTCGATACAATTGACAAAATCTACAAAAACGCTCTTGTAGGTGATATTGCAGACTTCGTCGATAAAGTGAGCGAAAAGAGAAAGGTGAGAAGCGATGAAGAATATGACTCAATCAAAGCCAAACACAAAGATATATAGTTTTTACATGTTCATGGCTTTGAATACAACTCATTAATCAAACTTTCTCTAGAAGAATTGAAAAGAAAAGTTCAAAGTGTTAAAGACTCCTAAAAAAGCCAAAAGGTGTCTGCTGATCTTGAAATAGAAAATAACTTGAAGTTGCAGATGGAAAAGGAGAGGGAGGAGTCTGAAAAGAAAGAAGCTGAAGCCAAAGAGTGGTTTAAAGACCCAAACAGAGTCCAGACCTTGAAAGACATACTAATAGACAAGGGCATGACTGAAGAGGAGTTTGACAGAATGCCTCATGCTCAACTACTAGAAATATACAAAAGAGAGTAGAGAATGTATATTGAGACTGAGAGGAAAATGGAGGAGGACAGAAGGAGAATGGAGGAATTAGTTAGAGCTGAGATGCTGAGTGCCCTACACAAGAAAGGTGTGAGTATGGGAAGATTGATAGTTCAAACTGATGAGATAATTAAAAGATGGTATGAAGAGGAGGGGCTTGATAAGACAAAGAAAACTCAACAAGGAAGCACAAGCCAAACACCTTTAAGGTCTGAGATTGTGAGGCCTGTGCAACCAAGGAACTTAAATCTGCCCACACATCTCTTCTATGATAAAAGATCCAAGACCTTAAGGGTCATCACTGAAGACAAAGAAGAAACTCTGATCATCTTGTCATGACCGTCCGTCAGGTGAAACCTTAGCAAAGGTTTGACAAGAACACACCGACACGAATACTCCAAAGACCGATTGAATATCCTGGCGGAATCAGGATATCCAATGATTGAGAATGAAGGGTTGTGAACAGATAGCAAATACAAAATAGTAAATGATAATCAGTAAAAGCTATTTCAAAGACAAAGATTCACTATATTTAATGATATATCAGTGGTACAGTGAATGGAATGTCTAGGGTTTTATGTGACGGCGACGGCTCTCAAAATTCATACCTCGAAATCAGTGTCTCAATCCGTCTCTTAAAAACCATGCCCTAAAGATAACCTAGGACGTCTATTTATAGACCTTGACTTTCCTTTTCAGACGTCCTAGTCATTACATAATGAAAGATAAATCTAATACAAGTGTTATAGTCCTCGAGCAAGGTACATACCTTGCTCGAGCAAACTTCCTATACTAGGTGTGCTCGGTGAGTATCCTCGAGCAAACTTTACTTGGAATATATTCTCTTTCGAAGAATACATATTCCCTTTGAGTAAGCTTCATTCCTCTTGACTTGTTCAAACTTTGCTCGAATAAGTCCATCGAGCAAGCACATTCTTCTTGATGTCTTCAGCTTTTCTTATTCAGCAATCTTTAGCATGCTCGGATGTAAATCTTGCTCGGTAACTGAACTGTGCTCGAAGTCTTTGCTTTGATTCACGTGACATCCTCTTATTGCATCCATGCTTGTCCCCATGTGCTCGATCATCCTGTGCTCGTAACACTTGGTTGGAACTTGTATGATCAAGCTGTTTTGCTCGATTGGCAATCCATGCTCAATAGAAGAATACTCTTGCTCGTTGAAGTGTAGCTTGCTCGAAGCCTTCAACACTTAGAAGAATCAACCATTTAAGGTTCAGAACCTTGCTCGAAGTAGTAAAAACCATGCTCGATCGTCTAGGCTTGCTCGAATTCCATACTTAGTCGTTTATGAGGAGGTTGACAAGATTCCAATCTTCGTTATCAAAAATCCGACCCAACAATCTCCCCTAGATTGGAACAAGCTTAGATGCACCAAAACATACCTGCATAGAGTTACACATGTATCAGCTTTCTAGATAAATCATTTAAGAACATGTCATTTCATTACATAATTGGAATTTTTCCACATGGGCATTACAAACTGAATTTTTACAACTCAAACAAAATACAAAGATACACAGAAATAAAAATCAATCATTCATTATCTCCATTCTGTTATCTTCTTCCTCTGTTCTTGGCTTCAGTTCTTTCTTTTAGTTTCTTCACATATGCAGCTCTTTGCTTCAGCATGTCAAGTTCTGAGGAGTCAGAGGCATCACTTGGAAATCTTGCATCAATTAAGTCTTGTAGGTCTTGAGGATGTATATAATACAGATCTCCATCCTTCCTTATAACTGCAATAGGTATCCTAGACTCATTTCTCAAAGTGGTTGAATCATCCTGTTGATTGTATGCTATGAATGTGATTCTTCCAAATTGTTGTACTCTTGAGTTGGGTTCTTTCATCACTTCTCTCGTAGCCAAGCACTCTTTTAAGGTCTTCTTTTTCTGATGAGAGCTGCTTGCTAGAGGTTTTTGTTTCTTTGATTCAGAGAGGGAAAGCTCAGATATGTGAACTTCACTGATTCTCTTCCTCTTTTTCTCTTTTTCTGCTTGACTCCTGATCTCTCTCTTCTTCTGCTGCAGAAATGGGAATCCCTTTTCTGCTTGTTCCTTCAAAAACTTAGAGAGATCATTCCTCAGTTGACCAGATAGTTGACTCCTTACTTGATTGTTATATAAAGTCAGCTCAGCCATCTTGTTTAGTTGTTTTGTTGTAAAATTTCACAAATCATCTCTGAAGATGATGAGATCTTCTGCTTCATCTTTAGTCACAACCCTTAATGTCTTTGATCTTCTGTCAAAATAGAGATGTGTGGGCAAATTCAAGTTTCTTGGCTGCACAGGCCTCACACTCTCTGACCTATGGGTTCTGCTTGAGCTCCCCATCTCAACTTTCTTTATCTTATCAAGACCCTCTTCAACATACCATCTTTTTATTGTATCTTCTGTTTGCATTACCAGTCTTGACATTTTTACTCCCTTTTTATGGAGGGCATTTATCATTTCTGCATGAACTTCTTGCTCTGCCCTCCTTCTGTCTTCCTGTAGTTTCCTCTGTGTTTCAAGATACATCCTCTGCTCTCTGTGGTATATTTCCATTAGCTCAGCAAGAGGCATGTTCTGAAACTGTTCTTGTGATATCCCTTTATCAGTTGCAAAAGTTTTTAACATTTCCATTCTTTGAGTGTCCTCAAACCACCTTTAGCTTCTTGATCTTTCTTTTCTTTTTCCTCCCTTTCCTTCTGTAATCTCATTTTTAACTCCTGCTCTCTTTCAAACTTTTCTCGACTTTCTTGATCTTTGTGAGAGTCTTTAATCTGTTGAATTCTTCTTTTCAGTTCTTCAGGAGAGAGATTTATCAAGAAGTTGTAGCTGTAACCATACAGCTGAAGGAATTTGATATCCTTGTGTTTTGCTTTCAAGGATTCATACTCTTTTTCATCATTTTCCTTATTTTCTATTCTTCTCTTGCTGCTGTCAGATTCTGTAAATTTCTTTTCTTTATCTTCTTTTCTCTTAGACACCTTTCTCACATACTCAGATAGATCCTCCATGAGAGCCCTTTTATACAAATTATCAATCTTGTCAGAGGGTTGTAAATTGAGGAATGCAGGCTTGTGACCAGCCTTTATCAATACATCTCTTTTTCCTTTCCTTACTTTCCAACCCTCTGCTTCATTTGCCACATCCTCTTTTGGTAGTCTTTGAACATACAGAGGATCATAACCCAAGCTGATCAGATATTCAACATCTTCATTTTTCTTTTCAGCTTCCTTCAATTCTTCCTCATCTTCACTTTCACCATCCAAATCCACCACTTCTTCAAGATTATGAAGAGCCTCAATCATTGGTTCATCATTTTGTTTGGATTAAGCTCTTCTTCTTTCTTCAAGCATCTCTGACCTCAGTTTGTAGACCATTTTTTTCACAGATTTTTATCTCTTTGGCTTTGGGGTCTCAATTTCAGATGAAGGTTTTCTTTTGAGTTGTATTTCCTCTGGTTCTTCTAGGATTATTTCTTCATCAACAGACTCAGATTCGTCATTTTCAGTTTCAACTGTTTGTGTGTCAACAGGTTTTTCAGTAACTTCTTCAATGATAGGTTCACTTGGTTCAACATGTTCTTCAAATCTTGGTTCTCCTTTGCTCAGATTTATAAAATCTAGTTGAGCCTTTCTTGTTGCCATCACAATCTCTGGGTGATGTCTCTCTGGTTTATTCAGAATCAGTGTAAGATCCTTCATAATGATCAGTTTAACCATTGTGCTTGCTGAGACTTCAATTGTTTCATCCTTTTCTTGACTAACTGGTCCCAAACTAATTTATGGCTGATTTATCTCAGGCTCTTCAGGCTCAGTGATCAAAGGCTCTGCAGCCTTTTCTTGTTCAGGTTCTTGTTGATCAACATTCAAATTTTCTTTCAAGCCATCAATTGTAGCCTTGATTGCTTCATCAGCTTCTCTTAATCTCCTCTCATCATCCTCCTCTTTATCTTTCATTTTAATCAAGGCTTCTATGACCTCCTGAGGAATTTCCTCCTCCTTTTGTTTCAACTTTTCTCTTTCCAGAGCTTCCAACTCTTCATTCATCATTTTTATAGTTGTTTTCACGGATTCAGCCTCAGCCATGTCTTGATCAACTACATTTTCTTTAAACAAAATGTCATCAGACTGAGTTGTGTGTTGAGGCAAGGGGTGTAAGCCATCATCTGTAAGTGCAACCCCCTTGCCCTTTTCTTTCCTCTTTAAATTTTCTTTTTCAGTTTCATCTTCTCCACTTTTCTCCCCCTCAACATCTGATTCTCCATCATCATATGCTTGGTTTAGCATGTTTAAAGCATTAGATGCTCCAACATCCTCTTCAAGTCCAACTTCCTCTTCAATACTAATATTCTCTCCCTGTTTTGGTGCATCTGAGGTCTTCTCAACCTCAGACTGCCCCTCAAGAGTTTGAATTTTCAATAACGCCTCCTTCAGTGCAGCTTCCAGAGCTGAGTTCTTTGCAGCCAAAATGGCATTCTTCTCTCTTATCATTATGTTCTCAAACTCCAGTTTGGCATTTTCACACACAATATCATAAAGATTTGGACTTAATGGTGGGGTTTCAGCAGTAGGTTTTGGAGCTGGTTCGGAGAATGGTTCAGTATCTTCAGTTTTAGGGGATGGAACTTTGTATGGTTCTGGGATTTGGGTTAGGAGAGTAGGTTCAGTTGGTTCTGTAGTTGGTTGAGGATGGATAGGTATGTCTTGTTCAGTTGGCTCAGATGTGGCAGGTGAAAAACGAATATCAGCATTATCAGTTGGCTCATGAGCTTCGTGACCAATTTCATACACAGTCTCGTCAACTACAACCTGTGCATCAGCAGCATTTTCAATAATCATCTCATCTCCTCCATCGACACCATCATCGTCATCATTATCATTATCATCACCATCATCATCTTCCTCATCACTGTTGCCATGGGTCCTCGGTACAACAATGGCACCCAGTGCAGGTACGAGTAACCATGGGAGTACATCCCAGTCAGCATTCTCAATAAACTTACTCTGAGCATCCTTCATGCGTTTGCATATATTTGGGTCTTGCAACCCCAAAATCTGCCCTGTTCTTTGAATGTCTGGTAAGACTCTGTTTATTAAGATCTGCAGAAAACGTGGATACATTAAGAATCTTTGATGTACTAGCCTCTCTACATTTGAAATCAACCCTTGAAAGATGAGTCTTGAAATGTTGAAGGGTTGCTGGTAAAGAATGGCGACAGTGAGAGTCCCAAGCTCTCTGCTCAATAAAGTCTAGGTCCCTCGTCGTGGAGATAGAGACTGAATAACGTGATGAATCAAAAATCTGTAGATTAATGGAAAACTCCCCTTTTAAAACTGTCCCTCCTTAACTCCTCACTGATAGCCCATAGTCTCTTGAAAGACTCTTAGTAACTTTGGGACGGAGTAGGACGGCTGAACCTCAAAATTGTCATTAAGTTCCAGTGCAGCTCTGATTGAGGCTTCAGTTATTTCAATGTCATGATTGAGAATCGACGCCTCAATTCTTTCCCAATTGACGTCATTTACATGTGTTGCAGACCCCCAAAAATCCAAAATGTGATTTCTATATATTGTGGGGTCGGTAGTTAACGCCACCCTCAGATCAGAGTTACTCAGAAAGTTTATCATTAGCTCCAACTCACGGTTTTCATCGTCTATCTTCAATCGAGCAAACATATTATGCCATTTTTCGAATTTGAAAGCCATCAGTTCTGCAAAAACAAGAAGAGTTGTCAGTACACAAAGTTCCAGAACTAATATAGGAGAATAGATAGATGATTGATGGTGTCTTCAATTAACATGTTCCGTAGTAATATGCATACCTGCAAAACAAGTAAACATTTAGTCAATTTGTTCAATTGGAAACCCTAATTTCAAAATCGGTGCGACGATTATCGAACAGCGATATCTTACCGAAGTCGAAACAGAGCTAATGGCTATTATCTATGTGAAATTAAGAAAGACTAGACCAGCAAGCAAGAGGAAGATAGCACGAGCAAGAGGGCGTTCGTTTAGGTTTAATTAGTGAAAATTTTTTGAAAAACTTTTTAAGTCCCCTTTTTATACCTAACGATTTAGTGGTACAGTACCTTGGTTTGTCGTCTAGCACACGACAGTTGTCGTTTAATTTCAAATTCACATTTACCACCCTTGCTCGAGTATACAGCCAAAATAAAAAACTTGTCCCCCTCTACACAAAGACATGGTACAATGCTTGCTCAAGCATACTTAGAAATATATCATATCAATTTCCTATGCTCGAGATGCATTCCTGTATGCTCGAAGTACAGTGTGCTCGAAAACCTTATATCAATATATTTTTTTTTAATCTCGCACTCGAGCACAGAAACTGGTAACCTAGTGTGCTCGAAAATTTCGTAGCAATAAAATCATCTTTACTCATCTCGAAATTTTAACTCAATCATCTCTACACGCTCACTAAGACACCTAGCATAGACCTTGCTCGAAACACTTAGATGTTTCCTATCATTCAGTTCTCGTGCTCGTAGACTTGAAATCACACTTACTCATGCCATCATGCTCGAAGATACTTAGTAAAATAACAAAGTATATCTTTGTGCTCGAAGATCAAAGATAACAAAACACATCAAAAGCAAGCTCGAATTACAGTCTAATTCCTAGATCATACTCGAAAATACTTAGAACAAACACAGGTAACAATGGTGAAGTCAAAATCATTTGCCTAGAAGGTAAGACAAAAATCACACTCAAACTTTGCAATAATTAAGATTACAAGTTAATGAAATCATTCCATTTGCTCAAGCTTGGGTTTGAGGTGAACAAGAGATCAAAATCCAGTTCAAAAAGTTATGTCAATTTAATGGAAAGATCTCAACATGGGATCAGATTGTCCAATAACGGTCACACCACTTCATTTTCAGCCGTTTTATGACTTAGGTCAGGCTGAAATTTGATGTAGGTCCTTGGCATGATTCTTATGACTTTTTGTGATATTCTTAAGGTTTGTTTAGTTGCATGAGTAAGAATGGTCACATTTTAGACTTTAGTTGTTTCTTATCTCTTCTCAAATCTTATTTAGCTTTCTCCGAATCACCCCGAATTGACTTCAACCCCCTGATGCGTTGGTCAAAAATAAGTTTTATTTGTACGAGCTGTTTATTTAATAATAACATACATTGATATCAGACCATAAGGTTGAACGTTGGACTTACAAGCCATCCGGACTTACATGCCTTTCATTCAGAGTGTTTAGGACTTACTTGAATGCCCTACTCTTGTAGTTCTGTTAGTTCCCCTTAAGTTCATGATATATTTATTTATCATTAATGATTTTGAAGCATATTTCATTTTCTTTTTCACTCTTTTTCATTTGCTTCATTTTCTTTTGATTATAAACTTTCAAATATATATATATAGCTATTTAGTAGCTGCTCATAAATTGATAAATTGTTTTTGGTAGACCAAAACATCAACAGGCTCGTGTATGATTGGATAATTGCCTTTCTGCCTATCATTCGGAGAGATGTGCAAGGAAACATACCTTAGGTTTCAAATGAATAAACACATCAAACTTAGCATGATTATAGTATTTGTATCACATAGATCACTGCACTCATGAGAAGAAGCTACACAAATTGTCAGTTTACTGAACAGAAATCTTTTAAGCCTATAATCCATGAGTTAGGATATTAGAAAATATACTATCATTTTCCATATTAGTTGGATTCAATCTCCACTTCAAAAACACTTTTCACTCCTGATTAAGAACTTGGATAATGTTATCATCTCCCTTGTATGATCACCAAACCTGTGTTGCTTAAACAAAAACTCTTTACCATTTTAAAATTCATTTTCCTTTGAAAATTCAGTTTAAGAACAATGACTTTAAAGATGGTGTTGTCATTTAAGCTTTCGAAATCAAGCACACACTTTCACATTATCACAGCACAAACTTACAGATAATATAAAAACATCAAATTATCAGTTAAGTATGTTGAGCATGCCTAGAACTCCATCAAGCATGCTCGGAAGTCTATCGAGCAACCTTAAGATGTAGCATTATCGAGTTTGTGCTCGAAAGACTTGAACAGTGTGCTCGAGCAATAGAGGTGCTAGGAATACTTGGAAAGCTTTCCCCAGCACATGTCCATGCTCGAACATCAAAAACATCATTTGTGCTCGAAATAGAGTCCTCAAGTATGGTTTGGTTGTGCTCGAAGAACCGCAAACACACCATAAAGTACAGAACCATGCTCGGAATACTTGAAAAGTTTTCCAAAGCAGGTCTATGCTCGAGCAACTGAGCAATGACATCTGTGCTCGAATCACTTAGAATAGTCGTTCAGAACCCTATGCTTGTGCTCGAGGAGCAATAAGCACATCATCAAGCACAGATTCATGCTCAAAGTACTTAGAATCATAAAAATTCATAATGCAAGCACAGATCAAATACTAACAGCTGTAATTCTCAAGATTAATAGAAATTCCACACAAGAACAGTCACAAACATGATTCATGCAATTTGAGTAATCATTTAAGCATAGCAATGTTATCATGCAAACATTCAAAGTGAGTAACATAGATCATCAGTAAGCACCTCACTTAAGCACACATCCTAAATTAAACCTCATCAGCATTTATCATCCTTAGGCATTTTATTAAAAAGTGAAACCTGGTTTTATCTAATGGTTTGGTGAACAAATCAGCCAAATTATCAGATGTGTCTACCCTTTTCATTTCAATAAGCCTTTTTTCCGGACAATCCCTAATGAAATGATGTCTAATTTCAATGTGCTTAGTTTTAGAATGTTGGACTGGATTCTTAACAATGAACAGAGCAGCAGTATTATCAATTAAAATAAGTGTGAGTAAGAAATTCAGACCATAATCTAGCAGTTGGTTTGGAATCCGCAGAACCTGTGCACAGCAAGCACATGCAGCAATATACTCCGCTTCAGCAGTAGAGAATGACACTGTGGTTTGTTTTTTGCATTGCCATGACACGAGTCTGTTTCCAAGAAACTGACATCCTCCTGAAGTTGATTTTCGACTCATGTTGCAACCATCATAGTCACTATCAGTGTAAGCCATCAAATCAAAGGAAGAGTTCTTTGGATACCAAATTCCCAAGTCTGGTTTTTCTTTCAAGTATCTGAATATTCTTTTCACTGTTAGCATATGTGACACCTTGGGATTTGCTTGAAACCTTGCACCGACACACACAGCAAACATAATATCTGGCCTAGATGCTGTGAGATACATCAATGATCCTATCTTGGCCCTATATTCATGCTGATCCACTGGCTCCCCCTTTTCATCAGGTTCCATTTTCTCATGTGTGTCCATTGGAGTTGACACTGTCTTGAAGTCTTGGCACTTGAACTTGGTGAGAATCTCTAGCACATATTTTAATTGATTGATGAAAATTCCATCTGTCTTCTGTTGCACTTGCAGTCCAAGGAAGAAATTCATTTCTCCCATTGAGCTCATTTGGTATTTGGACTTCATCGCTTGCTCAAATTCTTTGCACATTTGTTCATTTGTTGAGCCAAAAATGATGTCATCCACATACACTTGCAGCAGTAGCAAATCTTTTCCCTTTCTTTTGTAAAACAAAGTCTTGTCAATAGCCCCTCTACAGAAACCATGTTCTAACAGATGGTTAGAAAGCTCATCATCCCAGGCTCTTGGTGCCTGATGTAGTCCAAAAAGTGCCTTGCTGAGCTTGTAGACTTTGTTTGGATGAATTGGATCTTCAAATCCAGGAGGTTGAGTGACATAAACTTCTTCATCTATCTTTCCATTCAGAAATGCAGATTTTACATCAAGCTGATAGACTTTAATGCTCATTGATGCTGCATATGCTAGAAAAATCCTGATAGCCTCTAGTCTTGCAACAGGAGCAAATACTTCTTCAAAATCTACTCCTTCTTCTTATAGACACCCTAGAGCCACCAATATAGCTTTGTTCTTAGTCACTATCCCCTTTCATCCTTCTTGTTTCTAAAGACCCATTTTGTATCAATTGCATACTTGCCTCTGGGTTTGTCCACCAAGTCCTACACATGTAAGTCTCTGAACTGAGCTAATTCCTCCTGCATAGCTTCCACCCAGCTGTTGTCCTTTAAAGCTTGATTGATATTCTTTGGTTCAACTTGAGATAAAAAAAACATGCATACAGGCAGATATTTGCTCTTTCAGATGCACTTCTGGTAACTCTTTCATGTAAATCTCCAATGATGTTCTCTGTAGGGTGATTTCTTTCAACATAGGTAGTTTGAACAACTGGTGGTACAAACACTTCTGCTTCTAGATTTGGCATATTCATTTCAGCAGATTCATCTTCAGATCTGACTTGATTCTCAGTAGAGGTGTGAACTTGATTGAGTTATGATGTAGATGCATCATTTCCTCCTAGCTGCAATGAGTCAAACAGGTTCTGCAACTGAGACTTTTCTTCAGTCTGAGAGGGTTGTTGACTTTGGATGGGCTCACTTTCAATAACACTTGGACTTTCATTTGAGATTTCAACTTCAGCCTCTTGTCCAAATCTCTCTACTTCATCTTCTTCTTGGATGTTTCTACCAAAGTCAAAACCATTTGCTTCAGGAGCAACTGAGGTCCATAGTTTGTCCAGATCAACTTGTTTTGATTTGTCTTTTTCATCAAAGCTGGTTCTGTACATACTATCATCTATGTCTTCACTATAGATTTTAAATGATTTGATCATCTTCTCAAGATCAAATAGCCATTTTGGACCCACAGTATTGTTGAAATGGTTTTCATTGAAGATGATGTCAGATGATTCAATGACCACCATGTGCTCTTTCACATAGACTCTATAAGCTTTTGAATGAGATGAATAGACCACAAAGAAACATTCCAGTGATTTGGATTGGAATTTGTTCAAGTAGTCCTTTGTGTTCAAGAGTGAGCATTTACATCCAAAAGGCTTCAAGAACTTCACATAAGGCTTTCTCTGGTAAAGAATTTCATATGGAGTCTTGTTTTAAGCCTTGTTAAGTAGAACCCTGTTCTGCACAAAACATGGAGTGTTTATTGCTTCTGCCCAGAAGGTAACAGGAAGGTTGGCATCAGGAATTATGGTTCTTGCAGCTTCAATTAAAGTTCTATTTCTCCTTTCTGCAACACCATTTTGTTCAGGGGTTCTTGGAGCACTGTACTGCTGGAAAATACCCTTAGAAGTGCAGAATTCACTCATCATCTCATTCTTGAATTCTGACCCATTGTCACTTCTAATTACTTTCACATTCCTGTCAAGTTGATTTTCCATCTTGAGTACACAGGATTTGATCAAATTTGGAGTTTCATCCTTGGTGCCCATGAAATATACCCAAGTGAATCTTGAAAATTCATCAGTTATCACTAGGCAGTATCTCTTCTTCCCAACACTTGGAACACTCACTGGACCAAACAAGTCCATGTGAAGTAATTCCAAGACCTCATCTATTGTGTTTATCAGTTTGCTCTTGTGTGAGGATTTGTGTTGTTTTCCTTTTAGGCAAGATGTGCACTTTTCTTCTAGCTTGAACTCTCTTGTGGGAAGGCCAACAACATGTTCACCTTTCACTAGTTTGTTCATGTTCTTCAAATTCACATGACACATCTTCCTATGCCATAGCACAGTTTCATTCTCAGTTGCCTTTAATACAAAGCATGAACCACCTCTTGAAGTTGCAGTATTCATTCTCAATTCATAGAGGTTGCCGTTTCTTGGAGCCATCATCATAATCATTTCAGTTGGAATCACAAACTCTGGCTTCAAAATCAGGCAATGTTCATCATTGAAAGCAACCTTGTATCCCTTGTCACACACTTGAGAAATGCTCAGCAAATTGTACTGTAGTCCTTCAACATGTAGAACATTCTCAAAGGATACTTTGCCATTTGTGAGTGTTCCCTTCCCAACAATTTTTCCTCCATTTTCATCACTCCCAAATGCAACCAGTCCCTCATATTTCTTCACATAATTAATCAATGCAGACTTGTCACATGTCATGTGCCTTGAACATCCACTGTCCATATACCATAAATCATTGCTACTCATGGACTGTTCCTGCACACACACACACAAAAGGAATCAGTTTGATTCTGAGTTACAAGCTCCATCAGTTTGTAATTCAGAGATAGTGGAGGATGCATCAGAAGTTTGGATTGGAATAGGTGGTGGATCTTCATATACGACTTCACAATCTTCATCAGTGTCGTATTCTGATCCATAGTGTACTACAGACACTTTAATGCAACTCTCAACTTCCTCAATCACCTTATCCTTCCCTTCTTCTACTTCCTTCTTTGCCTTCCACTTGAATCCTCTTGATTCAAATCCTTGTTTCAACAGAAACTTCTCATCACCATTTAGAACACCTGGTCTCCTCTTTGCTTTCTTTTCATTTGGTGACCTTTTGTTCTTGTTTGTTGTTGTCAGGATTTGGTCATCTTCTTTGATCTTCAAAGTTGTTTTGAGCCTTTGTTCCAACATATGCTGATGGTTCTTATCTTCAGATGGGTTTTTATTTCCATTCAAGTATCTCTCATACATTTCTTTGTAGCTTTTCATGTCATAGCCACTAAACACATCTGGAATTTCAAAAATATCCTCAAGAACCCAGCAAGAGTCAGTGTGATGCCCATATGCATCACATTTCATGCAGAAAACTTTAGCAAAGCTTCCCAAATCTTCAAGAAGTTTCTTGTCCTTGATCTTATCACTTGGTTTAGGGAAGTCAAATCCTAAAGATGTCTTTGGATTCAAAGTGTTGGAGAAATCCATCTTGATTGGCTTGCTGAGATCAATTGCTTGTGGATATTTTTCTTTGACAAAAACGATTTTCTTCAGCTTGGATGGCAATCTTGAAGAACTTCCCTCTTCTTTTTTTGAATGTCTTCTTCTTGGAGCATAATCCACATCTCCAACATCAAACAATTCATGATTAGAAAAGACTGGGTAGATTGGTGGATGGCTCTGATCATAAGAAGATTTCATTGGTTGTTCAGTTTTCTTCTTTATGACTGGCTGTGGTTCTGTTCTCTTCTTGATGATTGGTTGTGTTCTAGCACATATATCAAATGGAACATGCTCTTTTCTCATTCTTTCGTGGTGCCTTCTTACCTGTGATGTCATAGGTGGAAGAAGAGGAATTTTGTCACTTTTCTTCTTATTTGTTCTTTTCTTCTTCTTCCCCTTTGATGACTTAGAGCTTCCACAGCTGCAATTGCTTTCTTCACTGGAGTATTCACTCCACTTCTTTTTCACTCCTTGAGGTTGTTCATCAATCACAATTTCTGACTTATCAGTCTTTGTCATCACAAATTCTCCATCCTGATCTACAATCACATCATCATATTGCTTGATAAATTCAGGATTATCATCAAACACATTTTTGAACTGTTTGAGATACTCACTTTTGCTCTCTTTATCAACCTTCAAAGGATAATTGTCACAAAAAGGTGGTGGTACCTTCTTGTACTTCTCTTCTTCTGTCATTTTGTCAACATGACCAATAATGTTTCCTGTAGAGTCAAGGTTTTTCAAAAACTCCATTTCAATCAACAACTCTGCATTCTTGAGTTTTTCATCAGCAAACATCTTCTTTAGTCCCTCTATCTCAATTCTCATTCTGGATTGAACTTGATATGATACCATACAATCATCCTCCAATCCCTTGATTTGACTTTCATATGTTGCCTCACTATCCGCATACACATTCAGAAAGACATCCTTCCTTCCACATTCAATTTTCCATTTTCCAACCTCCTGATTTAATTCATCAATTTTAGCAAGAAGATCAAAAATAGAAGTATCAGAATGTACCTGAGTATTGGACGATTCAGCCTTGTCATTTATCTTGGCCATGAATGCAACATTTGCCCTTTCCATCTCAGCAGCATGATTACTCCAGTCAAACTCTCCATCCTGAGCCACCCTTGTAACAGCTACATTCCCTTGATCCCTTTGCTTGTTCACACCATTTTTGAGATGGTCTGTTTTGATTTGTGTGAACCTGCATCTGATTATTTCTCTGAGGTTGAAATGTTTGTTGCTGGGTTCTATTCTGATTTTGATAGGGATTTTGGTTGGGCATTTGATTCCCTTGCTGCTGAAAGTTTTGGTTCTGATTCTGACAGAACTGATTCTGGTTAACTTGATTGCCAGACTGCCTTGGCATGTTGCATTCCCTTGCAAAGTGTCCCGGTTGTTGACAGTTATAACAGATGGCTTTGGATTTGTCAAATCCAATCCTTTCATTGGGTCCATTGAAACTGGTTCTGCCAGTTCTGTTATACAACCTCTTGCTTCTTACTGCCAACATAGCCGCTTGCCATTTGATGTCCATATCTTCTAAATCATCAGCATCTATCTGTTCTAAGTCTTCTTGCACGATGCTTGTGTTTATCAGATTCTTGGCCACAAAGGCATGGTAAGACTCAGTGAACATTGAGAATAATGCCTGGTAATCTGTTCCTTGAGTTGGATTGTGTTGTGCAAAAGTAGACTGCCCATTTCCAGTAGATTGATTTTCATCTTCCATCAGCTGCACATTGAATCTTTACTGACTGTTACAAGATGAGTTTGCTTCTGATGGTTCGTCAATGATAGGCTGTTGATTCTTGATCGACAGATTGCCCATTGGTGCCACAAGAGCATTGTTCATTTGAAAGCTTGGCTTGTCCTCTCGAATCATATGGTTTTCAATCATTTCATGTTCTGCAGCCTTGAGGAAGGCAATCACATCATCTAATTTGAAGTTAGGAAAGTTGGTCTTCTCTTTGATGAACTTGCTGATAGTGTACCATTCGCCAGATAGAGATGACAGAAGCTTCTTGTTAAGCTCAAAATCGGAAATCTGCAAATCAGTGGTCCTAATTTCATTTACAATGGTCATGAACCTTTGTAACACTGACTTCAACCTTTCTCCTTCTTTAAACTTAAATCTGTCCAACTGCTGCTTCAGTCGGTCTTTCGTGATGTCTCTCAATTCAGTGTTTCCTTCAAACATTTCAATCACTGCATCATACATATCCTTTGCGTTTTTATGATGATTTACAGTAGTTAAAATTTCCCATGAAAGCCCCAACTTCAGCATTGACAGTGCTTTATCAACCCTCTTTTTCATTCTTAAATTAACCGCAGCATTGTTGTTTAGAGCTGCTGAAGGAGTATAGTTCCCTTCAGTGATAGCCATCCAAAGTTCTGGATCGTTGTAGTTCACTGCAGCTTCAAATAGCACCTTCCATTTTATGAAGTTCTCTTGTCCAAGCAACCTTGGAATCTTGTTGGTTGACACTTCCTGGTCTTCCATTTCACCAGATCTGAGTTTTACAGCAGCAAATCACAGTGAATCTTCAAGCTTCTTCACAAAACCCTCAGTCCCGTGGTCTTCAGTGAGCTTACTCAAGCTCTGATACCACTTGTCAGGACCGTCCGTCGGGTGAAACCTTAGCAAAGGTTTGACAAGAACACACCGACATGAATACTCCAAAGACCGATTGAATATCCCGGCGGAATCAGGATATCCAATGATTGAGAATGAAGGGTTGTGAACAGATAACAAATACAAAACAGTAAATGATAATCAGTAAAAGCTATTTCAAAGACAAAGATTCACTATATTTAATGATATATCAGTGGTACAGTGAATGAAATGGTTTTCTGTGACGGCGGCGGCTCTCGAAATTCGTACCTCACAATCAGTGTCTCAATCCGTCTCTTAAAAACCGTGCCCTAAAGATATCCTAGAACGTGTATTTATAGACCTTGACTTTCCTTTTCAAACGTCCTAGTCATTACATAATGAAAGATAAATCTAATACAAGTGTTACAGTCCTCGAGCAAGGTACATACCTTGCTCGAGCAAACTTCCTATACAAGGTGTGCTAGGTGAGTATCCTCGAGCAAACTTTACTTGGAATATATTCTCTTTCGAAGAATACATATTCCCTTTGAGTAAGCTTCATTCCTATTGACTTGTTTAAACTTTGTTCGAATAAGTCCATCGAGCAAGCACATTCTTCTTGATGTCTTCAGCTTTTCTTATTCATCAATCTTTAGCATGGTCGGATGTAAATCTTGCTCGGTAACTGAACTGTGCTCGAAGTCTTTTCTTTGATTCACGTGACATCCTCTTATTGCATCCATGCTCGTCCCCATGTGCTCGATCATCCTGTGCTCGTAACACTTGGTTGGAACTTGTATGATCAAGCTGTTTTGCTCGATTGGCAATCCATGCTCGATAGAAGAATACTCTTGCTCGTTGAAGTTTAACTTGCTCGAAGCCTTCAACACTTAGAAGAATCAACCATTTAAGGTTCAGAACCTTGCTCGAAGTAGTAAAAACCATGCTCGATCGTCTAGGCTTGCTCGAATTCCATACTTAGCCGTTTATGAGGAGGTTGACAAGATTCCAATCTTCCTTATCAAAAATCCGACCCAACACATCTTTTCGGGTGATTTGAGAAACTTTTTAGAAGAACAGCTGAAGAAAATGGCCGAGCTGGACTTATACGATAATCAAAACCGAAGACAACTGGCCGGCAACAAAAGAAGGTTCTCTCTAAATTTATCAAGGAACAATCTGAGAAGGGGTTTCCTTTTCTCAAACAAAAGAAGAGAGAGATTCGTAGCCAAGAAGAGAAAGAGAAAAGAAGGAAAATGATGAATGAAGTTCACCTCTTAGAACTCTCTTTGTTTGATACAAATAAAAGAAGAACTCAAGCGAGCAGCTCAAGGGGGAAAAGAAGAACATTGAAGGAGTGCTTAGCTGAGAGGAGAGAGATAACATAACCAAATTCTGTTGTTCAACAATATGGAAGAATTACACACATCAATTATAACAGACATGATGATTCAATATCACTGAGAAATGAATCAGGAATAACCCTTGCAGTGATTAGACGAGATGAAGATTTGAACCTCATTCATGTCCAAGACTTAAAAGACATTATGACTGCAAAGTTTCCTTTTGATTCATTCGATGCAGTGGAGCTGGACATGATAAAGAAAAAGGCTGCTTTGGTGAGATTGAGGAAAAAGGAAGCATTGAACGGGAGCCAAAGAAGGAAATAACGGAATGGAGCTCACAGAAGATCTTTTTATAATTCTGTTTTTCTCTGTTTGTATTTTGATGTAAAAAAATTTTAATGTGTAATGACCAAGAGGCAGAATTCCTATTTCTGTAATGAAATGACATGTTCTTGAATGATATATCTTTGATATCTGATACATGTGTAACTGATGTGCTAAAAGTAGTCCAATATTTTATTAGCTAAATTAACTAAAAATAAACACTAACTAATACTCTAGACTTTCTAAAACTCGACTAAACTACTAACCGGCAAGTGAACCGATCGACTCTAGTAAAGCTAAGTAAGTCCGGATATCGAACCACGAGACTCTCTAAATTAAGTTTATTAGCTAATTAGACTCGACTACAAACACGACTTATTAATTTATATTTGTTTGGGGGGTTTTTATTTAAAATACTAATTTAATACTATAATTAAAAACTAATTAAGAAAAAAGTAATTTTAAACGAAAGAAAAAGTTTGTTTATTAAAATAATATGATGATGAGAAAACTACCTAGGCTAGAATCCCCTAAATTTCAGTAATGAATTAACCGGGAAATTATTTAGTTATGGACTAAGATCGTAAAATAGACACTTAAAAGAAAACCCGAACATGACCCTTGACCCTTCTCAAGAAGACACATATGGGTTTCTAATAAATTTTAACGCAGACCAGTATTAAAAATCAAGTTCCCTTACGGTCACCTAATTAATTATGATCTAGTTCCTTTATACGAAATCCTACCTTACAGCACGGAAATCAAAGGCAATTTAAAATATTTAATTGGTTTAACAGACAATAATAAATAATCAACCCTAGACGGACTCCTTACGTAGAACTAAATCTAGCAAGATTAAATAATAAAGATCTATCAATAACCTAGCACTTTACAGATTTTAGGTTAGCGGCACACTTAGGTTTATTTGACAATATTATTCCTATAATCTTATCATGACATCAATTATTAAATAATCAAGAACACAAAGTAGTTGATCTAATAGCAACCTATCATATGACAAACAATAATCAAGGAAACTATTGAGTAAAACTCATCAAACAATCCTAAGCATCCATATGCATCAATTTAATATAAATAAATCTTTTACTATACCATAAAAACCGTAGCGATAAATAATCCCAAGTCAAATCAAAACTGTTAGGACCGGGAGTTGGGTGAACCTTCGGAAAGGTTGACAAGAACACACTGACTCGACTACCCAAAGGCCTGTTGAATATCCCAGCGGAATCAGGATATCCAACAAGTGGGAATGAAGGAGTGAAAAATTGCAAACACAAAACAATAATAGATGATCAACAAAAGAACATTCAAAGACAAAGATTCACTGTATTTAATATATCATTAATGGAACAGTGAAAGGAATGTCTAGGGTTTCGTGTGACAGCGGCGGCGGCGGCTGTACGAGGAAACAAATAGAATATTCTTTGGAATGTTTCTCGTATTCCGTGTGTACCAACCTTATCCAAATTCATGCCCTAAATGGAAACCTAGGACCCTATTTATAGACCCTGACATTCCTTCTAGAAGTTCCTAAGCATTACACAATAAAATACAAAATAATACAAGTTTTGAGTCCTAGAGCAAGGTAACAATCTTGCTTGAGCAAACTCACTATGCTAGGTATGCTCGATGAGTGTCCTCGAGTATACTTTACTTAGAATATCTTTAGTGAAGATATTCCCTTCCAGCAGACTTCATCCTTCTTGACTGGTCCATGCTTTGCTCGAACAAGTCCATCGAGCAAGCTCATTCTTCTTGATGTCTTTAGTTATACTTATTCAGTAATCTTTAGCATGCTCGGATGTAAATCTTGCCCGGGAACTGAACTGTGCTCAAAGTCCTTGCTTTGATCACATGACATCTTCTTATTGCATCCATGCTTATCCCCATGTGGTCGATCATCATGTGCTCGTAACACTTGGTTAAAACTTGTATGATCAAGTTGTTTGCTCGATTGGCAATCCATGCTCGATAGAAGAATACTCTTGCTCATTGTAGTGTAGCTTGCTCGAAGCCTTAACACTTAGAAGAATCAACCATTTAAGGTTCTGAAGACCTTATTCAAAGTAGTAAAACCATGCTCGATTGTCTATGCTTGCTCGAAGTCCATACTTAGCCGTTTTTCTAAGGAGGTTGAGAAGATTCCAATCTTCCTTATCATAAATCTGACCCAACAATCTCCCCCTAGAATGGAACAAGCTCAGATGCACCAAAACACACCTGCATAGAGTTACACATGTATCAGACATAAAATATATATCATTCGAGAACATGTCATTTCATTACATAATTAGGAATTCTGCCTCTTGGGCATTACACAGTAAATTTTTACATCAAAAACACAAGTTAAACAAAATTACAAAGATACACAGAAATAAAATCAATCATCATTGAGATCCGTTCTGCTATCTCCTCCTCTTGCTCCTTTTGTCAGATCTTTCCTTCATTCTTTTGACGAGAGTTGCCCTTTGTTTGATCATGTCGAGTTCCACGGCATCGGAGGCGTCCATTGGAAATTCGGCATCACTCAAGTCTTGGAGATCTTGAGGATGCATGAATTGAAGTTCATCATCATGTCTAATCACTGCAATAGGTATACCCGTTGCATTCCTCAATGAGATAGAACCATTATGCTGATTATATGAGATAAATGTTATTCGTCCATTAATCTGAACTAACGAGTTTAGTTCTCTCATCTCTTCCCTCATAGCTAAGCACTCCTTCAACATTTTCCTTTTTCCATGTGAGCTGCTTGCTTGGGATTTCCTTCTTTTATCTTCGAACAGAGAGAGCTCCAGTGTGTGAACTTCATTAATTCTTTTATTTCTTTTATCTCTCTCTGCTTGACTTCTTATCTCTCTTTTATTTTGATTCATGAATGGGAATCCCTTTTCTGATTGATCTTTAAGGAACTTTGATAATTCATTCCTTGGTTGACTAGAAGGCTGACTCCTGATTTGATTATCATGAATGTCAACTCAGCTATCTTTGTCAATTGGGCTCTTGTAAAATTTCTCAAATCATCTCTGAAGATTATGAGAGTTTCTTCTTGATCCTTAGTTATAACCCTCAAGGTCTTTGATCTTTTATCGAAGAAAAGATGTGTGGGCAAGTTTAAGTTCCTTGGTGGCTCAGGCCTCACAGCCTCAGACCTTGGGGTTCTGCTCGAACTTCCATGTGTGTTTGTCTTTGTTTGATGCAGTCCATCCTCTTCATACCACTTCTTTATTATCTCATCTGTTTGTACAATTAGCCTTGACATTTTTGCTCCCTTTTTATATAGGGCACTCATCATCTCTGCTCGAACTTCTTCTTCGGCTCTGCGCTTTGCTTCCTGCAATTTTCTTTGTGTCTCTAAGTACAGTTTCTGCTCTCTATTGTATATTTCCATTAATTGTTCATGAGGCATGTTTTGAAACTGTTCCTCTGTCATTCCTTTCCCCATGACAATCTTCTTCAGTATTTCTACTCTCTGAGGATCCTCAAACCATCTTTTCACTTCTTCTTCATTCTTCTTAGCCTCTTCTCTTTCCCTTGCTAATCTCATCCTTAGCTCTTGTTCTCTTTCATATGCTTCCTGACTTTTCTTGTCTTTGTGAGACTCTTTCACAAGATGGATTTTTCTTTTTAGTTCTTCAAGAGAAAGATTAATCAAAAAGTCATTGTTGTATCTATACAATTGAAGAAATTTTATATCATTATGTTTGGCTTTCAAAGATTCATACTCTGCTTCATCACTTGCTTTCTTCTCAGTTCTCTTCTTGCTACTATCCGACTCCTTTAACACTTTCTCCCCTTCATTCTTCTTCCTCGATATCTTCTTCACATAGTCTGAAACTTCACTTACAAGAGTATTTCTGTAAAGTCTGTCTATTGAATCAAAGGATTGCAAGTTTAGGAATTCAGACTTCCTCATCCTCCACCCTTCAGCTTCTCTGGCTATGTCTTCTTTTGTTAGTCTTTGAAGATACTTAAGATCATAGTTTAGGCTGATTAGATAGTCTCTGTGTTCATTTTCCTTTTCATCCTCTTTTGACCCCTCCTTATCTTCATTCTCCTCTTCAAAGTCAATTACTTCTTCAAGATTATGAAGAGCCTCAATCATTGGTTCTTCATGTCTTTCAGATTGAGTTCTCTTTCTTTCTTCTAATTTGTCTTTCCTTATTTTGTATATCATCTTCTTCACTGATGTTTGTCTCTTGGACTTTGGTGTTTCTATATTAGATGTATCTTTTTGTTTCAAGTGTGATTGAGATGGAGTGAGAGTGTTCTGCTGATTTATTTACACTTCTGGTCCTTCCAGTATAATTTCTTCATCAACTGACTCAGAGGTCTCAGATTCTTCATCATTCAACTCTTCTGACTTATGATCATCTTCTTCACAAACTTCATCTATAACAGGTTCAGGTTTGTCTGTTAGCAAGAGTTGGCTTTTCTCCCAATGTTCTTTTCTTTGCTACTCTTGAGCCCTCCTGGTTGCAGCTACGGTTTCTGGACTGAACTCTTTAGGATTTAGTAAGATATCATAATGTGTTCTAAGGATCACTAATTGAGCAATGAATTTGACATAAACATTCCATGGCATCTTTGGTGCCTCTGGCATACCCGTTTCTTGTTCTTTTTCTATTTCAATGTCGACAGTTTCAGTTTCAGGCATCTCAGGTTCAGTTACTGCAGGCTCTTCCTGTTAAGTTGTCACTGGTTCTTCATATTTGTCTTGTTCATCAACATTCATATTTTTTCTTAAGGCATCAAGTGTAGCCTTTATCACTTCATCTGCCTCTTCCACCCTCCTCTCATCTTCCTCTTCTTTCTCTTTCATGTTTATTAGTGCTTCAAGCACATCCTGAGGGATTTCTTCCTCATCTTCTTGGTTCAAAGACTCTAACTCTTCATTTATCAATCTCATAGCAGTTTTCACATATTCAACTTCTGCTATGTCTGGATCAATTATATTTTCTCTGTGCAATATGTCATCAGATTGAACATTGTGTTGGGGCAGGGGATGTAGATCATCATCAGTAAATGCAATCCCCTTTCCCTTTTCTTTTCTTTTCATTATTTCTTCTTTATTCTCCCCCTCAACATCCGAATCTCCATCATCATATGCTTGATTTAGCATGTTTAAAGCATTTGATGGTCCAACTTCCACAACTTCCTCTTCCGAGCTTTCATATAGCTCTCCAATCACCTTTAGACTTTCTGCACAGGTTTCTCCCCTTGTTTTGGTGCATCTGAGGTGTTCTCAACCTCAGACTGCCCCTCTAGGGTTCGAATCTTCAATAAGGCTTCATTTAAAGCAGCCTCCAATGCCAAGTTTCGTGAGGCCAAAATAGCATTCTGTTCTGTCAACATGATATTTTCAAATTCAAGCCTTGCATTCTCACAAACAATGTTATTAATATTAGGGCTTGATGGTGGGGTTTCTTAACTTGGCTTTAGGGCGGGTTCAGAGCATGGTTCAGACTCAGTAGTTTCAAGAGATGGAGCTTTATATTGTTCAGAAGATGGGATTGATTGAGTTGGTGGGGTAGTGTCAATAACAGGTTGATTGTGGAGTTGGAAAGATGGTGGTGTTTTAATGGGTTGGGATGGCTGAGTTGGTGAAGAATGAAATTGATCTTCTAGTGGAGATGTAGGTGGTGTAGGGACAGGAATGTTATCAATTGGTTCAGCATCAGACAAAGCAGGTTCAGTTGTGGTTGGTGAGGAAGGAATATCGTCATGTTCATCTTCTATCTCAATAGAATCCGTGTCATCATTGTTAACTTCAAGTGGTGGGGAGTCAGGTGGAGTTATCTTCTGGATTGTTGCAGCAACATCTGATACAACACCTGCTATAAATGTATCATTATCCACTTGTTTTGTAGCTTGATTGATCGGACTCACAACTGGTTCATCTATCTCCTCATGGACCTCCACCTCTGCATTATCTGCCACATGTGCAACTTGTTCAATCAAAGGCACATTTTCCTCAACTACCTCCTGTGCATCATCATTATTATCAATCATCATGCCATGTCCACCCTCTGGACCATTGTCCCCATCATCACTTTGATCATTATCATCTGCACCATCATCTTCTTCAGTACCACTGTTCCCTAGAGTTCTAGTCATATTAAAAGCTCCAAGTGTAAATACAAGAAACCATGGGAGTACATCCCATTCATCGTTATCAACAAATTTGCTTTTAGCATCTTTCAATCCTTTGCAGATGTTTAGATTCTGCAACCTCAACACTTCACCAGTTTGTTGAAGATCAGGCAAAACTCTGTCTATCAAGATCTGTAGAAACCTCGGATAAATAAGGAATCTTTGACCCTCTACTTTCTCTGCATCGGACACCAACCCTTGAAAGATAAGTCTTGAAATGTTAAAGGGTTGGTGATAGAGTATCGCTACTGTGAGAGTCCCAAGCTCTCTACTCAATAAAGTCTCAGTTCCTCTTCAAGGAGATAAGGATTGGATCACGTGATGAATCAGGAACCTGTAGATTAAAGGAATACTTCCCTTTTGAAATTGTCCATCCTTAACTCCTCCCTGATAGCCCATAGTCTCTTGAAAGACTCTTAGTAACCTTGGGACTAGTAGGAAGGCTGAGACTCAAAATTGTCATTAAGGTCCAGTGCAGCTTTGATTGAGGCTTATGTTATCTCAATGTCATGATGTAGAACCGACAACTCAATTCTTTCCCCATTGACCTCATTAACATATGTTGCAGAACCACAAAAATCCGAAATATGATTTCTGTTTATTGTGGGGTTGTTAGTTAAAGCCACCCTCAGATTGGAGTTACTCAAAAAATTTATCATTGGCTCCAACTCTCGGTTGTCATCGTCTATCTCTAACTGAGCACACATATTATGCCGCTTTTCAAATTTGAAAGCCATCAGTTCTGCAAAAACAAGAAGAGTTGTCAGTACACAAGGTTGCAGAACTAATATATGAGAATAGATAGATGATTAATGGCGCCTTCAATAACTTGTTCTGTAGTAATATGCGTACCTGCAAGAACAAGTAAACAGTTAGTACGTAAATCAATTTGAAACCCTAATTTCAAAATCGGTCTAGTCCACAAATTTGCTCGAACTACTTAAAGTGATCCATTTCCTTAAGCTCGAACTTTCATGCCAATACCTTCTGAACACTTTTATGCTCGAGACACTTAAATGTTTCCTACCATGCAATCATGCAAACATGCTCGAAACACAATGATTTTCATGTCATATCAGATGCTCGAAAATAAAATGCATGCTCAAAACACTTAACAGCAAATTTTCAGGTCATGCTCGAAACACATACATTACTATTCACTTCATTTCAGGTGCTCGTAAGTAAGATGCATGCTCGAAACACTTAACAACAAATTTTCATTAGTATGCTTGAAGGTAAGATTCATGCTTGAAACACTTGATGATTCATACAAGTCACATAAGATACTTGACACAACGTTATCATGCTTAGTAAGCAAAGTTCTTCTGCTCGAATTAAAAATAATCATTTCAATTTGATGAGCGGACCTAAACAGTTAGTTTAAGGTGAAATAAGAGATCAAAATCCAGTTCAAAATAAAATTAATTTTAGATCATTTGGAAAGATCTCAACTTGGGATCAGACTATTTAAAACACGATCACACCACTTCATGGTCAGTGTTATTGTAACTTAAGTCAGGTTAACAGCAGGTATACTTAGCATAATGGTCATTGCTTTTTGTGATAAATTTAAGACTCAATTAGAGCTTAAGTTAAGAATGGTTATCACTATAGCTTCAGATTGCCTCTAATCTCTTCTCAAAGCGTATTTAGCTTTCTCAAAATCACCCCGAATTGACTTCGACCCCCTGATGCCTTGGTCAAAATTGATTTTTGTATAATAGAGCAGTTACTTATTTATATTTTGTCTTTGATAACAGACTGTAAGGTTGAACATTGGACTTGCATGCCATCCGGACTTACATGCCTTACATTCAGGGTGTTTAGGACTTATTTGAATGCCCCACCCCTGTAGTTCCCTTAGTGCCCTTAAGTCATGAAATCAGATAACTTATTTATTTATATTATACTTTTGATCTTTTTATACTTTTCAATCACTTTCTTTTTCTTTTCTTTTGAGAAGTTTGCCATATAGCAATAATTTATTTCTGCTCAAATACTTAATAAATATTTTGATAGACCAGAAACACCAACAGGCTCATGTATGATTGGATAATAACCTTTCTGCCTATCATTCGGAGAGATATGCTAGAGAGCATACCTTATTTTCCAATGTTTCACCACATCATACTTAGCAAAGTTAAGTGTATGTCACATATGACAACTACAGACTATGGAAAGCTACCATACTTTGCCAATGACTGTACTCAAAGCCCTTTGAACTTATAATCCATGGTTTAGTTGTCTTAAACAGTTTTCTATCATTTCCCATTTCAGGTTGGATTCAATCTCCACAGAAGATAGTTTCTAGTTTTTTTGAAGCTGGGAACTTGGATAATATTATCATATCTCTTATGAAATATCACCGAAAACAGTGTTGCTTAGTCAAAAACTTTTACCATTTTAAAATCATTTCCTTTTGAAAGTTAAATTGAGAAATATTGATTTAAAAAAAATCAGTGTTGTCATTTAAGCATGTTTGACAGGCACACATTATCATAGTATCAAAACATATTCATTCAGTAGAAATCATTCAGAAAATCACATGAGTCTGTCGAGCATGCTCAGAAGTTCATCGAGCATACTCGAAAGTCACTCGAGCAAACTTATGATTTATCATTTCAGATATTGTGCTCGAAAGACTTAGTTGAGTGCTCGAGCAGTATACTTGTGCTTGAAATACTTAGAAAGTTCTCCAAAATACATGTCCTCATTTGTGCTCGAGTTACTTGAGAAACCCCAAGTATGGTTTGTTTGTGCTCGAAGAGCATTAAACACACCATGCAACACAGAGGTATGCTTGAAATACTTGGAGGAGTTTTCAAGGCCAAATTATGTGCTCTCGCAGCTGAGCTATGACATCTGTGCTCGAATGACTTAGAATAGTCTTACAAGAGCCTTTGCCTTTGCTCAAGGAGCAGCAAGCACACTATCAAGCACAGATTCATGCTCGAAGTACTTAGAATCACAGAAATACATCATGCAAGCACAGATCAAAGTACCAAAAGCTGTAATTAGCAGTTCTATCAAAATTTCCATACAAAGACAGTCACACACATGATTCATGCAATTTGAGTAATCATTTAAGCATAACAATTCATCATGCAAACATTCAAGGTGAGTAACACAGATAATCAGTAAGCACCTCACTTAAGCACACATCCTAAATCAAACTTCATCAGCATTTATCATACCTAGGCACTTTAACCGAAAATGAAACCTGGTTTAATCTAAAGATCTGGTGAATAAATCAGCCAAATTATCAGATGTATATACCCTTTTCAATTCTATCAAACCTTTTTCCTGACAGTCCCTAATGAAATGATGTCTAATTTCAATGTGCTTGGTCTTAGAATGTTGGATTGGATTCTTAACAATAAACATAGCAGCAGTATTATCAACTAAAATAGGTGTAAGTAAGAAATTTAGACCATAATCCAGCAGTTGATTTTGAATCCACAGAACATGTGCACAGCAAGAAGAGACAGCAATATACTCAGCTTCAGCAGTAGAAATTGATACTGTAGTTTGCTTCTTGCATTGCCAAGACACTAGCCTGTTCCCAAGAAACTGGCATCCTCTAGAGGTTGATTTTCTACTCATGTTACAATCATCATAGTCACTATCTGTGTAGGCCATCAAATCAAAGGAAGGGTTCTTTGGATACCAAATCCCCAAATCTGGCTTTCCTTATAGATATCTGAAGATCCTCTTGACTGCTAGCATATGTGAAACTTTAGGGTTAGCTTGAAATCTTGCACAGACACACACAGCAAACATAATATCTGGCCTAGATGCTGTGAGATGCATCAATGATCCTATCTTGGCCCTATATTCATGCTGGTCACTGGCTCCCCCTTTTCATCAGGTACCATTTTCTCATGTGTGGCCATTGGTGTGGACACTGTCTTAAAGTCTTGGCACTTGAATTTTTTAAGAATCTCTTGTACATACTTTGATTGTTTATGAAGATTCCTTCTGCTTTCTGTTGTACTTGTAGTCCAAGGAAGAAATTCATTTCCCCCATTGAGCTCATCTCGTACTTGGATTTCATTACTTGCTCAAACTCTTTGCCCATCCGTTCATTTGTAGAACCAAAGATAATGTCATCCACATATACTTGCAGCAGCAGCAGATCTTTGTTTCTCCGTTTGTAGAATAGAGTCTTATCAATTGCTCCTCTACAGAAACCATTTTCCAACAAATGATTTGAAAGCTCATCATACCAAGCTCTTGGTGCTTGATGTAGTCCATACAATGCTTTGTTGAGCTTGTAAACTTTGTTGGGATGCATTGGATCTTCAAGTCCAGGAGGCTGAGCGACATAGACTTCTTCATCAATTTTTCTGTTTAAAAATGCAGATTTTACATCAAGTTGATAGACGTTAATGTTCATTGATGCTGCATATGCAAAAAAGATTCTGATAGCCTCTAGCCGTGCAACTAGAGCAAAAACTTCTTCAAACTCCACTCCTTATTCCTGTAAGCATCCTAGGGCCACCAATCTTTCTTTGTTCTTGATTACAATTCCTCTTTCATCCTTCTTGTTTCTGAAAACCCATTTTGTACGAATAGCATACTTGCCTCTGGGCTTGTCGACCAAGTCCCATACATGCAAGTCTCTGAATTGGGCTAATTCCTCCTGCATAGCTTCTACCCAGCTGTTGTCTTTCAAAGCTTGGTTAATGTTCTTTGGTTCAACTTGGGATAAGAAGCAGGCATACAGGCATATGTTTGCGTTTTTAGAAGAACTTCTTGTCACTCTTTCATGCAAGTCTCTTATTATGTTTTCTGCAGGGTGGTTTCTTTCAACAGAGGTGGTCTGCACAACTTGTTGTGTAGACAATTATGTCTCTAGATTTGTCATGTTTAACTCAGCAGATCCATCTTCAATTCTCACTTGAGATTCTTCATTTGCTTGGACTTGATTGATCTCTGATGATGATGCTTCAGTTGACCCAAATTGTAAAGAGTCAAACAAAGACTGGAACCTATCTTCAAATTGATTTATTCCTTTAGTCTGAACAGGTTGTTGACCTTGATTGGGTTCACTCTCTACTTCACTTGGTCCTTCATTAGAAACTTCCACTGCATCATCTTGTCCATTCATATCAACTTCAGCAGCTTGATTGTTGTTTCTTTCAAAGTTAAATCCATGAGATTCAGGAGCAACAGATAACCATAGCATGTCTAGATCAACTTGTCTTTGTTTTCCTTTATCTTCAAAGCTTATTCTGTACATGCTATCATCCATATCTTCAATGTAAATTTTGAAAGATTTGATCATCTTTTCCAAGTCAAACAGCCACTTGGGTCCTTCAACATTATTAAAATGGTTTTCATTGAATATTATATCTGAAGATTCAATGACCACCATGTGCTCCTTCATATAGACTCTATAAGCCTTTGAATGAGATGAGTAGCCCACAAAGAAACATTCCAGTGATTTTGACTGGAATTTGTTTAGATAGTCCGTTGTATTCAACAGTGAGCATCTGCATCCAAAAGGCTTCAAGAACTTCACATAAGGCTTTCTTTTGAAGATAACTTCATATGGAGTCTTGTTTTGAGCCTTGTTCAGTAGAACCTTGTTCTGCACATAACATGCAGTGTTGATTGCTTCTGCCCAAAAAGTGACTGGCAAATTTTCATCAGCAATCATGGTCCTTGCAGCTTCAATCAATGTTCTGTTTCTTCTTTCTGCAATACCATTCTGTTAAGGAGTTCTTGGTGCACTATATTGTTGAAAGATTCCCTTAGAAGTGCAGAATTCATCCATAATTCCATTCTTGAATTCTGTCACATTGTCACTTCTAATGACCTTTACTTTCCTTTCAAGCTGATTTTCCACTTTTAGCACATAGGATCTGATCAAATCCGAGGTTTCATCTTTGCTACCCAAAAAGTATACCCAAGTAAACCTTGAATAATCATCAGTGATCACCAGGCAGTATCTTTTCTTCCCAATACTTGGAACACTTACAGGACCAAATAGATCCATGTGTAACAGTTCCAAGACCTCATCAATTGTGTTTATCATTTTACTCTTATATGAGAATTTATGTTGTTTTCCTTTTAGGCAAGATGTGCATTTTTCTTCCAATTTGAACTCTCTTGTGGGAAGGCCAACAACATGTTCACCTTTTACAAGTTTGTTCATGTTCTTTAAGTTCACATGACACATCTTCCTATGCCATAGTTTAGTTTCATTTTCAGTTGCTTTGAAAACAAAGCATGAACCACCTCTAGATGTAGCAGTATTAATTCTTAACTCATAGAGGTTGCCATTTCTTGGAGCCATCATCATGATCATTTCAGTTGGAATCACAAACTCAGGCTTCAAAATCAAGCAGTGTTCATCATTGAAGGCTACCTTGTATCCTTTATCACACACTTGAGAAATACTGAGTAGGTTGTATTGTAGTCCTTCAACATGCAGCACATTCTCAAATGATACTTTGCCATTTGTGAGTGTTCCTCTTCCAACAATCTTCCCTCCAATTTCATCACTCCCAAAGGAAACCGGCCTTTCATATTTTCTTTCATAGTTGATTAATGCAGTCTTGTCTCAGGTCATGTGCCTTGAACATCCATTATCCATATACCATAAGTCATCTCCGTTCAATGAATGTTCTTGCACATACACATAAAACAAGATTAGTTGGATTCTGATTTACAAACAGTAACAGTTCGTAATTCAGTGTCAGTTGAAGATTTATCAGGAGTTGGAGCTAGAACTGGAAGCGGGTCTTCATACACAACTTCACATTCTTCTTCTGATTATGAATCTGACCCATCCTTCATAACTTGTGACTTGATTAATGTCACACCCTCAAAATCCACTAACGGAGTTTTACCGTCAGAGGGTGTGAACTAACAGGATCGGAATCATCAGTTATAATCAAACCATAAAAACGTTTAAATGAAAATAAGTGCGGACGCGTAAAACCATAGAAACAATGTTACGTCACGCAGGACGATTTAAAACCAATGATAACAGTTAAAAGTAAGTTTGCATAGTTAAAAGTTTTTCAAGCAATGTATGTTCCTAAACCGCTCGCCCGCCTCGGCTACCTGAGAATAACATACTAAAAGTGTCAACACAAGGTTGGTGAGTTCACAAGTTATATAAAAATAAATCGTTTAGCGTTTGCGTTCAGCGTTTTGTGTTACAGCGTTTTACGTTACCAGATAGTGTTATGTCAATTATATATCGATAGGTAGCTAGTCTATACAACAAGTATTACTAATTGTTCGACACCGAAGCTGACTCATTTATTAAGTGCCTTGTCACCAGGTCCTCCAGACCATGGTACGTGTTAGCCAAAATTACACCCGCTCGACCTCCAGTCGAGTTTAGCGTTGGGTGGGGTTTGTCAAACCCAGTAGTACTACTCAACAGTGACTCGCTATTCAAAATATTAACCGGTTCGATGTGTAGGACTTCAAATGTTTCGTTTGCCACTTAGCCTTTACAAGTGATATATAATTTATAACAAAATCTTAAATGCGTTGTGGAGTATGTTATCTCCCCCAAGTGAAAAGCGTTTGAAAACAGTTTAAAGAGGAGAAAGTGAAACTCACTGTTTGCGAAGAATTTCCAAAATTAAATCACCAAGATGCGCTTCACAGAAAAACTCTCTCTAGCGTTCTAAAACAACAAAGAGATTTTTCTAAGTGTCGGAATATTAGCGAGTCTCTAGACCCGGCACATAATACCTATGCACATAACATGTTTCGTGTTTCGTTTGTGAATCGTGTGTGACTTTAACAAGTGTATTTGTGACACATTACATGTGTAAGCAATCATATACGTGTCATGTATTCATAAAGTACATCACTAGCAATTTTTCCCCGTAAGGGCATTTTGGTCAAATCATGACAATTAACTAGCCATCATTCCCCATAAGGGCATTTTGGTCAAATTATGACAATCAATTAGCAGTTATTCCCCGCAAGGGCATTTTAGTCAAAACACGACAATTATCTTGCAATCATTCCCCTCAAGGGCAATTTGGTCAAAACACGATAATAAATTAGCAAGTATCATATTTCATGCATTTTCACAAAACTCAGCAGCTAGTTTCACCGAGACAGAAATTCTACTTAAAAGATTGTACTATTCCACTGATCATAGCATCTCAATTAATTTACCAAAAATCATCACAAAAGCATATATGTCTTAGGTTTCCAGAACATATTTTATTATATTTTTATTCCACATAGTTTTCTCACAATCATCAAATCATTACAGCAAACTCATAACAGTCAAATTCATGCGCAACAGAATGTTATTTGCAATTCCTGTTAAACGAAAAATCCAATAAATGCAAGACCACTTGGGTTAGATTCCTAACTCAATGAGTCAACTTCCAGAAGTGGAACCAACCCAATTGGTCTCGTAGTTCATGAGATATAACATTTACAAAACAACCTAACAGCAGGTCTAACAGCTCAGCTTTGCACAACGTTTTTGTAAAATCATAAAAGTTAACTTCTACTTGTCCAAAAATTACAAGTTTATATTCTTTAGAAACTAGACTCAACCTAGTTTACTGTAGTATTAATAATCTCAACCAATTTTCATGTTTACACTTCGTTACAGTCACTTAAACATCAAATACACATTCTGTCCAGAAACTGTTTGCATCCAAACTCAACATAATAACAATCTATGAACTATCATGCATTCATATAACCCTCTAGACTCCATAAACACCATCCATGCACATCAATTACACATTACACACAAGATTAGGGTTTTTGTTTGAACTCAAATCAAAGACATAACAATCAACATGTTACAATATCAATTCTACTTATCAAATCATTACTCAATCAACAACAATCATATTGATTACATGTATATATGAAATCAGCAGCTTAGGGTTTACAATTAACCCAACAAACATCAAAATCAAGTAATAAGAATGTATAGGATAATCAATTATACCTTCCTAGCACCTAGTTATTCAATCAAGGGCTTGATTTGGTGGTTGTATGTGTGTGTGAAGGTGACGGCAGCCAAGAGGGATGGAGGGGGTGGCTGATCGGTTTTGGGAGAAAGAAAAATAAGAGTTAGGGTTTATTATAACATAGTATTTATAGAATACTATGTTACACTTTAGCCCCTCCACTTTTAAGTATTACTTTTCCTAGCTTAAACTAACTTGTTTACATCTTGAGTTAACGTTTATAACCATGTTATCACACAACACATAAGTCTAACACATAATTATCACATAATTAATGTTTTGACGTTTTTCGTTTATTCATCAATCGTTTGCGTCAACTCGTTTGCGTTTCGGTGCAATTCCCGAAAGACTACACATGTAGTAAGTGTTAAGCGTCATTTAAACCCTAGTTTAAATGTAATGAAGTGTGCGTTATAGATTCAATGATCTTAAGTTTGAATTGACGAAGTTGAGTTAACGGAGTTAACCTGAAATTGACGATTGTCGCATCATTCCCGTGTTAAAGAATTTTCGTCCCGAAAATTTGAGTCAAGTCGTGATGAGTGTCTGAAAAAGTAAGAAAAATTTTTGGTTTGTCATATCATCCCCTAGTAGAAAGAAATTTCGTCCCGAAATTTAATTCATACCTCCGGTGATGTCTGACGTTTTGTCGGGTTTCGCGGTTTTCTGTGTTTGGTTAGCCCTTCAAAAAGGTGAGGATACTTTTTCATCATTTGATTCTCGCATTCCCACGTGAACTCCGGTCCACGTCTTGAGTTCCAACGAACCTTAACGATTGGAATTTTGTTGTGCTTGAGCGTTTTGGTTTCCCAATCCAAAACCTCGACTGGTTCCTCAATGAAACGTAACTGTTCATCGACTTGCAGTTCTTTCAAAGGGACTACATGGGTTTCATCAGATAGGCATTTCTTCAAATTGGACACGTGGAATACATTGTGTACGCCACCGAGTTCCATTGGTAGGTCCAGTCGGTACGCCACCGGACCAATGCGCTCAGTTATCCGGTAAGGACCAACATATCGTGGGTTGAGTTTGTTTCGCTTACCAAAGCGAACCACACCTTTCCAAGGTGAGACTTTGAGTAACACTCGATCTTTCACTTGAAATTCGAGAGGTTTTCGGCGCTTGTCGGCGTAACTCTTTTGGCGATCTCGTGCTGCTGCCATGCGATTTCAGATTTGGACAACCTTTTCCGAAGTTTCGAGTACCAGTTCCGGACCAGTGATTTGGCTGTCACCCACCTCTGCCTAGCAGAGTGGTGATCGACACTTCCGTCTGTACAACGCTTCAAACGGCGCTGCTTTAATACTTGCGTGGTAGCTGTTATTATACGAAAACTCTACCAAAGGTAAGTGAGGTTCCCAACTTTTTCCGAAATCCAATACGCAGGCACGCAACATATCCTCCAGGGTATGAATAGTTTGTTCACTTTGCCCATCCGTCTGAGGATGGTATGCTGTGCTCATATCAAGACGGGTGCCTAGCGCGCTTTGCAGCGGCTTCCAAAAGTGCGACGTGAAACGAGAATCTGGATCGGAAATGATCGAGACAGGCACTCCGTGTCTAGACACCACTTCTTTCATGTAAACACGAGTTAGTCTTTGCATTTTGTCCGATTCCTTAATCGCTACGAAGTGTGCAGACTTTGTCAACCGGTCAACGATCACCCAGATGGTATCGCATCCCGTCGGTGTCTTAGGTAAACCCGTGATAAAATCCATTGAGATGTGTTCCCATTTCCACATTGGGAGTTCCGGTTATTGTAGTAGACCAGATGGTTTCTGGTATTCTATCTTGACTCTGGCACAAGTCAAGCATTTGCTCACGTAGGTGGCAATGTCGGCTTTCATGTTCGGCCACCAGTAAAGTGCCTTTAAATCATGATACATTTTATCTGAGCCAGGGTGGATAGAATATCGGGACTTATGTGCTTCGTCCATCACTAGAGTTCTCAACTCTCCGAACCGTGGAACCCAAATCCGGTTCTCAAAATATCGGACCCCGTCCGATCTGGTTTCAAGTTGCTTGTTCATGCCCCGCATGAATTCCGATGGAAGATTGTCATCTTTCAAAGCTTCAAGTTGCGCATCGCGAATCTGATCGGGTAAGCTGGCATGAATCGTGAGTTGCAATGCTCTCACCCGTCTGGGTTTATCTGTTTCTTTTCTGCTGAGGGCGTCGGCCACCACATTGGCCTTGCCAGGGTGGTACTTGATGGCACAATCATAATCTTTAAGCAGCTCGACCCAACGACGTTGTCGCATGTTCAGCTCCTTCTGATCGTAGATATGTTGGAGACTCTTGTGGTCGGTGTAAATGGTAAACTTGGTACCGTACAAGTAATGCCTCCATATCTTAAGAGCAAACACCACAGCTCCGAGTTCCAAATCATGGGTTGTGTAGTTCTTCTCGTGAACCCGTAGTTGTCGAGAGGCGTAGGCTATAACCTTCTCGATTTGCATCAGCACACAACCGAGACCTTGTATAGATGCGTCACAGTGTACCTCAAAATTTTCCGTTCCCTCGGGGAGGGCTAGAATAGGGGCGCTACAAAGTTTGGTTTTCAACAATTGAAAAGCGGATTCTTGCGCGTCACCCCAATTGTACTTAGTGCCTTTGTGAGTCAAAGCGGTGAGAGGTTGAGCAATCTTTGAAAATCCCTCGATGAAACGCCGGTAGTAGCAGGCCAGTCCTAGGAATTGCCGCACCTCAGTCGGAGTCTTAGGTGCTTCCCAGTTTTTGATGGCCTCTACCTTACCGGGATCGACATGGATACCATTCTCGTTGATCACATGTCCTAAAAAGTGAACTTCGCGAAGCCAAAATTCACATTTCGAGAGTTTAGCATACAGCTGTTCCTTCTTCAACAATTCCAGAATTTCCCTTATGTGTTCTTCGTGGTCAGCCTCGTTCTTGGAGTAGACGAGAATATCATCAATGAAAACAATCACAAACTTGTCGAAGTACGCCTTGCATACTCGATTCATGAGATCCATAAATACGGCTGGTGCGTTGGTTAAGCCAAAAGGCATAAGCGAAAACTCGTAGTGACCATACCGTGTTCTGAAGGCCGTCTTTGAAATATCTTCTTCGCACACTCTCAGTTGGTGGTAACCGGATCGCAGATCGATCTTCGAGTAGTAACTCGATCCTTGAAGCTGGTCAAACAAATCATCTATTCGGGGTAAAGGATAACGGTTCTTGACCGTCACCTTGTTCAACTCCCGGTAGTCGATGCACATTCGGAAAGTCCCGTCTTTCTTTCGGACAAACAAGACAGGGGCTCCCCACGGCGATGAGCTAGGTCGGATAAAACCCTTATCCAACAAATCTTGCAACTGAGTGGACAGTTCCTGAAGCTCCGACGGTGCGAGCCGATACGGGGCTCGTGCTATGGGTGCTGCACCGGGTGTCAACTCGATTTGAAATTCGACTTGACGAATAGGAGGGAGTCCAGGAAAATCCTCCGAGAAAACTTCCGGAAAGTCTTGCACAACCGGTATATCTTCAATTCGTTTCTCCTCCGCGGGTTTCTCAACGATCTGCGCTAAAATTGCCGGATGACCCTTTCGTAGATACTTCTGCGCCTTCATAAGGGTAATGATGCTGGTGGTCATGCCGCTTCTCTCACCTCGGACCGAAATGATCTCGCCGGAAGGGGTAGAAATGTGAACTATCTTGTCGTGACATATAATCTCCGCTCGGTTCTCGGATAACCAGTCCATGCCGACCACGACATCGAAACTACTAAGCGTAAAAGGAATAAGGTCGATATCAAAGACATGACCTGACAGTTTTAACTTACATCCCGCAAGTACGTGAGTCGTTACTATAGTCTTACCGTCAGCTAATTTAACAGGAAACTTAGAATCTAACGGAGTTGGAGTTAAGACTAAGAGTTGGCTAAAGGCTTTCGACACAAAACTCCTACCAGCTCCAGTGTCAAAACAATACAGAAGCAAAACAATCGTTCACAGGGAACTTACCAGTCACCACGTGCGGATCATTGCGGGCTTGACCCGACCCAATCACAAAAGCTCTTCCCTTGCCATTGCTTCCACCATTACTGCCACTTCCATTACCCCCATTGTTGTCGTTCTGTTTCAGCTTGGGACAATCTTTCCTGAAATGACCTTCCTGCCCACATTCGTAACATCCTTTCGTCGTCGTAGGTGTTTTAGGAGCACCCGTTGCTGCAAGGTCTCCTCTACACTCCTTCGCCTGGTGACCCATCTTTCCGCATCTCTGACACTTGACACGGTTACACGGGCCAACATGATGATAGTTGCACCTATTGCACTTCGGATTTTTCCCAGCATATCCGCTCGAACCCTGCCCGCTACCGTTGTTATTGTTGTTGTGACTTTGATTGTTAAAGCTCCGAGTGAATTCGGGCTTACGGTAGTGTTGTTGCGGTGGGAGGTTCGAGGATGAGGATCTGGTGTTGTCAAACTTCCTCTTTCCGCTGCTCGGGTTGCTGTTGCTGTTGTTGTCATTACTCGGGTTGTCACGGGCCTTAGTGGTTGAACCCCTAGGTGGTAACGCACCTTGGGTCACAGCCTGATCCGTCAGTTTGTGAGCTAAACGGATCGCTTGTTGAATCGTGGCTGGTCTGGAAGACGTCACCATGCCCTGAATCTGCGGTGCTAACCCATCAATGTACATTTCAATCCTCTTACTCGGCGGATCCACCATTCGCGGACACATCACAGCCAACTCGTGAGAACGAGTAGTGTAGGCTTCAATTTCCGAGCCCACCATCTTCAGTGACCAGAATTCTGACTCTAACTTTGAAATCTCTTCTCTCGGACAGTACCCCTCTCGCATCATGCTTTTGAACTCCTCCCAGTTCATCGCGTTAGCCAGTTCCAATCCAAGGATCTGCACATTTGTACATCGTCTGTGGACACCTCTGAGTGTGCCTCTGGCTCAGCCGGTTCTTCCTCCGGTTCCTCTTCGGGTTCCTCCTCGGGATCTTCCTCCGGATCTTCTTCAGGCTCCTCTTCGGGATCTTCTTCAGGTTCGACCTCAGGCTCCGCCTCAGGCTCGGCTGCGTTCTGAGCAAGTTGCATTTGTAAGACATCGCAACGCTCTAGAGCTATCTCGGTTCGGGTCCTTGCTACCTGGAGTTGCTCTTGCAAGTCTATCATCTCGGCTTGCATCTTCATCATAATCTTCATCTGTTGATCACTAGCCTCTTGCATTTCCTTCATTGCCGCTGCCATGCGGGCAATCTCCTCCTTAGTCTCGGTTCCGTCTTTTAACAGTTCGGAAACGTTCACTCTCGTATAGCGCATGTAACCCACCTCACGCTCCAAGCATGAAACAACAGCTGCGAGAACTCGCTCTACAGGTTCGGTTATGGGTGGTAGGGTGTTGGGATAAGCAGGATGGTTCGGGTGAGGTAACAGGGGAACTTGTTCGCGATAGACCATACGTATGATCATGTTAGGGTACCAATCCCAGCTAACGTCGTTTTCGTATATGCCTCCGGATAGGCGGTACCTCTTCGGTGCGGGAGTTTCGAGTTCCGGGACTACTCGGGATGGCGATGCGGTATGTAACTGCGGTTCCTTCCCGTGAGCATGCGTCATCGAATCAGATGATGATGAGGGTGGCGTCGACATTCCTACAGGTAAGCCATGTATGCGCACGCGTATGAGTGAAAGAGGTAAAGAGGTAGGATAACAAAGACTACACAAATCTATGCAGTGCATATCATTATAACTAATGGGTCATCGCGGTTATAGTCTAGTATGCATGCAGCTTCTAGTTCGTTATAACCAATGGCTCTGATACCAATTTGTCACACCCTCAAAATCCACTAACGGAGTTTTACCGTCAGAGGGTGTGAACTAACAGGATCGGAATCATCAATTATAATCAAACCATAAAAACGTTTAAATGAAAATAAGCGCGGAAGCGTAAAACCATAGAAACAATGTTACGTCACGCAGGACGATTTAAAACCAATGATAACAGTTAAAAGTAAGTTTGCATAGTTAAAAGTTTTCAAGCAATGCATGTTCCTAAACCGCGCGCCCGCCTCGGCTACCTGAGAATAACATACTAAAAGTGTCAATACAAGGTTGGTGAGTTCACAAGTTATATAAAAATAAATCGTTTAGCGTTTGCGTTCAGCGTTTTGCGCTACAGCGTTACAGCGTTTTGCGTTACAGCGTTTTGCGTTACCAGATAGTGTTATGTCAATTATATATCGATAGGTAGCTAGTCTATACAACAAGTATTACTAAGTGTTCGACACCGAAGCTGACTCGTTTATTAAGTGCCTTGTCACCAGGTCCTCCAGACCATGGTACGTGTTAGACAAAATTACACCCGCTCGATCTCCAGTTGAGTTTAGCGTTGGGTGGGGTTTGTCAAACCCAGTAGTACTACTCAACAGTGACTCGCTATTCAAAATATTAACCGGTTCGATGTGTAGGACTTCAAATGTTTCGTTTGCCACTTAGCCTTTACAAGTGATATATAATTTATAACAAAATCATAAATGCGTTGTGGAGTATGTTATCTCCCCCAAGTGAAAAGCGTTTGAAAACAGTTTAAAGAGGAGAAAGTGAAACTCACTGTTTGCGAAGAATTTCCCAAATTAAATCACCAAGATGCGCGTCACAGAAAAACTCTCTCTAGCGTTCTAAAACAACAAAGAGATTTTTCTAAGTGTCGGAATATTATCGAGTCTCTAGACCCGGCACATAATACCTATGCACATAACATGTTTCGTGTTTCGTTTGTGAATCGTGTGTGACTTTAACAAGTGTATTTGTGACACATTACATGTGTAAGCAATCATATACGTGTCATGTATTCATAAAGTACATCACTAGCAATTTTTCCCCGTAAGGGCATTTTGGTCAAATCATGACAATTAACTAGCCATCATTCCCCATAAGGGCATTTTGGTCAAATTATGACAATCAATTAGCAGTTATTCCCCGCAAGGGAATTTTAGTAAAAACACAACAATTATCTTGCAATCATTCCCCTCAAGGGCAATTTAGTCAAAACACGATAATAAATTCGCAAGTATCATATTTCATGCATTTTCACAAAACTCAGCAGCTAGTTTCACCGAGACAGAAATTCTACTTAAAAGATTGTACTATTCCACTGATCATAGCATATCAATTAATTTACAAAAAATCATCACAGAAGCATATATGTCTTAGGTTTTCAGAACATATTTTATTATATTTTTATTCCACATAGTTTTCTCACAATCATCAAATTATTACAGCAAACTCATAACAGTCAAATTCATGCGCAACAGAATTTTATTTGCAATTCCTGTTAAACGAAAAATCCAATAAATGCAAGACCACTTGGGTTAGGTTCCTCACTCAATGAGTCAACTTCCAGAAGTGGAACCAACCCAATTGGTCTTGTAGTTCATGAGATATAACATTTACAAAACAACCTAACAGCAGGTCTAACAGCTCAGCTTTGCACAACGTTTTTGTAAAATCATAAAAAATAACTTCTACTTGTCCAAAAATTACAAGTTTATATTATTTAGAAACTAGACTCAACCTAGTTTACTGTAGTATTAATAATCTCAACCAATTTTTAAGTTTAAACTTCGTTACAGTCACTTAAACATCAAATACACATTCTGTCCAGAAACTGTTTGCATCCAAACTCAACATAATAACAATCTATGAACTAGCATGCATTTATATAACCCTCTAGACTCCATAAACACCATCCATGCACATCAATTACACATTACACACAAGATTAGGGTTTTTGTTTGAACTCAAATCAAAGACACAACAATCAACATGTTACAATATCAATTCTACTTATCAAATCATTACTCAATCAACAACAATCATATTGATTACATGTATATATGAAATCGGCAGCTTAGGGTTTACAATTAACCCAACAAACATCAAAATCAAGTAATAAGAATGTATAGGATAATCAATTATACCTTCCTAGCACCTAGTTATTCAATCAAGGGCTTGATTTGGTGGTTGTATGTGTGTGTGAAGGTGACGGCAGCCAAGAGGGATGGAGGGGGTGGCTGATCGGTTTTGGGAGAAAGAAAAATAAGAGTTAGGGTTTATTATAACATAGTATTTATAGAATACTATGTTACACTTTAGCCCCTCCACTTTTAAGTATTACTTTTCCTAGCTTAAACTAACTTGTTTACATCTTGAGTTAACGTTTATAACCATGTTATCACACAACACATAAGTCTAACACATAATTATCACATAATTACTGTTTTGACGTTTTTCGTTTATTCATCAATCGTTTGCGTCAACTCGTTTGCGTTTCGGTGCAATTCCCGAAAGACTACACATGTAGTAAGTGTTAAGCGTCATTTAAACCCTAGTTTAAATGTAATGAAGTGTGCGTTATAGATTCAATGATCTTAAGTTTGAATTGACGAAGTTGAGTTAACGGAGTTAACCTGAAATTGACGATTGTCACAATTAAATTTTCAGTTTGCTTAATCACATAGATCTTCTTTTCAGTCACCTCCTTCTTTGTCTTCTATTGGAACCCTTTTGGTTCAAACCCCTGTTTTAACAAAAACTTTTCATCACCGTTAAGAACTCATGGTCTTATCTTTGCTTTTCCCTTATCAGTTGACCTTTTGTTCTTCTCAGCGTTATGTGACTCTTTCTCATTTTCCTTGATTTTCAAAATGGTCTTGAGTTTCTTTACAAGGATCTGCTTTTGTTCCTTACTACCAGATGTTTTTCTATTTCCACTCAAGTATTTATCATATATTTCTTTGTAACTCTTCATATCAAATCCACTCACCACATCAGGAATTTCAAAGGTGTCCTCAAGAATCCAGCAAGAATCAGTGTGATGTCCATAGGCATCACATTTCTTGCACCAGACCTTGGCAAAACTTCCCATATCTTCAAGCAATTGTTGGTCTTTGATTTTGTCACTGGGTTTGGGAAAGTTAAAGCCAAAAGAGGTCTTTGGACACAAAGTGTTGGAAAAATCCATCTTGATTGGCTCACTGATGTCAATTGTTTGTGGATACTTTTCTTTGACAAAAACAATTTTCTTCAGCTTGAATGGAGTTCTTGATGAGCTTCCTTCTTCTTCTCTTAAGTGTCTTCTCATTGGCACATAATCAACATCCCCAGTATCAAATAACTCATGGTTAGAGAAAACTGGATAAATTGGTGGATATGACTGATCATGAGAAGATTTCATAGTTTCTTCGGTTCTTTTCTTGATATCAGGCTGTGGTCTTGCACAGATGTCAAACACTACATGTTCTCTTCTTATCTTCTCATAGTGCATTTTCAACTTTGGAGTCATCTTTGGCAGAAGAGGAATCTTATCATCTTTCTTTTTGCCTGATCCTTTCTTGTTCTGGCCTTTAGATGACTTAGAGCTTCCACAGCTGCAGTTACTGTCTTCACTAGAGTACTCACTCCACTTCATTTTCTTTCCTTCCAATTTTTCATTTTTCTTAATCTCCGGTTCCTCACTCTACTTCACTAAAAACTCTCCATTCTTGTCTACAAATACATCAGCATATTGCTTCGTAAACTCATCCTTATCATCAAAGACATTTTTGAATTGCTTAAGATATTCATTTCTGCTTTCCTTGTCTACTTTCAGTGGGAAGCTATCACAAAAAGGTAGTGGCACCTTTTTATAGTTCTCTTCCTCAGTTATTTTATCAACATAACCCACTAAATTTCCTGTAGAAACAAGGTTCTTCAAGAATTCCATTTGAATCAGTAATTCAGCATTCTTCATTTTCTCTTCTACATACATCTTCTTCAACCCTTCAATTTCAATTTTCATTCTTTATTGGGTTTGGTATGCCATCATACAATCCTCTTCAAGCCCCTTGATTTGACTTTCATAAGTTGCTTCACTTGCTTCATAGACATTCACGAAGACTTCCTTTCTCCCACACTCAGGTTACAGCAACATTTCCCTGGTCTCTCTGTTGATTCACATTGTTCTGATTACTTCTATTTTGATTTGTGTGAACCTACATTTGATTGTTTCTTTGAGATTGAAATGTTTGTTGAGGGAGTCTGTTTGGATTCTGATAGGGTTTTGGTTGGTGATCTGATTTCTTTGTTGCTGGAAATTCTGATTCTGGCTTTGGTAGAATTGATTTTGGTTTACTTGATTGCCAGCCTGCTTTGGCATGTTACATTCTCTAGCAAAATGTCCTGGTTGTTGACAATTATAGCAGATGGCCTTTGATTTGTCAAAAGCCGATTCTTTCATTTGGTCCATTGAAGCTTGTTCTACCAGTCCTGTTATACAACCTTGTGCTTCTTACTGCTTGCATGGCTGCTTGCCACTTTATGTCCATGTCTTCTAAATCATCAACATCTATTTGTTCTAGATCTTCTTGCACAATGCTTGTGTTTATCAGATTATTGGCCACAAAGGCATGATATGACTCGGTAAACATGGAGAACAAGGCTTGGTAGTCTGCTCCTTGATTTAGATTGTGTTGTATGAATGTTGGTTGCTCATTTGCTGTAGAGGGGGTGTCATCTTCGATCAGCTGAACATTGAATCTTGATTGACCACTGCAAGTTAATCCTGTTTCTGATGGTTCCTCAATGATAGGCTGCTGGTTCTTGATTGAGAGGTTGCCCATTGGTGCTACAAGAGCATTGTTCACTTGATAGCTTGGCTTGTCCTCTCGAATCATATGATTTTCAATCATCTCATGTTCTGCAGCCTTGAGAAAGGCAATCACATCATCAAACTTAAAATTGGAAAAACTAGCTTTTTCTTTGATAAACTTGCTGGCAGTGTACCATTCACCGGACAAAGATGATAGAAGCTTTTTGTTCAACTCAAAGTTAGAGATCTGCAAATCAGTTGTTCTTATGTCGTTCACAATTGTCATAAACCTCTACAACACTGAGTTCAGTCTTTCCCCGTCCTTAAACTTGAACCTGTCTAGTTGTTGCTTCAGTCTATCTTTCTTGATGTCCCTTAATTTAGTATTCCCTTCAAACATTTCGATAACTGCATCATACATACCCTTTGCAATCTTATGATGATTAACAATTGTCAAAATCTCCCAAGAAAACCCTAACTTCAGCATAGACAAAGCTTTATCATCCTGTTTCTTCATTTTTAGCTCAACGGTGGTAGTGTTGTTTGCAGCTGTTGAAGGAACGTAGTTTCCTTCAGTGATGGAAGTCCAGAGCTCTGGGTCGTTGTAGTTCACAGCTGCTTCGAAGAGCACCTTCCATTTGATGAAGTTTTCTTGTCCTAGCAGTCTTGGAATCTTGTTGGTGGAGACTTCTTGGTCGTCCATTTCTGCAGATCTGGAATTTGCAGTAGTGAAAACTGAGTAAAGCTTCAAGCTTTTTCACAACCTTCTGTCCCATGGCCTTCAGCGAGCTTACTCAAGCTTTGATACCACTTGTCAGGACCGGGAGTCGGGTGAAACCTTCCGAAAGGTTGACAAGAACACACTGACTCGATTACCCAAAGGCCTGTTAAATATCCCGGCGGAACCAGGATATCCAACGAGTGGGAATGAAGGAGTGAAAAATAGCAAACATAAAACAATAATAGATGATCAATAAAAGAACATTCAAAGACAAAGATTCAATGTATTTAATATATCATTAACGGAACAGTGAAAGGAATGTCTAGGGTTTCGTGTGAGGGCGGCGGCGGCGGCTGTACGAGGAAACAAATAGAATATTCTTTGGAATGTTTCTCGTATTCTGTGAGTACCAACCTTATCCAAATCCGTGCCCTAAATGGAAACCTAGGACCCTATTTATAGACCCTGACATTCCTTCTAGAAGTTCTTAATCATTACATAATGAATTACAAAATAATACAAGTGTTGAGTCCTCGAGCAAGGTAACAATCTTGCTTGAGCAAACTCACTATGGTAGGTATGCTCGATGAGTGTCCTCGAGCATACTTTACTTAGAATATCTTCGGTGAAGATATTCCCTTCCAGCAGACTTCATCCTTTTTGACTGGTCCATGCTTTGCTCGAACAAGTCCATCGAGCAAGCTCATTCTTCTTGATGTCTTCAGTTATACTTATTCAGCAATCTTTAGCATGCTCGGATGTAAATCTTGCTCGGGAACTGAACTGTGCTCAAAGTCCTTGCTTTGATCACGTGACATCTTCTTATTGCATCCATGCTTGTCCCCATGTGCTCGATCATCTTGTGCTTGTAACACTTGGTTAAAACTTGTATGATCAAGTTGTTTGCTCGATTGGCAATCCATGCTCGATAGAAGAATACTCTTGCTTGTTGTAGTGTAGCTTGCTCGAAGCCTTAACACTTAGAAGAATCAACCATTTAAGGTTCTGAAGACCTTGCTCGAAGTAGTAAAACATGCTCGATTGTCTATGCTTGCTCAAAGTCCATACTTAGCCGTTTTTCTGAGGAGGTTGAGAAGATTCCAATCTTCCTTATCATAAATCCAACCCAACAAAAACATCAAAGTAGGTTTATCATAAGCCTAAGCAGTCTAAGGGTTTAGCCAACAACCATACTCAAGAACAAAATAAAGTAAATAGGTTCAAACAGTAAATTCATGACGAAAATAATATATTCAAACCAAATAATATGGATGTTTGGTTGAGTAGGTGTTAAACCCGGACACAAAAGTATTGTTTCTTCTTTCTCTTTCTTGGGATGAACTCCAAAAAACCTTCTGTCGATCTCCTCCTTTGCGGAGGGTATTGCCCCCAAAAACCAACCGGCTGACTCTCTCCTATTAACCTACTTTCTTCCTTTTTAATACTCCTCGTTGGCAGCCCTATTAACATTCCATCTCAAAGGCCCTACTTAATTTTGCAGCCCAACTAGCTTCTTTTTAATCGAGGCATGCAAAAAGGAAACAACACTAAATATATAAACAAATAATAATAATAATATTAATTTGGTCACAAGAATGTGACGCACGTGCATACGTGATTCTTGATCTTGATTCATAGTAAATTATTATTATTATTATTATTATTATTATTATTATTATTATTATTATTATTAACTCGTTTGTCTCAAGTTAGTTAGCAAAGATGCATCGTTTAATCACATGTGAACCAAATATTAATAATATTCAATAAAAACTTGGCTCAACAACACTTAAAAATATAGGGAATATTTATATAATAATATGTATATTTTAGACCACATCAGTAACTCTATGCAGGTATGTTTTGGTGCATCTGAGCTTGTTCCAATCTAGGGGGAGATTGTTGGGTCGGATTTTCTATAAGGAAGATTGGAAATCTTCTCAACCTCCTCAGAAAACGGCTAAGTATGGACTTCAAGCAAGCCTAGACGATCGAGCATGGTTTTACTACTTTGAGCAAGGTCTTCAGAACCTTTAGTGGTTTATTCTTCTAAGTGTTAAGGCTTCGAGCAAGCTACACTTCAATGAGAAAGAGTATTCTTTTATCGAGCATGGATTGCCAATCGAGCAAAACATCTTGATCATACAAGTTCCAACCAAGTGTTACGAGCACTAGAGATATTCCAAGTAAAGTATGCTCGAGGAAATTCATCGAGCATACCTACCATAGTGAGTCTGCTCTAGCAAGATTGTTACCTTGCTCGAAAACTCTTACACTTGTATTTATTTTGTCTTTCATTATGTAATAATTAGGAACTTCTAGAAGGAATGTCAGGGTCTATAAATAGGGTCCTAGGTTTCCATTTAAGGCACGGATAACGACGCACGCAATACGAGAAACATTCCAAAGAATAATTTATTTGTTTCCTCGTACCGCCGCCGCTGCCATCACGAAACCCTAAACATTCCTTTCACTGTTGTATTAAATGATATATTAAATGCAGTGAATCTTTCTTTTTGATTGTGTTCTTATTGATTATCCATTAGTGTTTCGTGCTTGCGATATCACACCTTCGTTCCCACTCGTTGGAATTCCTGATTCCACCAAGATATTCAATAGGCCTTTGGGTAACTGAGTCAGTGTGTTCTTGTCAACCTTTCCTAAGTGTAACGCTCGTCACTTTCGGTTTATCGAATTAAATCTTGTAAAGTATGTACAATTATCGAGAGTTATCTGGCATTCCTCGATGACCTTATCATCTTTCCGGTACGATAAATTATTTAAAGTTTTCATTCAAGTTGCTACATCCTTCAATTGGAGGGGCTAGAGTGTAACATTTTATATTAATCAAAAACCCTAGCCTCCCTTCTTCCCATTACCGATCGGACAAGAGAACAGCAGCCAAGGTCCTATTTTTTTCTTTTTTGCAGCCAATTCCAAGTGCCAAACTTCAATTCAAGGTTAGTCCGACGTCCCTACAAATCTTTTACACCTTAATTGGTCATTATATCTCGTGTATTGATCGTCAAATTGCTTGTTTTTGGTTTACCGGGTGGCTGTCCAATTGATCAATTTCGGGACTATTTTGGTTAAGGTTCTTGCACCAAAATCTTCCTAGTTATGTCTAGTATAACATACTTCAAAATTATGCGCATTGGTGTTCGTTTGATTGGTCAACTAGTTGTAGTTTGAAAGTTAGTTTTCGGTTGGCTAGAATGGTAGATTTTTGTGTTTAACGTGAGGGTTGAAGTAATTAATGACCAATTCAGTTTGGGTGACCTAGGTTTGAGGTACGGGCTGTTGAAAAGTTATTTTCATAAGTAATGGGGCTGAATTGGTTGTCAGTTACTCAAATGGGTCGGTACAACGCGTATTCGCGTTTATTGAATAGTTAATGCGTTATGCTTGCGAGTTACCAACCCATTCAACTCGTGTAGCGTCATGTGGACTTATTGGCTATGAATTTATCTAATTGGGTCCACACGGGGCTGAGTTGGATGTTATGTGCCTAAACAACTCTTAAACGCGCATATTGGTCTCACCTAGTGATTCCGGGGGTAATTTGGGAATTCTTTATTCCCGGGAGGATCTATGGGTCGTGTTGGTAAATGTAAGGCCTCGAGGGCTGTTATGATTGAGTTTAATGAGGTCAAGGCTTTAGGTAACTCAAACCATGTTAGAACATCTCGTAGGATAATTGAGTCCTCTCGGTGTCGTTAGTAATGATTGTATGTAAACCGACAGGCGTTTGAGTTGTGGGGATACTTAGGGATCTCTAGCTCGTGGTGAATTTGTGCCTTGTGTCAGGTGAGTTCATGATGCCCCTTTTTACTCTTTTCAAGTTTGGGGCTAGCATACACACTTAAGCGATTTTGCTTGATGAACAGTTTAAATTATTTTACATGGGCTTCCTTGTATAGAGTAGGCCTTGGGATGATATTATTGTATGTTTGGATGTATGTTTATACATGTATTATTGTATGGCCAATAATTGACAATGTTAATTAGTCGTTATCGACTAAGGATGTTTACGTATGCCTACTTTGTGTTTGCATACGTTTGATGAGATGTTACGTGTTTGGGTTGTACGTGTTCTCGACCCTGATGTTATTACTTGGATGATATTTATAGGGATATAGTTATATAGATGTACATATATATAAGTATGACTACTTATTGTTGATGATGGTCTAACTATTCGTATCCCGTTTTATTTTAAAACTCTTGGAATGATTATTATAAATGTCAATTATTAAAACTTGAACTCACTCAGCTCAAGCTGACTTTGTGTGTATGTTAGTGTGAATTTCAGGTTAGGAGGAGGATGCTTACCGATTGGACGTGCTCGAGGCTACTGGGACGGTTGAAGGCATATCTAGTTGAAAAGATTTGTTAATGAATATTGTCCTTTTCAATTAATACTTAATACATTGAAATTTGGTTTTGGTCATAATTCTCGGGTTTTGGGGACTTGCTTTAATAATTATGATTTTTCCACTGATTTATACTCTTTTTGAAATGAAATGAATTGTTTTGAGTTTAAGAATTTTGTAAGTTTCTTGTATGATCACCAACTGTAGGATTCCCGGGATTCGGGGTCTTACATTAAGGTTTCACCCGACTCACGGTCCAGACATCCTTTTCTTTCATTTTTTTAGTTTAATTAACCGATCTTATTTTAGGTTATTAAATAGTAATTATTTTAATTAACAGTTTTGTTAACTCGTTTATCAATTCAACCCCGTTATCCAAAATAAATTTCGCTTAACTTTTTCCTACACGTATATATAAATTCAAAATCTTATATATATATATATATATATATATATATATATATATATTATCAACAATTAATATTTATTTTAGTTATTCGAAAGTCAAACCGAAATGCAAATAATAATAATAATAATAATAATAAGAATAGTAATAGTGTAAACCCGAAAACACTCCAAATTTTTTTTAAACCAATTTTTAACCGTTATGTTGTATCGTATTATTTTATTGTTTATTCCCTCTAGTTTATATTGTTTACATATTTTCGATAATTAAACTAATGACTTCTTAATTAAAAAAATCGTATTTAGAACCTAATCGAATCCCAAATTCGTTACAAGTCTTGTTAATTTTTCATTATAATTAATCAATATTATATGTAAACAACTAGGAACTTTTTTCGACGTATCCTGAGGAGCTCGACCGTTTCAATCTTAATTTTTATCTCCATCTCGTCTCCGTTAACCCACTCGTTAAGATGAGTTTACATACCTCCTTTTTTCCAGCTTTTATATTTTGGGGGGGTAGCATGTATACCTTATTAACTTTACTCATGTTTTATTTCCTAATCTATTCAAAACACAACTTAATTTATGTTTATGTGTGATTATTGCATGCTTTATGATTATGCTCTATGTGCTTAAGTGTTTATTTTATTTTGGTGGATGGTATCTCATCCTCATCTATTCTCATCTAGTATGATCATATATTTGCCCAAGTACATTGATTTTGTATCAATAGAAACGGGTCCATATCTATTTAGTTGTTTACATTTTCATAAGTTTTGTAATGCTCACCATTGACATATGAATTGTGATTTATATATATACGTATCTAAACTCAAACTTATGTATTCTCACCAACATTCGTGTTGACAAACTTTATTTTTATACATGCTACAGGTTCAAGTATTTGATGTAATCAATATCGAAGATAGTTAGGTGGCCTTAGGATATTTATTCAAAATATGAATATGTTTCAATTATTTTAATTGTGTACTTGTTTAATGTTAATGACATAAAATAATTATTGTCGCTTTAATTAGTGTCTTTTGAACTACTGTCCAATCGATGCGTTACGCCCGGCATGTTCCGCCTTTGGTCGGGATGTGACAGGGACCAGTGATTTGGGTTTCACCAATCTCACTCCAACAGATAGGAGAATGACATTTACAACCATAGAGTGCTTCGAAAGGAGCCATACCGATACTCGTATGAAAGCTATTGTTGTAAGAAACTCAATCAAATGAAGATGAGAATCCCAGTATCAACCGAAATCCATGACACATGTTCTAAGCATATCTTCGAGCGTTTGAATCATTCGCTCTGATTGCCCATCGGTTTGAGGATGATAGGCTGTGCTAAGATCCATTCGAGTTCCCAACGCGGTTTGAAGTGATTACCAGAAGTGTGAAGTAAAACGACTATCACAATTGGAAATGATACACAAAGGTACACCATGACGACACATGATGCGCTGAACATAAATATTGGCGAGTTGATCAATCGAAAACATTTCACTGATCAGGATGAAATGAGCGGACTTAGTTAAACGGTCGACAATAACCCAAATACCGTTGTGACGGCTTCGAGTTGTCGGGAGTTGGAACACGAAATCCATGGTTACATCTTCCCATTTCCAAATAGCAATGTGTTGTCGCACGAGCAAACCAGATGGTCATTGATGCTTGGCCTTAACTTTAGCGTAGGTAAGGCATTTTTCAACGTATAATGCAATGTCTTTCTTCATACCGGGCCACCAAAAAGTGGACCGTAGGTCGAAATACATTTTATCCGCACCAGGATGAATGGAATATCGAGTCTTATGAGCTTCGTCCATGATGAATATACGATGATTGTCACGATTGGGAACCCAAAAATGATTAAGATAATACAACAAACCATCACGTTTAGTTTTGAGTTGAAGCTCGGCGCCATAAGACATTTCGTCGTACATATTACCCTCGGTGACAGAGACACGTTGGGCTTCATTGATACGAAGTTGGAGATTGGTTTGAATGGTCACGCTATGGAACAAGATAGATTTCACATGGGTCTTTCGACTAAGGGGATCGGCTACAACATTCGCTTTGCCAGGGCGATAGCGAATTTCGCAGTCGTAATCACTAAGTAATTCGGCCCATCTTCGTTGCCGCATATTTAGATCTTTTTGGTCAAAAATATGTTGAAGACTCTTGTGGTCGGTGAATACCACACACTTAGTGCCGTAAAGTTAGTGTCTCCAAATTTTCAACGCGAATACGACAGCACCAAGTTCGAGATCGTGCGTCAAATAATTCCTTACATGAATCTTAAGTAGTCGTGAAGCGTAAGCGATAACAAAATCTTCGCCTTGATTCAAAGCATTGCAATAGACAACAAAATCTTCATTGCCCTTGGGGAGTGCAAGAATCGGCGCATCGCAGAGCATACGTTTTAAGGGTTTGGAATGCTTCATCTTGCTTTGGCCCCCACTCATAAGGTTTATCCTTATTAGTTAAAGCGGTTAGAGGCAAAGCGATCTTGGAAAAATTAAGAATGAAGTGACGATAATAACCAACGAGAACAAGAAACAAACGAACTTCGGTAGGAGAGGTTGCAGTTTTCCAATTCTTAATGGCTTCAACATTGGCTGGGTCAACGTGGATACCCTGTTCATTTACTATATGCCCTAAGAATGGAATTTCTTTCAACCAAAATTCACATTTTGAGAATTTAGCATATAGTTGTTCCTTCCTCCAAAGATCGAGTATGGAATGAAGATTTTTCTCATGCTCGGCTTTAGACTTGGAATAAATAAGGATGTCTTCAATAAAGACGATTACGAATTTATCTAGATAAGGTTTCAATACGCGGTTCATGAGGTCTATGAATACCGCGGGCGCATTGGTTAACCTGAAAGACATAACCCTAAATTTTTAATGTCCGTATCAAGTCCGAAAGGCGGTTTTGGGTATGTCATTTTCATTCACGCGTAGTTGATGATAACCCGAATGAAGATCAATCTTTGCGAAGCATTAAGCTCCTTGAAGTTGATCGAAGAGATCGTCAATACGAGGTAAAGGATAACGATTCTTGATTGTAAGTTTGTTGAGCTCGCGGTAGTCAATGCACATACGAAAAGAACCATATTTCTTCTTGACGAATAAAATGGGTTGCTCCCCATGGAGTCGAACTAGGGCGAATGAACCCTTTGTCCGAAAGTTCTTAGAGTTGATTTAACAACTCTTGCATCTTGGAGGGTGTAAGACGGTAAGGAGCCTTCGCAATCGGGGTTGCACTGGGCACAAGGTCGATTCGAAATTCAACTTCACGAATAGGAGGGAGACCAAAAACATCATTGAGAAAGACTTCGGGATAACCACGGACAACATGAATATCTTCGATCTTTTGTTTCTTTTTTTCCACCACATGAGCTACGAACGCCACATACTTCTTGCGTAAGTACGTTTGGGCTTGAGAACAAGTTATGAAATTAAGGCTAGAAGAATAAGGCTTTTCACCAAAGACACGAAGGAATTGACTGTCGGCAAGCGGGATACGATCATCTTTTTGAAGCAAATGATTTCAGCACGTTGCAAGGATAACCAGTCCATGCCTACTATGATGTCAAAACTTCCCAATTGCATAGAAATGTGGTTAATCTAGAACTTGTGGCCGTTTAAGTTTAACACGCAATTTCAAATAACAAAGTTTATCGTGACAGATTTACCATTAGCTACTTCAATAGAATACGAACTTTTAAGCTTAGATCAGGGTTTAGCAAGCAAAAGGTTAAAATCTAAGGACACGAAACTCATATCGGCACCGATATCAAATAAAATGGATGTAAAGTGGTCGTTCACGAGAAGCGTACCATTAACCACGTCGCCGTTTTGTTGAGCTTGTTGGGCATTGATCATAAAAGCACGCCCATGAGCATCTTGGGGAGCTTGAGCAGCTTGAGAGACTTGACCATCTTGTGGTGTAGGTGCTTGAATAGTCAAAATCGATTGAGTTTGTGCTTGATTAGTCAACATTTGTGGCCGATAAGCTTGGTAGGCTTGAAGTTGAAACTGCGAGCTGGGACCAGTTGATGCTAGTTCACGTTCTTAAGTCATGGGCACACGTTGCAGAAATGGCCAGGGTCACCACAATTGTAACAAGCCCGCACTTAGTTAATGGGTTGAACGAATTGCATGGGACGAGTGTTCGGTCGAGCAGCACATGGAGAAACAATGGGTAGCACGATGGTTTCACGACAAGTGAGGCTAGGTGCCCAAAACGGTTGCATCGAGCACATTGGCGACAACCGGTGTTAGTATCATGATGACGTTGACACGTGTTACAAAACGGGTGTGATCCTTTATAGGTTTTTCTCAAAGGTGGTGCAGAGTTGGGGTGGGGTTGATGTGCAGTTTGCTGAGTTAGCGTGTAGTTCTTGCCCTTCTTGTTGTGGTTGTGGGAGGAGTAGGAGGGGTTGGATGATTTGGGTTTGGTTTCTTTAGGTGCAGGAGATGGTTTTTCAATAGGATTATTGGATCCCTTCTTTGTCAAAGTCTCGGCTTTAACATGATTGTCGGTCAGCGTTGCAGCAAGGTTGATTGCGTCACCAAGTTCTTTGGGAGAGCTTCTAAAGACACTGTCTTGAATTTGTCTCGGTAGTCCCCGAATAAACTTATCGATGGCATGCGCTTCCAGGGTAACGAGGTGAGGTACCAATACACTGAGTTCGTTGAAACGGGAGGTGTAAGCTGTGTGCTCACCACCTTCCTACTTGAGATTTCAAAACTCGGTCTCCAAGTTCATAAGCTCATTTGGAGGACAGAACTGCCGAGTCATTAGGTCATTCAGTTCATTCCACACCAAGGCCATGGCAATTTCGGCACCTCGAGTTGACTTTTCTTTAACCCACCATGTAAGTGCCCCGTTTTCAAAGACACTTGAACCGAATCGGGTCCGCTTATCATTAGGACACTTGATATGAAGACATCTTTTTTGTACCACTGAAGTAGGGCAGTGGAACCTTGTGTCCCGTCAAACATTGGGGGTTTGGCATCGGTTAAGTTTTTTAAGGTAACGACAGGAGCTGGAGGTGCGGGTGGAGCAGGGTTGATGCTAGCCATGAGGTTTCGGTGCATTTGGTTTATCATGTCGGCAAGGACCACAACTAGTTGCTTAGTGATCCGGGCAGTCATTTTGCGGCTAGAGGTTCCATAGGAGCGACGCTTAACATAACGGGAAGACATTCTGCGAACATAGGTAGCGAAAATCGTGAGACTCAGAATAAAGTATATCTTCGTTAAAGTTTGTTTAATTTGAAAACCATAACAATAAAAATAAACATGGTGTGGAACTTAGAGTTTTCATGAACCACCATGGACTCTTATGTTCCTACACAAAATTGAAATACGAAATTAAATCGAACCAAAAGGGTCGGAGTCACATTGTAAAACATTGAGGGTCGGAGTCACACGTCGCACGAACCACCATGACTTGTGTGACATCCTAAGGAGTGTAACCAAATTCCTTTCTCAAAGAGGACATGGTCACGTTTGAAAGCATAAAGTTGCGATTCATATGGCGTTTTGTGTGGTACGCTTTGGCTTAATAGGTTTCACGCCCTTCCCGAACTTTCCAGGTAAGCAACCAGGTCCCGCGGTTGATTGGGATTTGTGTGCATTGCTCATCCATAGATTTCAATAACCTTGGTGTCAAGAGTTTGGAAAACAAGCATGTCCCCCTTACGTTTCTACATGCCCACCATGTAAAACCGTCTTTATGAAGAAGAAATATCAGAAAACCAAAAGAAAATTGTATGAAAACGATTTGAAAATTCTTGTTTTAGGCCTAAGCCTTGGACTTGTGTGTGCTTGTGTACATGAGGCATAATTGAACTCAGTAGTATTAATAATAACAATAATAATAGTATGTGTATTCAAACAATAAAGAAAAGGCCACATAACTTCTAATCATGCAACCTAAACAAATAAACAATTAAACAAATAAGCTAGAACTAACTAGAACACTACGTCTAATGTCATATCTTATAGTCACGGCTCTGATACCAATCTGTAACACCCCGGCTTAAGCGGAAACGCCTGAGTGTAATGTACAGATTGTTCAAACACAAATGACACTATTATATGACAATATTATCATTAATTTATTTAGGATCCCAAGTACACAAGTATTCAAGTAAACAAATGCATAAAATAAAGGAAATGCAAATGTGACAGCTTGTTAATTATTATTGATAACCTAATACAAGCGTCTTCAAAACTTCAGCGTTTAATGATGGTACCTGCAGCATGCATATAAAATAAAGGTCAACTAACTTAATAGTTAGTGAGAGTCACACAATTTGATATAATACTTAAAAACCATACAATTCTATGAACATGTATAACAACGCAAGTAATGTCCTTTCCAATTGGTAACAACTAATGTACTCGGGTAATCGTACAAAGCACGTAAGGTCCTTTCTAGATGGTAACAACCAACCTACTCGGATAATAGCACAACGCACGCAAGGTCCTTTCCAATGGTAAAAACCAATGTACTCGGATAATAGCACAACACACATAAGCAAATAAATACACAAGTCCGTAATGTGAATTGTAGTTTTGTAATAAAGAAGTAATAAGCATTTGAATACGATATACATGCTACCCCCTAAATGTAAAACGTTAAAAAATGGGTGTGAGAAAATCAACTTTGATATGAATGTAAATAAACAAAAAGCCCATGTGCGTCAAAGAAATCGAATAGGTTGAACCTCACGAGCTATAAATAAAATAATACGAGTATTTAACGAAGAGTTAACAGAATTAATAAGGTTAATTATTGTATAAATTTATTGGGAATTAATTATTATTTAATAATATTTTTTTACTACTTGATTATTTTAATAATATTTTATGTTTAACGGAAATTTAGCGGTTTAATATTATTTTAATATTATTTGGTTAATACATAACGTAACTATGAGAAATGTGGTGTTTCGAAATGCGCAGGTTAACGTTACCCATTAAAGTTAGTTTTAGCGGTTAAACGAATTTAAAGCTAAATAATTTAAGTTTCATAGATTATTATTAGGGAACGAACTAAAGTTAGCGAGTTCACGGGTTAGGAAAATTGTTTTTTATATGAAGAATGGTGAAAAATAATTTATATTTAATTAATAAAAATTTTATTTGATTTAAGATGATTTTATATAATTCATTTTTAAAATAGTTAATTTAATTTATAAAAAGAAATAAACTGTTTAAAAAATACATTTTACATGGTCTGACTCGGGTTTCAAACCCGGGTCCTCTTGTTCACAACAATAAGCAATAACCTAGGCCTGTAAATTAACCGAACGTTCGGTGAACTATTTGTGAACCGTTCGGCGGGAAGTTCGTTTATGTTCGTTTATTGTAAGACCCCGAATCCTGGGAATCCTACAGTTGGTAATCATATCCAAAATTCATAAAAATTTAAAACCAAGAAAATTCATTTTGTTTAAAACAAGTTCAGAGTAAATAACAACGAAATAATAAGTATCAAGATTCCCAAAACTTAACAAAAGTTTAACCCAAAGCAATAATTTTATTTGAAAACCAGTTCAGAGTATAAAATCAGCGGCAAATCATAAGTACTAAAACAAATTCCCCAACCCGGGAATTAGGCCCAAAACCAAGTTTAAATTTATCTAGTAGTGATTGAAAGGAAAAAAGTGTTCATTATTGAAATCCCCGACTAGATATGCCTTCAACCGTCCAAGTAGTCTCGAGCACGTCCAAGCGGTAAGCATCCTCCTCTTAACCTGAAACTCACACTAACATACACACAAAGTCAGCTTGAGCTGAGTGAGTTCAAGTTTTAATAATTGACATTTATATAAATCATTCCAAGAGTTTAAAATATAAAACGGGATATGAACAGTTAGGCCGTGATAAACAGTAAGTCGTCATACTTATATATCTATATAAGTATATCCCTATACATAACATCCAAGTAATAACATCAAGGTCGAGCACACGTACAACCCAAACATGTAACATTCCATCCAAGTAATAACATCAGGGTCGAGCACACGTATAACCCAAACACTTAACATTCCATCCAACGTATGCAAACACAAAGTAGGCATACGCAAACATCCTTAGTCGATAACGACTGATTAACATCGCCAATTATTGACCATAAAATATCACATGTATAAACATACGTTCAAACATACATAAATATCATCCCAAGGCATACTCTATACAATTAAGCCCATGCAAAATCATTTAAACGGTTCATCAAGCAAAATCAGATCGGTGTGTATGCTAGCCCAAAACTTGAAAAAGGTGAAAAGGGGCACCATGAACTCACCTGTCATAAGGCACGAAATCACCACGAGCTAGAGAACCCCTAAGTGTCCCCACAACTCAAACGCTTGTCGGTTTACATACGATCATTACTAACGATACCGAAAGGACACGTTTATCCTACGAGATGTTCTAACATGGTTCGATTTACCTAAAGTCTCGACCTCATCAAGTTCAATTATAACAGCCCCCGAGGCCTTATATTCATCAAAACCACCCTTAGGTAATCCCGAGAACAAAGAATTCCCAAATTACCCTCGGAAGTGCTACGTGAGACGAATATGCGCGTTTAAGAGATTTGCTAGGCACTTAACATTCAACTCAGCCCTGTGTGGACCCAATTTGATAAATTCATAGCCAACAAGTCCACACGACGCTACACGAGTTGAATGGGTCGGTAACTCGCAAGCACAACGCACCAACTATTCAATAAACGCGAATACGCGTTGTACCGCCCCACTTCAGTAACCGACAACCAATTCAGCCCCAATACTTATAAAAATGATTTTCTAACAGCCCGAACTTCAAAACGAAGTCACCCAAACTCAATTGGTCATTAATTACTTCAACTCTCGCGTTAAACGCAACGATTCACTATTCTAGAGAGGGTCTCCGAGAAAGGCTAGATAAATCCTGAGAGATGTACATACTTACAAGCTTTAAATCATTGAACCGAAATTTACGGGCATTACAAGTCCACCCCCCTTACAAAGTGATTCGTCCCCGATTCCCGACGCGCCAGGAACAATTGCGGGTAGAGCTTTATCATCTCGTCTTCAGACTCCCAAGTAGCCTCGTAACCCCTACGGTGCTTCCACTGCACCTTTACCTGTCCAACCACCTTATTCCTCAAACGCCTTTCCTGACGGTCAAGAATAGCGATAGGTTCTTCAACGTAGTTTAGCTTACTAACGAGCTCAATATCAACCAGAGGCACATGGGCCTCCTTGTCTGCCAAACATTTCCTCAAATGAGACACGTGGAAGTTAGGATGAATCCCAGCGAGCTCGTCGGGCAATCCAGTCTATACGCTACCTCACCAACACGGGACAATATACGGAACGGACCAATGAACCTCGGACTAAGCTTCCCCATCTTACGAAAACGAATAATGCCCTTCCAAGGAGAAAATTTTAACATAACCTGATCACCAGCCTCAAACACAATAGTTCTTCGCCGTTTATCCGCATAGGACTTTTGACGATCCTGAGCGGCCTTCAGGAAGGCCTTAATCTTATCAAGCTTCTCCGTCGTAGCCTCGACCACCTCTAAACTACCCAACTGTTTCTGACCAATGAAGCCCCAACAGACTGGATCCTACACCTCCGACCACACAACATCTCGAACGGTGGCATCCCAATCGTGGCGAGGTAACTGTTATTATAAGAAAACTCGACTAACGGTATGTGACGATCCCAACTACCACCAAAATCAATTACGCAAGCTCGCAACATATCCTCGAGAGTCTGAATAGTCCTCTTGGGTTGACCATCCGTCTGCAGGTGATAGGCGGTACTAATGAGGAGTTTGGTACCCATCTCCTCATGAAACTTCTTCCAAAACCTGGAGGTAAAACGTGTATCCCTATCCGAAACAATAGATAGAGGCACCCCGTGCCTAGAAACGATCTCACAAATAAATACGTCGGCCAACTGTACGGAATTACAAGTTTCTTGAATCGACAAGAAGTGAGCGCTCTTAGTCAACCTATCCACGATTACCCAGATGGTGTCATAGCTACCCATAGGAGTACGAGGCAGTTTAGTCACAGAGTCCATCGTAAGATGCTCCCACTTCCACTCAGGTATTTCCAGGGGTTGAAGTTTCCCGAAAGGCTTTTGGTGCTCAGCCTTAACTTATAGACACGTCAAACACTTACTCACATACTGAGCCACCTCATACTTCATCGCATGCCACCAATAATTCTTCTTCAGGTGCCGGTACATCTTGGTCGCGCCCGGATGAATGGAATAGCACGACTAATCCCCCGTACCTGGGTACCCACAAACGACCGTCCTTATACTTCACCCCGTCACCGACGTCTTCCAAAAATTTTTCCTGACCCCAAACACATTCTGGCATAATCCATTCCACCTGTAAAGCTTCATTCTGAACATTGGCTATCTGTTTCAAAATATCGGGTTTGAGAATAAGCGGTAAGATTTCACACGAATAGGTTTCGGCCTCTCTTTCCGGCTCAACGCGCCGGCTACCACGTTAGCCTTACCGGGATGGTACATAATCTCCAAATCATAATCCTTAATCAATTCCAGCCACCGACGCTGACACATATTCAGTTCCTTTTGTTCGAAGAAATACTTTAAGCTCTTATGATCGGTGTAGATAACACATGGGACATTGTACAAATAATTTCTCCACAACTTAAGCGCAAACACAACCGCCGCCAGCTCCAAATCGTGAGTAGGATAATTTGCCTCGTGTGGCTCGGCCCCGCTGCATCAGAATACACCCAAGTCCCTGGCATGAGACATCAGAATAGACAACTAGATCGTCAGTGCCATCGGGCAACACTAAAATCGGAGCATGCGTCACCTGTCCTTTAATTCGAGGAAAGCCTCCTCTTGCTTAGTACCCCAAACAACTTAACGCTCTTCTTAGTCAACTTGGTCAATGATGAAGCGACTTTCGAAAAGTCAGGAATGAAGTGGCGATAATACCTCGCCGAGCCCAGAAAACTACGAATTTCAGACGAAGACTTAGGGGATTCCCAATTGTTCATGGCTTCCACTTTTGCAGGTTCGACCAAAATAGCACTCGGGTTAATAACATGACCTACGGACTAAACCTCGCGTAACCAGAAATAGCACTTAGAAAATTTCACGTACAACTTATTCTTTCGCAATGCCTTCAAAACTTCCGTGAGATGACGAGCGTGATCGGTTTTTTGGTTTAAAGATTTAAAGTTTGTAAAGTATGCATATCTCTCGAGACTTAACCGACATTCCTCGGGAACCTTCTCGTCATCCCGGTACATTAAATCATTTAAACTTTCCCTCAAGCTACTATATCTTTCCAACTCTAAGGGCTAAAGTGTAACATTTTTTATTATAACACAAAACCTTAGCTCACCCCTCTCCTGTCTGCGATCGGCACTCCAGCAGCCTCCCCTACTTGCGATTTTCTTTTTTCCAGCCATCATTAGGGTCTAAAACTTCAATTCAAGGTTAGTTTTATGTTTCCCCAAGTCTTTTACCCCTTAATTGATCATTATATTGTGCGTATTGATCGATAAATGGTTTGTTTTAGGTTAACCAGGTGGCTGTCCAATTGAGCAGTTTCAGGACTTTTTGATTGAGGTTTTTGCACCAAAATCTTCCTAGGTATGTGATGTGTGTCTAATAACCCTATAATAATGACCCTCACAACTAAGCTTTAATATTAAAACGAAAATCCTAAAACCACACACAACCGGCAAGTGTACCGATCGCAAGTAGTATAAACTTAGGAAGTCCGAGTATCGAACACGTGGACACGTAAGAACGCTAAAGATCACTAACCCTAGACAAGACCTACCTTAGAATAATATTTAATTAATTTTTTATTTTTTGATTTTTAAATACTTAACTGAACTAACTGGACTAACTAACAAAACTTACCAAAAATAGAAAACTTAACGTAAAACTAAATGTGTTAACTTAGGATGGAGAAAAACGTCTACCTATGTCTAAATCAAACTGCAGGCCTAACAAGCTAATGGATTGAATGATATCTAGACACCGGTCCCTAAATATGACACGACTAAGGATCGCTTGGGCTCACTAGATCACCTCTCTGTCTCACTCAACAAGCCTAAACTACTCAAAATCGCCTAAAACGACCAAACCGGGAAACAATTGCTAACGTGTTCTAATGCTAGATCACCTTTCGGTCTCACCAACACTCAACCCTAATGGCAATGAATACTACACAACCAAAGATAGAGGAACAATTCAACTTAAACCAAAATAGATCAACTAGTCGCTCAAAACACCTAAACCTGACAAGAAACGAACTCGCTCTCGCGCAATCCTTATTCTAGCATGCAAAGGCAGTGAGACAACCCTAACTTCCTATCACCTCTCGGTCTCAAGAAAGGTGTTTAACCGCTGTACTTTAATCAAATAATCATGCAACAAAACCCTACGGTTGTTCCTACCGCAAACAAACCCTAAACACAAAGTCTAGAATCAAACAATGCACCGATCAATCAATACAAAACTAATCAATCAACACACGGGGTTTATGCAATGAATCACCAAATTTTCCAGCCCTTAAATACAACCTATTTCATTTCTAAATCAAACTTTACAATAACAATTAAGGTCTATTAATCAAACAATCCATAAAACTCATCAAAACCTAACAATTATCATCATTCCTAGGTAGAACTAACAAGATTAGCCAAGCATATTAATTGGACAGCAGCAAACACTCAATAAAATCATCATAAAACTCATACCAACCATCTTAAAAATCGTCCAACAATCAATCCTAATCATGAACAATTCAACAATTAAGCAAGAAACTAAAAGTGTATGAACAATGAAAAGAGGTAAGGATATGAGGTGTTTCGGGGCTGCTCTCGACTGTAAAAAACATTGGTGAATGATCCCGAGGCTTGATTCTTGCTTGTTCTTCCTTCCCTAGCCGTCACACGATCAAAACCCTAGCACACAAAAGCTTTTTCTTTCTTTTTTCTTGCTGGAAATTCCGAACAGCAGCTGTTGTGCTGCTGTTGTGCTGCTGTTGGCTGCTGTCGTGCTGCTGTTGGCTGTTGTTGTGCTGCTATTGATTCCGATCAGCAGCTATATTTGGCTGATTAGGGTCTTATTTTTTTATATAATATAATATAATATGGTCTTGGGCCTCCATGGTGCATACGGGTCGGGCCTTGAGCTTTGTCTTGAACTTGTATGCGTAAAATGCTCGTAGAATGCTCGAAAAGTCCCGGTTTTCTTCTTTCTTTCACCCAAAACCTACAAGATTAATAAATGTATGTAAAACCTATCTAAAACGAGTTAAAACATATAAAATATAATATAATACGTAGATAAAACGTGCGGAAAATACGAGTGTTTTACAACACATCAGTATGTCTAGTATAACATACTTTAAGATTATGCACATTGGTGTTAGTTTGATTGATCAACTAATTGTAGTTTGAAAGATTGTTTTCGGTTGACTAGAATGGTAGATTGTTGCGTTTAACGCGAGATATGAAGTAAGTGATAACCAATTCCGTTCGGATAGCTTCAGTTTAGTGTACGGGCTGTTGGAAAATTATTTTTATAAGTATTGGGGCTGAATTGGTTGTCGGTTACTCAAACAGGTCAGTACAACGTGCATTTGCGTTTATTGAATAGTTGGTGCGTTATACTTGCGAGTTGTCGACGCATTTGACTCGTGTACTGTCGTGTGGACTTGTTGGCTGTGCATTTATCATATCAGGTTCTCACGGGGCTGAGTTGGATGTTAGTTGCCTAAAGACTCTTAAACGTGCGTTTAGTATCACCTAGTGCTTTCGGGGGTAATTTGGGAATTCTTTATTCCCGGGAGTATCTAAGGGTCGTGTTTGTGGATGTAAGGCCCCGGTGCTGTTATGAATGAGTTTTTTGAGGTTGAGGCTTTAGGAAACTCGAACCATGTTAGGATGTCTCGTAGGATAAACGAGTCCTTTCGATGTCATTTGTGATGATTGAATGTTTACCGGCAGGCGTTTGAGTTTTAGGGATACTTAGGGTTCCCTAGCTCGTGGTGAATTCGTGCCTTGTGTCAAGTGAGTTCATGATGCCCCTTTTTAACTTTTTTTATGTTTTGGGCTAGCATGCACACCTAAGCGATTTTGCTTGATGAACCGTTAAATTATTTTGTATGGGCTTGCTTGTATAGGGTAGGCCTTGAGATGATGTTATTGTCTGTTTGTACGTATGTTTGTACATATATTATTATATGGCCAATATTTGGCGATGTTATTTAGTTGTTATCGACTAAGGATGTTTACGTATGCCTACTTTGTGTTTGCATACATTTGATGAGATGTTACATGTTTGGGTTGTGCGTGTGCTCGACGCTGATGTTATTACTTGGATGATATATATGTAGGTATATAATTATAAGGATGTTTATATATAATTATAGGGATGTTTATATATACCTATAAGGATGATTACTTATTGTTGATGATGGCCTAACTGTTATATCCTGTTTATTTTAAAAATTCTTGGAATGACTATTATGATGATGATGATGATTATTATTATTATTATTATTATTATTATTATTATTATTATTATTATTATTATTATTATTATAGATGTTAATTAATAAACCTTGAACTCACTCAGCTCAAGCTGACTTTGTGTACATGTTAGTGTGAGTTATAGGTTAGGAGGAGGATGCATTACCACTTGGACGTGCACAAAGCTACTTGTACGATGGAGGGAATACTTATTCGGAAGTTTTCATAATAAACATTTTCCTTTTAGAGTTTTATTAAATACATTTCAATTTGGTTTTGGGCATAATTCCCGGGTTTTGGGAACCTGTTTTAATAATTAAGATTTTCCACTACATTATACTTTGAATTGGTTATTTTAATGGGATGCACCGTTTTTAAGTTTAAGTATTTTTCCAAGTATTTTGTATGAATACCAACTATAGGATTCCCGGGACTCGGGGTCTTATAAATTGGTATCAGAGCCTTGGTTCGAGGGAAGAGACTAGTATGCCCACCGCGAGTAGCTACACGCCAAGAGTTAACTTTAATTGATTGTCATTCCTTTAAATTTTAAAGTTCCAGTATGTGATTAATTGTTTAAGTGTTATATAGAATGCTAATGTGGTTAGGGGCAGGGGTGATTAGGACGGGCGGGTAAAGTAAACGACTAATTACACCTTATTAACGTCATTAGCAGTTTACCTTTACCTTACATGTTCTAAATGCCACTTGTACTTGACCGTGTTAATATTCTGTCTTTTTAGGGATAAGTCATGGTTAATACTCGTGCATCTAAGAGAGGCCGTCCTAGTATTCGTGGTCATGGTCGTAAGCCATGTGCCGAAGAGGAGAGTGAGATCCCTACTCCCCAGCAGGAAGAAACCCCGATTCATGAGGAGGGGGACAACCACGTCTTAGATCCTGCTATGCGCGCAGAAATCGCAGATGAGGTTTACCAGCTGCTCCATAGCGCCATTCCCGAGATCTTTGCTGAGGCTGTTAGGGCCATGGAGGAGTCTTTGGTTGGTTCTGGTAAGGAAAGGAAGGGTAAGGAGACGCAGGTCAAGGAGGAGGAAGAGGTGTATGTGCCGAGTAGGGATGAACACAATGTACAGGCTATTAGTGTATCTACCCGGGGTTGTTCGTATAGTGACTTTAAGAAATGTGATCCTCCTTCTTTCGATGGTACTAAGGATGTGTTGGCAGCACATCAGTGGGTGGGGAGATTGAGGCCGTTTTGAGAGTTATTAAATGTAAGGGGGATGACATCGTGACTTATACTACCGCCTCGTTTCGTTCCGAGGCACTGTGTTGGTGGGATAATCTAGCGTAGGCTTTGGGTGATCGTTCGATTAGGAGGATGACGTTGGGTGAGTTGAAGAAATTGGTTCTTGATCATTTTTGTCCTCCACATGAATTGGATAAGATTGAACAGGAATTCTTGATCTTGAAGGCGGGTAGTATGACGCATCGGGAGTATACCACAAAGTTTAATAAGATGGCTCGATTATGTCCCGATCTGGTTACTCCCGAAGCTAAGAGGATTAAGAAGTATGTGAAGGGTTTTCTGGTGGATGTTCGTAGGGTCGTGGTGACCACCGAAATGAGCTCCTTTCACTCGGTGGTTACCCTAGCAGGCACGTTGTATGATCAGAGGGAGAAATTACCGCCGACCGAGACTAAGAAGACATGGAACTCAAACTCGTACGGTAAACGACCCGGGGGAAGCAATTTTAATTCTGCTGAGAAGAGGGTAAAGACTGAGACTTTGGATTTTAAGAGAGATGCGGCGTTTGCTAATTGCAAGAAATGCGGGAAACCGCATAAGGGGGAATGTAAGATTGGGTATGGCTCCAGTTTTCGATGTTATAAGATTGGACACCCCCATTTCGAGTGTCCGACGTTGACTTGTTTCCGATGTAAGGGTGCCAGCCACTTGGCATCAAACTGTCCTACCATCAAAGCGGGGGGGGGGGGGTTAGGTCAGGGAATTTCCTCGAGAGGGAAAGTGGAAGAGAAGCCGAAGGCCAGGGCGAGGGCCTTCAACATCTCCAAGAGAGAGGCAAAGGATGACGCCGATGTTGTTTCAGGTACTTTTCCTTATTCATCTTTTATTCCACCGTTATAATTTCTCATCCCTTTGGAATCATATGTGATGATCATGTAACTAAGCAGTAATGTAATATTATCCCAGGTACCTTTTTACTTGATTAATTATAGGCGTCGGTCTTATTTGATTCAGGTGCCAGTAGAAGTTTTGTGTCTACCGCTTTCTGTTCCTCGTTGAATAAATCACCCGAGCGCGTAGTCGATGTTTTTGAGGTTGAGGTCGCCGTAGGAAAGTCCGTTTCCGTGTCTAGGGCGATTCAGGGTTGTTCCATCGAGTTGTCTGGGTTTAGATTTCCGATGCGGTTGTACTTGATGCCGCTTGGCTATTTCGATGTGGTGCTAGGGATAAATTGGCTCGCAAGTGTTGATGCTCAGATCGTTTGTGGTCAGAAACTTGTACGTCTAAGGGCCCCAAATGGGACCCAAATTATGGTCTTCGGTGATCGGAATGGTCCGACGCCACATATCATATCCATGCTTAAGGCGTGAAAACTGATGCAGCGGGGGTGCGAGGCGTATCTGGCGTATGCTATAAACGCGAAAAGTGAGGTTGCTACCGTCGGTGATGTTCCTATTGTTCGGGATTTCTCGGATGTATTTCCAGATGATTTGTCAGATGTGCCACCGGATCGCGAGGTCGAGTTCCATATAGACCTTGTGCCGGGCGCAAAACCCGTTGCTCGAGCTCCTTACCGTCTAGCACCGAATGAAATGAAAGAACTTATGGCTCAATTAGAGGACTTGCTCGACAAGGGCTTCATTCGACCAATCATCTCTCCTTGGGGTACCCCGGTCTTGTTCGTTAAGAAGAAGGAAAGTAGCATGCGGATGTGCATTGACTACCGTGAATTGAATAAACTCACTGTGAAAAATCAGTACCCTCTACCAAGGATCAACGACTTATTTGATCAATTCCAAGGAGCTAGTTGGTTCTCAAAGATCGACCTTTGGTCCGGGTATCATCAGTTGAAAATTCGTGAGGAAGATATCCCTACGACTGCCTCCCGCACTTGTTATGGACATTATGAGTTCCTAGTGATGTCTTTTGTTTTGACAAATGCACCGGCTGCGTTCATCGATCTTTTTGTAGGCCGGGTGTGCAGGCCGATGCTCGATCGTTCGGTTATTGTGTTCATCGACGAAATTATTGTGTATTCCAAAAGCGAATCCAATCACGCCGGTCATCTCTCAGAAGTTTTGGAAGCTCTGCGAAAGAACAAGTTGTACGCGAAATTTTCTAAGTGTTCTTTTTGGTTACGCGAGGTTCAGTTCTTGGGTCATGTTATTAACCCGAGTGGTATTTTGGTTAACCTTGCAAAGGTGGAAGCCGTAAACGAATGGGAATCTCCTAAGTCTCCGTCCGAAATCCGTAGCTCTCTGGGCTTGGCGGGATATTACCGCCGCTTCATTCCCGACTTTTCGAAAATTGCTTCGTCATTGACCAAGTTGACCAAGAAGAGTGTTAAGTTTGTTTAGGGTACCGAGCAGGAGGTGGCTTTTCTCGAATTAAAGAATAGGTTGACGCATGCTCTGATTTTAGCGTTACCGGATGGCACTGACGATCTGGTTGTTTATTCTGATGCCTCTTACCAGGGGTTTGGGTGTGTTCTAATGCAGCGAGGCCGAGTCATTGCTTATGCCTCACGACAGTTAAAGCCTCATGAGGCGAATAATACTACTCACGATTTGGAGCTAGTGGCAGTTGTGTTTGCACTTAAGTTGTGGTGGCATTATTTATACGGTGTTCCTTGCGTTATCTATACCGATCATAAGAGCTTAAAGTATTTCTTTGAACAAAATGAACTGAATATGCGGCAGCGTCGATGGTTGGAGTTGATTAAGGATTATGATCTGGAGATTATGTACCACCCTGGTAAGGCTAACGTGGTAGCTGACGTGTTGAGCCGGAAGGAGAGACCGTAACCTATTCGTGTGAAATCTTATCAACTTATTCTTAAACCCGATATTTTGAAACAGATAGCCAATGTTCAGAATGAGGCTTTACAGGAGGAATGGATTATGTCAGAGCGTATTTGAGGTCAGGAAAAATTGTTGCAAGACGTCGGGGATGGGGTGAAGTATAAGGATGGTCGTTTAGGGGTACCTAGGTATGGGGGATTCAGGAATAAAATATTGGATGAAGCACACAAGTCACGCTATTCCATTCATCCGGGCGCGACCAAGATGTACCAAGACCTGAAGAAAAATTATTGGTGGCCTGCGATGAAGTATGAGGAGGCTCAGTACGTGAGTAAGTGTTTGACGTGTCTGTAAGTTAAGGCCGAGCACCAGAAGCCTTTTAGGAAACTTCAACCCTTGGAAATACCTGAGTGGAAGTGGGAGCATCTTACGATGGATTTTATGACTAAACTGCCTCGTACCCCTAGGGGTAGTTATGACACCATTTGGGTAATCGTTGATAGACTGACCAAGAGCGCCCATTTCTTGCCAACTCGAGAAACTTTTAATCCTTAGCAGCTGGCCGATGTGTTTATTCATGAGATTGTTTCTAGGAACGGGGTGCCGGTATCTATTGTTTCGGATAGGGATACGCGTTTTACCTCCAGGTTTTGGAAGAAGTTTCATGAGGAGAAGGGTACCAAACTTCTCGTCAGTACCACTTATCACCCGCAGACGGATGGTCAATCCGAGAGGACCATACAGACTCTCGAGGATATGTTACAAGCTTGTGTTATCGATTTTGGTGGTAGTTGGGATCGTCACTTACCTTTAGTCAAGTTCTCTTATAATAACAGTTATAACTCCACGATTGGGATGCCACCGTTTGAGATGTTGTATGGTAGGAGGTGTAGGACTCCGGTCTGTTGGGGTTCCATTGGTCAGAAACAGTTGGGTAGTTTAGAGGTGGTTGAGGCTACGAATGAGAAGCTTGATATGATCAAGGCTTTTATGAAGGCCGCTCAAGAAATAGGCTTAGACTCCACATCCAATGGATGTGGAGTCTAAGTTTCTGATTTAAGCTATCATGTTTGGAGGAATGTTTTCCCTCATGTTAGTACTATTCTGGGAAACTCTCATTGGGTGGTAGGTGATGGTAACATCAGCTTGAGCATGGCTAACCGGGGTGCTGGTGCTTTTTCTGTACAGAATGTGGATCTTAATACTCCTTTAAGAGAAGTTATTCATTCTGCTGATTTTTCCACCTTAGTTCTGCCTAGCTTATCCACAGAGGCTCAATCTATTTTGTAAGATATCTCTCTAGATTCTGACATCCCAGATAGAGTAGTTTGGCATCATTCCCCTTCAGGTCTTTTCTCCTCTGCTTCCTATTAGCATTTTCCCATAATTCATGACCAGAAAAGTCCTTGGTGGTCTCTATTATGGAACCAGTGTCTTCCTCGGTTGATTCTCTTCTTCTGGAGATTCCTCAGGAATGCTCTTCCTATGGATGACAGGCTCAGATACATGGGCTTTCAAATGCCTTATCAATTTCATTTCTACATTAGAAGTCAACAGGATTCTTTACTTCATTTGTTTTGTCAAGGTGAAACTGCCTCTTAGGAATGCTCTTCCTATGTATGACTACCTCTGAGATTGACTTTAGATAAACTTTTATTTGCGGTAGGGTCCATCTCCATAGCCCTTTTTCTTTAGTAGTACAAGCCGGCTGGTCGGGTTGTGTCCTTCCGAGTTCTACCCCCGCTACCACAAAGAGCACTGCCCAGCCACCGCTCGAGGGTACCTCCGCTCCCCGACCGAGAAAAATGGAGAAAATTCGCGGGAAATGAGAGATAAAAAAGGGAAGGTTCTACTAAGACTCAAGTTCCCCTGCCGGAGCTCCGCGAACCTGAAGTAGAAGTCAAGAGGCTGCTCAGTGAGAAGAAGCGTCAAATGATTCGGACAATTGTTGCGCTAGCGGAGCAGGGAGCCTACAGGGAAGATTAGGGCAATGAGGAGTTCGACGATTTAGCCCATCGACTACATCTATCGCTGAACCAACTTCCGAATCATCTACCGAATCGCTAATCAACCGGATCCACCTAAACGTAAGAAATTTCCTCTAGACAGAATGAGGCTCTCGTTGAGAGATCCATTAGTGATTGGCCCACCCCTCCTGGAAAAGAAAGAAAGGCAGGTTCAGGCGATTAATCAAAGAAAGATTTCCTTCCCTTTCTTTATGACAGAGCAACTGAATGCAGCGGTGCAGGGCCTTTAAGATTATGAATAAGCTATTCATTTTCCGTCCTATTGAAAAAATTCGGCATGATGGTAGTAGAGTAGTCGATCTAATCTCGCGCGCGGGCGGATAGAAATGCCTATAGATAAGGTAGGAGAGGCTAGCTTGCCGGCAAAAGGCGATTGTCTTTTGTTTGATGAGAACGAGAAGTGCAATTGACTGCAGTCCTATTGGGTGGGGGCAACTGGAGGAAGACAGCACGTGGCAAAGCAAAGGGCAAAGCTTCGAGTGACGGGCTGTCGAAGAGCAAAGAAAAAAGTCACTCGAAGCTCCTCTGTCGCGCCCTAGCCAAGCGGTCATCACCTGCACAAGCAAGCAGATTTGCTCCGTCATTCCATTAATATGCCGGCAGGCCTGGGCGAGCGAGGTAGGCTTAGATTAGAGGGAGGGGGACTGCGAACGTCCGCCCCATGAAGCGCCGGGGAACCATGCATTCCTCTTGGGCTGGGCTCTCGCGTGTCTGGGGTCCGATCAGATCAACCAGCGACCGGTTTACGGAACAAGGAGTTAAGCAAGGGCCGGGAGATTGATGAAAGAAACTGGCCGAAGTCAATGTTGTGTTCAACTCTGCGGTTGGAAGGATTGCTTTCTGCCGTCTGTCTTTTCCTTCTCTCTCTTCTCTTAGGAAAGTAGGCTCAAGTAAAACTTTTGGCTTGCTACAAGCTGGGCTCAGGGACTGCAGTCAGCCGCTTCCCCTGTAGTCGTCAGCTCATTTTTGACAGATCCGATCGGGTGTTCATAATCTGGAGTAAAAGGATTCGAACCTTTGCATGCCGGTACCAAAAACCGACGCCTTACCACTTGGCTATACTCCATACGGCCTGTTTTGGACGGTAAATAGGGAGAGGGGGAAGGGGGAAGCAGGGCTCGAAGAACGAACCGAGCCGCGCAAGGACGCGGGGATATAGCAAGTAAGCAGAAAGGTTCTCCTTTTAGGACCGACTACAACAAGTTCACGACTCTAATAGAAAAAAAGGGTAAGCTCTCTGCTCTATTTTCTTGCAATGCTATGCCTATCAAAGTTGAGGCTGGGGATCGGCTTATGTTGAAAGTTTCTCCTTGGAAGGGTATTATTCGTTTTCGTAAGAGGGGGAAGCTTAGTCCGAGGTTCATTGGTCCGTTCCGTATATTGTCCCGTGTTGGCGAGGTAGCGTACAGATTGGAATTACCCGAGGAGCTCGCGGGGATTCATCCTACTTTCCACGTGTCCCATTTGAGGAAATGTTTAGCAGATGAGGAGGCCCATGTGCCTCTTGATGACATTGAGCTTGATAGTAAATTGAACTACGTTGAAGAACCTATCGCTATTCTTGACCGTCAGCAAAGACGTTTGAGGAATAAAGTGGTTAGGCAGGTGAAGGTGCAGTGGAGGCACCGTAGGGGTTCCAAGGCTACTTGGGAGTCCGAAGATGAGATGATGAAACTCTATCCGCAGTTGTTCCTATCGAATCGGGATTCGGGGACGAATCCCATTGTAAGGAGGGTGGACTGTAACACCCGTTAATTTTTGGTTTAAAGATTTAAAGTTTGTAAAGTATGTATATCTCTCGAGACTTAACCGACATTCCTCGGGAACCTTCTCGTCATCCCAGTATGTTAAATCATTTAAACTTTCCCTCAAGCTGCTATATCTTTCCAACTCAAAGGGCTAAATTGTAACATATTTTATTATAACACAAAACCCTAGCTCACCCCTCTCCTTTCTGCGATCGGCACTCCAGCAGCCTCCCCTACCTGCGATTTCCTTTTTTCCAGCCATCATTAGGGTCTAAAACTTCAATTCAAGGTTATTTTTATGTTTCCCCAACTCTTTTACACCATAATTGATCGTTATATCGCGCGTATTGATCGATAAATGGCTTGTTTTAGGTTAACCGGGTGGCTGTCCAATTAAGCGGTTTTGGGACTGTTTTGGTTGAAGTTTTTGCACCAAAATCATCCTAGGTATGTCTAGTATAACATACTTTAAGATTATCCACATTGGTGTTAGTTTGATTGGTCAACTAGTTGTAGTTTGAAAGATTGTTTTCGGTTGACTAGAATGGTAGATAGTTATGTTTAAGCGAGATATGAAGTAAGTGATAACCAATTCAGTTCGGATAGCTTCGGTTTAGTGTACGGGCTGTTGGAAAATGATTTTTATAAGTATTGGGGCTGAATTGGTTATTACTCAAACAGGTCGGTACAACGCGCATTTGCGTTTATTGAATAGTTTGTGCGTTGCCGACCCATTTGACTCGTGTAGCGTCGTTTGGACTTGTTGGCTGTGCATTAATCATATCGGGTCCACACGGGGCTGACTTGGATGTTAGTTGCCTAAACGACTCTTAAACGTGCGTGTTAGTATCACCTAGTGCTTCCGGGGGTAATTTGGGAATTCTTTATTCCCGGGAGTATCTAAGGGTCGTGTTTGTGGATGTAAGGCCCCGAGGGCTGTTATGAATGAGTTTGTTGAGGTTGAGACTTTAGTCAACTCGAACCATGTCAGGACATCTCGTAAGATAAACGAGACCTTTCGATGTCATTTGTGATAATTGTATGTTTACCGGCAGGCGATTGAGTTTTGGGGATACTTAGGGTTCTCTAGCTCGTGGTGAATTCATGCCTTGTGTCAGGTGAGTTCATGATGCCCCTTTTTAACTCTTTTTATGTTTTGGGCTAGCATGCACACCTAAGCGATTTTGCTTGATGAACCGTTAAATTATTTTGTATGGGCTTGCTTGTATAGGGTAGGCCTTGAGATGATGTTATTGTATGTTTGTACGTATGTTTGTACATATATTATTGTATGCCAATATTTTGGCGATGTTATTTAGTCGTTATCGACTAAGGATGTTTACGTATTCCTACTCTGTGTTTGCATACGTTTGATGAGATGTTACATGTTTAGGTTGTACGTGTACTCGACCCTGATGTTATTACTTGGATGATATATATGCAGGTATATAATTATAAGGATGTTTATATATACCTATAAGGATGATTGCTATTTGTTGATGATGGCCTAACTGTTATATCCCGTTTATTTTAAAAACTCTTGGAATGACTATTATGATTATTATTATTATAGATGTTAATTAATAAAACTTGAACTCACTCAACTCAAGCTGACTTTGTGTGCATGTTAGTGTGAGTTTCAGGTTAGGAGGAGGATGCACTACCGCTTGAACGTGCGCGAAGCTACTTGGACGGTGGAGGGCATACTTAGTCGGAAGTTTTCATAATAAACATTTTCCTTTTAAAGTTTTATTAAGTACATTCAATTTGGTTTTGGGCATAATTCCCGGGTTTTGGGAACCTGTTTTAATAATTAAGATTTTCCGTTGAATTATACTCTGAATTAGTTATTTTAATGGGATACACCGTTTTTGAGTTTAAGTTTTTTTCCAAGTATTTTGTATGAATACCAACTATAGGATTCCCGGGATTCGGAGTCTTACAGACTTTCGAAAAGTCAGGAATGAGGCGGCGATAATACCCTGCCGAGCCCAGAAAACTACGAATTTCAGACGGAGATTTAGGGGATTCCCAATTGTTCACGGCTTCCATTTTTGCAAGTACGACCAAAATAGCACTCAGGTTAATAACATGACCTAAGGACTAAACCTCGCGTAACCAGAAAGAGCACTTAGAAAATTTCGCGTACAACTTATTCTTTCGCAATGCCTCCAAAACTTCCGAGAGATAACGAGCGTGATCGGCCTCACACCTGGTATAAACGAGAATGTCGTCAATGAACACGATAACGGAACGATCGATCATCGGCCTACACACCCGGCTCATAAGATCCATGAACGCAGCCGGTGCGTTGGTCAAACCGAAAGACATCACGAGAAATTCATAATGTCCATAACGAGTGCTGAAGGTAGTCGTGGGGATATCTTCCTCCCGAATTTTCAAATGATGATACCCAGACCTAATGTCGATTTTTGATAACCAACTAGCTCCTTGGAGCTGATCAAATAAATCGTCGATCCTGGTAGAAGGTACCGATTTTTCACAGTGAGTTTATTCAATTCACAGTAGTCAATGCACATCCGCATGCTATTGTCCTTCTTCTTGATGAACAGGACCGGGGCACCCCAAGGTGAGATGCTCGGTCGAATGAAGCCCTTGTTGAGAAAGTCTTCCAATTGAGCCATAAGTTCTTTCATTTCATTTGGTGCTAAACGATAAGGGGCTCGAGCAACGGGTTTTGCTCCCGGCACAAGGTCTATCTGGAATTCGACCTCGTGATCCGGAGGCACATCTGACAAATCATCTGGAAACACATCCGAGAAATCCCGAACAATAGGAACATCACCGACGGTAGTCAGTCTCGGTTTTCACGCTAATATCATACGCCAGGTACGCCCTGCACCCCCGCTGCATCAGTTTTCCCGCCTTAAGCATGGATATGATATGTGGCGTCGCACCATTTCGATCACCGAAGACCGTAATTTGGGTCCCATCCGGGGCCCTTAGATGTACAAGTTTCTGACAACAAATGATCTGAGCATCAACACTCGCGAGCCAGTCCATCCCAAGCACCACATTGAAACAGCCAAGCGGCATCAAATACAGACTCACCGGAAATCTATATCCCAACAACTCGATTGAACAACCCTGAATAGGCCTAGACATGGAAACGGACTTCCCTACGGTGACCTCAACCTCAAACACATCGACTACACGCTCCGGTAATTTATCCAACGTGGAACAGAAAGCGGTAGACCTCAAACAACATAATCAAATACGACCGAAGCCTGTAATTCATCAAGTAAAAAGGTATATGGTACAGCATTACACTCCTACTTAGCTAAACAGCTACACATACATTCTTGAAGGAGCGAGGAATTTAAGCGGTCAAGTACAAAGGAACCCAGAATGACAGCATGCTACGACTCGGCTAAACAATTACGCGCAAAGCGTTCAAGAGGATGGGAAATGAACAGGAGAATTTAAGGAATGAGATGAACTTTAACGCTAACGACATGAGAGTTAGCCATATCCTATCCCTACAAAGACGGAACCCTAACATAGTCAGACACAAGTAGTATTTTGAACATGGAAGATAACGGTAAATTGCTAATAACGTTGATCAAGTGTTATTAATTGTTTACTTTACCCACCCATCCTAAGCACCCTCTGACCCTAACCATATCAGCATCCCATCTTACACTTAAGCAATTATTCACGAAATGACATTTTAAACTTGTAAGAATGACTACATAATTAAAATTTACCTCTTGGCGTGCAGCTATTCGCGGTTGGCATTTCTAGTCCCTTCTTCTACAGTTTGAGTCCAAGCATTCAGGAATGCTCGGATCCCTCGAACCATGGCTCTGATACCGACTTGTAAGACCCCGAATCCCGGGAATCCTACAGTTAGTAATCATATCCAAAATTCATAAAAAATTTAAAACCAAGAAAATTCGATTTGTTTAAAACAAGTTTAGAGTAAATAATAGGGGAATAATAAGTATCAATATTCCCAAAACTTAACAAAAGTTTAACCCAAAGCAATACATTTTATTTGAAAACCAGTTCAGAGTATAAAACCAGCGGAAAATCATAAGTACTAAAACAAATTCCCCAACCCGGGAATTAGGCCCAAAACCAAGTTTAAATATATCTAGTAGTGATTGAAAGGAAAACAGTGTTCATTATTGAAATCCCCGACTAGATATGCCTTCAACCGTCCAAGTAGTCTCGTGCACGTCCAAGCGGTAAGCATCCTCCTCTTAACCTGAAACTCACACTAACATACACACAAAGTTAGCTTTAGCTGAGTGAGTTCAAGTTTTAATAATTGACATTTATATAAATCATTTCAAGAGTTTAAAATATAAAACGAGATATGAACAGTTAAGCCGTAATAAACAATAAGTTGTCATACTTATATATCTATATAATTATATCCCTATACATAACATCCAAGTAATAACATCAGGGTCGAGCACACGTACATCCCAAACACGTAACATTCCATCCAAGTAATAACATCAGGGTCGAGCACACATACAATCTAAACACGTAACATTCCATCCAATGTATGCAAACACAAAGTAGGCATACGCAAACATCCTTAGTCGATAACAACTAATTAACATCACCAATTATTGGCCATAAAATAACACATGTATAAACATACGTACAAATATACATAAATATCATCCCAAGGCATACTCTATACAAGTAAGCCCATGCAAAATCATTTAAACAGTTCATCAAGCAAAATCAGATCGGTGTGTATGCTAGCCCAAAACTTGAAAAGAGTGAAAAGGGGCATCATGAACTCACCTGTCATAAGGCACAAAATCACCACGAGATAGAGATCCCCTAAGTGTCCCCACAACTCAAACGCCTGTCGGTTTACATACGATCATTACTAACGATACTGAAAGGACTCGTTTATCCTACGAGACGTTCTAACATGGTTCGAGTTACCTAAAGTCTCGACCTCATCAAGTTCAATTATAACAGCCCCCCAGGGCCTTATATTCATCAAAACCACTCTTAGGTAATCCTGAGAATAAAGAATTCCCAAATTACCCCCGGAAGTGCTAAGTGACACAAATATGCGCGTTTAAGAGTTGTCTAGGCACTTAACATTCAACTCAGCCCTGTGTGGGCCCAATTTGATAAATTCACAGCCAACAAGTCCACACCACGCTACACGATTTGAATGGGTCGGTAACTCGCAAGCACAACCACCAACTATTCAATAAACGCGAATCGCGTTGTACCGACCCACTTGGGTAACCGACAAGCAATTCAGCCCCAATACTTATAAAAATGATTTTATAACAGCCCGAACATCAAACCGAAGTCACCCGAACTGAATTGGTCGTTAATTACTTCAACTCTCGCGTTAAACGCAACGATTCACTATTCTAGACAACCAAATACAATCTTTCAATCTACAACTAGTTGACCAATCAAACGAACACCAATACACATGATTTTAAAGTATGTTATATTGGACATACCTAGGAAGATTGTGGAGCAAAAACCTTGGTCAAAACAGCCCCGGAAGTGCTCAATTGGGCAGCCACCCGGTAATCCTAAAACATGCGATTTAATGACCAATAAGCGAGTTATAATGACCAATTAAGGTGTAAAAGACTTGTAGGAATGTAGGGTTAACCTTGAATTGAAGTTTGGCACTTGGAATTGGCTGCAAAAAAATGAAAATAGAGCCCTAAGGCTGCTCCCTTCTTCTGATCGGCCAAACTGAGAGGGGGGCTAAGGTTTTTTTATTATAATACAAAAAATTACACTCTAGTCCCTTGAGTTGGAAAGATGTATCAAGTTGTAAGAAAAGTGGATTAATTTAACGTACCGGAAAGATGAGAGGGTCTCCAAGAAAGGCTAGATAAATCATGAGAGACGTACATACTTACAAGCTTTAAATCATTGAACCAAAATTAACGGGTGTTACATTTATTTAATAAACGAACGAACATGAACAAAAAATTTGTGTTCGTTTAATTAAACGAACAAACATGAACACATGTTCCATTCATTTATGTTCATGAACGTTCGTTTATGTTCGTTTATGTCTTTTTATTTATGTTCGTTTATGTATTAATAGAAAATAACTAAATATTATCTAAATATGTTATCTGCTTAAAGGTTTCATATTTGTTAATTTGTGTTCATTTAAGTGTTTTCATTTAAGTTCGTTTATGTTTGTTTGTGTTCATTTACATTTGTACATGTATGTTCGTTTATCTTTATTCGGTTATGTTCGTTTAGATTTTAAACAAATGAACACAAATGTCCCTTTTTAAATAAACGAACATGAACATAAATATTTGTTCGATTAAGTGTCCATGTTCTTTTAAAGTTAAATGAACGAACACGAACATGACGTTGTTCATGTTCATTGGATTCGCTTACAGGCTTTCATTATTCACATTGATGAATATATTGGTCTCAATCTCTAGGCTCTGTCGTTTTTACTTATGTTCGTTTGTGTTTGTGAACCGTTCGTGAATGAATGAACACGAACATAACATCTCGTTCGGTAAGTTGACGGGTGGTCCATGGGACAACCCTTAAATGATATAAAAGCCGTAAGAATTATGTTTTGAATAAGTTTATTTTGTGGAATTAGATAACTACAGTTTGGTTGGTGAATTGTAGGTTCAAAGATGGCTCCGGGGCTATTATGGTGGATACCGAGGCAACCGAATGGACCGAGAATGTGTGAGAGATTAAAAAATGAAGAAAACAAAGAGTTTTGGCTGAAGACCACCGTGACCCACGGTCCAACCGTGGGCCACGGTCTAAATAAAAAATTGAAACATAAGCCACCATACCGTGGCCTCTGACTGACACCGTAGCCTCAACCTTGACCCACGGTTCAACCGTGGGCCAAGGTCCAGCATTTCCAGAAGAAAACCGTGACCCACGGTTTGAACCGTGGGCCACGGTGCGCAGTCGTAACTGTTGTTTTATTATTGTTTATTACTCGTTTTTGGCGAGACTTTTCATTATCTTTTCATTCTAAACAACCTAGGGACGAATTTTTGAGAGCAAGAACAAGACTTTGGTGATTATAATCACCTGTTTGGGTTTATGATCCGTTCGATTAACCTAATTGATGTGATGATTAATCAAACGATGTGTGGCTAGTACTCTTATTGTTCTCTCCCGAATTGTAACGTTTTCTACTTGGATAATTGTTAATCGTTTATGTTATTGGTGAGATAGTATTGTGATCATTTGATTATTGTGCTATGGTGATTGCGTGTTTGTTTTGTAATTGTTAGTATGGTATAATTCGTGTTCTTGACTATCCGTTCTTGGTGCCATAGGCAATCGAGATTTAGTAGAAGAGAATTAGGGTTAGCAATACTAAACTGATTATTGAGTGACAACCTTGCGTTTTCTAATCCAAGTACTTAGTCCTCGCTTATCACATCCAAACGCACTTTCACGAATTATAATTGTGTAATTCACCTCACAAGTAAACATTAACTTTATCAACATTGGAAACCTGAAATCGGGAGAGAGCATTGTTTCTCTATTGTTTAAAACTTGTTTAATTATTTCAGTTATTTTCATTAATCAAAACCAAACAACCAACTATTTGAATTTACTTTTGCATTTAGTTTAATTTAGATAAATAACAAAACTACTTGGTAACACTATTTCCACAAACTCCCTGTGTTCGATACCCGCTTACCGCTATCTAACTAGTTGTATTCGGTTTATTTTTGAGTGAGTCTTCAACCTCACGTCAAATTTTGGCGCCGCTGCCGGGGAGTAGTGCGCAACGTGTGTTAGTTTTAGTAGTTTTTGTTTGTTATTTTCGGGTTTACGCTGGTTGTGTTATTGTGCAGGTACCTACAGGTGTATGCATACTAGAGGCTCTAACAGGTCATCACCGCTAGTAATCGATCCCGAGATTGACATAACACTCCGAAGAAACCGAGTCTTACTTAGGGAGAATAAGCTTCTTGTTTCTCCAACAGCATCAAACAATATGGATTCACCAGTTCCCACTTCGGGTCAACCAGCCCCGACTACACCTCCACCAAATCCACCTCCACTAATCACTACTACTACATCAAGTGATCAACCACCAATCATAACCGAACATATACCCGCCCAAGCCACCTATGCGACATCATCTACATTGCCACCTATCACCAACCTTTTTCCTCAATTTGGTACGTCATCATCATCTCAACGATATCAACCACCACCATTTCAACAATCACAATCAAACTACCAATACCAACCCCAACCGTTTATGCCACATTCAAGAACACAAGGTGATGGATTCGGATATGGGTTTAACAGTGAATTTGATGGGTATGAAGATGAAGGTAACTACATGGGAGGTGATGGAGGAAAGATGGTAAATCCGGAAACTTTCGGTTATGGTCAATGGCAACAACCACCGGTTATTCAAGAGGTTAATCGACAGCAACAACCACCGGCGGTTGTTCAACAACAAGCTCAACCATCGGTTCAACAACAAGTTCAACAACAACCACCGGTTGTCGTTAATCAAGTTCAACCGCCACCGGTTATTCAACAACCGCAAGGGCAACCTCAAGATCAACAATTCCAACCACAAATGCCCCAACCACAGTTTCAACAACAATATGCGCAGCCAAGGCCCGTTTATAGGCAAATGTGTCAACCGAGAGTACCGATGGGTGTACCAAGAAGGCATGCAAGAGAGATGGTAAGGGGGATTGAAGCCCATTTCCGACCAATTATTACTAATAATCCGTCTCCGGTAGTTATCCCGCACAATCAACAAGGGAGGACATTTGAAGTGCGAACCAATGCACTCCAAAGTCTACCTAAGTATAAGGGGCTAACAACGGAAGAACCATACTTTCATTTGGAGGCATATGACTCCATGTGCAACACAATTGGGGGTCAAGGTTTTTCGGCGGATGAGGTAAAGTTGGTTCTTTTTCAATTTTCTTTGGAAGATAAAGCAAAGAGATGGTTTTACACTTTGCCTTCCGCATCTATTTATACTTGGGCCGAAATGCAACAAAGATTTTTAGAAGAATTTTACACGGCCCAAAAGACTAATGATGCGAGAAGGAGTTTGAGATCTTTCCAACAACAATCGGGCGAAATGTTTCACGATGCGTTTGAACGGTTTAATATGATGATCAAGAATTGTCCGCATCATGGTATTGCTCTTTGGGAGTTATTGAATGCATTTCATGAGGGGTTGAACACGGAAGATGAACAAAACTTAATGTCGATTACAAACGGGTCATTTGGTAAAAACTATGAACAAGATGATTGGGCATATTTGGAATAAATGGCGGTTACATCGAAGAGAAAAGCTCAAACCGGAAGAAAGGCAAGACCGGCAATTGGTAGATCGCACGTGCAAGCGGTGGAAGAAGAAAATGTACAAACCACCAATCAGGTAATCAATGTTTGTACAAATTGTAATGAGTTGGGCCATGCAGCGGAGGTGTGTGTGGTTGGTCAAGCACCGGTAGAAGAGGTAAATGCACTTCAAGGGGGAGGTGGCAGGAATTACAACATGAACTCCAACACCTACCACCCCGGGTTGAGAAATCACCTGAATTTTCGATATGGAAACCAGGCTACTCAAGCCAACCCGAATTTTCAAGGAAGTCAAAACAATTACGTTCCTCGTCAACAATATAATAATCAAGGTAATTATCATGGCGGGAATAATCAAGGTAATTATCATGGCGGGAATAATCAAGGATTTCAAGGTCAAAGCGGGTCAACGGGTCAAAGTTCATCGGGTGGAAACGAGGTGATGGACATGTTGAAGTTGATGCAACAAGATATGCAACGAAGAAATCAACTTGATGAAGTGAGAATGCAAAAGGATGAGGTTAGAGACAAGGCCATCCAAGCGTTGACCACACATATGGGTCAACTTGCAACCGAAGTGTCGGATTTGAAGAAGAATAAAGGCCAATTGCCAAGCGACACAAAGGTAAATCCTTCTCATAACTCTTCTCGTAATGTTCCTATTAACCATGTGAGTGTTTTAAGAAGTGGTAAAGAATATAAAAAAGATTTATCACCGGGTGTGGTTGATGGGGAAGTTGAGGATGTTACGGGTAACGAAAGTGATGATGATGAAATAGTAATAACTAAACCCACTAAACATGTCACTTTTGAAAAACCGTTACAAAATCCGGGTCAAACTTCAAATTTAAAAGATAAAGATAAGGAAGTAGAACCAAAGGTGGTTCCATTTCCTTCAGCTTTACTTGACCCGAGTAAGAAAAATATAATTTCAAGAAGGGGTCCTCAAAAAGAAGAGATGTGGGAGGTCTTTAAGCAAGTAAAAGTAAATTTACCCTTACTTGAAGCAATAAAGCAAGTACCCGCTTACGCAAAATTTTTAAAAGAATTATGCACTCAAAAGAGGCAACAAAAAGTGCCTTTAAGAGTGGATTTAACTGAGCGGGTAAGTGCGGTTTTAAAAGGAGATCTTCCTCCTAAGCTTCAAAATCCGGGAACGCCTTTAATTAACATTCAAGTAGGCGATTTTCAAATGTCTAAGGCGTTACTCGATCTTGGAGCCGGAGTAAGTATTTTACCGGGGGTTTATATGACCAATACGATTTTGGTCCTTTAAAACGAGTCGAGATAACGGTTGTGTTAGCCGATTTGTCTCATAAACTCCCCCGAGGAATTGTGAGGGATGTGATAGTAAAAGTTGAAGAATTTTACTATCCGGTTGACTTTTTGGTCTTAGACTACTCATCGGTTGACTCGACCCAACAACAAAATGTTATATTGGGTCGATCGTTTTTAAACAACGCTCATGCTATTATTGACTGTCGATCGGGCACAGTTGATATGGCTTTTGGAAATCGGAAAATGAGATTAAATGTGTTCACTAACGGATCTAATGCTTTATGTGGTGATGAGTGTTTTATGGCAGATATAGTTGACACGTGTGAACCGCACGATTATGAGGACGATGCTTTGGAAGCATGTGTTTGTGATTTTTCTGAACAGGTACATCTTTGTGCATTGAGGATGGAAGAGAAAAATCAAGACGTGTTGGCGGTTAAAGAAGGAAGACCACCATGGACTCATCAAATTGAAAATCTACCGGCTGTGATAGATTCGGGTACAAAACCGTCATTGGAAAGTCCACCAAAGTTGGAATTGAAGGATTTGCCAAGCCATTTGAAGTATGCGTTTTTGGGGGATAATGACACATTACCGGTCATTATTGCATCCAATTTGGAAGAGACGCAAGAACAACAATTATTGAAGGTGTTGAAGGCAAACAAGGCGGCCATAGGTTGGACAATTGCTGATTTAAAAGGCATTAGTCCATCTATAGTTTTGCACAAAATCATCACCAATGAGGAGGCAAAACCAACCCGAGAGACTCAAAGAAGGTTGAATCCCAATTTGAGAGAAGTTGTGAAGCAAGAGGTAATCAAGTGGTTGGATGCGGGAATCATCTATCCTATCTCGGATAGCGCATGGGTAAGTCCTACACAGGTGGTACCGAAAAAAGCAGGTATACAGGTAATTAAAGATGAAAGCGGTGAACAAATCGCCACCCGACTGGTCATCGGGTGGCGAGTTTGCATTGATTATCGCAAATTAAATGCCGCTACATCTAAAGACCATTTTCCATTACCTTTTATTGATCAAATTATTGAAAAATTATCGGGTCAAAAGTATTACTGTTTTTTGGATGGGTACTCGGGTTATAACCAAATTGCCATTCACCCGGATGACCAACACAAGACTACTTTCACCTGTCCGTATGGCACTTTTGCTTTTCGGCGAATACCATTCGGTTTGTGTAATGCCCCGGCCACATTCCAACGTTGTATGATGAGTATTTTTTCGGATATGGTCGGGGAATCACTCGAGTTATTTATGGATGATTTTTCCATTTTTGGCCCAACTTATGAAAATTGTCTCAATGAATTAGAAAAAGTTTTAAAAAGATGTGTTGAGACAAATTTAGTTCTAAGTTGGGAGAAAAATCATTTCATGGTGCAAGAGGGGATCGTGTTGGGTCATGTGATTTCGGAAAGGGGAATGGAAGTGGACAAGGCAAAAGTCCGGGTAATATCATCTTTACCTCCACCTAAAAACATTAAAGGGGTAAGGTCATTTTTGGGGCATGCGGGTTTTTATAGAAGATTTATTAAAGGCTTTAGTGTAATCACAAAACCTTTATGTAATTTATTGTAAAAAGATGTTCCTTTTGACTTTACTAATGAATGTTTGCAAGCATTTAATGTTTTGAAGGAAAAGTTGGTGGAAGCTCCCATTTTACAACCACCGGATTGGTCTAAGTCGTTTGAGATTATGTGTGATGCTAGTGATACTACTATCGGAGAGGTATTGGGTCAACGAGTTGATAAAAAACCGGTGGTCATTTATTATGCAAGTAAAACTTTATCTGAAGCACAACTTAACTACACCACCACCGAAAAACAATTGCTTGCGTTGGTTTATGCTTTGGATAAGTTTCGCTCGTATATTTAGGGGAGTAAGGTGATCGTGTATTCGGATCATAGCGCGGTTCGATATTTGATGGAGAAGAAGGATGCAAAAGCACGTTTAATTCGATGGGTATTACTTTTGCAAGAGTTTGACTTAGAGGTTCAGGAAAAAAAGGGTGTGAAATGTCGTGGCGGATCACCTATCCCAAATTCCATTGGAGGGTGTTGATGATCCAATGGAGATAAACGAACGGTTTCCCGATGAGCAATTATTAGCCGTGTCGACCACACCATGGTATGCCCATTTTGTGAATTACTTAGCAACGGGATCTATTCCAAGTCATTGGGTGAAGAAAAGAAGACAACGGTTCATGGCCCAAGTGAAGCAATATATTTGGGATGAACCGGACTTGTTCAAAATTGGTTCGGATCAAATAATAAGGAGGTGTATCCCCGATTCTGAGGTATGGGAAGTTTTGGCTCATGCACATGCATCGGCGTTTGGAGGTCATTTTAGTGGTCAAAAGATGGGTTACCGGGTGCTCCAATGTGGGTTTTATTGGCCCACCATTTTTAAAGATTCAAGTGCGTATGCCCGACATTGTTTAAATTGTCAAAAGTTGGGTAGTATTTCAAAACGGGATGAAATGCCATTGCAACCGATTTTGGTGTTAGAGATTTTCGACGTATGGGGAATTGACTTTATGGGCCCGTTTCCAAACTCGAATGGATTTTTGTATATTTTGGTTGCGGTTGACTATGTGTCCAAGTGGGTAGAAGCGATAGCAACAAGAACGAATGACCATTCGGTAGTTTGTAAATTTGTTCAATCAAACATTTTTTCTCGGTTTGGCATTCCGCGGGTTATTATTAGTGATGGTGGGTCACATTTCAAGAATTTCAACTTTGGGAAACTTCTAAAAAGGTACAGTGTGAATCACCGAATTGCTACTCCTTATCATCCACAAACAAGTGGACAAGTCGAAGTGTCTAATCGCCAAATCAAAGAAATTTTGATGAAGACGGTGCGGGTCGATAGGAAGGATTGGTCTTCTAAGTTGAATGATGCATTATGGGCGTATCGGACCGCTTACAAAACTCCTATTGGCACGACTCCTTATCGGTTAGTTTATGGGAAAGGGTGCCATTTACCAATGGAATTGGCACATAAGGCGTTTTGGGCGATCAAGAATGTTAATGCGGATTATAAGGAAGCGGGTGAGTTAAGAAAGTTGAAGTTGAATGAGATTGAGGAAATTCGGGATGAAGCGTATGAATGTGCTTCCGCGTATAAAGACAAACTAAAAAAGGTCCATGATGCAAAGTTGAGAAAACGGACTTTTGAAGTGGGTCAAAGGGTGTGGTTGTACAACTCAAGGTTGAAGTTGTTTCCGGGTAAGTTAAAGAGCAAGTGGATGGGCCCATATGTCATCACAAAAGTTGGTCAATTTGGTGATGTGGAGATAGAAGATGTCCAAGAACAAACGAAACAAGTGGTGAACGGTCAACGACTTAAACCTTACTTGGAATGAAAGGACATCAATATGCTCGATGTGGACCGGGTGAGTTATTTGTTACGCTCACCGGATAAGGAAACGAACTAAAAGCTCAAGGTATGTTGTATATTTTAGTTAAGGTAATTTAGATTTTATTTAACTTTGGTTTAAAAAAAATTAATTAGGTGAACCGTGTGTCACGGTCGGACCGTGTGACCGTGAGCCACGGTTCGGCGAAAATAATTATGGGGAGCCGGGTTTTTGGGTTAAATAAAGAATTAAAATTAACATTTACAACAAATCTACACCACATAAATCACCTAACTTCATTATTTACTCCATCTTTCATCTTCTTCTTCCTAAAAACCCACCTTCACAAACCCTAACTCTCATCTTCAAACTCTCATAACTTCTTCAAATCTCTACCAAATCAATCGATTTTTGAGTCTATTTGGCTAAAATTTCACAAGGATTTCGAATATACCCTTGAAATTGAAAGAATCTCTTGTTTGGTTGGTCGATTTTGGACATTAAGTGTCCGAAAATTTTTGAAATTTTTGGGCTTTTGGTTTAGTTTGAAGCTTTCTTCACATTCAACAACACAAAGGTATGAATTTCTTGTCATTATTGATGGTACATTGTGTTGAAGTTGTAAGTTTGAATGTTTATAGGTACCCACTTGCTTGTTTGAGTAATGAGTATAATGATTGTATGGTATGGTTGTGGATAATTAACAATTGTTACAAAAATATGTTGTTATATTAATTAATTGGAAATTATTGGTTGAAGCAAGTGTGAAATTTTTGGCCAATTAATTAGCAAGTAATTATCCACAACCATAATAACAAGCAAGTGTGGGTATGAGGTTGTTTATCTAACTTGGTTTGGATGGGTTGTTTGTTGTGTGTAGATGGGTAGAACGGCAGATAAGGGTAAGTCAAAGGCATCAACTTGGAGTGGTCGGGCAGCCCAGTTAAAGAGGCAAAGAATGCAAGAAGAGCAAGCGAATGTTCCGGTACAAACAATGAAACCCACTTGGAGGGGTGGGGGTTGACAAAGTACCCATTGGAATGGCAAGCGGAGTTGTTTGTTGATAAAATGGCTACGTTAAAACACCGATTTCATGGATTTATGTGTGAGTGAGGTAAACGATCCAGGGTTTGAAGTTTTTGGTATAGTCGAAAAGTTTAAAGCTTTGGGTTGGGAAGCGGCGTTAAAGTGTTATGATGAGGAAACGAACACTTTGTACGACCAAGAGATTGAAGAATGGGTATCTACGTTACGATGTCCTCCCTACAAAAAGGGGAACGAGATGAAGTTAATTGGGATGGTAGGAGGTCATGAAGTAGTGATGTCATTTGATTCACTTGATGAGATTGCACTTTTTGACACTAAGCCAAGTAAGTCATATGTCTACCCCTCTTCCCAAGAGTTATTCGATTGCCCCGAAAAACACCCTAAATGGCACGACATGGTAGATAAAGTGATTAAAGCAAGAGTCAATAATAGTGATACGATTTTGAGAAAAAATTTGAAGATAGAGGCAAAGTTATTGATGTCTATCTGCTTGCACAATGTGATGCCTCGTCGGGGGGACATTTCAGTAGTGAGGAATAGTGATGTTCCTATTTTGTATGCACTGATGTGTGGAAAGCCTCTTATTTCTTTTCGCTATCTTGTCATGCAAAATATTTGGATTAGTCGAGAAAGTAATAAGCGGAAGTTAATTCCGCATTGTCGACTGATTACAGCTTTGTTAAAGAATCATGGTGTGATTACTGATGAGTCGGTTGGAACACCAAAGGTACTTAAAGAGTTTATATTAATATATTTGCCGGGTTGTGATTATTCACAAACCGATAGGCATCACTTGCGTGTGCTTGATAATGTGAGATGGAAAGTTTTAAGGGAGGATGTTGAAGAGGATGATGATGATGAGGATGAGGTGATAGAAGAGTTAAGTGAGCCCGAGTACATGGAGGTGGGCGGTGGTAGTAGTTCCCAACAAGGGGGTTGGGACTTTTCGGATGGTTACAATTCTTACGGGAACAATTGGGCCCATGTGGGGTCGATGAATGAAGTGGTGGAGAGGCATAGGCCCTCCACATATGAAAACTGGTCAGATGAGTCGCGTTCATTGTTCGATCATTAGACGTTTATGGGAGCTTATGCTGAACGGGCTGCGAAAGAGAGGCATGATCGGTTAGAGATGTGGAACCGCGCCAATGCGTATGGGCGTGAGCATGAAATGAATATGAGATATTTGGATGATCGTAATAGGAGGATGCATGAACAGTGGCATGCTGGTGTGCCGGTTGTAGCGGATCCACAAGTCTTGGATTATACGACTCTTCCTCCGTTTGACGGTTCGGTACGATATCCCGAACCACCACTTCATCATTCAATGTGGATCGATCCAATGCAATCAATGGCACCTCCACCACCACAAGGAGAAGGAAGCAGCGGCGGTGATGGGGCATTTAGTTTTAGCCAATTCCACGACTTCATGACATCTATTTTCGGGCCGGGCCACCCGCCATACAACTGATCGAACCGCATGAATCCAGGTGAACCCCGTTTAGTATATTATGTATAATTGTTTTTACCTTTGTTGTCAGTTAATTTTGGGTGGATGGGTGGTGGATGGAATACTTTTGATTAAGTATTAAGGGATTGTGTTGGAATGAAGGTGGTGTTTAATTAGTGGTTTGTTTTTATTTTTCTTAAAACCGTACATTGGGGACAATGTATCCCAAGTGTGGGGATGAGGAAAATTTTCCTTTATTTTTGTTTGCTTTGAAAAAAAAAATTGAAAAAAAAAAAATAATAATAATAATAATAATAATAATAATAATAATAAAATAGAAAAATGAAGAAAAAGTTTAAAATGTTTTAAAAGAATTAGAAAGTGGTAAGATGGCGGGGTGAAGTTTTGGGTCCCTTTTCATGGTCACAATTCCTTAAGTTATATGTGCCTAGTTGCTTTTAAAAAAAGAAAAGAAAATTAAAATGGACCGTTTAGAGGGGATAACGAGTCAAGGGGACGGGTATACATGTTTCATATCGGCAGCCCATTATTCCAGACATATTGTAAGATGGCCCCTATACTTAATACACATATTATATAATAGATATGAAACATGTCTTAAACCATTGATTGAGGAAAACCGGTATGTTTTACAGACTTAGAACTTGCTTGTCACATGCTTATCGAGATCTTAATACCACCATCTGTATGGAGATTAGGATTTTAGAAAACCTTTACATACATTTTTCCTCCACTAAATAAATTTCCTTACCCGACATAATCCCCTTAGGAGCCCGTTTTGACCTCATTCCTGTTTATTTGTTAAACCAAACATTACACACCATTTCAGCTTTGGCCTTCATTACATTTTAACCTGTGTGATGAAATCCAGTTCGTTATCGAGTTGTATATAGTCAGTTGTTGAGCATACTACACAATGTATGTATGTCTCGGTTGAGTTGTAAATATGTGTTTGTCAGAGTTGTATAATTGTTTGATTCAGTGTATTGTCTATCAGTAAAAAAAAAAATCCAAAAAGAGAGTTCGTTCTTATTCAGTTATGTAATTAGCAGTCTGTTTATATTTGATTAGTTGTTTGGGTATTTGTAAACTGGGTTTCATTCACCTTAGTCACTAAATATGCCTATTTCGCACCCAACCTAAGCCTCAGAAAAACCCTAATCCTAGTCTTTATGCAACCGGTGGGTAATGGGTGGAGATAAGACTGGCCTACAAGCTTATTAAATTGTAACTCATACTTGGTTTTTGAGGGCAGAGATATATACTGGCACATTTTTTTTTGCTAGTCCAGATATTAAACCGAGAAGAGTGTTGATAGTGTGAGGAGTATGAACTTGTATACTCGTTTAGGCGGTTCCATAAGTTTTAAATGGTAACATCAAATTATTTGGTGGGTTATCAACTTTGATCTGGTGCACCCGATAAAAAAACAAAGGAATAGGGTATGACTTGGAACCTTAACTGAACCGGACTTGTGGTAAGATTGGTGGAAACAAGTTGAATGTAATCGGAAGTTGTTTTGAGATGTTGCTTGAGGACAAGCCCTGTGTGGGCCCAATTTGATAAATTCACAGCCAACAAGTCCACACGAAGCTACACGATTTGAATGGGTCGGTAACTCGCAAGCACAACGCACCAACTATTCAATAAAGGCGAATCGCGTTGTACCGACCCACTTGGGTAACCGACAACCAATTCAGCCCCAATACTTATAAAAATGATTTTATAACAGCCCGAACATCAAACCGAAGTCACCCGAACTGAATTGGTCGTTAATTACTTCAACTCTCGCGTTAAACGCAACGATTCACTATTCTAGACAACCAAATACAATCTTTCAATCTACAACTAGTTGACCAATCAAACGAACACCAATACACATGATTTTAAATTATGTTATATTGGACATACCTAGGAAGATTGTGGAGCAAAAACCTTGGTCAAAACAGCCCCAGAAGTGCTCAATTGGGCAGCCACCCGGTAATCCTAAAACATGCGATTTAATGACCAATAAGCGAGTTATAATGACCAATTAAGGTGTAAAAGACTTGTAGGAATGTAGGGTTAACCTTGAATTGAAGTTTGGCACTTGGAATTGGCTGCAAAAAAATGAAAATAGAGCCCTAAGGCTGCTCCCTTCTTCCGATCGGCCAAACTGAGAGGGGGGCTAGGGTTTTTTTATTATAATACAAAAAATTACACTCTAGTCCCTTGAGTTGGAAAGATGTAGCAAGTTGTAAGAAAAGTGGATTAATTTGACGTACCGGAAAGATGAGAGGGTCTCCAAGAAAGGCTAGATAAATCACGAGAGACGTACATACTTACAAGCTTTAAATCATTGAACCAAAATTAACGGGTGTTACATTTATTTAATAAACGAACGAACATGAACAAAAAATTTGTGTTCGTTTAATTAAACGAACAAACATAAACACATGTTCCATTCATTTATGTTCATGAACGTTCGTTTATGTTCGTTTATGTCTTTTTATTTATGTTCGTTTATGTATTAATAGAAAATAACTAAATATTATCTAAATATGTTATCTGCTTAAAGGTTTCATATTTGTTAATTTGTGTTCATTTAAGTGTTTTCATTTAAGTTCGTTTATGTTTGTTTGTGTTCATTTACATTTGTACATGTATGTTCGTTTATCTTTATTCGGTTATGTTCGTTTAGATTTTAAACAAATGAACACAAATGTCCCTTTTTAAATAAACGAACATGAACATAAATATTTGTTTGATTAAGTGTCCATGTTCTTTTAAAGTTAAATGAACGAACACGAACATGACGTTGTTCATGTTCATTGGATTCGTTTACAGGCTTTCATTATTCACATTGATTAAAATATATCGGTCTCAATCTCTAGGCTCTGTCGTTTTTAGTTATGTTCGTTTGTGTTTGTGAACCGTTCGTGAACACATTAATTTCCTTAATGATTGAACACGAACGTAACATCTCGTTCGGTAAGTTGACGGGTGGTCCATGGGACAACCCTTAAATGATATAAAAGCCGTAAGAATTATGTTTTGAATAAGTTTATTTTGTGGAATTAGATAACTACAGTTTTGTTGGTGAATTGTAGGTTCAAAGATGGCTCCGGGGCTATTATGTTGGATACCGAGGCAACCGAATGGACCGAGAATGTGTGAGAGATTAAAAAATGAAGAAAACAAAGAGTTTTGGCTGAAGACCACCGTGACCCACGGTCCAACCGTGGGCCACGGTCCAAATAAAAAATTGAAACAGAAGCCACCGTACCGTGGCCTCTGATTGACACCGTAGCCTCAACCGTGACCCACGGTTCAACCGTGGGCCACGGTCCAAAATTTTCAGATCACCACCGTGACCCACGGTTCAACCGTGGGCCACGGTCCAGCATTTCCAGCAGAAAACCGTGACCCACGGTTTGAACCGTGGGCCACGGTGCACAGTCGTAACTGTTGTTTTATTATTGTTTATTGCTCGTTTTTGGCGAGACTTTTCATTATCTTTTCATTCTAAACAACCTAGGGACGAATTTTTGAGAGCAAGAACAAGACTTTGGTGATTATAATCACTTGTTTGGGTTTATGATCCGTTCGATTAACCTAATTGATGTGATGATTAATCAAACGATGTGTGGCTAGTACTTTTATTGTTCTCTCCCGAATTGTAAGGTTTTCTACTTGGATAATTGTTAATCGTTTATGTTATTGGTGAGATAGTATTGTGATCATTTGATTATTGTGCTATGGTGATTGCGTGTTTGTTTTGTAATTGTTAGTATGGTATAATTCGTGTTCTTGACTATCCGTTCTTAGTGCCATAGGCAATCGAGATTTAGTAGAAGAGAATTAGGGTTAGCAATACTAAACTGATTATTGAGTGACAACCTTGCGTTTTCTAATCCAAGTACTTAGTCCTCGCTTATCACATCCAAACGCACATTCACGAATTATAATTGTGTAATTCACCTCACAAGTAAACATTAACTTTATCAACATTGGAAACCTGAAATCGAGAGAGAGCATTGTTTCTCTATTGTTTAAAACTTGTTTAATTATTTCAGTTATTTTCATTAATCAAAACCAAACAACCAACTATTTGAATTTACTTTTGCATTTAGTTTAATTTAGATAAATAACAAAACTACTTGGTAACACTATTTCCACAAACTCCCTGTGTTTGATACCCGCTTACCGCTATCTAACTAGTTGTATTCGGTTTATTTTTGAGTGAGTCTTCAACCTCACGTCATAAGTGTTCATGAACCGTTCGTGAACACATAATTTTCTTAATGAACGAACATGAACAAGGCCTTGTTCGTCTTCGTTCCGTTCGTTTACAGCCCTACAATAACCAGTTGATCCAGCTGGGTAATCAGGTTAGAAATGAAAACAAATATATATATATATATATATATATATAAAGGTGAAGTTCATCTTTTACAATTCTAGCCCTAGGTATTCAATTTGGCCAGTTCGTTCCATGGTTGATTAAATTGTTTTAGGGCTTTTGATTACAGATGAAAACGAGTTTAAAACGTATAATAATTTCCCTGTATTGATCCTTTTTGATGGTGAACGGACGGCTTGCCGGAAAAGCGTTCTTGACCGGAATTATAGTTATTCAGAGGGAGTTTTTGTGAAAAAAATTTGTTACGGGCAAGTTGATACGAAGAAATGTGATCTATTTATAATGTAAATCGTACCGTTAGTTGGTTAATGTCCGTTAATGGATTTTAAGAATAATCCGGCCGTTTGGGTCATTAAATCCGTCATTATAGGTTGTTAATATGCATTAATTGAGTCGTTAAGAGTTAAACGTTAGCGGAGATAGCAATATTAGTCAATTAGTTGTGTTAATAAATGAGTTTTCAGCCGTTATAGGGTTGCCAGATTTGTTGCCTCCGTCGCCGGCGGGTTCTGCCGGAAAACCGGGGTAGGGATGGGGGGTTGGGCTGGTTATTATATATATTATTATTTTAAACCATATTTACATATTTGGTCCCTCTAGTTTAGTTTAGTTTTTAAATATGTATTAAAGTTATAATTACAATTCTATCCCTTAAACTTTGTAAGGTTATTATAAAAGATATATGGAAATGCAACCAAAATGACATTTTTGGAAATCTAGGGAATTTCTCACGAGATATCAGAATTTCTCGCGAGATATCGTGAGATATAGTGAAATACGACCAAAATCTCGTTTATAGGATTTTTTTTGAATCGTTTATTCGTTTTTAATGTACTATCCTTCTTAAATCGACCTAAATCACGAAAATTGAGGCTCGAGCAATTTATTCAGATGTTGGAACAAGTCCACATTCATTTTCTTATTGATCAAACAGTAATCTTGGAGCTAATAGACCCGATCTTGTCATCAATAGTTTAGTTATTCCTTAAATGAGTTGTATATTTGATTATTTTGTTAAGACACATTCTAAAACCCTAAAACATTACTACATCATCAGCCTCCACCGTTCCCCAAGCAATCTCCTCCAGTGTTTCATGTTTTTCATCTAGCTTTTGTCTCCTGTTTTGACTTTCAAGTTCCAAGACCCGTTGACCTCGATGTAGCATTCGTTACTTTTCAAACCCGAAAACCCGACCCATTTCGAATTTTCGGTTTTATATATATATATGTGTGTGTGTGTGTGTGTGTGTGTGTGTGTGTGTGTGTATCTATGTATGTATATATATATATATGTATGTATATATATATATATATTTATATAATATTTAATTAATTTCCATTGCATTAATTTATTCGTCAATATTTTTGTTCGTATTTAAACCGACCAGTTGGGTCGTTTCGGTGTAATAACCTTTATTATTTATCATTATATAATATTCCCGACGATTTAAAGTTTGTTATTCTTTCGTTTTCTATTCAAGTGGTAAATAACGAAATGCCGAGGTCATAAGATTATTTAATCGATTCGCAAACTATCGGGTATAATATGAAATAATCCAAATACATATACTCTAACAAGTTTACATAACATACTAAAGTTCAAGGTTTAAAATGTAATTATAGTTTTAATATGATTTAAAAGAAACATTAAACTTGATGGACCTAAATGGTAAATTATTCAATTAATATGTTAGTCTATTAGTCAGCAGCACCCCTGCCCCCTTACTGAATATCGTTTTTCTGGTGTGAGACCAACGGCGGAGGCGACAAGACTCCGGCAACCGCTTAAACACCCTTAACACTCGCGTTTTGACTTAATTAAATGGTGTAACGGCTTAAGTCTAACTCATCTAACCCATAATTATCGTACATAACGTATAATAACGATTGACCCGTGCTTAATCAACATCCAAACTGCCGGATTTCTCCTAAAACGCAATAATAACGATTAAACATAATATGCATCAACTGACACTATAAATAGGTCCTAAACTCGTAACTAAACTTGTACCAATCATCAAAGTAACTTATAACAATCTCTGTAACCTCGAATTAATCCGGCAAGATCTGATTTCGGTCAACCCTCGTTCACCATCAAGCAGAAACTTTTCCAGGTAATAATTATATAATTTTGAATTGATTTTTGCGGCTAAACAAACCCCTAATCTAATTCCGACGAGCATGGAAAGGATTGAATGGATTGAAAGCTATGGTATTATATGGAAGAAGATAATATTGAGATATTATATAAATATATCTTTTTCTGTAATGTTAACAAAAAGCTTTCTGGTCCTAGGACCCGAGTTCGAACCCGGGTCTGGACTGCTTTGTTGTATTTATTTTTTCTATTCTTTTCATTATAAAACTTAAGGCCTAATAAATTAATTAAAATTAGTAAAAAAAATAAAATAAAATGATTATTTTTAGTTAAATAAAATTATTACAAATTAATTTTACCAAATTACGTTCAAAAACTCAACTTTTTCATATTCGTAATATTTCGTAAGAACCCATTAATATAATATTATATTTGCAATTCGTTAATCTTTATAATACACTATCGACAATGTTTTCGAGATAGATTTGACCGATAAAATTCGTATTCTCTAAATATTAAAGTTTCTTATTAACAATAAATTATTATTAAAATAATTTAAACCGTTAAAATGAGTTATTAAGTCATTAGCTTTTATTTCGTTAACTTTAATGCGTTATCATAATTGTTCGAGATAAAATTCAACCGTTAAAACCAATGTTCCGATAAATAAATAATTCTCATTTTAGTAGTAAACTCCTAATTATATAATATTAAAATAATGCAACCGTTATAATTTATGTTAGTTTTATTATTATAATATTGCAAATCGTTAAAAATTCCATAAGCATTATAATATTCAAACTTAGAAATCTTGTAATTAGTTCATATTAAAATATTAATAAACCATTAACCCGTTAATAAATTCTTTCACTTTTAGTCATTACGCTTTAAATAATTTGTTTTAATTCGATAACTTATATTTCATTAACCATAACCCCGTTGTTAATTTATAATTCATTAACCTCATCTCGTCAACTTAAATTCGTTATCTTTTAATTCGTTAAAATCCCATTGAAGTTTAAATATAATATTATAATATAAAATGCCATAAAATGCTAATAAAAGTTATAATAAGATAATACATATTCCCAACAAATAATTAACTCTTGTTATTCAGTTAGCTAGTCTTGATTTTTCTTTACATTTCATTTATAATTTGAGAAGTTCAATTGTTTCAGATTCTTTAATGAACTTTTGGTTGCTTCTGTTTCATTATCATGCTTTCGGTTTTCATTGCAATATTTATCTTCGATTTCAATGTGAGTTTTCATAATCCCATTTTAAACCTTTATTTTTGGGGTGTAGCACGTTACAAGCTTTTATCGATTGTGATGTCATCAAGTTTCAAACCGATTTAATTGTGTGTCTAAACATGTTAATATTATTTATCCGATTCATTTATGATTTTCATACGTGAAACTACGTGCAATATGTTTATCGTTTATAGTTGGTACATCATACATCAAACATCAAAGTGGGAGGGTTCGACGGGATGTACCCCTGCCGCCTATGCTATGTCTCGGTTGGACTAAATGGTGGTTATCATTCCCCTAGGTTGGGGTGTTATTTACATACTTTTTATCATGTAGCATCTGCATTTTAGAATAATAAATAAAATAAGTTTTATTTCTATATATACCGTGTGTCGTTATTTAATTCTATTAAATAATAATGGTATGAAAGGATAAGATTAGGGTGGTTCATGGACTTAGGATGATTATGGGCCTAAAGCCTATGGGCCTAGGGTATTTAAAGTCCTTAACCCTCACTAAAACCCTAAAACCCTCATTCTTCCATTTTGCCTCCACACACTCAAAACACACACAAACACCCTCCTCACATTCCGGCCAGATCTGAGCCCAAACCAAAACAATTTGTGTTAGATCTTCACCTAAACAATAAGGATGAAGCACTAATCCCGTATCCAATCAGATCCGACGCAAAACCAGATCCAAAAATGCACGTTTTAATTAAAAAGGTTAATAGTTTGAGGTCGGTTTGCCAAAAAGCTGATGAGCCGCGAGTTAACGGGTTGTAAGATGCAAGAAAAATATAAACTTGATGAGCCGCGAGTTAACGGGTACAATATAAGACAAACAAGTGGCGTTCGAGCTATGTAAAAAGCGAGTAGACAAAGTTGTTAAGACTCAGAAACCATTGCTAGGGTAAAATCGGGCATAAGGAAGGATCACGGAGGAAAATGGCTGAAAAATGGTAAACACGAAGAAAACCCCAAAACGGATCGTATATAGAAGAATCGCATCACATAGCCATGCGACGCGATTTGTTTAAGAAATGCGATGTGATTTATTTGTTCCATGCGATGCGATGCGATTCAATTGCCATGCGATGCGATTGGATACTCCATGTGATGCGATTGGATTGTTCCATGCGATGCGATTGGATTACATCAGTGCGATGCGATTGGATTACATCAGTGTGATGCAATTGGATTGCCACCCATGCGATGCGAATGGATTGCCTCCATGCGATTGGTTTTGTAAAAGACTCATTTTTCTAATGAAATTTTAATAAAGGCTTATTAGTGAAAATTTTAATAAAGGCTTATTCGACCCCAGCCAGGGGCTCTACCCCTTGGACCTTGCTAGGGCTGCCGCCCCTAGACCCCGCTACCAGGGGCGCTGCCCCCGGACCCCCTTCGTTAGGGACCTCACTAACCTAGAAGTATGATTTATTTAGAAGTAGTTAATTAATGCTTATAATTATTACACAGTTAGCCATGCACAGCTAAGGAAGGGTGTTACCGTTAACTCAGAGAGAAACCAACTTCAGGTGAGTTCTAGCCCCTTTACTCTGTGACGTTTTCGGGGCTGTGTGCATACTCCTATGTGATAGTTAATACACTTACTTGAGTGGTAAGTGTATGATGCACGTATGATTATGTATTGAATGCTATTATTATAGAATGTTTATATGAATGAATATGTATATATATTTATATACATAACTAGAAGGTATGTAAAGTATGCACGCATGATAACGAATGTATGGATGATTAACGAGACAGGTATGGTTGTATAGTTATTCGAGACAAAGGGACTAGACCCTAATAATATCTGAGACAGAAGGGCCCAGACCTTGATAATATCTTAGACAGAAGGGACCAGACCCTAATAAAATCTGAGACAGAAGAGAGCAGACCCTAATAATATCTGTAACAGAAGGGACCAGACCCTAATAATATCTGAGATATAAGGGAGCAGACCCTAATAATATCTGTGATGGTAGAGTTAGAATAACTTAAGGTATACCATATGGAATTATGAAAGAAAGTATGTAAGTACGTAAGTATGCATGTAAGAATGTATGAAAGAAGTATTAGTAAGTAAAGTATGAAATACGTATCTTTGGACACGTATAAGTAAGAATATGAATGTAATGTATGTTAACTGATTAACTAGATCTCACTCAGCGTAGCTGACTTTAGTATGCACATAGGTAAATAGAATGCGACAGGTTGCTTGAGGGGAGACACATGGCAATAAAGTGAAGATTGGCATCGAAGAAAGAAGATTCACGTGTTATTTATGTTTATCGTTAAGACTTATGTTCTTTTGTTGAAACTAATACTTGTTGGTTTGTAAGAATTGTTGACTTTTATATTTCCGTGAGAATTTTTAATTAACTCTGATCTTTAGAACTATGTTTATGAGTAAATCCAACACCCGAATGTAGGACACTGGAAACGGGGCCTTACATATCATTTACGTATGGTTGATATTATTACATGAGACACATGAATCGAGAAATTTCATATTATATATACTTTAAACTTATGAATTCTCACTAACTTAAATGTTGACAAAAATATATTATTTTTAACGTGCTACAGGTTAAATCGATGGCGTGCTAATGATGAAGATCATTAGTATACCTTAGGTTACTTAAATAAAGAATTTATTTGTGATTTGATGAATTATTTATTGTTCATTTTACTCTTATTGTAACGCCCGTTAATTTCCGGCAAAAGGTTTAATCTTGTAGTGTTATGTACACCTTTCGGGCTTGACCCGGCATTCTCTCGGGAGCTCCTTGCAAACCTCGTAAACATTCTCACTTAACTTTCCAACCAAGTTGCTACATACTTCAATTTGGAGGGACTTGGATGTAACTATTTTATATCATAAAACAAAAGAAAACTCAAACCCTAAACCTATTTGCAGCCGTCGGACCTGGACCCCCCCCCCTGCTCGTTTTTCTTCTGCCCAGCCAAGTTTCAGCAGTGAAAACTTCAATTCAAGGTCGGTTTTATGATTCCCCATGTCTTTTACACCTTAATTGATCATATTAACGCGCTTATTGGTCGTTTAGATTGAGTTTTGATGATAACAGCTTGCTGACAGATTCGTATACGTTTATTGTAGGGTCTGTAACACGATGTTAATCCACTGTTTTTGATCGATTCTTGATTCCATGATGTTCTAATTTGAGTCTAGTTTCCAGAAAGGTATAATACGTAATTTTTGGACGAGATTTGAATACTTTTTATGAATTTATAAAATCTAGTGTCAAAGCTAATGCGGGATGACGGATTCTGGTATGTCTTCCCGACATCATAACTTTTTTCGATAAGTCTAAATTGGTTGGTTACACTTCTGGAAGTTAATATTTTGAGTTAGGAACCAAACCCAATTGGGATCGTTTAATTTGGTTCGGTAATGAATTTTATAAAAATAAAACCATTTTGTTGCGCGCTGAAATAGCTGCACATACCTTTCTGTGTTGGAAGAATTTTTATGATTTTTGTGTCCAGTAGAAAAATATAATAAAAATATTTTTATAAACCTAAGAAATTTATTAAAGTCTGGTAAAAATTTAATAATTTAATTCAAAGGTTATCCTATGTAATTAAATGCATCTTCGCATGCTAAAATCTGCACGTTTTACTCGTTATTAATCAACAAGTTCGTTTTAGGCTTAACCGGTGGTTTTAGTTAGTTGAAAGGTTTTAGGAGCCTTGGGCCAAGTGTTGGGCCTCGGGCCAAGTGATTGGGTCTCGGGCCAAGTGGTTGGGCCTCGGGCCAAGTGGTGGCCTGGGGCCAAGTGTTGGGCCTTGGGCCAAGTTGTTGGGCCTTGGGCCAAAGTATTGGGCCTTGGGCCCAGTTGTTGGGTCTTGGGCCGGAGTGTTGGGCCTGAATGGCCCATTAGGCTAGAGTGTTGTTACAGTCTAGTTTAGTAACGCGTTTTGTATAATTTACAGGCCCTTGCTTGTGATTGTGCTCTTAGGGATTTCCTAGCTCATTGTAGGAGTTCATGATGCCCTTTTTACTCTTTTACGTTTTGGCCTAGCATACACACCGAAATACAATTTTAAACGATTTTACTCGTTACAATGATTTGAATAGTTTTACATGGTCTCACTCGTGATGGTGCATTTTGAAAGCTATATTTGAATTATTTTATATGCCTTAGGATATTTTAGACTCGTTCATGGTCTTGTGTCCTTAAGGTTACATACACTATTGATGGTCTAGACTCAAGGACGTTAGCAGACTTGGTGGTAATTGAATATGAGTAGACCTATCTACTTCCCGTATGGGATGATATATATATATATATATATATATATATATATATATATATATATATATATATATATATATATATTTATGTAGGAATATATATGTGTATGTATATATGGAGGTATGTATGTACGTATGAGGATGTGTACCTTATAGCCTACGATTGTGTAATGATATTTAGTTTCTCGTGACTAAGAATGATGTATGTAGGCTTATTGTTGTGTGTGTGCATGGTGATTCACGGCCGGGTCAAATATATTACTCGGGTTGTACCCGTGGTGAAGAGGCCCGTGTGACGTGATCATCATTTTGGCGGGTCAAATATATTACTCGGGTTTTAAAATCCCGTGGTGAAGAGGCCCGTTGGATGTTGAGCCGTGATCGGGTCAAATATATTACTCGGGTTGTACCCGTGGTGAAAAGGCCCGTATTATGTGCTTGGATGTATGAGCCGGGATTGGGTCAAATATATTACTCGGGTTGCACCCGTGGTGAAGAGGCCCGTACCCCGTGCTTGGATGTATGAGCCGAGATCGGGTCAAATATATTACTCGGGTTGTACCCATGGTGGAGAGGCCCGTATCTCGTGCTCGGATGTATAAGCTGTGACCGAGTCAAATATATTACTCGAGTTTGACTCGTGGTGGAGAGGCTCGTGTCACATGCTTAGGTCTTACCGCATCCGGGTCAAATATATTACTCGAGTCTTGACTCATGGTGGAAAGGCCCGTGTACGTGTGTTCGACGATGATTGTATTACTTGGTGAATTATATATAATTTATTTTATTTATACATTCTCTATTGTTTATAACTATAGCTTTGAAATAAAGTATGAATTATTGTTTATGAAAACTTGAACTCACTCAGCTCAAGCTGACTTTGTGTGTATGTTAGATTGACTTTCAGGTTGAGGATTAGAGATTTCCGCTTGGACGTGCTAGAGACTACTCGGACGGTTGAAGGCACATCTAGTCGAAGAATTAATAATGCAAACTGTTTCTTTTAAATTATTACCATAAGTATTTAAATTTTAATTTTGGTCACTTCCCTGGTTTTGGGAATTTTGATGTTATCTATTCCGCTGTTTACTACTCTAAAACGATTTTAATGAGATGAAGATTTCAAATAAAACGAATATTTTATTTACATTTGATTTTTGCACACTTGCACCCGTGTTTGGGATTTTTAATACTTAAACTTTTCCGCTGTTATTTACTCTGAACTTGTTTTAAATAAAACGAATCGATTGGTTTAAATTTTTGTGAATTTGGGGAGGTGATTACCAACTGTAGGATTCCCGGGATTCGGGGTCTTACACTTATGAACAATTTGTGTACTTGCTATCCGTTTAATCTGATTCAATTGCAATATTCTTGGTTTTAATTCTAGTTTATTGTCTCTAAGTTTCAGGTTCATTAGGGTTGGCTCAGTCAGCGCGTTAAAGTCTGGTTTCTCGTTTTTATTCTTATTATCTCTAAAACTCGCCTAATTAATAAGGTGAGTAATAACCCCCCTTGATTTTTTTACGGACTTTAACAATTATTTTGGGGACTTATGCATACCTACTCATACTTTATATATTATATGCTACACAGAATTAGCAAATTGTGAATATTGTGTGTTGATCGATTAAATGATTAATTGCTAATTGTCTAGTTGTTTAACTTTATCGCATTTGAAGAGATCTATCATAATCTCATTATAAGTATGATCATATGACTTTCAGAGTAGCCAAAGCCCGATTTGTTAGGAAATGATAACCTGACACCAAATATTTGCTCGTGGTTTGATTGTTGATGCTCACAGCATTAGTTTGCTCATTTATATACATACATACATATATATATATATATAATCATTATTTTAAAGCTGGTGATTATCTCACTCAACCTCGTGTTGACAAACATATATATTTTTTTCGTATATTGTAGGTTATTATCTGGTTTGAAGCAAAGATGAAGATCATTTAGAGAGATCTTAAATTATTTTAATAAAAAGAGACAATTATATTTGGTTTTCTTACTTTGGAATATTTAGTTTATTTTGGACTGCTTTGTAATTTTTTGAAACATTGTGTACTGGTTTGAATTTTAATAAGTAAATTAGATATTATCATAATAAATTGCATGACAGTGTCTTGTGAGTTGTGAACCAACGGTTCGCGCCCCGGCATTCCGCCGTAGATCGAGGTGTGACAGATTGGTACCAGAGCCGAAGGCTATAAGATAGGTGGTTAGAAATGTCCTAGTAACATGCCTAGGACCATATGTGTGTTTACTTAATTGCCTTATGTGCTTTATTTTGAGTGTTTACAGCTTATTTACTTGTTTATTTATTTTATTATTAAATCATGTACACACACTCTGAGGCCACGCCTCATTCTCAAACATATTTTCTTTAATTAGTAGATTGTTTTTACTTTCTGGAAATTCCTTAAAAATTCCCTTATTTGCTTTTTAACTCATTCTCCTTAAAGCAAGAGAGTATGACAAGTTCTCGTAGTAACTGGAAGGGGGAGAGAACTATGAGTCAAGCCTTGGCAAAATGATTCTGAGAGACAAAGGAAAGATGCTATTCCTTTCCTAGAGGATTTCCCAACCACAGTACTCGAACTTATAGGCGAAAGCGAAACATATGTCATACGACTAGAACTTTAGCGGTCAACGTACCCGATGTAACGGCTACATTCCTTATATAAAAACCGAATTCATGGTGATTCGTGGTTAAATTCTGAAATTCCAAATATTTATATTATCATTTTAAAAATGTTTAGATGAGTGAAAAACCCATGGCAAGCCTTGGACGCTTCAATTATTCATTTTCTTAACCTGATTCGGTTTGATGTTTTTGTTGAAGCATTATCATATGTGGTGGTTCACGAGATGCACCACTACCCATTTGATTTTGCTATTTCGTTATTTAATTGAACCATTAAAATGCCATATGGGCAGTTCAGCTCCTTTGTCGCGACAATTCGTCAATCAGTTGGTCCATCTAAAATGCCATGGAACGCTAATGGGAGACCCAACTCACAAATTGAAATTAAGTTATTTTAATTAGGCATTTAAAATGCCATGAAACGCTTATGAGAGACCAATTCATAAATTTTATGTTATTTAGTTGGGCCATTTAAACTGTCATGGAAAGTTCATGGGACCCAACTAACAAAGTATGTTTCATTATTTAGTTGGATTCCTTAAATTTCCATGGAGAGCACATGGAGACCCAACCAATAAATTTAAATATATTTTTTTTATTTTTTAAAATTTTCGAAATTTTTGTTGTATGCATCTAAAGATAATAACCTATTAGTTCAAATATAAATAATTATACGTCTTTTCTAGGTTTAGTTGAGATGTAAATGATACAAACAAAAAAAATCCTCATAGATTTTAGAAGCCTAGGTAACTACGCATATAATTCTACAAAATATGCTCACTCTTACCTTTTTTTTTTTTTTTTTGCATTCAACTCTTCTATTACCAAATGCATTTAAACGTGTGTGTGTTTGTGGTGTGTGTGGTTTTTTCTTGAGAGTTGGAATGTGGTTTTTTCTTGAGAGTTGGAATTAATATTAAAGATGCAAGAAGATGAGATCTAAATGATGCATATAGGTTATGATTGGGGTTACTCTTGAATAAAAGAAAGAAATATATCAACTTCATTAGTGTGTAATATGTATCATTTGGAAGAGTTGCACCGTTTTGACCATATGAAACCTCATTTTACCAATCCTATTTGATAAATTGATTATCATTTACGTATGACCTTAAATACAATTACATAGCAAAGCTGATATAACATGCATCATGCATGTCTTCATAATTCTCCTTGTGTAGTCAAATTGTTTTGTCTTTTTGCAATTTTGCAGTGTAAGAGTTAGGACATCAAAGTTTAATATGTTACGTTTAAAGACAGTCGAAGCTTCAAAACTTTTATCCAAAAATGAAAACACCTACTACCAGTAAACAATAGAATAGAACAAAAAATATATTGTAGATCCACCAACTAAAGAAAAATGTCAAGAGTTATCAAATCAACTATTTACACTCGTCCTCTCAGATTTGTTACTTTCAACCTGTTTGACCATTTTCTTTTTAGTCAAATCTTATAGATTAACACGTTTGACTCTTTAGAGATTAATCATAACCCAGTTTATACTATTTTCTTGAACCAGCATTCCTAGTCGATATGATGCATTTTGGAAGGAGCTTGGATATGTGAAACAACTGATAAAAACGAAGGACATTAAAACTGAAGATATGGGGATTGTTGCACTGTTTGGGCTTGAGTGTTTTGCTTGATATTGTGCTAGAGAGATTGTAGGACGGGGGTTTACTATTACGGGTTACTATGTTTAACTTCTGATGTCAAAGTTAGCTCGACATGTTCAAGATAATAAGGTAGTCTACTTAAAATGTACTTTTTCTTGCCAAATGAATTAAGTACACAACACTCATGTGCAAGGACCGCTGCCAAATAATTTGAACTTCTTTACTATACAGCTTATAGTATTTGGTGTGCGTGTGCATCATATAAGTTATCTTATTGATATGTTGTAACAACCGGGGAAAAAATGAATAAATAATAACAAAAAATAATAACCTTAATAACGGTAAACAAAAAAAACACAAAAAAATGCTTATGTTTATAAAGAAATCTTAGGGGGCGTTTGGATGAACTTTTAAAACTTGCTTATTTGCTTGTTTTATTGTTGAAAAGCAAAATGTGTTTGCAAATCTCCTCTAAAAGCTTCAAATTGGAGCTTTTGAAAAGTTGTTTTTGCTTTTCAAAAAGCAAATAAACAAAAAAGCAATTTAAAAAGCTCAGCCAAACACCCCCTTAATAAAATTTGCAACCTAATTATAGTCTAATCTTAACACTTATAAATAACATATTACAAAGATTTGTGTATATCAACTTTTGACAAACAGCTTACAAGAACTAATGATTTGAAATAAATCATACAATAAAATATAATAACAATTATACATTTACAACTTGCGTCACCAAACTAATATACAAGTGGATATACAACGTTAATATTTATAAGAGTATTAACCTCGGCAAACATAAATCACTTGTAGGTTATTATAAACCCCCTAAAATAACAAGTCTAGCGTCATTGTGAATTATCGTTCAAGGTATGGATCCTTACCTTCTCCTTATTATTATCATATTTGTTTGTTATACACCCCGTTGATGTTATATATATACACCTTGGAACTCCTAACGTTCTTTGACAGCTCGATTCATTTGGCCGTCCGTTCGATTCATGTTTCGATTATGATTTGTAATTTGACTTGATAGCATGCGATATATTTATTAGGATATTGTACTCATTATCGTATGTTCTGATACTAATTATAATGTAAGGGCTACTATTTACGGTTTATTAAGTTTATGTTATGATTGATTGTGCTTTGTTACCCTGAGTTCTAGCTTCTCGTGGAGTGTCCCACGAGCATGTTGTTGTGGCATAAACAACATGTGCTCCTACCGTGACAGAGAGATTAGTTCACGACATCTCTTAAAGGATGGCAGGTGTGGCCCATAGCTATTAGGGGGCGTATGGATCAATCCTAGATATATGTTACTGTTCTGCTACGGGAAATGGTTGTGGGTATGCCAACCCACGCCATTTCGTGTGATTGATACACAAGAGTAGCTACCTGTATATCGTCACGTATCATACATTTCTGCCGGGCTCACGGGTACATCTGTAAGATACGATTTGTTTCTTTAAGTTACTATGTATCGTATCATATTACTGGTTATGTTTCTGATACTACTATATTACTGATGATGTTACAGCTTATGTTGTTGTTAAAGTTATCGTTGTTATTTTGAGCCTATTATTCTGTGCTGGGCATTCAGCTCATTACGTAAAATTTTTCCTCCCACAGGTTCACAGGTTACTTTGGAAGGGATGGAGAGCACGAATTAAAAATAATTGGATGCTATCTGAAGATGCCAACTAGTTTCATAGTATTAGAATAATATGTATTTGGACCTTTGTGTTTTCAGGCTTGTAATGCAACTATAAAAGGAAAGCGAAAGTGGACCTTGGCGTGAAGAAAGGGACTGTGAAAAAGAAGCCTCCACCTTTCCACGGACCATGTTACAACTGTAACAAGATGGGGCACCGGGCGAATCAGTGCAAGAAATCGAAGCGCAAACGCACGCATTTGGTGGACGAGGGATGGCACTCCTCTCGTGGCGATGATTACCAAGGAAGCGACTTTCATCGAGGAAGTCAACGTTGTGGGAGACGCCCCCAAAAGGTGGTACGTTGACACCGGTGAAACCCGCCATGTTTGCCGCGACAAACAACTCTTTAAGAATTTCAAAGAGGCGGCGGGTGACCAGAAGCTTTACATGGGGAATAAAGTGACTGCGGACATCATGGGGGAAGGCGATGTGGTCTTGAAGTGGACTTCTGGCAAGGAGCTCACATTGACCAAAGTTCTCTATGTTCCCGAGATTCGCAAGAATCTTGTCTCGGGATGGATGCTCAACAAGCACGGATTTCGATTGGTGATTGAATCGGATAAATTTATTTTATCGAAAAATGGAATGTTTGTCGGCAAGGGTAATGCCGACAATGCTATGTTCAAATTGAATGTAATTGTTGTCAAAAATTCTATGAATAAATTGCAACTTCTATTTACATGATTCAGTCGTCAAATTCTAATTCTTGTGTCTGGCATGGTAGACTAGAACTTGTAAATTTTAATTCAATTCGACGTTTAATTAAATTAAATAGCATTCCATGTTTTAAAATCGATTCAAAATATAAATGCGAAACATGTGTTGAATCCAAACTAACGAGAAAGCCTTTCAAATCGGTTCAACGAATAACCGAACCCCTTGATTTAATCCACACTGATGTGTGCGATTTAAAAGCCCCTCCCACAAGAGGTGGAAATAAGTATTTCATCACGTTCATTGATGATAGTACTCGTTATTGCTATGTATACTTACTTAAAAGTAAGGATGAAGCAATAGGCAAGTTTATCTTGTATAAAGATGAGGTTGAAAATCAACAAAAATGGAGAATAAAAACTTTGCGAAGTGATAGGGTGGTGAATATGTTTCACCATTTGCGGAAACATGCGCAAAAAGTGGCATAATACATGAGTGTACCCCACCTTATTCTCCACAATCAAATGGCATTGCGGAACGAATGAACCGTACATTAAAAGAGCTGATGAATGCCATGTTGATTAGCTCGGGCGTGAGCTATGACTTGTGGGGGGAGGCTATTCTCTCGGCCAATTATATCTTGAATAAGATACCCCGCAAGAAAATGGACGTGACTCCGTATGAGTTATGGAAGGGTAAAAAACCTTCATACAAATACATTCGAGTGTGGGGGTGCCTTGCAAGGTGACGGTTCCGCCACCAAAGGCACTAACGATATGACCTAAAACCGTGGATTGTATATTCATTGGATATGCACACCATAGTAATGTGCATAGGTTTCTTGTACATGAGTCCAAGAATTCCAATGTACATGAAGGCACTATTGTTGAGTGGAGGACCAACGATTTTTTCGAAAATGTGTTTCCTTGTTTAAGGAAAACACATGCGAGTTCTCAAGAGAGTTGATGAAGCAAGTACATCAAGAGCGATTGATGATACTGTTCATGATGAGAGACATGAACGACCCGAAATTGAGGAAGGTGAGCTTAGACGAAGCAAAAGACCAAGGATTGAAAAATCCTTCGGTCATGATTTCGTGAGCTACATGGTTGAGGGTGAGCCCAATACCTACCGCGAGGCGGTTACCTCCGCGGAATCACCTCAATGTAAAAAAGCAATTAAGATCGAGATAGATTCTATATTGCAAAATCATACTTGGGAGTTGGTAGATCTTCCGCCGGGTTGTAAACCCCTTGGATATCGTTGGATATTCAAAAGGAAGATGAAAGCTGATGGAAGTATTGATAAATACATGGCAAGGTTAGTGATCAAAGGGTATAGACAAAAATAAGGTCTAGACTATTTTGATACTTACTCGCCGGTCACGCGAATAACCTCAATAAGGTTGGTTCTTGCAATCGCGGCCTTACGAAATTTGGAAATTCACCAAATGGATGTAAAAACCACATTACTAAATGGCGATTTAGATGAAGTGATTTACATGGAGCAACCCGAGGGTTTCTCCACCCCAGGGAAAGAGGGCAAAGTATGTAAACTAGTCAAATGGTTGTATGGTTTGAAGCAAGCTCCAAAACAATGGCACTTAAAGTTTGATCATGTCATGCTTGACAATGGTTTCAAAATAAACGTGTGTGACAAATGTGTCTATGTGAAGGACACGCCAGGAGGTTATGTGATTTTATGTCTTTATGCAGATGATATGCTTATCATTGGGAGTAATGATACTATGATTAAATCTACAAAAGATATGTTGAAAGCGAGGTTTGACATGAAAGACTTGGGTCTCGCGGACGTGATTCTTGGGGTTCAAATTACTAGAACCCAAAATGGTCTTATCTTGAGTCAATCTCACTATGTGGATAAAATTCTTGAGAAATTCAATAAGGATGACACGCGTTTCGTGTCAACTCCAATTGATACGACCCACCATCTATCTAAAAATAGAGGCGAGGGTGTTGCTTAGTTAGAGTACTCAAGAATTATTGGTAGTCTAATGTATCTTATAACATGAACTCGACCCAATCTAGCTTATGCCATGAGTAGGCTAAGTAGATATACTAGTAATCCGAGCGTGGAACATTGGAAAAGTATAACACGGGTTCTAAGGTACTTAAGATACACAAGAGACTACGGACTCCATTATAATCGAGATCCAACTGTGATCGAAGGATACAGTGATGCAAATTGGATTTCGGATATAAAAGATTCTAAATCAACAAGTGGATATGTATTCACACTTGGTGGTGTAGCTATTGCTTGGAAGTCTTCTAAGCAAACGGTTATAGCTAGATCCATGATGGAATCGGAGTTTATCGCCTTGGATAAATGTGATGAAGAGGCGGAATGGCTACGTCAATTTATGGAAGATATTCCAATATGGCCAAAGCCTTTGTCGGCTATTTGCATACATTGTGACAGTCAATCAGCGATTGGTAGAGCCCATAGCGTGATGTACAACGGCAAATCAAGGCATATTCGACGTAGACATACCACGGTACGACAACTACTCATAACGGGTGTTATCACGATTGATTATGTGAAGTCAAAAGATAACATTGCAGACCCGTTAACAAAAGGCTTAAGCAAAGAGTTAGTTAACAAGTCGTCAAAAGTAATGGGACTAAAGCCCATGGGAAAAGGGGATATATAGGGAAACCTAACCTAGTTGACTGGAGATCCCAAGATCTAGGTTCAATAGGATAACTTAATCATGAAACCAAGGGTGGTCACTGTGGGGGGAGTACCCCAAACCAAACTAAAGGGCGTTGCGTGCGCGCCCGTCCTAGTCCATTCCAATCAGTGACACATGTTGTAAGGATAAGCATAATAAAGGTTAATGATTTGTGGAAATCAACAAACCTATTGCTTTTAATGATTCGAGCGAGAATCACCTATGTGAGAGAGAACTAGGTCGATTTGAATGGATTTTGGGAGCTCTCGCAGAACCAGGCTAGTGTTCCAGGACCATAATAGGACACGACAGTGAGGGGTTGGCCAGACCAGGGAGACTGTTGTGTGAAGTGTATTGGCGTCTACATAAATGGGGGTATGTTCAAAGACATCGTGTCTACACACCGCTAGGAGACTAAGTATGCTTTACAAAGAAAGGTTCAAAGGGTAACACCTACCTATCCTGCAATGCTCAACCGTTGAATTGAATCTAAGAAACTTGCATGTATGGATTGATCTCAATGTGAAAATGAATGAGTTTTGTTTTCACATGTGGGGGATGTTGGAAAATATGTGGAAATGAATAAGTTTTGTTTTCACATGTGGGAGATTGTTGGAAAATTTTTGTGAAAAAAAATATATATATGTTTAAACTTTGAATTATTTTATTCAAGATTGTTAGTCAATTAGTCAAAGTCATTAAAATGTCCTTTAATTTGGCTAAAAAAATTAAAGTTTTGGTTAACGGTTCCTTTAATTTGGTCAAAAAAATAAAGTTTTGGTTGACGATGGTTGAATGGTTTCAACTTTCTACTAGTATAAATACCAAGGGAGCTCCTTGGTTGTAGACACACAAAAAACACAAAATTAACACATTCTCTCTTGTGTTTTCTCCTACTTTCTCCTTAAAAAATTCCAACATTCTTGATCATCTTGCTAGAGCCATCCCCGGCAGTACATATTGCTTAGGCCGTTGTACTCTGGGAAACAAAACGGGGAGAGACCCGAAATTTGTTTTAAGGGCCCCGTGTAAAACACGATCCTCGGCCACAAAGACTACGGCACCATTCTTCTTCTACACCTTTCTTGCATTATTTTATTTCAATTGTATTGTAATTTTGATTTTTCCGATGTAATTCGTATTGTAATTTACTTGCTTTCCTAGATAGGTTTGATTCCTTGTATTGTAATCATTTTATTAAAAGTGTTTTATTTTATACGCGAACGGTTTCCTATATATGTAAACTGATAATAAGTGTAATAAAATAAAAAGAAGACTAATGCAAGAAATATTTGATTGGACAACACTCTTTTGCAAACCTGCTCTAACTTCTTTCTTCCATGTTTGAATCACATTGCTGTACCCATCATCATCACCATTCTTTTCTTGAATAAAATTATACAATAGAGCATGACAAGGTTTTACTATTGACATATCATCATTATCGTACTAGTACTCAGTATATCCCACCAATAGCAAAGCTATGGTAGGGTCTGAGAAAGGTTCCATTTTTTTTTCTGATTTTGGCTAACAGACTTCACAAATCAAAATAATTTTCACCAAGTCTTCACAAATTCAATTGAACACAGCATTTGAAGCCATCCCTTTAATAATCATACCCTCCTCCTTAGATATTTTTTTACAACATACTCTAGAAACACCCCTTATATAAACCAACCTTAGGTTGTCCTACACCTTAGAAAAATCCACTAAAACCATTTAATCTCTTGCGACTAACATACTTTCCGGCGACCCTTTAGCTATTTCCGATCAACCTATTTTCATACTGTAAACCTACATCGTCATCTCCACCGCGTGCCACCTCCATCGGTCCTAGAAACACCACAGAAACCACCAACCACCGCTGCATATTTCTTTCCGGTGACGTCGGTTGTCGCATGCCGACACCACCGCAGCACCATCGACACCGGCGCCCTCCGCAGGTAGACTTCGACCCTCGTGTATCTCCGTATAAAAACCTTGTGCTATGAATGGCCTCTATTACATAAAAGTTGGACTTTGATAGGGAACGACAACTAATATAACCAAATGTTTAAAGAGGATGATTTTTTAAGACAAAATGTACTATATTTTAGAAGATTTATATGTGATCAAAATACTGCCTTAGTACTCTAAACCTTTGTTTACACGCTATATTTTCAAAGTAAACTTTTTGTTTAGTAATGAATACAGAAGCCATGAGTTAAATTTGTAAATCATGTTTTTTTTTAAAGCATAAAATTTGTCAATCATGTTTGTTTTTAAAACATACAGTACGTAGCTTGTGGCGAAGTTATGACAAACACTTAAACATTAAAAAAAACACAAAAAAATGCTTATGTTTATAAATAAATCTTAATAAAACTTGCAACCTAATTATAGTTTAATCTTAACACTTATAAATAATGTATTACAAAGATTTGTGTATATCAACTTTTGACAAACAACTTACAAGAACTAATGATTTGAAATAAATCATACAATAAAATATAATAACAATTATATATTTACAACTTGCGTCACCAAACTAATATACAAGTGGATATACAACGTTAATATTTATAAGAGTATTAACCTCGGCAAACATAAATCACTTGTAGGTTATTATAAACCCCCTAAAATAACAAGTCTAGCGTCATTGTGAATTATCGTTCAAGGTATGGATCCTTACCCTCTCCTTATTGTTATCATATTTGTTTGTTATACACCCCAATGATGTTATATATATACACCTTGGAACTCCTAACGTTCTTTGACAGCTCGATTCATTTGGCCGTCCGTTCGATTCATGTTTCGATTATGATTTGTAATTTGACTTGATAGCATGCGATATATCTATTAGGATATTGTACTCATTATCGTATGTTCTGATACTAATTATAATGTAATGGCTACTATTTACGGTTTATTAAGTTTATGTTATGATTGATTGTGCTTTGTTACCCTGAGTTCTAGCTTCTCGTGGAGTGTCCCACGAGCATGTTGTTGTGGCATAAACAACATGTGCTCCTACCGTGACAGAGAGATTAGTTCACGACGTCTCTTAAAGGAGGGCAGGTGTGGCCCATAGCTATTAGGGGGCGTATGGATCGATCCTAGATATATGTTACTGTTCTGCTACGGGAAATGGTTGTGGGTATGCCAACCCACGCCATTTCGTGTGATTGATACACAAGAGTAGCTACCTGTATATCGTCACGTATCATACATTTCTGTCGGGCTCACGGGTACATTTGTAAGATACGATTTGTTTCTTTAAGTTACTATGTATCGTATCATATTACTGGTTACGTTTCTGATACTACTATATTACTGATGATGTTATAGCTTATGTTTTTATTAAAGTTATCGTTGTTATTTTGAGCCTATTATTCTGTGCTGGGCATTCAGCTCATTACGTAAAAATTTTCCTCCCACAGGTTTACAGGTTACTTTGGAAGGGATGGAGAGCACGAATTAAAAATAATTGGATGCTATCTGAAGATGCCAACTAGTTTCATAGTATTAGAATAATATGTATTTGGACCTTTGTGTTTTCAGGCTTGTAATGCAACTATAAGAGGAATGAAATTATGTCTTTTGTTTCTGAATACTGTAAAGTGACACGTCAGTCCATTCTGGGTTGGGTGTTACATATGTGACCTTGTAGTTCCATATACTGAAGTGTGGACAGTGCTAATCAACTGATCGTGACTCAGTTGGCTATGTTTTTATCATGGCTTAATGACAAGCAAGCACTTATTTAACCGTAATTAGCGAAATAGTTGAAAATTGGATTAATAGGGGAAACATTCAGGGAACATATCTATACAGGCGTAGAGACAAGTGACAGCTGCTGATTGCCGCACAAAAGCATCAACGACAATGCCTTAACAATTTATTAACATGGAAATGGAAAGAGAGCAAAAGTAAATTAATTTTAAGATAGTGGATACAGAAAATTTAATAGATGAATGGTTGGTTGCAATTAGTGTTGGTTGGTTGTGACTACTTCCTATCGATGGTAAAACTTGAAGATGATTAAATGCAAATGATGTAAAGTTTCACCAAATTTTGATTGCCAATTAATCCGAAAAAAATATATATAAATTTTGTTGTAAATGTCACATTTGATAAACAGTGGTGTAAGAAAGTTATAAATGCTGAAATCGTTTTAAGAACCAGTTTCTAGGCTTTTGGTTATTACTCATACCTGTTTTTGGTCAATAACCATTTTCGGTTCCTAACCGGTTTTTGTGTGGAAAACCCCTAACATATTTAATGCTATTAACACTAATCTTATTAACCTATTAGCGGTTATTCGGTTCCTATGTCAAAATCCTAACTTGTTCCTAACCTACACTCGGTATTACAAATCGGTTTGTACTATGCCAACTACTAACCGAATTTGGTTTCGATTCGGTTACCTGTTAGTTCACCTCTAATTAGAACTGGTCCTACTCAACAACAAAGGTTTTGGTTTCTCAGAGAAATTCTACTCGGAACTGGAACCAACCCGGACTCGTTGGTACCGGTTCCATCTAAACACTATCAAACCATGGACTCCACCCGGCAAAGCCGACCGATGAAAATCCAGACCATACCAGAAACGGTTCTTGCCACACGACCAAACCTAGAACTCCTACCGGTTCTGGTTGATGAAAAACCCCGATTTGCCCACGTCTACCTCTAATTATGATTGATGAAAGAAGTGAAAAAGATTTCGAAAATCAACTTGCCGGCCCATTCCAATATTGGGCGGGGTACTGGCCCAAATGCCCCATGAGTTCAAATTAGGGTTTTGTCATTCTTTTTCTTTATATACGTTCCCTTGAGAGCAAATCCTAAACTAGAGAGCAGCCGTCGATCTCCTTAGTGTAATGTAAGCGTTTTTCAATCGGATTGATTTATTATTCTCTCTCAGCACAGTAGTATTCAGATCATTGGATTTCTTTTAACGAAATCCCGTGTTTCAACCTCCAATGTTACTTGACTGCCCATATGAATCTCCGGTGTTAAGACCCATGGAAATTACTTTTTTGATTATTATTTTCATGACCGGATAAATCTTTTACATCATCGTCTATTGAATTTAGAATTAGGGTTGTCTAAAGGCATACTTAGACACAGGGGCTCTGTTCCATCTCAAACAAGCCACCTTTTGCACGGTGCCGATAAATCGCTACTTCTACACGATTGGAGCTAAATGTTTTTTTCTTCCACATTACAAGTAGCCAAATGCTATTTTGATTATAAAAAAGTGCAAGTTATTAGTAATGCGGTGATGAGAGAGCTAACATGTAAGAAGATGCTTGACTTTGTGTTGAGTCTCTTCAATGAAATACTCTTGTTACGCTTGGCTTCTGAGCATTCGATTAATTTCTCAAATATCTTTTCTTTTTTGTCTTTATGCAAGATAATCACAAAATTTGATATAACAAAGCATGTGCAATTTCAAATTACTAAACATAGTTACAATTTTGTCCTTTGAATTTAATCATCTTTTGTAAATTTAAATAATATTTACAACTATTATTCTTAATCTTTTAGTTATATACTCTTTTTATTTTCACTTTTAACCTAACTTTCATCACAAAATTTGAATGGTCATAACTCTTTTATATGTTAATATTTTTTATAAAATATTGTATTATAAAAACGAGCATTTTATTATTTTTAATTTGAGTATCATATTGTTAATAGTTTTTCAATTAAAAAAACTGTATTTTATGTATGAGTGTTTGTGGTCTGGTTTGATCATTTTTAAATTAAACCGTGAGCCAAATCGTGTCGTCGAAAACTGAAACCACCCCGTTGAAAATTGAAATCGGCTGGCCAAAAGTTAAGGAAAAAAAAATCACTTGTGTAATCAAACCAATGACCGGTTTGAACGGTTTCACGGTTTCAAACCGAACAATAAACACATATAAACTTGTAATGTGATTACCAAAGTCCGCGTTTTCCGCTGCATTGCGCTAGCTCACGTCTAGTTCTATATAATTTAAGAGCCATGGAAAATTAAGACAATGGATTTTAAAGGATCTATAATTGTTTAAACACATGGTGTAACTTCAAATGAGAATTGAGCGGTTATTCTAGCATTTAATTGTTTTTCATTTTCCTTCAAAATAGTTGTGACCTTGCCTTCTAGACTTTATTTAACTTTTATAAATTTAAAGAATAGTTATAACTTTGATTATTTATCTTTAACCATCTATTATTTAAAATTTCATTTTACCCAAATATTTTCACAATTTTTAAACGATCATAACTCTTTTAAATGTTAATATTTTTTTTAAAAATTACACTATAAAAACGCGTATTTAATTTTCTTTAATTTGAATATGATATTGTTATAGTTTTTTTTAGGTTAAAAAATTAAATTATACGTATAGACGTTTGTTATTCGATTTTGATGATTTTAAATTAAATCATGAGCCAAGCCATTATTAATGGTTTTTGGTTTTCAAATACTGAAATTAAACCTTTGAAAATTGTAACCCAACCACTAACAATGGTTAGGTTTTGTTTTTGTTTTTGCTTCTATAATAGGTGATATGAGAATAGTTTATTTGGACTAAATTTGTTAATGTCAGCGGCTAAGTCATGTTGTTTTAGAACTAAAAATGTCAGCGGCTAAGGCATTTTGTTTTAGAACTAAAAGTTTATTCGGTTTTTTCAGTTGATCTGAAACCTAGAATTTGTACCCAAGAACCAACCTGGATTCGGGTTAGCCTTTTCTTGGGTTCTGGTTTCTTCGGTCGGGTTAGTTTAGGTTTGGGTTTTCTTAGTTTGAGTATTCGATAAAAGTGACAACCCTAGTAATAGCTTTAACATCATGGCATTCGGTCATTCACTCGCATTTCTTTAATGTTTCCTTGGATATTCTAGTTCTTTCACTGAGCCCATATCACTAATATATGGAAGCCTTTATCCAGTTTAGTATGACGGATCTAACTCAATGAATTAAGATTTTGGCTGTAAACCGCATAACTAACGCACGCACAAGCTCACCAAAAGTGATCTCTGTAAACGATAACGGTTATTTGTAAATAATCACGGTATGGGACTTTGTGGCACATTCAACTTTTAACCTTTACTAACCTTATGGATGCCAAAGTATATTTCATAGTAATAAGGTATTTTGGTCACGATATGGGACTTTATGGCCCCGGTCACTGCCGTTTTCTCCGATAATTGGGTAAATTTCATAATTTTTTTCCAAAATTTTTATAGGTATTAAGCGCGGTCACTGCCAAATTATTTTTCCAAAGAGCTACCGGTCATCACCAATTTTTTTTAAATATAATACCCTATCGTTTGATTTTTTTTTAAAAAACATCACGGTTTTTATAAGCAAATGTTATAAAAATTGTAAAAAAGCTTAATTTTTAATAGCACTCAAATTTTAAGGGGGCTTGTTGTAATTATTGGATAACATAACTTTAAATAAAAAAACAAAAAACAAATGGGAATTAAAAAAAAAAAGAATCGGCCTCAGTCTCACGCACGCCCTCACCTGCTTCCCTTTACCTTCTGCCTTCTGTTTGCTAACCGCCACCGCCCCATCGCCGTCCATGCTCATCTACAGCCGCCGCTCATCCCCGCTCATCCACTACCGCAAGGTAATACTTTATCTGCTCTTCCTTTGTGTTATTGTGTTGTTAAATCAATGATTATAAAATTAGGGTTTGTAATTGTGAATTAAGGATTTAGAGAAATTAGTCAATTAAGGGGGTGTTTGTTTTTTCTTCAAACATCTTCAAGGGAGCTAATGTCTGCAGGCGCGCAGACATTACCCTTGAAGACTGTTTGTTTTTTTTCTTAAAACAGATCTGAAGTTATCTTCTTTTATCTTAAAAGAAAAGCAAGGAAATCTTGCTTAAAACATCTTCACAAAAAAACCCTACTCTTCTCCCTTTGCAGCCACCCTCTCATCCACTGCTCCTACCACCGTCCGCCAACACCACCACCCACCGTACGCCGCCACCACCACCCCCGTACCCCGCCGCCACCGTCCACCACCATCCACCGCCACCACCACCGTCCACCACCCACCATCCATCACCACCACCGTCCACCACCCACCATCCATCACCACCACCGTCCGCCACCACCACCACCATCCATCACCGCCACCACCACCATCCATCACCCACCACCACCACCATCCATCACCGCCACCACCACCACCATCCATCACCGCCACCACCACCGTCCACCACCCACCATCCATCACCACCACCGTCCACCACCCACCATCCATCACCACCACCGTCCGCCACCACCACCACCATCCATCACCACCACCGTCCGCCACCACCACCACCATCCATCACCACCACCGTCCACCACCCACCATCCATCACCACCACCGTCCGCCACCACCACCACCATCCATCACCACCACCGTCCGCCACCACCACCACCATCCATCACCACCACCGTCCACCACCCACCATCCATCACCACCACCACCATCCATCACCGCCACCACCACCATCCATCACCCACCACCACCACCATCCATCACCACCACCGTCCACCACCAACCAAAACCATCCATCACCACCACCCATTGTCCACCACCACCATCCACCGCCACTACCCACCGTCCGCCGCCACTACCACCATCCACCACCACCACCTTCCACCACCCACCAAAACCAAATCGGCATGGCAAGCAAAGACTAAAAACTAGATGTAACTTGAATAAATGACTTCTATCTTGTGAGATAAGTTTGACAGTTATGCAGACAGTATCAGCTTATAAAAACAAACAGTCTTATATTTTCAGCTTGCAGATCTTCAGACCACATCTTCAGTTGCAGACATGAAAACAGATGAAATCAGCTTGCAGACAGTTTATGTCTGCAAAAACAAACAGCACCTAAGCTTGTAATAGGTATTGTAATAGCTTGGTAGTTTACATAGAAAAAGACATTGCTGAAACATTTGATTCGGAATCCATAATTGAAGAATTCAAAAATCTTAAAGGTCGTCGAGCTGCTTTGTAATTCTTCTTCTAAGGTACTCACCCTCCTCTCGGCTCTCGTATTATTATCATATTATGGATATTTTAGGTCTAGCTATTTTTTTAATTGTAAGAACAATCGTTTTGAATGAATAAAAAAATTATATATATGGATGTCATATTGTTTGATCCGACCCGAACCAAACCATCGACACGGCCCGAACCACCGACACGAACCGAACGCCGACCCGAAATTTTTGGGTCCGTGACTTCGGTCACCGCCATGGCCCAAGCTTCGATTTTGATAACCCCGTTTCTTCTTTTTTTTTATTTTACATATTTTTGGTTTTTTAGTAATTATTATATGTAAGTTTTTCAATAAATATTTTTAAATACATTTTCAATCTATATGATGCACATAATTTTTTGTTAACTTATATGTTTAGATATTTTATCTAAACTTATAATTTATTACTCATATCGTAAGAAGAGATGTAAGAGAGAGATTTTATTACTCATATCTTAACACAATGAGATACAATGGGATATTTATAGGAGAGGTAACGGAGAAAGTTAATCTATATTAGGTGTTGATAATTATAATATTATATTTATAACACTCCCCTCTTGAATATCAACTTAATGCGCTTGAAGATGCTACTCGTTAAAAACCTTGCTAGGAAAACCCAGTAGGACAAAACCATAGTTAAGGGAAAAAAATTGTAGCGCGTCTTGTTTCCCCCTGATTATATTCAACTTATTTCAACTTAAAAACCTTGCTAGGAAAACCCAGTAGGACAAAACCATAGTTAAGGGAACTAATTATATTCAACTTATTTCCTAGTAATTATTATATGTAATTAGTTTTAGGTAACTAATTATATTCAACTTATTTCTCTCTTTATCAAAATATCTCTTGATTTGTATCACTCTCAATACAATTACTTTTAGTTCATACGTAATAAGCATAACTCTATGCATTTTCTAATCTGTCATGGACTTCTTTCCATCTTGACAAATTATACATGTGTATTCACTTTTCTAGGATTTTTGCAGCATAAACTTGCTCATTAACACATAAGTTTTTTGTATCACATATCAAAAATTCATATTGTACCATTTCTTTGTTTGTTATGATATTGTACTCATGATGTAAATTGTCTTTTAGGTATGCTTTTGATACATAAGAATTACATCATTAAGATGTTTCAATTAATCTTTCAAGTATTCAATTACCTTAGAAAACTCTTTATGAGTTCCATGTATGTTCAACATATTCAATAATCATAGCGTATTCAAATATGATTTAATACCCAACTGTTATGTTCTCGAGAACTTGCTTTACATTATTTGATAATTTAATCTTTCAGAGACCTTCTTGTAAACTTTCAGTATCAATTGAATCACAATTTATTAGACGCGTACGTCTCTTTGTATTACCAGACTATTATTTTACCATTGGAGAATGTGTCTTCTCATAATCAATCATGGGTCTTTGCAAAATCCTTGTGCCGCCAATTTTTTTTCTTACATCACTTAATTAGATTTTTCATAATTCACATATAATACCCGCATCTATCCAACATATTTTACAACTTTAGTTACGTGGACTGTTGATCCGAAAACTTTTCGTTTCATTTGAGAATTAACTCTGTCTTACTTGCGTCTTTCAATGTTGGCCAATCATTTATATGTTTTCATTCATAGGTAGATCTTAAATCTTGATCCTCATTTTCAAACGCTAATTATATATATAAAAGTATAACGACGTTGACTTTATTTAGATTCCATATATCTTTGTAAACATGATAAAATATAATGATATATCTTTATTTTCAGATACCTGTCTTTAAGAGAGCTTATTGTCGTACCTCGACTTGACCATCTTAATTACTTGCTCCAATTTTCAAGGTATCATTATTCTTGGAATTGACTACTCTACCACACTTCCGGCGTGCCCTAGACTCACTAGTCATTACAAATGTATGGCTGTCCTTCCAGAATGCGTATATTAATTGGAGCATAAGCAGTTTATTTACATGAATTAGTTGCTTTACATAGGCCAGTGAACGAGTCTAGTAATTGAATCGCTAATTTTTCAATGAATTATTGTAACATCTCAAAAATTTAGTCCAATTTTGACAAGTTAATAAAGATGAAGGACCAAAATTATTCATAACATAAGTAATGGAAAAAATAAGATAAAGAAATGGAAGCATCTTATGTTAAGGAAATAAGGAAGGAAACTTCATCCCACATGGAAATAAGGAAGAAAATGATAGCACTTTATAAGGAAGAAAATTTCCATAGTTATATTCTTATGTGGCTAACCACTCTCAGTGGTCCTAGCGGAGGGTGCGAAGCACCCGACGCGCATGGGCTCGGGCGATGGGCGCAATGTGACGCTTTGATGGCGCAATTTGCACTTCGCTCGCTTGAGAGCTGCATTAGTATTTTTAAACGATGGAAGTTAGACCAAGAAGTAACGGCCATTACTAGTTCTGCGGAGGCATGAAATTGGATAACGAGACTCAAGCTATTATATTGTTATCTTCTTTGCCTGAGAATTGGTCTGGAACTGTAACGGCCATTACTAGTTCTGCGGGGGGTGATGGTTTGACATTTGAGGGGGTCCGAGACATTGTGTTGTGTGAAGACATTCGTCGAAAAAGCACGAGTGGCGGATCATCTTCTAATATGTTTTATGCAGGCAGGGTAAGGAAAATAACAGGAGTAGTGGGATTCAGGGGAGAAGTTCGTCTAGAACTCGGAAAAATGAGAAGTGCTGGAGGTGTAATGAAGCTAGACATGTTAAGAGTGATTGTCCAAATAGATTATAGGGAAAGGCTGCTGAACAGGTTAATGAAAAAGTCAGTGATGACGAGGCATTATTTTGTAGTGTTGATAGCATGGTGGACTCTTGGGTCATGGATTCCGGATCTTCATTTCACGTTACGCACAGTGGGGAGACGATGGTGAATCTAAAGGTTGGTAACTTTGGGAAGGTACGTATTGCCAATGGTGATGTTTTTAATGTTACGGGCATAGGGGACGTTAATTTGGTAACTCCATTGGGAATCGTTTGGAACTTGAAGAATGTTAGAGTTATTCCGTTGTTGAAGAGAATGCTTATCTCTGTTAGTCAATTGGATAAACTAGGCATGGAAGAAAAGTTCGGTGGAGGTAAATGGAAGGTAACTAAAGGTAGTCTGGTTATTGCTCGTAGAAATAGGTGTGGTTCATTATACATGGTGGAGGTGCCTACTGAGGAAAATATGACCGTCCCTCAAAACAAAGTTAGGCTCGCTGAGTCGAAGAAGCAAAATAAGGTTCAATTTGCAAGAGTGGAGCCTAGTGCCAAGGTGATTCAAGCTGAGCGGGGTCGGAGGTCTAAAACAGGTAAGGGGTTTGGTGACAGTGGGAGCGCGGGTTGTGTTTCAGGAACAGTTACAAAACAACGCTGGGTTTTAAAGACCGTTATTCCGATTGATAAAATCTCTCCTGGGGAACTCTTGCTGAAAGAGGAGAGTGGTAATGGTTCTCAGGTTATCTCTCGAACTGGTAGATTGTGCGTATTAGTTGAGATAGAGGACGGATCAGTTTTGGCTAATGAGTTGAAGCTTGGTGGAGCTTCAACTAGTCCTTCTGGTACTTGATGTTGAAGGGGGTTACTGCAACTAGGGGGTAAGTCTTCGCTTGTTTATGGGAACTGGAAGCTTGGAAGACTTGTTAATAAAGATTACTGATAATACTGGCGACTAGGTTGCTTTTGTACTTGAATGGTGGGCTGGAGTTTAGCGCAAGGCCTTCAAGTGGGAGATTGTTAGGATTGGTGAAGGCCTTTGGCCCGGGTTTGTTGGTTGATGATTAGAAGACAAAAGGGGCGGCCCGTTTAATTATGGAGGAAAACCCATTTGTCGTTTTCTTGGTCCCTAAGTCTTTTGTACCGTGCTTAATAAAATATCCTAGTTGGAGCCCGTGGACGTAGGTCGCCTTGACCGAACCACGTAAAATCTCGTGTCTCTTATTTATTACTTTTGTTTGTGCGTGTGTGTTTGTGTTTTCGCTGCGTACCAACTCTGTTTAATACCTAATGATGTGTCCAAATTTATTCATATTTATTGCACATCTTTTACCTCATTCTACACTATTTTGGTGGAAATTTAATAGAAAATTGTTGGAGTGTATACTTATATATTGAGTTCTGAATTTCCAGGGGTTGGCCCTGAATAATGAGAATTTTGGAGGAGTAATGTGGAAGAGTGGAGTCTAAAATGTGGAGTTATAACAAACATATGCAAAACATGATCATGTTAATAAACAAGCATGACCATGTCATACACATTTATTCACACATGACCATGTCTTTGTAATAACATGATCATGCCACTCCTTTCTATATATCTAATTAACCGTGTAGCAGTGTCTTCAAAAGAGAAAGTCATACCCTACCTTTTTATTCAGGAATTCATGTTTACCAAATCTAGCTTATGTCCAGTTGTATTCCCATGCCTAGTAACTTTGATCTATAGGGAATAGTTTCTTGGATACCAAAGAACAAATCAGAGGCTTAGATCTACATTTTGCTTGAACATGACCATGTCTCTCTCAAAACATGATCATATCTCCTTTTTACAATATAAGGAGGCCGTTCACGCAGAAGGAAAGGGGAGTCCCAGGGAGTTTTGAACCCACTGTTTAACTTCCAAACCTTGGTGATTTCCATCCAATTGCAAGCAGTTTGAAGGATTCCAACATCAAGAGAAGCATCATCCATCATCTACATCATCTAGCTTGGATTCTTGGATTGATTCTTCTTGATTTTACCATGAATTTTGTTATCTTTTCAAGCTTGTATGTTGTTCTTGAGCTCATGATGAGCTAAACTCTTTTAGATGAAGTTTAGTAATATTTGATTGTATTTATGGATTATTGGCAAGGATTGTGTTAGTGTTATAGCAATTTCATGATTATTCTTCAATGGTTTTGTTTATTTAAAGGTTTGTTATGCCATGATATTCAAGACTTATGGTTGTTTGGTTATGTAATGTTGGAAAACTCATGATTTAAGCATCCATTCATGGATTTGTATATTTTATGCTAGTCTGGCTTTTGAACTAGGAATGGTGAATGAAGTCTTGATTATTGATTATTCATGATAAACTCTTGAATGTGCATCCTTTTGCTTATGTTTGGAAAGACAAAGTATTTGTTATGATTTGTCATGTTAAGTGCTATGTTTATCTAAGGTTTGTTGACACGAACCTCTAGTTTATGTAATTTTGATATGAACATCATAAGTTGAAGAAGTGCGTAATTATTGCTTAGTTTAATCAACTTTAGGTGAATTATGTGTTTTTCATGTTATCTTTCCAAAGAGTTGTTGGATTAGTCAACCGTGATAGGAAACTAATCCATACCATCATGAAACATTGACATATCGTGTCACTCGTCCTGCTTGAATGACTTTAGGTGGTTAGTTTGTACTTTTCATACTAACTTTCCAACAAGTCACGTGATTAGATATCTTTGGCGAGATTCTAGTCACTTATGCATTTTGTGATCTTGCCATGTATCCATAATTATTGTCATTTGTGAGCTAAATGGATTCGAGATTAAAGTGATATTCTTCCTTGATTGTTTGCTTTTTGTTCGTTAGCTTAGTTTTTATATTTTGCATTATATTCTTAGTTAAAACCAAACAACTTATGATTTTATCCGGTTAGACATTAGCGAAGATTTAGTATCAAGAGCTATCGTGTCCATGGATCGATACTTGGCTCTTACCGATGCTATACTACTTATACGATAGGTACACTTACCTATGTGTGTGTGGTTTAGTTTTGAGGTAAAAATCATTTCTATAAATTTAAAACCCAGTTGTGTGAAAAATCATTATTAAAAATATATATACTTCACGCACGTCACCTAACATGGACAACTTAAGTGTAACAAAGGGTGAAACATTTCATCATCAAGTCACAGCATATTTTTAAGCAAAGTACACCAATTATTATCAGACAGTAGCAACTAGTATAAACTATTGTTTTACATGTAACATGTTAATGAAAATTGTTATTTCACATGAATAATTCTAACGAAAACTATTGTTTTTACTTGCAAAATTTTATAAAAGTGTTACTAATTTACATTAAAACTAGGTTAGAGCTCGTGTTTCATATAGGTGAAAATATAATAAAAATAAAAATTTATTATATGTATTATTTAAATTCAGTTATTTCATATATTAATTTTTATTTACAACTTTTTTAATAAGTTTTAGATATATTATGCATTATAATTTTAAGTTGAAAACAAAAAGTTGATGTTAGATTTATTTTAAAAATAAAATATTCATACCAATATTGTTATATTAAATATTGTGTGTATAAAGATGATATTTATGACAAAATGTTGTCACAGATTTATAAACTAAATTTACAAAGACTAATGTTTGGTTGTAAAAGAAAATAAATAAAAATCTAATCTAATATAACTATACTATTATAGCAACATTATTTTTCCACATGTCATTATTTTAGAGCCTCCACATAGGATGTCATGCGAACAATTTCCTATTTTATCAAGTCAATCAATTATGTTATATTTGGAATCCCAATAAATAAGTTATAGAAATATTCTAGATGAATGAGTATATTTACAATTTCATTAAATATCATATTAGTATGTTATATAAGTTAACCTTTGAAAATGTTTAAATATAATGATCTTAACATTTCTCTTAATCACACGGGTCACTATCCAATATTGTATTTAAGGAGGTTTTTAGATATTAATGAATTGTAAAAATTTGTTTATCATTATTTATATCTTATTAATCCATAAGGTATGTTATGTGTATATTATTAAATTTAAATTTTTTGTTGTGTTTTTTAAATCACACGTGTATCACATTGAGCTCTATCCTAATTATATTTAATATGAGAGAGAAGAGAAAATTTTGTAAGGATTACTCTGGTGATGACATGTGGCAATTAGAAATTTTTATTTATTATATAGTACTAGCTTTTGAACCCGTATATTACACGAGATTTGTCAAATGATAAAATAAATTAGGTTCGTTATTTCAATTGTGATTCTCAAAATACTTATGAATTAATTTAATATATAAAGTAAAACTTATGAATTATATTTCTTTTACAGTCCACTACTTATGAAATGTATATTTTCTATGTTTCACCCTTGTACTATACATGATGGAAAATATGAACTTAATGGTAGTTCGGTTAGTTTATCTTAAAAAAAATGGTCCGGTTCATTTATTTTTGCTAAAAAAAGTGGCTGTGTTTATTTATTTTGTTAAAAAATGTGTGTGGGTTTGTTTATTTTTGTTAAAAAAAGTAGTTCGGTACGCTTATTTTTGTTAAAAACTCGTTCAGATCATTTACTTTTGTTAAAAAAAGTAGTTCGGTTTATTTATTGTTGTTAAAAAAAGTAGTTTGACTCATTTATTTTTTACCACGGGGTTAAGTAATGAGAAATGAAAAAATTACTATTTTATCCATGACTTAATGAAAAAAATAAACGGGGTTAACGAAAAGTTTTAAAATAACATGATTTTGGAAATGTCATGCATTGATTTGCAAGAAATTTAAAAAAAGTACTAAAGTTGCATAGTTTGTTAAACCTCATGTATGAAAATGACACTTAACTTAATAATGAATAAAATCTACACTATGTTATAACCCAATTGAGTAAATGGTTTTGACCCATGACCCATGGATAGCTAGAATGAATGAGATGAGAGATTAGAAATTCGGAGAAATGTAGGCTTGACGCCTAAGTTTCAACATTTTCTTTTATTAGTATAGTGAGAAGTGAGATGAGATATATATAGATGCATTAGTTTTATACACATATTTGTGTAAGTATAGCGTGATATATATCCAGATGTACATAAATGATGTGTTGGTAATGATCTGTATTTACAAGTATGAGGTAACCGTAAACACATAATATAGGCTTTCTACCAAAACATAGTATATATGTGTGGGTAACCATAAAGTTTTCTTTTATTGAGTTGTTGGTATGCTGGCTGTGCATCCAACTCACCTCTTTGGATATTATGTTGACAAGGCAATAAACTCGTACGAGATTTGCGACTTACCCAAATATTACTACAAATATTATGTTATAGTACTTGGTACTTGATTCAAGTGCTTCAACGTTGGGTGTACGTACATATGTAAGATCACACAAATACAGGTGTTCACAATTGGCATGAGAATAGCCTGTCTTGATCTTCGAGCTTGAAACTTATCATGACTACTATATATGTTCATGTTATGCTAAGTGGCTAACTTCCAAGTTAAAATTTGGCCTGGTACATCAACTTCTCTTAAATTCTGGTTAGATTATTTGGAAAGGTACATAGCCATGATAGTTCTGTTGACTCACAGTTTTAAACACACCTAGTGAAAAAAATTAAGATAATAAAAGAATGATGGATCTTTTAAATACTCATGTTGTTTACTATTAGTGTTCAACATTAGAGCATAACTTAAAAAACATTGACTTAAGAAATACACTTCCAATCTACAATCTTAGCACCAACACTTCGAATGATAATAAGTTCTTAATATAGTTACTAGGTGACAAAACCCGCCGCATATTCGGTTAGTATCGTTTAGTTTTGAAAAAGTAAAGACAATAAAATCAAAAAGGTAAACGCCACTAGTACACAAATAGGCAGAGGGGTGAAGTTCAGAAGGTGCGGTTTTAAAACTCCATCGCACCTTTTGCTAAATTTGATTTATAACTTGAATTTTTAATAAATTTAAATTAAAAGGTGCGGTTCCAAAAAAATAAATTAAAATTTGAATACTTTAAAAGCAAAAGATGCGGTCTATATTTATTATTATTTTATTTTTTTCTTGCATTTCCCATTAATTGGTCTTCAACATCTCAAACGGCTATAATTCAAATTTTAACATTGCCTTTTTTTTTTCTTTTAAACAGTACCTTATAACTTCTTTCTCATTGCAACAAAAAAAAAATGTTCAAGATTTCTCAACTTAAATTTTGCCAATTAATTGAAGGTATGTTTTAATTTTAAGTGATATTTTATATATGATATATTTTTCAACATATGCATTTAAGATAACATTTTAGAGAATACCCGTCCAAAATTTATCTAATAGAGATAAATATTGGATTGTCCCCTTTGGGATACTTTTTGAATATTCTATCTCATTAGGACGTGTATACATTTTAACGTGTTGACTATTTAAGAAATAATGGTAGCTTTTTCTCCTACTCGGGTTTGCGTTTTATACGCATACTTGAGGAGTTAAGGGGAAATGCTGCCGATTTTTTCTTAAATAGTTAGCAAGTTAAAACGTATACATATGAGATAGAATATTCAAAAAAGTGGGTTAGGATCCACTACCTTAGAGCACCTGTTTACATACATTTACATCACTTGTTTGTTTATTTTAATTTTTGGATGAATCGTGATGATTGGATGTACAAAGCTTGCGACAATCCGAAATTTATGTGGAGGGTAACAGTTTTCTTTGGGTTGCTGAAGCACATCGCGCCAATAAAGGAAGTTGGTCGATTTGTTGTCCTTGTTCCAAATGTCAAAACTTTAAGTATTGTAATGATATAAATGAAATAGAGGCACATTTGTTCGAAAATGGTTTTAAGCCTAGATACCATTGTTGGTCAAGGCATGGAGAATCACTCGTTGATTTTAGCACGTCATCGACCACTAATGATAACACATATAACAATGGCCCATTAAATCTTAATGGTGACGATGAAAATTCAGAAGACCCCAAAGATGATGAAAACCATTCAAATGATCCTAATAACATCGCAAATGAAATGTTACATGAAATGGAGACTAACATGGGTGATGCCAAAATTGAAAATTTACAACACCTGTTAGAAGATGCAAAAAAACCGTTATATCCCGGTTCTAATTTTAAGAAACTTGATACAGTGTTGAACTTGCTTAACTTAAAGTCAAAAAATGGATTGAGTGATAAAAGTTTCACAGAACTGTTAGTGTTTTGGCATGACAGACTTCCAAGAGACAATGAATTACCAATTTCAACATACCAAGCAAAGAAGTTGATGTGTTCGATGGGATTAGAAGTTGAAAGAATACATGCATGTCCAAATAACTGTATATTGTATAGAAATCAATATGAAAATGAACATAAATGTGTTGTGTGTGGTGCATCAAGGTATAAACAAATAAACGATTCGGGTGACGTTGACGATAAGGTGACAAAAAAATGACCACCAGCTAAAGTGTTGTGGTATCTCCCTATTATACCAAGACTAAAAAGGTTATTTTCAAACAAAAAGGAAGCAAAATTATTACGTTGGCATTCTGAAGAACGTGTAATTGACGGAAAAGTAAGACACGTGGCAAATTCACCTCAGTGGCAAACCATTGATAACAAGTATCGTGAATTCGGGAAAGAGGCGAGAAACATACGGTTTGGGCTTAGTTCAGATGGGATCAATCCTTTTGGGAGCATGAGTAGTATCCATAGTACGTGTATTTTATGTATCTACAATCTTCCACCGTGGTTATGCATGAAACGAAAATACATTATGATGTCGTTGTTGATTCTGGGTCCGAGGCAGCCTGGTAATAATATTGATGTGTACCTGTCTCCTTTGATTGATGACTTAAAAACCCTTTGAGATTCAGGTGTAAATGTATACGATGCTTATAAGAAAGAGCACTTTCAATTGCATGCCATGATTTTCTGCACAATAAATGATTTTCCAGCATATGGTAAGTTGTCGGGATACAAGGTGAAGGGTAAGAAAGCTTGTCCTGTTTGTGAGAATGAGACAAGCACGATATATTTAAAAAATTGCAAAAAACTTGTATACATGGACCATCGAAGATTCCTTCCGAGGGGCCACATTTTTAGGAATAAAAAGGTTAAGTTTAACGGAGAGGTCGAGCACCGAACGATGCAGACCCGAACCAATCCATATTTACAAGTTAGCAATCTAAGTACTGTGTTGGGAAAAAGATCTCGTGTTCAAAAAGGAGTCATATAGAAAAAAAAGTCAATTTTTTGGGATTTACCTTACTGGAAAGATTTAAAGGTAGGTCATTGTCTAGATGTTATGCATATATAGAAAAACGTATGTGATAGCTTGTTAGGCTTATTATTAAATATTCAGGGTAAAACTAAAGATGGTGAAAAGGTTCGAAAGGACATGGTACTTTTATATAAACGTACAAATCTTGCCCCGAAACTAATAGGTGATCGTATTGTTTTGCCACTTGCTTGTTATAATACAACACTAGAAGAAAGAAGAAAAATTTGTCAATGTTTACATGATATTAAGGTTCCATCAACCTAGACTTCAAACATTAAAAGATTGGTTTTGTTGAAAGACCGTAAATTACTTGGAATGAAGTCTCACGATTGTCATGTTTTGATGACACATATGATTCCTATAGCAATTCGTGGATTGTTACCTGATAATGTTCGAAATACAATCACAAAACTCTGTTTGTTTTTTAACAACATTCACTTAAAGGTTATTGATGTAGAACAACTGGATAAATGGGAAGAGGACATTTATGTTACCCTTTGTGAACTAGAGATGTATTTTCCACCATCATTTTTTGATATTATGCTTCACCTAATATCTCACATCGTTCAAGAAATTAAGGCTTGTGGTCTGGTATACTTACGGTACATGTACCCTTTTGAAAGATACATGGGTGTCTTAAAAGCTCATGTAAGAAACCGTAATCGACCAGAGGGTAGTATTATTGAAGGGTATACTACCGAAGAGGTGATTGAGTTTTGCAAAGGTAATTCTATCATTAGCATATCATATATATTAGTGTTATCTTACAATATAATAATTCTTTTTTTTTCACAGGCTATATGGAGGGTGTTGACAGTGTTGGTGTTCCTAAAACTCGTCATTCGGGTCGACTTGAGGGTCACGCGGTAGTTGGTCCTAAAGCAATCATCCCAACTCGCGAAGATGTACAGACAACACATTTAGTGGTCCTAAAACACATGGCGTGTCTTGCCCCGTATGTTCATGAACACATGGAGATGTTACGGTCAACAAACCCAAATAAGGATGATATATGGTACATAAAAACTCAAAACAAAGAGTTATTGAGGTGGATGAGAAAGAAGGTAAAAGAAATTGATGTTGATGAAACCGTGAAAAGGTTAGGAGACGGTCCTAATTGTAGAGTTAAATCTTATCAAGTGTACGACATTAATGGTTATACGTTTTACACCAGTGATCGAGATAAAAAGAGTGACGTTCAAAATAGCGGAGTTACATTAATAGCATCAACGACCGAGCTATACAGTCAACGTCGTGAAACAATGATAAAAAATCGCCAAAGATTCTTACTACGGAGTTATACAAGAAATTTGGGAATTGGACTATCATGATTTCCCCATTCCTTTGTTCAGGTTTAAGTGGGTGAATAATCGTATAGGTGTTCAAGTTGAAAAATATGGTTTTACACTTGTTGACCTTGCAACCGGCGGCTGTAGATCTGAACCATTCGTTATGGCAAAACATGTCACACAAGTTTTTTTTGTTAATGACCCGAGCAAACCAAGATACCACATTGTCTTGCAAGGTAAACAGCGTATTCTTGGTGTCGATAATGTCGTTAACGAGGAGGAACACAACCACTTTGATGATCTACCACCGTTTTCGGTCGCTATTGAACCAAGTGATTACTAGACTATGAGGCACACAACATACTTACGTGATGACATCGACGAGATTTATGTTGATGAAGGTTTGATATAATCAATTTATTAATATACTTTACCCTTATTTTTTTTTAATTTTAATAACCAATTTATTAATATAATTTTATTTTATGCAGAATAAACAAGAATGATGAAGATAAATAGACATGCTTGATTATTAGTGTTAAGGAGACATTCTCGATTGTTTGTATGATTTCATTTAAGACTTTTAAAAAAGATGTGTTTTATTTGTTGTTTTATTTATTGTCTTAAGCGATTGAAAGTAGGGAGAGTAAATTCGGTACGGGTACCTAATTTAAATTATTTTTTATTTATGATATTATTAAGTTTATTATACAAGTATTTTTTATTTATTGTTACCATATATATGTAAATTTTGGCGGTAGATAGATAAGTTTTAGCGGTAGAAAGAATCTACACACCTCCTAATTTCATCCCAAAAGTCAAATTCCATCTCCCACAAACCACCTAATTCCATCTCCCACTAATTCCATCTGCACACAATCGGACCACACCGCCGTAGATCTATCAGCCCCAATCGGACCACTGCCGTCAATCTATCAGCCCCAATCGTCAGCCACTGCTCGGACCACCGTCACCGTCAATCTATCAGCCCCAATCGGACCACTGCCATCGATCTATCAGCCCCAATCGTTAGACGCTACTCGGACCACTGCTCGTCAGCCCCCAATCGGACCACTACATGCTCGTCGATCTATCGGCAAACCCTAACTACTCGTCAGCCCCCTTTTCCGCTTCAAACACAGTAAGTCGGAATCAAAGTAATTGTTTTGTTTCTGTTTCTTATTTATATATTTTGTTAATTGTTAGGCAGTGGGGAACCGAAACTAAAGTAATTGTTTTGTTTCAATTTCATTATTTATATATTTGGGTTGATGCGGCTGTGAATAAAGAAAGCGATTGTAGGTGATCCCGATATAAGATTTATTTCAATTTCATTATTTATATATTGCACGTGTAGTAGTTTGCTAGATTTGATGAGAATAAAATGCTGCTTTTTTATTTATATATTGCAACATAGGTATGAGTAACATAAAGAAAATATCACGCGGGATTGCTGCTTTTTTAACGAACATTCCTGAGGACAAGTTCCCTATGAGATTTGATGAGAATAATATGCTGCTACAGAAGACCAGGAAATACTTGTTAATTTCAGTTCATACTAGGGATGATGGTTCAACATTGCTTTCCAATTCATATTCCAATGTGCAAATCCGAAGACAAAGATTTTGATCACGTATGGTCAGAAACGAAGGTGTGCATTATATTTTAACTTGTAACAAATATGAAATACCTATAAAGTTATTATTTTAACTTAATGTTTTTATCCTATAGCAATTTTGGAAGATTGAGACTGATGCGCCTAAAGAATATATGAGGAAGTGGGCAATGAGACTTGGCACAAACTTTCGATCTAGGACTGCTTCAAAGTATATATATATAATCCGGACCCTGATCCCAAAGCCTCCAAAGCTTATCAAAAATATCCATTTATTGATGAAGAAGATTGGAAGTTGTTCGTTATACAAAGGACTAGTGAGGAGGCGATGGTATATTTAAATTGTTTATTAATATTAATAATATTACATGTATATGTTTGCATGAAATTGATGATAGTTTGTTGATTTATGTGAAGGCAAAAAGAGAAAAAGCAAAAACTAGTAATTCCAAGAACAAAAATAAGCCTAAGATAGGACGAGAAGGCTATAGAGGTTTGAAACGAAAGCAAAATATCATATGGCCCTAACTTGAGGAAAGCAACCCGGTACTTAAAGGAATACAAAACTCACGTTCTAGGTAGTTTATAATGGGTCACGCAATAAAAAACGAAAAAACCAAGCTGTTTTCACTTGATGATGGTGGGATTGAGAAGGCTGATGCTTTGGTAAATGATTATGCTATTTAGTTATATGAAAATGAATTAGTTTGATTTGGTAATGTTATAGTTAGATGCTTTAACAAATGTTTTCTATAGTATCGGGTGGAGCAAGACATGATAACGGATGGAAGCTATTATGAAAATAAGGAAGACCCGCTGGTTCGGGTTGTTGAACCTGAGCACGGGGGCCGATCACGGACGGTGTCCCAGATCATGGGTAATGACTCTCTCTCTCTCTATATCTATCTATCTATCTATCTATCTATCTATCTATCTATATATATCTTGAGTTGCTAAAATTAATATTGTTATATTGAGTTTTTAGGTTACACTAAAGTCCATGGAGGCCTGTTTAAAAATGTGATCTATGGTAGAAACTCGGTACAACAAATGGACACGTGTTCTGATGGACCGCTCAACTATCCACCTATCATGGTAATATATTTATAGTTTGCTATATATATATATTTGTGTGTGTGTCTATATATATATATATGTATATATATATATCTGTATTAAAAATGTTGAATGGTTTTGTAGAGGGAAACCCGATGTGAGTTGCTAATAAATGTGGGTGACTCACTAGTGAAGGTGGCTGAAGGTAAGCCATGGCCGACCATGGGAGCGGTTTTACATTGTATGCCAATAATGGTAGATTGTGTCAAGGTTTCCGTGGATAGCATTGTTGATTCATATAAAGATTTTGATGTCTACAATATAACAAAAACAACGGAAGTTGGTAAGGTTGAGTCGTTGGCTGGTCAAATCGTTCAATGGCCAAGAAAAGCGATAAGGGTATATTTTTGTTTAGATTTTAAAATATATTTTAGTGTATCACTATTTACTAGAATATTTCTTTTTTATTTTTGTTAAATTGTAGCTTGTAAACCAAACGGCACCGATCAAGTCACCTATTGCCTCGAGAGTGAATTTGAGTTCCTCTTCACCGAGCAATGACACTTCAGACGCTTTAACTTTATCTTCAGAAAAGGTCAACCAATTTACTCTAATATATATATTTTTAATTTAGTTTGATTTGTTATATTAATATATTATAACAGTTTTTTTGCTATTTTAGGCTGATCAAGTGAGTCGTGTCTCTCCACAATCTCACGATGAGAAATTCGCGAGTAGTTCATTTTATCAGCTGGTAGCCGATCCGTTTACTCTCATATTTTTTGTTCATTTAGTTTGATTTGTTAGTGTTGTAACAGTTTGTTAATATAGGTTGATGAAGACAATTACGAGCCTCAAGTGTTAAAATCAAATCTTTTTGAAGATGGTTATTTAAATGCGGTTAGTTTTCAAAAACTTGTTTATATAACAATTTGTATGTATAGACACATATTTTTTACACAAGTACTAATGTTTTGATAATCTTATTTAGTTAATATCTATGGACCAACAACAAACTGTACAAATGCTTTAGGACTGCTGGACTGTTAAGGCATCTCAAGGTTAGAGAAATCTACTATTTTAATGTTTGTTTATATCTAACGGCCCAATATTTAGAGGAGAATTGGGCTGTACAAAAACAGAGTAGCCGAAGAAGATACATTGGTTGGGTCAGGTGGATCTTGTGTGGACTATGATTTCGTTAATGCTAGTGAACCGTTTATTTTGTTAGTGTTCAGTGGACTATGATTTCGTTAATGCTAGTGAACTGTTTATTTTGTTAGCGAACACTTACATATATTTTTTTAGCTTCATTTTACTAATGTACTATGTTTTATTAGGTGATTTCTACGGTTTGAGTTGTGATAATGAAGACGGTTCAAGTCGCAAGTTGCAAGAATGAAGACATCTGTTCGAGTTCGAGTTGTTAGAATAAAGATGTCGTTTTTAAAAATTAGTGTGTATTACTATCTTTGAACCTATCTATTTTGTGAAAATGAAACTTTATCTTTGTGACAATGAAACTTCGTTTTGTATATTATTATTTTGGGTTTTTTGAAACTTTATATTACATATAATATTATTTGTTTTCTGAAAATTAAAAAAAAATAATAATAATCAAATGGTGCGGTCATCAAATCAGCATCTTTAGAAGGTTCATATATTAAAAATTAAAAGGTTCATAAAAATTAAGCAGTTCATGATACAACAGAAGGTGCGGTTCAGATTTAAAACATTTAAATGAGTGGAAGATGCGGTTTGAAGAAGGTGCGGTTGGATTTTAACAGAAGATGTGATGGTATAAGGTGCGGTCCTTGACCCGCATCTTATGGGAAAATTAACCGCATCTTTAGGACTCTTCTGTACTAATGCGCCCAGAATAATGTTGGCACTCGTATAACTTATGATAAAACAACATACTTAAGACGTGGAGAGGGTTGATAAAACCGGCAGGGTTCTGCTATGAGTCATCGCGAATTGGATCGGTGTCGGATTACGGTACTGGAACTAAATAAAAAAAAGTAAATTTTCGACTCCCAAATCTAATAAGTTAACATATGTTTATTTAAACTAGAAAACAAAACAAAACCCGTATGTCGTAGTGGCAAACCAATGTGAACTCGGTTGGTATCGACACTAAAAAACAAAATTCGTGCGTTGCCTCGGCCAATCACGCGAACTCGGTCGGTATTTACGGTAACGGAACTAAATAAATTAGAAAGAAAAAAAAACTTGAAAAGAAAAAAACATATCACTACCACATCCTACCAGTTGGTCCTACAAAGTTTATGTGACATTAATATTTTTTATCTTATGCAATGATGTACAATTTTTTTTTATCACAAATAACGGGTGTTACCAAAAAGGGCCACGTAAAGTGGTAGGAGCCGTAAAACATTCGTTTTCATATGTAAGAGCTAAATCGAGTATGTCGTTTACACCAAGGTTTTAAAGAGCCTCACCAAACTTTGGTGAACTTTTGTACGATTTGAAAAATTAAAGGGTCAACTTTTGAAGTTTCTTAATATTTAAGTGCCAAGTAACACGGATCTAGACACTTGCTTTTAGATTAAAAAAATGCACCGTCCAAAGATGAGAATGAACCCCACCAGATCTTCAAGTTATACTTAAGAGATTCTTCATAACATATCCTTTTCACTACGACCTTCAAAAGACTACAAGGAAGGTTGGTACATTAAATTCTTTTCAAATTATAAATATTCTTTAAAAATGTTGGGTTTTAACATGATTATCAAAGTAATAAAATCCTAATTTTGTAAAAAACGTAGCGGAAATTAGTTTTAAATCTTGTTAATTTCATATGTATAAAACCTATTTTACACATGCAAAACCCAAGCCCGGATCCAAATACGAAATACATACTATCAAACACATGCATGTCACTATAAGTCCATGCATGTAAGGATACATTTCAAGATAATCAAATCCGGGTGAAGGAGAGGATGGTCAGAAGACAAGAACTTCAAAGGGAAGGTCCTTAAGCTTGCATACCCCAAGGGCCAAGCCTCCGACAATACACCTTGATTAAGCTAGGATTCACACTTGAAATCAACTCCTTCCTTGCTCCTTCCTTTGGCCGAAAACCCCAAGAGAGAAAGAGAGTTAGAGGATTTTTTCTCTTGTTCTTGTGTTGTGTTGTATGTTATGAGAAAAGCCTCAAATAAAGAAAGAAAATTAAATCCTTCAAAATAGGCACCACCCATGTCCACCAATGGACTTCTATGCATGCCTCCGATAAGAAAGATAATGATATAAAATAAAACCAACAAGAAGAAGAAGAGAGAGGGGGGGGGGGGGGGGGGCCTCCTTCCTTTCTTATCATTATTATCAAGCATTTTTTTTTATAACATTACTAATATGTTATAAAACATCATAGGTGACATGATTGGTAACCATTATTCACATATGCTTACTTAACCATCTTAAGTAACATTATGAAATGCTATCTCTCAAAATATAAATCATCCATATGATTTATTTATTTCACAAGTACATTATATTTAGAAACCCATTTCTAAATAACTTAAGTGTTAGTATTCATTTGTTATGATCATATCATATATAAACAAATATTATTGACGTTTGTCTAGCTTGTTATTGGGTATGACCCGAATTGGATCATGACGTACTAGGCACATCAATAATAATATGTGTCTTGGGCATATCGAGACCAACAAAAACCATCATTTGTAATGAAATGAAGTTAACTACTATACTTCAAAAGATAAACAAATGACCCTCGACAATTAAACTTGGGTCCTATGGCATGAATATCTAACTTCAACTTGTATTTTTGCATGCATGTATTTCTTTATGGGTCATGCACGTTCAACCCACGATTAGCAGAAACCAGTTCTTCAATATCCCAAGCCGGTTGTTTCAACAACTATAATGTTGTTGGGAACCTCTTTTTTTGTGGTTTTAACCAATTTAACCCATAATTGTTAGTATAATAGGTAGTGGAATTTTTGTTTCATTCGTAGGAGTAAAATCAAAATGTTAAAACCACACTACAAACACTCTAAAATGGTTTCGTCAAGCCAAAGGGAGCCGTTTTGGAAGTAAACTATTTAGGAACATTTTGATTTATGCAATTTTAAGATATGGCCCGTGTAATACACGGATGGTTAAAAAAATGCAACAAAAAAGATACATTTAAAAATATATGTAGTAACATACCTTGTGAATTCATAAGATATAAATAATGATAAATAAAATTTTATAATTCATAAATATCTAAAAACTAATTTAATACAGCATTTAAAGTTATATTTGTAACTTTAAACAAAATAAAAACTGTATTTATATATGATATATATCTATATATATATCATATATATATATATATATGTAATAATAAAATCATTTAACTATATATATATATATTTTAATCTTTAATATATATTATAACAATATATATTAAAATAAGTTATTATCTAATATTTTATTATTTTGAATTACATTATTTATATAGATATATATATATATCATATATATATATATATGATATATATATAGATATATATCATATATATATATATATATATAGATATATATGATATATATATATATATATATCATATCTATATATATATGATATATATATAGATATATATCATATATATATATATATATCTATATATATATATATCATATATATATATCTATATAAATAATATATATATATATATATCATATATATATATATATATTATTTATATCTATATATCATATATATATATATATTATTTATATATATATAGATATATTAAAAATAAAGATACAATTAAAAATAGTATTGAGGAAGAATATGATATTCCTCACAATCTTGATTTATTAAATCAATGGACAATTCCAAAAATTAATTATAACCAAATTTATAAATATGGTTATATGGAAAAATTAAGTTTTAAACAAGTAGTTAGAACTACTGAATCAACAATATCTCTTAATAAAGAGGATATGATAATGAAACTCTTAAATAACAGAGAAATAATCAGATATAAGAATAATGAATATAAATTCATTCATATAGGTTTAGTGCAAATTGCCTTTAAACCATTAACATTAGAAGGTCTTCCAGAAAGCTTTATAGCTGTTCTAAGAGATGGAAGAAATTTAGATTGGAAACAATCCTTAATAGGTATTGTTCAATCTAGTCTGGCACATGGTCCAGTCTATTTTAATGTTTATCCAAATTTACAATTATCTTTAACTGATGTGAATATCACAGATGCTTTAACATTAAATGTTAAAACTAATGGTTACAATTATGCTCCAGGATCAGAAGTTATATGTGTTTGTTATAGAATTTATTACAAACCATTATATACTTTGAATCCTAGATGCAAAATGGTTGATAAACCATTAAATGAAACAATAGTTATAGAAACTAATTTTGGTAAGTCAAATATTACCACTAGAAGAAAAATTAGATGGGAAGAAATAAATTTTCCTGATAATTGGGTATTAAAAGAAAATACCCCATCTCAATCTTATATTGATAACAATCCTTTAGAAATTTTACAAACAACTGAAGGAAATGTTCAAATACAATTTGAAAAAGTTACACCTAGAATAACTAGGTCTTTATCTTCATCAAATTTTCATATATCTCCTTTAGGATATACTGTTAGAAGTCCTTCTAGAGCTTCAACTTCTCAAATAAGAGAAAAATATCCTGAAAATAACAATAGAATTAATGAGTTAAGAATTAATTCTGATACCATAAATACAGGATCAGAGACCGGGTATCTTTCGATCTCTTATTAATAATCCATTAAAAATTAAAAATTAAAAATTTTTCTTGATTTTCTGAAATATATATGAATAGGCCATATGGATGTTTTACCCATACTTATCTTTCGATCTCTTATTAATAATCCATTAAAAATTAAAAATTAAAAATTTTTCTTGATTTTCTGAAATATATATGAATAGGCCATATGGATGTTTTACCCATACTTAACTGTCATCATTGAATAGTATATGGTTAGTACAGGCCACGCCCTAAAAACGCCTTCAATCATCAAAACGGCTAAAACGGGCTACCATAATTCGACCACTACGCATATTCACATGCCTGTTTAGTATGGAACCAGCCCAGAAACACTCATACATATTTCAAAAATTTCAGACTCTTTTTTTTTTTTTTTTTTTTTTTTTGAGACATGGATTACAACTAGGTCATGGTATGAATCAACACTTTAGGAGTTTAGCCTTTCATTAGGCTAAAATTATAAAAATAAAATAGTAAAGAAATAATGAATTGTACCTGGAGTATGAAGTACTTAAAAACTTCAAAGATTTTTATTATCGAATATTTTACAAGTGAAAGAGAGGGTTTTTGATCAGTGGTTTTCTGATCTCTGCCTCTAAACAAAACCCTACTACTCCTTTTATAATGGGAGTTCTAAAAAACAAACAAAAGAACAACAGTAAAAGTAATAATTATACATCAATTATCTGGACAATTGTGTCCAAAAGAGATTCCATTTGTCTGGGCAGCTGGCTTTAATTATTGTACCACTACCCAACTTTTTGAATTATTGATTCTCCTTTAATCAGACGCATGTGATCTGGGACCCATAATTTCGTCCTCATCGTCAATTGATTCAATTATTTTCTTCTTTAACATTTCCAATTTTGTTTTAGCCTTTATTGTGACCTCATCCATGACATCATCTTCTGGATTTTGAGAATAACCTGCTAACATTGTATCTTCTTCTTCTTCTTGATTAGAAGATGGATTTGAAGAGTATTGCGATGAAGATTGCCCTGGTTGGAAGTTTTTTATTAAATCTTCTTCCATGGCTGCAAAGTATTTTTCCAGTAAATCTTTTCTGGAAAGATCCTTTCCTTCTTTAATTGATATCTTCCTAGCAATTTGTTGAAATGGGCTAGGAGATTCTCTTTGAGATTGAACCTGAATTTGTTTTTGATACAGGTCCAGAGTTGATTCGATTTGATCAATGGTCTCTTGACCTTCTATGACTCCTTCTTTATTTTTTGAAGTCAATTTTTTCCAAAATTTTGTATAGAAAATTCTTCTTAAACATGGAATATTTTGAGTGGTATGACCAACTTCTGAAGACCATCTCCATATCCATGGAATTCCAAATTCCATAAAGAAAAATAGAGAAGGCATTCCTTCAATTAACTCATTATTATGAGTAGCTTCGATTATTCTGGGAGATAATTCAACCCATTTATTATAGTATCCTTTAAAGGATTCTGGTAAAATTTTTACAGATGTTCCATAGGAAATCCACCATTTTAAAAACCAATTAGGTATATCCTGGTTATAAACCTGAGGACATATCTTGAAGAACCAAGAATGTTTCTTCATTGGATTTTGATATAGAAAAGCTTTATTGAAAGCTTCAATATAATCCCAATAATTAAATTTGATAAGAGCACCAGATTCTGGATGACTCATCTCTTTTTCTTTTAATGGAGAATTTCCCCAATCTTCTAAGGATATTATCCTTTTAATAATTATTTTGCTATAGGTAAAAACCTTAGCATTTCCAGAATTATGATGGAAAATTTGAGCAGATTCGGTTGCTCTTAAAATTGATTCATAAACGAATCTTGATTTATAAATTCCAGCTGGATATGATCCAGTATCGAAAAACCTTTCCATTAAGGTCCATGGATTATCTTTCCATTTAAGCTGTTTATTATCAAGGAGTAAAATTATCTCCTTATAAGGATTTTGATCATAAGAACTTTCATCAGATTCTTCTGATTGAGTAACAATTGAATAGGAAGTATTGCTTCCTTTTTCCTTAGCTGCTTTGAAAGCTAGGAATTCCTGGTATTCAGGATCATTAAATCGATTTTTTCCAGTATTACTGGATGAATTTGCTATATTAGCAATATTGGAAGCTATTAGCCTCTTTTGGCCAAATTGACCAATAATTATTTCAGAATTATTATGAGAATTTCTGCCTCTTCCTCTATTGGAGGATTGGCTCTTCTTTCCTCCTCGCCATGGAGGATCCATTCCTGCAAATAAAATTAAGCACAAGAGATTATTATCTCTTTTTCTTGAAGAATCTTTATTCGATTCTTAAAAATATAGTATTGATTCCATTCATTTGCTATAAGAAAATTTTTTTCTTGAGGATGTAAAGAATAGTCCATATTATATTCTGCTATTCTTAAAGCATGTCTCATCCTCATCCTATATTCAAAATCAATTTGTCTTCGAATATTTCCCATTGCAATTTTCAATGGTCCTTTAATTCCCATTAATTCTGCAAAATAGAATCGAGAAATTCTCTCGTCAAGAAATCTGGTAAACTATTATCAGATCCTTTTTTATAGATTATTTCAAAATCAAAAGGGGCTAAATGAGCTTGCCACCTTGCAAACATTTGTTTAGAAACATTATGTTTAAAATCTTTGTCAAACATAAATTTAGCTGCCTGACAATCAGTTTTTATTATAAATTTTTGATTATATAAATCATCTTGAAATTTTAAAACACATTTTACTATTGCTAAAACTTCTTTTGCAATAGTTGCGTAATTTTTTTGACTATTATTCCATTTTCCAGAATGGAATCTAACCAAATATTCTTGTTTATTGTTTGGAGAAACTTGTTTAAGAATTCCTCCATAACCAATGTCACTAGCATCAGTTTCAACTATTTTTTCCCAATTTGGGTTAGCAAGATTCAAACATGGAAGATTTTGAACCTTATGTTTAATTTTTTGTATTGCCTTAGTATGATCGTTTAACCAATACCTAGGATTCTTTTTTAACCTATCATACAAGATAGCTGTATCCTTTGCAAGATTTTCATAATAAGGAGAAATATAATTTAAACTCCCAAGAAACCTTTGTAATTGAGTTTTATCTAAAATTTCATCAGGAAATTTAGAAGCAAATTCAATACTTCTATGTATTGGAATTATAACTCCTTTATCAATATTATGACCAAGGAATCTAACATTAGTTTGAAAAAGCATCATTTTAGGTCTAGAAATTACTAAACCATTCTTTATAATAATATTTTTAAAGATTTCTAAATGCTGAAAATGCATTTCTATATTTTTTGAAAATATTAATATATCATCGATATATACAATGATAAAATTTGAATAAGGAATGAATATATCATTCATTATATTTTGAAATTCACTGGGTGCATTTTTTAACCCAAAAGGCATTACATTCCATTCATAATGTCCAAATGGAACTGTAAATGCTGTCTTATATCTGTCAGATTCATTAATTTGAACCTGCCAGTATCCAGATTTTAGATCAAATTTAGAAAATATAACTGCATCATGCAGTCTATCCAATAAATCCTTTTTATTAGGTATTGGATATCTAATCCATTTTAACACTTTATTAAGTGGTTTATAATTTATAACCAATCTAGGAACTCCTCTTTCCTGCTCAGCATGTTTATTAACATAAAACGCTGTACATGACCAAGGAGACTTAGATTTTCTAATTAATCCTTTATTTATTAAGGATTCTATTTCCTTTTTACATAATTCTAAATATTCAGAATTCATTTGGCAAGGTCTAGCCTTGGTAGGAATTTGTCTTTCATTAAAATCTTCCTCATAAGGAAGTGAAACAATATGTTTCTTTCTATCCCAAAAAGCATTTGGGTGATCATTACATATTTGTAAAGAAAACTTATTTTGAATCAATTTTATTTTATCCTTTAATTTAGGATTTTTTAAATTTTCTGAAATAGTTAATTCATTTATTTCTTGTTTTAAAAATTCTATTTGGTTTATTTTTGCTTTAATTAAATCATCAATCATATTATTGATGATTCTAGTGATTGGTTCAGAAACAAATTCAAAGGATATTTCTTCACCTTGAAATGTTCCTTTTATGATTTTTTCATCCACTTTTGTTAAAGGAAATATTTTTCTAAAAAATGGTGATCCAAGTATTACTTGACTTGTTAAATCTTTAACAAGAATAAAACTATTAGGAATACATTTATTATTATTACAGATATAAGCATTGGGAAGCTTATAACTTATCTGTAATGGTTTTCCACCAGCAGACCCTAATTTCTGGGTGGTTTTATGAAAATATCTTGAAGGGATTAATCCTTCTTGAATACAATTTAAATCTGCTCCACTATCTAAAAGAGCAGTAAATTCTTTGGAAAATTGTTTATCAATCATTAATTTGACTTTAATATGCCATTTCTGAGAAGTTATTTCTTCTATTTGTTTTAAATAATTTTCTAATTGAAGTTTTGGAAAATTTACATCATTAATTTCCAATCTTCTTTTTTCTAAATTAATAATTCTTTCTTCTAAATTATTATTGTTATTTCTAAGATTATTAATTTCTATTTTAAGATTATTAATCTCAATTTTTAATTCTTCAATACCAACCTGTTTATTTAGTTGATTTCTTTTATTCAATTGATTCTTAACCTCAGCAAAAGTATAAGGTTGAAAATTTTTATTAGATGAAGATGATTCACCTTTATCATTTCTTATTAAGTCTAAAATCATTTCTTTCTTAATTTTTTCATCTTGAATATTTTTTAATAAATCTAAAAATTCATTTGTTATAACATTTAATTCCATATTTTGGAATTGAGATATAATATCATAAATTGAATCATTATTTATCTCATTGTTACAACAATCTTCATGACAATCTCTATTATCATCTGAAGAAGATGAAATAAAGCTTTCATTATCTAAAATGTTTATATCTTCATATGAAGATTCTGCTTCTGATTCATCAGAAGTACTATTAGAATTTATGATAATCTTTTCTAAAGTTTCTCTAAGATTATCATCTTTTATTTCATTCAATTTTTTCTTTACCCAGCAAGTTGCTGCTTTATGACCTGGACGGCCACATTTTCTACAAATTATAAAAGATTTTTTATAAAATTTTTCAAAGGGTTTAATTTCCCTTTTCTTATCTCTTTCTATTTTTCTTTCTTCTCTTTTCCTTTTCCTTTTAAAATATTTTTTTGGTTTTTGAGAAGAAGAGTCTTTTCTTTTATTATTTTGGGGAGTAATTCTCTCCATGCCAAATTGATCACAAAATTGGCCTAACTGTCTTTTTTCCATTAAAGACTGTCTTTTAATTTGCTGATTTAGCTTTATTTCATTACATAAAGCTAATCCTTCATTTTTACATATACCTATTAAACTACCATAGGTGTATTCATCATAATTAATATTAATATTATCTTTTCTCAATTTCTGTTTAACTCTTTCTGAAAAGAAATGAGGTAAACCGTCTATAAATTTAGACTTCCAATGAGTACTATTACTCTCTGGTAATTCCATTACCCTGCATAAAAATGTATCTTTATACCATCTAAATGATGTAAGGGTTTTACATTTTAGATTTTGCAAAAGAGTTCTAATATTTTCAGAATTATCAGACCATCTGCCTGTAAAATGTTCCATTATATTGATAGCAAGAGTATACACACTATTCTCTTGACTGATATCATTTTCTTCTTTTACAGAAGAGTAAATTTGTTCTCTGTCTTGGAGGGTTAAATAATTATCCCACCATCCTTTTAATTGACCAGTAAATCCTGCTACTATCATTTTAGCAATAGATTTATCTGTATTTCCATTTTCTTTACATATCGTAGAATACATCATCATTCGATGTATAGTATTAGCTATTTGGGTGTCAGTTTGACCATCTATGTTCCATTCATAGATGTTCTTCCCACTATAAGAATTATTTACTATGTACTCCTGTTCTTCTATTAAGACATCTTGAGGAGTTGGTCTATCATAATAATATTTATTCATGCTAGGTTTATTAGCATATTTATTCTGTAACTTAGCAATTTCTAAGTTTATTTGTTCTTTATAATTTTCTTTATTTGTAGATTTAGAAAATTCTTTTGAAAGAGTATTTATATTTAAACCTTTCATTTTTTCTGAAATAAATTCTAATTTAGTATCTAATAATTTAGATATTTCAGAATTAGATTTTAATTTAAAATCTCTTATTTCAGGAGGGGGTTGAATAGCTGGAACTGCTATAACTTCTCCTGTTTCAAAAACTTTTTTATTTTTTACTAAAGAGGTTATTTCCTCAATTTTTTCTTGGATAGAACCTAATTGTTCTCCTAATATAATTAAACATAAATTTGTATAATTTATATGTTTAAATAATTTATTTAGGTGGAAAATTGTTACTGGTAAAGTATCACCTTCCAGTAATTTTTGAAAAGCTTGGTAATACATTGTTACCTTTTCTTTTTCAATTTTAAAACCTGTTTGGGGAGGGAAAATAGATTTTATTTTCTTTTCTCCTAAATCATATTCTCTGTAAATAGTAGAAATTATACTATTCACATACTTATTAAAGAACCATGGAACAAAATAAATAATACAATTTTGTTCTTCTAATTCTTTATAAAATTCATCTCGAAAATATAGTAATTGTTTTATTTCAAAATTTTTTAAGTACCATTTTCTAAATTCCTCCCATTTAGGATCTTGGAATTCAGAATTTATTTTATCTCTTACCAGGGAACCTGGTCTAAAATCAATTTTTTCTATATTATTCATGATATAGAGAAATCCATTTCTGACTCGGTTAATTCCGGGTCCTGTTGAGGTCTATTAATTCCTCTAACTATATTATCAGAATTAATTCTTAACTCATTAATTCTATTGTTATTTTCAGGATATTTTTCTCTTATTTGAGAAGTTGAAGCTCTAGAAGGACTTCTAACAGTATATCCTAAAGGAGATATATGAAAATTTGATGAAGATAAAGACCTAGTTATTCTAGGTGTAACTTTTTCAAATTGTATTTGAACATTTCCTTCAGTTGTTTGTAAAATTTCTAAAGGATTGTTATCAATATAAGATTGAGATGGGGTATTTTCTTTTAATACCCAATTATCAGGAAAATTTATTTCTTCCCATCTAATTTTTCTTCTAGTGGTAATATTTGACTTACCAAAATTAGTTTCTATAACTATTGTTTCATTTAATGGTTTATCAACCATTTTGCATCTAGGATTCAAAGTATATAATGGTTTGTAATAAATTCTATAACAAACACATATAACTTCTGATCCTGGAGCATAATTGTAACCATTAGTTTTAACATTTAATGTTAAAGCATCTGTGATATTCACATCAGTTAAAGATAATTGTAAATTTGGATAAACATTAAAATAGACTGGACCATGTGCCAGACTAGATTGAACAATACCTATTAAGGATTGTTTCCAATCTAAATTTCTTCCATCTCTTAGAACAGCTATAAAGCTTTCTGGAAGACCTTCTAATGTTAATGGTTTAAAGGCAATTTGCACTAAACCTATATGAATGAATTTATATTCATTATTCTTATATCTGATTATTTCTCTGTTATTTAAGAGTTTCATTATCATATCCTCTTTATTAAGAGATATTGTTGATTCAGTAGTTCTAACTACTTGTTTAAAACTTAATTTTTCCATATAACCATATTTATAAATTTGGTTATAATTAATTTTTGGAATTGTCCATTGATTTAATAAATCAAGATTGTGAGGAATATCATATTCTTCCTCAATAATATATTTTTAATTGTATCTTTATTTTTAATAATATTCATAATCAAACTTAAAGTGTTGATTCCCCAAAGACACTTATTATTCACCATGGCTCTGATACCATAAATACAGGATCAGAGACCGGGTATCTTTCGATCTCTTATTAATAATCCATTAAAAATTAAAAATTAAAAATTTTTCTTGATTTTCTGAAATATATATGAATAGGCCATATGGATGTTTTACCCATACTTATCTTTCGATCTCTTATTAATAATCCATTAAAAATTAAAAATTAAAAATTTTTCTTGATTTTCTGAAATATATATGAATAGGCCATATGGATGTTTTACCCATACTTAACTGTCATCATTGAATAGTATATGGTCAGTACAGGCCACGCCCTAAAAACGCCTTCAATCATCAAAACGGCTAAAACGGGCTACCATAATTCGACCACTACGCATATTCACATGCCTGTTTAGTATGGAACCAGCCCAGAAACACTCATACATATTTCAAAAATTTCAGACTCTTTTTTTTTTTTTTTTTTTTTTTTTGAGACATGGATTACAACTAGGTCATGGTATGAATCAACACTTTAGGAGTTTAGCCTTTCATTAGGCTAAAATTATAAAAATAAAATAGTAAAGAAATAATGAATTGTACCTGGAGTATGAAGTACTTAAAAACTTCAAAGATTTTTATTATCGAATATTTTACAAGTGAAAGAGAGGGTTTTTGATCAGTGGTTTTCTGATCTCTGCCTCTAAACAAAACCCTACTACTCCTTTTATAATGGGAGTTCTAAAAAACAAACAAAAGAACAACAGTAAAAGTAATAATTATACATCAATTATCTGGACAATTGTGTCCAAAAGAGATTCCATTTGTCTGGGCAGCTGGCTTTAATTATTGTACCACTACCCAACTTTTTGAATTATTGATTCTCCTTTAATCAGACGCATGTGATCTGGGACCCATAATTTCGTCCTCATCGTCAATTGATTCAATTATTTTCTTCTTTAACATTTCCAATTTTGTTTTGGCCTTTATTGTGACCTCATCCATGACATCATCTTCTGGATTTTGAGAATAACCTGCTAACATTGTATCTTCTTCTTCTTCTTGATTAGAAGATGGATTTGAAGAGTATTGCGATGAAGATTGCCCTGGTTGGAAGTTTTTTATTAAATCTTCTTCCATGGCTGCAAAGTATTTTTCCAGTAAATCTTTTCTGGAAAGATCCTTTCCTTCTTTAATTGATATCTTCCTAGCAATTTGTTGAAATGGGCTAGGAGATTCTCTTTGAGATTGAACCTGAATTTGTTTTTGATACAGGTCCAGAGTTGATTCGATTTGATCAATGGTCTCTTGACCTTCTATGACTCCTTCTTTATTTTTTGAAGTCAATTTTTTCCAAAATTTTGTATAGAAAATTCTTCTTAAACATGGAATATTTTGAGTGGTATGACCAACTTCTGAAGACCATCTCCATATCCATGGAATTCCAAATTCCATAAAGAAAAATAGAGAAGGCATTCCTTCAATTAACTCATTATTATGAGTAGCTTCGATTATTCTGGGAGATAATTCAACCCATTTATTATAGTATCCTTTAAAGGATTCTGGTAAAATTTTTACAGATGTTCCATAGGAAATCCACCATTTTAAAAACCAATTAGGTATATCCTGGTTATAAACCTGAGGACATATCTTGAAGAACCAAGAATGTTTCTTCATTGGATTTTGATATAGAAAAGCTTTATTGAAAGCTTCAATATAATCCCAATAATTAAATTTGATAAGAGCACCAGATTCTGGATGACTCATCTCTTTTTCTTTTAATGGAGAATTTCCCCAATCTTCTAAGGATATTATCCTTTTAATAATTATTTTGCTATAGGTAAAAACCTTAGCATTTCCAGAATTATGATGGAAAATTTGAGCAGATTCGGTTGCTCTTAAAATTGATTCATAAACGAATCTTGATTTATAAATTCCAGCTGGATATGATCCAGTATCGAAAAACCTTTCCATTAAGGTCCATGGATTATCTTTCCATTTAAGCTGTTTATTATCAAGGAGTAAAATTATCTCCTTATAAGGATTTTGATCATAAGAACTTTCATCAGATTCTTCTGATTGAGTAACAATTGAATAGGAAGTATTGCTTCCTTTTTCCTTAGCTGCTTTGAAAGCTAGGAATTCCTGGTATTCAGGATCATTAAATCGATTTTTTCCAGTATTACTGGATGAATTTGCTATATTAGCAATATTGGAAGCTATTAGCCTCTTTTGGCCAAATTGACCAATAATTATTTCAGAATTATTATGAGAATTTCTGCCTCTTCCTCTATTGGAGGATTGGCTCTTCTTTCCTCCTCGCCATGGAGGATCCATTCCTGCAAATAAAATTAAGCACAAGAGATTATTATCTCTTTTTCTTGAAGAATCTTTATTCGATTCTTAAAAATATAGTATTGATTCCATTCATTTGCTATAAGAAAATTTTTTTCTTGAGGATGTAAAGAATAGTCCATATTATATTCTGCTATTCTTAAAGCATGTCTCATCCTCATCCTATATTCAAAATCAATTTGTCTTCGAATATTTCCCATTGCAATTTTCAATGGTCCTTTAATTCCCATTAATTCTGCAAAATAGAATCGAGAAATTCTCTCGTCAAGAAATCTGGTAAACTATTATCAGATCCTTTTTTATAGATTATTTCAAAATCAAAAGGGGCTAAATGAGCTTGCCACCTTGCAAACATTTGTTTAGAAACATTATGTTTAAAATCTTTGTCAAACATAAATTTAGCTGCCTGACAATCAGTTTTTATTATAAATTTTTGATTATATAAATCATCTTGAAATTTTAAAACACATTTTACTATTGCTAAAACTTCTTTTGCAATAGTTGCGTAATTTTTTTGACTATTATTCCATTTTCCAGAATGGAATCTAACCAAATATTCTTGTTTATTGTTTGGAGAAACTTGTTTAAGAATTCCTCCATAACCAATGTCACTAGCATCAGTTTCAACTATTTTTTCCCAATTTGGGTTAGCAAGATTCAAACATGGAAGATTTTGAACCTTATGTTTAATTTTTTGTATTGCCTTAGTATGATCGTTTAACCAATACCTAGGATTCTTTTTTAACCTATCATACAAGATAGCTGTATCCTTTGCAAGATTTTCATAATAAGGAGAAATATAATTTAAACTCCCAAGAAACCTTTGTAATTGAGTTTTATCTAAAATTTCATCAGGAAATTTAGAAGCAAATTCAATACTTCTATGTATTGGAATTATAACTCCTTTATCAATATTATGACCAAGGAATCTAACATTAGTTTGAAAAAGCATCATTTTAGGTCTAGAAATTACTAAACCATTCTTTATAATAATATTTTTAAAGATTTCTAAATGCTGAAAATGCATTTCTATATTTTTTGAAAATATTAATATATCATCGATATATACAATGATAAAATTTGAATAAGGAATGAATATATCATTCATTATATTTTGAAATTCACTGGGTGCATTTTTTAACCCAAAAGGCATTACATTCCATTCATAATGTCCAAATGGAACTGTAAATGCTGTCTTATATCTGTCAGATTCATTAATTTGAACCTGCCAGTATCCAGATTTTAGATCAAATTTAGAAAATATAACTGCATCATGCAGTCTATCCAATAAATCCTTTTTATTAGGTATTGGATATCTAATCCATTTTAACACTTTATTAAGTGGTTTATAATTTATAACCAATCTAGGAACTCCTCTTTCCTGCTCAGCATGTTTATTAACATAAAACGCTGTACATGACCAAGGAGACTTAGATTTTCTAATTAATCCTTTATTTATTAAGGATTCTATTTCCTTTTTACATAATTCTAAATATTCAGAATTCATTTGGCAAGGTCTAGCCTTGGTAGGAATTTGTCTTTCATTAAAATCTTCCTCATAAGGAAGTGAAACAATATGTTTCTTTCTATCCCAAAAAGCATTTGGGTGATCATTACATATTTGTAAAGAAAACTTATTTTGAATCAATTTTATTTTATCCTTTAATTTAGGATTTTTTAAATTTTCTGAAATAGTTAATTCATTTATTTCTTGTTTTAAAAATTCTATTTGGTTTATTTTTGCTTTAATTAAATCATCAATCATATTATTGATGATTCTAGTGATTGGTTCAGAAACAAATTCAAAGGATATTTCTTCACCTTGAAATGTTCCTTTTATGATTTTTTCATCCACTTTTGTTAAAGGAAATATTTTTCTAAAAAATGGTGATCCAAGTATTACTTGACTTGTTAAATCTTTAACAAGAATAAAACTATTAGGAATACATTTATTATTATTACAGATATAAGCATTGGGAAGCTTATAACTTATCTGTAATGGTTTTCCACCAGCAGACCCTAATTTCTGGGTGGTTTTATGAAAATATCTTGAAGGGATTAATCCTTCTTGAATACAATTTAAATCTGCTCCACTATCTAAAAGAGCAGTAAATTCTTTGGAAAATTGTTTATCAATCATTAATTTGACTTTAATATGCCATTTCTGAGAAGTTATTTCTTCTATTTGTTTTAAATAATTTTCTAATTGAAGTTTTGGAAAATTTACATCATTAATTTCCAATCTTCTTTTTTCTAAATTAATAATTCTTTCTTCTAAATTATTATTGTTATTTCTAAGATTATTAATTTCTATTTTAAGATTATTAATCTCAATTTTTAATTCTTCAATACCAACCTGTTTATTTAGTTGATTTCTTTTATTCAATTGATTCTTAACCTCAGCAAAAGTATAAGGTTGAAAATTTTTATTAGATGAAGATGATTCACCTTTATCATTTCTTATTAAGTCTAAAATCATTTCTTTCTTAATTTTTTCATCTTGAATATTTTTTAATAAATCTAAAAATTCATTTGTTATAACATTTAATTCCATATTTTGGAATTGAGATATAATATCATAAATTGAATCATTATTTATCTCATTGTTACAACAATCTTCATGACAATCTCTATTATCATCTGAAGAAGATGAAATAAAGCTTTCATTATCTAAAATGTTTATATCTTCATATGAAGATTCTGCTTCTGATTCATCAGAAGTACTATTAGAATTTATGATAATCTTTTCTAAAGTTTCTCTAAGATTATCATCTTTTATTTCATTCAATTTTTTCTTTACCCAGCAAGTTGCTGCTTTATGACCTGGACGGCCACATTTTCTACAAATTATAAAAGATTTTTTATAAAATTTTTCAAAGGGTTTAATTTCCCTTTTCTTATCTCTTTCTATTTTTCTTTCTTCTCTTTTCCTTTTCCTTTTAAAATATTTTTTTGGTTTTTGAGAAGAAGAGTCTTTTCTTTTATTATTTTGGGGAGTAATTCTCTCCATGCCAAATTGATCACAAAATTGGCCTAACTGTCTTTTTTCCATTAAAGACTGTCTTTTAATTTGCTGATTTAGCTTTATTTCATTACATAAAGCTAATCCTTCATTTTTACATATACCTATTAAACTACCATAGGTGTATTCATCATAATTAATATTAATATTATCTTTTCTCAATTTCTGTTTAACTCTTTCTGAAAAGAAATGAGGTAAACCGTCTATAAATTTAGACTTCCAATGAGTACTATTACTCTCTGGTAATTCCATTACCCTGCATAAAAATGTATCTTTATACCATCTAAATGATGTAAGGGTTTTACATTTTAGATTTTGCAAAAGAGTTCTAATATTTTCAGAATTATCAGACCATCTGCCTGTAAAATGTTCCATTATATTGATAGCAAGAGTATACACACTATTCTCTTGACTGATATCATTTTCTTCTTTTACAGAAGAGTAAATTTGTTCTCTGTCTTGGAGGGTTAAATAATTATCCCACCATCCTTTTAATTGACCAGTAAATCCTGCTACTATCATTTTAGCAATAGATTTATCTGTATTTCCATTTTCTTTACATATCGTAGAATACATCATCATTCGATGTATAGTATTAGCTATTTGGGTGTCAGTTTGACCATCTATGTTCCATTCATAGATGTTCTTCCCACTATAAGAATTATTTACTATGTACTCCTGTTCTTCTATTAAGACATCTTGAGGAGTTGGTCTATCATAATAATATTTATTCATGCTAGGTTTATTAGCATATTTATTCTGTAACTTAGCAATTTCTAAGTTTATTTGTTCTTTATAATTTTCTTTATTTGTAGATTTAGAAAATTCTTTTGAAAGAGTATTTATATTTAAACCTTTCATTTTTTCTGAAATAAATTCTAATTTAGTATCTAATAATTTAGATATTTCAGAATTAGATTTTAATTTAAAATCTCTTATTTCAGGAGGGGGTTGAATAGCTGGAACTGCTATAACTTCTCCTGTTTCAAAAACTTTTTTATTTTTTACTAAAGAGGTTATTTCCTCAATTTTTTCTTGGATAGAACCTAATTGTTCTCCTAATATAATTAAACATAAATTTGTATAATTTATATGTTTAAATAATTTATTTAGGTGGAAAATTGTTACTGGTAAAGTATCACCTTCCAGTAATTTTTGAAAAGCTTGGTAATACATTGTTACCTTTTCTTTTTCAATTTTAAAACCTGTTTGGGGAGGGAAAATAGATTTTATTTTCTTTTCTCCTAAATCATATTCTCTGTAAATAGTAGAAATTATACTATTCACATACTTATTAAAGAACCATGGAACAAAATAAATAATACAATTTTGTTCTTCTAATTCTTTATAAAATTCATCTCGAAAATATAGTAATTGTTTTATTTCAAAATTTTTTAAGTACCATTTTCTAAATTCCTCCCATTTAGGATCTTGGAATTCAGAATTTATTTTATCTCTTACCAGGGAACCTGGTCTAAAATCAATTTTTTCTATATTATTCATGATATAGAGAAATCCATTTCTGACTCGGTTAATTCCGGGTCCTGTTGAGGTCTATTAATTCCTCTAACTATATTATCAGAATTAATTCTTAACTCATTAATTCTATTGTTATTTTCAGGATATTTTTCTCTTATTTGAGAAGTTGAAGCTCTAGAAGGACTTCTAACAGTATATCCTAAAGGAGATATATGAAAATTTGATGAAGATAAAGACCTAGTTATTCTAGGTGTAACTTTTTCAAATTGTATTTGAACATTTCCTTCAGTTGTTTGTAAAATTTCTAAAGGATTGTTATCAATATAAGATTGAGATGGGGTATTTTCTTTTAATACCCAATTATCAGGAAAATTTATTTCTTCCCATCTAATTTTTCTTCTAGTGGTAATATTTGACTTACCAAAATTAGTTTCTATAACTATTGTTTCATTTAATGGTTTATCAACCATTTTGCATCTAGGATTCAAAGTATATAATGGTTTGTAATAAATTCTATAACAAACACATATAACTTCTGATCCTGGAGCATAATTGTAACCATTAGTTTTAACATTTAATGTTAAAGCATCTGTGATATTCACATCAGTTAAAGATAATTGTAAATTTGGATAAACATTAAAATAGACTGGACCATGTGCCAGACTAGATTGAACAATACCTATTAAGGATTGTTTCCAATCTAAATTTCTTCCATCTCTTAGAACAGCTATAAAGCTTTCTGGAAGACCTTCTAATGTTAATGGTTTAAAGGCAATTTGCACTAAACCTATATGAATGAATTTATATTCATTATTCTTATATCTGATTATTTCTCTGTTATTTAAGAGTTTCATTATCATATCCTCTTTATTAAGAGATATTGTTGATTCAGTAGTTCTAACTACTTGTTTAAAACTTAATTTTTCCATATAACCATATTTATAAATTTGGTTATAATTAATTTTTGGAATTGTCCATTGATTTAATAAATCAAGATTGTGAGGAATATCATATTCTTCCTCAATAATATATTTTTAATTGTATCTTTATTTTTAATAATATTCATAATCAAACTTAAAGTGTTGATTCCCCAAAGACACTTATTATTCACCATGGCTCTGATACCATAAATACAGGATCAGAGACCGGGTATCTTTCGATCTCTTATTAATAATCCATTAAAAATTAAAAATTAAAAATTTTTCTTGATTTTCTGAAATATATATGAATAGGCCATATGGATGTTTTACCCATACTTATCTTTCGATCTCTTATTAATAATCCATTAAAAATTAAAAATTAAAAATTTTTCTTGATTTTCTGAAATATATATGAATAGGCCATATGGATGTTTTACCCATACTTAACTGTCATCATTGAATAGTATATGGTCAGTACAGGCCACGCCCTAAAAACGCCTTCAATCATCAAAACGGCTAAAACGGGCTACCATAATTCGACCACTACGCATATTCACATGCCTGTTTAGTATGGAACCAGCCCAGAAACACTCATACATATTTCAAAAATTTCAGACTCTTTTTTTTTTTTTTTTTTTTTTTTTGAGACATGGATTACAACTAGGTCATGGTATGAATCAACACTTTAGGAGTTTAGCCTTTCATTAGGCTAAAATTATAAAAATAAAATAGTAAAGAAATAATGAATTGTACCTGGAGTATGAAGTACTTAAAAACTTCAAAGATTTTTATTATCGAATATTTTACAAGTGAAAGAGAGGGTTTTTGATCAGTGGTTTTCTGATCTCTGCCTCTAAACAAAACCCTACTACTCCTTTTATAATGGGAGTTCTAAAAAACAAACAAAAGAACAACAGTAAAAGTAATAATTATACATCAATTATCTGGACAATTGTGTCCAAAAGAGATTCCATTTGTCTGGGCAGCTGGCTTTAATTATTGTACCACTACCCAACTTTTTGAATTATTGATTCTCCTTTAATCAGACGCATGTGATCTGGGACCCATAATTTCGTCCTCATCGTCAATTGATTCAATTATTTTCTTCTTTAACATTTCCAATTTTGTTTTGGCCTTTATTGTGACCTCATCCATGACATCATCTTCTGGATTTTGAGAATAACCTGCTAACATTGTATCTTCTTCTTCTTCTTGATTAGAAGATGGATTTGAAGAGTATTGCGATGAAGATTGCCCTGGTTGGAAGTTTTTTATTAAATCTTCTTCCATGGCTGCAAAGTATTTTTCCAGTAAATCTTTTCTGGAAAGATCCTTTCCTTCTTTAATTGATATCTTCCTAGCAATTTGTTGAAATGGGCTAGGAGATTCTCTTTGAGATTGAACCTGAATTTGTTTTTGATACAGGTCCAGAGTTGATTCGATTTGATCAATGGTCTCTTGACCTTCTATGACTCCTTCTTTATTTTTTGAAGTCAATTTTTTCCAAAATTTTGTATAGAAAATTCTTCTTAAACATGGAATATTTTGAGTGGTATGACCAACTTCTGAAGACCATCTCCATATCCATGGAATTCCAAATTCCATAAAGAAAAATAGAGAAGGCATTCCTTCAATTAACTCATTATTATGAGTAGCTTCGATTATTCTGGGAGATAATTCAACCCATTTATTATAGTATCCTTTAAAGGATTCTGGTAAAATTTTTACAGATGTTCCATAGGAAATCCACCATTTTAAAAACCAATTAGGTATATCCTGGTTATAAACCTGAGGACATATCTTGAAGAACCAAGAATGTTTCTTCATTGGATTTTGATATAGAAAAGCTTTATTGAAAGCTTCAATATAATCCCAATAATTAAATTTGATAAGAGCACCAGATTCTGGATGACTCATCTCTTTTTCTTTTAATGGAGAATTTCCCCAATCTTCTAAGGATATTATCCTTTTAATAATTATTTTGCTATAGGTAAAAACCTTAGCATTTCCAGAATTATGATGGAAAATTTGAGCAGATTCGGTTGCTCTTAAAATTGATTCATAAACGAATCTTGATTTATAAATTCCAGCTGGATATGATCCAGTATCGAAAAACCTTTCCATTAAGGTCCATGGATTATCTTTCCATTTAAGCTGTTTATTATCAAGGAGTAAAATTATCTCCTTATAAGGATTTTGATCATAAGAACTTTCATCAGATTCTTCTGATTGAGTAACAATTGAATAGGAAGTATTGCTTCCTTTTTCCTTAGCTGCTTTGAAAGCTAGGAATTCCTGGTATTCAGGATCATTAAATCGATTTTTTCCAGTATTACTGGATGAATTTGCTATATTAGCAATATTGGAAGCTATTAGCCTCTTTTGGCCAAATTGACCAATAATTATTTCAGAATTATTATGAGAATTTCTGCCTCTTCCTCTATTGGAGGATTGGCTCTTCTTTCCTCCTCGCCATGGAGGATCCATTCCTGCAAATAAAATTAAGCACAAGAGATTATTATCTCTTTTTCTTGAAGAATCTTTATTCGATTCTTAAAAATATAGTATTGATTCCATTCATTTGCTATAAGAAAATTTTTTTCTTGAGGATGTAAAGAATAGTCCATATTATATTCTGCTATTCTTAAAGCATGTCTCATCCTCATCCTATATTCAAAATCAATTTGTCTTCGAATATTTCCCATTGCAATTTTCAATGGTCCTTTAATTCCCATTAATTCTGCAAAATAGAATCGAGAAATTCTCTCGTCAAGAAATCTGGTAAACTATTATCAGATCCTTTTTTATAGATTATTTCAAAATCAAAAGGGGCTAAATGAGCTTGCCACCTTGCAAACATTTGTTTAGAAACATTATGTTTAAAATCTTTGTCAAACATAAATTTAGCGGCCTGACAATCAGTTTTTATTATAAATTTTTGATTATATAAATCATCTTGAAATTTTAAAACACATTTTACTATTGCTAAAACTTCTTTTGCAATAGTTGCGTAATTTTTTTGACTATTATTCCATTTTCCAGAATGGAATCTAACCAAATATTCTTGTTTATTGTTTGGAGAAACTTGTTTAAGAATTCCTCCATAACCAATGTCACTAGCATCAGTTTCAACTATTTTTTCCCAATTTGGGTTAGCAAGATTCAAACATGGAAGATTTTGAACCTTATGTTTAATTTTTTGTATTGCCTTAGTATGATCGTTTGACCAATACCTAGGATTCTTTTTTAACCTATCATACAAGATAGCTGTATCCTTTGCAAGATTTTCATAATAAGGAGAAATATAATTTAAACTCCCAAGAAACCTTTGTAATTGAGTTTTATCTAAAATTTCATCAGGAAATTTAGAAGCAAATTCAATACTTCTATGTATTGGAATTATAACTCCTTTATCAATATTATGACCAAGGAATCTAACATTAGTTTGAAAAAGCATCATTTTAGGTTTAGAAATTACTAAACCATTCTTTATAATAATATTTTTAAAGATTTCTAAATGCTGCAAATGCATTTCTATATTTTTTGAAAATATTAATATATCATCGATATATACAATGATAAAATTTGAATAAGGAATGAATATATCATTCATTATATTTTGAAATTCACTGGGTGCATTTTTTAACCCAAAAGGCATTACATTCCATTCATAATGTCCAAATGGAACTGTAAATGCTGTCTTATATCTGTCAGATTCATTAATTTGAACCTGCCAGTATCCAGATTTTAGATCAAATTTAGAAAATATAACTGCATCATGCAGTCTATCCAATAAATCCTTTTTATTAGGTATTGGATATCTAATCCATTTTAACACTTTATTAAGTGGTTTATAATTTATAACCAATCTAGGAACTCCTCTTTCCTGCTCAGCATGTTTATTAACATAAAACGCTGTACATGACCAAGGAGACTTAGATTTTCTAATTAATCCTTTATTTATTAAGGATTCTATTTCCTTTTTACATAATTCTAAATATTCAGAATTCATTTGGCAAGGTCTAGCCTTGGTAGGAATTTGTCTTTCATTAAAATCTTCCTCATAAGGAAGTGAAACAATATGTTTCTTTCTATCCCAAAAAGCATTTGGGTGATCATTACATATTTGTAAAGAAAACTTATTTTGAATCAATTTTATTTTATCCTTTAATTTAGGATTTTTTAAATTTTCTGAAATAGTTAATTCATTTATTTCTTGTTTTAAAAATTCTATTTGGTTTATTTTTGCTTTAATTAAATCATCAATCATATTATTGATGATTCTAGTGATTGGTTCAGAAACAAATTCAAAGGATATTTCTTCACCTTGAAATGTTCCTTTTATAATTTTTTCATCCACTTTTGTTAAAGGAAATATTTTTCTAAAAAATGGTGATCCAAGTATTACTTGACTTGTTAAATCTTTAACAAGAATAAAACTATTAGGAATACATTTATTATTATTACAGATATAAGCATTGGGAAGCTTATAACTTATCTGTAATGGTTTTCCACCAGCAGACCCTAATTTCTGGGTGGTTTTATGAAAATATCTTGAAGGGATTAATCCTTCTTGAATACAATTTAAATCTGCTCCACTATCTAAAAGAGCAGTAAATTCTTTGGAAAATTGTTTATCAATCATTAATTTGACTTTAATATGCCATTTCTGAGAAGTTATTTCTTCTATTTGTTTTAAATAATTTTTTAATTGAAGTTTTGGAAAATTTACATCATTAATTTCCAATCTTCTTTTTTCTAAATTAATAATTCTTTCTTCTAAATTATTATTGTTATTTCTAAGATTATTAATTTCTATTTTAAGATTATTAATCTCAATTTTTAATTCTTCAATACCAACCTGTTTATTTAGTTGATTTCTTTTATTCAATTGATTCTTAACCTCAGCAAAAGTATAAGGTTGAAAATTTTTATTAGATGAAGATGATTCACCTTTATCATTTCTTATTAAGTCTAAAATCATTTCTTTCTTAATTTTTTCATCTTGAATATTTTTTAATAAATCTAAAAATTCATTTGTTATAACATTTAATTCCATATTTTGGAATTGAGATATAATATCATAAATTGAATCATTATTTATCTCATTGTTACAACAATCTTCATGACAATCTCTATTATCATCTGAAGAAGATGAAATAAAGCTTTCATTATCTAAAATGTTTATATCTTCATATGAAGATTCTGCTTCTGATTCATCAGAAGTACTATTAGAATTTATGATAATCTTTTCTAAAGTTTCTCTAAGATTATCATCTTTTATTTCATTCAATTTTTTCTTTACCCAGCAAGTTGCTGCTTTATGACCTGGACGGCCACATTTTCTACAAATTATAAAAGATTTTTTATAAAATTTTTCAAAGGGTTTAATTTCCCTTTTCTTATCTCTTTCTATTTTTCTTTCTTCTCTTTTCCTTTTCCTTTTAAAATATTTTTTTGGTTTTTGAGAAGAAGAGTCTTTTCTTTTATTATTTTGGGGAGTAATTCTCTCCATGCCAAATTGATCACAAAATTGGCCTAACTGTCTTTTTTCCATTAAAGACTGTCTTTTAATTTGCTGATTTAGCTTTATTTCATTACATAAAGCTAATCCTTCATTTTTACATATACCTATTAAACTACCATAGGTGTATTCATCATAATTAATATTAATATTATCTTTTCTCAATTTCTGTTTAACTCTTTCTGAAAAGAAATGAGGTAAACCGTCTATAAATTTAGACTTCCAATGAGTACTATTACTCTCTGGTAATTCCATTACCCTGCATAAAAATGTATCTTTATACCATCTAAATGATGTAAGGGTTTTACATTTTAGATTTTGCAAAAGAGTTCTAATATTTTCAGAATTATCAGACCATCTGCCTGTAAAATGTTCCATTATATTGATAGCAAGAGTATACACACTATTCTCTTGACTGATATCATTTTCTTCTTTTACAGAAGAGTAAATTTGTTCTCTGTCTTGGAGGGTTAAATAATTATCCCACCATCCTTTTAATTGACCAGTAAATCCTGCTACTATCATTTTAGCAATAGATTTATCTGTATTTCCATTTGCTTTACATATCGTAGAATACATCATCATTCGATGTATAGTATTAGCTATTTGGGTGTCAGTTTGACCATCTATGTTCCATTCATAGATGTTCTTCCCACTATAAGAATTATTTACTATGTACTCCTGTTCTTCTATTAAGACATCTTGAGGAGTTGGTCTATCATAATAATATTTATTCATGCTAGGTTTATTAGCATATTTATTCTGTAACTTAGCAATTTCTAAGTTTATTTGTTCTTTATAATTTTCTTTATTTGTAGATTTAGAAAATTCTTTTGAAAGAGTATTTATATTTAAACCTTTTATTTTTTCTGAAATAAATTCTAATTTAGTATCTAATAATTTAGATATTTCAGAATTAGATTTTAATTTAAAATCTCTTATTTCAGGAGGGGGTTGAATAGCTGGAACTGCTATAATTTCTAAGTAACAAAAAAAAAAAAAAAAAAAAAAAAAAAAAAAAAGTCTGAAATTTTTGAAATATGTATGAGTGTTTCTGGGCTGGTTCCATACTAAACAGGCATGTGAATATGCGTAGTGGTCGAATTATGGTAGCCCGTTTTAGCCGTTTTGATGATTGAAGGCGTTTTTAGGGCGTGGCCTGTACTGATCATATACTATTCAATGATGACAGTTAAGTATGGGTAAAACATCCATATGGCCTATTCATATATATTTCAGAAAATCAAGAAAAATTTTTAATTTTTAATTTTTAATGGATTATTAATAAGAGATCGAAAGATACCCGGTCTCTGATCCTGTATTTATGGTATCAGAGCCATGGTGAATAATTAGTGTCTTTGGGGAATCAACACTTTAAGTTTGTTTATGAATATTATTAAAAATAAAGATACAATTAAAAATAGTATTGAGGAAGAATATGATATTCCTCACAATCTTGATTTATTAAATCAATGGACAATTCCAAAAATTAATTATAACCAAATTTATAAATATGGTTATATGGAAAAATTAAGTTTTAAACAAGTAGTTAGAACTACTGAATCAACAATATCTCTTAATAAAGAGGATATGATAATGAAACTCTTAAATAACAGAGAAATAATCAGATATAAGAATAATGAATATAAATTCATTCATATAGGTTTAGTGCAAATTGCCTTTAAACCATTAACATTAGAAGGTCTTCCAGAAAGCTTTATAGCTGTTCTAAGAGATGGAAGAAATTTAGATTGGAAACAATCCTTAATAGGTATTGTTCAATCTAGTCTGGCACATGGTCCAGTCTATTTTAATGTTTATCCAAATTTACAATTATCTTTAACTGATGTGAATATCACAGATGCTTTAACATTAAATGTTAAAACTAATGGTTACAATTATGCTCCAGGATCAGAAGTTATATGTGTTTGTTATAGAATTTATTACAAACCATTATATACTTTGAATCCTAGATGCAAAATGGTTGATAAACCATTAAATGAAACAATAGTTATAGAAACTAATTTTGGTAAGTCAAATATTACCACTAGAAGAAAAATTAGATGGGAAGAAATAAATTTTCCTGATAATTGGGTATTAAAAGAAAATACCCCATCTCAATCTTATATTGATAACAATCCTTTAGAAATTTTACAAACAACTGAAGGAAATGTTCAAATACAATTTGAAAAAGTTACACCTAGAATAACTAGGTCTTTATCTTCATCAAATTTTCATATATCTCCTTTAGGATATACTGTTAGAAGTCCTTCTAGAGCTTCAACTTCTCAAATAAGAGAAAAATATCCTGAAAATAACAATAGAATTAATGAGTTAAGAATTAATTCTGATAATATAGTTAGAGGAATTAATAGACCTCAACAGGACCCGGAATTAACCGAGTCAGAAATGGATTTCTCTATATCATGAATAATATAGAAAAAATTGATTTTAGACCAGGTTCCCTGGTAAGAGATAAAATAAATTCTGAATTCCAAGATCCTAAATGGGAGGAATTTAGAAAATGGTACTTAAAAAATTTTGAAATAAAACAATTACTATATTTTCGAGATGAATTTTATAAAGAATTAGAAGAACAAAATTGTATTATTTATTTTGTTCCATGGTTCTTTAATAAGTATGTGAATAGTATAATTTCTACTATTTACAGAGAATATGATTTAGGAGAAAAGAAAATAAAATCTATTTTCCCTCCCCAAACAGGTTTTAAAATTGAAAAAGAAAAGGTAACAATGTATTACCAAGCTTTTCAAAAATTACTGGAAGGTGATACTTTACCAGTAACAATTTTCCACCTAAATAAATTATTTAAACATATAAATTATACAAATTTATGTTTAATTATATTAGGAGAACAATTAGGTTCTATCCAAGAAAAAATTGAGGAAATAACCTCTTTAGTAAAAAATAAAAAAGTTTTTGAAACAGGAGAAGTTATAGCAGTTCCAGCTATTCAACCCCCTCCTGAAATAAGAGATTTTAAATTAAAATCTAATTCTGAAATATCTAAATTATTAGATACTAAATTAGAATTTATTTCAGAAAAAATGAAAGGTTTAAATATAAATACTCTTTCAAAAGAATTTTCTAAATCTACAAATAAAGAAAATTATAAAGAACAAATAAACTTAGAAATTGCTAAGTTACAGAATAAATATGCTAATAAACCTAGCATGAATAAATATTATTATGATAGACCAACTCCTCAAGATGTCTTAATAGAAGAACAGGAGTACATAGTAAATAATTCTTATAGTGGGAAGAACATCTATGAATGGAACATAGATGGTCAAACTGACACCCAAATAGCTAATACTATACATCGAATGATGATGTATTCTACGATATGTAAAGCAAATGGAAATACAGATAAATCTATTGCTAAAATGATAGTAGCAGGATTTACTGGTCAATTAAAAGGATGGTGGGATAATTATTTAACCCTCCAAGACAGAGAACAAATTTACTCTTCTGTAAAAGAAGAAAATGATATCAGTCAAGAGAATAGTGTGTATACTCTTGCTATCAATATAATGGAACATTTTACAGGCAGATGGTCTGATAATTCTGAAAATATTAGAACTCTTTTGCAAAATCTAAAATGTAAAACCCTTACATCATTTAGATGGTATAAAGATACATTTTTATGCAGGGTAATGGAATTACCAGAGAGTAATAGTACTCATTGGAAGTCTAAATTTATAGACGGTTTACCTCATTTCTTTTCAGAAAGAGTTAAACAGAAATTGAGAAAAGATAATATTAATATTAATTATGATGAATACACCTATGGTAGTTTAATAGGTATATGTAAAAATGAAGGATTAGCTTTATGTAATGAAATAAAGCTAAATCAGCAAATTAAAAGACAGTCTTTAATGGAAAAAAGACAGTTAGGCCAATTTTGTGATCAATTTGGCATGGAGAGAATTACTCCCCAAAATAATAAAAGAAAAGACTCTTCTTCTCAAAAACCAAAAAAATATTTTAAAAGGAAAAGGAAAAGAGAAGAAAGAAAAATAGAAAGAGATAAGAAAAGGGAAATTAAACCCTTTGAAAAATTTTATAAAAAATCTTTTATAATTTGTAGAAAATGTGGCCGTCCAGGTCATAAAGCAGCAACTTGCTGGGTAAAGAAAAAATTGAATGAAATAAAAGATGATAATCTTAGAGAAACTTTAGAAAAGATTATCATAAATTCTAATAGTACTTCTGATGAATCAGAAGCAGAATCTTCATATGAAGATATAAACATTTTAGATAATGAAAGCTTTATTTCATCTTCTTCAGATGATAATAGAGATTGTCATGAAGATTGTTGTAACAATGAGATAAATAATGATTCAATTTATGATATTATATCTCAATTCCAAAATATGGAATTAAATGTTATAACAAATGAATTTTTAGATTTATTAAAAAATATTCAAGATGAAAAAATTAAGAAAGAAATGATTTTAGACTTAATAAGAAATGATAAAGGTGAATCATCTTCATCTAATAAAAATTTTCAACCTTATACTTTTGCTGAGGTTAAGAATCAATTGAATAAAAGAAATCAACTAAATAAACAGGTTGGTATTGAAGAATTAAAAATTGAGATTAATAATCTTAAAATAGAAATTAATAATCTTAGAAATAACAATAATAATTTAGAAGAAAGAATTATTAATTTAGAAAAAAGAAGATTGGAAATTAATGATGTAAATTTTCCAAAACTTCAATTAGAAAATTATTTAAAACAAATAGAAGAAATAACTTCTCAGAAATGGCATATTAAAGTCAAATTAATGATTGATAAACAATTTTCCAAAGAATTTACTGCTCTTTTAGATAGTGGAGCAGATTTAAATTGTATTCAAGAAGGATTAATCCCTTCAAGATATTTTCATAAAACCACCCAGAAATTAGGGTCTGCTGGTGGAAAACCATTACAGATAAGTTATAAGCTTCCCAATGCTTATATCTGTAATAATAATAAATGTATTCCTAATAGTTTTATTCTTGTTAAAGATTTAACAAGTCAAGTAATACTTGGATCACCATTTTTTAGAAAAATATTTCCTTTAACAAAAGTGGATGAAAAAATTATAAAAGGAACATTTCAAGGTGAAGAAATATCCTTTGAATTTGTTTCTGAACCAATCACTAGAATCATCAATAATATGATTGATGATTTAATTAAAGCAAAAATAAACCAAATAGAATTTTTAAAACAAGAAATAAATGAATTAACTATTTCAGAAAATTTAAAAAATCCTAAATTAAAGGATAAAATAAAATTGATTCAAAATAAGTTTTCTTTACAAATATGTAATGATCACCCAAATGCTTTTTGGGATAGAAAGAAACATATTGTTTCACTTCCTTATGAGGAAGATTTTAATGAAAGACAAATTCCTACCAAGGCTAGACCTTGCCAAATGAATTCTGAATATTTAGAATTATGTAAAAAGGAAATAGAATCCTTAATAAATAAAGGATTAATTAGAAAATCTAAGTCTCCTTGGTCATGTACAGCGTTTTATGTTAATAAACATGCTGAGCAGGAAAGAGGAGTTCCTAGATTGGTTATAAATTATAAACCACTTAATAAAGTGTTAAAATGGATTAGATATCCAATACCTAATAAAAAGGATTTATTGGATAGACTGCATGATGCAGTCATATTTTCTAAATTTGATCTAAAATCTGGATACTGGCAGGTTCAAATTAATGAATCTGACAGATATAAGACAGCATTTACAGTTCCATTTGGACATTATGAATGGAATGTAATGCCTTTTGGGTTAAAAAATGCACCCAGTGAATTTCAAAATATAATGAATGATATATTCATTCCTTATTCAAATTTTATCATTGTATATATCGATGATATATTAATATTTTCAAAAAATATAGAAATGCATTTTCAGCATTTAGAAATCTTTAAAAATATTATTATAAAGAATGGTTTAGTAATTTCTAGACCTAAAATGATGCTTTTTCAAACTAATGTTAGATTCCTTGGTCATAATATTGATAAAGGAGTTATAATTCCAATACATAGAAGTATTGAATTTGCTTCTAAATTTCCTGATGAAATTTTAGATAAAACTCAATTACAAAGGTTTCTTGGGAGTTTAAATTATATTTCTCCTTATTATGAAAATCTTGCAAAGGATACAGCTATCTTGTATGATAGGTTAAAAAAGAATCCTAGGTATTGGTCAAACGATCATACTAAGGCAATACAAAAAATTAAACATAAGGTTCAAAATCTTCCATGTTTGAATCTTGCTAACCCAAATTGGGAAAAAATAGTTGAAACTGATGCTAGTGACATTGGTTATGGAGGAATTCTTAAACAAGTTTCTCCAAACAATAAACAAGAATATTTGGTTAGATTCCATTCTGGAAAATGGAATAATAGTCAAAAAAATTACGCAACTATTGCAAAAGAAGTTTTAGCAATAGTAAAATGTGTTTTAAAATTTCAAGATGATTTATATAATCAAAAATTTATAATAAAAACTGATTGTCAGGCAGCTAAATTTATGTTTGACAAAGATTTTAAACATAATGTTTCTAAACAAATGTTTGCAAGGTGGCAAGCTCATTTAGCCCCTTTTGATTTTGAAATAATCTATAAAAAAGGATCTGATAATAGTTTACCAGATTTCTTGACGAGAGAATTTCTCGATTCTATTTTGCAGAATTAATGGGAATTAAAGGACCATTGAAAATTGCAATGGGAAATATTTGAAGACAAATTGATTTTGAATATAGGATGAGGATGAGACATGCTTTAAGAATAGCAGAATATAATATGGACTATTCTTTACATCCTCAAGAAAAAAATTTTCTTATAGCAAATGAATGGAATCAATACTATATTTTTAAGAATCGAATAAAGATTCTTCAAGAAAAAGAGATAATAATCTCTTGTGCTTAATTTTATTTGCAGGAATGGATCCTCCATGGCGAGGAGGAAAGAAGAGCCAAACCTCCAATAGAGGAAGAGGCAGAAATTCTCATAATAATTCTGAAATAATTATTGGTCAATTTGGCCAAAAGAGGCTAATAGCTTCCAATATTGCTAATATAGCAAATTCATCCAGTAATACTGGAAAAAATCGATTTAATGATCCTGAATACCAGGAATTCCTAGCTTTCAAAGCAGCTAAGGAAAAAGGAAGCAATACTTCCTATTCAATTGTTACTCAATCAGAAGAATCTGATGAAAGTTCTTATGATCAAAATCCTTATAAGGAGATAATTTTACTATATATATATATATATTTGAAAATTCTAACCTTCTGAGTCATCAAAACCCCCATTATTGTTATCTTGTTCACAAGACGGGTTTTCTAATCTTGTGTAGCTTGCAATACCAAGCTCCAAATTTTGAGATTGTGTATGACTGTAATGGTGTGCTTGTGACTCACCAGCTCCAAAATTAATGAATAAAGAAAAACCTCTTAAAAGATCCATGCAACTTGTATGTTGGAAAGGAACTATTGTTTCCCATTTTACGTAAATTTCATCTATGAAGTTTTCAACATATTCAGCTAGATAGTATAACATGCTCATACTATCCTCCCCAACAATAAATGAGGAATCACATGTTCCTTGAAATGTGAAATAGAGTAGTAACTAAAGGTTATTGGTTTGTTTCTCAATTTGCACGTGATTACAAATCAAAGCAACAAATTCTTCATATTTCATTTGGTATCTCATTATAAACGAAGTTGCATTGGTAGATTCATCACACCGAACAACTCTGTTTACATACGAAATATGTTCACCGCCCCAATATAGTTTTCCTAGAAAAGGTTTGAAATTACAAGACATGATACCAATATGAAAAAAAATTACATTGAAAGAGTATGAAAATGACAAGATGATAAGCAGACTAATCTCGTTTAAATATCAAATATGAAAATTTTAGAATATATTAAATTACTAAGTTGTCAAATCCTGGTTAGATATGAGAGTACGGATACTGTTCACATCTGCCATTTGAAATGGCGGATGTCAAGAGGACATCTTCCATTACAAATGGAGGATGCCAGAATAAATGTATTTTAAAATTATATATATTAGTGTTTTTAATAAAAAAAATATTTTTATATTAAATCTTTTATTTTTCTTAAATAATGTTGTTCGAAAAATAATAAATAATACATAATAAAAAGGAAAATATTTTAATTTTTTTTGTTGTATCTGACCTAAACATTTAGTTTATTACTGTAAATGCAATGTAACAAACAATTTGTAATAATATCAAAACAAATCACTGATATTTTATTAGACAAGACCTCATAAGAAGTTGGATTTTTTAAGTTATCACTAACAAGTGTAGATGCAATCACAACCATAAATATCAGTATTACTATAATATACACAATATCTATATTAAAAAGATGCATATCTTTTAGTGAACATATTTAATGTAAAGATAATTATTTAATATAATAGTGTGAAATAATCGATTTGTAATAAATAATATATTTGAAAATTAAAAAGTTTTGAAATATAATTTTTGCATTTATTGGAGTCAAAATATAATATTATAACAAGCTACAAACTTCCTAAAATACTCAAATATCAAAGGTTGTTAATGATTTCAATATATTAAATTAATAAGTTGTCAAATCTAGGTCAGATATAAGAGTACGTGTACTGTTCACATCTACCATTTGAAATGGCGGATGTCAAGGACATCTTCCATTTCAAATGGAGGATGCTTGAATAAATATATTTTAAAATTACATATATTAGTGTTTTTAATAAAAAAATATTTTTAATATTAAATATTTTATTTTTCTTAAATACTGTTGTTCGAAAAATAATAAATAATAAAAAGAAAAATGTATTTTTTAAATTTAGTGTTTAAAAATATCTTTCTTACTATTAAGACTTATTATTTTTTTAAAAAGAGTTATTTAGGAAAATAAAAATGAATAAAAAAAAGGTAATGGTGTGGTCAAATCACTCAGAAAAAGTAAACTATTCACATCTGTCATTTGAAATGGCGGATGTCAATATGACATCTTCCATTTCAAATGGCGGATGTCCATCAAAATATTAGAACATGATGTTTTTATTAAAAAAAAACTTTTTAATATTACATTTTGTATTTTTTTAAATAATGACATTTAGAAAACTATTAAATAATAAAACGTATTTTAAAAACATTATTTGTTAAATACAAGTTTTTATTTGTTAAATAAGGTATTTAAAAAAAGTTATTAAGTAAATGAACTATGCGCATGGTTATCTAATAGCACCTTATTTGTATAATGAACTACCTATGACCGATTCCTACAAACATGTTGGAAATTGGGACTATGAACATGTGTTGTACATAGTTATCTAATAGGAGTTACATGTACAAATTTTATTTCGATATTTTAATACATGACTACCCAAACCCTCCAAACTCACCTCATTCTCACGGTACTCTTTTCTCATCAATTTTATAATCTTGGTTTCAAACCTTATCTATTATTATACTCTTAAGTCATGTGAATTGTTTGTTGTGTGAACCTATTTATTATTACGTGAATTTTCTCGTCATTTCAAGTATTTTCTCTACATCGTATGTGTGAGTTACTTATATAACTTCCTATATCTATTTAGTTCATTTTGTTGTTATCACTTTCGATGGTTAACTCCAACAATTTCATTAATTGTTATTTTATTTATTTATTATTATTCTTAAGATTATTTACTAGTTATTTATGATCATTAAATTTTTCATATTTTATATATGTTCATTGCTCTCGATCAAATGATTCAATTTATATATATAAAAAAATGGAGTTTTATTTTACACATGTTTTCAAACCCGCACAACGAGACGAACCATGTGCGTCATGCGACGATCTAAATAATTATGGGTGCATACATAATTACCGAAATCCTCGCATGAAACTCATGGTGAATACGGTTGTGTGTCATAACTCGGAACCCAGGGTTATTTCGGGTAACGACACAAATGTCGTTGTGATAAGGGTATGGTGGATACGCCGCCGGTACATCCTATATATAAGTATCCTTATTATAATTTTCCATTTGTAGCGTTATTCGGGTCATTTGAAGGTTTGCGTTATATTTTATAAAAAAACCGCATTTAGACTTTTACTTTCTTTCCTTATGTTATGATTTTTCTATAATTTCTGTACGAAATTTTCAAAAAGTTGTGAATACTGTAACATTCGTCAATTTTCGGACCCGAAAACCCGAGTCGTTTAATATTTATTATTTATTTATTTATGTAATATTATTAGTACTCGGACTATCGTTGTTCATCATTAATTTATTAATCATAAATTTTGACCCGACACTCGGTTTTGATTCTGTTTATTAATTAAATCTTTATAACAGTTTGACTAGTAAGAGAACCACCCTTAGCATTTGTTTTTGCCACTTATGTCTCCATACTCAAACATCGAGGACCAAAATTGCAAAGTATAAATATTAATTATTTTCTTCCTTCTCTTCCTCCTTTTCCCGTCTCCACCTTCGACCTCCCTCCTTTCTTTCTTGACCCGTAATCCACGCCGGAAATCTCGGATTTGACCTTGTATAAATGTTAAGTGATCAAAAACGCGTTCAAATCATACTCTAATTGTGTTAATTGACAACTAAGGACTCGTCTAACGAACCGCGGACCAATTAATTCCTATAACCCTATATAAACTCGTTGATATTTCGATTAAACTCGTCCACAATTCACTCAAGCTATCGCGAACTAAACCCCCATACTTAATTATACTATATAAATCTCTTGATCTTCGCTTTAACCTCGTGTACTGTCGGTCGTTATTCGTCCTAATTAACCCTCGTTGGCCACTGTTTAATGTAATTGAATTACATGGTTTTAGTCGTGTTATTGTCCTGATCAAAAGCCCCTAATGTCTATTTGGTTAATTATAACTGGATTGATCAAATCAAGATGTTAGGGTTTATGATCAAATCTGATAAGAACTTCTAGTATATTTAATTTATAAAAGTGGTATCTTAATCGCTTGTAGCCGGTAGCCCAGCTGGTTAATTCATGTGTATTGCGGAGCCGAGGTCGCGGGTTCGACCCCTGCATCCGATATTTTTGGGAGTTTTCTTGTTAAATTTATTTTTTTAATCATTTAACAACAATATTAACTAATAAAGATTATTTTAAAACAAGTTTATAATACTCGTTTAACTCGTGTTTCCATTCATGATTATACATGAAGGTATCATGATATATATATATATATATGTACGTATAAAGTAAATTATAACTTAAATACTAATATTATTATTATAAAAATCAAGTAAACTAAATCTATGTATATTTATAAAACTACAATTATTAAGTTATGTTTTCTTAAATAAAAATAATTATTTTATATAATGAAACCCTATTATATTATTTAAGTAATTTTCTTAATAAATATCTTACTTTACTTAGCGCATCCGTTTGTTCTTATTTCTCATTAGGCTTCAGCGTCTCCGCGTGACTTTTCCCATCTTCCCGTCATCTAAATCACTTTTGTCCGTCTTTGATGTGAGTTTACATATCCTCCTTTTTTTCTATATTTTATATTTTGGAGGTAGCATGTATACCTTATTCAATCTTTTTATGTTTTATTTCTACATCTACTTCAAACACAATTCATTATATGTTTATGTGTGATGATTGCAATATCTATGACTATGCTCTATGTGTTTAAGTGTTTATTTTATGTTTGGTGGTTGGTATCTCATCCTCATCTATCCTCATCTAGTATGATCATACATTTATCCAAGTACGTTGATTTCGTATCAATAAGAACAGGTCCATGTCTATTTAGTTGTTTACATTTTTCATAGGAATTGTGATGCTCAACATTAACATATGAATTGTGATTTTTATCTATATATATGTATCTCAACTAAAACTTGTGTATTCTCACCAACATTCATGTTGACAAACTCTATTTTTTTATATATGCTACAGGTACAAGTAATTTACATTGTTCAAGATCGAAGAATTTAGTTTTACCTTGGGATATTATTCAAAATACAAAACATGATGTAGTTGTTGTTATGTTTATTGAATTTGTGTACTTTTTTGATATTAATGAATTAAATAATTATTGTCACTTTAATTAGTGTCTTTTGAGCTACAGTCCAATCAATACGTTACGCCCTGGCATGTTCCGCCTTTGGTCGGGGTGTGACGGATTGGTATCAGAGCCGAAGGCTATAAGATAGGTGGTTAGATATAACGGCCTAGTAGCATGCTTAGGGTCCCTATACGTGATATGCCTTTACGTGTTTGCACCCTGAATTATATTGTTGATTGTAGTAGCTTAAATACTATTTAATGATTTAATATTATTCTTGTACACAAAAGCACACACTTAATCCGAGACCATGCCTCACTCTCAAAATTGTTTTCAAAACTTTAGGACGATTTTAAATGGGAAATTCCTTAAGAAATCCCGCCTTTTTACTCCCCACTCCTTGAGGATGATTCGTGGGACGGATATGTAGTAACTGTAAGAGGGACGCACTTGTTTGCCGAACTCTTGACACCAAGGCTTGCGAGCCTAAGGAAGTGCAATGCGCATAAATCTCAATCAACCGTGAGACCTGGTTGCCTTCCTGGAGTGTTCGGTAGGGGTGTGGAACTTATTAGGCCAAAGCATATCACAACAAACGTACCCGAATCTGCTACCCTCATTGTATCAAACGTGGTCATGTGACGATCATACTCTTAAATCAATGATGAGATTTTACCCTAATTTTTTTTTTAATTTTATAAGAATGAATATTTTCTTAAATTATCAATTCCATTATTACGCGAAGTTAAGGTTATTAAAAAAAAATTTTACTTTGTATTCTCATGAGTTTTCACAAACTCGAATTTTCAGATAGTTATATAATTTTTTTTTCAAAAACATAATAAATTTTCACGTATCGTCATTGTAGCATGTCTTCTTCCCGCCTTATCAACCGTAACCGTCGCACCGGCAACTCAGGCCGTAGCATGTCATCCCGCATCGCTAAGGGAATCGTGGAAGCCATCCCAACAATCATCTCTAAACTCCAAAATGTGAATGCCCCTACATCATCCACAACACCAAACCCAATTGCATACCCCCTCAAACAATTCAAGAGTGCCAGCCCGCCCGAATACCACGGTATCGACGGTGCTACCGTTCTCCTCCATTGGTTCGAAGAAATGGAGAGCATATTCCTCCAATGTGAATGCCCCGAGGACAAGAAAACCAATTACGCCTCGAGCAAGCTTAAGAATAATGCACTCAATTGGTGGAATGGTGAGAAGCGCACGCTTGGCGCTGAGGTTGCCATGGCCTTGCCGTGGGATGACCTCAAGAAACTCATGCTCAAGAAGTTTTGCCCGAAACATGAGCTTCGGAAGTTGGAAGAGGAGTTTTGGAATTTGAAACAAGATAGTGGAAATGATGCCATCTACAATGATCGTTTCCATGAACTGAGCCTTCTCATCCCTCACATATTCACTCCCCTTGAACGTTCAATCGACAAGTACATCTCGGGTTTGCCTATGCAAATCCAAGATTCCGTCCTAAGTCGTGACCCTCAAACCCTCCATGATGCCATCACCTTAGCCGGTACCCTCACCGAAAACCACGTTAAGGCCGGGACCTTGACGCGGAAAAATTCCAAGAAGCCCAATGATAAATCTGCATCCGAGCCCACCAAAGAACCCAAGCCCGAATCTTCCAAACCCGAGTCTTCTAAGCCTGAATCCTTCAAGCACAACAACTCTCCTCATTACCGCAACAATAAAAGAAAGTCCAATTCCCAAAACTATGTATTGGCCAAATCACAAGCCCAACCCACCAAGAAACCCTACACAGGACCCCACCCATTATGTGATACATGTAACTTTCACCATTCGCCTAACCTCAAGTGTCGACAATGCACCCATTGCAATCGATTTGGTCACCTTTTTACCACATGTCGTGAACGTAACCAACTCATGATGCAACCATTTACCTCACCTCTTACCCAACCCCAAACTTTACCTTATGCTCAACCGTTTAATCAAGCACCCTCATCTATTAGAGCTTGTTACAATTGTGAGACCCTAGCCATTTTCGCAATGCATGCCCAAACTCGCACACATGAACCAAATTTAATCCTACCCAACTGTTGGTGCATAAATGTCAGTAGTTCATAGTCTAGTGTCTGTAATCGAGTCTGTAATGTTATTTATGTTTTTGTTTAAGCGAAGTTGTTAACAAGTTCGCCTAGGTGAACTTGTTGAACAAGCGAAGTTATGGACAACTTCGCCTGAACATTTCAGGCGAAGTTGTCGTGTATTTATACTAGGTTACGGCTTAGTGTTGATGTTGTTCATCGAGTTGATCTAAGCTGGTTTGAGTTCATTGTAACGTGAGGACGAGAGTCTGTATCAGTGATTCATATCACGGATTCCGCACCTGAGTAGACCGAGATATCTCGTGTGATCCGTCAAGGGAACCTACAATTCAACCCACTCAATATCAAGCTTACCAAGCCCAAGTAAATCAACTTCAACCAATCCAAGCCCAACCCATCCAAGCAATTCAAGCCCCACATATTCAACCAATTCAAGTCAACCAAACCCCAATCAACCAATCAACCTCAAGTGACCAAGCTACTCAGGGACAAGTGTGTTACATCAACGGTTCCCGAGTCTAAGCCTAACCCTTCATGAAGACATGCTACACAAAAGAAAATTCTGTTATTTAGTTCTTTTCATTTAAATCTAATGTATTGACTTCATTAAATCTCCAGTTTTGTTATGAATAAGAATTGTGGTTATTTATAATGTTATTCAATCTCTCATTTATTCATATCGACTATTGCACTATTTATTGTTACACCATTTATTATCATGATTTAAGTGGTCTATGACTGGTTGTTTACCGGGACTATGTGCATGGCTATGCGCATGGTTATCTAATAGCATCTTATTTGTATAATGAACTACCTATGACCGATTCCTACAAACATGTTGGAAATTGGGACTATGAACATGTGTTGTACATAGTTATCTAATAAGAGTTACATGTACAAATTTTATTTCGATATTTTAATACATGGCTACCCAAACCCTCCAAACTCACCTCATTCTCACGGTACTCTTTTCTCATCAATTTTATAATCTTGGTTTCAAACCTTATCTATTATTATCTCTTAAGTCATGTGAATTGTTTGTTGTGTGAACCTATTTATTATTACGTGAATTTTCTCGTCATCTCAATTATTTTCTCTACATCGTATGTGTGAGTTACTTATATAACTTCCTATATCTATTTATTTCATTTTGTTGTTATCACTTTCGATGGTTAACTCCAACAATTTCATTAATTGTTATTTTATTTATTTATTATTATTCTTAAGATTATTTACTAGTTATTTATGATCATTAAATTTTTCATATTTTATATATGTTTATTGCTCTCGATCAAATGATTCAATTAATATATAAAAAAATGGAGTTTTATTTTACACATGGTTTCAAACCCGCACAACGAGACGAACCATGTGCATCATGCGACGATCTAAATAATTATGGGTGCATACATAATTATCGAAATCCTCGCATGAAACTCATGGTGAATACGGTTGTGTGTCATAACTCGGAACCCAGGGTGATTTTGGGTAACGACACATTGTCGTTGTGATAATGGTATGGTGGATACGCCGCCGGTATATCCTATATATAAGTATCCTTATTATAATTTTCCATTTGTAGCGTTATTCGGGTCATTTGAAGTTCTGCGTTATATTTTATAAAAAAATCGCTTTTAGACTCTTACTTTCTTTCCTTATGTTATGATTTTTCTATAATTTCGGGACGAAATTTTCAAAAAGTTGTGAATACTGTAACATTCGTCAATTTTCGGACCCGAAAACCCGATTCGTTTAATTTTTATTATTTATTTATTTATTTATTTATGTAATATTATTAGTACTCTGACTATCGTTGTTCATCATTAATTTATTAATCATAAATTTTTACCCGACACTCGGTTTTGATTCTGTTTATTAATTAAATCATTATAATAGTTTGACTAGTACGAGAACCACCCTTAGCATTTGTTTTTGCCACTTCTATCTCCATACTCAAACATCGAGGACCAAAATTGCAAACTATAAATATTAATTATTTTCTTTCCTTCTCTTCCTCCTTTTCCTGTCTCCACCTTCGACCTCCCCCTTGCTTTCTTGACCCGTAATCCACGCCGGAAATCTCGGATCTAACCTTGTATAAATGTTAAGTGATCAAAAACGCGTTCAAATCATACCCTAATTGTGTTAATTGACAACTAAGGACTCGTCTAACGAACCGCGGACCAATTAATTCCTATAACCCTATATAAACTCGTTGATATTTCGATTAAACTCGTCCACAATTCACTCAAGCTATCGCGAACTAAACCCCCATACTTAATTATACTATATAAATCTCTTGATCTTCGCTTTAACCTCGTCTACTGTCGACTGTTATTCGTCCTAATTAACCCTCGTTGGCCACTGTTTAAGGTAATTGAATTACATGGTTTTAATCGCGTTATTGCCCTGATCAAAAGCCCTAATTTCTATTTGGTTAATTATAACTGGATTGATCAAATCAAGATGTTAGGGTTTATGATCAAATCTGGTAAAAACTGCTAGTATACTTCATTTATAAAAGTGGTATCTTAATCGCTTGTAGCCGGTAGCCCAGCTGGTTAATTCATGTGTATTGCGGAGCAGAGGTCGCGGGTTCGACCCCTGCACCCGATATTTTTGGGAGTTTTGTTGTTATATTTATTTTTTAATCATTTAACAACAATATTAACTAATAAAGATTATTTTAAAACAAGTTTATAATACTCGTTTAACTCGTGTTTCCATTCATGATTATACATGAAGGTATCATGATATATATATATATATATATACATGTACGTATAAAGTAAATTATAACTTAAATACAAATATTTTATTATTATTATTATTATAAAAATCAAGTAAACTTAATCTATGTATATTTATAAAACTACAATTATTAAGTTATGTTTTCTTAAATAAAAATAATTATTTTATATAATGAAACCCTATTATATTATTTAAGTAATTTTCTTAATAAATATCTTACTTTACTTAGCGCATCCGTTTGTTCTTATTTCTCATTAGGCTTTAGCGTCTCCGCGTGACTTTTCCCATCTTCCCGTCATCTAAATCACTTTTTTCCGTCTTTGAGGTGAGTTTACATATCCCCCTTTTTTCCATATTTTATATTTTAGGGGTAGCATGTATACCTTATTCAATCTTTTTATTGTTTTATTTCTACATCTATTTCAAACACAATTCATTATATGTTTATGTATGATGATTGCAATATCTATGACTATGCTCTATGTGTTTAAGTGTTTATTTTATGTTTGGTGGTTGGTATCTCATCCTCATCTATCCTCATCTAGTATGATCATATATTTACCCAAGTACGTTGATTTCGTATCAATAAGAACGGGTCCACGTCTATTTAGTTGTTTACATTTTTCATAGGAATTGTGATGCTCAACATTAACATATGAATTGTGATTTTTATCTATATATATGTATCTCAACTAAAACTTGTGTATTCTCACCAACATTCGTGTTGACAAACTCTATTTTTTTATATATGCTACAGGTACAAGTAATTTACATTGTTCAAGATCGAAGAATTTAGTTTTACCTTGGGATATTATTCAAAATACAAAACATGATGTAGTTGTTGTTTTGTTTATTGAATTTGTGTACTTGTTTTGATATTAATTAATTAAATAATTATTGTCACTTTAATTAGTGTTTTTGAGCTACTGTCCAATCAATACGTAACGCCCCGGCATGTTCCGCCTTTGGTCGAGGTGTGACACATAATGGGACCGGTGTGTTGTCATGTCAGGTCAGTCAAAATCACTTTCACGTCCGCCATTTGAAATGGCCGATGTGAAGTTGACATCTTCCATTTCAAATGGCGGATGCCCATCAAATGATGTTTTTTATTAAAAAAAATTAATATTAAATTTTGCATTTTTTAAATAATAACATTTACAAAACTAAAAAATAATAAAGAGGCCAAACATATTTTTAAAAAACGTTAAAATAATTTTTTTATTTGTTAAATAAGGTTGTTGGTTATTATAAGTAAATAATAAAAAAAAGTAAATAACATAAAAAGGAAAAAGGGTGTGTTGTCATGTTAGATCAGTCAAAGTCACTATTAACATCCGTCATTTGAAATGGCGGATGTCAGGATGACATCTTCCATTTCAAATGGCGGATGTCCAACAAAATTCACTTTTACCAATAGGGGTAGGCTACTTTGGGATATGTGACCTGCTAGTCAGTATTGACATCCGCCATTTGAGGGTTGTCATCCACCTCACCAGACAATATCTGGCAGACGTACCCTACATGTTTGTCGAGATCCGTCATTTAAAATGACGAATCTCCTATTTTTTTAATACTTCTTTTCTCTCTCTTATAATCCATCTTAACCTTCTTGCTTTTCATATTTTGAAAAAATTTTCAAAAGTAAACGAATGGTTTTTATTTTAGCATATTTAGTATTGGATATATATTAACCACTCGATCGTATGGACATTCCCTGACATGTTTCCCAAAAAAAACATTAATTGCCGCTATGTTCACGTGGGAATATATTTGTATCATAATTAAGTTTTTCAGTTTTGGGCAACTAAAGTGAGAAACCCATCTTATATATACCATTGCCATCTGTTGCTTAAAACATGAGTGCGTGGCCTTATTCTTCTGGAGATGAATTAATCTAAAGGTGAAGTATATATATATATATATACTTTATAAATGAAGCGGTGCTAAAGTCTGACAAAATCAGATCAATATATGTGTGCAAATTAAAGTTTTTCAAAAGAAAAAAAAAGTATTTGTTTTCGGCAACTGCATCAATCCGGCTATGAACAGTACTGTTGGTGTAACATTTAGAGGGTTTAGGAGGGCGTTGTATGCTGTGTTATTGGGTCAATTAGCGTCTTTTTCATTGGCCCTTATGAGCTTCTGTGCATCTCTATCTGCTAAACTAGGTTGCATAATATATAGTTTCTCTTCAATGTTTATGATTCTAATTAACTAATTAATTTGCTCTTAATTATTGAGTTTTATCTTATTTGTTTTGGTGGTGTTAATGCCCCCTTTTCCCTTGCATTTTCAGCTGCTTTGTCTTTAACCTTGGTCTATGGAACCATCTTCTTGTATGGTCGTCAAAAGCTACATGTAATGGGTGTGCATGGTTCGGTTAACTAGTCTCAACCAATCGGTTTTTGGTTCGGCTCACTTAATCACCAAAAACAAATTTGAGCTAAAACTTTTACTTAAAAATACATTAAATGAAAGTTTAAATACATTCCTGAGTATAAACACATGAAATGGAGCTAGTATAAATACATGAAATGAATATATGAAAATATGAATGGTTCAGGTCGGGTACAAAAAATAATTGCCGATTTTCAGTTAATTCAGTTATCGGTTAATTTTGGTTTAGTTTCATCACTTTTCGGTTCGGTTATTGTTCACCTATCATTAACTTTGATGAGTGTTGGCATGTCTTCAAAATCTAATATTTTTTAATATTTTTGCAGATTTGCTGGTATTGGTATGTCCTCTTGGCATTTGTAGCTGTGCATGGAACTTATCTTGGTTAGTATTATTGCTAACACCACAGTGATGAATAGTGTCTATTCTTGAATATGTTGGTTGATTAAATGGATATGTGAATGATATTGTTTGTGGCTGGCTGCAGTTAATAAAGCATTCCAGTTTTCGTCAATTACAAGTGTCGCAATACTCGAATGTTGGACGGTTGTTTGGGTCATTATTCTGACTAGGTTGTTTCTGGGCACAAAGTATTCTTTATGGCAGTTTGTAGGGGCAGCTCTATGTGTTTCAGGGCTGTGTTTAGTGCTACTTTCCGATTCTGGTGTGGGTGGTGGAGGTGACAATCAAATTAGTTCATAGTAAAATTATCGGTTAAGATAAATGCGCGGTTAAGATTACTGTTTTGGTGTTTCAGGTGGCTCAAATCCTGTTCTTGGTGATGGACTTGTGATTGCAGGGACATGTTTTTTTGCTTTGAGAAATGTTGGCCAGGTTTGTTCTCATTTTTTTGCATTGAGAAATGTCAACCAAAAACCTGATTATTTTCATGTCGTGAGTCTTGTTAGATATTGCCACGACGAACATGTTGGGATAAAAGTGGTTGTAGGTTGGCCCTACCTATTTTGACCAGCACTAATAGGATCTATAATAACATGAAACCGTTGTGATCCTGTTATCCAACACACCTAGCCTACAGTTTCGCCACCTCTAGGCTTAATGTTTCAGTTTCAATATGCAGGAATATTGTGTGAAAAAAGGGGGCCGGGTAGAAGTAACAGCGATGATGGGTTTTTTTGGAATGCCTATGATCTTAATTGAGATGTATCCTTTTTCTTAGTACTAGAATTCTTCGTCAATGTACGTAATTATGAATCAATAAGAATACAATTTGTCAATTTTCGTTAACCCAATCCTTAGGGTAATATTTGAGTTGAAGAATCTTAAATCGATATCTTGGTCTCCAGAAGTTGTAAGTGTATCTCATTTTTGCAATGTATTGTTTTGGTCTTTCATGTATATTGTTGTAAAACTGAAAAAACCAGACACGATACAAATGGATTAGCCTTCGGTTTCATGTTTCAGATATTAACCTTTGTTGGTTTCGGGATATCAGGCTTTGCATTCCGTTCTTTAACTCCTATTGTTTTGCAGGTTCGTTTCCAGTGCTATATAAATAAAACGGTAAGAAGAGTATTAAAAAGATATTTATAATCTCACAAGCTAGCGATTGAGTTTTTACAGGCAAGTGGATCCACGTTATTCAGTCTCTCTTCACTCACAGCCGTTTTGTGGGCCATGGTCATTCGCGTGTTTTTATATCACCAAAAGGTAATTGTTGGCGCAACCCAGTGTCATTATGTTTTTGTCTTAAGATGCCTACCAAGTTGATATAAAGATTTCTTGGGATTGGTTCGAGTCAGGTCAAATAAATTCACACTGAAATAACTAATAACTAAAAATATCTCTACAATTAAACATGATAAGAAAAGTAACAAAAAAGAAGAAAAAAACTTGTGTATTCAAATATTGGTAACTTTGTTCCTTTTACATGACTCTTGACAATATCATGGTTGCAGGTGAGCTGGTTATGCTATGTGTCGTTCTTATTTGTTGGTATCAGTCTCATCATATATTCGAAAACGTAAGCTTTGTAACACCGATTTCTGTAATTTTGTTTGATCGCATCTATACTCAAGAATGTCAGTATGGAACTTTAATTGTTTCTAAAGGGAGAAGCATACCAATGACCTACCCGAACTCGAAAATGATGACCCCGATCAACCATACCAGTTTCTACAGGAGGAAGCTGTTCGAGTGTAGACTTTAGGCGGCAGTACATCAATATTTGTTTTATGTAACATGATATAATAAATGTTACTTGTCAATATTTGTTTTCTGTAACATATATAATAAACATTACTGTTAATTGGTAACATCTTTGCAACATTAATTAGTTTGTAGAACAACATGAAATGGCTTTGGTGAAATATGTTTAGTAATGAAGGCAAATAAACATCCATGATAAGGATGTTAACAACTTAAAACCTAAAGAATGTCTACTCCTTGGTATTTATACCGATGGATTTTACTAAATTATAGTCATTTCATGAGCTTCTCGGCAATAAGGTAGCGATAATCTTCACAACTTACTAATATGATAGTGTTAGATACTAAATCTTCTCATTATCAATGGTAACACACGTATAAATCCTCACTGATCTTGTTAGGTGTATATTGTCACACCCGGCCATAGAGACCTAGACGTATGACCAATAGTTGGTATCGGTTTCGAAAATATATCAGAGTTTATTTTGTTGCAGCGGGAAATTCGTTTGACAAAATAATTCTTAATATAAACAGATTTAAATACCCTTGATAATATAAAACATTTATTTTAACATAATCATGTTTTACAAAGAGTTTAACAAATGAGCCCACAGATCCTTCTATATCTCCAATGAGTTGTCTCCTTGTTACTCTACTGTCTTTATCACTTACTACTGATTACCTGAAAATGTTTAAAATACTACGCAGCTAATAGCTGGTGAGTAATATTAACAGACACAAAGTATTTTATGTTGGTAAGAATTTAAAACTCGTTCAATCGTAATTTATATTAGTATATCTACACACTCAGCAGGACTGTTTCACCCGAGTGTCAACCACGGGGCACACTAGTCTTTTTACTCAGATTGACTGTAGTTTTCCGTATGCCTTCAACTGAGTCTATTTACTAGCCATGTTACGGCCTTTCATCCGTAACACGTCTATAAACTTGGATCCAACTATACGTGCACTTATGGCCTGAATGTTTGTAATTAGATTACCTTTACACATCAAACATTTTGAAAACCATTCAAGCCATGTGTTTTGATTTTTAAATCATATGTAAAATGCTTAACGCCTTCTCGTTACTTTTAGAGTCAATGTGCTCACCTTTTTTATGATCAAAATGTCTTTACTGATTTATGTTGTGCATGTTATCTCGAACCTGTAGTTACGAGAATATCTTTGTATGAATATCTAGATCAGTTGATCTAGCTTTAGACCTTTAGTCTAATTTGTAGCTTTAAACCTTGATAAAACATTTATATGATATAAAAGTCATTTTTATTCAAAATGTTTATTAACGTTTGGCGTGGCATGCTTTGGCCTAATAGGTTCGAACACTCTCATCAAGCTCTCCAGGAAAGTAAATGGGTCCCGTGGTTGATTGGGATTTATACGAATTACTTTTCTTAGACAAGAAACTCGACTACCGGTATTGTCACCCTTCCAGTTACTACATGCCCGTTACGCTTTTCTGTTTAATTATTTATAAATATCTTTTATATAAAAATTAATGTTTCTTTGTTTAAAAGAATATCAATTAACAATAACTTTTGCATGTAAAACTTTATATTTCTTAATAATAAATAAACGTTTATTTTTGTAAGCCTTTATATATATATATAAAAAGCTTAAATATATCTATAAACTTTCCAAGGTTTATGTTATACCCTCGACTATGATCTAAGCTATGAATAGAATAACTTAAACATAACTCTTACCTTAAAACGAATATAACGCTTAAGGACAAACAAGGAGTACTTCGACTATATGTAGAGTGTCTAGGTGTGAAACATCGAGACTTCGGAGTTGCGTCGGGACTCCAACTCGATGGCACGAACTACGAGAAAGTGAAAGTGGTTTTGTGTTTTTAGATGCCACAATGAGGAGTCCATGTTCAGTTGTTCACTATTTATAGCCATACTCGGTCGGACCGTCACTCACCACCATGCGACATGTGTCGTTCTTGATGATGAGTCGTGCTATTTGGTGTTGACATGTGGCATTATAATTGATTAGTCACTAGCCACATGTCATTTCGTGAGGAGACGTGTGGTTACATGTTGACATGTGTCCTTCCATGTTTCCACCACGTGACATGTGTCTTTTTCATGGTGATGAGTTATAGGACATGTGTCAATTCCATATATCTTTAGCTAAATGATTAACTGGTCTCTCAACTTTCTAAATTGACAAAATTGGTATGAAAATTTTAGGGATGTTACATATATGCAGTGGCGGGTCTTGACCAAAATTCTCAGGGGTAACGTTTAAATTCTTTTTTTAATCGTATTTCATCTAATGTAAGCGAAATTCTTTTTTGTAGTATTTTATACAACAACCGATTTTTTTGTCATATTTCATACAATAAATTTTCTTTTGTTTAAACTTAGTGTTGGACCGATATTATCATTTTTTTGGAATTTTCGTATAAAAAGATTGTGTTTTATTTTTTTGACAAGCCAAAAGAAATATATAACTAAAAGCCACCGACTAAAAGAATTTAGCTTGGGCAAAAAACAAAACTACATAACAAGGAGAAGGTTTTTCAACCACTTACTCCAGCTAATTTTAATTTAGCATTTCTGCTCGAAACCCATAAAAACACCGAGGCCATAATCAAATCAACCAGATAGTCCCTATTGAGGTCATTTTTGTTAAAGACAATATCATTCCATTTCCTCCAAATTAATCCCGAAATCAAGAAAATAATCACTTCAATTAAAACTTTCTTATGGTTACTATACGACACAGAATCCAACCAAGAACACATCTCCTCAGGTATTTTAGAATTTGGCCAGGACACCTCCAACCATCTATCAACCGCCCTCCAAAGCTCGTCTGACAAAGAACAGTCCCCGAACACATGACACTCTGTTTCAACTTCCACTTCACATAAAGAACATAAAATTGATGGCACATGGATTCCTCTACTACATAAATTACTCCTAGTAGGTAAACTATCCAAAATCACCACCTCCACACATGAATATTAACCTTCCTAGGAATACTCTGAACCCATCTTGCAGTTGTAGGCCTATAAGGAAGAATGGATCTATCAATAGAAATACAAACTGACTTAAACATAAAATTATTCATCGGGGTGTAACTCCCAAATCCATTTATCCTCATTAGAGATTAAATTTACCGACTTGAGAGCGTCTAACAAACCCTCCAATTGTTCCGATTCAGCTCTTCCTCTCGACAACCTGCACCAACTCCAAACCCAATTTGAATTAACATAGTGATCCGAAATAAAACATCCTTTTTCCAATTGCAAGTTGTAGATTCTAGGAAATATATTCTTTAAGGGAACACTTTCCAACAAAACCTCATTCCAAATTTCAGTTTTCCTTCCATTCCCAACTTTTTTATTTTCAATAAATCAAAAGAAACAATTTCATTTTCATCAAGAAATTTGACAGATTTGACAATTCTAGGCCATGTCTGGCTAACGTTACTCAACTGAGAACCAGTGATAACTCCCGCCCCTTTCCATGGATAGCGGAAAGTACCCTCACCCACAAAGCATTAGGATTTTTAACAAATTACCACCTCTAATTCTGTAACAACACAAGGTTGAAACCTTGACAACTGCCAACGCAAAGTTCGTAACCGCAACACGTGTTTTTTTATGTAGCTATATATTAAAAGTCATGGCTTAGTGACGAAATCACATGATTGGTCCATGTGCCCTCACGTGATTGGTCGGATTCTTTTCTTTTAATTTTTTGCTTTTTTTCTTTTTTAATTTGCATCGGTTTGCGGCTACAAAACAAATGTTTTTTTCCCTACCGTGGATACTATCAATTGATTTTGGCCAAATTTATGTTAGATTGCAACCACAACACGTGATCTTTTTTTTTGTTTGACGCGGGTTTTTTGTTCGTCGATTCAGGACGAATTCGCGTCGGTTCGCGGCATAACGTGTGTGTATGTTTTCTTCTCCACGTTCTTTTCATTTAAATATGTTAATTTTTTGTATGTTAGTTGGACGAATTTATTTTTTATTTTATCAGTGTCGTAAGCCTCTAACCTGACATTGGCCGAAATTGCGTTGGTTCGCCACCGAATACGAGGTTTTTATTGTGTTAATTTGTTGTATTTGTGCGTTATCGAACTTTTTTTTGGTTCATTTCGGCGTCGAACCCGCACCTATCGAATTCACCTTGACTCGCAGCCGCAGCGCAAGGGTTGAGAAGCTATAGGACTGGCAATAACATCAACCTGACGACGATTTGTTAAAATAATTTGATAAGTTATAGGATTGACAATAACATCGGCCTGACGAAGATTTGTTGAAATAATTTGATAAGTTATAGGATTGACAATAACATCAACCCGACTGACAATAGCGCAACGGGTATGCTACCTAGTTAATATTATTTTAGAACCTATGGCGACGATTTGTCATCGTTATATATATCTCTCAGTTAATAATTTTTTTATTAAAATAATTTGATATCTATAGCAACGGCATGTTATCACTGTCACACCCCGACTAAAGGCGGAGGAACATGCCGGGGTGCAATGGATTGCCAAAATACACAAGACACTATTTAAAGTGACAATATTTAATAACTCATTTAATTTCACAAAATCATAAGAAGTCACATAACATGTTCATACGATAATATCATAACAAAATATAGCAGATAATATATTGTTCATTATATCCTAACGGTCATTGATAGCGTTTTCTCCAAGTCTCCAATCAACCAAAAGTCAAACCCGTAACATTGCATAAAATAAAGTTTATCAACACAAAGGATGGTGAGCAATTTCGTAGTTTTGAACATTAAGTATATAATAAGAAATGCCACAACTTGTATACAAAACGATAAATAATATCAACAAATTGGATAAAATGTGATCGCTAATAAGAATACATTAGCGACACCGTCTATAAGATAATACCAAATAGATTCGAAGTTCTATTAGATCGTTAATAAGAATACATTAAAGACACCGTGGTATAAGAGAATACCAGATACTTCATGTCACACCCGACTTAGGGCCTAGGCGTGTGACCAATAATTGCAACATGTTTTGTAAATATATCAGAGTTGCGGTTTGATTTAGCGGAAGTCTTTTAATATAAAATATTCATTTATAAAATTTTGGATTAAAATATCCTTTAAATGTTTACAAAGCATGTTTGAGAAAATAAATTCTTTTCAGCGAAAGACTTAAATATAATATTATTATATTTGTAAACTCGGGTTTAAATACCCGTTCGATATTTCAAATACCTTTCCTTAGAAAACATAGTTCTTTATAATATTTTAATATAAAATATCTGAGCCATCAGATAGTATCTAATGACTAATTCTCCAATCTTCTATCCTGTCTTGCTTGCCTGTCATAACCTTTCTGTTTTCCTGTAAAATGGGTAGAAAATACGTAAGCACACAGCTGGTGAATGACGCTGACTCTTTGTAAAAATCTTTTCAATACCTTTGTGAAATCAATAATAATACCTTTGTAACTACTCGTTAGGCACCCAACTACATTGGGATCAAATTACCCTAAGTACCTTGTACAATTAATTATATACACAATATCATTTCTCTGAACAGTCCGGTAGACTTTCAGAGGCATGTTGATGATATGCATGGCCTCTGGAAACTCTGAGTCACCATGTATGAATGGATCCAGACACATGTATACTCTTAATCAGAGTGTCTGTTTCTTATTATTGTAACACAAAGTTTTAAGGATTCGTAAAGCCTATGTAAACATTCTGACTCTAAAAGAGTTTGTAAAAGTTTAGGGCATATTCACCTTTTCTGTTTATAATCAGTTTCTGTTACTGATTCCTGTTTTCTGATTTCTGCTTCTTGTTTTGTTACCTCAGACCTATAGTACGAGAATAACTTTTGTATAAATAACTAGATCATCGATCTAGCTTCAGACCTTTAGTCTTGTTTTGTATAGCTTTAACCTTGATAAAATCATAAAACATTTGGACCTTTAGTCCTTTTCTTTATTTACCAATTATATGTTCGTTTCTTCTTCAGGAAGAAACATTTATACAGAGTTTCTTCTTCAAGAAGAAACATTAATTTCTTAACTATAATCTTTTGTATTATATTTCTTAGTCATGAAGAAATACTATTTTGACTATAACCTTTGCTTAAGAAAAGTTATATTATACTTAATCGTAATCAAGGTTTGGACTATACCCCCGACTATGGTCTAAGCCATTTATAATAATAAAATAATAACTTAGACATAACTCCTACCTCACATGGGTATTCGGAATTAGATATTTATCACCTATCGGGCAGCACTTCTACTCTATATCGTATATCAAAACTTAAACCGTCCAAACTTCTGAGCTTGGCACGTATTATGAGATTGGCACGCAAAACGATGTGTGCCGGTCGTCGTATTCTGTTGGCACGTACTTTGAGGAAACGTCGGGTATTGGCACGGATTACGAGGTGATGATTGTCGGGTTGGTGGCACGTAAAACGAGGTAGAGAGTGTCATTCTAGAGAGAGAGAGTGAGCGGTGTGAAGGAAAATGGACCGAGGCCCTCCCTTTTATAGCTGATTTCTGGTCTCATCGCGACACCCGATGGGCCCCTTTCTCATGGTCATCACGTATCGCGATGACACATGTTGTCAGACGTTGCCACGTGTCGCCACGTGGCCTGACATGTATGCCATGTGTCACCTGGGTGTGACACGTGTCCCTAAGTCATAACGGACCATCGCGATACGCGATGGCCGTGTTCTTGGACTCATCGCGTATTGTGATGGGTCCTGGATATCACTTTTCAAATTTGGTCCCTTGTCTTTGATAGTTTGTCACATCTAGGTCTAATTCTCGTTATCCAGATATTCTAAGGCGGCTCGCGGCGATGCAAGCGTGCGAAGTGCGCCATCAAAGCGCCACATTACGCCCGTCGTCGTCGCCTTCGCCATCGTCTTCGCCCGAGCCAGTGCGCGTCGGGTGCTACGCACCCTCCGCTAGGACCACTTGGTGCATGCTAAGCATAAAAGAATATAACTATGGAAATTCTATCTCTTATAAAGAGCTTTCATTTCTTTACCACTTTTCATGTGGGATGGATTCAATTTCCTTGTTTATACCCAAGTGGAATGCTTCCACTTTCTTACATCTTTCCATGTGGGATGGAGTTTCTTTTTCTTATTTCCTTCATGTGGGATGACTTACCTTATATATTTATTTCCTTATATTATTTTCTTATTATTTATCTTGAAAATATTTTTCCCATTACTTGTTTTTGAGATTGTTATTGATCCTTTAACTTTATTTATTTGTCAAATTTGGACCAAAATTTGGGGATGTTACATCACGGATTTATGAATCAACCAACCAAAAGCGGTAAACACATAAGCATATACGCATGTAAGTATAGAACACCAAATCGAGCATTTATGTAAGTAAAGTATACATGTAATGCCCCGTTACCGGTGCCTCACTTTAACGTTGGATTTACTCATAAACACAGTTCTAAATATCATAGTTAATAAAAACATTCGCGGAATATTAAAAACATTCAAACCATATCATTACTTAACCATATTTCTTATCTTAACGACCATTCCAAGTCATTTAACATAAAACATTGTCTTTAAAATAACATAACAATTCCTTGAGATGCCAGCTTCTTCAAGTCCATGCCATATGTCTCCCCTTATGCTAGCTGCCTCAATCTACTCACCTGCGTCCATACTAAAAGTCAGCTACGCTGAGTAAGTTTTAGTTAATCATACGACATACAATCTGTTCATATACTTGCACACGTGCCCGAAGGTGTGTACATTATTCATACTTTATTTTACTTGCATAACTATCCATATTATATAAAGAGCCTTCCACCCTATAACCTCACAGATATTATAAGGGTCTGGTTCCCAACATCACAGATGTTATTAGGGTCTGGTCCCTACCATCATATATATTATAAGGGTCTGGTCCCAATCCTCACAGATATTATGAGGGTATGGTCCCTATCCTCACATATATTATTAGGGTCTGGGACCTATCCTCACAGATATTATTAGGGTCTGGTCCCTATATATTGTGCTACTGTAACATACATATCCTTTACATACTGCCTTAATAACACGTGCAATATCCGAAGATCGTTCACGTACTATTTGCATACTATACATATATCATTCATACATCATACATGCTTCAAACATACATCATTCAGACATCATATATATCATTCATATCTTTAACTACCACCTGACAGTCCATGCAATATCTGAAGATCGTTCATGCACCGTCAAGCAATCATCATACATAATTCATTTAAGGCATACACTTACCACTTAAGGTAAGTGTATTAACTATCACATCGAGTATGCACACAGCCCCGAAAACATAACAAAGAAGTGGGGCTAGAAACTCACCTGCACGCGGTTATGTTCACCGTTAATGGTTATTCCCTTCTTTAGCTGTGCACGACTAACTGTATAACAATTACACGTATCACTTATCTATCGCTATCCATATCGTATTTCTAGTTTAATTATAACCCACAACGAACGAGGGTCCGGGGGCAGCGCCCCTGGCAGTGGGGTCTAGGGGCGGCAGCCCCTAGCAGGGTCCAAGGGGCAGATCATGAAAAATTTTATTTCCATTAACTGTCTTATCACATTTTTCATTACAATTTTAAATTATTTTCTAATTCGCTAACTCATTTGCCCTAACGAATTAAGCCTGATTCGTTAACTAATTCGTTATCTTTCATGATCTAGTTCGTTAGCTTATTCGTTATTTTGGTTCGTTATCTCAACATGGCCTGGTTCGTTATTTGGTTCTTAACGAATTGGGTTCATAACGAACTGGTCCTTATAACGAATTGAACCCTATAACGAATGACCCCTCTGTAACGAATTGAACCTTCTAATTTGTTATCTCCTTTAACGAATAACTATAACGAATTGGGGCTAATTCGTTATCTTTTCCTTAACGAATCTGGATACGAACTAAGGCTAGTTCGTTAAGCTTCTTATAACGAATCATCTGAGGAATTGCCTCTAATTCATTAACTCTCCGTTAACAAATTAGGGCTAGGTCAGAGAATGTCAGAAACATTCTCTGACATTCCCTTCCTCATACCCACCGCCTTTCCGGCGCCGCCTTTCCGGGTTAGCCGGAAAAACGTATTTTTGCACCATTTTCACCGTTTTTCGTCCCGTTCAATCCAGATCTGAGCTAGGATGACCCCTAAGCTCATCTTAGGTTCAGTTTATACCCGATTCCACTCGGATCTCGTGACTTTAACGGTTTAAAGGTGTTGGCTCGTCATTTCGCAACTAGATCTAACGGGTTTGAGCTCATACAATATCATACTAACATTACCTTGGATCGGGATCAGTTTTCCTTGGTGATTTCAGCTAGAGAGAGAGAGAGAGCAAGATGAGAGAGAGCTAAGTGTGTGTTTTGGTGGTGTATGGAATATGTGTAAATGAATGAAAAATGGGTAATTAAGGTTTATATAATTATGGATCATGGGCTTAAGCCCATGGTCTTTTCCTTCTTTCCTTCATGACCTAAGTCAATAACCTATATCCATTTTACCCAATACTAGCCCGACTCATAATAATCCATATTCTCATTTTATTAACCGAAAATAGAAAAACGGGATGTTACAATACAATAAAGTTTGTGGTTTAAGACCCAAGTATAAAGCATTTAGTTTGAATATATATGCAATATCACCCCTAAAACGAAAGATGGAAAACGGGGTATGAAAGTACTCACCTTTCATGTATAAAACTTGATCGGTAAAAGACGGGAAAAATCAAAAGGGCGGAGTTTAACGAGCAAAGCCTAAATAAAAAGGAAAAGCCTTGAATTAGAAAATGTAAACAATTAAAGTTTAAGGTTTAAAATTTAACTCTTTAAGAAATTATAACAATAGTCCTATAAAAATATAAGTTTGCTCGAAACCGGGTTAAAGTATCTAGCCTTAATATTTACTCAACCAATGTTAAGTAATAAGGTGGGTAAAAATGCAAGAATGCAAGTCCATTTATAATATAGATACTAAAACGGGTTTTAAAAAATGTTTGGGTTGTTGGTTCGGGTATTGATAATTGGTCAAACCCAAAGTTAACTTTCCAAAATAATAAATGTTATGAGATAACTCAATAAAAATTAAGACTTAAGAAAGTATATAGTTCTATTGTTTTAGAACTAACAATGTACGTTAAGCGAGTGTTTGGTTTTGTCGGTCCAAACTTTGTTATGAGATTAAGTTGGATTCAACATTTCCAAGTACTTAGGAAAACAATTAAAATCATTGTCTAAAGTATTTTTAAATAATTATACAAGTCTTGTGTCTTAAGCGAGTGGAAAATAGGTTTAGTTCGTTTTGGTTCGGTTTCCATCTCACAATAATTTCATAGATGGTTGCAACATGCCCAAATATAAAAGAACTTGTATAATAATTTATAAATGAAGATACTTAAGTTTTACAACCAAAAAGTTAACAATAAAATCTTTAAAAAAAAGTTCGGTTTTTGGTTCGGATCTTGTTTCGGGTTAAGACCGAGGTAAGATTCTACAAACCCATAACCATAGAAATTATATAAATGATTTTAGAAACTTAAATCTAACATAAAACATGTTTATACGATTATTTAACAAAACTAGTAAACAAGTTCGGTTTACGGTTTGGAGCTACTTACGGTTAAACCGAGGCTAGTCTCTTCAACCCAAAACCATAGAACTTCATAAATATGATATACAAACTAAAATGAAAAGAAGTTAAGCATGGTTAGTAAGCATAAACAAGTTAGATAATTATATATATATATCAAGGACCACATGAGTCCTCAATGAAGTCTTGCCTTACGAGGCCCGACACTTCACCGACTGAGACCGGAGAAATGACCACCAAAGGTAAAAAGGGGTGTATGTTATATATATGTTGTATAACAAGCTTCAAGTATTAATAAGAGTTAGCAAGTTAATTAAAATGAAAGACTATGGTCAATTTGACTTTGGAAGGTCAAACTACCAAGTACATGAAGAACAACCTTTAAGATCTTTGAATTGAAAGAGAATTTTGAGTATGAGCAAGTGTAAAAATGAAGAAGATGGGTGTGTATATATAAGGTAAGTTGTAAAGGTCAAGTATAAAGATTCTTGCATGAAAATGGGTTGGTAATAAACACAAGAAAGCATAAAAGGCCAAAAAAACGAATCTGCAGGTCACTCTGGGTGCCGCGCGACCAGCCCCTTGCCCTGGCCGCGCGGCACGGCATATCCGAGGTGGGGTGGGTTGGCCCAGCTCGTCTTGCGTGGTTCGTTATGCATCCCGGAAGTTCGTTTTCGATGTAATTTGATCGTTTTAAAGGCGTTTTCGAATCCGTAAAAGGGGTTTTTCAAATTGAAAAAACGAGAAAGTTTTAGTAACATAAAATCCAATATTTTATATATTTGAAATGTTCGGGTTACAAGCGGGTCGGGTTTACATAATAAAACAAATACAAAAGTGACCCCAATTTGACGAATGTCACAATCACTATATTAAAACTGGGTTATTAACCCGTGTACGATACCGGTGGATATATTGAAATTTTCGAACAAACACATGTCATTTGAAAGGACAGCATAAATTGTTATATGTTATTCGGGACGACAACATACTTTAAGTTGTATATAATATTGGTACGAAAACCAATGATTGTGAAATACAAAGATAAACCCAAACAACAATCAAATTAAAATCCTTGAAAATATAATCAAAAGTTAAAAATGTAAAATTCATAAGCTACTAAAAAGACTTCTTTATAAACCATATTTATTCTTTATTTGTAACTTTGTCTTCCTTGTTTAATATAAGAATTTTAACATCACTCTTCGCTCTTGATAAAGCTACATAGAAGAGTTGTCTATGTGTAAACATCGGGTCTTTGAGATATATGTCAACTCTTGCTAGAGATTGACCTTGACTTTTGTTAATGGTCATTGTAAACAGACTACAACTGTAAAAAACTACATTCTTTTCAATTTAAACGAAAGTTTCTTATCAGAAGGTGTTAGACCACAACGAATTATATAAGTGCGATAACCAGTATTAGTACCTGAAATAACTTTTACTACAACAACACGCCTAACCAAAATAATTACTCGCAATCTAGTTCCAACACACAAACCGTTCTTCTGATCCATATTCCTTAGTAACATTATTGGCACACCGACTTTTAGAATCAATCTCTGAGTCAAAATAATTTTGGTCTTTTTGATATTATTTATCATAATGTGTTTATGAAAATTTTAGTTCAAATTAAAATATAAAAAAATAATTGGTATGATCTTACTTAAAAACCAAAAAAACTGATTTTTTATATGGACCACAACTAAATTTGTGAATTTTGTTGCAAAGTATGGAAACAAATAAATTGAGTTAACTAAGTATAAGTAAAAAAAAATAATAGAGAAATATCTTTGCGCCGCTAATTAACATAAATTGATTCGTATACACATCTTAATTAAAACATATATTTTAATTGGTTTTTAAGAAAATAAAATAGTATTGGATAACTGAAAATTATGTTTTGTATCATTTCTAAAAAAGAAAATAGAAAAAAGAAATGTACAAACATACATTCAGTGTTATTAAAAATTTGTTTATCAAAAAGGTATAATGTAGTTAATAATAAATATATTAAAAATCTTTTATAATTTTCTTTTACAAGTGCCTAATTTTTAGTTAATAACATATTAATTTTTATTTACTATATTTTAGTAAATAAAAAATTATATTTTAATACAATATAGTGTATTAACGCATTTATAATAACATGTTACCGTTCAAAATGCTACTAAGTAGTTCTCTTGGCGTTGAAGCTGCACGTTTACAAAAAAATGCATTCTTAAAAACATTTGAAAGGTAACTATAAAATATTAAAATAACTAACCGTTTGAATTATCCTTCTTATTGGAAGACGTTGATTGACCAAAAATTACGTTTTCTTAATTTTGAAGACCTCTATAATAGAATATAATATGGTTAGTATATGAAAAAATGAACAACATACATATAAAAACAGAATTTTATATAACATGAAGTTTCAATTTTGCTGACTTAATGAATTATTTTAATACACAAAACAGAAAAATTTGAAAACCGAGAAACAAAGTACTATTAACTTTAGTGAAAATTGTAGGTAATTTTATATTTGGTGTTCACAGAGATATTAAAGACATGAAAATTAGAAATATTACACAGTAAACAACAATAACACAACTTACTCAACTGATATGAAGACTATTGGCTAACTTGAATCGACATAAATGATCAGAAATTCATTTATGTAAAAGTATCCAACCCACCAATATATTTCTATAATAGTAGCCCATGTTACACATGGGTTGAAAACATAGAAACAACCATATAAATATAGACAACCATAAAATTTCATAACTACTATATTAATCCAACACAAATATTTAACATAAGTTTGTAACAAAAATATTAAACATTTAGATTCTGTACATAAAAAGTTAATACTTATACAAACTTACTATACACCTAAATTAAAAAACCAAACAAAGACATGAACATATTATCATCATATTAGCTCACCATCAACTTCTTTGGCATTTCACAAAAAAAAAGTCATTTTGCTTCACAATATTAAAAACAAAGTAAATCATAGCAATCTGAGTAAATATACAACTAAAGTCTTAAGGTATTATGAGTTTCATTTCAACATCTATACTAATTAATAAATAAAGGTTTCCTTATGCCACATGTCCTTTTTTTAGCCCATCATTCCTCTTAAATTCCCGCCTCCCACCACATTCCTTTTATAAACCCCGTTCATATCCTTACCCGACCCAATTAACTACTTATAACCCGAACAATCACATTTGTGATTTTCTAGAGACCTTATTCCTTGACCTTTCCTAATGTTTAACATCCCACAAAGCTCATCACAAAATCCAATCTCTCTTATCATTGATCCGTCAATTCGTTTCCAAATTCCAAAATCACCTGCGACAATACTTCGAATTTAATCTCCAGAAAACCTAAATCAGAAACTTCTAAATTCATCTCAAAAATCACTAACGACCAGAACTAATGGCTTTTTTCTATTTCTCCCATATCATATCAGAAACCCTACATTTTTCTGGAGTTTGATAATGTTTCTTCAAGAAATTGTTAATCAATCTTTAATAGCAAGAAAGGAATCTGAATCATCATCTACTTATTCATCATTTTTCCTTATGCCACATCTACTTATTAATAGCAAGAAAGGAATCTGAATCTGAATCATCATCTACTTATTCATCATTTTTCATTTCAACATCTATACTAATTAATAAATAAAGGTTTCCTTATGCCACATGTCCTTTTTTTAGCCCATCATTCCTCTTAAATTCCCGCCTCCCACCACATTCCTTTTATAAACCCCGTTCATATCCTTACCCGACCCAATTAACTACTTATAACCCGAACAATCACATTTGTGATTTTCTAGAGACCTTATTCCTTGACCTTTCCTAATGTTTAACATCCCACAAAGCTCATCACAAAATCCAATCTCTCTTATCATTGATCCGTCAATTCGTTTCCAAATTCCAAAATCACCTGCGACAATACTTCGAATTTAATCTCCAGAAAACCTAAATCAGAAACTTCTAAATTCATCTCAAAAATCACTAACGACCAGAACTAATGGCTTTTTTCTATTTCTCCCATATCATATCAGAAACCCTACATTTTTCTGGAGTTTGATAATGTTTCTTCAAGAAATTGTTAATCAATCTTTAATAGCAAGAAAGGAATCTGAATCATCATCTACTTATTCATCATTTTTCTTGTGTCTAGGGTATCTTATATAAAAAATTTGTAATCTTCTGAATTGTCTAATTGTGTTTATTGTATTATTTAATCTATCCTATACAGCCAGTTTTGATTGTCGTGTTTACGATTTTGTAGTTGTACTAATTAGAATTTTATATGAAGTTATGTAAAAACCATAGCACCGCCAAGTTCTTGACTGTGTAACAAATATGAAATTTATTTATGATTTTTTTTAAATAGATTTTTGTTTGCAGGTCTATAAATCTTCTTTTCTTTTTGCCTAATTATTTTTCGCTCCTCAAAACACTTCACTGCCATTATTAAGTGTTGTTATGCTTAATCTATCGTAAACACTTGCATAACTATTTAATGTTTGTTGTAGTAATTTTAAATAAAATGTTCTTTTTCAATTTTGTATATGATTTTTGTAAGATTAATTTGTGGTTCATATGATACATATTCGATGTTCTTTTTTGAAATTTAAAACTTTTTTTCTTTCTAAAATATAAGAATATCTATAAATATTTTGGATTGAAATTTGAAAACCAATTATTATAATTGTTGATTATTGATAAATGAATTAGTGAAATAAAATGTAAAAGTAATTAAAATAGGTTATAAATTTACATATTGGTTACATATTAAATATGGTTTTTAATTGTCATATGTAATTAGCGTCAGCAGGTAGTGTAAATTAAATCGTTTTTTTATTATTATTATTATTATTATTATATTATTATACAAAATGGCAAAAGACGTCCTTTACGTTTTCACGGTTTTAAAATTGACGTCAATTTGACAAACTTAATGACAGAAAACATCCTTTATGTTCAAAAAACGTTGCACGCTTCGTCCTTTTCACTAATGAGGGTTAGTATTTCTCGTTAAATCCAGTCATGTGCATCTCATGTGAGGGCATTTAGTCTTTTTATCCCCTCAGGGGTTGTTTGTGTATTGACTTAAAATTTTGGGCTTTAAATAAATAAAAAGATTTCTCTTTTTAACCCATTCCTTCCCCAAATATAACTCTCTCTCTCTCTCTTCTCTCTCTCACTCTCTCTCATCTCTCTTAATCCACACTCCAGCAATTATTTTCAGTTCAAGGCCACCACCACTACCATCGTTCATATCCAGCATCATAGCCACCGTCGCCGGAATCACCTAATTATCCATCTCTCTTCTCTTTTTGTCCTCTACACCACTAGGATAGAGGGACCCCTGCCACCACACCCCACCCCCGCTTAGAACCGAAACCACCACCAGTCACCACTAAACCAGTTCCGGCTGCTTCTTCCCTTCCGGCCTACTTTGGTGTTTCCTAGATATGAACCCTTTCAAGCTTTTTCCGGCACAAAAATGACGCTCTTAGCCGGTGGTTGTCTGATTTAGGGGTAATAAGCTGTTGAAGTTGATTGGTCAGGAAGGGGCTTTGATACGGCAATATTTACAATATCTTCGATCGATTGGTGAGTGGTTGATTTTGGTGGTTTGGGGATCGAATGAGTGTCGTATGATGTTTTACTCAACTTGATGCTGCATAAAATCGAGAGAAGAAGGATGGCGATGGCGTTGGCGTTGGTGGAGAGCCGACGATGCTGGAGAGTCTGCTGGGGACGATGGTGATTAGTGGTGTGTGTGGGGGGGGGGGCCTGGCAGTCGTGATTTAAGATAAGAGAGTTTGAGATGGAGATTGTGTTTAGGGAGATAGAGAAGGAGTTTTAGTTTATATAACAGAGGTCAGGCGGAGGTAGAGAATGGAGACGGGGAGGAGGAGGACGGACGCGATCAAGGCATAGATGAGGGTGGTGTAATGGGGGCATCGACGGGACCGGTAGATGGTGTTTACGACAGGTGGTGGTTATGGCAGATGGTGGTTATTACGGCAGGTGGTGATTACGGTAGGTGGTGGTGGTTACGGCAGGTGGTGGTTACAGCAGGAAGTGGTTGTTTGGTGATGGTGGTGGTTGAGAGAGAGAGAATGTGAGTGTGTGGTGATTGTGTTTTATATGTTTTTACAATATAGTTTTGATTATTAAATTAATTGTAAATTTACAAATATACCCTCATGTGCATTGCACATGACCAAATTTAACGAAAATACTTAACTGGGTTAGTGTCAAAGGACGTAACGTGATAGAGTTTTCAAGCATAAAGGATGTTTTCTGTCATTAAGTTTGCCAAAGAACGTCAATTGAAAAAACGTGCAAACGTAAAGGATGTCTTTTGCCATTTTGTCTTATTATTATTATTATTATTTTTATTATTATTATTATTATATGTCATAGAATATAGTAGTAGCAAGTGGTGTAACTTGAACTAATTTTTTATTAAATGCATATGTATAGCTGAAAATATGGTATCTAACTTCACCTATTTAAATCTATACTTTTATGCAAATAATTATCACATAGTATTTTTTATTAACAATATGAATGATTGAAATCACTTTAAATCAATAAATGCATAAATATTACAACTAACTTTGGTGACCAAGCACCAGGAACTGATGATACCTAATTTTTATTTTTTATATTTCACATTATGTTACAATTTATATCACTCTTATTATCAATACTGTTAGAACACAACATTATTGATTTGAAGTGTAACCTTGAAGATGTATCCAACATTGACGACTCATTTTCTCTATCTTCAACTTAATAACAAGAGATTCACTCAAAGGATGTGTCTGATGCAACTTGGATTAACAAACTGTTGATTCCAAAAACGAAGAAATGGAAGTTTTTTTTATCGTTACAAATTGTTTCCTTTTTTTATTATCCTTTTTCACTGTTTGCTCATGTTATGTTTTTTTATAATTTTCGTTGGGATCGTGTTTTTCTTTATATCAATATCTGACTTTATGGAGATTGTTTTTTATTGATGAAATGACATGATTGTTTAATGAAATTTTATCTCTTTACAGCCTTATAATATCTAAACATAAACATTTGATTTGATAATGAAATGCTATGTTTCATATAGTTTGTTACTAAAACATCCTTTGAATTTTTAAAATATAATAGCATCAACTTTTTACATGTAACATCCCAAAATTTCGAATAAAAACATTTAATACATATTATTTGTTTTAACGGAAAAGTTTACCCGAGTTAGTAAATAATAAATAATAAAGAGGGAAGATAAGTAGGCTAATTAAAGTGAATTAATCATGGACTAAAAAGGAAAGGTGGGCCTTAGGTCCATGGGCTTAAGGGAGTATAAATACCCCTTAAACCCTAAATCTTTCCATTTCCATCAATCTTATCCACTTTACACCTTAAAACACACACACACACATACCCTCTTAAGGGCGGCCGCAAGCTAGAACAAGAAACCGAGATCAAAATCAAACCTTTTATTGATAGATCTTTGGGATACAAGCTAAATACAAGGTCAAGGTTCCTAACTAAAGCTAGCCATAACCTAGAAACATCAAAAGGTATGTTCTCTATGATTAAAAGTTACATTTTTATAAACGTTTTTCCATGAAACTTGACCCTAGAGTAGATCGGGTCTAGATGTTTCATAAAAATACAAACTTGATGACTAAAATGGACTTAGCAAGCTTAAGGTTATGAACGATTCATCAAGTGAACCCTAGATCTAGCCTAGAACGTTTTAAATCTATAAAGGTCCAAGCTTTATGCCTAAAACGAATTAGATCTAGATAATGGAATAGTGATGGGTGTAAAACGGTTAGTATGAATAGGAAGGGTAGTTAATGTTCTGGTTATAAACCATAAAACAGTTAACAAAGATGGGTAAAAATGATTAAGATAGAAAGATGAGCTAAACACACCTAACCTGAGGGATCTCGGCCAAGACTGGGGGTTCTCGGCCACCTAATGGAGTTCTCGGCCAACCCGTGTTTTCGGCCAGGTTTGGATTTTGGTCAACACGATACTTTGGTCAAACTCGAGTTATCGGTCACACCTGAGTTCTCGGTCAGACCAGAATTCTCGACCTGGACGGGTTCTCGGTCTACAGGGTTTTCTGCAAAGGGTTCTCGGCTGACCATGTCCTCTGTTGGGTTTTGGGATGAATCCAGTTGGGCCTAGATGGACAGTTGGGCCCAGATAGTGAATAGTTGGACCTATAACAACTATGCCCACATCATGCTAAGCCCGTATCTAATTTAAACGAGACAGCCCATTATCTTAAGCATAACAAAGCCCAACTTAGAAAATACATTGGTTAATTAAAATACCGACTAAATTAATTATACGGTTAATTAACGAGGATATCTATATAACAGTTAGCCGTGCACAATTAAAGAAGGGGATAACGATTAACGGCAAACGCAACAGGATCCAGGTGAGTTTCTAGCCCCATTTCCTTGCTATGTGTTTCGGGGCTGTGTGCATACTCGATGTGATAGTTAATACACTTACCTTAAATGGTAAGTGTATGCCATGTATGATTTATATGTTATTTATGTATGTATATTTTGAATGTTAATGAAAGCTTGTCGGTATGTGAACGATCTTCGGATATTGCACGTACTGACAAGGGAGGTATGTATATGATAGCGGAATGTATATGTTAGATATATGTATAACATATGAGTATGTATAAATGATTAAAGAACGAATATGTATGTTACGGGTATGTAAAAACAGTATGTACGAAGATGAAGAAGTAAGGGATCAGACCTTAATAATATCTGAGATAGAGAAAGAAGGGATCAGACCCTAATAATATCTGAGATAGAGAAGTAAAGAGGGATCAGACCCTAGTAATATCTGAGATAGACAAGAAAGGGATCAGACCCTAATAATATCTGAGATAGACAAAGGAAAGAGAGATCAGACCCTAATAATATCTGAGATAGAAAAGGAAGGGATCAGACCCTAATAATATCTGAGATAGAAAGGACAGTAACTATATAGTATGAAAATAATAATGTATGAACGTATGTATGAAATTATGTAATGAAAGTAAATACTCACGTATGTATGAAAGAAAGTAAAGAAGGACAAGTATGTAATATAAGAACGTATTATATGTTGATGGTATTAACTAGTACTCACTCAGCATAGCTGACTTTTAGTATGCATGCATGTGAGTAGAATGAGGCTGTTAGCTTGAGGATGACACATGGGAGAGTTGGACGAAGCTGGCATCTGAGGATTTTGCTATGATTTAAGTTATGTTTTAAATGACGAAAATATGGATGTTTGTAACGAATGGTTTAAGTTTTATTATTTCCGCGAAATTTTTTAATTAACTCTGATATTTAGAACTGTGTTTATGAGTAAATCTAATGTCCAAATATGAGGCACCGGTAACGGGGCCTTACAAGTTTGTATCAGAGCAAAGTTCGAGAGATTTAAGCATCTTACAAGCTTAGACTCGAACAGAGAATGGGATTTAAGTAAGAAAAGAAAGAAGATGTCAGTCTAAGAATGCCATGTGTCACTCAAGCAAGCCTAGTAAAGGTAAAGTGTATGATTGAATAACGTGTGTTAATATTAGAGATAGGATTAATTGATTTCCTTGATTGATTAATCGTTTATAGTAGAACCAACACAAATAGACTCATAAGAGGAAGTGTATAGGACACGGAGAGTAACGTGATTAGCTAATCACAGCTGGCCACTGTTATTACTTGTTAGCCTTACTATCCTTATACTAAATAGTTCCTTGAGTGATGACGTTTGTGTTTTCCCTTTTAGAATACGATGGCTGGAACAGGAGGAAATGTGGAAGCCGGAGGTCGCACTGGACGACGTGGCAGGCCTCGTCGTGTTCAGCAACCTTCGGGTGAGACAACTTTCAACACTGGAGACGAAGGGAGCATAGCTGGAAGAGACCCGAACAACAACGAAGGGGTTCAACTGGATCCCGCAATTCAAGCGGCTATTGTCCAAGCTGTAGCTACTGCTGTAAAGAATATTACTCCTGGAGGGTCTGCTGGAAGCCGTGAAAGAACTGCTGGAGGGGCAGGAGGTGATGGTGGGAGAGATGAGGAAGAAGAGAGGGAGGCCTCGAGTGGGGATAGGTCTGTTAAAGCCGGTGACAGGAAAAGAGGCCTTGGTGGGTGCAACTATAAGTCCTTCAAAGGATGTGACCAACCGAAGCTGACTAGTTTGGGAGACGCAATCGCTACTCTTCCGTGGATAACCGCCATGGATAAAATTATCCGCATTAAAAAGGGCCATCCCGACCATGCTGTGGGCTACGCTACTCAGTCATTCGGTGAAGAAGCGATGTACTGGTGGGATCGGATGTTTGTTATAAGTGTGGTAAGGCTCATGTTGGGGAATGCAGGCTGGGATCGAATGCCAGTTATAAGTGTGGAAAGGTGTCACACCCTCAAAATCCACTAACGGAGTTTTACCGTCAGAGGGTGTGAACTGGCAGGATCGGAATCATTAGTTATAACCAAACCAAAGAAAAACGTTTAAATGAAAGTAAATGCGGAAGCGTAAAACCTTAATTCAAAAGTTGCGTCACGCAGGACGACTTAAAAACCAAAAGCAACTGTTAAAGTTTAAATTTGCGGAATAAAAATGTTTTCAATAATGCATGCTCCTAAACCGCGCGCCCGCCTCGGCTACCTGAGAATAACATACTAAAAGTGTCAACACAAGGTTGGTGAGTTCACAAGTAAAATAAGATAGATTGTTTAGCGTTTTGCGTAACCTCGTTACGACGTTTAAATGTTGCGTAACCTCGTTACGACGTTTGAGCGTGTAACCACGTTACAACGTTTAAGTATTGCGTAACCTCGTTACGATGTTTGAGCGTGTAACCATGTTACAACGTTTAAGTGTTGCATTACCAGATAGTGTTATGTTAAATTATATATCGATAGGTAGCTAATCTATACAACAAGTATTGCTAAGTGGTTCGCGACCGAAGCTGACTGTTTATCAAGTGCCCGTCACCAGGTCATCCAGACCATGGTATGTGTTAGCCCAAATTTACACCCACTCAACCTCCAGTTGAGCTATAACGTCGGGTGGGGTTTGTCAAACCCAGTAGTACTACCCAAAAGTGACTCGCTATTCCAAATATTAACCGGTCCGATGTGTGGGACTTCAAATGTTACGTATGCCGCTTAGCCTTTACAAGTGATATATAATTTATAACAAAATCTTTCATATGCGTTTATCTCAGAAAATATGTTTATCGGAGTATGTTATCTCCCCCAAGTGAAAACGTTTGAAAGCAGTTTAAGAGTGGGGTAAAGTGAACTCACTGTTTGCGAAGAATATCCGATCTAGATCACCGAGTGATGCGCGTCGTAGAAAACTCTCTAGCGTTCTAAAACAACAAAGAGATTTTCTAAGTGTCGGAACGTTTAACGAGTCTCTAGACTCGGCACATAATACCTATGCAAGTAACACGTTTCGTGTTTCGTTTGTGTATTGTGTGTGACTCTACAAGTACAATCGTGATACGACATATGAGTGAGCAATTACTTCCGTGTCATGTGTTAATAACCTACTTACTAGCAATAATTCCCGTAAGGGCAATTTGGTCAACAAACAAAGACTAACTAACCAATATTTCCCGCAAGGGTAATTTGGTCAATTCATGGCAATCAACTAGCAACTATTTCCCCGCAAGGGTATTTTGGTCAAAATTACAACAATTATATAGAAACTACCATATTTCATGCATTCCTATACAACTCAGCAGCTAGTTTCGTTATGACAGAATTTCTACTTGAAAGATTGTACTAGTTCACTGATTATAACGTCTCAATTAATTCACCAAAAATTACCACAGAAGCATACATATCTTAGGTTTCCAGAACATCTTTTATCTTATTTTTATTCCATATAGATTGTTCATAATGATCAAAACATTACAGCTAACTTATATCAGTCAGATTCATGCACAACAGAATATTATTTGCAATTCCCGTTAAACGAAAAATCCAATAAATGCAAGACCACTTGGGTTTGGTTCCTGACTCAATGAGTCAACTTCCAAAAGTGGAACCAACCCAATTGGCCTCGTAGTTCATGAGATATAGTATTTACAATATAACCTAACAGCAGGTCTAACAGCTCAGCTTTGCATCACGTTTTTGTAAAATCATAAAAGTATACTTCTACTTATCCAAAAATTACGAATTTATACTTTATAGAAACTAGACTCAACCTAGTTTACTGCAGTACCCACAATCTCAATCAATTTTCACGTTTACACTTCGTTACAGTCAGTTAAACATCGTATATACATTCTGTCCAGAATCTGTTCACATCAAAACTCAACCTAACCATACCCTATGAACTATCATGCATCCATATAACCTTCTAGATACTATAACTACTATCCATGCATATCAATCATACCATACATACAAGATTAGGGTTTGTGTTCTAATTCAAATCAAAGACAATCAATGAATCATGTAACAACATCAAGAATCATATTAATCTATCATCCAACTATCAAGAATCATATTAATCATATAACACCTAGAATCGGCTGAGTTAGGGTTTGCATACAACTCATTAAACATCAAAATTACACAACAAGGAGGTAAGGGATGATCAAGTATACCTTCCTAGCACCTAGTTCTTGGATTAAACTCTTGATTTGATGTGTGTGTGTGGAAGATTGTGGACGGCAGCCGTGAGTAGGGAGGAAGGGATTTCCGATCGGAGGTTATTAATAATAATAATAATAGTTAGGGTTTAGAGTTTATGTTATATTTATAAGCCAACAAGTTACATTCTAGTCCCTAAACTTCCAATTGTTGTTTTTCTCTAGAACATTCCATCATACTTGAACAATAAGTTAACATGACCATACTATTATCACATAGCACATAATCCTAACACATAATAATCATATAATTAGTGTCTTGACGTTTGTCGTTTATTTGTCAATCGTTTGCGTTAACTCGTTTGCGTTTCGGTGCAAATCCCGAAAGACTACACATGTAGTAAGTGTTAAGCGTCATTTAAACCCTAGTTTAAATGTAACGAAGTGTGCGTTAAAGATTCAACGATCTTAAAGTTTGAATTGACGGAGTTGAGTTAACGAGGTTAACCTGAAATTGACGATTGTCACATCATTCCCATGTTAAAGAATTTTCGTCCCGAAAATTGAGTCAAGTCGTGATGAGAGCCTGAAAAAGTAAGAAAAATTTTCAGTTTGTCATATCATCCCCTAGTAGAAAGAAATTTCGTCCCGAAATTTAGTTCATACCTCCGGTGATGTTTGACGGTTTGCCGGGTTTCGCGGTTTCCGGTGTTTGGTTAGCCTTTCAAAAAGGTGAGGATACTTTTTCATCATTTGATCCTCGCGTTCCCACGTGAACTCCGGTCCACGTCTCGAGTTCCAACGAACCTTAACGATTGGAATTTTGCTGTGTTTGAGCGTTTTGGTTTCCCAATCCAAAACCTCGACTGGTTCCTCAATGAACCGTAACTGTTCATCAACTTGTAGTTCCTCCAAAGGGACTACTTGGGTTTCATCAGATAGGCATTTCTTCAAATTTGATACGTGGAATACATCGTGTACGCCACCGAGTTCTGTTGGTAGATCCAGTCGGTACGCCACCGGACCAATGCGCTCAGTTATCCGGTACGGACCAACATATCGCGGGTTAAGTTTGTTTCGCTTACCAAAGCGAACCACACCTTTCCAAGGTGAGACTTTGAGTAACACTCGATCGTTTACTTGAAATTCGAGAGGTTTTCGGCGCTTGTCGGCGTAACTCTTTTGTCGATCTCGTGCTGCTGCCATGCGATTTCGGATTTGAACAATCTTTTCCGAAGTTTCGAGTACCAGTTCCGGACCAGTGATTTGGCTATCACCCACCTCTGCCCAGCAGAGTGGTGATCGACACTTCCGTCCGTACAGCGCTTCAAACGGCGCTGCCTTAATGCTTGCGTGGTAGCTGTTATTATACGAAAACTCTACCAAGGGTAAATGGGGTTCCCAACTTTTTCCGAAATCTAAGACGCATGCACGCAACATATCCTCCAGGGTCTGGATAGTCCGTTCACTCTGCCCATCTGTCTGAGGATGGTATGCGGTACTCATATCGAGACGTGTGCCCAGTGCGCTTTGCAGCGACTTCCAAAAGTGTGAGGTAAAACGAGAATCTCGGTCGGAAATGATGGAGACAGGCACTCCGTGTCTCGACACTACTTCCTTCATGTAGACACGAGTCAGTCTTTCCATTTTGTCTGTTTCCTTAATCGCTAGAAAATGTGCCGATTTAGTCAACCGGTCAACGATCACCCAGATGGTATCGCATCCCGTCGGTGTCTTAGGCAAACCCGTAATAAAGTCCATTGAGATTTGTTCCCATTTCCACATTGGGAGTTCCGGCTGTTGCAGTAGACCAGATGGTTTCTGGTATTCTATCTTGACTCTGGCACAAGTCAAACATTTGCTCACGTAGGTTGCAATGTCGGCTTTCATGTTCGGCCACCAGTAAAGTTCCTTTAAATCATGATACATTTTATCTGAGCCGGGGTGGATAGAATATCGGGACTTGTGAGCTTCGTCCATCACTAGAGTTCTCAACTCTCCGTATCGTGGAACCCAAATCCGGTTCTCAAAATATCGGACCCCGTCCGACCTGGTTTCAAGTTGCTTGCTCATGCCCCGCATGAGTTCCGATGGGAGATTATCATCTTTCAAAGCTTCCAGTTGCGCATCGCGAATCTGATCGGGTAAGCTGGCATGAATCGTGAGTTGCAATGCTCTCACCCGTCTGGGTTTATCTGTTTCTTTTCTGCTAAGGGCGTCGGCCACCACATTGGCCTTGCCAGGGTGGTACTTGATGGCACAATCATAGTCTTTAAGCAGCTCGACCCAACGACGCTGTCTCATGTTCAGCTCTTTCTGATCGTAGATATGTTGGAGACTCTTGTGGTCGGTGTAAATGGTAAACTTGGTACCGTACAAGTAATGCCTCCATATCTTAAGAGCAAACACTACAGCTCCGAGTTCCAAATCATGGGTCGTGTAGTTCTTCTCGTGAACCCGTAGTTGTCTAGAGGCGTAGGCTATAACTTTCTCAAGTTGCATCAGCACACAACCGAGACCTTGTATAGATGCGTCACAGTGTACCTCAAAATTTTCCGTTCCCTCGGGGAGGGCTAAAATAGGGGCGCTACAAAGCTTGGTTTTCAACAGTTGAAAAGCGGATTCTTGCGCGTCACCCCGGTTGTACTTAGTGCCCTTGTGAGTCAAAGCGGTTAGGGGTTGAGCAATCTTTGAAAATCCCTCGATGAAACGCCGGTAGTAGCCGGCCAGTCCTAGGAATTGTCGCACCTCAGTCGGAGTCTTAGGTGCTTCCCAGTTTTTTTTTTGATGGCCTCTACCTTACCGGGATCGACATGGATACCATTCTCGTTTATCACATGTCCTAAAAAGTGAACCTCTCGAAGCCAAAATTCACATTTCGAGAGTTTAGCATACAGTTGTTCCTTCTTCAGCAGTTCCAGAATTATCCTTAAGTGTTCGTCGTGGTCAGTCTCGTTCTTGGAGTAGACGAGAATATCATCGATGAAAACAATCACGAACTTGTCGAGGTACGCCTTGCATACTCGATTCATGAGATCCATAAATACGGCTGGTGCGTTGGTTAGGCCAAAAGGCATAACCGAAAACTCGTAGTGACCATACCGTGTTCTGAAAGCCGTCTTTGAAATATCTTCTTCGCGCACTCTCAGCTGGTGATAACCGGATCGTAAATCGATCTTCGAGTAGTAACTCGATCCCTGAAGCTGGTCGAACAAATCATCAATTCGGGGTAAAGGATAACGGTTCTTGACCGTCACCTTGTTCAATTCCCGGTAGTCGATGCACATCCGGAAAGTCCCGTCTTTCTTTCGGACAAACAAGACAGGGGCTCCCCATGGCGATGAGCTAGGTCGGATAAAACCCTTATCCAACAAATCTTGCAACTGAGTGGACAACTCCTGAAGTTCCGCCGGTGCGAGCCGATACGGGGCTCGTGCTATGGGTGCTGCACCGGGTGTCAACTCGATTTGAAATTCGACTTGACGAATAGGAGGGAGTCCGGGCAAATCCTCCGGGAAGACTTCTGGAAAATCTCGCACAACCGGAATGTCTTCAATTCGTTTCTCCTCCACAGGTTTCTCAACAATCTGCGCCAGAATTGCCGGATGACCCTTTCTTAAATACTTCTGTGCCTTCATAATGGTAATGATGCTGGTGGTCATGCCGCTTCTCTCGCCTCGGACCGAAATGATCTCGCCTGAAGGGGTGGTAATATGGACGATCTTATCATGACATATAATCTCCGCTCGGTTCTCAGATAACCAGTCCATGCCGACAACGACATCGAAACTACTAAGCGTAAAAGGAATAAGGTCGATGTCAAAGACATGACCTGACAATTTCAACTTACATCCCGCAAGTATATGAGTTGTTATTACAGTCTTACCGTTAGCTAATTCAACAGGAAACTTAGCGTCTAACGGGGTTGGAGTAAGGTTTAAAAGTTGGCTAAAGGCCTTTGACACAAAACTCCTATCAGCTCCAGTGTCAAACAAAACAGAAGCAAAACAATCGTTTACAGGGAACTTACCAGACACCACATGCGGATCTCTGCGGGCTTGACCTGATCCAATCACAAACGCTCTTCCTTTGCCATTTCCTCCACCGTTACTGCCACTCCCATTACCCCCGTTATTGTCGTTCTGTTTCAGCTTGGGGCAGTCCTTCCGGAAATGACCTTCCTGTCCACATTCATAACATCCCTTAGTCATCATCGGTGGCTTAGGAGCACCCTTCGCCACAAGGTCAACTCTACAATCCTTCGCTTGGTGACCTATCTTTCCGCATCTTTGACACTTGACACGGTCACACTGCCCAACATGGTGAAAGTTGCACCTATTGCACTTTGGATGTTTCCCAGCATACCCGCTCGAAACCTGCCCGTTACCGTTGTTGTTGTTGTTGTTGTGATTCTGAGTGTTGAAACTCCGAGTAAATTCGGGCTTCCGGTAGCGTTGCGGTGGGAGGTTTGAGGATGAAGATCTGGTGTTGTCAAACTTTCTTTTCCCGCTGTTCGGGTTGCTGTTGTTGCTGTTGCTGGCATGGTCATTATTCGGGTTGTCACGGGCTTTTACAGTCGAACCCCTTGGTGGTAACGCACCCTGGGTCACAGCCTGATCCGTTAGTTTGTGAGCCAAACGGATCGCTTGTTGGATCGTGGCTGGTCTGGAAGACGTCACCATACCCTGAATCTGTGGTGCCAACCCATCAATGTACATCTCTATTCTTTTGCTCGGCGGATCCACCATCCGCGGACACATCACTGCCAACTCGTGCGAACGAGTGGTGTAGGCTTCAATCTCTGAACCCACCATTTTCAATGACCAAAACTCCGACTCTAACTTCGAAATTTCTTCCCTCGGACAGTATTCCTCTCGCATCATGTTTTTGAACTCCTCCCAGTTCATCGCGTTTGCCAGTTCCAAGCCAAGGATCTGGACGTTCGAATTCCACCAAGTGAGGGCGGAATCCTCGAGTGTCCCAGCAGCAAACTTGACCCTATTGGCATGGGGACAGTTACACATCTCAAAGGCCGACTCGGCCTTCTCAGCCCAACGCAGGAAGCCTATAGCTCCCTCAGTGCCCTTAAACGTACTGGGCTTGCAGTCTAAGTAGTTCTTGAAGGTACACGTTCCATTTGGACCTCCTGTTTGATTCTGAACGTGTGCGGCTAAAGCGGCCGCCACATGGTCATTCAGCAGAGTTTGGAGTTCAGCTGCAGTCATGCTGATGTTACCACGTCCGTGTCCAGCGTTTCTTCCAGCCATCTAGGTATTATCATCCCGAGATGTCGTCGCCTGAGGACACATCCGAGTGTGCCTCTGGCTCAGCCGGTTCTTCCTCCGGTTCCTCTTCGGGTTCCTCCTCGGGATCTTCCTCAGGTTTCTCCTCAGGCTCCTCTTCGGGATCTTCTTCATCATAACCTTCATTTGTTGATCACTAGCCCCTTGCATATCTTTCATTGCCGCTGCCATGCGGGCAATCTCCTCCTGAGTCTCGGTTCCATCTTTAAACAGTCTAGCAACATTTTCTCTAGTGTAGCGCATGTAACCCACATCACGCTCCAAACAAGAAACGACAGCTGCGAGGACTCGTTCCACAGGTTCGGTTATGGGTGGTAAAGTGTTAGGGTAACCAGGGTGGTTCGGGTGAGGCAATGGGGGAACTTGTTCACGGTAGACCATACGTCTGATCATGTTGGGATACCATTCCCAGCTAACGTCGTTATCATACAGGCCTCCGGATGGGCGGTACCTCTTTGGTGCGGGAGCTTCGAGTTCCGGGACTACACGGGGTGGCGAGGCAGTAGGTAACTGCGGTTCCTTCCCGTGAGCATGCGTCATCGAATCGGATGATGATGAGGGTGGCGTCGACATTCCTACAGGTAAGCCGTGTATGCGCGCGCGTATGAGCGAAAGAGGTAAAGAGATAAGATTTCAAGACTACACAAACCTATGCAGTGCGTATTATTATAACTAATGGGTCGTCGCGGTTATAGTCTAGTATGCATGCGGCTTCTAGTTCGCTATAACCAATGGCTCTGATACCAATCTGTCACACCCTCAAAATCCACTAACGGAGTTTTACCGTCAGAGGGTGTGAACTGGCAGGATCGGAATCATTAGTTATAACCAAACCAAAGAAAAACGTTTAAATGAAAGTAAATGCGGAAGCGTAAAACCTTAATTCAAAAGTTGCGTCACGCAGGACGACTTAAAAACCAAAAGCAACTGTTAAAGTTTAAATTTGCGGAATAAAAATGTTTTCAATAATGCATGCTCCTAAACCGCGCGCCCGCCTCGGCTACCTGAGAATAACATACTAAAAGTGTCAACACAAGGTTGGTGAGTTCACAAGTAAAATAAGATAGATTGTTTAGCGTTTTGCGTAACCTCGTTACGACGTTTAAATGTTGCGTAACCTCGTTACGACGTTTGAGCGTGTAACCACGTTACAACGTTTAAGTATTGCGTAACCTCGTTACGATGTTTGAGCGTGTAACCATGTTACAACGTTTAAGTGTTGCATTACCAGATAGTGTTATGTTAAATTATATATCGATAGGTAGCTAATCTATACAACAAGTATTGCTAAGTGGTTCGCGACCGAAGCTGACTGTTTATCAAGTGCCCGTCACCAGGTCATCCAGACCATGGTATGTGTTAGCCCAAATTTACACCCACTCAACCTCCAGTTGAGCTATAACGTCGGGTGGGGTTTGTCAAACCCAGTAGTACTACCCAAAAGTGACTCGCTATTCCAAATATTAACCGGTCCGATGTGTGGGACTTCAAATGTTACGTATGCCGCTTAGCCTTTACAAGTGATATATAATTTATAACAAAATCTTTCATATGCGTTTATCTCAGAAAATATGTTTATCGGAGTATGTTATCTCCCCCAAGTGAAAACGTTTGAAAGCAGTTTAAGAGTGGGGTAAAGTGAACTCACTGTTTGCGAAGAATATCCGATCTAGATCACCGAGTGATGCGCGTCGTAGAAAACTCTCTAGCGTTCTAAAACAACAAAGAGATTTTCTAAGTGTCGGAACGTTTAACGAGTCTCTAGACTCGGCACATAATACCTATGCAAGTAACACGTTTCGTGTTTCGTTTGTGTATTGTGTGTGACTCTACAAGTACAATCGTGATACGACATATGAGTGAGCAATTACTTCCGTGTCATGTGTTAATAACCTACTTACTAGCAATAATTCCCGTAAGGGCAATTTGGTCAACAAACAAAGACTAACTAACCAATATTTCCCGCAAGGGTAATTTGGTCAATTCATGGCAATCAACTAGCAACTATTTCCCCGCAAGGGTATTTTGGTCAAAATTACAACAATTATATAGAAACTACCATATTTCATGCATTCCTATACAACTCAGCAGCTAGTTTCGTTATGACAGAATTTCTACTTGAAAGATTGTACTAGTTCACTGATTATAACGTCTCAATTAATTCACCAAAAATTACCACAGAAGCATAAATATCTTAGGTTTCCAGAACATCTTTTATCTTATTTTTATTCCATATAGATTGTTCATAATGATCAAAACATTACAGCTAACTTATATCAGTCAGATTCATGCACAACAGAATATTATTTGCAATTCCCGTTAAACGAAAAATCCAATAAATGCAAGACCACTTGGGTTTGGTTCCTGACTCAATGAGTCAACTTCCAAAAGTGGAACCAACCCAATTGGCCTCGTAGTTCATGAGATATAGTATTTACAATATAACCTAACAGCAGGTCTAACAGCTCAGCTTTGCATCACGTTTTTGTAAAATCATAAAAGTATACTTCTACTTATCCAAAAATTACGAATTTATACTTTATAGAAACTAGACTCAACCTAGTTTACTGCAGTACCCACAATCTCAATCAATTTTCACGTTTACACTTCGTTACAGTCAGTTAAACATCGTATATACATTCTGTCCAGAATCTGTTCACATCAAAACTCAACCTAACCATACCCTATGAACTATCATGCATCCATATAACCTTCTAGATACTATAACTACTATCCATGCATATCAATCATACCATACATACAAGATTAGGGTTTGTGTTCTAATTCAAATCAAAGACAATCAATGAATCATGTAACAACATCAAGAATCATATTAATCTATCATCCAACTATCAAGAATCATATTAATCATATAACACCTAGAATCGGCTGAGTTAGGGTTTGCATACAACTCATTAAACATCAAAATTACACAACAAGGAGGTAAGGGATGATCAAGTATACCTTCCTAGCACCTAGTTCTTGGATTAAACTCTTGATTTGATGTGTGTGTGTGGAAGATTGTGGACGGCAGCCGTGAGTAGGGAGGAAGGGATTTCCGATCGGAGGTTATTAATAATAATAATAATAGTTAGGGTTTAGAGTTTATGTTATATTTATAAGCCAACAAGTTACATTCTAGTCCCTAAACTTCCAATTGTTGTTTTTCTCTAGAACATTCCATCATACTTGAACAATAAGTTAACATGACCATACTATTATCACATAGCACATAATCCTAACACATAATAATCATATAATTAGTGTCTTGACGTTTGTCGTTTATTTGTCAATCGTTTGCGTTAACTCGTTTGCGTTTCGGTGCAAATCCCGAAAGACTACACATGTAGTAAGTGTTAAGCGTCATTTAAACCCTAGTTTAAATGTAACGAAGTGTGCGTTAAAGATTCAACGATCTTAAAGTTTGAATTGACGGAGTTGAGTTAACGAGGTTAACCTGAAATTGACGATTGTCACAAAAGGTGGGGCATTATCCTCCTGATTGTACTGCAAAACCCGCATGTTACAGGTGCGGTAAGCCGGGGCATTTTGCTAAGGAATGCACTGACGGTGGTGCTGGAGGGAGTGGGAAGAATGATGCCGATCAGACTAGGCCAAGGACCAGAGCTTACATGTTAACCCAGGAACAAGCCAAGCAGATTCCAGACGTTGTCACAGGTACGTTTCTAGTAAACGGTATATCCGCTTCAGTATTATTTGATTCGGGTGCGAACAAAAGTTTCGTAGCCACTCCTTTTAGTAAATTAGCTAAAATGAAATGTTGCCGAGTGTCTAAAACTCTTATAGTAGAAACCGCTAATGATACTTCGGTTAAAATAATGAAAATGGTTAGGGACTGTAAGATAGAATTAGAAGGACACGAGTTCCCTGTTACCTTGTACGTTATGACCTTAGGAGGGTTCGATGTGGTTTTGGGAATGGATTGTTTGTCTGAGTATGTGGCTCAGATAGTGTGTAAAAGTAGGATGATAAGGTTAAAGTCCTTGGATGGTAGTGCGGTGACGGTTTATGGTGATAAGGAAAGTTACGGGCTTAATGTCATTTCAATGATAGATTTAGTACCAGGAGTCCAACCCGTCGCGAAGGAACCTTACCGTGTAGCGCCGTCCGAGATGAAAGAATTAATGTCCCAACTTCAAGAACCCCTCGACAAGGGTTTTATTAGACCAAGTGTTTCCCCATGGGGCGCACCAGTGTTGTTCGTGAAGAAGAAGGATGGAAGTATGAGAATGTGCATAGACTATCGCGAGTTGAATAAGCATACGGTGAAGAATAGGTATCCTTTACCAAGGATTGATGATATGTTCGACCAACTGCAAGGTTCAAGTTGGTTCTCACGAATAGATCTCAGATCAGGCTATCATCAATTAAAAGTGAAAGAGGCAGACATCTCTAAAACAGCGTTTCGGACGCGGTCTGGACACTACGAGTTCCTCGTGATGTCATTCGGTCTAACGAATGCTCCCGCAACATTTATGGACATGATGAATAGGGTGTGTCGACCTATGTTGAATAAATCAGTAATCGTCTTTATTGATGACATATTGATTTATTCAAAGAACGAGACTGATCATGCTGAACATTTGGGAGAACTGTTGGAAACTCTAAAGAAAGAAAGGTTATATGCTAAGTTTTCGAAATGCGCGTTCTGGTTAAGAGAAGTGCAATTCCTAGGTCACGTGATAAATCCTGAAGGGATTACCGTGGACCCAGCTAGGATTGAAGCGATAACCAACTGGAAGACTCCACGGAATCCGACTGACATACGAAGCTTCTTAGGGTTAGCTGGCTACAATAGGAGATTCATCGAAGGTTTCTCCAAAATAGCCGCACCGTTGACCAGTATGACCCTAAAGACGGTAGTGTTCAGTTGGGGAAAGTTTCAAGAAGAATCCTTTGAAGAATTAAAGAAGAGACTCACGCAAGCTCCAATCTTTGCTCTACCCGATGGTGACGAGGATTTGGTTGTTTGTACTGATGCTTCGCATCATGGGTTAGGTTGTGTGTTAATGCAGCGAGGGAAAGTGATAGCTTACGCGTCTAGAAAGTTGAAAGTTCATAAGAGTACTTACCCGACGCATGACTTAGAACTAGCAGCTGTAATGCATGCTCTTAAGTTGGAGACAATATCTGTATGGTACTAAGTGTACTATTTACACCGATCATAAGAGTTTGAAGTATTTCTTCGAGCAAAAGGAACTGAATATGAGATAGAGGAGATGGTTGGAGTTGATAAAGGATTACGATTGCGACATCAAGTACTATCCTGGTAAAGCTAACGTGGTCGCTGACGCGCTAAGTCGTAAGAACGAGGAAGTCATTGCAACAACAAAGTCATACCAGTTGATTATGAATTCAAGCCTTTTTGAAGAAATCATCAAGGTACAGTCAGAGGTGTTAGTAGATGAAGGGTTAGTGAAGAAGGAGAAAGTTTATGGCCAGCAAGATGAGTTGATGGAAAACACTCATGGTGTTAAGACTAGATTGACCGTATGTGGATCCCGCGCCATGGAGATCTCAGAGGTCGAATCTTAGATGAAGCTCATAAGTCAAGATATTTGGTTCATCCAGGAGCTATGAATATGTACCAAGATTTGAAAAGAGACTACTGGTGGCCAGGAATGAAGAATGATGTAGTAGATTATGTCAGTAAGTCCTTAACTTGTTTACAAGTCAAAGCCGAACATCAAAAGCCTAATGGAAAAATGAAACCGCTCGAGATTCTTGAGTGGAAATGGGAACACATCACCATGGACTTCATAACTAAGCTACCTCGTACAACTAAGCATCATGATACCATCTGGGTGATTGTGGACCGTTTGACCAAGAGTGCTTACTTTCTACCCATACGAGAGGCTATCTCGTCAGAAACGTTAGCAAGCATGTTCATTAAAGAGGTTGTAACCAAGTTTGGAGTACCGTTATCAATCGTGTTTGAAAGAGATACTCAGTTTACTTCGAGGTTTTGGAAGAAGTTCCATGAATCTATGGGAATGAGATTGAACATCAGTACGGCGTATCATCCTCAAACAGATGGACAGTCTGAAAGGACGATCCAAACCCTTGAGGATATGCTACGTGCTTGTGTTTTATACTTTGGTGGAAATTGGAATGATCATCTGCATTTGGCAGAGTTCTCCTATAACAACAGTTACCATTCTAGTATTGGTATGCCACCGTTTAAAATGCTCTATGGTAGACGATGTAGAACTACCATATGTTAGGGAGAGATTGGTCAAAAGGAAATGGGAAGCTTAGAGGTGGTTCAAGAGACATATTCAAAGATCGATCAGATTAAGGCTAGAATGAAGGCTGCCCAAGACAGAAAAAGGTCGTATGCTGATAAGCAGCGATGACCGATTGAGTTTAACGTTGGTGACAATGTGATGCTCAAGGTCTCGCCATGGAAAGGGATCATTCATTTTAGAAAGAGGGGAAATTTGAGTCCGAGATACATTGGACCATTTAAGATCATGGATCGTGCAGGAGAAGTGGCTTATAAGCTGAATTTGCCAGAAGAGTTAGTAGGAACTCATTCAACCTTCCATGTTTCTCATTTAAGGAAGTGTCTGGCTGATGACACGTCGCACGTGCCATTGATGGACATTGAGGTTGATGAACAATTGAACTACATTGAACAGCCGATAGAGATTGTGGAATGCAAGGAGAAGCAGCTTCGTCATAAAGTTATACCCTTAGTAAAGGTGATATGGAAGCATCGTAAGGGATCGGATGCTACTTGGGAAGTTGAGGAAGAAATGCGCAAGTTTTACCCAGCGTTGTTTAAGTAAGAGTTAGGTTTCGGGGACGAAACCTCTTTAAGGAGAGAAGACTTGTAACACCCCAAAATTTCGAATAAAAACATTTAATACATATTATTTGTTTTAACGGAAAAGTTTACCCGAGTTAGTAAATAATAAATAATAAAGTGGGAAGATAAGTAGGCTAATTAAAGAGAATTAATCATGGACTAAAAAGGAAAGGTGGGCCTTAGGTCCATGGGATTAAGGGAGTATAAATACCCCTTAAACCCTAAATATTTCCATTCCCATCCATCTTATCCACTTTACACCTAAAAACACACACACATACCCTCTTAAGGGCAGCCGCAAGCTAGAACAAGAAACCGAGATCAAAATCAAACCTTTTATTGATAGATCTTTGGGATACAAGCTATATACAAGGTTAAAGTTCCTAACTAAAGCTAGCCGTAACCTAGAAACATCAAAAGGTATGTTCTCTATGATTAAAGGTTACATTTTTATGAACGTTTTGCCATGAAACTTGACCCTAGAGTAGATCGGGTCTAGATGTTTCATAAAAATACAAACTTGATGACTAAAATGGAATTAGCAAGCTTAAGGTTATGAACGGTTCATCAAGTGAACCCTAGATCTAGCCTAGAACGTTTTAAATCTATAAAAGTCCAAACTTTATGCCAAAACGAATTAGATCTAGATAATGGAATAGTGACGGGTGTAAAACGGTTAGTATGAATAGGAAGGGTAGTTAAAGTTCTGGTTATAAACCATAAATCAGTTAGCAGAGATGGGTAAAAATGATTAAGATAGAAAGATGAGCTGAACACACCTAACCTGAGGGATCTCGGCCAAGACTAGGGGGTTCTCGGCCAACCCGTGTTTTCGGACAGGTTTGGATTTCGGTCAACAAGAGACTTCGGTCAAACTCGAGTTCTAGGTCAAACCTGAGTTCTCGGTCAGACCAGAGTTCTCGGCCTGGACGGGTTCTCGGTCTACAGGGTTTTCTGCCAAGGGTTCTCGGCTGAACATGTCCTCTGTTGGGTTTTGGGCTGAATCCAGTTGGGCCTAGATGGACAGTTGGGCGCAGATAGTGAACAGTTGGATCTGAAACAACTAAGCCCACATCATGCTAAGCCCATATCTAATTTAAACGAGACAGCCCATTATCTTAAGCATAACAAAGCCCAACTTATAAAATACATTGGTTAAATAAAATGCCGACTAAATTAATTATACGGTTAGTTAATGAGGATATCTATATAATAGTTAGCCGTGCACAATTAAAGAAGGGGATAACGATTAACGGCGAACGCAACACGATCCAGGTGAGTTTCTAGCCCCATTTCCTTGTTATGTGTTTCGGGGCTGTGTGCATACTCGATGTGATAGTTAATACACTTACCTTAAAAGGTAAGTGTATGCCATGTATGATTTATATGTTATTTATGTATGTATATTTTGAATGTTAATGAAAGCTTGTCGGTACGTGAACGCTCTTAGGATATTGCACGTACTGACAAGGGAGGTATGTATATGATAGCGGAATGTGTATGTTAGATATATGTATAACATATGAGTATGTATAAATGATTAAAGAACGAATATGTATTTTAAGGGTATGTAAAGACAGTATGTACGAAGATGAAGAAGTAAGGGATCAGACCCTAATAATATCTGAGATAGAGAAGGAATGGATCATACCCTAATAATATCTGAGATAGAAAAGGAAGGGATCAGACCCTAATAATATCTGAGATAGAAATGACAGTAACCATATAGTATGAAAATAATAAAGTATGAACGTATGTATGAAATTATGTAATGAAAGTATATAGTTATGTATGTATGAAAGAAAGTAAAGAAGGACAAGTATGTAATATAAGAACATATTGTATGTTGATTGTATTAACTAGAACTCACTCAGCGTAGCTGACTTTTAGTATGCACGCAAGTGAGTAGAATGAGGCAGTTAGCTTGATGAGGACACATGGCAGAGTTGGACGAAGCTGGCATCTGAGGATTTTTCTAAGATTTAAGTTATGTTTTAAAAGACGAAAATATGGATGTTTGTAACGAATGGTTTAAGTTTTATTATTTCCGCAAAAGTTTTTAATTAACTCTGATATTTAGAACTGTGTTTATGAGTAAATCCAACGTCCAAATGTGAGGCACCGGTAACGGTGCCTTACATTGCACTTACTAAAGTAATTATAAATACTATTAGATAACACCACATATTTATACACGAAAAAACATATAGTGTATTATTTAAACATCATATTTCTATATGGTGCTAAATTAGTTATTTACTACATGTATGTTATGCATCACTAAACTTCTAACTGCTGTTAAAAAAAATAATATTTTACTGTTAACTAAAATAAAATTTTAATTGCTATTAAAAACAAAGAAATTGTTCTGTTAAGTAAAATATAGTTACTAAAAAAAACTTCTAATTATTATTAAAAATGAATTGTTTCATAAAAATATAATTATAAACTTATAATTACTTGTATGAAATAAAACTATCTAATTTTTGGGATTTAGATACCATAATATTTTTATGCATACATATTTATGGATTTTGAATAATAAAGAATCGTTATTTAAATATATATTAAAATTTTAAACTTTAGATTGCTTATATTTTGGATTAGTATATGCACATACCATAATTATTTTCCGGATTCTTTTGAGCTGTGACCTTCTTTTTTGTGTTTAAGTCATTACACTCTTCAATTTAAATAGCCACATTGCCTCACTTCTCCCAAACTATGTTGTCTTAACCGGGTTTATACTGGTTTCAGAGTTTGGCTTGCGTGTTTCCCGGGAAACCATACCACCAGATGCCATTTGACAGTCGTTGTGCCGTTAAAAGAGCAAAACTCTTAGCGTAACACATGACGAGACGAAAAACCGAGTGGGCTCGGTATCTGAACTGACAACCTCGCAAGGCCTACCTCAAATCCTTCATTGCCAATATCCACCCAAAGTGACGCAAGTAAGAATCGAACTTGAGTCTTCAACTGAAGAATCCAAACATTCTTATCACTAGGCCACATGTGATGGATTATATATTCCAATTTAGATCCATGAAAACAGAATATTTATAATTAAAAACGATTTACATATTATTAATAAATTAAAATTTCAATTTTAAGATCACCTATATATTATACACATTACGTACAACTAGACAAACTGAATTATAAGTTTACGTATTTTTTTCTATATTTTAACTCATAACATGAATAATTTGTATTATATATTATGTTTGATAATATGATATTTGACATGTCTTATGGTCAATGTATTAGTAAAATAATTATATTGTGTAACAGTAATGTATGTTTCTACTTTTTGTATTTAATACCAAAATTTTCTTATAATGACTTAATGATTATTAATATTTCGAATAATCAAACTTATAAAATTAAATTTGTTAAACTCATGTTATACATGGGTAGGTAACCTAGTTAATAAATAAATAAAGGTATATTTTATTATAAATTATTTTGTAATTAAACTTTTTTTTACTTCGATTTAAAGACCTTTTAGTAATGAATTAAGTTAAATCGAACCAATAAAGTTTTATTCTACTAATTTCACTAATTAAGTATAATTAAAATAATATAGAGACAATTAAAATTAAACCAGTTAATTTTAATTTTATAACATAGAAGTCATTCCTTAATTAAAATTTTATTAAAGTAACTGCAATATGTAGTAAATTATATTTCAAACTCTTTAAAATCATTACTTTATTTAAAATTAATTTCATTATATAATTCTTTTTTCAATTGTATACAATAATCTTGACATTTATGCGTAATTAAAAATTGTTCCAATATAGATGATGGAAACTTTGTTGAGATTGTAGACTATAAAAAACTACAAAAGAGTTGCAACTTCAATTCTTAAAAACATAAATAAATAAATGTATAAATGATTGGAATGTATCATTAAAATTAAAGATGATGATTATTTAACATAAATAATCAATTATAGTAAATATATAAGATTATATGTGTAAATACAAAGACGATTACAAGTAAACTAATAACCCACAACATTCATCTCATTTATCCAAACAGTATAAAATTTGAAATGAATGATAAACTTTGTATTGCGAATCTCTTGGACTTGGCTATTGCAAATTCGAAATACTTCTAACAAATGTCAAACTAGAAAAAAATATATAGTTAGTTACTTACCATCAAGAAAAAAAATCACTTTTTAATTAAAATGTCTAATTTTTAACTTTAAAATGCCATATTTGTTTCAGTAAATTGTACATATTCCATACACTTTCTTTTGAGCTAGTTTTTCGTTAAATATTGTTCATGACTGGCTCGTATTTTCATTTTGTTAGTTTCAAGAGACAATGAGCTATGAGTATAAAAATGGTTATTGTAAGGCCCCGAACCCGGTAGCCCTACTTTAACGTCGGATTTACTCATAAACACAGTTTTTACAAATCAGAGTTAATTAAAACTATTCTCGGAAACGTTAACTTCAATCATTCGTTACAAAACCTTTCATCTTTTCTTTAAAACCATAACATGAAACATCATATTCAAAACATCATTTCTTCCATCTTCGGATGCCAGCCGTTCAATCCATGTCATGTGCCATCCTCATGCTAGCTCCTTAATCTGATCACCTGCGTGCATACTAAAAGTCAGCTACGCTGAGTGAGTTCTAGTTAATCAAGCAACTTACCATACAACCGTTACATGTATTATATACGTATCCGAAGACACATAGTCCACTATCTAACCCGCTCACCTTACCACTTAACCTCTTATTTACCCCTACAGCTTAGCTACTTGATTACGGAAGCACATTGAGGCTTGCACTCCCGCGTACTTACGTATTGCCACTTTAATAACGATGGCACGTAGAGGCTTACGCTCCCACATACTATCGCCATGCCACTTAATAACGAAGGCGCACATAGACTTACTCTACCACGCACTCACGTTATGCCACTTTAATAACGAAGGCACGCATACACTTATTCTACCACGTACTCCCGTTATGCCACTAACACTCTTACTAGACCCCTATCCACTTCTGTCACACTCTACTTCTACTTGTCTATAGCACACTTCCTATCAGTTCATTATTTACGTAATAAGCAAGTTACATCATAGCATTCATAGACATTAATAACCACTAGGCAATCACTATCCTTGACGATACGAGCAATATCCGAAGATCATTCACGCTCCGACAAGCATTATATAATAGCTACCTCGTATATCATCTATAGCATACACTTTCCACTTAAGGTAAGTGTATTCACACTTCACATCTAGTATGCACACAGCCCCGAAAACATAACAAGGAAAACGGGCTAGAAACTCACCTGAACTCGGTTAAGTTCACTGTTAAAGGTTATTCATTTCTTGAGCTGTGCACGGCTAACTTTATAATAATTACATGTATCAATTAACTATCACTACTCATCATATTTCTAGGATAATTATAACCTTCAACGGACTGGGGACCGGGGGCAGCGCCCCTGGCAGCGGGGTTTTAGGGGCGGCAGCCCCTAGCAGGGTTCAAGGGGCAGAGCCCCTGGATGGGGTCGAGCTACCAGGTTAGCTTGGAAAAATTTTGTTTCTATTAACTGTCTTAACACATTTTCCATTAGGATTTTAAATTATTATATTATTCTCTAACTCATTTGCTTTAACGAATTAAGCCTGATTCATTAACTAATCTGTTACCATTCGTGATCTGATTCGTTAGTCTGGTTCGTCATCTCAGCATAGCGAATTGGGTAAGTAACGAATCACTTGATTCGTTATCTTAATATAACGAACTGGGTGAGTAACGTGTCACACCCCAACCTACGGCGGAACATTCCGGGGCACGACATTAATTGTATCATAGCTCAGAAGACACTATTTAATTACACGTGTCAATATCTAAATTATTATTTCACATAAACCATACATTAAAGAACAATAATACAAAGTTCTCAAAACAGATACATATATCAATAATAAACTTAAATTAAATAGCATTCTTCACATCATCGAGTAACCTAAGGTATCACTGCTTCAACAATCTTGAATCATCCAATAAAGCTACCTGCGCGTTGCGTGAAAATACATATAAAGCTCAGAAGACACTATCTTGAAGTCATCCAATATACCGAACTGGGTGAGTAATGTGTCACATCCCAACCTACGGCGGAACATGCCGGGGCGCGACATTAATTGTATCATAGCTCAGAAGACACTATGTAATTACACGTGTCAATATCTAAATTATTATTTCACATAAACCATACATTAAAGCACAATAATACATAGTTCTCAAAACAGATACATATATCAATAATAAACTTAAATTAAATAGCATTCTTCACATCATCGAGCAACCTAAGGTATCACTACTTCAACAATCTTGAAGTCATCCAATAAAGCTACTTGTTCCATGCGTGAAAATACATATATTTGTCAACATAATGTTGAGCAAGTAAACCACGATTTCTGAGTATGTATATTAACAAAATGACAATTCCATGCGATAATTATAAATCACTACAACCAGTATAACAATAAATAAAAGTTGTCTTGTCAACCAAATCACATAGACAACGGTTTACTCCGACGGCGTATGATCATACTAATGAGGATGAGGATGAGGATGCGATACCAACCACCACAACAAAAGTAAACACATAGTCACGTTTTCACGTATCAACTAATCGAGCAATTTCAATAATCGCATATATTGGAACCGTAGTGAAAATCTATAACACGTTTGATTGTGAACGCATAACGCCCCCAAAACTTAAAATGGTAAAAAGGGGGATGTGAATTTACTTACATTGCAAGTGTGTTGATGAGGATGAGGAACAATACAAAAGACAATTAAACTTCCCATGATACGTCAACGAGAATTCCTAGATACAATAAATGTATTATAAACGGAACACAAATAAAACGTAACAAACTTGAGAAGTTTAGGGAATGTTGTGAACTTGAGATTTAGAGAATTATTATTTTAGTAATATTCTCTTGCGTTTATTTGATTTATACTTGCTTCTAACAGTTAGACAATCAAACAGTTCAACTGTTCATCAACCTCAATGTCACTTTCACTAGTGGGATAACTTTGTGACGAAGCTGCTTTTCCTTGCGGTCAACTATCTCGATTGGTTGCTCAATGTAGTTTAACTGTTCATCAACCTCAATGTCCATTAATGGCATGTGCGACGTGTCATCATCCAGACATTTTCTCAAATGAGAAACATGGAAGGTTGAGTGAATTCCTTCTAGCTCTTCAGGCAATTCCAGCTTGTAAGCCACTTCACCTACACGATCCATAATCTTAAACTGTCCAATGTACCTCGGACTCAACTTTCCTCTCTTCCTGAAACAAATAATTCCTTTCCAAGGCGAGACCTTGAGCATCACATTGTCACCAGAGTTAAACTCAATCGGTCGTCGCCGCTTATCGGCATACGACTTCTGTCGATCTTTAGCAGACTTCATCCTTGCTTTAATTTGATCAAATTTTGAAGAAGTTTCTTGAACAACTTCCAAACTTCCCATCTCTTTTTGACCAATATATCACCAACATATCGGAGTTCTACAACGTCTTCCATACAACATCTAGAATGGTGGCATACCAATACTTGAATGGTAGCTGTTGTTATAAGAGAACTTTGCCAGATGCAGATGATCATCCCAACTCCCCCCAAAGTCTAAAACACAAGCACGTAGCATATCCTCAAGGGTTTGGATCGTCCTTTCAGACTGTCCATCTGTTTGAGGATGATACGATGTACTGATGTTCAATCTTGTTCCCATAGCTTCATGGAACTTCTTCCAAAACCTCGAAGTAAACCGAGTATCTCTATCAGACACGATCGATAACGGCACTCCATGCTTAGATACAACCCCTTTAATGAATAAGCTTGCTAACGTCTCTAACGAGATAGCCTCTCGTATAGACAGAAAGTGAGCACTCTTGGTCAAACGGTCCACAATCACCCAGATGGTATCATGATGCTTAGCTGTACGAGGTAGCTTAGTTATGAAATCCATGGTGATGTGTTCCCATTTCCATTCAGGTATCTCAAGCGGTTGCATTTTCCCATAAGGCTTATGGTACTCTGCTTTGACTTGCAAGCAATTTAAGCACTTACTGACATAATCTACTACATCATTCTTCATACCCGGCCACCAATAATCTCTTTTCAAATCTTGGTACATCTTAGTAGTTCCTGGATGAATCGAATATCTCGATTTATGAGCTTCATCTAAGATTCGACCTCTGAGATCTTCATGGCGTGGAATCCACATACGGTCAAACCTAGTCTTAACATCATGCGTGTTTTCCATCAATTTGTCTTGCTGACCGAAAATCCTTTCTTTCTTTACTAACCCATCATCTACTAGCACCTCTGACTGCACCTTGATGATTTCTTCAAATAGACTTGAGTTCAAAATCAACTGGTATAACTTCACTGTTGCAATGACTTCCTCATTCTTACGGCTTAGCACATCAGCGACCACGTTAGCTTTACCAGTGTAGTACTTAATATCGCAGTCGTAATCCTTTATCAATTCCAACCATCTTCTCTGTCTCATGTTCAATTCTTTCTGCTCGAAGAAGTACTTTAAACTCTTATGATCTGTGTAAATAGTACACTTAGTACCGTACAGATAATGTCTCCATATCTTAAGAGCGTGCACTACTGCTGCCAGCTCTAAATCATGTGTCGGATAAGTACTCTCATGGACTTTCAACTGTCTAGACGCGTAAGCTATCACCTTTCCTCGTTGCATCAACATGCAACCTAACCCACGTTGCGAATCATCAGCACAGACAACCAAATCTTCGTCACCATCGGGTAAAGCAAGGATTGGAGCTTGCGTGAGTCTCTTCTTTAACTCCTGAAAAGCCTCTTCTTGAAACTTACCCCAACTGAATACTATCAACTTTCGGGTCATACTGGTCAACGGTGCGGCAATCTTGGAGAAACCTTCGATGAATCTCTTATAGTAGCCAGCTAACCCTATGAAGCTTCGTATGTCAGTCGGGTTCTGCGGAGTCTTCCAATTGGTTATCGCCTCAATCTTAGCTGGGTCCAAGGTAATCCCTTCAGGATTAATCACATAACCTAGGAATTGCACTTCCCGTAGCCAGGATGCGCATTTCGAAAACTTAGCGTACAACTTCTCTTTCTTCATAGTCTTTAATACCTCTCTCAGATGCTCAGCATGATCAGACTCGCTATTTGAATAAATTAATATATCGTCGATGAAGACAATAACCGACTTATCCAACATTGGCCGACACACCCAATTCATCATATCCATAAATGCTGCAGGAGCATTTGTTAGACCGAATGACATTACGAGGAACTCGTAGTGTCCATACCGCGTTCGGAACGCTATCTTAGGGATGTCTGCCTCCTTCACCTTCAGCTGATGATAGCTTGATCTGAGATCTATTCGTGAGAACCAACTTGAAGATCCTCAGGGAATACTTCTTGGTAATCGCGCACTATAGGAACATCTTTCATTTCTTTTGTCTCGGCCGTAGCGTTGACAACATACGCTAGGTAGGCACCGCACCCTCGCCTTAACAAACCTTCAGCTTTCATCATTGAAATGACGTTAAAACCTGAACTTTCTTTATCACCATAAACCGTCACCGCACTACCGTCCAATAACTTTAGCTTTATTATCCTACTCTTACATACTATCTGAGCTTCATATTAGACAACCAATCCATCCCCAACACTACATCGAACCCTCCTAAGGTCATAACATACATGGTAACAGGGAAATCATGTCCCTCTAATTCTATCATCTCGTTCCCTCCTACTTCACCACTCGTACAAGTCCTCGCCAAGTGACCTGTCTGTCCGCACTTATAACACGCGGGCTTCGCATGGCAATCTTGAGCAAAGTGCCCTATCTTACTACATTTGCAACAGGCATTTGACCCTGATCTACATTCTCCACCATGGGACATCCCACACTTGCGGCACACAACAGACCGAGTGCCCCACTTGCACTCTCCAGCGTGCATCTTTCCGCACGTCCTACATGACCTTTTTTCCCACACTCTCGGTTGCTTGTTCTTAGGGTTCCACATCTGAGTACCAGGTCATTTGGCAGGCGCGACCCACTTCTTCTCCTTCTTCTCTTCCATAGCCACCTCATCTGTCAAGTCCTCATAAACCATTTCTGTGAGCCCCACAGCATAATCAAAAGTACGTGGTCTACCAGCTTTGACCAAGACGCGAACATTATGCGGCAGTCCCCTATGGTAACATTTGATCCGCTTGGCCTCGGTGTCCACCATATCTGGCACCAACCTTGACAGACGGTTGAATTCAGTGAGGTATTCGCGGTGTGTCATCTTACCCGCCTTCAGACTCAAAAACTTCATCTCAACCTTCTCTACCTCTGCATCAGCACGGAATCGTTTCATCACTAACTTCTTCAGATCATCCCACCTCAAGGCCTTGATCTCTTATCGAATCTTCCTCTGCTCAACTGACACCCACCAGTACATCGCCTCCTCACCGAATGATTGGGTAGCATACCCTACAGCTTGGTCGGGACGGCATTCGCAAATTCAGATATTTTGTCCATCGCGGTTCTCCATTGGAGAGTAGCGACTGCGTCTCCCAAACCAGTTAGCTTTGGTGGATCACATCCTTTGAAAGACTTATAGTTACATCCACCTCGGCCCCTTTTTCTATCATCCACCTTCATCGATTTAACCGCGCTCGATTCTTCCCTCTCCCCTTCTTCATCCTTCTTACCATCACCTTCCGCCCACTCAACGGTTCCTTCACGGCCTCCAACTGACTTCTCGAGATTCATGTTTTTCACAGCAGCTTCTACCGCTTGAGCAATAGCAGTTTGAATCCCGGGATCCAGTTGGACACACTCGTTATTACTCGGATTCTGACCGGCTACACTTCCTTCGCCCTCATTGTTAGTAGTTGCTTCCACTTACGGTTCTTGGACAATACGTGGCCTGCCACGACGTCTTGTACGTCCTCCTTTTCCAGCAGCTTTCTTAGCTCCAGCCATATGTATTCTATAAGGAAACACAAACGTCATCACTTAAGGAACCATTTAGTACAAGGATAATAAGGGTAACAGGTAATAACAGTGGCCAACTGTGATTAGCTGCTCACGTTACTTTCCTTGTCCTATACACTTCCTCTTATGAGTCTATTTAAGCTAATGCTACTTCTAACAGTTAGACAATCAAACAGTTCATATCATCACATACTCATATCCCTAGCCATTAAGCTAGCATTCATACATTCTTTGTTTAGCAAATACGCAACATCCATTCACCATTCTACTTTTCATATGAATTTAATCACATACTTTACCTTTACTTAGCTTGTTTGAGTGACACATGGCATTCTCGTACTGGCATCTTCTTTCTTTTCTTACTTTAATCACATTCTCTGTTCGAGTCTAAGCATGTAGGATGCTTAAATCTCTCGAACTTTGCTCTGATACCAACTTGTAAGGCCCCGTTACTGGTGCCTCACCTTTGGACGTTGGATTTACTCATAAACACAGTTCATAATATCATAGTTAATATAAACATTCGTGGAATATTAAAACATTCAAACCATTACATTACATGACCATTCATCCTTGTCTTGACGAGCATTCAAATTATTTAAACATAAAACATTGTCTTTTAAATATCATAACATAACACTTCATAAGATGTCAGTGCCTTCAAATCCATGCCATGTGCTTCCCCTCAAGCAAGTTTCCTCATTCTACTCACCTGCGTGCATACTAAAAGTCAGCTACGCTGAGTGAGTTCTAGTTAAGCAGATAACATTCAATACATTCACCTACTGACATATGCACCCGAAGGTACATACCTTCATATTTACTTACATGCTTACAGACATTCGTACTTTCATCCTTTCTTTCATACTTACGTAATACTTCCATTCGTACATATACCTTTGAAAGAGCAATTCGCCCTATTAACTTCGCTGATATTATTAGGGTCAGTTCCCTACATTCGCCGATACTATTAGGGTCGATTCCCTTCATTCGCCGATACTATTAGGGTCGGTTCCCTTCATTCGCCGATACTATTAGGGTCGGTTCCCTACATTCGTACTACTATAACATACATGTCCTTTACATACTTTCCTTGACAATACGTGCAATCTCCGAAGAGCGTTCACGTACCATCAACATTTCATACATACATTATTCATACATCATATATATTCATACATACATCATTCATACATCATACCTATCAGTCATACCTTTAACTACCACTTGACGGCACAAGCAATATCCGAAGATCGTTCACACACCCTCAAGCAATCATCATACATAAATCATACAACGCATACACTTACCACCTAAGGTAAGTGTATTAACTATCACATCGAGTATGCACACAGCCCCAAAATTATAACAAGGAAGTGGGGCTAGAAACTCACCTCAATGCGGTTGCGTTCATCGTTTATGGTTATTCCCCTCTTTAGCTGTGCACGACTAACTGTATAACAATTACACACATTAATTATTATCACTATCCATATCGTATTTCTAGTCCAATTATAACCCTCAACAAACGGGGGTCCGGGGGTAGCGCCCCTGGCAGCGGGGTCTAGGGTTGGCAGCCCCTAGCAGGGTCCAAGGGGCAGAGCCCCTGGCTGGGGTCGAGCTGTCTTATCACATTTTACATTAGCATTTTGAATCATTAATTAATTTTCTACTTAAAAGTTGGCTTCTTTGTAATTAAATCATTCTTTTTTCTAAGTTCAGGGACCATTCTGTCCTTTTGTTAAACTTCTAGTTCGTTACATTGCTCTTAACGAGTTGGCTTATCTTAGCGAACTGGTCCTTGTAGCGAATTGAACCCTTTAACGAACTGGTTATTAAACGAACTGGACCTTATAACGAACTGGTCCTTTGACGAATTAGTTCATGTAACGAATTGGACCCTCCAATTCGATATCTCCTTTAACGAATGACTATAACGAATCAAGGGTGATTCGTTATCTTTTCCCTTAACGAATTGAACACGAACTGAAGCTAGTTCGTTATGCTCCCATAGACGAATCAGCTAACGAATCACCTTTTAATTCGTTAAGTACCCGTTAGCGAATGTCACACCCTCAAAATCCACTAACGGAGTTTTACCGTCAGAGGGTGTGAACTAACTGGATCGGAATCATTAGTTATAATCAAACCATAAAAACGTTTAAATGAAATTAAGTGCGGAAGCGTAAAAACCAAGAGATAAAAGTTGCGTCACGCAGGACGACTCAAAACCCCATAATAACAGTTTAAAATCAGGTTGCATAAACAAAAGCGTTTCAAACAATGCATGATCCTATACCGCGCGCCCGCCTCGGCTACCTGAGAATAACATACTAAAAGTGTCAACACGGGGTTGGTGAGTTCACAAGTTTATATAAAATAAAGCGTTTAGCGTTTGCGTTCAGCGTTTTGCTTTGCGTTACCAGATAGTGTTAAATCAATTATATATCTATAGGTAGCTAGCCTATAAAACAAGTATTACTGAGTGTTCGACACTGAAGCTGACTGTTTATCATTTGCCTTGCCACCAGGTCTATCCCGACCATGGTATGTGTTTAGCCAAGATTACACCCACTCGACCTCCAGTCGAGTTTAGCGTTGGGTGGGGTTTGTCAAACCCAGTAGTACTACTCAACAATGACTCGCTATTATCCAATATTAAACGGTTCGATGTGAATGAAGGACTTTAGTTATTGCGTTTGCCACTTAGTCTTTACAAGTGATATATAATCTATATTAACAAAATCTTAAATGCGTTTTCGGAGTATGTTATCTCCCCCAAGTGAAAAGCGTTTGAAAATAGTTTAAAAAGGGGTAAGTGAACTCACTGTTTGCGAAGTATTCCCAAAATAATTCACCAAGATGCGCGTCACAAAAAAACTCTCTCTAGCGTTCTAAAACAACAAGGAGATTTTCTAAGTGTCGGAACTATTATCGTGTCTCTAGACTCGGCACATAATACCTATGCACACAACATGTTTCATGTTTCGTTTGTGAATCGTGTGTGACTTTAACAAGTGTATTTGTGATACGTTACATGTGTGAGCAATTATTTACGTGTCATGTATTCATAATGTACATCACTAGCAATTACTCCCCGTAAGGGCAATTTGGTCACACATAACAATTAACTAGCAATTATTCCCCGCAAGGGCAATTTGGTCAAAACATAACAATTATATAGCAAGTATTCCCCACAGGGGCAATTTGGTCAAAACATAACAATTAACTAGCAATTATCATGTTTCATGCATTTTCACAAAATTCAGTAGCTAGTTTCACCGGGACAGAAATTCTACTTGAAAGATTGTACTATTCCACCGATCATACCATCTCAATTAATTTATCAAAAATCATCACTAAAGAATGCATGTGTTAGGTTTCCAGAACATATTTTATTTTATTTTTATTCCACATAGATTTCTCATAATGATCAAAACACTACAGCAAGCTCATAACAGTCAAATTCATGCGCAACAGAATTTTATTTGAAATTCCCGTTAAATGAAAAATCCAACAAATGCAAGACCACTTGGGTTAGGTTCCTAACTCAACAAGTCAACTTCCAGAAGTGGAACCAACCCAATTGGTCTCGTAGTTCATGAGATATAACATTTACAAAACAACCTAACAGCAGGTCTAACAACTCAGCTTTGCACAACGTTTTTGTAAAATCATAAAGGTTAACTTTTACACGTCCAAAAATTGCAAATTTACATTCTTTAGAAACTAGACTCAACCTAGTTTACTGTAGTATCAATTATCTCAACGAATTCTTACATTAACATTTAGTTACAGTTGTCTAATCATAACTTACAATCTGTCCAGTACCAGTTTTGACCTTTAATCGCATTTAAATCGTTTGACCAACCAAAACACCTCCAAATTAGGCGTGGTTGGACTTTCTGAAAACTAGACTCAGAGTACTACCTTGTAGACTCATAATTAGCTCAGTTTGCTTATATACTCAACAAGTTACACACCGTTCAATTTTAACAATCACTGCTGTCAAAACTCAGCAAGCATAAACAATCATCTAACATGCATCCTAAGCATATGACATAACTCAAAACACGCAATAAACATTACTAATCATAAAAATCAGTAGTAACCCTTTAGGGTTTACAAACAATTAATGATTCATCAATCTTTCACCGTTCAAAATCACATATGACTATCAATATCAATCACTAACACATAATCAATCATCCTCTAGCCATAATCAATCATAAAACACCTAATATATGATATTCAATAGTTAGGGTTTCATATATATACCTTAAAAACGCAGAGATAACCAAGAGAAACGTGAGAGGTGCTTAGAAACGAGTGTAGGATGCTCCGATTATGAAGAATCAAGCTTTAACGGGTATGATATGTGTGTGTGTGAGGCTGCCGATCACGAGAGAGGGGAGGGGGAGGGCTGCCGTCGGGTAGAGTGAAAGAGAGAAGAGAGAGTTAGGGTTTATTATTATTAATAATAATAACATGTTACATCTAGGTCCCTCAACTACTAATTATCACTTTTCTAGCTTAAATTAACTCGTTTGCATCTTGAGTTAGCGTTTTTTACAATGTTATCACATAACACATAAGTCTAACACATAATTATCACATAATTATTGTTTTGACGTTTTTCGTTTATTCACCAATGGTTTGCGTCAACTCGTTTGCGTTTCGGTTCAATTCCCGAAAGACTACACATGTAGTAATTGTCAAGCGTCATTTAAACCCTAGTTTAAATGTAATGAGGTGTGCGTTATAGATTCAATGATCTTTAAGTTTGAATTGACGGAGTTGAGTTAACGGAGTTAACGGAGTTAACCTGAAATTGACGATTGTCACATCATTCCCATGTTAAAGAATTTTCGTCCCGAAAATTTGAGTCAAGTCGTGATGAGTGTCTGAAAAAGTAAGAAAAATTTTCAGTTTGTCATATCATCCCCTAGTAGAAAGAAATTTCGTCCCGAAATTTAATTCATACCTTCGGTGATTTCTGACGGTTTGTCGGGTTTCGCGGTTTACTGTGTTTGGTCAACCCTTCAAAAAAAGGTGAGGATACTTTTTCATCATGTAGGCTCCTGGACGGATCGTACACGGGATGTCGCTAACAACGCAGGTGCGGAATCCCTGCGTAGTTAGATACGAGTGCAGAATATGTAAATCAAACACACGAGCAATAACCGAAACACGTTATATTGATAACACGAACACGTGACTCCAGGTCACTATTACAGACACTAGCAAACACGAACACTCAAACTGAACGGCTGAAACGAAACCCTAAAAACCAACTCCATATACTGTTACGGCGAACAGGCGAAGTTGTCATTAACTTCGCCTCAGGCGAAGTTGTCATTAACTTCGCTTGTTCAACAAGTTCGCCTGAGCGAACTTGTTGACAACTTCGCTTGTTACAAAACATAAACATAATCAAAAACATAATTACATTACAGACTCGATTACAAATGCTAGACTATGAACTACTGACACACATGTACCAACAGACTCCCCCTTGGCAGTAGCTTCATATCTTGATCTTCAAATCTTGAGTCTTGTAATCTTGCATCTCTACGCATGCGCTCCCTCTCTAACACACACTGACACCACCCGTTGATATTTCCTAGCTTGATCCTTCCAAGCAGGAATGTAGAAGATCTTCTTCTCGTTGAGCACCTTCAGATCAGCCTGCGATAGATTAACAAGATGCATCGGGTCGTAAACCCTAAGCACTTCTTGTTCATCCTCATCTTCCATTACCGCCTCCGCTGTCTCACAGTCCACAAACCACCATTTTAGGTCTTTGAGCACGTCCTTGGGCATGAGCTTCATCGGTACTTCTTTAAGGCACCGGATCGGTTTATATTTCATAACCATCCAAGGTTTTCCATCAACTCTCAGACCTCTATCCTTGTCTTCGACAAGTTTCCCCTTTTGTGGTCTCATCAGCTCAAACTTCTTCTCCTTGATACACTCCTTCCACACGATCTTCCCGATGATTCTAGCCATGTTGTCTTCACTTCGGTTTATCAATCCCAGTCTGGCTAAATCTTTTACCTCACATTCTGGCAGTGTGTTTAAAGATCTCGACGTTCTCCTGAAATACTGAATTCCATCATATCTTTTGATCACGAAGAGCCGCAGCTGCTCGTCATATATCCAGCAGATAATACCTTTCTTTGCTTCTGCGTATCCCTTAATATTGTAACTTGTTTTGAACATTTTAGGGACCGCCGGCTTCTTCGTCTTTATGAACCAGTGAGCACAACCCTCCTTCCAATTCGGTTGTTCCTCCCATTCAGTATCTTCCACCACGCTCTCATCATCCAACTCTGGTCTCTCAACCTCCGGAATCTCGTGTTCCACGGAGTCATCATCAATCTCCCCTTCATCTAACACGTTTTCAACAGTAATCTGCTCTCCGATCCTCTCGATCTCATCAACCGGCAGCACATCATCTTCATTCATAAACTCATCATCATCCTCATCCAACTCTTTCAACGCATCTATAACATCTTCAACATCAGCATCTACAACGTCGTCACCGGCTGCACTTGTAGACTCCCCCTTAGCTGTGGAAGCCCCAAGAGCCTGAGAGGTTCTTGGCAGCTCACCACCTGCACCTTCCGGTGCATTGGGATCATCGTCTTGATCTTCTCTCCGTTTTGTCCTCAACTCATCTCCCCTACAAGTCTTCTCCCCCTGAGATGCCAAGAATGCCTTGAAGGCATCTATCACTTTTCCGTGTTCAACCAGGAGGGCTGCTTGTAGTCGATTGGATTCCACTAGGCGTTCAATGGTCTTTGACTGTACATCAACAATCCGCTCTAGCGATGTAATCCTTTCGGAATCTGAAGTAGGCGTTGGAGTTGGCGGGACATCAGCAGCAGAAGTGACCGCAGGTGGTACACTTGGTAACCCTGCAGTAGTAGTGACGGTCGACTCAACAAATCGTGCAACTACCACCGGTGGAGTAAGCGATTGGGGTGGTAGAGACACAACTGCTGGGGCCGACGTCTCGACAGTAGTAACCTGTGCTGTAGAAGGAATAAGAGACATACCAGACAAGGCAGGTGGAGCAAAACGTACCAGCCTCGAAGATTCTCCAGCTCCCGAACCCATACCTGTCCGTTCTCTTCGTGAACGTCTGAGCACAAGCTGAACTGCTTCTTCTTCATCAACTTCCTCATCATCCTCGTCAACAGTTCTCGGCCTCTTTCCAGTAGTTCTCTCCCGAGACACCATCAGTCGTCTCGCTTCAGCAAATGTTTCGTCAAGATCGGAGTCAGCTACCGAAGTAACTGCTCTAGTAACCTCCATGACCCGAGAACCCGAGACATCCATATCAAACAATCCATGGCCGCTAAAAGCAGCCTCAAGATCGATGTTTTCAGCAGTAGACACAACAGAAGATGCAGCAGCTGGCACAGCAGCAGAAACAACAGTAGATACAACAGGCGCAGCTGGTACAGCATGGGGTGCTGCCGCCTGATGTGGCTGTGGGTCTCTGAACTCGTCCCCTCCTGCAGGAACATAAACCGGGTTGATGAGATACCCGAATAATGGAGTATGCCTGGGACGCAGCTCAGGCTTGCTACGAGTGCTCGAACTGCGGCACTGAGCAAAGATACGTTTCGTCACGCATTCGACGTATCTATTAGGGCGTCTCTGCGGTAGCGACGGAGCGACATGATTAAGAATCATTTGTAAGAACTGAGGATACATGATAAATCGCTCGCGCGCCACCTCCCTCCTCTGACGATCAATCTCGTAAAATATCAGCTGACTAAACGAATATCGTCTGTTGTAAGTCAGCGCAATCATGGCAGATTGCATCGTCACGCCCATCCCATCCGTCCCTGCCTTCCTCCCAGACATGCATACAATCAATACATGCATCAGGAAGCGCCACTGATCCAGCAAAAACCCTTTCCTCCTCTGCGTGTCCCCCAACGGTCCTGAATAACCCATCCTCAGGTACGCTCCATCACGAAACGGAGCTACGAACTCCGTTGGGTCATCTCTTGTTTCTTCTCCAAATTGCAAAGCCAACCGTATATCTTCAGAAGAAAACTGTATATTATGACCATTTACGGTTGCTCGCATCACCGGGGGCTCAGGCCTGCAATCATAATATACCGTCTGCCAGAAGTCTTCTATGTTAGGCAGTGAAATGGGCAGGGTATTTGTGATCGCATGAAAGATCCTTGAGCGCTGGAGAAACATGATTATCTCCCTGTAGTCTTCCACAAATCTTGCGTCTGGATCTAGCGTGATGTACTGGTTATGGGCCGGAAAGAACTGTCGTTGATCATCACCGTCGTCACCACCAGCACCGCCAACAGCAGGCATATCTGCACAAAACAAAACAAGTTAGGGAAACGGTTAATCAACTCACAAGTTCGCTTGGTACCACGAGCGAAGTTGTGATTAAACCTGTACAGGCGAACTTAAAGGTGAGGCGAAGTTGGGAACAACTTCGCTTCATCTGTATGTTCGTCTAAAACCTGTTAAGTGAATTGATATAGGCGAAGTTGATGATAACTTCGCCTTATCACAACATCGCCTCAGGCGAACTTGGGTTCAAGGCGAAGTTACGGATAACTTCGCCACAGGCGAAATTAAGCTTCAGGCGAAGTTGTGGTTAACTTCGCCTAAACCCTAACTTCGCCTGAATCTGAAACGGCGACTGTTCAGATTCAAAGGGTCCAGATCCGATGTTTTCGCAACGATTTGACGATCCAGGAGTGAAGAACAACATATATTAATGGTTTTGAGACGTAAAGATCGTCCATGAAGACGTATCACAAGGTTGAAAAACTAGGTTTTGAAGGTCCGACGACCCTAGGTCTCGAACCGGGTAAAACGATAATGAACGAGTATGTTTGGGAAAGTTATCGACACCACATACCGTCAATGAAGGATAGAAACTGGAATCAAAGATCGAAGTTCGGAAAGAAAAAGTATCGCCGGAATTTTTGTAGTACAAGTTCGCTGAAACTGTTTTGATAATGAAATCAACTGTTCAAAAAAACCTTATATAGGGCGGTGTTGGTTCAGGCGAAGTTACTCTTAACTTCGCCTAGGCGAAGTTAAACACAACTTCGCCTAATTCAACAACTTCGCCCGAAATTTTAAAATTAAACCTTAAGGTTTGAACAATTTTCAATTAACATTTGAAACTTTCATAAAGAGTTAAACAAAAATGATCAAGTCTAAGTAACCAGTTATACAAAAATACAACTACAAAAATAGAAAACTTATAAAAATTTAACGAAATAAGGGATCAAATTTCAGTCTAGTTAGGGACCACTACGTTTTTATAAAAGATCCTAACATGAATCATACTAACTACGTGACTGTCACATAGATCCGTGTTTAGCTGTATTATGACATATAGAGACAGGTTGTAAGCAGGTAATATACTTAAGATGGTTTTCATCGTTTCTGTGATACGAGTTAGGTTCAATTAATCCTTAAAATTTAAGTGGGCAACAACTCAGAAATAGTGATGCCTCCTATCTATCCTCAAAGCGTATTTGGCTTTCCCCAAGTCACCCCGAATTGACTTCGACTCATAGTGTCTGATTATCTTGTATGTATTCTTCTTCTGTTTCCCGTTCTTTATCTTGCTCTAAGATAGAGAAGTTTTGAATTTATGATCACTAATATGTTACAATAACTCAAAAAAAATTTTATTTTTATTTTTTTATTTATTTATTTATTTATTTTTTTTTTTTTGAACATATACTTCAAAGTAGAATTTTACTGCAAGTCCCGAATCTGGATCACTGCAGTGTCTTGAAACGCTTTCTTCACGGGAATCAGAACACATATGGGCTCGTGTATGACTGGGTAATCGCTTTTCTGCCTATCATTTGAAAAGATATATATGAAGACACACAAAACTCTTAAGGAGTTTCCACGTAAAATCAAGTAAAATTAGTTTGTATCACATCTATTTTTACGCACCATAAAAAGTTACCATGACATACAATGATTGTCCTAAAGCCTTTTAAGCCTAATAACTTCACCAGTTAAGCACACACAATCAGTATATATATCATTTTCCAAGGTTAGATCAATTTTCTGTTAAACATAGCACATTTACTTCATACAAAGTAATAGACTTGAAAAGTAATTTCATTTCCCATAACAAAACTTTTGACTTCAGTCACCCCGATCAAGTCAAAGTCTTCAGGTAAACGGCAATCCTGAAGATCCAATGGATCAACTGGACCGACCACATACAAGTATGTGTCCTTCTAACTATGTATGACCGACTAATTTTCAGCGACAGAAAGAAAACACATCATAACTGCCCCAGTCACTTTCAGTCATCTGGTTAATGGAGACCCTCATTTTCTAAGTAGAAACGAGGACCAAAACATATCCGTGGATATGTCCGTCAAACGGAGGTAACCGACTAATTTTAAGCAATAGTGACGTTTTTTTTTTTTTTTTTTTTTTTTTTTTTTTTTTTTTTTTAATAAACACAAAGACATGGTTACTCGGGATTGATCATCCCGTTCAGCTCAATTAGGTTTTGAAATCTGGATTTATCAAACGCTTTTGTAAACAGATCAGCAAAATTTTCCAGCGTATCAACTTTTTCGATCTTAATCAGTTTCTTCTCAGCACAATCCCGTATGAAGTGATGACGAATGTCAATATGCTTAGTTTTACTGTGCTTCACGGGATTGTTAATTACTGAGATGGCGGCAGTGTTATCAATTAAAATAGGAGTGAGTAAGAAATTCAGACCATAGTCGCGCAATTGTTGCTGAATCCACAAAACCTGAGAGCAGCCGTTGGATGCTGCCATGTATTCAGCTTCACATGTTGAAATTGCAACTGATGTCTGTTTCTTGCACTGCCAGGAAACTAATCTTCCTCCAAGAAACTGACAGCCTCATGTGGTTGACTTCCGACTCTGATTGCATCCTCCATAATCAGAATCTGTATATGCCACCAGTTCAACGTCTCCTCCCTTCGGGTACCACAACCCCAGCTTCGGCTTGCCCTTGAGATACCGTAGTATCCTCTTCGCACCTTTCAAATGAGATTCTTTCGGATTTGCCTGAAAACGTGCACAAAGACAAACAGCAAACATTATATCAGGCCTAGAAGCAGTTAAATACATTAATGAACCTATTATCGCCCGATACAGAGTTGGGTCCACATCTGCGTCACCATCTGATTCAGCGCCCAAATTGTGATTGACGCAGATTGGAGTGTCATATGGAGAACTGTCCTCCATCTTGAATCTCTTGAGCACATCATGAACGTACTTCGTCTGATGAATGAACATCCCGTCCTTCTTCTGATCAACCTGCAATCCTAGAAAGAAAGTTAGTTCACCCATAGCACTCATCTCGAATCGTTTCTTCATGACAGCCTCAAAATCCTGACACATGGATGCTCTTGATGCAGCAAAAATGATATCATCCACGTAGACTTGAACCAGCAGGAAGTCACATCCTTCTCTCTTCACAAACAACGTACTGTCGATCAATCCCCTTTCAAAACCATTTTCCAGCAAGTAGTCTGATAACGTTGAATACCAGGCACGAGGTGCCTGATGTAATCCATATAGCGCCTTGCTCAACTTGTATACGTGATCAGGAAAGTCTGGGTCAGGAAAACCCGGAGGTTGCTCAACATACACAACCTCATCAACTTTCCCATTTAGGAACGCGCTCTTCACATCCAACTGAAATACCTTCATCTTTTTAAATGCAGCAAACGCCAAAAACAATCTTATCGCTTCCAAACGGGCGACAGGAGCAAACACCTCATTGTAATCAATACCCTCTTGCTGATTAAACCCTTTAACAACCAGTCTTGCCTTGTTTCTAATGATAATTCCCTTTTCATCCCTCTTGCACTTAAACGCCCATTTTGTGCCTATAGCATGCACATTCCTTGGTTTTTCAACCAAAGTCCAGACTTCCATCTTCTCGAATTGAGCCAACTCTTCTTGCATGGCCTCGACCCACGAGCTGTCCTTAAGCGCCATTTGGTAGTTTTTCGGTTCAATCTGGCTAATAAAGCAGGAGTACAAACATTCGTTCATTATACCCGTTTCTTTTATGCTTGTATAAACACAGGTGTGCTCATTCAAGCTACTTCTGGTTTGTACACTTGAGGACACATCACCTATAATATTCTCCAAAGGGTGATCTTTGTGAATTCTCGTGGTCGGAACAGCACCGACATGCAAATTATCTTCCAAATTTGAAGAGATCTCATCAATGGTTGTTTCTGGCTGAGAGTGAAATGGATTGATAAACTCATCTTCAGGAAAGGCAGCAGGGGTATTAAAAGTGTTTGATGTGGAAGGTTGACTTTTCTCAATAAGCTGTCGTTGCAATAGATTCTCTTCCTCATCAAGTATCATCTTCGTCACAGCTCTTTCGTCTTCTTCAGAAATTTCCAAATCAGGTACGTTAAACGACTTAAAAAGCTTAACATAGTCGAAAAGCTCAGCAGGTCCATTGCTTGGTTTTGGCGATTGGTAACTAGTAATGTCGGTGTTACAAACCACCTCCACCTTGCAAGTCGAAGTATTGAAGACCCGTCTGTTGGGAGTCCCAACTACATAACCGACTAAGATTCCTTCATCGGCTACTTCACCAAATTTCGAATTAGTCTTCAAAATCGAACAAGGAGACCCAAATGGTTCAAGACCGCACAAGTTGGGCTTCCTTCCATGCATAAGCTCGTAACAAGTTTTTCCAAGTTTCTTAACGGTTAACACCCTATTCAGAACATAGCAGGCTGTAGCAACTGCTTCAGCCCAGAACATCACAGGAAGCTTCGAGTCTGCCAGCATAGTTCTGGCTCCTTCAATTAACGTTCGGTTCTTCCTTTCAGCCACTCCATTCTGTTGCGGAGTATACGGAGCGCTGTATTGATGTTCAATTCCCTTCTGAAGACAGAAGATTTCCATTTCAAAGTTCTTGAACTCTGTCCCATTGTCACTTCTGATGTATTTAACTGATTTACTCATGACGTTCTCAACTTTTGTAATTAGATTCTTCACCATTTGAGCCGTCTCATCTTTCGTTTTCAGAAAATATACCCACGAATATCGCGAGTAGTCATCAGTGATCACCAAGCAGTAAGAGGTACCTCCTAGACTTTGTACATTCACGGGACCGAAGAGATCCATATGAAGTAGTTCTAGAGTACCGGCAATTGAGTTAATCTTCTTGGTGAGATGGGATTTCTTGTGTTGCTTTCCCTTCTTGCATGCTATACATTTGTCTTCAAAGTTAAAACTTTTTAAGGGAATGCCCATCACAAGCCCATTCTTGACAATGAAGTTCATCTTCCGAAGATGAATATGTCCCATTCTCCTGTGCCACAATTCTGATTCTGATTCGCTTGCTTTTGTCATTAAACAAGATTCTCCGGAGGCCATTTCAGTAGACCTCATGTCCATCACATATGTATTCGTTTCACGTGGAGCTTTCATTACTATCCATTCGTCTGGTATCTGAAAACCAGGCTTCAATACTATCGCTTCATTCTTCGTGAAATGGACAGTGTAATCTTTATCACAAATCTGCGACACACTCAGCAGATTGTGCTTTAATTCCTCCACAAAATTCACATTCTCCAGAGTCATTCCCCCATTTGACAATGTTCCTCTACCTGTAATCCTTCCTCCGCTCTCACCAGCAAAACTAACTCTTGCTCCCTGAACAGGTTTTAAATCTTGCAACAAGTGTTTGTTGCCCGTCATGTGCCGGGAACAGCCGCTATCTACAATCCAAAGATTGTTGGCAGCCCTGTTCAACTGTTCCTGCACAATAAAACAAAGAGTTAGAATCTTGGGACCCAAGACCAATTGGTCTTGGATCGATACGTCCCGTACCCTGGCTTTCTCAAGTTAGCATCAGGATAATTTCTGTAAGTCCTGTTAGGAAATCTCCTTGCAGATTGAGTGTAATGCCTCCCAAACCTATGTGAATTGAAAGTGTTATATCTTGTGGTTTGGTTGAAAAACTGAGGTTTGTTTTTATGAAAACTTGAATTAGTTACATTTTGGCCCTTTGAAAAGTTTTCATTTTTAGTAGTAACAAAATGACGCTTATCCTCAGTTTTATTTGGCCTCACACCTCTGAATCTCGGCTTCAGAGGTCAATCTGCAACTAGATGTCCTAATTTGTTACATCTAAAGCAACACCGACTCTCCTTTTTCTTGTCAAATGTTGGTTTGGATGTAGAGGCAGTGTTACCAGCCGTTCGTCTCACATAAGGTGGGACATACGGATTGAGTGGAGAACTCTTTTTAGAAATGTTATTTTTATCTCCATCGGTGGGTAACCCTACCTTCTCTTTTGTCTGACCAGATTCAGACAACTTATCCGATTCCGATGAGACTGGACTCGAGACAGAAACTTTCACATTTGAAACAGGCGAACTCGTTTCGCCACAGCTAACACTTGGTTCTATATTTGTAACCTTGATGGGAGTTGTCTGAGTAACCTCGAAATCAACAGATTTCTGAACACTCGGATTATAAGTATAGTTGTGGTTAAAGGGTGGTGGAACCTCGTGATATCCGATTCCTCCCCTCTTTGCAGAGGTACCTTGATCACTCACGAGGTGATCTAGGATAGCCGAGGAATTCCTGAACTGCTCAAGTTTGCGATTCAGTTCCACCACCTTCACCTGGTGGTCAGCAATCTGTTTATCCCGATCAGCAATCAATTTAGTTTTTTCTTCTATAACTTCATAACTAAGATCAATTATTTCAATTTTCTCAGCAAGTTTAGTTTTTAAGCTTTTGACATCTTTTTCACATGCTTTTATTTTAACTTTAAAACTGTTTTCTCTTGCCTTAGTAAAATGATGATCTTCTTTAAGATTTTTAAATTCAGCATCTAAACGAACGTATTGATCAGTTATTGTTGTTAGTTGCTCAGACAAATTCTCACAATTAGTACAAATATTCTTATTACGTACCTCGGAGCGATTATCCTTGTCATCTACCATGAAAGCTGTTTCTTCTTCAGTAGCTTTCTCATTTCCATCAACCTTCTCACATTCTTCAACTTCAGCCTCAGCCATGTTCGCTTGCTCACCAGATTCATTTGAATGCAGGTTCCAGTTGTACTCACCTGCTTCTCTGGTCAACATGGCATTAATCTCTCTGTTAAATCCAGAGTGTTGTGTAGGCCGACCTTGTCCACGTTCAACTCTTTCATTTCTGCATTCTTTGGCAAAGTGCCCGTATTGCTGACAATTATAGCACCTTACCTTAGATTTGTCGAATCCAGGCCTACCACCAACAAACTTTCTCCCAGTTTTATTCATAAACCGTTTAACTCGCCTCACAATCATTGCCATTTGCCATTGCAAATCCATCTCCTCCAGATCATCAGCATCGATCTGGTCATAATCCTCATCTAGAGCAGCAGGGTCCACAATCTTCCCTTGTATGTAGTTCTCATATGAAGCAATAAAAGAAGCATAGACTGCAAACTGCTCTTCAGCAGATTTGACACTCATTGGCATTTTGGAATAGTTATTGCTTGAGGCATTTGCAGAGAAACCACTTGTGGATGCTTGAGGCTTTGAAGTACTTGATCCTCCAGCAACGAAACAGACATCACCATTCGAGTTTACAGAAACGTTTCCTTCATGAAAAGAGTCAGAACCTGACTCCCCTTTTGAGTAATAAGCAGCTGATTCAGGCCTCGAACTTGAGCCTGAGTTAACCTTTGCACCATACATACCAGGGTCTTGTATCTGATCTGTTGGTGTTTCTTTTCGAACCATATTAAGCTCATAAGTTCTGAGCTTGTTTACTGCCGTTTCCAGATCATAATTAGGAAAGTCTCTGTCTTCCCTCATAAGAACGGTGTACATTTCCCACTTCGGTGGGAGAGCATCGAGAAGCTTTTCAACGATCTCTTCTTCTCGGTAAGCAATCGAATAATTGCTGAGCTCTGTCATTAGATGATAGTATCTGGTGATAATATCATCCAGTGATTCGTTCTTCAAAAATTTGAAGACGGAGAACTGAGTCTTCAAAAGTTTAATCTTTGATGCACGGATACCCACGTTCCCCTCGAATCTATTTTCAAGAGCATCCCAAAGCTCTCTCGCAGAAGTGTACTTTCGGAACGTATGGAGAACCTCTTGAGGAAGTGCCATTGTTATCGCAGCATGGGCCTTGCTCTCGGCCTCATACATTTTCTTTTCTTCGTCCTCCATTTTGCTATACTTCTTAACCACATCACGACCTTCGTATTGCATAGTTGGAGGGATATATCCATCCTGGATGCACACCCACATTTTTGCATCCTGATATTTAATGTATTGGATGAATCTGTCCTTCCATGCCACGAAGTCAGTTCCTTTCATCAACCTCGGGGCCTTAGTGGCTGACCCCGCTTCTACTTCCATCTTGACCAAATCGGAGATGTTAATTGACGACATCTTTGCTAAAACACGAAAACCCGAAAATTTAAAAAAATCTTCCAAACAGCACAGTAGGCGAAGTTAAGAATAACTTCGCTGAAAGTTAACTTCGCTGGATCTTAAATTCGCTTAGAATGAGCGAACTTAGGAGGTAAGCGAACTTGGGAGGTAAGCGAAGTTGAGGATAACTTCGCTGAGGCGAACTTATGAGGGTAGGCGAAGTTGTGGTTAACTTCGCTTAATCCTTATATCTTCGCCGAAACCCTACTTCCGGTGATGGCAACTTCGCCTGAAGAACTGTAACTTCGCCCGATGAACAAGGAAACTGTTCACATCTGATTTCGTCAATCTAGCAGTTTCCGATCGATGTAATGGCTTGAAAATGACTGTCAAACACGAATATAACACAATCCCAATAAAAACACGTCCCGCGAATAAGTCAAACGAGACGTTTTCTACACCCGCGTGAAATCCCGAACCTCACAATCGAGCCGATGGCTCTAATACCAATTGTAGGCTCCTGGACGGATCGTACACGGGATGTCGCTAACAACGCAGGTGCGGAATCCCTGCGTAGTTAGATACGAGTGCAGAATATGTAAATCAAACACACGAGCAATAACCGAAACACGTTATATTGATAACACGAACACGTGACTCCAGGTCACTATTACAGACACTAGCAAACACGAACACTCAAACTGAACGGCTGAAACGAAACCCTAAAAAACCAACTCCATATACTGTTACGGCGAACAGTATATAAACACGACAACTTCGCCTCAGGCGAAGTTGTCATTAACTTCGCTTGTTCAACAAGTTCGCCTGAGCGAACTTGTTGACAACTTCGCTTGTTACAAAACATAAACATAATCAAAAACATAATTACATTACAGACTCGATTACAAATGCTAGACTATGAACTACTGACACACATGTACCAACACATCATTTGATCCTCGCGTTCCCACGTGAACTCCGGTCCACGTCTCGAGTTCCAACGAACCTTAACAATTGGAATTTTGCTATGCTTGAGTGTTTTGGTTTCCCAATCCAAAACTTCGACTGGTTCTTCAATGAAGCGTAGCTGTTCATCAACTTGCAGTTCATCCAAAGGGACTACTTGGGTTTCATCAGATAGGCATTTCTTCAAATTGGATACGTGGAATACATTGTGTACGCCACTGAGTTCCGTTGGTAGGTTCAGTCGGTACGCCACCGGGCCAATGCGCTCAGTTATCCGGTAAGGACCAACGTATCATGGATTGAGTTTGTTTCGCTTCCCAAAGCGAACCACACCTTTCCAAGGTGAGACTTTGAGTAATACTTGGTCGTTCATTTGAAATTCGAGAGGTTTTCGGTGCTTGTCGGCGTAACTCTTTTGGCGATCTCGTGCTGCTGCCATGCGGTTTCGGATTTGAACAATCTTTTCTGAAGTTTCGAGTACTAGTTCTGGACCAGTGATTTGGCTGTCACCCACCTCTGCCCAGCAGAGAGGTGATCGACACTTTCATCCGTATAGCGCTTCAAACGGCGTTGCTTTAATACTTGCATGGTAGCTGTTATTATACGAGAATTCTACCAAAGGTAAGTGAGGTTCCCAACTATTTCCGAAATCCAACACGCATGCACGCAACATGTCCTCCAAGGTCTGAATAGTTCGTTCACTTTGCTCATCCGTCTGAGGATGGTATGCTGTGCTCATATCAAGACGGGTGCCTAGTGCGCTTTATAGTGACTTCCAAAAGTGCGAAGTGAAACGAGAATCTCGATCAGTAATGATTGAGACATGCACTCCGTGTCTAGACACTACTTCCTTCATCTAGATGCGAGTCAGCCTTTCCATCTTGTCCGATTCTTTATTCACCAAGAAGTGTGCAGACTTAGTCAATCGGTCAACGATCACCCAGATGGTATCGCATCCCGTCGGTGTTTTGGGTAAGCCCGTGAAAAAATCCATTGAAATATGTTCTCATTTCCACATTGGAAGTTCCAGTTGTTGTAGCGGGCCAGATGGTTTCTGATATTCTATTTTGACTCTTGCACAAGTCAAGCATTTGCTCACGTAGGTGGCAATGTCGGCTTTCATGTTTGGCCACCAGTAAAGTACCTTTATGTCATGGTACATTTTATCTGAGCCGGGGTGGATAGAATATCGGGACTTGTGAGCTTCGTCCATCACTAGAGTTCTCAACTCTCCGTATCGTGGAACCCAAATCCGGTTCTCAAAATATTGAACCCCGTCTGTTTTGGTATCAAGTTGCTTGTTCATGCCCCGCATGAGTTCTGATGGAAGATTATCATCTTTCAAAGCTTCGAGTTGCGCATCGCGAATCTGATCGGGTAAACTGGCATGAATCGTGAGTTGCAATGCTCGCACTCGCCTGGGTTTATCGGTTTCTTTTCTACTGAGGGCGCCGGCCACTACATTGGCCTTGCCAGGGTGGTACTTGATGGCACAAATCATAATCTTTAAGTAGCTCGACCCAACGACGCTGTCGCATGTTCAGCTCCTTCTGATCGTAGATATGTTGGAGACTCTTGTGGTCGGTGTAAATGGTAAACTTGGTACCGTACAAGTAATGCCTCCATATCTTAAGGGCAAACACCACAGCTCCTAGTTCCAAATCATGGGTCGTGTAGTTCTTCTCGTGAACCCGTAGTTGTCGAGAGGCATAAGCTATAACCTTCTCGAGTTGCATCAGCACGCAACCGAGACCTTGTATCGATGCGTCACAATGTACCTCGAAATTCTCTGTTCCCTCGGGTAGGGCTAGAATAGGGGCGCTACAGAGTTTGGTTTTCAACAGTTGAAAAGCGGATTCTTGCGCGTCACCCCAATTGTACTTAGTACCTTTGTGAGTCAAAGCGGTGAGGGGTTGAGCAATCTTTGAAAATCCCTCTATGAAACGTCGGTAGTAGCCGGCCAGTCCTAGGAATTGCCGCACCTCAGTCGAAGTCTTAGGTGCTTCCCAGTTTTTGATGGCCTCTACCTTACCGGGATCGACATGGATACCATTTTAGTTGATCACATGTCCTAAAAAGTGAACCTCGCGAAGCCAAAATTCGCATTTCGAGAGTTTAGCATACAGTTGTTCGTTCTTCAATAATTCCAGAATTACCCTTAAGTGTTCCTCATGGTCAGCCTTGTCATTGGAGTAAACCAGGATATCCTCAATAAACACAATCACAAACTTGTCGAGGTACGCCTTGCATACTCGATTCATGAGATCCATAAATACGGCTGGTGCGTTGGTTAGTCCAAAAGGCATAACCGAAAACTCATAGTGACCATACCGTGTTCTGAAAGCCGTCTTTGAAATATCTTCTTCGCGCACTCTTAGTTGATGGTAACCAGATCGCAGATCGATCTTTGAGTAATAACTCGATCCTTGGAGCTGGTCAAACAGATCATCAATTCGGGGTAGAGGATAACGGTTCTTGACCGTCACCTTGTTCAACTCCCGGTAGTCGATGCACATGCGGAAAGTCCCGTCCTTCTTTCTGACAAATAAGACAGGGGCTCCCTATGGCGATGAGCTAGGTCGGATAATACCCTTATCCAACAAATCTTGCAACTGGGTGGACAACTCTTGAAGCTCCGTCGGTGCGAGCCGATACGGGGCTCGTGCTATGGGTGCTGCACCGGGTCTCAATTCGATTTGGAATTCGACTTGTTGTATAGGAGGGAGTCCGGGCAAAGCCTCCGGGAAAACTTCCGGAAAATCTCGCACAACTGGTATATCTTCAATTCGCTTCTCCTCCGCGGGTTTCTCAACAATATGCACCAAAATTGCCAGGTGACCCTTTCGTAGATACTTCTGCACCTTCATGAGGGTAATGAAGCTGGTGGTCATGCCGCTTCTTTCGCCTCGGATCGAAATGACCTCGCTGGAAGGGGTAGTAATGTGGACTATCTTGTCGTGACATATAATCTCCGCTCGGTTCTTGGATAACCAGTCCATGCCGACAACGACATCGAAACTACTAAGCGTAAAAGGAATAAGGTCGATATAAAAAACATGACCAGACAGTTTTAACTTACATCCCGCAAGTACATGAGTCGTTACTATAGTCTTTCCGTCAGCTAATTCAACAGGAAACTTAGCATCTAACGGAGTTGGAGTTAGGTCTAAGAGTTCACTAAAGGCTTTCGACACAAAACTCCTATCAGCTCCAGTGTCAAACAATACAGAAGCAAAACAATCGTTCACAGGGAACTTACCAGTCACCACGTACGGATCATTGCGGGCTTGACCTGACCCAATAACAAAAGCTCTTCCTTTACCATTGTTTCCACCACCACTGCCACTTCCATTACCTCCATTGTTGTTGTTCTGTTTCAGCTTAGGGCAGTCCTTCTTAAAATGTCCCTCTTGTCCACACTCAAAACATCCTTTGGTTTTCATGGGTGGTTTAGGAGCACCCTTTGCCGCAAGGTCTCCTCTACATTCCTTTGCTTGGTGACCCATCTTTCCGCATCTCTGACACTTGACACGGTCACACGGGCCAGCATGATGATAGTTGCACCTGTTGCACTTCGGATATTTCCCAGCATATCCGCTCGAACCCTTCCCGCCACCGTTGTTATTGTTATTGTGACCCTGATTGTTGAAGCTCCGGGTGAATTCGGGCTTTCGGTAGTGTTGCTGCTGTGGGGGGTTCGAGGATGAGGATCTTGTGTTGTCAAACTTTCTCTTTCCATAGCTCTGGTTGATGTTTCTGCTGTTGTCAGTACTCGGGTTGTCACGGGCTTTAGTGGTTGAACCCCTAGGTGGTAGCGCACCTTAGGTCACTGCTTGATCCGTTAGTTTGTGAGCTAACCGAATCGCTTGTTGAATCGTGGCTGGTCTGGAAGACGTCACCATACCCTGAATCTGCGGTGCTAACCCATTAATATACATTTCAATTCTCTTACTCGGCGGATCTACCATCTGCGGACACATCACAGCTAACTTGTGAGAACGGGTAGTGTAGGCTTCGATTTCTGAACCCACCATCTTCAATGACCAAAACTCGGATTCCAACTTTGCAATCTCCTCTCTCGGATAGTACTCTTCTCGCATCATGTTTTTGAACTCCTCCCAGTTCATCGCGTTAGCCAGTTCCAATCCAAGAATCTGTACGTTCGAATTCCACCAAGTGAGGGCAGAATCTTTGAGTGTTCTAGCAGCGAATTTGACCCTACTGGCAGTGGGACAATTACACATCTCAAACGCCTATTCGGCCTTCTCAGCCCAACGCAGGAAACCTATAGCTCCCTCAGTGCCCTTAAACTTACTGGGCTTGCAGTCAAGGTAGTTCTTGAAGGTACACGTTCCAATTGGACCCCCAGCTTGGTTCTGAACATGTGCGGCTAGAGCGGCCGCCGCGTGGTCATTCAGAAGAGTTTGGAGTTCTGCTGCAGTCAAGTTGATGTTACCACGTCAGTTTCCAGCGTTTCTTCCAGCCATTTCCTAGAATCACAACATAAAATGTTAGACATGAATTTTTCTTTCATATGCAACACGCCATACATGTAATAAAAAGATAGGCAGGAAAGAAATAAGAAACAAACATCACATCACAACCATATATTAATCCAAATAAAAATTCATGATTAAAACCATTGTATTCGCTACAAAGTATTTCCAATCAATCCTTAAAATCATAGAAAATAATAGTTCGGATGGAGACAACCCCTCCATCTAGGTGTCATCATCACTAGATGTCATCATCTGAGGACACCTCTGAGTGTGCCTCCTCCTCAGCCGGTTCTTCCTTTGGTTCTTCTTCAGGTTCCTCCTCGGGATCCTCCTCAGGCTCCTCTCCGGGATGTTCTTCAGGTTCCTCTTCAGGCTCTGCCTCAGGCTCGGCCTCAGGTTCGGCTGCGTTCTGAGCAAATTTGCATTTGTAAGACATCGTAACGCTCTAGAGCTATCTCGGTTCGTGTCCTTGCTACTTGGAGTTTCTCTTGCAAGTCTATCATCTCGGCTTGCATCTTTCTCATAATCTTCATCTGTTAATCACTAGCCTCTTGCATTTCCTTCATTGCCGCTGTCAGGCGGAAAATTTCCTCCTTAGTCTCGGTTCCATCTTTTAACAGTCCGGAAACGTTAGCTCTCGTATAGCGCATGTAACCCCACATCACGCTCCAAACAAGAAACGACAGCTGCGAGAACTCGCTCCACAGGTTCGGTTATGGGTGGTAGGGTGTTGGGGTAAGCAGGGTGGTTCGGGTGAGGTAGCGGGGGAACTTGTTCGCGATAGACCATACGCCTAATCATATTCGGGTACCAATCCCAGCTAACTTCGTTTTCGTACATGCCTCCGGATAAGCGATACCTCTTCGGTGCAGGAGCTTCGAGTTCCGGGACTACACGGGGTGGCGATGAGGTAGGTAACTGCGGTTCCTTCCCATGTGCATGAGTCATCGGATCGGATGATGATGATGATGGCGGCGTCGACATTCCTACAGGTAAGCCGTGTATGCGCGCGCGTATGAGTGAAAGAGGTAGATAAGATAACAAAGACTACACAAACTTATGCAGTGCGTATCATTATAACTAATGGGTCGTCGCGGTTATAGTCTAGTATGCATGCAATTTCTAGTTCGCTATAACCAATGGCTCTGATACCAATCTGTCACACCCTCAAAATCCACTAACGGAGTTTTACCGTCAGAGGGTGTGAACTAACAGGATCGGAATCATTAGTTATAATCAAACCATAAAAACGTTTAAATGAAATTAAGTGCGGAAGCGTAAAAACCAAGAGATAAAAGTTGCGTCACGCAGGACGACTCAAAACCCCATAATAACAGTTTAAATTCAGGTTGCATAAACTAAAGCGTTTCAAACAATGCATGATCGTATGCCGCGCGCCCGCCTCGGCTACCTGAGAATAACATACTAAAAGTGTCAACACGGGGTTGGTGAGTTCACAAGTTTATATAAAATAAAGCGTTCAGCGTTTTGCGTTCAGCGTTTTGCGTTACCAGATAGTGTTAAATCAATTATATATCTATAGGTAGCTAGCCTATAAAACAAGTATTACTAAGTGTTCGACACCGAAGCTGACTGTTTATCATTTGCCTTGCCACCAGGTCTATCCCGACCATGGTATGTGTTTAGCCAAGATTACACCCACTCGACCTCCAGTCGAGTTTAGCGTTGGGTGGGGTTTGTCAAACCCAGTAGTACTACTCAACAATGACTCGCTATTATCCAATATTAAACGGTTCGATGTGAATGAAGGACTTTAGTTATTGCGTTTGCCACTTAGTCTTTACAAGTGATATATAATCTATATTAACAAAATCTTAAATGCGTTTTCGGAGTATGTTATCTCCCCCAAGTGAAAAGCGTTTGAAAACAGTTTAAAAAGGGGTAAGTGAACTCACTGTTTGCGAAGTATTCCCAAAATAATTCACCAAGATGCGCGTCACAGAAAAACTCTCTCTAGCGTTCTAAAACAACAAGGAGATTTTCTAAGTGTCGGAACTATTATCGAGTCTCTAGACTCGGCACATAATACCTATACACACAACATGTTTCGTGTTTCGTTTGTGAATCGTGTGTGACTTTAACAAGTGTATTTGTGATACGTTACATGTGTGAGCAATTATTTACGTGTCATGTATTCATAATGTACATCACTAGCAATTACTCCCCGTAAGGGCAATTTGGTCACACATAACAATTAACTAGCAATTATTCCCCGCAAGGGCAATTTGGTCAAAACATAACAATTATATAGCAAGTATTCCCCACAGGGGCAATTTGGTCAAAACATAACAATTAACTAGCAATTATCATGTTTCATGCATTTTCACAAAATTCAGCAGCTAGTTTCACCGGGACAGAAATTCTACTTGAAAGATTGTACGATTCCACCGATCATACCATCTCAATTAATTTATCAAAAATCATCACTAAAGAATGCATGTGTTAGGTTTCCAGAACATATTTTATTTTATTTTTATTCCACATAGATTTCTCATAATGATCAAAACACTACAGCAAGCTCATAACAGTCAAATTCATGCGCAACAGAATGTTATTTGAAATTCCCGTTAAATGAAAAATCCAACAAATGCAAGACCACTTGAGTTAGGTTCCTAAATCAACAAGTCAACTTCCAGAAGTGGAACCAACCCAATTGGTCTCGTAGTTCATGAGATATAACATTTACAAAACAACCTAACAGCAGGTCTAACAACTCAGCTTTGCACAACGTTTTTGTAAAATCATAAAGATTAACTTTTACACGCCCAAAAATTGCAAATTTACATTCTTTAGAAACTAGACTCAACATAGTTTACTATAGTATCAATTATCTCAACCAATTCTTACATTAACATTTAGTTACAGTTGTCTAATCATAACTTACAATTTGTCCAGTACCAGTTTTGACCTTTAATCGCATTTAAATCGTTTGACCAACCAAAACACCTCCAAATTAGGCATGGTTGGACTTTCTGAAAACTAGACTCAGAGTAATACCTTGTAGACTCATAATTAGCTCACTTTGCTTATATACTCAACAAGTTACACACCGTTCAATTTTAACAATCACTGCTGTCAAAACTCAGCAAGCATAAACAATCATCAAACATGCATCCTAAGCATATGACATAACTCAAAACACGCAATAAACATTATTAATCATAAAAATCAGTAGTAACCCTTTAGGGTTTACAAACAATTAATGATTCATCAATCTTTCACCGTTCAAAATCACATATGACTATCAATATCAATCACTAACACGTAATCAATCATCCTCTAGCCATAATCAATCATAAAACACCTAATATATGATATTCAATAGTTAGGGTTTCATATATATACCTTAAAAACGCAGAGATAACCAAGAGAAACGTGAGAGGTGCTTAGAAACGAGTGTAGGATGCTCCGATTATGAAGAATCAAGCTTTAACGGGTGTGATATGTGTGTGTGTGAGGCTGCCGATCGCGAGAGAGGGGAGGGGGAGGGCTACCGTCGGGTAGAGTGAAAGAGAGAAGAGAGAGTTAGGGTTTATTATTATTAATAATAATAACATGTTACATCTAGGTCCCTCAACTACTAATTATCACTTTTCTAGCTTAAATTAACTCGTTTGCAACTTGAGTTAGCGTTTTATACAATGTTATCACATAACACATAAGTCTAACACATAATTATCACATAATTATTGTTTTGACGTTTTTCGTTTATTCATCAATGGTTTGCGTCAACTCGTTTGCGTTTCGGTGCAATTCCCGAAAGACTACACATGTAGTAATTGTCAAGCGTCATTTAAACCCTAGTTTAAATGTAATGTGGTGTGCGTTATAGATTCAATGATCTTTAAGTTTGAATTGACGGAGTTGAGTTAACGGAGTTAACGGAGTTAACCTGAAATTGACGATTGTCACAGCGAACTAGGGTTAGGTCAGAGAATGTCAGAAACATTCTCTGACATTCCCTTCCTCGTATTACCTTTTCCGGCGTCGTTGCCAGAAAACCGCGGATTCGCCGGAAAAACGGGTTTTAACTCGTTTTCACCGTTTTTCATCACGTTTGAGCCATATCTGAGCTAGGGTGATCCCTAAGCTCATATTAGGTTTGGTTTATACCCGATTCCATCCAGATCTAATGACTTAAACGGTTTAACGGTGTCGGCTCGTCGTTTCGTGACCATAACTAACGGGTTTAACATCATACTATCATTACCTTAGGTCGGGATCGATTCTTCTTCCATGTTCGGCTAGAGAGAGAGAGACTACAGAGAGATCTTAAGTGTGTGTTTTGATGGTGTATGGAATATATGTGAAATGAAATTAAATGGGTGATTAAAGGTATATATATTTATTTATCTTGGGCTTAAGCCCATGGTTTTTCCTTCTTTCTTTCATAACCCAAGTCTATAACTCATATCCATTTACCCAACACTAGCCCGACTTATAATAACTCGTATTTTCATTTATTAACCGAAACTAGAAAACGGGATGTTACAAGAAGGTAGCGTATTTATCTTACCAAGATGAGCTACTCCCTTCCAAGGGAATACTTTAAGAAGAAAAATGTTCAACAACATTGAACTCAAGGGGTTCACGATGCTTATTGGCGTAGCTCTTTTGACGGCTACGGGCGGCAAGAGAGTTTTGATGAATAAAAGCGATTCGATTGGGCGGTTTCTTGGACAAGCTCGGATTAACTATCGGTTCGCGGATGATACGCGGCGTTTAGGTCAAGGCGGTTTACAATGAATTCCAAAGACGAGTGATAAATCGATTATCTCGATCGGAGATAATGGTCAAAGGCGTCCTATGATGGCAAATGATGTCCTTGACATGAAATCGGGCTACTATACTGGTAGGGTACTCCTCGCAATAATGAATTGAGGAGAACCGACTTGGTCAATCGATAAACAATAACTCAAATGGTGTTATTGCGGCTTTAAGTTTTGGGGTTTCGTAACTAATTTTATGGCTCGCTAATTTCCCAGCGGAAATTGGGGGTTGATCGGGCAAGCCAAACAGCTCTTGGTGCTCGAATCAATCTTAGAATAAGTGAGGCACCTGGATGGATACATTGTGATATTTTCTTCATTCCCGGCCACCGAAACATGGAAACGGAGGTCGGCATACGTTTTAACTGCATCAGGGTGAATAGAGTATCGTGACTTATGAGCATCATCAAGGATGAATACACGAAGATTGTCACGATTGGGAAACAATAGACGATTCAAATTATAGAGTGAGACGTTGCGTTTGGTTTCAAGTTGGAGTTCGACGCAACACGACATCTCATCGTATAAGTTATCTTATGTGACGGAGACGTGTAGTGCGTCGAAGGTGCGGTATTGAAGGTCAAATTGGACGACGACGTAATTTGAGCATGAGTGGATTTAATGTGGCTCTTACGACTAGTCTCGAAATTAAAGAATATTATTTCAATACGATAAAGGGAATTTTTACTTATGATTTAAAAAAATATTATGATTTAAAATAATATAGAACTTGGGTTAGTTGAAAGATAAAACTAATCATATTACAGAAAGAACAAATCTAAAATTTATCATAAACTGGAACTTAAAGTAATAGGATAACGCTACTAATGACAATCTGATAAGAACATTTATATATAGGATGTACCAGCGGCGTATCCACCATGTTCTTATCATCTCAACATTGTACCGTTATCCCAAACTACCATCGGTTCTAGGATTATGACACATGATTGTACGTATCATGATTTCCATGCAAGGACTTGGGTAATTATGAATGCATTCATAATTACTTAGGTCGTCGGATGGTCCGCATAATTCTTCCATCGTGTGGGTTACAAAAGCGTCTGAAAACATTAATTTGTGAGGGAGCACAAGTTTTAAAAATGTATGACTATAAAAAAGTTCATAAATTTCTAGGACATTATTTAAATGTAAGTCCTTAAAGTTGTAAAGAAATAATTTATTAATAGTTGTGGTTAATAAAATGATTTGGGATGGTTGAGGAGGGTAAAAATGAGGCAGATATATGTTTTAATAACCAATCTACTTAATTAATGTGAACTTTATTCGTAAAGTACGTGAAATGTTATTAGTTTATACTGAAATAATTTGATGCCATAAAAGGCGTTATAAATTTATAATTGATAAAAGACTAAAAATAACTAAGATCGACTAAAGAACACCACAAGTCTTCGGGTCTCTTGAGGGGTTAATGTGACAAGAAGTACCATGAGAAAAAAAGGTCAGAGTAGATTATCTTGGAGTAGCTCAAATAGGATGAGTTCGTAATTTGGGGTTGCGTAATTTGGGTTTTCAATATGGTATAAATGGGTAACTTGAGCTTGTGGGTATGGAATTGGTGAGGTAATAAGGACCTTGATTGGCTAAGGAGACTTGAAGGATGTGGGGTTGATAGGTTTGACTTGATGAACAAGGGCAAGTTGATGGCACATATTCCGGGGATGATTTGGGTCTCTATGATGGTATCAAGTGCGGTTATTAAGAACACCAGGTTAAGTATGAGCGGTAGGGTGTTTGTGGGATGGTCTGTACACTAGGCAGGGTATGACAAGAGTTAGCAAGGTGGCCATAGCGATGTGTATAGCAGGCACAAGGATTTAGCAGAGCGACAACGGCTACAGGTGAAGCACAACGGGTGAGGACCAGTGCATGGTTTCCTTCTTGAGGCGTATCGGTTTGTATCGCGGTTGAGGGTTGTTTTTTTTTTATTACTGTAACATTCGTTACTTTTGAAACCCAAAAATCCGACCTATTTTAAATTTTCGGTTTTTCGTTCATGTGTATTATATATATAAATATATTAATTAGTTTTCGTTTCGTTCATCTCATGTGACATTCGTCGTTTTTATACATTTGTATTCGTTAAATAGACATGTTTATTGTTTCATCGTATTATTGTCATTTGTTTACCATGAATATAACATTTCCGATGGTTTATGTTATTATCCGTTCATTATTAGTCATTTGTTCAAATAACGAATCTCTGATATTAAATGTCAATATTTAAAACGAGTCGCAAACTAGCAGGTATAATATAAAAATAATCCATAACATTTTATTACATTTATATGATATCTAAAAGTATAAGGTTCAAATGTTAAATATAGTCTTATTATGTTTTAAATATAAAATGAATGAGGGGTTATAAGTGAAAATATGAAATTAATTTATAGTATAAAAAATATATTTATATATATATAACCACCCAGCCCTCCCGTCCTGTTACACGTTTTTTCGGCGAGCCGGTTCCGGCCATCGGAATCCGGCTCCGGCAAGCCCCAAAGCCCTATAAAAACTCGTTTTAATCCAATTAAAAGCCACAATACGCGTAGACCGTAACGACAAACAATAATCAATAATGATGACTCGCTAAAACACCCAATTATGTCCGATTTAAAGCCCATAACCGCCGGAATATTTTAAAGCGCGATAACACCCATTAATCATCTTTCGCTCTAATTGTTAGTATAAATACGACCTAAAACAATACCTAAACTCGTCCACAACACTAATTTACACTAATATACTCACCATGAACCCGTCTTGTACGTTAAATTATTATTCCGGCCACTTCGCTGTTCACAGCCTATACGGAACAATTAGAGGTAATGATTATATGGTTTTGATTTGTTTTTAGCCAATTAATATGTAAGGCCCCGAACCCGGTAGCCTTACTTTAGCGTCGGATTTACTCATAAACACAGTTCTTACAAATCAGAGTTCATTAAAACTTTCGCGGAATATAAAAACTTTCATAAAACATTTCATAACAAAACACGTCTTGTCTTAAAACATCATTTTATCTTTCAAAACAAACGAAACATTAAACTTAAACGTCTTGAGTCTTCCGATGCCAGCCTCTTATTCAGTGCCACGTGTCTCCTCAAGCGAGCTGCCTCATCCTACTCACCTGCGTGCATACTAAAAGTCAGCTACACTGAGTGAGTTCTAGTTAATCACATAATCATACAATACCTTCTTACATTTCATACTTAACCTCTTAACTTTCTTTCATACACACATAATTGCATATACTTTCATTCTTACCTTCATACTTTCTTTACATACATAATCATACGTTTTAAAGAGCCTTTCGCCCTATAACCTCACAGATATTATAAGGGTCTGGTCCCTAACATCACAGATATTATAAGGGTCTGGTCCCTAACATCACAGATATTATAAGGGTCTGGTCCCTAACATCACAGATATTATAAGGGTCTGGTCCCTAACATCAAAGATATTATAAGGGTCTGGTCCCTAACATCACAGATATTATAAGGGTCTGGTCCCTAACATCACAGATATTATAAGGGTCTGGTCCCTAACATCAAAGATATTATAAGGGTCTGGTCCCTAACATCATAGATATTATAAGGGTCTGGTCCCTAACATCACAGATATTATAAGGGTCTGGTCCCTAATATCACAGATATTATAAGGGTCTGGTCCCTCTTTCCTCGAATATTAGTAGGGTTCGGTTCCCTAGTTCTCGAATATTAGTAGGGTTCGGTTCCCTTTTCGTTACCATACAACCATACATCATACCTCGAGTATTATTAGGGCCCGGTACCCTCTTCGTAACCATACAACCATCCTTTCATTCTTTTATTAACTTTATCACATTCATACACATAAGCATACATATCATACTTACCTTATACTTAGCGTTACAACCTGACAGTACGTGCAATATCCGAAGATCGTTCACGTACCGTCAAGCCATCATTCATACATATCACATTGTTCACATAAGGCATACACTTATCTCTTAGGATAAGCATATTAACAAACATATCTAGTATGCACACAGCCCCGAAAACATAACCCATAAATGGGGCTAGAAACTCACCTGAACTCTGCTTCTTCCTCCGATAGTTGTAAATCACTTCTTTAACTGAGCTCGGCTGACTGTATAAGTTACACGTATCAATACTCGCCTGATCTAATCTGGTGGCCTAGTATTAGCTTACTTTTACTTATCGTTTTTAATTTATTTTCTAATCGAACTTGACTTTAGGCGAAGTTAAACCTTAGGCGAACTTTGCTTTAGGCGAAGTTAAACCTTAGGCGAACTTAGCTTTAGGCAAAGTTAAACCTTAGGCGAACTTAGCTTTAGGCGAAGTTGTCATCAGGCGAACTTAGCTTTAGGCGAAGTTGTCATCAGGCGAACTTAGCTTTTAGGCGAAGTTGTCATCAGGCGAACTTAGCATTTAGGCGAAGTTGTCATCAGGCGAACTTAGCTTTTAGGCGAAGTTGTCATTAGGCGAACTTAGCTTTTAGGCGAAGTTGTCATCAGGCGAACTTAGCTTTGCAGGCGAAGTTCATCAGGCGAACTTAGCTTGCAGGCGAAGTTGTCGGCTGCAGCTACTGTTCGTCCTTAATCATCTTCGTTTCTTAACCAAATAACTCGATTTAGGTATCCACGGAATCGTCTGACCAGCGCCTACAAACCCCAACCATCAAATCGGCCTAACATCGACGTTTAAAGGGTGCGATTTAGGCATACAGGTTACGGGTTCTTTTATCAATCGATTAACCCATCAAATCTTAACCATTTTCAGTAAGTTTAGCTTTGTAGGATTCGTTTTTACCATACAAACACCGATCAATCATTTCTATACTAATCCAAACCTAAACGAACAAGTTCTCGATATAAACGTAACGTAAACGAGTCGAACTACGAACACGAGCTGGTCTTTGATGTTGCTTTGGTTCGTCACGACGATCTAGCACCAACGAGCTCGGGTCCTTGCCTTTGGATCTTCGTTCGGGTCGTGTGTGTTTTGGAGTGTGTAGAGATTAGGATGGATAAATGGATGGAATGGAAAGGATTGGGGTTTAAGGGGGTATTTATACTCCCTTAAGCCCATGGACCGAAGGCTCATATTTCCTTTTGGTCCATATCTAATCCCATCTAATTATCCTACAAAGTCTTCATATTTTGCTATTATTATTATCGTTCCACTAACTCGTTTATTTCACCCGACAAAATAATATATTAAATATTACTTTAGAAATTTCGGGATGTTACAAGTCTTCCCTCTTTAAAGAGGTTTCGTCCCCGAAACCTAGCTTATTTCTTGCAAAAGGAATACCTTTTTCTTTATAATCGCACACTTTATTGAATCACCTTTGCTTTCTGAGTTATCCTTCTTACTCCCGACTTTGCGGTCATCGAATGGTGGTCATGTGTTTTAGCTATTTAAGGTAGCTTGTCCATGAGGCTCTCGATGTCTCAAGTCTCGTCTCGTCTTTCCAAGGGCTTCCTTTGATGCTTTTGTGACAATTTGGCAACTCTCTTAGCATATCTGACTACAAGCTCCAAGCGTGACTTCTTCATTACTTTTTGCAGTTGGAGTCATGTTGTTTTCGTATATCGCTCTGCCTCAGATTCTTCTCGTGTCCGCCTCTTTTGTAACAGTCATCTATCTTATCTCTAAGGAAACACAAATGTTATCACTCTAGGAATTATTTAGCACGTGATTCGTAAGGTAAGTAGTTAATGACGTTGATCAAGTGTAATTAACTATTTGCGTTACTCCTCAGGTTCTACATACTTCCCTTCATGATTTCACTTGTGCTTGTTTATACTCTTAAACAGTTAATCCGTTAAGATCAATTAATCCTATCCCTAACCTGCACTCATTCTTCATTTAGCAAATAAGCCAACATTAACATACACCATTTACCATACACTTTACCTTTACTGAGCTTGCTTGAGTGACACATGGCTATCTTGAACTGACATCTTCTTTCTTTCTCATTTAAAATTTCATTCTCTGTTCGAGTCTAAGCATGTAGGATGCTTAAATCTCTCGAACTTATGCTCTGATACCAACTTGTAAGGCCCCGAACCCGGTAGCCTTACTTTAGCGTCGGATTTACTCATAAACACGGTTCTTACAAATCAGAGTTCACTAAAACTTTCGCGGAATATAAAAACTTTCATAAAACATTTCATAACAAAACACGTCTTGTCTTAAAACATCATTTTATCTTTCAAAATAAATGAAACATTAAACTTAAACGTCTTGAGTCTTCCGATGCCAGCCTCTTATTCAGTGCCACGTGTCTCCTCAAGCGAGCTGCCTCATCCTACTCACCTGCGTGCATACTAAAAGTCAGCTACGCTGAGTGAGTTCTAGTTAATCACATAATCATACAATACCTTCTTACATTTCATACTTAACCTCTTAACTTTCTTTCATACACACATAATTGCATATACTTTCATTCTTACCTTCATACTTTCTTTACATACATAATCATACGTTTTAAAGAGCCTTTCGCCCTATAACCTCACAGATATTATAAGGGTCTGGTCCCTAACATCACAGATATTATAAGGGTCTGGTCCCTCTTTCCTCGAATATTAGTAGGGTTCGGTTCCCTAGTTCTCGAATATTAGTAGGGTTCGATTTCATTACCATACAACCATACATCATACCTCGAGTATTATTTGCAGGCGAAGTTCATCAGGCGAACTTAGCTTGCAGGCGAAGTTGTCGGCTGCAGCTACTGTTCGTCCTTAATCATCTTCGTTTCTTAACCAAATAACTCGATTTAGGTATCCACGGAATCGTCTGACCAGCGGCTTCAAACCCCAACCATCAAATCGGCCTAACATCGACGTTTAAAGGGTGCGATTTAGGCATACAGGTTACGGGTTCTTTTATCAATCGATTAACCCATCAAATCTTAACCATTTTCAGTAAGTTTAGCTTTGTAGGATTCGTTTTTATCATACAAACACCGATCTATCATTTCTATACTAATCCAAACCTAAACGAACAAGTTCTCGATATAAACGTACCGTAAACTAGTCGAACTACGAACACGAGCTGGTCTTTGATGTTGCTTTGGTTCGTTACGACGATCTAGCACCAACGAGCTCGGGTCCTTGCCTTTGGATCTTGGTTCGGGTCGTGTGTGTTTTGGAGTGTGTAGAGATTAGGATGGATAAATGGATGGAATGGAAAGGATTGGGGTTTAAGGGGGTATTTATACTCCCTTAAGCCCATGGACCGAAGGCCCATATTTCCTTTTGGTCCATATCTAATCCCATCTAATTATCCTACTAAGTCTTCATATTTTGCTATTATTATTATCGTTCCACTAACTCGTTTATTTCACCCGACAAAATAATATATTAAATATTACTTTAGAAATTTCGGGATGTTACATAATAAAACCCCTAACACAGCTCGGGCAAACATGAATTCAAGTTGAAAAATTGGATCTAGGGTTTGTATGAGGAAGATGATGAACTTGGCTTATAATTTATAAATTTTCTGTTCTGAACTGCTAACAAACAAATCATCTGGTCTAGTGGTTAGCTCATGTTAATGTGTGCAGAAGCACCCGGGTTCGAACCCGGGTCATGCCATTTTTGGTTTTTTTTAATTTTCTTTTTAAACATTTCCAAATATATATTAAACCGAATTTAATCATTAAAAATTATTATAAATCAAATTAAATTATTTTAAGTTAAATAAAACTAGTTATAAGTTATATTTATCGCTTTACATCTAAAAACCCGACTTTCTTTTCGTTAAGTTTTCTTTAGAAACCCAATTAGTTTATATTAAAAACAATTTTTTTTGTTAAACTTTATAACACGCTAACATAGTTATCTTCAAACTAAAATATACCGTTAACATCAAAATTTCCATAAATGTTATAATATTCAAATTTGCTAATCTCATTATTTAAACTAATATTAAATTAATAGTTCGTTAAAATTCGTTAATATATAAAATAATATTATAATATCTAACTCCATAATAAAATGTACATTCAACACCTCTAAATCCCGACAGCCCGATTTATCTACTTTTATAAGACGTTAGTTAATATTAATTTTGTACTTTTAATTCTAGTTCGGGACTTTCAATTGCTTCGGTTTCATTTATGCACTTTCGGTTTTCTTTCAAGTTTGTCTTCAACTTCAAGGTGAGTTTCTCACACCCTCTTTTTACTCTTTTATTACTTTTGGGGGTAGCATATATATCCTATCAACATTTCAATTTCATTTATTCATTATTTACAAACTACAATTCATTACATGGACTTATGTGTTTATTTGCTTACTTGCTCAAAGATTACGTGCTCATGGTTTCCTCAATAAGTATGATCATACGCCCCCCTATGCACTCAGGACCTCGATGTTATGAGTGGAATAGGGACCCCCGATCTGAGTACGTTGGTTGTTACCAATAGAAAAGACACTTACATGCGCTATTATCCGAGTACGTTGATGCACAATCCCAACTGGAAAGGACCTTACTTGCTCATTTACACTTGTTCATGGAATTGTATGGTTTTTATGTACATATATCAAAACTTGTGTGAACTCATGTAAGGCCCCGTTACCGGTAGCCCTACTTTCGTGTTGGATTTACTTATAAACACAGTTCTAAATATCAGAGTTAATTAAAACATTTACGCGGAATATAAAACTTTCATAAAACTTTACATAATTCATAACTTGTCTCAAAACATCCTTTGTCTTTCAACATTAAAGCATTAAAATTAAAACATCATAAGTCTTCAGATGCCAGATTCTTGTTCAGTGCCATGTGTCTCCTCAAGCGAGCTGCCTCATCCTACTCACCTGCGTGCATACTAAAAGTCAGCTACGCTGAGTGAGTTCTAGTTAATCACATAATCATACAATACATTCTTACGCTTCATACTTAATCTCTTAACTTTCTTTCATATACACCTAAGTGCTTCTACTTTCATTTTTACTTTCATACTTTCTTTACATTCATAATCATACGTTCATTTTTACCTTCATGCTTTCCTTACATACATAATCATACTTTTTAAAGAGCCTTTCGCCCTATAACCTCACAGATATTATAAGGGTCTGGTCCCTAGTTTTCGAATATTAGAAGGGTTCGATTCCCTAACATCACAGATATTATAAGGGTCTGGTCCCTATCATCACAGATATTATAAGGGTCTGGTCCCTAGTTTTCGGATATTAGAAGGGTTCGATTCCCTAACATCACAGATATTATAAGGGTCTGGTCCCTAGTTTTCGAATATTAGAAGGGTTCGATTCCCTAACATCACAGATATTATAAGGGTCTGGTCCCTAGTTTTCGAATATTAGAAGGGTTCGATTCCCTCTTCGTTACCATACAACCATACATCATACCTCGAGTATTAGTAGGGCTCGGTACCCTTTTCGTAACCATACAACCATACATCATACATCGAGTATTATTAGGGCTCGGTACCCTTTTCGTAACCATACATTATCATTTCTTTCTTCTATTATCTCTATCATGTTCATACACATAAACGTACATAACATACTTACCTTATACATAGCGTTACAACCTGACAGTACGTGCAATATCCGAAGATCGTTCACGTACTATCAAGCAATCATTCATACATTTCACATTATCCACATAAGGCATACACTTATCTCTTAGGATAAGTGTATTAACAAACATATTGAGTATGCACACAGCCCCGAAAACGTAACACATAAATGGGGCTAGAAACTCACCTGAACACGGTTACGTTCTCCGTTGATCGTAATCCCTTTCTTCAGTTGTGCACGGCTGACTGTATAACAAGTATACATATCAATTTAACTATCACTACTTATAACATCTTTCTAGTCTTAATTACTACCCACAACGAACGGGGGTCCGGGGGCAGTGCCCCTGGCAGCGGGGTCTAGGGGCGGCAGCCCCTAGCAGGGTCCAAGGGGCAGAGCCCCTGGCTGGGGTCGAGCTGCCAGGTCAGCTTGGAAAAATTTTATTTCCATTAACTGTCTTAACACATTTCTCATTAGATTTTTAATTTATTTTCTAATCGAACTTGACTTTAGGCGAAGTTAACCTTAGGCGAACTTAGCTTTAGGCGAAGTTACCAGCTAGGCGAACTTAGCTTTACATCGAAGTTGCCATCATGCGAACTTGGCTTCAGGCGAAGTTGTCATCAGGCGAACTTGGCCTCAGGCGAAGTTGTCATCAGGCGAACTTGGCCTCAGGCGAAGTTACCAGTTAGGCGAACTTAACTTTACAGCGAAGTTGCCATCAGGCGAACTTAGCTTGCAGGCGAAGTTCATCAGGCGAACTTAGCTTGCAGGCGAAGTTCGTCGCTTTGAAGGCGAAGTTGCCCAGATGAAGGCGAAGTTGCCCAGACAGCCGCTGTTTTAGTTTCTGATCGGCATTTCGAGCGATTTTAACACCCTTGCTATGGTTCAATATCACCCACTACGCTACCCGACCATTTTTGGTCGTTTATACACTAAAAAGCTTGGATCTTTAAACTTCAAAGATCAAGAATCATACCTTTTTGGGCTTGTTTGGATCTCGTTTACTTGCTTATCACCACTAATCGCTCTCTCTCTCACTCGGGTCTGCCGGATCTGCCCGGATCTGCCTTCGGTCCGGCGGCGAAGTTAGTGTGGTATGTGTGTGTTTTTGGAGTGTTAGGGAGTTTGGTGAAAAATGAAGAAATTTTGGGATTTTGGGGGTATTTATATCCCTGAAATCCCATTCTCATTTAACCCCTCTCAATTCATCCAAGTCCAAGACCCGCTCCTTACCCGATATTAATTAATTACGCGAAATCACTAAACATAACTTCCTTTATTCATCATTAAAATTTTATGATGTTACAACTCACCAACTATTCAATTAGTTGACTTTATTTTATATATATGCTATAGGTACATTTATGCGAAGTTGAAACAAGAGAAAGACATTAGAACTTAGGGTATTTCAATAAATGGACAAGTTGTTAAATTGTTCTTATATTTTCCATGTATTTCATGTTACAAACTTGTGTACTTGATGTTTAAATTAATTAATGATAATATTGTCACATAATAGTGTCACATGTGTTTTGAGCAATCTGTACATCACACTCAGGCGTTTCCGCTTTAGCCGGGGTGTTACAATTAACAATATAGCTTTGGTGATTGACCTTACGCTTGTTGTTGGTATTTGAAACAGATTTTAGGTTCGGTTTAAGCGTCAGCGGATGAGTCGGTTTTGGTCTTGTTAGGAACAAGTGAGGAAATAACACAATTAGAGTTGAGGCTTTAAACTTTAGTCACGTATAATAGTTGAAAACTCTTTGATGATCATAGTAGTCATAAAGCATTCGTGAGAATTCAACAAACGACGATGAAACGGTGGTTTCCTATGAGAACATAGAATGAAATGGGATGATGGTAGATACAAGAGGAGCATGACGGTGAATTTTGACGTAAGCGTTTCCTCGTTTAGGATGTTATGTTTGGGTTGAGGTGGATTGTCGAGGAATAGTACAACTTGACGATTTTACTTGCGATTTGCTAGTGTGATTGGTGATGAGGATAAGCAGGGGTAAGTGAGTTAAAATTTTCAAAAGTTTGTATGGCGCACAATATTGAGTTGTTTTGGTTTCAATCTCTTGAATTAGAGTTATTATGCGAGTGACCAGTTGATTAACTCTTTGATTACAAGAAATTTCTTGTTTAACACCTTTTACGATTAATAAGGACATTTTTTTTTAAGAAATGAGTTGTGTAAATCACAAATGAACTTATTAAGGAAATTGAGCTTAAAATCTGTTGAGCTAGCGTCTACTCTTAACTTAAGGATAAGTTATAATCTATTTTGAGATTTAATTAGATAATTTTGATGGGTAAATGTGTTTTATCAAAGTTTGATAAATTAATAAGTATTAACAATTTTAAAAATTTTAGGTTAAATACTTGAATAAAGTTTATGCGAATGATACCATAAGTGCAAGAAGACCATTCGATTATTAAATTATGCAATAATATTGTTGATGTTTTAATAATGTGATAAGATAAATAAATGAGGAATTTGTAAATCACTCAATATTCGAGGGTAAGTTGTTTGATTAACTTGTGATAGTCGAGTCTTAATAAATGAGGAATTTGTATTTAATTACGAGGATGAAAATATTTCTGAGTGTGAAGATAATTTGACTCAATAAATCTTAATTCAAAAGTGATTTAAATATTTGGTGTAAGTTGATACGCGTGTATTATATTAGCAGTTTGAGGTTGAGATTGTGTTTGAGATTGAGAATTCCTAATACTGATGAAATTTTGAATTATACAAGTCTTATCATTTTTAACTTTTGAGAAATCATAACTTATAATGTAACTGGGATTCATTTATTGGTTAGGTGTAAGGCCCCGAACCCGGTAGCCCTACTTTAGCGTCGGATTTACTCATAAACACAGTTCTTACAAATCAGAGTTCATTAAAACTTTCGCGGAATATAAAAACTTTCATGAAACGTTACAGCAATCCAAAACTTGCCTTATTTAAACATTCTTGTCTTTCAAAATAAACGTCAATTACATTAAAACATCTTGAGTCTTCAAATGCCAGTCTCCTATTCGCCCACCATGTGCCCGCTCAAGCTAGCTGTCTCATTCTACTCACCTGCGTGCATACTAAAAGTCAGCTACGCTGAGTGAGTTCTAGTTAATCAAGCAACTTATCATACAACCACTACATACAATATATACGTATCCGAAGACACATAGTCCACAGTCTAACATGCCACTGCTTAACCACTTAATTACCCCTATAGCTTAGCCTCTTAATTACCCCTACAGCTTAGCCACTTATGCCACTTTATGCCACTTGATGCCACTTTAATAACGAATATCGTTATGCCACTTTGCCACTTTAATAACGAAGTCACGTATAGGCTTACCCTACCACGTACTATCGTCATGCCACTAACACTCTTACTAGACTCTGCCACTTCTATCACAATCTACCCCTATTTGTCTACAGCACACTTTATATCAATACAATATTTACATAATAAGCAAGTCACATCATAGAATACATACACACTAACAACCACTTGACAATCACTATCCTTGGCGATACGTGCAATATCCGAAGATCGTTCACGTACCGACAAGCATTACATAATAGCTACTTGTATAACATCTATACACTTACCACTTAAGGTAAGTGTATTCACACTTTCACATCTAACCTGCTTACCTTACCACTTAGCCTCTTATTTACACCTACCACCTTGCCACTTTGCCACTTTAATAACGTATAACGTTATGCCACTTTGCCACTTTGCCACTTTAATAACGTATAACGTTATGCCACTTTGCCACTTTAATAACGTAAAACGTTATGCCACTTTGCCACTTTAATAACGTATAACGTTATGCCACTTTGCCACTTTAATGACGTAGTCACGTATAGGCTTACCCTACCACGTACTATCGTCATGCCACTAACACTCTTACTACACTCTTGCCAATTCTAACACGCTCTACCTCTACTTGTCTACAACATGCTTCATATCATTTACATAATAAGCAAGTCACATCATAGCATTCATACCCACATAATAACGATGGCACGTACAGGCTTTCCCTATCACGCGCTCACGTTATGCCACTAACACCCTTAGACTCTTGCCACTTCTAACACACTCTACCTCTGCCTGCCTATATCACACTTCATATCATTTACATAATAAGCAAGTCACATCATAGCATTCATACCCACGTAATAACGATGGCACGTACAGGCTTTCCCTATCACGCGCTCACGTTATGCCACTAACACCCTTAGACTCTTGCCACTTCTAACACACTCTTCATATCAGTTCAGTATTTACGTAATGAACAAGTCACATCATAACATTCATACACGCTATCAACCACTTGGAATTTACTATCCTTGGCGATACGTGCAATATCCGAAGATCGTTCACGTACCGACAAGCATTATAAAATATATACCTCGTATAACATCTATAGCATACACTTACCACTTAAGGTAAGTGTATTCACACTTCACATCGAGTATGCACACAGCCCCGAAAACATAACAAGGAAATGGGGCTAGAAACTCACCTGAACTCTGCTTCTTCCTCCGATAGTTGTAAATCTCTTCTTTAACTGAGCTCGGCTGACTGTATAAGTTACACGTATCAATACTCGCCTGATTTAATCTGGTGGCCTAGTATTAGCTTACTTTTACTTATCGTTTTTAATCTATTTTCTAATCGAACTTGACTTTAGGCGAAGTTAAACCTTAGGCGAACTTGGCTTTAGGCGAAGTTGTCATCAGGCGAACTTAGCTTTAGGCGAAGTTATCAATTAGGCGAACTTGGCCTCAGGCGAAGTTACTAGTTAGGCGAACTTGGCTGTAAGCGAAGTTATCAATTAGGCGAACTTGGCCTCAGGCGAAGTTATCGCTTTGAAGGCGAAGTTGCCCAGTTCGCGGCGAAGTTGCCCAGTCCAGCCGCTGTTTGGTTTCTATCAAGCATTTTGGCGATTTTAACACCCTTGTTATGGTTCAACATCACCCACTACGTTCCCCAACCGTTTTCGGTCGTTTATACACTATAAAGCTTGGATCTTTAAACCTCAAAGATCAAGAATCATACCTTTTTGAGCTTGTTTGGATCTCGTTTAACTTGTTTAATCACAACTAATCGCTCACCCTCTCTCGGATCTTGTTCGCTCCTCTCCTCGGCCGTCGGCGGTGTATGTGGTGTGTGTGTTTTGGGTGTGTGTACAGATATGGATAAATGGATGGAATGGAAAGGATTGGGGTTTAAGGGGGTATTTATACTCCCTCAAGCCCATGGACCGAAGGCCCATATTTCCTTTTGGTCCATATCCAAACCCATCTAATTATCCTACTAAGTCTTCATATTATGCTGTTCCACTAACTCGTTTATTTCACCCGACAAAATAATATATTAAATATTACTTAGAAATTTCGGGATGTTACATTAGGGCTTCATGTATTACCATGGGTCCTTCCAACAAAATTAAAAACATTGAAAACTCAATAAAATCATTTAAAATCAAATGAGGGGGTGTTGAGGTAGACGGTTGAAGTAAGTCGGGTATTACATACTTCATCCATCAATTCAACAAAACACAATACGAAAAATAGCCGAGTTTAGCCATGAATCACTGTGAATTCAGTTTATAATTTCAGAGTGTGATCGTCACATGACCACATCTAATATGATTCGGTTGCGTTTGGTGTGATATCTTTGGCTTAATAAGTTTCACACCCTTACCGAACATTCCAGGTAGGCAACCAGGCCCGCGGCTGATGGAGATTTATGAGCATTGCACAACCTTAGGCTCGCAAGCCTTGGTGTCAAGTATTCGGTAAACAATTGTGTCCCTCTTAAAGTTACTACATATCCGTCACACGAATCCTTCTCAAGGTGAGGAGAGTGAAAAAGGCGGGATTTCTTAAGGAATTTCCCTTTTTAAATATCGACCTAGAATTTTGAAAACATTTTGAGGCATAGCCTCAGATTATGTGTGTGCTTTTTGTGTACAGTTGCATATCATAAACAATTTAAATAATTATAAGCTATGTACAAAATTAAAACAAGTAGGGTGCACACGTATAGGAAACACATACAAGAAACACGTATAGGGACCCTAATCATTCTACTAGGTCATTACGTCTAACCACCTATCTTATAGCCTTCGGTTCTGATACCAATCTGTCACACCCCAACCTACGGCGGAACATGCCGGGGCGCGACATTAATTGTATCATAGCTCAGAAGACACTATGTAATTACACGTGTCAACATCTAAATTATTATTTCACATAAACCATACATTAAAGCACAATAATACATAGTTCTCAAAACAGATACATATATCAATAATAAACTTAAATTAAATATCATTCTTCACATCATCGAGCAACCTAAGGTATCACTACTTCAACAATCTTGAAGTCATCCAATAAAGCTACCTGTGTCATGCGTGAAAATACATATATTTGTCAACATAATGTTGAGCAAGTAAACCACGATTTCTGAGTATGTATAGTAATAAAATGACAATTCCATGCGATAATTGTAAATCACTACAACCAGTATAACAATAAATAAAAGTTGTCTTTTCAACCGAATCACATAGATAACGGTTTACTCTGACGCCGTATGATCATACTAATGAGGATGAGGATGAGGATGAGGATGCGATACCAACCACCACAACAAAAGTAAACACATAGCCAAGTTTTCACGTATCAACTAATCGGGCAATTTCAATAATCGCATATATTGGAACCGTAGTAAAAATCTATAACACGTTTGATTGTGAACGCATAACGCCCCCAAAACTTAAAATGGTAAAAAGGGGGATGTGAATTTACTTACATTGCAATTGTGTTGATGAGGATGAGGAACAATACAAAAGACATTTAAACTTCCCATGATACGTCAACGAGAGTTCCTAGATACAATAAATGTATTATGAACGGAACACTAATAAAACGTAACTAACTTGAGAAGTTTAAGGAATGTTGTGAACTTGAGATTTAGAGAATTATTATTTTAGTAATAATTCTCTTGCGTTTATTTGATTTATGCTTGCTTTTAACTTAAAAGCAATAATAAGAAAAATTGAGAGATTCGTATTGAAATAAATAAGTTAGATGTAAATTGTTTTAGTTTAATGATGAAACTATGGTTTAGTTATAACATTTAAGATTGTTGATAGATGTTAGTACTAATAGTAATAGTAATCTAAATAATAATATTGTTAGTAATGAATAATATTAATAATATTGATAATAATTAGTAATAATAATGATAATAATACAAATAACAATAATAGAAATTAATAAACATTAATAATAATAAGAATGTTAATATAAGTTTAGTAAAATCGGGTTTAGGATGACGGGGAAAAATGACTATTTACGTCGGTTATAATATTTAAATGATTATCTGTGTAGAGGATAATTATGGTTAAAAGAAATAAGATAACTAAATAATATAAACAAAAAATAAAAGCCAAAACCGGCTGGGCCGGGTTCGAACTCGCGACCCAACCGTTATTATACTAGTGACCAAGCAACTGGGCCAACATTAGTAGCTGTTAAAAGTCAGATTCGAGATAATAAATACACGAACCCATACGAACCCAAGAACCCTAGATACTGAATCGAGAAAACCGTACTATGTTTGCTCAATTGAGTATGGGGCTTTGATTCTCCTTCCAAACGCGAATCTATCCATATATAACACTCCATGTAACTCGGCCGAATCGTATGATATTGAGTTCAAGAGGTGTTCGGCCAAGCCCAGCCTTAATTCGGTTACGGGGTGATGATGATAATCGAATTAAGGATAGGGGAATGGTAGGCACTAGAGAGTAGAAGGTTTGGGTGTGTTTAATCGAGTTATTTCGAACGATTTATATAGGATCCAAAATTTAGGGTTCCTACGGTTTGGTTTTGGTAAATACGATTCAATTACGGCTAACAACGCGATGTTTACTAAAATTTATTGCCGATTAGAGTAATATACGGTCGAATATGCTATTTCCCTAAATTATTTCGATCGATTGGGCGGGAATTGATGGTGATTTACAAACTGGGTCGCGAACCGGGTTGGGTAGGATTCATGGGCAAACTGGTCGGACCAGGTTAGAAGAATTAGGTTTAATTTGATTAAAATATATTAAATAATAATGATAAAATACTAGATTTACACAGCGGTCCCTGTAGTTTAGGTTTGGAAACATATTTGGGTTAAAGCTTTGGTTTGGGAGAAAAATGCTTTGTAAGTTTTAAATAATTGAATTATTAAATAAAAGTGTTATAACAATAAAATAGTCAAATAAAAGTGATGACTTTATTGAACGAGTGACCCGAACTCTTAAACGGTTCGGGTAACGGTTAAATGAATATAACAGAAAATACCGAAATGTTACATAACGAATCACTTAAAGAATTGCTTAACAAACTGCTTAACGAACTTCTTAATTAACTGCTTAACAAACTGCTTCTAGTTCGTTATCTCTTCTTAACGAATGGGCATAACGAATTGCTTGTCAATTCGTTATATCTCCGCTAACGAACTAGGGTTAGGTCAGAAACATTCCCTGACAACTTATTCCTCGTACTCCGCCTTTCCGGCGCCGCTGTGCCGGAAAAGCTCGTTTTACCCCATTTTACACCATTTTTCATCCCGTTTGATCCAGATCTGAGCTAGGGTAATCCCTAAGCTCATCTTTTAGGCGGTTTATACCCTATTCCATCCAGATCTCTTGACTTTAACGGTTTAAGGTGTCAGCTCGTCGCTTCGCGACTAGATCTAACGGGTTTGGATCTCTACAACATCATACTATCATTACCTCGGGTTGAAAATCGATTCTTCTTCTTGGTTTCGGCTAGAGAGAGAAAGTAGGATGAGAGAGAGCTAAGTGTGTGTTTTGGGTGGTGTATGAAATATGTGTAAATGAATGAATTAAGGGTTAATTATGGTTTATATATTATAGGTCATGAGCTTGAGCCCATGGTCCATTTTCCTCCCTTTCGAATACAAGTCCATTACCCATATTACTTAACCCAACACGAGCCCGTCTCAAAATCATTCCTACTTTACTTTATTATTTATCCACTAACCCGAGTAAACTTTCCCCCCAATTTATAAATAATATAATTAATATTATTTAAGAAATTTTGGGATGTTACAGTCATCGAAAATATGTGTGGTTTATTTTAGGCATGCATCTTGACATTTAAACATAATTATAAATTAGTCAAATAAAGAAAATGAAAACTTTCCTGTGAATGGAAATCATCAAAATCTTTTAGATGTCATTGAGAATTGGTCAAATAAAGTTTATTGATATTGGGATACTACTACAATAGATTATATTGTTAAAATTTGACAAATCATAATTATAGTATTTTTTAATAAAATATTGAATGAAGTTAAAACATACACATGCTTTGTATATGATGAAAAACATATAATTATATAAAACTGTAATCAATAAATATACAAATTATTATAAAAGAATTTTTATTTAAATTTTGTATAAGAGACATTCAATGACTTTGTAGCTAGATCTATTAAATCCAAAGCTATGGTTCACTTTTATGAATAAATAAATTTAGTAAATTTCAAAAAATAAAATAAAAATATTTAGTACAGTTGTATTGTAATAGATAATTTTGACATAATTATAAAGATTTTAAAAATCAAATTGGTTAATTAGTCAACTTTCAAAAATATGAAAAGTTTTATTATATTTGAAATAATAAAATGGTATGTTTATTTTAAACATTAATTTTGACATTTCTTTAATCTGCAGACAATCATCAAAATTTTAAAAAACAAAATGTTATTTGCTTCACTTATAGCTACATATCCACTCTTAACTTCATAAACTTATAGATCATACTTCTTGTTCAATAACTTTAAACATGTTTTTGTGACCTTAATTAAAAGTTTAAAATACGGATTTATATGATTGTATAAAAAATGAAAATACATTATAATAATTAATTTTTGTTTACCTTAATAAAAACATGAAAATTATAGAATTATTAATAGAAACAGAAATACATTAATTAATAATTAATTTTTGGTTAACCTAACTAAAACACGTATTATAAGGATCTTTATAAAAACATAAATACATTAATTAATTAATTATAATAATAATAATTTATTGGTTATCTTAATTAAACACGGTGATTAAAAATTATAATAAAGACATATTAAATTGGTCAAATATATTAAAGATTCTATAATGTATGTGAGCACCAAATTATTAACTAGTATAACCTATTTTTGTAAACTTCATATAAGTGGTCAAGATTTCGAATTTCAAAATGGTTTAAATAAATAATTTTTATTATTCACTTAAGGGATTTAGTTGAAATTGACATTAAATTCATAATAACTTGAAATATTTATAAGATTCTAATATTTTTTTTGTTTAAGGCATGAATATTGAATAATTTTGAAATGGGTTTATAATTATGGATGGTATTCAAAAAATTAAAAAGGGTTGAAAAAAATTAGTCAAATTAGGAATGAAAATTATGTTTAAATATGTAAATGTTATTTAAACATATTCAATATAAATGATCAAATTGAGTCAAATCGTTTATTATTCAAATTGTTATTATTTAAACCTATTCAATATAATCAAATATGTAAATGTTATTTAAACCTTTCATACTATACTATTAAAACAAATTAGTTTGCCTCCACATGTCTCTTTTCTATTGGATGATTTCCTTTCTTTCCAAATATATCTTGCACTTCTCTATTTTTCTTACCAATTAAATAAATCAAAAATAAAATCAATCTATACCACATCAATGCCACATTAATGCCATGTCACCAATTCCTTTCATACTAATGTCAACTCATCCTCTAACCTATATTTAAACAATAACATTTCTTAATTTTTAACCCTAATCATGTTTTTCTTTCTTTCTCTAATAGCCGGATCTTCTTTCATCCTCTCCCATATTCCGGCCAATCCAAATCTATATCTATATTAATTATTTTCCGGTAAGTTTCTATTATATATTAAATTCCGATTGTTGATATATGTATTTCCGGCAATATTATATTTCTTCCGGATATTGTTTCCTCTAATCTTTTTATGTTTCATTTAATTGTTAACTAATTTTATTAAAATCAGTTTAGGTTTTTAATAAAGAAAGGCGATGTCTACAATTTTTGGACGTGTTTAAGTTTTTCCGGTAAGTATTGGCGGTAATTTTTTTCCGGTTATGTGTTATACTTATAACAATGATGATTGTTTTATATTTATTAGTATTTTTTTAATTTTTCGTGTTCTTTTGTTTGACATGCTGTTAATCTATGTTCTAGATCAAAATTATGTTCATCCATCGACGGTATCAAAATCGGAGATTCCATGGTTAAAAACCATATTTCTTATTTTCCGGTAAGACATTCAATTTTTCCGGTTACAAATTAAAAATCAAATATTCTATAATATCAACATTAATATTCTACTTTCTAATTTCAGGTCAATGCCAAGACTAATAGATGTTCATTTCTCTGGAAATTCTACAAAAAAAATCCGACATACCATGGTCATTGTCACAATATCATTTTTCTTGTTACATCTTGTAAATTTTCCGGTTATTAACTATAATTCAAAAAACCATAATATCAATATTAATTTTCGTTTTTATTATTTCAGGTTATTTTCCAACTCATAAAATATGATTTCACGATTGATCAAGACTTTATAAGATGTATTTTTATTATATTATCATGTATAGATTTTCATTTTTGAATATTCATGTATTTCAATATTTCAATTTCATAAATTTTAGTTAAAGCTAAAAATTAATTTATACATTGATGTATATTTTATTTTCCGACGCCTTAATAAATGACACAATTAACTATTCCATTAATTCGAATTATTTAGTTTGACTTTTCTAATTTATGGTCATAACAGGATTTCCATTTTATATGCATTGACTTTCTCAATTAACTATTTCCTAATTTTGTTGCTTAATACAATTTATTTCATTCACATTTTATACATAATTTCTTTTCTTAATTTTTAAAGAAAACCGCTTTTACAAATTAACTTCAATTTTTTTTCTTATTTACTATTTGGCCATATCAATGGTAATTATAAAATAACATTTACACATACATAGAACTTTGTTACTACCTTTTATAATATAATTATTATATTCCCTTTTATATAAAAATTTAAATCTTAACGAAATACAAATTAATTTGCAATCATTTCACCCAACTCAAAGTTAATATGAGTTTACCGTAATTGTATATAGTTTTGGTGCATCATAAAAACTTAATTTTAAATTAATTATCCATAATTTACATAATAATAATTTATCTAACATTAAATGTCCATAATCTATAAATAATAATACATAATAACAGGTTTACTAATTTACATAAATAAGTAAATCAAGATATCGAATTTATTTATGGTATCTCTCTACATTTTTGGTATATTATTTAAATTTGAATTTCAATTTCTAATTAATTTCCATAGTAATTATTTGACTAACATTTACACGAAATATTAACATGTTTCCTATTTAACAGGTTTCCTTTAATTGTTTGACTAACATTTGAATTTCTAATTAATGTTTATTCGTTCCTCATTTTGTATATATAACCAAATTAACATCAATATTGTAATTTATATACTTTAATACTTTAATTATCCCATAATTTATATACTTTAATTATACATAATTTATATAATAATAAGTTCCTATAAATTTGAATTTCTAATTAATGTTCATAATAATGGTTTGACCAACATTTACATGGAATATATACCAACATTCAGATTATGTTTAAGGTAACATATTAAAATTATACTTTACAAGTATGTTATTATTTTTATTTTTGTTAAAAGATTACAAGTTACCATTCATACCATTACAAATTCAAAATTCGTTCTAAATGTTAAAACAACTCATAACTTCAAATTTTATTTTTGTTTACCGTAATTGTTTATATTTTTGGTATATCATAAAAAATTAATTTGAAATTAATTATCCATAATTTAAATAATAATAAGTTCTCAAAAATTAATGGTCCATAATCGATAGATAATAATAAGTTTACTATTTTACATAAATAAATGAAGGTCTCGATTTTCTCTGTAGTATTTCTCTACATTTTAGGTATATGATTTAAATTTGAATTCCTATTTAATGTCCATAATAATTGTTTGTCAAACATAATTATTTCTATATATGTTTTCCATTATTATATTGACTATAACCGTATCTTAATAATTACCAAAAATTATAATTCAGATTATGTTAAATTATTAAAATTATATTTTACAAGTATGTTATTACTTTTACTATTTTTTGTTCTAGATATTTCAAAAATTACTACCTTAGAAAGTTACCATTCAGACTATTATTTTTATTTTTGTTATAAAATTACAAGTTACCTGTAGGTTCCCGCGGGGCGTCGCTGATCGATACGAGATCCGCACGAGGTCTAGGAGTGCGGAATCCTCCTAGACTTGTTTAATGGTGTAGAAGACGAAGAACACAATTACACACAAACACATACACGAACAAACACACGAATGGGATAAACACATCTGCAGATCCTTTCATATAATAATCATAACTCGTTACATACCAAACACGAAAACAAAGACACGGCTGACCCGAGGTGAGCTCTACCTCGGGTCGTCCCACACGACTCTCCTTCCTGTTTCTCTCTAGACAATTGAACTACACAAAACACACTCTAACTTTTCTGGATAACCAAACCTAAACAAGACACACATATATATAGATAAACAACTTCGCGGGCTTGGGCTTGGGCTTGGGCCAGTAGGCGAAGTTGTTATAACTTCGCCTATGGCGAAGTTGTTCTAACTTCGCCTATGGCAATAGTTGTTACAACTTAGCCTATGGCGAAGTTGTTATAACTTCGCCTATGGTGAAGTTGTTCTAACTTCGTACTTCGTTTCCGCTGATCAGAATTGCATAGCGACGGTCACAAAATGCACCAACAGACTCCCCTTTGACCGTTGCTCTCAATTCTAACAAACACAAAAGATCATCTGTTACAAAACATGCACCAACAGACTCCCTCTTAACTGATGATCTTCTGTTTGCTCTTCAACCAGCCGTGTCTGAAACTGTCTTGTAGCTTCACAAATCTACCAATCACCCAGCGTCTTCCATATCAGATCTCCCCTTCAGTGTAAGCTTCTCCGACTATATAGATTGAGGTCTTTGAAATGCATGCATCCCCGTGCCTAATTGATCATCTCAACCAATCACGTGAGTCCTTCTGACTTCACCAACACGTGAAGTTGGGCTCCCTCCACAACTTCACCAACACGTCGGCATACGATAAGGTTTAATCTTCAACTACTCAACATCAAGTGATCAATTTCATCACAAAACCACCTTAACAGAATCTAACACACATGACTATTAATTAATCCGAAGCATCTTCAATCACCAGGGATAACGATCAAGAACATAAACACTTTAATTCCCGATTAAATCCAACTTGTTCCAAAATTTTCACTTTAATAAATAAGCATCACGTTTCAGGATCCAATTCTCGAACGCCTTGAAAATAACATAAATAATATGCTCTGACCGCAATCCAGTAATGACAAAAACCTTCAGTTCAATTTGACTTTCTTCAGTTGGTCAACCTCTAACAACAACAATTTCATTACCCACAAACACCCAAATATGTGTCAATATCCAGTTTCAATCAATATCCCATTCACAACCTCAACTCCATATCCAGAGTTGACACGTATTTGTTCACACGTAAGACCAAGAGATAACAAGTTTCACTCGTTGACGGAACAACGTCTTCGGTCTCACAATAATCGCGTACACCTGGCCATACAGACAAAAACTCTTTTTTTTTTTTTTTAACTTCGCCTAAAGTCAACTTCGCCCCTCCTTAACTTCGCCTGTTCATAACTTCGCCTGTCCATAACTTCGCCTTGTACATAACTTCGCTTAACCTTATATCTTCGCCTAAACCCTAAAATTTAAGCGACAACTTCGCCTGAACCCCATAACTTCGCCTGCGGCGGCTGTTCGGCCAAAAACGCATCAGAAACGTGCCAGAAACACCAAAACGCAGATCTCGAACCATAGCATAAGAGCCTAAGGCTCTGATACCACTTGTGTAACACCCCGACCAAAGGCGGATTATACATCGAGGCGCCACATATTGTTTCATTACTCGTGACACTATTGGGTGTCACTATTTAATAAATACATTCATTCGCGCACGCGCAAAGTAAAAGTAAGATAACATAAATCATCATAAATCAATATATTATAAATCATAATATTCGAACAGCAATAACTTGTCTTGATACATTTTAATCTAGGTCCAAAAGTAAAAACGTCCTATGTGTCCACAAGCTCCAAAAACAGCTACTGCAAACCTGAACATGTGTTAAAATAAAACGTCAAACACTTGCGTGTTGGTGAGAAATCAAGTTTAATACAATACATAGATAACAATAAATCTGCGCGCAACATGTGTATGTCTGGTTTTCAACAAGGGTGTAATCTGATCGGGACCAACTCTAAGATTCATAAGACTGCCAGTGCTCACAATTGAGCTCACAAACAAAACAAACTGTGCATGTGTAAACAAAAGAGAAAATCATAAACGATAGTTCTCCCGTGTTCATCTAATGGTACCATGAAAACTGCGGAATAGACCGACAAGACGGTTAATGATCCACACATACAAATAAACAGCCAAGTCTACGTCCTCAACACATGGGATACTGCGCGACTAAAGTTCATAAACAAGTTTAAGACTCTAAGTTTGTATGAACACATGAACATCCCAAAACGTTAAAAGCAAAAAGGGATTAGGTACGAGATTACTCACTTGATAAACGATGCGGCGTAAGATAAAGCAAGAACCAACTTTAAACAAGCACAAGTTAACCTATAATTAAAGATTACTGTTTTAACGATTGGTTTTAAGTCTTGAATATAAGTTAGCATAATTAATAAGTAAATTATTATATATATATATTACCGGAAAAGCAGGGCAGAACAGGGAGGAAGACGGAGGCAGAGAGGGAGGCGGCAGAGAGAGCAAGGAGGAGGACAGGAGAGATTAAGTGTTTTGTGTGTGTAGTGTTAGGAAAATAATACTATTATTTATAGAGAAACCCTAGGGAACACAATCCCTAGAAAAAGGGGAAAAGATCTCAAAAAGTAAAAGATTCCAAAAGCAAAAGATATCAAAAGATATGGCAGCTGCAGGGGGGCAAGATAAAGCTGTCAGGGAACAGTAAAAAGGCATGGGCGGTCAGAAAAAGGTACTGGTCAAGCATGGCAAAAGCAGATTCTCAAAAGATTATGTCAGTCACTTTATCTGTCAACCAATGGGGTTGGTGCGCATGCTGCGCCGAAAGTAACTTTTCAGACATAAAGCAGATTAGGTCAACGGCTCAAAAGATAAGACAACACAAAAGCAAACGGCTAGATTAAACAGAAGAAAACTCAAAGGGTTAAACGCGAGAAGGCTGACACAAAAGGTCAAGAGAGCGCGAGCGCGAAGGCAGACAGAACTAACCTTAACGCGTCGCGGAAAGAACTATATTTCTAAGCGCGCCGCGGGAAGAATCACATTTCTTAGCGCGCCGCGGGAGGAACTAAAATTCCTAGCGCGCCGCGGGAAGAACTATAATTCTTCGCGCGTCGAGGGATGAACTACGACACTTAGCGTGCTGCGAGAAGAACTACAAATCCTTAGCGCGTCGCGGGAAGAACTACCGTTCTTCACGCGCTGCGAGAAGAATTAAAATTCTTAGCGCGCTGCGAGAAGAATTCATCTCGCGTATCGCTGAAACAGGTGGTCTTCACGGAGGCTTCCTTGTAAGGAGTCTGGCGCGTGGAGCTGCGCAGACAACCTTAGGCGGGAAGAACCAAAGGACAAGCAAAGAGTTAGAAGAAAAAGAGGGAAACAAGGCGTAAGGGCGGGACGGCGACAAGAGGGAAAAGAAGGCGGAAAGAGAGAAGGAGGAAGAGGGAGGGGACGGCGGAAAGAAAGAGAGAGAGGCGGGAAGGAAAATATATATTATTAAAAAATATAAGTATAAATAAATATTAAATCATAAAAGAAAGAGATCGGATAAGGGAAACGGGTACCTGGGTCGGGTCGGATTCGGGCAGATGTTACAGTCTCCCCTACTTTAAGAAATTTCGTCCTGAAATTTATCTCGAAGTAGGTTGCGCAGAGAACAGGTGCGGGTACTTGATCTTCATTTGATCTTCCCTTTCCCATGTAACTCGGCTCCGCGCTTAGACTCCCAGCGAACTTTCACGATAGGGATACGACTGCGCTTGGTTTGCTTTACCTCGCGATCCATAATCTCAACAGGCTTCTCAACGAAATGCATAGATTCATCAACTTGAACTCCATCAAGTGGAATGTGAAGGTTCTCGTCAGCTAAACACTTCTTGAGATTGGATACATGGAACGTTGGATGCACATTACTGAGCGCGGGCGGCAGGTCAAGTCTATAGGCAACTTTTCCTACACGCGCGAGAATCTTAAATGGACCAACATAACGAGGAGCAAGCTTACCTTTCTTCCCAAAGCGGACAACACCTTTCCAAGGCGACACTTTGAGGAGGACAAGATCACCAACTTGAAATTCGAGAGGCTTTCGCCTACGATCTGCGTAACTCTTCTGTCGGCTTCTGGCAGTCAGCAGATGATCACGGATCTTGGCGATTTTATCGGTTGTCTCTTGAACAAGTTCGGGTCCTGTGATTTGAGCTTCACCCACTTCGCTCCAACAAATCGGGGAGCGGCACTTACGACCGTAAAGTGCTTCAAATGGGGCCATACCGATACTGGAATGATAGCTGTTATTATAAGAGAACTCAATCAAAGGCAGGTGTGAATCCCAATTACCTCCAAAATCAAGAACACAAGATCGGAGCATATCCTCAAGAGTTTGAATAGTTCGCTCAGACTGTCCGTCGGTCTGAGGATGATATGCCGTACTCATGTCCAAGCGAGTTCCTAGTGCAGATTGGAGAGATTTCCAAAAGCGAGATATAAAACGGCCATCGCGATCGGATATGATGCTCAAAGGAGTACCATGGCGGCAGACAATTTCCTTGACATAAAGCTGCGCGAGTTGCTCAACACGGTAGTTTTCACGAATGGGCAGGAAGTGAGCAGACTTAGTCAAACGATCCACTATTACCCAAATGCTATCATGTTTACTTGCTGTCAAAGGTAACTTGGTAATAAAGTCCATTGCTACACATTCCCATTTCCACGTAGGAATTTCTGGTTGTTCGAGCAAACCAGATGGGCGTTGGTGTTCAGCTTTCACTTTAGAACAAGTCAGACATTTAGCTACGAACACAGCAATATCCTTTTTCATACCGGGCCACCAATAAGTAATGCGCAAATCCTTGTACATCTTATCAGCGCCGGGATGAATAGAATACCGAGATTTATGCGCTTCACTCAGGATATCAGCGCGAAGATTCTCATCAAAGGGAATCCAGATGCGATTGAGATAGCAGAGAATTTCACTCCGATTAGGCACAAAATGCGCTTCCGCGCCACACGCTAACTCGGCGCGAAGGTTACCATTACTGATGGATGCGCGCTGCGCGTCACGAATACGCGATTCAAGGTTGCTTTGGATCGGCGCGAAGTGAAGCTGCGTGCGCGGCAAAATACAGTTAAGCTGGCAGGGTTTTCGGCTGAGCGCATCGGCTACCACATTAGCCTTACCAGGATGATACCGGATCTCACAATCGTAATCGCTGATGAGTTCGTTCCATCGGCGTTGCCTCATGTTAAGTTCCTTCTGATCAAAGATATGCTGAAGGCTTTTATGGTCAGTGTAAAGGATACACTTAGTACCATAAAGGTAGTGTCTCCAGATCTTCAAGGCAAAAACAACTGCACCAAGTTCGAGGTCGTGAGTTGTATAATTCTTTTCATGAACCTTGAGTTGCCTTGATGCGTAAGCGATAACCTTGCCTCGTTGCATAAGAACACAACCGAGACCTTGGTTGGAGGCATCGCAGTACACGACAAAATCATCATTACCCTCAGGTAACGCAAGAACAGGAGCTTCACACAACAGACGCTTGAGCGTTAGAAAGGCTTCTTCTTGCTTCGAGCCCCAAATATACGGTTTACCTTTGTGCGTTAGAGCTGTTAAAGGCAAAGCGATCTTCGAGAAGTTCGAAATGAAGCGCCGGTAATAACCAGCTAAGCCCAGAAAGGAACGGATCTCAGAAGGAGAGGATGGCGTAATCCAGTTCTTGATTGCTTCAATTTTGGATGGGTCAACATGAATACCCATCTTGTTGACAACATGACCAAGAAACTGTACTTCATCAGACCAGAATTCACACTTGGAAAGCTTAGCATAAAGCTGCTCGGCTCTAAGCTTTTGCAACACCAACCGAAGATGTTGCTCATGCTCGGCCTTGGTCTTAGAATACACCAGAACATCATCGATAAACACAATCACGAATTTATCCAAGAAAGGCCTACACACCCGATTCATTAGATCCATGAAAACGGCGGGTGCGTTGGTCAAACCGAAGGACATGACCAAGAATTCAAAATGGCCATAACGAGTTCGAAAAGCAGTCTTCGGAACATCTTCATCGCGGATGCGCAACTGGTGATAGCCAGAGCGGAGATCAATCTTCGAGAAACAAGAGGCACCTTGGAGTTGATCAAAGAGGTCGTCAATACGCGGTAAGGGATACCGGTTTTTAATGGTGAGTTTGTTCAACTCGCGGTAATCAATACACATGCGAAACGATCCATCTTTCTTTTTAACGAACAACACCGGAGCACCCCAGGGCGAAGAGCTAGGGCGGATGAATCCTTTAGCAGTCAACTCTTGAAGTTGGCTGGCCAATTCTTGCATTTCAGCGGGCGCAAGACGGTAAGGAGATTTAGCTACGGGGGAAGCACCAGGGACAAGATCAATACGGAACTCGACTTCACGAGCGGGAGGGATACCAGGAAGATCATCAGGAAAAACTTCAGGGAAATCACGCACAACAGGGATATCGCGAAGCTTCTTTTCTTCAGCAGGTTTAACCACATGGGCTAAGAATGCAACACACTTCTTCCGCATGAGCCTTCGGGCTTCGGCGCAAGACATAAGTTTAAGACCACTGGAGGGTTTTTCGCCGTAAATATGAAGATCACCATTTTCTCGAGGTATGCGAATCATCTTCTTGGCGCAAATAACTTCGGCGCGATTATGCGTAAGCCAGTCCATACCAATGATAACATCAAAGCTTCCAAGAGGCATAGGGATGAGGTCGATTAGAAAATCGTTTTCGTTAAGGTTAAGCGTGCAATCTTTAATCACCGAGTTAATTAAAATAATTTCACCATTAGCCAATTCAACTGAAAAATCTTCTTTTAAATCGTTGCGCGGTCGCGCAAGCTTCTGCTCGAAGGCGCGAGAGATAAAACTTCGATCGGCGCCAGTATCAAAAAGTACAGAAGCATAAAATCCGTTAAGCAAAAATGTACCATTAACTACGTCATTATTCGCTTGCGCTTGGTGCGCGGTTATATTAAAAGTTCGTCCACGCGTCACTTGGTTCGAAATCTGGTTCACCGGATTCGCTTGTGTGATTTACACTTGTAGTCTCGGGCACGCGTTCCGGAAATGACTGGGATCACCGCAGTTAAAGCACGATCTGGGTCGTGGGTTTTGGTAGGTTGGTTGTGGGTTCTGCGGGTAGACTGGTGGTGTTGGCGCAATTGGATTGGCGGGAAGGACTCTACAGTTCTCAGCAGTGTGACCAGTACGGCCACATCGGTTACAAAGTCGACACGGGGTTTGGGTTGGGTGGTGAAATCTACAGGTTGGGCAAAAGGGATGGTTTCCTGTGTAAGGTTTCTTAGTTGGTGGGGCAGGGAGTGCTGGATTGGTTAAGGCATAGTTGTGGGCTACAGGAGGTGTTGGGTAAGCTGACAGAAGGTTAGGCGCGTAAACTGGAGGTTGGTATGCGGGTTGCTGGACAATGGGCGGGTTGGTAAGCGCATAGGCCTTGCGCCTGCGCTTGAGGTTGTTACGGTTTGAGGGTTCAGGTTTGGTTTCTGTTGGTTCAGGGGCAGTCTTGGTGAGTTTGGTCTTTTCTGTTCCCCGCAGGAACAGGGTTCCTGCTCTGACATGGTTGTCGCTGAGCACAGCGGCCAACTCGATGGCGTCAGAGAGGGTTACTGGGTTTCTGGCCCATACAGAATCTTGAATTTCCATGGGGAGACCCCCAAGGAATTTCTCTATGGCTCGGCGGGAAGGGGTAACAAGGTGAGGGACAAGCAGGCTTAGTTCATGGAAGCGCGTCGCGTACTCGCGCGCTTCACCGCTGTATTGCTTCAAGTTCCAGAATTCTTCCTCCAAGCGCTTAACTTCGTTGGGAGGGCAGAATTCTCGCGTCAGAATTTCCTTGAATTCCTCCCATGTCATGCTAGAAGCAGTTTCTGCGCCACGCGCATGAGCTACTCCATTCCACCATGTAAGCGCTCTAGATTCCAGGACACTGGAAGCATACAGGGTTCGTCTGTCTGAGGGGCATTGGGTGTGGAGGAAAGTGTTTTCTATTTTCTCAAGCCATTGGAGCATCACGGTGGCTCCTTCAAGACCTGTGAACTTTGGAGGGTTACCCGCGTTAAAGGACTTAATGTTATAACTGGAGGTGTTGGTATTGTTTTGGCTCAAAGCTTGGGCTATTGCGGCGGCCATTTCCTGGGAACGTTGCTGTCTACGCATGCGCGAGGCTTCTCTTCTCTGAAATCGGCGAGATAGCGGAGGCATTCTATAAAAATTTTAGTCTTAGTTAATATCTTGGTTTTAGCGCAAAGTTTTAATCTTATAAAGCTTGGTTTCACGGAGTCAGATACTATCAAAAGTTAAAGTAAAAGAAATGACTTTAATGCAGACTTAATAAAGGTAACAAATTCGAATCGAGAATCGACAATTCATGCATCACCATGACTTTCCGAATTCCCAATTTAAAATATACGGGCAAACGAGTATTGGAGATTGACGATTCATGTATCACCATGACTTTTCAATCTAAAATATAAAATATACAAGAAAATGAGTATTGGAGGTTGGCAATTCATGTATCACCATGACTTTTCAAGTCTCCAACCTCAGAACATAATCGTAAATGGAAATTGAAAATCAACTATTCATGTATCACCATGACTTTTCGGATTTTTAATCCCAACAAACGAATATGTAAGTAAAATCAATAAAAATCGAAATTCAACAAAAATCGAAATATCGCGAAATAAAACATAAAATCATACACTGCGCAAGCGCGAGCATATTCATAAATAACGAGTAATTAACAATAAGCGCGCAAACATGAGATTTCTCTCATGCGCGAGAAGGGACTCTTAGGTATTCTAGGCCGTTACGTCTAACCACCTATCCTAAAGTCAACGAGCTCTGATACCAATCTGTAACACCCCGACCAAAGGCGGATTATACATCGGGGCGCCACATATTGTTTCATTACTCGTGACACTGTTGGGTGTCACTATTTAATAAATACATTCATTCGCGCACGCGCAAAGTAAAAGTAAGATAACATAAATCATCATAAATCAATATATTATAAATCATAATATTCGAACAGCAATAACTTGTCTTGATACATTTTAATCTAGGTCCAAAAGTAAAAACGTCCTATGTGTCCACAAGCTCCAAAAGCAGCTACTGCAAACCTGAACATGTGTTAAAATAAAACGTCAAACACTTGCGTGTTGGTGAGAAATCAAGTTTAATACAATACATAGATAACAATAAATCTGCGCGCAACATGTGTATGTCTGGTTTTCAACAAGGGTGTAATCTGATCGGGACCAACTCTAAGATTCATAAGACTGCCAGTGCTCACAATTGAGCTCACAAACAAAACAAACTGTGCATGTGTAAACAAAAGAGAAAATCATAAACGATAGTTCTCCCGTGTTCATCTAATGGTACCATGAAAACTGCGGAATAGACCGACAAGACGGTTAATGATCCACACATACAAATAAACAGCCAAGTCTACGTCCTCAACACATGGGATACTGCGCGACTAAAGTTCATAAACAAGTTTAAGACTCTAAGTTTGTATGAACACATGAACATCCCAAAACGTTAAAAGCAAAAAGGGATTAGGTACGAGATTACTCACTTGATAAACGATGCGGCGTAAGATAAAGCAAGAACCAACTTTAAACAAGCACAAGTTAACCTATAATTAAAGATTACTGTTTTAACGATTGGTTTTAAGTCTTGAATATAAGTTAGCATAATTAATAAGTAAATTATTATATATATATATTACCGGAAAAGCAGGGCAGAACAGGGAGGAAGACGGAGGCAGAGAGGGAGGCGGCAGAGAGAGCAAGGAGGAGGACAGGAGAGATTAAGTGTTTTGTGTGTGTAGTGTTAGGAAAATAATACTATTATTTATAGAGAAACCCTAGGGAACACAATCCCTAGAAAAAGGGGAAAAGATCTCAAAAAGTAAAAGATTCCAAAAGCAAAAGATATCAAAAGATATGGCAGCTGCAGGGGGCAAGATAAAGCTGTCAGGGAACAGTAAAAAGGCATGGGCGGTCAGAAAAAGGTACTGGTCAAGCATGGCAAAAGCAGATTCTCAAAAGATTATGTCAGTCACTTTATCTGTCAACCAATGGGGTTGGTGCGCATGCTGCGCCGAAAGTAACTTTTCAGACATAAAGCAGATTAGGTCAACGGCTCAAAAGATAAGACAACACAAAAGCAAACGGCTAGATTAAACAGAAGAAAACTCAAAGGGTTAAACGCGAGAAGGCTGACACAAAAGGTCAAGAGAGCGCGAGCGCGAAGGCAGACAGAACTAACCTTAACGCGTCGCGGAAAGAACTATATTTCTAAGCGCGCCGCGGGAAGAATCACATTTCTTAGCGCGCCGCGGGAGGAACTAAAATTCCTAGCGCGCCGCGGGAAGAACTATAATTCTTCGCGCGTCGAGGGATGAACTACGACACTTAGCGTGCTGCGAGAAGAACTACAAATCCTTAGCGCGTCGCGGGAAGAACTACCGTTCTTCACGCGCTGCGAGAAGAATTAAAATTCTTAGCGCGCTGCGAGAAGAATTTATCTCGCGTATCGCTGAAACAGGTGGTCTTCACGGAGGCTTCCTTGTAAGGAGTCTGGCGCGTGGAGCTGCGCAGACAACCTTAGGCGGGAAGAACCAAAGGACAAGCAAAGAGTTAGAAGAAAAAGAGGGAAACAAGGCGTAAGGGCGGGACGGCGACAAGAGGGAAAAGAAGGCGGAAAGAGAGAAGGAGGAAGAGGGAGGGGACGGCGGAAAGAAAGAGAGAGAGGCGGGAAGGAAAATATATATTATTAAAAAATATAAGTATAAATAAATATTAAATCATAAAAGAAAGAGATCGGATAAGGGAAACGGGTACCTGGGTCGGGTCGGATTCGGGCAGATGTTACAACTTGTAAGTCCCCCCGGGGCGTCGCCGATCGATACGAGATCCGCACGAGGTCTAGGAGTGCGGAATCCTCCTAGACTCGTTTAATGGTGTAGAAGACGAAGAACACAATTACACACAAACACATACACGAACAAACACACGAATGGGATAAACACATCTGCAGATCCTTTCATATAATAATCATAACTCGTTACATACCAAACACGAAAACAAAGACACGGCCGACCCGAGGTGAGCTCTACCTCGGGTCGTCCCACACGACTCTCCTTCCTGTTTCTCTCTAGACAATTGAACTACACAAAACACACTCTAACTTTTCTGGATAACCAAACCTAAACAAGACACACATATATATATATATATAAACAACTTCGCGGGCTTGGGCTTGGGCCAGTAGGCGAAGTTGTTATAACTTCGCCTATGGCGAAGTTGTTCTAACTTCGTACTTCGTTTCCGCTGATCAGAATTGCATAGCGACAGTCAGAAAATGCACCAACATTACCGTTCATACTATTACAAATTCAAATTTGTAATCAATGTTAAAACAACTCAGAACTTCAATTATTTATTTTTGTTTACCTTAATTGTATATAGTTTTTAATTTTTTTTCATTTTTATAAACTAATTCCTTAATATGGTTTGACCAAAATAATACCATAATTATCTAATTATTACAATTTATATGGTTTGACTTTCTTTATTTGTTAAAAAACCCGAATGAAGAAGTTATAAACTAAATAAATTTCCGACCAATTTAAGTATTTGACCATTCACATTAAATCATTTTTGACCATTCATGTTAAATCGTTTTAAATTTTAAATAACATTTACATAGTAAATATAACTTTCTTGAAATATATCAACATGATTTAAGTACTTTTAATTTAAGATTTGCACTCACAAATTATGTCCATATAAAAATTAATATACATTTATTTTGACTATTGTAATTTTTTTAATTAAATATTCTCTTAAAATCCATTATTATGTTACTAAGAGTTACTATTAGTTGTATTAAGTTTGCTTCAAGCAAAAGAAAAAACAGTGGACACATTTTGGATTATAAAAAATGCACATATATTATGTTGACATTTTGAAGTCAAAATATGACATTTTAAAATTAAAAGTTAGACCTTTTAATTCAAACATGGCGTGTTAATTTTTATTCAAGATAGTACGTTACTAACTATAATTTTTCAAGATGGTAATATTTAATTCAAACATGGTTTATAATAAATGTTTTAAATTGATGTGCAAATATACATGGGTACTATCTTATAGTACAGTTATTGATGTGTAATAAATGTCCTACATAAAGTTCATCTTTTAAATCAACATTGAGATAAAAATTTTTTGAATCGACATTGTAGAATTGTTTTATTGTAACTGTAAAACGAAAGTTACTTTGTTATTTATGAAAAGTATTATGTATATAGTAATTGTAGAACCAATGTTATTTTGGTTGTACTTATGTTGAAGCAACTTTTTGTTTATAATGCATTATAATAACAACTACATATCAAGTTATTGTCTTCCCGAGTGTTGTTGTTAAACGTTTTATATATTTCCACCCGTGTCGTACACAGGTCAATAACCTAGTTAAATATAATTGAACTTTGACCAACACAATATAAGATTGATTATTACTATAGATAATTTAATGTCTTATAAAATAATCAACTATATTTCACTTCTTATAAAAACATCAACCCGGCGACGATTTGTTAAAATAATTTGATAAGTTATAAGATTGACAATAACATCAATCCAACGACGATTTGTTGAAATAATTTGATAAGTTATAGGATTGACAATAACATCAACCTGACTGACAATAGTGCACCGGGTATGCTACCTAGTTAATATTATTTTAGAACCTATGGCGACGATATTTCATCGTTATATATATATATATATATATATATATATATATCAATTAATAATTAATAATTTTTTATTAAAATAATTTGATATCTATAGAACGGCATGTTTTCACTATATTAAAAATAAAAGAGTCCTCATTAAACTAAATTTGGTATATGGCTATATGTCATCGCTAGGCAATTTCTTATTTTACTAAGTTTTTTGACAATTTACTTAAACTAGTAGTATTACTCGCGCGTTACCTCGAGCCGAGTTGTTGTCCTATACTCCTGTTTTGTTTGTGTTAAGACATTTTTGTATGGTCATTCGTATTATACAATTGCCATATTGTTAAATTAAAACCTGTATTTTACATACATATTTAAGCTCAAAACATGAAGTGGCCTTCACACACATATCATCCATGGTTAGCTTGATTTTATATTTTCAAAACCAAGTCTCATGACTTCATTTCATGGTTAGAAGGCTCCTTTCTACTGGCTTTGCTCATTAGGCCGCTTCTTGTTTCATTCCATAGTTGAGTTCATTGTTTAATAGTTTATACTTTACAAAAAATGAGGTTTCTTCTTCAATCCATGATCAAAAGGGGTTAAGAGAGGCTTGATTCAGAGTTAGCATTTCTAGGCATACTCTGTTCCTGCATTAGGATGGATGCTGTCACACCCCAACCTACGACGGAAATTCTGGGGCGCGAACTGATTGTCACAGCTCTCAAGGTTACTATCATGCACAATATAAGTTTCAATATCTATTTAATAATTTCAAAAAATTCAAGTACAAAAAATACAACTTATTAAACAAACAACAATTACAAATTAAATTCTTGATCCTATCATTTCTAACTTAAATTCTTCACTAAGTCTTCACCAACCTGCATTAAATTTCTACGATAACCTGCATATGCGTTTAAATAGAATTTTGTCAACAACACATGTTGAGTGAGCAACACACTAGTTTAGTTGTACATATAGTATATATAACAAAATACATAGCTGCAACAAGACATATGAGAATAACAAATTAATCAAATGAGCAAGTATAACTGAGATGTCGAGAAGCACAAAGGCTAACGACTGGCGTATGATCATACTAGACTGAGATTATGTTGGACCTCTCCAAATGCGTAAGCATACGAAGCAATTAAGCAAGTAAGATATAAGTTGTTAACACATAAGACAATAATTGCAGTTTGAGTATAAGTATATATGAAAAGTATATTTACACATATGTCCCCAAAACGTGGAAAACAAGTAAAATAGGGGAATGTGGTACTCACCTCGATAGACGAACAAAAGTGATTTGAGATACTAGGAATGCGGGAAATCACACGAGAACGTTAAAGCCTAAAGAGGAACAAAGAGAAAACGGGTACGCTAAGTAAAGTACAAGATCGGATAAGCAAATTCGACAATTATGATTATTATTAAGTTATATCATTACATAGCGTGTAAATCCTTTTTAATTATTATTAGTATTGTATTTTATTATATAGTAATATTTGTATAACATACATCTCTTAAAATTAAATAAATTCGTTAAAATATATAAGTATAGAAATTAGATTAAGGTTTTATATAAAAATATTTGTGTAGAAGTGAAATACATCTTTTATAATTAATTAACTTGTCAAATATAAAAATTTACCTTTTTAATATTAATTACATCTATAATCCTAGGTATAATTTACGTGATAGTAATTATACATATCTATACATATACATATACATATACATATGGACGATTCTATAATGCTGGAAAAACATAAATATCACAATCGATTTTATAAAAGGTTGTTTAGTTACTAGTTATTATTATAATTATTGTTTAATAATGGTTTTAAAAATAAAATATTCCAAAAAAATAAATAAAAAACAACATAAACGGGGTGGCGGGGACTCGAACCCACGACATGCCACTCCGTAAGCCATGAATTAACCAGCAGGGCTAACCAGCAGATGCATCTAAGGCCCGAAATGAAAAATATATACAGAAGCATATTAAACAAAGTTTGGGTATGAACCCTAATAACATCAATTGGTCCATTCAGATCGCGATACCCGTTTAAACCTTAGGGCTTTCAAAGAGGACATCACGATGATCGTAAAACACTATTCAATTACCTGAATCGATGATCGAAAGTGGATGAACTGGTCACAACAGTGGGCGGCGGTTAGAGGTGATGAACGAACAGGTAGCGGCTGGTAAATATACAATTAATTAGACGGTTATGGACGGCTAGGGTTAGATGATTGTACATACGAGTTTAATTGATATATAAGGCTCGTTATCATGTAAGTTAAGTGAAGATTGGAGCCGGCTAGATTAATAAGGAATCCCGAATCGTTTATAATCGAATTACCATAATTAAAGTGTCGGTTAAGCCGCACATAGTAAGTATAGCGCGTATAAATCTTCAATTTCGATGCTTACGTCGATGATTTTGGTCCAAGCTAGCCAAAATAGGTCGGATTTACAAGATGGGTACGGGTCATCGGGTTTGGGTTACTGGGTTAAGGATTATCATATATTAATATATTAAAATTTGCAGTTTAGTCCCTCAAGATAGGGTGTGGAAACAAAAAGAGATTAAAGTATAGTTTGGGGTTACAAATGTATATCTTTCAAAGTAAATTTATATTTAATAAATAAATATAATAAGAAATTAAAATATATTTAAAAATTACTCGATAAACGTGATATTTTTTGTTGATAAAAGCGGTTCGGTTTATGAATATAAATTTAGAAGATCCGAGTTGTTACAGTCTCCCTTACTTTAGGGAATTTCGTCCCGAAATTAAAGGGTATTATAATAACACCATTAAAGTTTGAGAAAAAGAAAATATATAATAAAATTTAAAAATTTATCATGGCACAGAACTTTGAATAGTTAAAATAACGCTCCAAATGCAAATCCGATAAGGGCACTTATATATAGGATGTACCAGCGGCGTATCCACCATGTCCTTATCATTTTTACATTCGTACCGCTATCCCAACTACTTTCCACTCTATATTACGACACACAACTTTACGCTTCATGATTTCCATGCGAGGACTTCGATAATTAGGTTTCGGACCATAATTATTGTTATCGTCGGATGGTCCACATGATTCATCCCATCGTGTGGATTTACAAAACGTTTGATTACAAACATGGCTTTGAGAAAACAAAAGTTTTAAGGAGTTTTAATTTAGAACACTAGAAAGTTACCGATGTATAAAATTATTTCAAAAGTTGTGGTGGATTTTAATAAAGCAAAGAAATTTTAAGACTTTTGAACGTAAAGATATAAGTATTTAAAGTTTAAGAAGGGGTAGCTTATATATGGTTAAGGTTATTGAAGGTAAATAGATAAGATAGAAGTAGGCTTCAATAAACAATCTATTTAATCAAAGGAAACTTTATTTATTAGATAGAAGGTAAATAGTGCAAATTGGAAATAATCAAACGCCATAAAGAGGCGTTATAATACGCAATTAAGAAAAAGACAAAAGGAAATTAAGATAGATAAAGAAAACGACAAAAGTCTTCGGGGTCCTTGCGCAACTTAATTGATGTGACTTGAAGCACCATGAACAGTTGCATTCATAGGAGTTGGAGCAGTCGAGGTAGATTGATTTGGGGTAGCTTGAATAGCGTGAACTTGAACAGTTTGCAAGAAGGTTGTTTGGTGGAAATATGTCAGGTAAACTTGAGCTTGCGGTTGTGAGGTTTGGTAGTATTGGGTTAAGTAAGTTTGGCCTTGATTGATGGGAGGAGCTTGAGGGACATGAGGTTGATGGGTTTGAGCTTGGTAAGCATGGGTCAAGTAGTAGGGTATAGTCGTGGATTGGGCTTGATGAGCTTGGGTAAGTTGAGGGTACGCATTACAGAGGTGATTTGGGTCCTTACAATGGTAGCAAGCACGGGTATTAGGAACATCATGTTGAGCATGAGGGGTAGGTTGTTGCGGAACAACTTGTGCAGTAGGCGGGATATGGCAAGTGTTAGCAAGGTGGCCATAACGATTACATTAGATGCAGCAACGGCATAGGGATTTAACCGAGTGATGACGGTTACAAATGGAGCATGACGGAAAAGGACAGAGGTAAGGTTTTTGTTTGAGGAGACTTGCGGGTGGGTAGGATTTGTTGCAGCAATGTTCTTATGTCTCTTGCTGTGTGGATGAATCGAGGTAGATGGTTTGTAGTCACCAGCAGAGGTATTAGTGGGAAAAGTTGAATCGGTTGCATTGATGTTTTGGATTTGGGTCACTATCCTAGGGATTGTAGCAGTTAACTCTTTGGCTATACAAGCAGCTATACGGTGGTTGTGAGAATCAAACGATTGATGTCGAGGATGATGGTGGTTTCTTGAATGAGACATTCTAGCGAACAAAAATGAGGATTTATAAGATGAAGGATAAATTGAGGAATTCATAAGAATAGTAAAATGTTTAATTATGTGGAGATAACAATGTTGTCTTAAGAAGTAAGAAGAATTGTGTCATGAGGATTAAAAGTAAAAGTTTATAAGATGAGGGGGTACATTGCGTAAATAGTTATTAAATGAGAGGTCAGGAAATAAATTAGGAGTACAGTATTATAGAAAGTTGTATTTTGAAAATATAGATTTTATTGTATAAGCATAATCACTTAAAATAAATAAGCTATTAGAATAAAAAAATTAAAATCAAAGATTAAATAAATATTTGTTATAATGAACGACCGAGAAAGATAAAATATGTTTAGATAAAATGACAAAAACATCTTCTTTGATAAACTGTTATGATTGATTTGATTTATCTGTTTTAATATAACTTGATTAATTAGATCTATAAAAATTTGAATCATTGAAGTTGATTGAATTGAAATATTTTGATTAGGTTGCAAAGTAGGGATTAATAAAAAAAAATTTGGAAATTTTGAGCTTGTTGAATACGATTGGATCGAGAACACACATGGCGTAGGTGATTAAGACTTCCATAGTTAGTAATTATAGGTAGAAAGGTATGAAATTGGAGAAAACGTCGTAGCATAGGCTTTAAAATTTGGTGGCATAGACAGTTGTGGAACGTCTTGTGGTACGTGACAAGTATTAAAAAGATAATCGAACGATTACATGGGGTACAAAATGATATGAGGGTTAAATTGAATAGTGATAGTGGCAAGTGAAGCGTAACGAGCAGATTTTGACGTAAAGTTTCTTGGTTGAGACGCTATGTGACATTGGTTGCTAATTTGATTAATGGCACATAGTTTATGTTTAGACTTGCGTTTGTTATTATTATTGTCATAAGAATGAGTAGGGGTAAATGGATCAAAATTACCAACAAATTAGTTTAATGAACAAGATTTAGTTGATTTTATTTACGTGTTAGAAATTGAGTTTATATTTTAGAGATCGCATGAGTTATCTCCTTGACTAAACATGTGGCCATGAGGCGGTTATAGAGAATAAATAATTGATGTTGTCTAATGTTGAAAAAAAAAACATTCTATGATTAATAATGATGTGATTTAATGAGGAAATTAGATAATTGTTTAGATTTCATATGAGTTATTGTGTAAAACGAAACTTAGATATGTTATGTTGATTTTTATTTATAACTTAAGGATAAGTTAGAATCTAAATCGATAATCGATAAGTTGATTTGATGAGAGAAAAGTTTTATCAAAGTTTAATATGTTTTTAACGAATTAGAATTTGAGGTTGAATGCTTAAAATATGTTTAATGGTTTATGTATATGATATCATGAGTATTAAATTGTTCTATATTATTTAAATCACTTGAGGTATTGATATTGTAAGGCCCCGTTACCGATAGCCCTACTTCAGTGTTGGATTTACTCATAAACGTGGTTCTATATATCAAAGTTAATAAAAGCTTTCGTGGAATAATATAAAAGTCAACCATTCATTATAACATCCATAACGTGTCTTTCAAAAATATAACATAAAACATAGCATTTCAAACATCACGACAATCTCCAGATGCCAGCCTCTCCGGATCCTATCATGTGTCTTCCTCAAGCCAACTGCCTCAGTCGATTAGCCTGCGTGCATACTAAAAGTCAGCTACGCTGAGTGAGTTCTAGTTAATCATACAACATACAATACATTCACATGCTAGCATATGCACCCGGAGGTACATACCTTCATATCTTCTTACACACTTACTTACATACGTACTTTCATTCTTTCTTTCGTACTTACTTACATACTTTCATTCATACATACGTTTTAAAGAGCATTCCGCCCTATAACCTTCGCCGATATTATTAGGGTCGGTCCCTGATGGTCGGTTATTTTGTATATGCTTTAGTTCGTTTAATATTTAGTTTTAACTGTTTATTCTAGAACTATCGATGCTTCATACGTGTGTTATTGGATTTCAGGTCACAGGCGTTAAAGTACTCAATATGGACCTGTTATGACACGGAATGAAGACCCGGGATGTCCAGCACGCAAAACGAGGAAAAGAATGAAGTTTGCTGTACTAGATTCCCATCGCGGTACGCGATGGGTTTGATGAAGTCCCCATCGCGTACCGCGATGGGTGATAAATTAATTATTGACTTTGATCAATCGCGGTACGCGATGGGCCATAGAAGACCCCGGCGCGTACCACGACGGGACTGCAGACGGGATTTTGAGTTTATAACTTGTTTTTCATCAACATGAAACCCTAGCTTCGTTTTTGACGACCAAGAGGCGATTCTAGCAGTTCATATAGGAGATTTCCACCATCCTAGCTCGTGTGAAGATCATACATATGATCCATATCATCTATATTGAAGATTCGATTATGTCTAGGCTCGGCTAATCGCCTAGAATCGCACCCGGGTGTATAGTTTGTAACTCTTTACAGTTTTTCTCTTGTGGTTAAGAATACATATGTTTTGATTATTATTGATTGATATATATGATTATTGATGTTTAGTATTTCTGTGTGTTCGGTCGGTTTAGGTTTACGTTAGTCTGAACGATCTGTTACCAGTTGCTAGATAATTAGTCATATAACTGTTTGGTTATATTGAATACAATAAAACGTACAATTACCCTTAACTGAGTCACACTGGCAAGGACCGTTTGATAACCAGTGCCGTGTGTAAAGTAATTGTTGACGTCTAAGGTTTTGTCTGGTTGATCAGTTTTCAGTTAATCATTGATAATCAATTTGTTAGGTTACATGAGATACTGTTTGGCTGCTTACTTGAATTCCCGGGTGTGATTTGCTTTGTTAACTGTTTACAACTCGCTTGTTCGTTTGTTGCTTAGTTCTCTTAATTTAAACTATTGCTTGTGTGATCAGCACTAAAACCAGTACTTCATAACATTGAATCTGTTACACGAATAGCATTGACCACATACTCCTTGTGATACGATACCCTAATTGCTCTAACTATTTAGAATAATTAGGTTTTTGATTGACTCAAACGACGGTCATCAAAATGGTGCCGTTGCCAGGGAGTTAGTGCGCTTAGTGTTTTTCGTGTTATTTGATTTTTGTGTTTATTTTTAATTTTAATTTTAGTTTTAATTTTGTTTTCAAATTTTAGTTTAAATTTTATTTATCTGTATTTTACGCGGGTTGTGTTAGTTGTGCAGATTACAGGTTTATGCACACCCGCCATTCGGGCCGACAGTCTTCGTTAATTTACGAGCCCGAAATCGAGAGGTTAGCTCGGCAGAACCGAGTACAAAACAGAAATTCTGAGATGGAAGACCAAAACCAGAACAAAAACCAAAACCAAAACCAAAACGGAAACCAGAACCAGAACAACAACCAAAACCAAGATACACTTCCACAAACCAACATGTTTCACCCAGACAACATACCCGACCCACCAAACTTCAATTACCAAAATAACCAAAACAACTCAGCTCGTGCCTCCAGAACCCGAAATCAAAACCGAAACCGAAACCTTAACCGAAACTTAAACCTCAACTTTGACAAAGCCGGACCATCCGCTCCAAATATAATCCCAACCGCCGAGTTCGGATAAATATTGACGATGTGCGATCGAGTGTTCCGACTGAATATGAGGATGAGGGGGAAGATAATAATAGAAACGAAGGTTTTTGGGCAGCTGATGATGAGGTAGATCGATGGGTTAGAAGGAATCGGGCGGTTGAGCCCGAGAATGAGGTTGGTGAACCAGAGATTGAGGGTAACAATAATTATCGAGATGAGGTGGAAGAGCCGGTAAATCGAAGACGGGCTGAACCCGTTAACAGAAACGGAAAGGATCGAGAAAGGGTGAATCGGGCGGAACGGCCCGAAAGAGTTCGTGGTATTCCAGTGAACCGGGGCGGTATGGGAAACCCCGGGGGGGGGGGGCAGAGGAGAATTTACATAGCCCCAGCTCATGGTGTTAACAGTCGGTTCAGACCGGCTATCTCAGACGGAGCATCCCCGTTAGTCCCACAGGAACGAGTGCAGGGACAACAAAATTTTAAGTCCCGGCCATCTTACATTAACATCGTTCCTCATTTCAACGGGTTAGCTTTGGAAGACCCATATTCGCACTTGACCGATTTCTCGGCTATTTGCGGGTCTATTGGTGATGGTACATTCGATCAGGATGAAGTTCGGTTGCGATTATTCCAGTTTTCTCTAAAAGATAAAGCAAAACTTTGGTTTAATTCACTGCCGATGCACAGTATCAGAAATTGGGCCGAGATGCAGCAGGTGTTTCTAAACGAGTTTTATTCGCAGTCGAAGACTACCGAGGCCCGTTCTGACATTCGTCACTTTTCACAGTTACCTGGTGAGTTATTTCACGAAGCCTTTACTCGGTATAAAGACATGATCAGGAAATGCCCACATCACCAGATAAAACTGTGAGAACTGGTTAAATGCTTTGTTGATGGTTTGACATACGAGGACCGAAAGCATCTTAAGGCCTCGTGTAATGGTTTGTTGCTGAATCAGCCTGAGGAGGATGATTGGGATTTTTTGGAATTTATGTGTGAAGATTACAAGGCAGAAGCAGCAGCGGAAAGACGAAGACGTGGTAATTCCTCCAGGTCAGTTAAGTCAGTCATGAGTGAATCTGAAAGAATTACTGAGTTGAAACGCGAATTGGCTGAGTTGAAAAAGGGTAAGAAAAGAGAGGTTGGGAAAGTTGGTGTTATATTCCTGGTTTGTGAAGATTGTGTTGAAATCGGGCATAAAGCAGAAAATTGTCCCGATTATTATGATGATGTGGAGGATGACACCGAGGAAGTTAATTATACTTACGGGGATTCCAAAGGCCAAGGGTTTAATTCAAACACATATCACCCGGGCCTGAGGAACCACCCGAATTTTCGCTACGGGAACGCGTCTTCTCAGTTGAACCCGAACTTTCAGGGATCGAGCCAGAACAGATCGCAGAGTAATTACCGCCAGAGCGGTTATCAGCAGGGTTCGAGTAATCAGAATCGGGGGAATAACAGAGACAGTAACCGGGGTGAAAATTCTTTGGGTAATCAGGATCAGCAGAAACGGTCCTCGGGTAATTCGGACGACTCAGTACACTCGAAGTTGGATGCGTTATTGAAAGTTATGACTGATCAAAAGGCTGAGACGAAGCAACAGTTCGAGTTACGGGATAAATCGCCAGAGGCAATAATGAAGCAAATCGGTCAGCTCGCTTCAGACATGGCGAAATTACAAAAGAATGCGGGCCAACATCCGAGCGACACCACAGTCAACCCGAATCATCAAAGTTCAAGTTCGAAAAAGCACGTCAACCAGGTAAGTATTTTACGTAATGGTAAGAAATATGATAATAAAGTTGGGGGTCCACCACCGTTGGTTGATGGGGTGGTGGAAGAAATAGATGAAAATCTCGTTAGCGATGAAAAGCTGGAACCGATTGAATTAAATAAACCTAACAAAAGTGAAATTAAAAATAATAAATCGGTCTCGAAGGATGACACCAATAACTCTAAGGATAAGGAAAAGGTGAAAACTGTTCCATATCCCGATGCTTTGTTGGTGCCATCAAAGGCGAAGATGGCATCAAAACGAGGCCCGCAACAAGAAGAAATGTGGGAATCGTTTAAACAAGTTAAAATTAACATACCTCTTTTAGATGCCATAAAACAAATTCCCGCCTATGCTAAATACTTGAAAGAGTTGCGCACAAAGAAAAGGAGTCATAAGATTCCTAAACAAATCGATTTTACCGACAATGTGAGTGCAATCCTTTCGGGTTCGCTTCCACCAAAGCTACAAGATCCGAGAACGCCCATTATACCCATTCAAGTGGGTGATTTTAAAATGACTCGGGCGCTTTTAGATCTTGGAGCTAGCATCAGTATTCTCCCGGACAGTTTATACGATCAGTATGACTTTGGCTCGCTTCGTGCGGCTGCCACCACGGTTATCTTGGCTGACCAAACACCGAAACTTCCCCGAGGAATACTGACTGATGTTATTTTTAAGGTGGAAGACTTTTATTTTCCAGACGACTTTTTGTTCCGCGATTATGTTTCGGGTGAACGGACCAAACAGCCTACGGTTATCCTCGGTAGACCATTTTTGGCTACCGCGAATGCCAATATTAATTGTAGAAATGGTACTGTTGACATGGCATTCGGTAACCGTAAGCTGAGAATTAATGTTTTCACACGTGGAAATAATTCTCCGGTCGATGACGAGTGCTTCATGGCTGATGTCATTGACGAGTGCATCCCGCTATACGACTCTGTCGTCAGCTCGGATGGCACAGCGGAGACATGTTTTATGTTTGACAGGTTACAAGTGGAAACAGACAGGTTGCTGGAAGAGGAAGAAAAACAAATGGAGATCGCAGCTGTGCGAGGAGACCGTCCACCATGGTCAGTTCAGGTGGAACCGCTTCCCGAGAAAATTGATACCGGGTTGAAATCGTCAATGCTGGAAGCACCGAAAGTCGAGCTGAAAGAGCTTCCAAAGCATTTAAAATATGCTTTTCTTGGTAAAAATAATACATTGCCTGTTGTTATAGCTTCTAACTTATCTGTTGAACAGGAAAATGCTTTGATGGAAGTGCTGGTTGCGAATAAAGAAGCAATCGGGTGGACGATAGTGGATTTGAAGGGAATCAGTCCCTCAATTGTGATGCATAAAATTTTAACAGATCCAGTTGTCAAACCCGCACACGATGCTTAGCGGAGGTTGAACCCGAACATGAGGGAAGTGGTGAAGAAGGAGGTGCTGAAATGGTTTAATGCTGGCATTATCTTTGCCATATCAGACAGCACGTGGGTGAGCCCGACACAGACAGTACCGAAAAAGGCGGGCATCCAAGTCGTCAAGGACGACTCAGGTAACGAGGTCGCCACCCGGCCGGTAACCGGGTTGCGCATTTGTATTGATTATCGTAAACTGAACGCGGCAACATCAAAAGATCACTTCCCGCTTCCGTTTATTGATCAAATTGTCGAAAATCTATCTGGTCAAAAATTTTATTGCTTTTTAGATGGGTATTCCGGGTATAACCAGATAGCTATCCATCCTGAAGATCAGGAAAAGATCATGTTTACGTGCCCGTATGGCACATTCGCGTTTAGGAGAATGCCATTCGGGTTATGTAACGCCCCCGCCACCTTTCAGAGGTGCATGATGAGTATATTTTCAGATATGGTGGGGGAATCTTTGGAAATTTTCATGGATGATTTTTCGATTTTCGGCACATCTTTCGAGTCATGTTTAAACCAACTCGAAAGAGTTTTGAAAAGATGTGTTGAAACGAACTTGGTTCTTAGTTGGGAAAAGAGCCATTTTATGGTCCAAGAGGGAATTGTTTTGGGCCATGTTATTTCGAGTCGTGGGATCGAAGTGGACCGGGCTAAGGTCCAAGTCATTTTCACTTTACCTCATCCCACCAATGTCAAAGGCATTAGATCATTTCTGGGGCATGTCGGGTTTAATAGACGGTTTATTAAGGGTTTTAGTGACATTACCAAACCCTTATGTAATTTATTGCTTAAGGATGCCCCGTTTGACTTTAATGACGAATGTGCTAAGTCCTTTGACATTTTGAAATTGAAATTAGTTGAAGCCCCGATCTTGCAATCACCCGATTGAGTTTACCTTTTGAAATAATGTGTGATGCGAGTGATTATGCAGTCGGGGTTGTTTTGGGTCAATGGGTTGACAAGAAACCCGTTGCTATATACTATGCAAGTAAAACCCTCTCGGATGCTCAATTAAATTATACCACAACCGAGAAGGAATTATTAACAGTAGTATATGCTCTAGATAAATTTCGGTCTTATATTCGGGGTAGTAAAGTTATTATATATTCTGACCATTCTGCTGTCAGGTACCTCATGGATAAAAAGGATGCAAAACCGAGGCTTATCAGATGGGTTTTGCTGTTGTAGGAATTTGATCTAGAGATTCGGGACAAGAAAGGGAGTGAAAATGTTGTTGCGGATCACTTGTCCCAAATTATGGTGGAAAATGGGAACACTGATTGGCCCATTAACGAGTCCTTCCCGGATGAACATATCCTGGCAGTTTCACAAAATCCTTGGTTTGCTCATATTGTTAATTTTAAAGTTGCAGGTGAGTTACCAGAGCATTGGCCAAGGAGAAAGAAGAAAAAGTTGATGTCCCGAGCTAAACAGTACATCTAGGACGATCCGGATTTATTTAAAATTGGTGCAGATCAGATGATCAGACAATACATACCCGAGGAGGATGTCAGATCAGTGTTGGAACATGCGCATTCGTCTGCGTGTGGTGGTCATTTTAGTGGCCAGAAAACTGCTCGAAAAGTTTTAACGAGTGGTTTCTTTTGGCCATCCTTGTTTAAGTATTCTCACGAGTTTGCGACACACTGTTTAAAGTGTCAACAACTCGGGAGTATTTCTAAGAGGGACGAGATGCCCCTGAACCCGATCCTTATTGTTGATATTTTTATGTTTGGGGGATCAATTTCATGGGCCCTTTTCTTAACTCGCATGGTAATTTGTATATCCTAGTGGCCGTTGATTATGTGTCTAAATGGGTCGAGGCAACAGCCACTAGGATAAATGATCATACAGTCATTTGCAATTTCGTTCAAAGTAATATTTTTTCGAGATTTGGAGTCCCCCGAACTATCATAAGTGATGGGGGATCTTATTTTAAGAATTTTAAATTCGGGAAATTGCTTAAGCGATACGGTGTTGATCACAGAATAGCAACTCCTTACCATCCACAAACAAGTGGACAAGTGGAGGTTTCTAATAGGCAAATTAAACAAATTTTGCAGAAAACCGTTCGGGTGGACTGAAAAGATTGGTCAACTAAGTTGACTGATGCTCTATGGGCCTACCGAACTGCTTATAAAACGCCAATTGGAACCACTCCTTATAGACTTGTTTATGGAAAGGATTGTCATTTACCAGTTGAAATTGCACAAAGAGCGTTTTGGGCTACTAAACAGGTTAATATGGATGATGATGATGCAGGTAAAGCAAGGAAATTGGCTTTGTGCGAGATCGAGGAGTTGAGAGATGAGGCATACGATTGCGCGTCCGCTTACAAAGCAAAGATGAAGAAGGTTCATGATGCTAATATCCAGTTGAAGAATTTTGAAGTTGGTCAGCGAGTGTGGTTGTACAACACGAGAATGAAACTCTTCCCGGGCAAGCTAAGAAGTAAGTGGACGGGCCCATACTCGATTGTAAGAGTCGGGAATCATGGTCAGTACGAGATTGAAGATTTTGATGATCATTTGAGACAAGTGGTAAACGGCTATAGACTGAAGCCATATTTGGAGATGAAGGACATACACGAGCTGGATGAGGAATCGGTGAATTTTATTATAACTTCACCGATTTATGAAGATAATTGAGTTCGAGGCATTGTCGAGCTGTAGACTTTAAATTCATCGCTTACGGGAGGCAACCCGGGGTCGGTAAGTGTCTTTCCAGTTTGTTTTTATTTTATTGAGTCTTGTACTTAGTGTTGTCTCGAGTTTTGTGCAGTAAAAGCAAAGTGTGGGGAAGCTTATTGAAGAATGGGAAATTAGAGAAGTTTGGTAAGCATTGGTGTAGTACACGTCACTCCAGGTATGTAAAGGTATTTTCAGTTTTCAACGTGTCCAGGGTGATATCGGGATGCCAAAACATGTGCGTTTTCAAAAAAATAAAAAATTCAAAGCTGATGTCTGAACCCATCGCGGTACGCGATGGGCATGGCACAACACCCCATCGCGTACCGCAATGGGGTAAAACCCTAATTTTTCCTATTTGGGCGGCGATACGCTCCCAGTGCATTTAAACCCATCGCGGTACGCGATGGGTCATGGATACCCGCCTGACCCGACTATTTATACCATTTTACCCTTCTTCTTCTTTCTTTTTCTTTCTTCTGTCTTCCCGTCTTCTCTTTCCCTCCCACGAACTCCGGCCAACCACCCTCACCACCACCGCCGTCTATCTCCGTACAACAACCACCCTCCCATCTCCTATCATCACCATCCAGTCACCATAACCACCACAGCCGTCGTACCCCTACAACATTCCACCCTCCATCGTTCAATCCGCCACCACCATCACCTTACCCCACCATTCCGACCACTATAACCCCCACCACCTCGACGTCCTTCTGTCAATTACCCCTCACCACCGCAGATACCCACCCTCATCCACCCAGTAACCTCCAACACCGCCGTGTCCGTCCCCGATATTATTATTATTCTGTGACTTTCAGATTCGACATCGAGGTAATGGGTTATTATTGTTAACTTACATATTGTCGGTTTATTGAGTTGTTGAGTATGTAGTTTAATCAAGTTGCGGGTTGGTTGGGTTTACAATATCGGGTTACGGGATTGAGTTTGATATTAGGCTTACAAATTTGTTAATTTGTTAGATTGCTATAAAAGTTGTTGGGAGGGTTAAGACTGTTGTTCGGTTAGGTTATTAGGTTGGATAATCAAAATTGTTGGATTTTGTGCTTGTCGGGCAGTTCGGGTTGGTTGTTCGGGTTAATTGATCGGGATTGTTCAATGTGACGAGTCGGGTTTTGATATTCACATTTATAAATCATTATTTTTATTTTTTTATAAAACTAATGATAGTGTTTGTTCGATTTTTAAACGATTTATGTGAACATGTTTTTAAAATACTTTATTTATATTTCAAAACCCGAAACGACATATCACTTGTTTGCTTTGCACGTTTTTCGAGACATTTGGTCAGTTTGTGTCAAGTTTGTTAGTTTGTCATTTGTTTCGTTTGTTTGTGTTTTATTAATCGAGTCTCGGGGATACCTTGACAGTTTGATTGATTGTTGATTGATTACCTGCCTGTACTCAATCTCCATTCGGGCGGGTTAATCTGGTTTTTAGATATACACACAGGGTATCCCGAATTTTTTGTCTTTATTTATTTTTATTTTTATTTATATGTTTATTTTAATATTTTATAAATATTTTAATATTATTTTATTATATGGGACGACCGCGACCAAAATGTTATACGGTCGTCCCCATGTTAGCATATTTAATTTGTTTGCTTGAGTTTGCAGATATGGCTGATGCACCATAGTCCACGCGCACCCGGCGCAAGAGACAGCGGACTGACCCGCGTGTCATCCGCTACGATAGTGACGAGGTGCAGATTGTACCAGGCATCGAGCCTGCAGATATTATGGGTGATGGACGTATTCCTCAACAGATTTTACGATTTGACTTCACGACAGAGGAGTATACGAGATTCCAGCGGATACGACAGATGCAGCTTCTCCACCACCGCTCATTTGATTGGACGTTGCTGCGTCAGTTGGTGATTGACGCCCAGGTACAGGCACTTTTGACTGCTCCTTGGGCAGATGTGCTTGCGTGTGACTCGATTCCGTATGTCGAGCTCACACGGGAGTTTTATTCGATATTTGACTTTACGCCCACGGACTTTAGTGGGCCACGCGCGGTATCATTCTCACTGGGACGACAGTTGTACGAGATGTCAGTCCCAGATTTTTCTGTGGCCACTGGATTTTACACGACCGAGCAGGTTCAGGCGCCTGCCTTCCTTCAGAGTATACGTGGTTACACGGCACATGCTCAGGCGCCCCGTGAGCACTAGCTCACGGAAACCTAGCTCGACCAGTATTGGGAGGAGATCGCCGACGGGTCCCACTCTAGTTCTGTTGTAGAGTCGTCCATTCGGGACCCCGTCCATCGCTACATTCACAGGATCGTTGCATGTACTCTCGTTGGCCGGCATTCGGGCCACGAGAAGTGCAGGAACTTAGATCTGCTGTGTTTATATTCTATACTTGGCCAGCGACCGGCCAATGTGGCGATGCTCCTGCTCACATCTTTCGCTCGGGGTAGCAGACTTCATGGATCATCCGCACGCTTACCTTTAGGGCCGTATATTACGAGGATCGCCGACAGGCTTGGGGTTTTTTAGCGTTATCCGACTGGATATTTTACACGGGAGCCAGACACAGGGGTTTTTGGGTTATCGGAGGCCCGTTGGGCCGGGATCGTTGAGGAGCACGATCCAGTAGCTTTAATCCCGGTTCGACAGGGCCCGCAAGCACCACCACCAAAGGGATCGGATGCGGCAGTTTCCCTTCAGATGGGTATTCCTACACGCCGGCAGCGTCGTCCGGTTTCACACATTGAGCGGCCTCAGCAGCAGCATCAGTTGCGACAGGCATCTGCATCATCATCTTCACAGCCTCAGCAGCCAGACACACTGGATATGATTTATCAGCAGCAGCTTTTAGAGACCGTGCTGGCACAGGGAGAGCAGACGCGGACCCAATGGGCATGTTATGATGATTACTTTCGTTTGTTGTTTGTTGCTTCACAGGTACCACTTCCACAGTCGTTGATCATTTCAGTGGAGCAGCCAGCAGATCCGCAGGACGAGGCAGATGATGATCCGCCTATACAGTAGCTTTTTGGTTACCCTTTTTCATTTTATTTTGTTTTTATTAGTATCATGGTCTGTATTATATTATATTATATTTTGGGGGATCATGTTTGGGTAACTGGTTGGGATTATATGTTTATATATCTTTTGATTGCTACTGTGTTTGATTTTAATTGTATATTTTTGTTGTAATCGAACTTTGTGGGTGTAGTTCACTATAAACCCTCACGAGACCCCACTCGTCCTCCTGGGATACCGGGGGGTTTACAGGGCTTGTTGCATACGCTAAATGCAATCGTGATTCCTACGAAAGTGAGTTAGGTCTTTTAACGTTTTTAACTAACTTAACAATTTTTATTATGAAACGAATTAATTTGGCTCGGTAATTGTTTTAATAAAATTAACAAATATTCATTTTCATAACTCTTAAAAGACCTATGTCTTACACTTGTGAGAAGCTTGCTTCTACACATCGCGAGATTTTGCAGGTTCGACTGTCAGTTTGGTAATTGGATGAGACGAGAGTACACGAGTGTTTTTAAGAGTTCACGAGCCGACTGGTCCTTCTCTAGTCACGTTGATATTAGGTGATTTCAGTTTCATAATTTAATTTTGTTTTATTATTTTACACGTTAAAAGTGTAATTGTATAATTGTATAATTCCAGTCACATGAGCCCCGAATTTTTAAAATTGCTTAATAATCAAAAAACTAAATTTCAACCCCGTCCCTTAAATGTTTATTAATCATTATATCTATTTTAACATTGAGGACAGTGTAAACCTCAAGTGTGGGGATGGGGGAAATTTGAAAATTTTTAGCCCGATAGTACCTCGAAGAGTATTCAGAAACCAATTGTTAATTATTGCTATTAATGCCAAGTCATAGGTTTCTGGTCATGGTTGGTTTCTCAGCGTCTCATTAGTCTTACTCACAAATGTTTTTATTATGAGAAGTTGAAAATGGGGTCGTTTAGGCGGGGATAACGAGTCATGGGGACAGGTACACATGTTTATGTCGTCAACCCTATTCCTCCGGTACGTGTGTGAGTTGACCCAAATATATATAATACACATATAATATATAGTACACACACGTCATTTGAGTGCTTTCACTGATGTTCATGGATTACGGGATCGTAGTTGGCAAAATGCAAAAGTGATAGAGGCAATTAGGTTAAGCCTCGTCTGGATGAGCGAGAGTGTGGGTACTGGGGGGTTGGGCCTAATACATTATACATATGAGCGTGGGTAATGTGAGGGGCGGGGGGTTGGGTTCCTTAGAAAACATTTCTTGGACTTATTCTTTTCGTTTGTTTAACCCCGACATTATGTTACGAGACGATCCGGCTTACTAGGTTTATTTGTAATTATAATTGTTTTTGTTTTTGTTTTTGTTCCATTGTTAAGCATCACGTTATTATGCTTAAAAAAATGAGAAAATGACAAAAAGATGTCTGTTTATATTCAGTTATATATTCTATAGTTCGTTGATGTTCGTTTATAAAAAAAATGTGAAATCAGTATGTTGATAGTTTGTTTATTTAGATGTATATAATCAGTCAGTTAGTGGTACATTAGTTTCGTTTTTATTTTTTAGATGTTTTGTAATAGGCCGGGTCGGATCGTTTGAGCTACTTAAATATTTCCCTTCCATACTCTTACACCTGGCCCCTTTACAACCCTTTTAAAGGTCTCTTGATTTGCATTTGTGCCAAAGCAGCTTGATGGATTAATATGTACTTATGAGTGATATTGAGAGCTGAGTGATACTGGCACATCTTTTGCTAGTCCATATATTAAACCGAGAGGAGAGATGTTATATTACGAGTGGTATGAGCATGTGTGCCTTAACCGGAAACAAAGTACACCTGTCTGGGCGGCTCTATTGTTTTTATCATAGCATTTAACCGTATTTGTGAGATGTCAATCTAAAAACAGTGTCAGTCTGGAAAACTGGGTATGACCTTAAACCTTACTAGTATTAATGTCGATAATCTACATACCTATGATAGAGGTCGATGTTTCTTTAGAGTTTTTCTTGAGGGCAAGCAAAAGATAAGTGTGGGGATGTGATGGTCGGTTATTTTGTATATGCTTTAGTTCGTTTATTATTTAGTTTTAACTGTTTATTCTAGAACTATCGATGCTTCATACGTGTGTTATTGGATTTCAGGTCACAGGCGTTAAAGTACTCAATATGGACCTGTTGTGACACGGAATGAAGACCCGGGACGTCCAGCACGCAAAGCAAGGAAAAGAATGAAGTTTGCTTTTCCAGAGTCCCATTGCGGTACGCGATGGGTTTGATGAAGTCCCCATCGCATACCGCGATGGGTGATAAATTAATTATTGACTTTGGTCAATCGCGGTACGCGATGGGCCATAGAAGACCCCGTCGCGTACCGCGACGGAACTGCAGATGGGATTTTGAGTTTATAACTTGTTTTTCATCAACATGAAACCCTAACTTCGTTTTTGACGACCAAGAGGCGATTCCAGCAGTTCATATAGGCGATTTCGACCATCCTAGCTCGTGTGAAGATCATACATATGATTCATATCATCTATATTGAAGATTCGATTATGTCTAGGCTCGGCTAATCGCCTAGAATCACACCCGGGATGTATAGTTTGTAACTCTTTACAGTTTTTCTCTTGTGGTTAAGAATACTTGTGTTTTGATTATTGTTGATTGATATATGATTATTGATGTTTAGTATTTCTGTGTGTTCGATCGGTTTAGGTTTACGTTGGTCTGAACGATCTGTTACCAGTTGCTAGATAATTAGTCATATAACTGTTTGGTTAGATTGAATACAATAAAACGTACAATTACCCTTAACTGAGTCACACTGGCAAGGACCGTTTAATAACCAGTGCCGTGTGTAAAGTAATTGTTGACGTCTAAGGTTTTGTCTAGTTGATCAGTTTTCAGTTAATCGTTGATAATCAATTTGTTAGGTTACATGAGATACTGTTTGGTTGCTTACTTGAATTCCCGGGTGTGATTTGCTTTGTTAACTGTTTACAACTCGCTTGTTCGTTTGTTGTTTAGTTCTCTTAATTTAAACTATTGCTTGTGTGATCAGCACTAAAACCAGTACTTCATAATATTGAATCTGTTACACGAATAGCATTGACCACATACTCCTTGTGATATGATACCCTACTTTCTCTAACTATTTAGAATAATTAGGTTTTTGATTGACTCAAACGACGGTCATTAGTTCCCTACGTTCGCCGATATTATTAGGGTCGGTTCCCTACATTCGCCGATACTATTAGGGTCGGTTCCCTTCATTCGCCGACATTATTAGGGTCGGTTCCCTTCATTCGCCGAAATTATTAGGGTCGGTTCCCTACATTCGTGCTACTATAACATACCTGTCATTTACATACTTTCCTTGACGATATGTGCAATCTCCGAAGAGCGTTCACGTACCATCAACATTTCATACACATATTGTTCATACATCATACATATTCATACATACGTCATTCATACATCATACATATCAATCATACCTTTAACTAACACTTGACGGCACATGCAATATCCGAAGATCGTTCACGCACCGTCAAGCAATCGTCATACATAGATCATACAAGGCATACACTTACCACCTAAGGTAAGTGTATTGACCATCACATCGAGTATGCACACAGCCCCGAAAATGTAACAAGGAAGTGGGGCTAGAAACTCACCTAAATGCGGTTGCTTTCACCGTTTACGGTTATTCCCTTCTTGAGCTGTGCACGACTAACTGTATAATAATTCTACGTATCAATAAACTATCACTACACATATCGTCTTTCTAGTTTAATTAATACCCTCAACGAACGGGGGGAGTTCTAGGGGCGGCATCCACTAGCGGGGTCCAAGGGGCAGAGCCCCTGGCTGGAGTTAACCTGCCAGGTCAGCTTGGAAAAATTTTATTTCCATTAACTGTCTTAACACATTTTTCCATTAGAATTTTGGATCATTATTTAATTTGCTAGATAAAAGTCCAAGGGCTTCTTTGTAATTAAATCAATCTTTTCACGTCCAGGGACTGTTCTGTCATTCTATCAAACTTCTGGTTCGTTACTTGGTTCTTAACGAATTGTGTTAACGAACTGATCCATGCAGCGAATTGAACCCTTTAACAAACTAGTTATTAAGCGAACTAGATCTTATAACGAGTCAGTCCACAACGAACCAGTCCCGGTAACGAATTGGTCCATCCAATTCGTTATCTTTTCTAACGAATGACTATAACGAATCCGTTATCTTTTCCTTAACGAATCTGGACGCGAACTAATGCCAGTTCGTTATTCTTTCCTCAGCGAATCAACTTAACGAATTGAACACGAACTGTAGCTAGTTCGTTATGTTCCCATAGACGAACCAGCTAGCGAATCACCTTTAATTCGTTAAATTCCCGTAGAGAACTAGGGTTAGGTCAGGGAATGTCAGAACATTCCCTGACATCCTCGTATTAACTTTTCCGGCGCCGCCGCCGGAAAACAGTGAACACGTCGGAAAAACGAGTTTTAACTCGTTTTTCACCGTTTTTCGTCCCGTTCGATCCATATCTGAGCTAGGGTGACCCCTAAGCTAATCATAGGTTCGGTTTATACCCGATTCCACCCGGATCTCGTGACTTAAACGGTTTAACGGTGTCGGCTCGTCGTATAGTGACTATATCTAACGGGTTAAGCTCATACAATATTAAACTATCATTACCTCGGGTCGGTGCTCAGATTCTTTCTTGGTTTCGGCTAGAGAGAGAGAGAGAGCTTAAGTGTGTGTGTGAGAGGTGTATGGAATATGTGTAAATGAATGAAAATTGGGTATTAAAGGTTTATATATTTATGGATCATGGGCTTAGCCCATGGTCTTTCCTTCTTTTTTTCATACCCAAGTCCATAACCCATATCCATTTAACCCAACACTAGCCCAACTCATATTCTAGTTACCTAAACCGATAACGACCCACTATAAAATAGACGAAATTTATTTTATTATTATAACCAAAAGTAGGATGTTACAGATATTATAATGTTTTTTTTCAACATTAGACAACATCAATGACTTAACATCCGGCCCCTCGCACCACCAATATTGTCCGCTCTGCCCACGAATAGCTCACGGATTTGTTTTTGGTTGCCCGGATGGAGCCTTCCAATGAGGTCACCCATCCTAGTACTACTTCCACCTAAGCACACTTAACCGTGGAGTTTTCATGTGCTCCACAGCCAACTAAGCCCAAAACGCGTTGGTGATTGAAGAGGCAGGACATTTACTTATGAACCAAGGATCTCTCTTGTCCACGGCCGATGTGGGATTTTGCCTAAGAGTGGGACGACGTTGTGTTTGCCAAGGGTGTTACAGATGCTTCCTCCCTTGCATCGTTATAGAAAACCACCGGTACATCGGACGCGTCTTCGGTGATGGTAGCATTAGCATAGCACCTGTTCAGTAAGCATTTTTGGTTAGTGACTAATTATAATAAGCCTAAATACATAATTCAACTTTCACATTTGTTCAATTTGGTAATAAGTGAAATGAATAGAACCCTAACTGAACCAATATACTCTCTAATATTATGAGCCAATATAAACAACCTAACCTGCAAAGAATTACCCCAGTTTCCCAATTAAGCCAGCTTGCAAAAGGTTTTAACTCAATAGCTAAAATAATTTAACCAATATATTGCATAACTTAATAAATAATAATAATAATAATAATAATAATAATAATGATGAGTAAAGCCTTTACTCAAAGTTCAAAGTTGCGACCTGAGTGTATTATCATTTATCAAGTACTTCCTCATTAATAAACACATATTATCATATTATCTTATGTATGCTCCAGTTTGATAACCAAAAAAGTAAGTAGCTTTATAGTTGACTTTGACATTAGACCAAGTACATTAATAGAAAAAGTAGTTTTCTATGGCAACGAAAATTAATGGCCTTTTGTAATATGATATTCAACCAATACTGAATTTGAACAAAGGTATGCACACTTTTAGGTCAATTATTCCAATCTCACTTACATGTTCTAACCTATCAAACACATATTTATCAATATATATAGTGGCTTACATGAACTTTGGAGGTTTGCTGGTGTTGTGGTTCTTGCATTAGAAACCGTTTGGATTTTCCTTTGTGAATGCATATTCTTTGGGCATTTACAACATTGCGACATAGAACCACTTTGTATATGTTGTTATATCCTTTATCTGTTCCTTGCACCTGTGATTGTTCTGTATGTTTGTTTTGCTTGTTAGCATGGTATTTTGTGTTTCATTCAGTAAAAGGAGGCTTGCCAATTGTTGTTTTTAAGGATTCTTTGTCAGTAGTTCTGCAAGTGTCAATGCCTGTTGATTCTCACTCGCTGGTAACATAAGCTGATTTAATCTGTTGGGCAATTTTTTTTTTTTTGCATGTTAACTTGTAATGTACATGTATGAGGTTGTATGTTGATCAGTTATCAGCCTTTTTAGTTGAATAGGTTTTGTTTCGTTGGCCCGTTTATTTCTGATTGAACATATTGTCTATGCTAAATTAAACGGTCGTATCAGGTTTAGTCGTTACTCTTTTAAGGGTTTGCCTCTTATGCCCACCTAGTTAAACAAGTTGTGTAGGGTTTTACATGGTAAAGCTATTTAATTTAACATATGTGAGGATTGGCCTGTTTAATCCGTTTAACTTAACGGTCATTTTTTTGTTTTATTGTGTTTAACCCATTTGCTTAAACCGGTAGCATTAGGATTAGCAATTTTTAGTCCATTTCTTTAAACACACATTGTTCGGTTTTACGTGTTTTGCTCATTTTAATTACACGGGTTTATCCTATGAATGACATTCTACCATTCATGTACGAACTCCTTGGCATTTAGATTTTCAGTTCCACCACAATGGGTGAAGTATTTGAAGCCTTCTCTTGCAGTTTCTAGATTAGTGTGTGTTTTAGACTTTAAGCACAAAATAATTTATGTTTTAATTTTAGTTTGCAAAATTAACGGCGTTGTTTTGTTTGTGAGAGTAACTGTGTAATTATACAACATATCAGAAACTATAAAAAGCAGAACCAAAATTCTAATTGAGCATCAATTCAACAACCAAAGTTTCAATTTATTTATAAACAAACTTAAAGAAGCGAACATAAGCAAAATAAGGTATTTATTTGACCTAATAGAGCATCAATTCAACAATCAGCACCTTCAATTTTGGGTCAGCAAACTTAGATGAAGAAGCCTAAAGAAGATGGAAAATCCGATGAGCAAAACACAACACACAAACCCCAGAAATTAAGTAAACAGCTTACCTGCAATAACCGAATGAACGACGGAGACAAAGAATGAAGCTCTGATTTCTTTGAAAAGGAAAAAGCGAGAAGATCAAAGATTTACAAAATTGGCGATGATGAGTTGAGAGAGAGATGATGTCACACCCCGGCTTAGGATGACCAATAGTTGGTACCTGTTTTGTAAATATATCAGAGTTGCGGTTTATTTTTAGTGGAAGACTTTTGTTAAAATAAAATATTAATTTATTTGAAAACTTCTCGGATAATAAATACCCAAGTGTTTGATTTATAAAGCTTGTTGAAATACCGTTTGCAATATTTTAATAATTAAAAATTGGCCATCATTACCTTGCGAGCATCTAACTCCATTAATGTCTTGCTACCTGTACTAATTTGTATTCCCTGAAATGTGGGGAAAAATACGTCAGCTATATGCTGGTGAACGCGTATGACTCTATAAAATATTTTGAATGACAATTACAATACAAATATAGTTTTCTTGACAATCTCAGCGGAAGCATTTCTACTTCTGGTATATGTACCACTGCCCTATACACATAACGGTATTCTCCGAGCCACAAAGCCCTGAACAGAGAACTAATCATGACCGTTTAGCTCGCGGCTACCTCCCCTTTGATTGATGGATTGAGCTTAACAGTTATGTTTGAATCCAGACACATGCATATTCGGTCTGAGTTGATTTTATTTTCTACTTTGTATTATAACGTTTTAGAGATCGTGTAATCTCATGAAATCATTGACTGACTCGTTAAGACAAACACCCGTTCATCTTGTCGAGTATAAATATGTTTTGACTGATTAAGAAGGTTTAACGTATTCATGTTATAAAAGGTTTGAACGTATTCACCTGTGATTGTCTGTTCTGAATGATATGGTGATCTCGTTTGAAACCTTGACTGTGAATGATTGATTGATTAACTGACTGATTGATTGATTGAGTGACCAATAATAAAATAGGTATATATAAATATCCGGATTGTTTCTTGATCCGGCTACAGACCTTTAGTCTGGTTTTGATAGCTTTATACCTTGATTGATCATTTGTTTGAATGAAATATTTAGACTTGTAGTCTTTCTGTTTATTTATTGATCATATGCTGAGTGTCTTCTTCATGAAGAAACTTCTATAATTTGTTTCTTCTTCAAGAAGAAACATTCATTGACTGCTAGCTTTGAATGTAAAATCTTATGTTTCTTAATTATGAAGAAACAATGTTTTAGCTATTTTCCTTGTATATGAAATGCTACATTTCTTAATTGTGAAGAAACTATATTCTGACTATATCCTTATGAATGAAAAATTATATGTTTCTTAATTGTAAAGAAACATTACTAAAATCCTTTGTATGTTTAAAGCTTATGTAAACATATTATGATCAAGTATGGTCTAAGCCATAATAATAACAAAATAACTTAAACAGAACTCCTACCTAACACGGGTACTTAAAGTTCTATTACTAAGATTGATCAAGCAGCAGTTTCACTCTCTATCACGTTCTAGAGCTTAGACTGTCGGAATCTCAGAGCTTGGTACGCATTACAACACTCGGCACGCAAAACGATGCTTGGCACGTAAAACGAGGCGACATATGGTGGTTGTCGTGTTGTGCACGTACTTCGAGATAGATTGTCGGGTTATTTTTGGGTGACACGCACTTCGAGGTATCGTCGGTGTATGGCACGGATTACGAGGTGGCAATTGTCGGGTTGGTACGGAAACCGAGGTAGAGAGAGTAATTCTAGAGAGAGAAATTTGTTTGGTGTGAGGGATGAATGAGCCGTAGCCCCCCCCCCCCTTTTATAGGCTGATCTCGCATCCCATCGCGATACGCGATGGGTCTTGGAATCCCATCGCGTATCGCGGCGCCGCAATTTTTACGCTGCCATACCACGTGCTGACACGTGTCCGCTGACTCATCAAGGTCCATCGCGATACGCGATGACCTGTGTTCTGGGCTCATCGCGTAGCGCGATGGGTCCCTGAACTCAAATTTTCACTTTTAGTCCCTTGTCTTTTGGTAACTTGTTACTTTTTGGTTTAACTCTCATTTTCCAAACATACTAAGGCGGCTCTCAAGCAGCCCGCGGCGATGCGAGCGTGCGAAGTGCGCCATCAAAGCGCCACATTGCGCCATTCGCCCGTGCGCGTGCGCGTCGGGTGCTTCGCACCCTCCGCTAGGACCACTGGGTGCATGCTAGGCATAAAAGAATATAACTATGGAATTTTATCTCTTTATAAAGAGCTTCCAAATCTTTACCACTTTCTATGTGTGATGAATTTTAACTTCCTTATTTATACTCATGTGGAATGCTTCTACTTTCTTACATCTTTCAATGTGGGATGAAATTTCCTTATTCCATATCTTTAACATCAGATGATTTTATTTATGGGATATTTTATTTCCTTATACAATGGTTTTATTTTCTTTATTTAAATTTTCTCATTACTTATTTTAGAGAATAATTTGATTCTTCAACTTTACTAAGTTGTTAAATTTGAATCAAAATTTTAGGAATGTTACAAATGAAGGCAGTGTATGTGAGGTATGAGGACACGTGTTATAACAAACATACATAGTGGGATGCTTAGTGAGGTCGTATACATAGAATGAAAATTTGTATCAAGGAGCTATAGTGAAGTTTGTGAGACAACTTCCATCTGCGTTATAAATTATATATATAATAACAAAACTAGAATAATTAATACAAACTCAGTTCGATTCTAATGCAAGTTACCATAACATACCAAAATATTTAAAATGTTTGTAAATTATTCAAATACAATCTTAAATATATATAAACGTAACATTTAAAAGGTCTCGGGTTGCTTTCTATATTTTCTCAAGCCATCATATTTCTTTATTTGTAAAATGGAGATTTTTTCATGCATTTGACCCGAATTCATAGGTATGAGTCTCACTAAACCCAGATAGCTCTTAAACGAGTTATAATATCTCATTAAACTAAAAATTAAAAACTAAATTAAACTTAAAATTGAAATATTTGATATGAATAAAATATGAATATACTAAAAATTTATCAGATTAAAAAAAAGATATTATTTATAATTAAGTAACAATTTTATTGTAAAATAAATTAAGCGGGTCATGAGTCTCACCAAACTAGATAACTTTTAAACCGGGTTATAACATCTAATTTATTTGTGAAACAATTTCATCATCAATCCCTGAGTATATTATTAACTTCTTTACAATAAATAAAGTTAAATTATAAAAATATATATAAATATTAGAAACAAATAATATAAAACAATCCCCGTAATATGAGGGGATAAAAACTAGTTAATAATATATACATATTAAACCAAACTACCTAATCACTTTCATGTCTCGACTGTGCAGATTTTCAGTTTTTTATTGGCATAGCTGGTTCATTTATCTATTGTTGCATCCGTTATTATGTTGTTGATTCTTTTCGTTTATTGCTTCCCGTTATTGTTGCGCTTCTTTCATTTCTTCATATTGTGAAGTGGATACACATGTCACAAGGGATACATTCTTTAGTTTTCGACCAACACCCGTCTATGACCACTCCTTTCTTTATATAACATGTTGAACCTTACTAACTGTTACACGGACTTTAACATCCAAACCGATCGAGGTTATTCTCGATCACAATCAGGGGTTGTATATACACAAATTCATTTTAAACCAGGTTCAGAATCCTAAAATCAAAAACCCAGTTAAGTTTTAAATGGTTTCGATTTGTATTTAACATTAATGAATCTTATATTAAAAAAAATCCAAGAAATAATAGAAGAATATCCTAAGAAATATTTGATTAAACCATGTCCCTCCTTTAAAATAATAACAAACTTTATAAGCAAAGGCACAAGTCTTTTTGTGATAATGGCCTCTCATTTCTGATCTTGTAGATGGTCAAATAGTCAATCACACACTTCTCCATGTGAAGTTGTTAACACCCAAATCTCCATGCATTCACGGCTGAAGAACATCCACTGTCACATGCTCATCATATTTCTCGCTTCCTAAAACTCTGTGATCACATTTCTTATAGATCTGAGAATTTCACACACCCTGCCTTTATTATTCATTATTATTATTAATACAAAGAAATATGTTTTATACACTTCGATTGCATCCTCTTCCATCACTTCCTCCCCGTGCTTCTGGTTCTAGTAATCTCTCAGTTCTCTTCAACAAATGTTCCATTACCAGTAAGTTATCTATCATTTTATTTAACCTAACACCCATCATTCCAATTTTATTTCTTTTGCTGAATTGGGTCTTAAATGCTTGGTTTTTGTTCTTTGTTTTTGCTCATGTGAGGTGGGTATTTTCTAAAGGTTTGTGTCATACACCATAGACATACTATACGGCCCGTATGATATGGCGAAAAGTGATCAATCAGGCGGTTTTGATATGCCTAGGGTGACAAAAGCTCATACGGGTCCTATGATGGCCGAATCATATGACCCGTATGCTTTCTTGACTGACGACGAATACGTCCTATATGACATCATACGACCTGTATGATACGGGTCGTATGACGGCCAAATCATGTGGCCCTCTATGATAGTGCCAAAAAAGTCATCATGCGACAGGCAAGCTGGTGTACACTTTCGAAGGCGGTGTATCGATGGCAGGACTGCATTTGATAAATTATTCTTCATGTGAAACTTTAAGAGAGAAGTGAAATATTTTGTTGTTATTTGTTTAAGGCCTTTAATGGATCAATGGAATAAAGCTGCTTATTCCCTTTCCTTTTTTTTATGGTGTTTTTATTTTTAGTTCTACTATTGATGTCGCTAAAACATTATTAATCTAAATTTGGTCCTTCTTTGTAGGGAAGTGTTTAGGTGGAAGGTTAGCATATGAACCCGTATCCCCTTCGTTTATAGTTGCTGCAACAGGAAAAGCGGTTATTTCTGACAGTCAAAGGGACAGCTCTTCTTCAACTGATCAACTGGAAGCTCTTGATGCAGATACCAAAGATCCCAAAGTACGTTTATCATTTGCATTTTGTCTTTAGCCATTAACTTATAGATTTAGTAACTATTTTGAATATGTTAGAAATATTCCTTTTAAATATTATTGTTATTTCTTGAAGTAATTATTTTGGTGGTTGGTGATATTTTGGTTCAGACATCAGAAAGTGAAGATGATGAGACGAGCGAAATGACATCTGCGGTTTTGGTTGAGGATATTGCTGTTACAGAGGAAGAGGCTTTGCCTGACCTTGTTATTAGCAAAGAAAGTGAGGCCGTCCGACAAATATTAATTCCTCCTCCTGGAGCCGGAGCTGGACAGAGAATATATGAGATCGACCCGCTTTTGGGAAATCATCGCCAGCATCTTGAGTACCGGTTAGATATTTTTTATAACTTTTGAATAACAGCAGGCCGCCAATGTTTGTAATTATTTGATATGGATTTGGATAGGGTGTAAACGAGCTCTTCGGGCTTGGCTTGTTTATTATTTGTTAATTATTTTATATACATTTATAATTATTGTATATATACGAATTACTATTTTTATATATAATAGTTATTATAAAAAATATATTTTATATATTAAGTAAAAATCATATACTGAATATGCTTGTTTAGGCTCGCAAGCCAGCTTGAGCTCATGCGTGGCTCATTTGTTATTTGTTAACTAATAAATATAATTTTGTTACTTTTATCATCTTATATGATAATAGATATTATTAAAATATATATATTAATAAAATTTATATAAATAGTAGGCTTGTTTATGCTCGCTAGCTAGCTTGAGCTTGAAAAGTGAAGCATCAGTGAGCTGTTCTCTGGTAGCTCACGAGCGGCTTGGCTCGTTTACACCCCTAGATCTGCAGTGTCTGTTTGACTGACCTGAAACACTTTTTATCCACCCGTTTTGATAAAGTGTGTCAACTATGATAACAATAACAAAATACCACCATAACAAATGAAGGAATTTGTTTAGAAGCTTTTGTCTTTTATGCATTAATAACACACTTCTTCTAGTGACTTTCGTCCCGTCTCCTAACCCTTTATTTTTGTTTATTGTCTGACCCATTATTGATATAACTCAAATTAACCTATTCATAAAATTTTTGGTAATCATTATTCTTAGTCTGATCATGATCATTCTAACTAACTACAGATATTCACATTACAAGAAGATGCGTGAATCAATTGACAAATATGAAGGCGGTTTGGAGGCCTTTTCTCGGGGTTATGAGAAGTTTGGTTTCACTCGCAGGTATCTCTAAATAAATGTTAAGTTCATGATATTAGTGGTATATTGTTTAATTCGTGCCGTTTGGTTTTAATTTCTTTCAGTTATTGACAACATTTTATTATCTGATGGTGAGTTTATTGTATTAATCTTTATTGGCAGTGAGACAGGTATAACCTACAGGGAATGGGCACCTGGAGCTAAGGTTTGTCACAATAATATTAAATAAAACTATCTAGTATGCATGCATTAAAAATACGCATTGGTTACTTTTGACCTGTTTGACCCCTTTTCTTTTTAGATATTTTTTATCTTACTTAATATGGCCGGTTAGAAATAAAACACAGCCCGAATCAATCCATTCATTAGATTTTCACCTCAAATTCTATATACTTTTTGTTGCAAGAATTGTTTTCTAATCGGGATATTATATACACATAGCGTATTCAGTTTCTTAATTTTAATTTTCTGAATAACCCCTTTTGGTAGTTAGCATTTTGCTTTAGCATCTAAATTTTTTTTCTCAACTATTTTACCTCAAAATATCTTGATTTATTTATTTATTTATATGATATGGGAAATACACCCTATAAATTTCTTAAAATCATATTCATCTCATAAAAGTGTGCAACTATTTTGCTATGTGTTTACACTTTACAACGATACCTTTCTTAGACCACCTATGTTTTCTTTTCTTGAATATATAATAAATTGGAGATATCTTGTTTGAACTTTAGTCTGCTTCGCTTATTGGAGATTTCAACAACTGGAATCCAAATGCTGATGTTATGACCCGGGTATGTTTTGTTACCGAGCTAAATGTCCAGTCATTGTATCGACATATGATTTTTTTTTTTCTGTTTAAATTGATTAAAAATCTAGTGGCTACAGATTTGACTATTGAGGGTCAAACTAGATGCTTCATAACTTCAAAATAAAAAAAAAATAACTTTTTATAGCAAAAGAAAAAAAAAACAATACGAAGAACACCAAATATGCGTTAATTTATTTTGGATATCAAAATGTCAAATTTTGTATGAAGTACAAAGTTTGAATCTTTAAATTGAAAGCTGACTTTAGTAATGGTCAAAGGGATTGGGGTTTGGATCAAATACAAACTAAATTAGCGTGCTAATTGTGAAAATCAAGTAGTGTAATTATATATACAACATAGTGTAATTACAGCATGGTGTAATTACACTACGATGTAATTTCATAATTACACTACTTGTATATATGATTACACCACTTGATTCTCTCAATTAACATGCTAATATAATTTGACGATAACTTTCCCCATAATTTGTAACTTATTGTCTTCTCTAATATGAACAGAATGAATTTGGTGTCTGGGAGATCTTTTTGCCAAACAATGCTGATAATTCTCCACCTATTCCTCATGGTTCTAGAGTGAAGGTACAACTTCCTTTATATTCTCTAATCTCCATGACTGTAAGTTGGAACTATTTATGCCATATTGAATCTTCTTGATATACTTAGTTGTAAAAAGGAAGATGGGACCCACAAAACGTAGAGTGATATTTTCTATTTTTTGTATGAATGGTTATGACACCGTGTATGTATATTACATTGTAGATACGCATGGATACTCCATCTGGATTGAAAGACTCGATTCCCGCTTGGATAAAGTTTTCTGTACAAGCTCCGGGTGAGATTCCTTATAATGGAATCTACTATGATCCACCCGAAGAGGAAAAATATGTGTTTCAACATCCTCGGCCAAAGAAACCGAAATCTCTTAGGATTTATGAAGCACATGTAGGAATGAGTAGCACGGTGCGTATATCTGCTCTTTCTCTCTCTACACACACACATGTGTGTGTGTATCATGGTATAGATTTTTAAGTTCATGTATCCTTACAAGAAAAAGTTTAAATAGTTTATTAATTATATAGTATAATTGAATTACTCTAGGGTTGAGAAACAAAAGTAGTTTTTTGTTAGTATGTATAGACATAAATCGTTGGGTTTTAAAAAAGTTGAATAAAAATATAATTTTGTAAACTTGTGGTCATTTTTTTTGAGAAGTTATCATAAATTGTGATTGTTTTTAATGTGGTCATGTATAGGAACCAATGATCAACACTTATGCTAACTTCAGAGATGAAGTTCTCCCCCGCATCAAAAAGCTAGGTTACAATGCAGTTCAGATCATGGCCATTCAAGAGCACTCGTATTATGCCAGCTTTGGGTAATTTTTCAATAATCATATGTCATCCTATCCTTTTTATCCTTATTCTTTTTATTAATTGCTATGTCACTTCTCGGTATGAACCATGCACCCTCTTTACGTATTTTATAAGTCATTGTTGCATTCTTTTTTGTAATTGTTGTTGCTATCTTCTTTTAAACAAAGTTTGAGTACTTTGTGTTATGCCTCAGGTACCATGTGACAAATTTCTTTGCACCCAGCAGTCGGTGTGGGACTCCTGATGATCTTAAATCTATGATAGATAAAGCCCATGAATTGAGATTGGTTGTTCTCATGGATATTGTACACAGGTAAACGTTACTTAATTGCCAAGTAGCTATTAGTGTGTACTTCAGTACAATAACAGTTTTTATGTTTTATTTTTGCACATCACAAATTTTAATGCATGCTTTGGCTTCCATATCGATCCGTCTGTGATTGTACAACTTTATGCTATGATATTTCATTTGAGATAAGGTAGTTAATGTAAAAAGAAATGACTCATTTAAGAGGTTGTTAGCATTTAAATTCTGCATACACAGTGATCCCATCTGTACCTTTCGACCCATTCCATTTTGACCTCGTTCTGTAAGTTTACCTGTTGACCATTTAGAGCTAAAACATAACCAAGATCAACCAGTTTCTAGGCAAATTGGTTAAAATTGCCTCCTCTAGTTGATACGTTTTTGTATTTATCTTCCATGTAATGGGTTGAATGCAGTCATTCATCAAACAACACTTTAGATGGTCTAAATATGTTTGATGGGACGGATAGTCATTACTTCCACTCTGGAGAACGAGGTTATCATTGGATGTGGGATTCTCGTCTTTTCAACTATGGACATTGGGAGGTACCTAAATTTTCAAAACTCAATTCAACTTAAATAATGTGATGGTTAGAGCTTAATGTATTAGTGTTATTGTTTCAGGTGCTAAGATATCTTCTTTCAAATGCTAGATGGTGGTTGGATGAATATAAGTTTGATGGATTTAGATTTGATGGTGTGACTTCAATGATGTACACACATCATGGTTTACAGGCAAGTTACTTGTATTGAATCTAATTATCAAGAGTTAATTACACGGATGGCGCCGGTGGTTTGGCCATATTGCAACTTTAGTCCCCACCTTTCTAAATTACACTTATAGACCCCCATTGTTCACTTAAATATAATACTGGTCTTTGTAGTGGATGCCTGTTAACTTTTACACCTAGAGGACAATTGTATTGATGGTCCCTGTGGTTTGGCCATATTGCAATTCTAGTCCTCACCTTTCTAAAGTCACACCTATAGTCCCTACTGTTCACTCAAAACGTAATAATGATGATCCTTGGAGTGGATGTCGGTTAACTTTTACACCTAGAGGCTGCAAGATCCCGTTTTTGCTAATTGTTTTGATTTAACCCATTTAAGATAAAGCACAACCCAACCCAACCCAACCCAACCCAACTCAACCCCTTCATACTAAAGATATACATGTAATGTGATTTTTGAGCTAGTGTCTAATAACCATGTTTGCTGTTTAGGTAGCATTTACCGGAAACTACAACGAGTATTTCGGGTTGGCAACTGACGTTGATGCTGTGGTTTATTTAATGCTGGTTAATGACCTTATTCATGGGCTCTTTCCGGAAGCTATCTCTATTGGTGAAGATGTATTGTCTTCTTTCTCCTCCAATTAAATGATTTTACTTTTGAAACCTATGTACAATGCATACATATTTTTGACCGGCACATTAGCATACATGAGGTGGAAAAATGGACGTGTCTGTAAGGTTAGGTAACATGTCAAAACAAGTTGGGCAGGGTTGACCTGAAATACATCATGTCCAAAGTTTTCAAATCTTTATAAATTTTTGTAGTTTTATTGTTTAAATAATCTTTCTTTTTACCATTTAAATAATCTGATTTTCTGATTTAAATAATGTAAGCATTAAAAATGCACTTTGGGAGACTTTCTACCCGTTAGATTCATTTGAACTACTTCTGTTGGCTAATATTTTATTGTATCGGTTTTGAAATCTTGGAGATAAACTTATAAAACTAACCCTCATTCATAACTAAATGTGTCAAATTTGCCCCTCTACTTTATATACAGTGTAAATTTGAAAGTGGCTGTTGAGATATTTTCTATAAACCATGTATGCAAAGTTGACTTCAAGTGACGGTCAAACATTCTCCAAACAACCATATCAAGGCCTCATTTGGCCATTAAAGTGATTTTTTTTCATTGTCATTAAAGTGAATGTTTTATTTTTTCTACTCATATTTCTAGTGCTAATTTCTCATTTTTCACGGTGTGCAGGTGAGTGGAATGCCAACATTCTGCATTCCCATACAGGACGGTGGTGTCGGGTTTGACTACCGTTTGCATATGGCAATTGCTGATAAGTGGATTGAGCTTCTCAAGTATGCAAACTCCAACTTTCTATATGTTTTATTATTAATGAACTGGGCTCTTATTTATACATGCTGATATGGGTCGGTCAAAAAAGATGTTTTCTGTACACCATAAAAACTTTTGGTTCGGTTTCACCAGAAATACTTTATGTTCATATTTTAAGAACTTTGTATATATAATCTTTGTATCCAATCTGTTTGCGAGTTTTTTAACTTTTCAACAAAGATCAGTTTGTAATTAAAGTTTTGGTTTACTTTTGACCCTTGGAACCTGTTTGACCGGTTGTCCATTTTTTCTTAACCTTTATCCACTTGACCCATTGAAGATAAAAATAAATAAACTCATTTAAAAGTAAATTTGTGGAAATCATCAGAAGTTAAAAAAAAGTTTGTAATTGTCCATGTTACCCTTGGTTCTGTAAATGCAACTGTTGATATTCTTTTTGCAAACTTTGCATATGCATACCGCAAATGAAACAACATAGATGTATAAAATAGTAAACTGGAGATTTTTTTCTAGGATAATGTTATTGAGAATGTGGAAATATACTGATGGTTTCCAAACCTTGGGTTAGAACAGTCATTTGTGTATAAAAAATTGCGTGTTGAAAGTTATGTTATTGTTTGTTTGGTTTAGGCTGAGGGACGAAGATTGGTTAATGGGTGATATCGTGCACACGCTTACGAATCGAAGATGGTCTGAGAAGTGTGTTTCTTATGCTGAAAGCCATGATCAAGCTTTGGTTGGTGATAAAACTATTGCATTTTGGCTAATGGACAAGGTCAGAAATATTTTTTTTGCAGGATTGTTACCTTGTTTATGTATAAATATTCAAAAAACTTGGTAATTCTGACTAGGAAAACTGTACAGTGCTCTGATGTAGTGCTGTAAACTAGCCGAGCCCAAGCTTGTCCAGGCTGGAGTTCGGCTTGTTTAACTTACAAAAGCTCAAACTTGGCTCATTTATTTTTTGTTAATTATATATATATATATATATATATATATATATATATATATATATAAACGAAAACTCCCTAAATTCTCTCAAGCCACCAGATTGCTTTATTCTTAAATGAAGACTTCTCATGCATTTGACCCGAATTCATGGGTATGGGTCGCATCAAACCCAAATAGCCCTTATACGGGTTATAACATCTCATTATATTGAAAATTAATCTTATCAAATATTTAATATGAAAATCTTATAAAATAAGTATATACTAAAAATTAATATCATTTTTTTAAAAGATATTATTTAAAATTAAGAAACAATTTTATAGTAAAAAAAATAAGCGGGTAATGGGTCTCACTAAACACATATAGCTTTTAAACTGGTATAACATCTCATTTATTTATTAAATCATTTATCATCAAATCCTAAGTATATTATTAACTTCCTTACAATAAATAAAATTAAAATTAAAAAATATATATAAATATTATAAATGAATAATGTAAAACAACATATGAGGATGTAAATTAATTAAAATACATGTTGCGTGCAAAAAAAAAGGAAAAGAAAAGAAAAACTATTGAACTAAGAATCTTAATCGTAATTATATATAAACGTAACCTTTTAACGCTCTCTGGTTTGTTTTTTACATTCTCTCAAGTCACCAGATTGTTTTATTTGTAATTGAAGATTTCTCATGCATTTGACCCGAATTCACGGGTATGTGTATCACCAAACCCAGATAACCTTAAATGGGTTATAACATCTCATTTTATTAAAAATTAATCTCACCAGATATTTGATATGAAAATCCTATAAAATAGGGATATACTAAAAATTAATATCCAAATTTTTTAAGAAGATATTATTTATATTAAGAAACACTTTTGTAGTAAAAAAATAAAATAAAATAAGCGGGTCATGGGTCTCGCCAAACTCATAGCTTCTAAACGGGTTATAACATCTCATTTGTTTGTGAAACCCTTTCATTATCAAACCCTAAGTAAATTATTAACTTTCTTACATTAAATGAAATTAAAATCCAAAAAAATATAAATATTAGACACAAAAAAGAAATACAACCCCCGTAATACGGGGGATAAAAACTAGTGTGTGTGTATATATATATATAGAAGGGTTCAAATAAAAATAAAGAGTTTCCTAAGAATGGTAAGAACCAATAGAATTTTGACATGTGGCATCACAACCTATGGTTAAATAATAATTCTAGAAAACTATGTCGGTTATAGTGTTGAAAGAGTAATTCTAGGAAACTATGTCGGTTTTTGGTAATTTTAGATCTCAATCATTGATTAACATAATCCAGTGGTTATGATTTATTACTAGTCTTCCTAGGAAACTACTTCTTTTTAGAATAACCCTCCCCTATATATATATATATATATATATATATATATATATATATTCAACATTTATAATTACACACACACACACATATTAGTTACAATATATTTGTATAGCATAATATTATTTAGTTAATTTTCTAATCCCTATATATATATATATAATTACACACACACACACATATATTAGTTACAAATTTACAATATATTTGTATAGTATAATATTATTTAGTTGATTTTCTAATAACTTTATGTACGATAAAAATTATTATAAAATATGTATTTTAATATATCAAATGACCTATAGGCTCGCTTAGGCTTGTGATCCAGCTCGAGCTTGATAAATGAAGCTTGGGCTGGGGCTCATTTATCAAACAAGCTTATTTTAAGGCTTGAACTCGTTTAAGGTCGGCTCAATTGGAGTTTTTAGCGAGCCAATCCCGAGGTGCTCACAAGCAGCTTGAGTGGACTGGCTTAAATACAAATTTGTGAAAGTTGGATGTTTTTGAAATAGTTTATGAAACTTTGATGCTTTAGTGCATAGCTATAAATTCATAAATATCTATAATTAGTTTCATTTTAGAATAACAGCTGTGTGTACTTAAACAGGATATGTATGAGTTTATGGCATTGGATAGACCATCGACTCCGCGCATAGACCGCGGTATAGCATTGCATAAAATGATACGACTTATTACAATGGGATTAGGTGGAGAAGGATATTTGAATTTCATGGGCAATGAGTTTGGACATCCTGGTATAGCATATAATTTGTAGTTTCATAAAACTTTTGTATTTATGCGGTCTTTTAACAATATATGTGTTTCTTTCCCTTTTGGTCAGAGTGGATAGATTTTCCAAGAGCCGATCAACGTCTCCCGGATGGGAGATTTATACCCGGAAATGGCAATAGCTTCGATAAGTGTAGGCGTAGGTTTGATCTGGTAAGTTCTTTTTGTATTCATGACATTATTTTGCAGGAAAATGATATTTTGATTTTCAATATTGTTCATATAGTTTGATGCAGGAAAATTATATTTTGATAAATTACCATTATAACCTTCATTACTCGTATGCACAGGGAGATGCAGATTATTTAAGGTATCGTGGATTACAAGAATTTGATCGGGCAATGCAGCATTTGGAGGAATCGCATAATGTATGTGAATTTGTGCAAGTTTTCATCTTTGTTTTGCAACGTGGATTATAGTGGGTAGCAATTTTGACCCGTTTGCTGATACATGGAATTTGGGTTCTATTTTATATCAAATGGGTCAATTGGGTTTAAAGTCACTATTTAAATTATATTTCAAAATCATTTTATGCAAGGATATCGATTATTCTTGTAACTATATTGTTTTGTAAACATCTAATAATTTCCTGATTATTTATAATATTTATTTAAATAAGTGCAAAAATATACTAGCAGGTCAACACAACCTGAACCAGCTCGTTTTGATACATTTTAGAAAATGACCCGTACGAGCCTCCCTGCCCATATTGGCAGCTCTAGTGGACTATAATGTAAACTAGATCAACTGTGTGTGCAGTTTATGACATCAAGGCATCAATATATATCGCGGAAACACGAAGAAGAGAGAGTAATAATATTTGAAAGAGAGGACTTGGTTTTCGTTTTCAATTTCCACTGGTATAACAGTTATTCAGACTACCGTGTCGGTTGTTTACTCCCTGGAATGTATAAGGTACGTTTTGTTGCACATTCAGTATAAAAACTAAGAATGACGGAAACTACTTGTAAGCATTGCGTGCCAAATGTAGTTGGAGAGCTACCTTAATCATTATGTTACGTAGTTAAAGTTATAGGTACAAGTGTTTATGCGGTTCTCACAGTTTTGTACTTTATATTGATTTTGTAATGAACGGCTGTTGGGACGCGTTCAATACATAACCAATATTAAGTGGAGAACTGCGATGCTTAACACTTGTATGTGGTGCTGACCAGATATGGTTGGAGAGAGAAACAGAGGCTGTTATGCTATCATATAACCTCCTTCTGAATCACAATTAAAACAACATTTGCGAGTATATGTGCGGTTCTCGTAGCTATTAACTTTGTTCAGAACAACTGTGCATGTGTGTGTAAAAATATGTATATTACAAAACACTAAATTATGTGGTGCTGACCAGATATGGTTGGAGAGAGAAACAGAGGCTGTTATGCTATCATATAACCTCCTTCTGAATCACAATTAAAGCAACATTTGCGAGTATATGTGCGGTTCTCGTAGCTATTAACTTTGTTCAGAACAACTGTGCATGTGTGTGTAAAAATATGTATATTACAAAACACTAAATTATGTGGTGCTGACCAGATATGGTTGGAGAGAGAAACAGAGGCTGTTATGCTATCATATAACCTCCTTCTGAATCACAATTAAAGCAACATTTGCGAGTATATGTGCGGTTCTCGTAGCTATTAACTTTGTTCAGAACAACTGTGCATGTGTGTGTAAAAATATGTATATTACAAAACACTAAATTTTTGTGAGAATAAAAAGAACAAACTTAAATCATTAGTTTTTTTTCTGTAGTAGTTCATATATATTTTTAATACCTTTAACTTTGTACATACAAATGTCAATGCCATGTACAGAAAAAATCGTTAAACTAATTTGTTAATGTGTGTTTTTTCGTTTTTAAACGTTTATCTACAGTCTACACATGTGTAGGTTTTATAATTGGGTGGGTTTTCTTTACACTTTTTAATATTAAAAGAGATGAATAAACATTTTATTTCAACCATCTTTTTAAATTTTAAAATTCTTAAAAGATTAGAAAAATAAATGATTTATATTGTTCTTATTCTTGTAAAAAGACTCTGTTTTGCCTATAACATTCACCTATATATATTAATGTGTGTGTCTAAGTATTAACTATTTGAACTTGACAAAACGTAACATTAAATCTTTCAGATTGCTCTAGACTCCGATGATCCATTATTTGGAGGCTTTGGTAGACTCGATCATGAGGCCGAATATTTCACCTTTGTAAGCGATTTCATTTATATTTCAACTAAGCAAAAGAAAATAACACATTTTCTTGACCTTAATTCCATAAACATTTTGTAGGAAGGAAATCATGATAACAGGCCTCGATCGTTCATGGTGTACGCACCTGCAAGAACCGCAGTGGTTTATAAGCTCGTAAAGGATAGCACACCCGCTACTGTTGTCAAATAAGTCTGCTTTTTGCAGAGACCTGTTGTGCAGAAGTGCCATGGTTGTCTATGGAGAAAGGGGCAAACGGGCATGAAAGAGATGAGTGAGAAGAGTGACGTGTTAATTCAGTCGTACTGACTAGGCTCGGGTTGATGGAGTTTTGATATGATTAAGTCGTTATTAGTTTTAATAAATAAAGTATGGTAATCACGATGTTCGGGTAGTTATTAGTTAAGATCTTTGTTGCAGTGTGCAGGTTTGTGAAACAAATGTTTTTACATAGATTGTAGTTTATACATTAATTAAACTTTATAGTAAATAAATAAATGTTTTTTTTTTTTAATATGGGGAAAGTTGTTTCTTTTAAATTATGTTTTATTTATATTAGTTAAGGTGTTTGTGCTTATTTAAATATTTTCCTATACAATTATAATGACAAAACAAAGGCTTGTAAAGAAAATGATTTTCAGCATTGTAAACTTGTAATTAACTTTTAAAGTCTTTACTTTTTCTTCAAAGCTATTGGGCCAGCCCAAAGAGATGTGTTAGTTATTAGAACAACATCATCATGTGGTAGTCAGGTAGTGGTACGTCATACATACATATTATTGCTGCTATATATTTTGACTTGCCATTTAAACACTCGAACATGATTTCCTTCCAGCCTCATGTCGCTCTTCAGTCTCGTCAACAACCGACTGGCTTCCGAAACACTTGGTCTCATGACGCTTGTCATTTCCCTCGACCCATTTCTTGAACTTCCTAACCAACCATCTTCGTTTCTTGTGTTGTTGACCGGGTCCAAAAAATGGCTCATCATGGTGCGCCACGTTCTCATTGTCCGATTCATGACCTTTGCCCTCTTCGAGTGCTACATTTTGGCTTAACTCCAGTCCTGGCTCATGATTATTGTTAACTATTTCTTCATGATGTTCTGTTTGTTGCTCGAGCTCCTTCCTCCTTGCGAGCTCATGCCGTAGGCATGCATGACACCAACGTAAATATATCAGCTCTTTTAGTTCGTTCGCACGGTCCTTTTTTATGTTTTCTAGCTCGTTTACTACTCGGTTGTAGTTCTCAACGAGTATCCGTTCTGCTTCTGCCTAAAAAAACCAAGACAAAATTGTAAGATCCATTGCTAGAAAAGATTGCAATTTTAACACATTTAAATGTGTGATTCAGGGTTTGTTTTGGGTATGTAACTTTTATAATTTACTTGAGCCTTTTAATATTTTTTAGTTGTACTATACATGACTGGCCTTTGCTTAACCATAGGGACATGGTCTTTTAAGTTTCAAATTTTGGAGCATTATCACCTCTTTTTCATTATATTATAAGTAGCTTTTTATTATTAATATCTTGTTAGGTTAAACCGTGAAACAAGCCGAAGCCAAACCCTTATAATGGTTTGGCTTGGTTTAGTTTTCGTTTTCAAAGCTTTGATTTGGTTTACAACGATCAATAACCATTGCTCACAGCTGCTCGTGGTTTACCATAAAAACAATTACAACAGGACCGTGAACACCCCTTATTTCAGCTCATTATTAAAATTTATCGGCTTTGACTTGTGACCTAACCCGCCCATGTTTCCGACTCTACAATTTACCTTCGATACGACTTCATTTTCCGCGGTCTCTAGCTTGTTCAAAGCCTCGTTCTTCTCGTTCTCCAACCAATCGATCTCTGCTCTCATTACCTCAACTTCTCGCTCAAACCCCTGGATCACAACATCTTTTCGTTTCAACTCGACTTCATTACTCAGCATTTCTTCCTCTTGTGCTTCAATCTTTAACTTCTGTTTCACAATCAACCTCAAACTTTCTTTATTTTTCCTCAAAACATTCTTCTCCCTTCTTTTAACAAATTTGTTCTCCGACCGCAAAGATTTGAGTTCTTCCAACGCGTTTAAATACTCGATCACCATCTCATCAAACTTCTTATTCTGATCCTCCATAGTTGACGCCTCCCTTTCCAAGAACTCGGCTCGTTCTTTCTCCATACGCAAACCGTTTGGAACCTCTATTAACGCGTGTTCTTGAACCTTCAACTCAATGAATTTAAAAAACCGAACCTCTATCTCCCTTTCGAGCTCTTGGAGCTCTTCAATCTTACATTTAAGTGTGAAAATGTGTTCTTTAAGATGATCAACATTTTCACTATTGGTTTCTTGAATTTGATCTTCCAAAGATGCAGTCTTTTTTTCCTTAAATCTTGAAATTAAAGAACAAGTAACCGAAAATGCTAGCGGGATTCCAGCCATGATCAAGATTGACTTGATCAACTCTTGTGATCTTGTCATCTCCATAAGTTAGTAAAATTTGTTCTTGAAGGATGGTTGGTTGGAGATGATGAAGAAAATGATAAAAACGTTTTGTTGATTTGCAGGTTTGTGATGCATATTCCTTGCTTTTGTGTAATGCTTTAAGCTATCTAAGTTATTGACATGTAGCTTCTTGGTTGCTTTTGGGGCACACTTAGTGGCCACAAATGAAGCTTTATTGCATTCTTCTTTGTGATCAATATTGTCTTCGAATCTGGTACCTTTTTGTATTCAATGTATAATGTAGGATTCGGCAATTTGACACACGAGTGCTATTTGATACTTTAACACATACATATATATATTTTTTTTGTTTAATCTTCCATTTTCATAAGGAAAATATTCATCCATTTAGAAAATAAAACATACTAATATTTTGCTGAATTAATTATGGTGAACACGTTTAATGGACTTATAATGGTTATTCGAATATAACGGATTTTTTTTTCTCTTTTGCTAATCGTAACACGTTTGATTTTTATCATTATAAAGTCGAATTAAAAAAACACCACACCCTTTTGTTCCCCTTCCTTACATGCAAGTCGGATGGCTTGATGGAAAGCTTTATCTTTACCTCTTTTGGAAGAATAATACTTACCATAATGGGTAAGTCTTTTATGTAATCTTTTCTTGAAGATTTAACTTGCATGAAAATAAATCAAGACAAACTGGCCCGGCTCAAGGGGAGGGCGAGGAGGGCAACGGATCCATACCTACTCTCCTCATATGCCCATAATTGTTAAAAAATAAAAGTTATATTTTATATATTATTTTGATTTAACACAAAAACTTACAAGACGATTCTTTGGTTGAATGAAAAGTGTTCAAAACTATGGAAACAAAGGTCATGGGTTTAATTCACACAATTAGTGTTATTTTTGTAGAAAAAAGAACTTTTATTTGTGTTTTATACAGTGGCGGATCCAGGAATTTTTTTTTGTGGTGCACAACTTTTAGATTCTTCAATTTAATAGAGTCGGGTATAAAAAAAATCCGGGTCGGTTTGAGGTTCGGGTCGGTTCGATGGATCGGACAAAGTTCATTATGTAATAAAAATACGATAAAATAATAAAAGTGACACCGTCATTAAAGTTCATCTATATCATCTCATTATACTTTTAGTGGGCTAAATTTAATTGAAATCCGTGGATAATTTGAAATGATTTCATACACTATGACACTTAATTTATATATTTGATTAATAACATTATTGCTCCATTTGTTGTTGAATTAGTCTATTCCATCAACATAACTTTTCAATCTGACATGTTTTTAAAATATCTCAACATAATGTTTACATGTTACTTGGAACTTTGATGATGATGTATTATATGGATATTGTAAAAGTAAGGGAAGAGAGCGGTTGCAGGTTCAAGGCTTGATGATGATTGTCAACTTCTACCAAACTGTAGGTCCTAATGTGACTGGGCTTTTCAACATAAGTATATTTTTTTCTAATACTTCCATTGCGTTATCTACAACTTGTGGTACGGGTAAAAGAGCTCATGGTATGACTAGATTACCCGGTGCACTATCTAACACCTATGACCCCCCGCGTGTGCACGCGCGGGTAAAGAAACTTCTTAACAAACTAAGAAACTAACAAAAACTAACAAATTAAAACCAACAATCTAACAAACTAAAACTAAATTTAACAAATAGCTTAACAATTAAGTAGTTAATAATCAAGAAAAATTAACATTTAACAATGAATGTAAACTTACCTTCAATGTAAGGCCCCGAACCGGGTAGCCCTACTTTAGCGTTAGATTTACTCATAAACACAGTTCTATAAATCAGAGTTTATTAAAACTTTCGCGGAAACGTTAACTAAAATCATTCGTTACAAAACATTAAATCCTTTCTTTAAAAGCATGATAATAAACATCATATTTAAAACACCATTTCTTTCATCTTCAGATGACAGCTGCTCAACCCGTGCCATGTGCCAACCTCATGCTAGCTCTTTAATCATATTCACCTGCGTGTATACTAAAAGTCAGCTACGCTGAGTGAGTTCTAGTTAATCAGACGACATACAATATATACACATATCTTACACACATACATATCTTAACCTTGTATAAATATCCATAAGAGGAACGTCACATAATATCTATTAAAAGAACCATGGCTATTGCCCATGCTATATATGTATTCCATAGAAGGACGCTCTGTATAAATTCTCCATAGCAGGACACTCTATATACTTCCATAGAAGGAACATCCTATATATTTCCATAGAAGGAACACTATGTTTTCCATTAAAGGAACACTGTGTTTTCCATATACTCCCTTAAGCACATGGACCTAAGGCCCATCTTTTCTTTTTGGTCCATCTTTAATTCTATTAACCAAGCCCTCTACCACTTAAGCTTTATTATCATATTATCGTATTATCCCACTAACTCAAATAATTCACCCGACGCAGGTAGAACATTAAATATTATTCTAGAATTTTCGGGATGTTACATTCAAAGTGGGAGGATTCGAGCAATCGAGCTTCGAGAAAGAGTAGAATGCATGATGAGTGTATTGATCGGACGGAAAAGCGGCGGCGGTGCCGCGGTGGTCGGAGGACGGCTGAATGGGGAGGGCTGGTAGGTTTGAAGAGGGTCAGGGAGGAAGGCGCTGATGTTTTGTGGTGTATTTTTATTATAAAACCCTAATTATTATAAGGTTGAGTTAGTAAAAAAAAGTCCAAAAATTTAAACCGGAAACCGGAATTGAACCTGTGACCTCCAGGTTTCAAAACCACCTATTTACCGGCTGGACCAAGGCTTTGAATATAAATTAAGTGGTTCCTTCCTAATTTATAAGGTGGTTCCTTTCATGTTTTCTATATATAAATTCACTATTATTTCGAAACTCGGGTGGTTCCGGGGAACCACCCATTAACACTGTAAATCCGCCCCTGGTTTTATATGAGTGTTAAAAATATATATAGTCTACAATTCAATATTTTGTATTTGGTTTATATCTGTGTTTAATTGGTATGTATTTTTTTTTGGGACGTTCCATGACTTGAAGTTTAATGGGCTGATATTGTTGATGTTGGGCTAGTTGGAAGGCAAGATATTGGACTGAAGCTTATGTCAAGGCCCAAGGCCCAAGGCCCATTATTGGGTTTGGTGCGATTTAGTCTGATATATTAGAAAGAGAAGACTGGTTATATTTTAGTTGAGATATTATTAGGTTTTTTGATCCCTTTGTTTTCTCTCTCGATTCCTTTTGAGATCTAGATCATCTATGTCAGATTTGATATGTTAAACGTTCTTGAGTGTTGTTAGTTTTGTTAGATCATCAAATAGTGATCTAAGTTCTTTGTAGACCTTTTGAAGGAGTATTGTTTGTGACATGGTATCAAAGCATTGAGGCTCTGATCCATCACTCTTTCGCTTGGATATATTACTGGTGTTTTTTGGGTTTTCAAATCCGAAACCCTAACGGTGTTCTTGGTTCTTTACTGGTCGATTTTCTTCTCATCGATCTTGTTATTACTGAAGGTTACAACTGTTGAAGAAGGAGTCGTTCTTGGACGCAGGATTTTCTGATTGTTCGTAACCCTAAGTGAAGGTTATAACTATCTTATCTATACTGCAATTAGTTGGTGAGATCGTTCCTTGCTGTTTTTTATCTTCTGTTTATCATTAAGGTTTGCATTAGGCATATGTTGTTGATACTAGAAGAAAAATGCTTGGTTAATATGTGCATTAGACATTTTAGGAATTTTGTGCATCATTTATGAGAATCCTTGATCTACTTCCTTGAGAGGTGTGAATACCTTGCTGCTGTCGACTTTTTTGCTTGTTCTTGTGTGCAATCATTCCATATTTGTTAAGTTTTACAAATAATTGTTCAATAAAATGGGTGATGAAAGTACTAGTGAGACATTAGTTGGTAAATTAGATCCTGGTAACCCTCTATATCTGCATGCTAGTGATTCTAGTACAATGACTGTTATAAGCTTTAAACTGCAAGGGTGTGAAAATTACTCTGTGTGGGCTAATGCCATGACTCTTGCTTTAAAGTTAAAAATAAACTAGGATGTGTGAATGGTACATGTGAAAAGCTGTTGATGATAAAGTTTTAAAAAATCAATGGGATATGTGTAATTCAATTGTTTTGACTTGGATTCTAAATTCTGTGAGTGAAGAATTATGTGTTGGACAAGTTTACTCACAACTTGCCTTTGAAGTTTGGAAAGAACTGAGGGACACTTATTGAACACAAGCACAAGCAAAAAAATGGATCAGTTGTTTTAATATGTTTCAAAAAAATAAATTTGTTGAGTCAAAATGGGTCTTCTGTTTCTAAATACTATCATAAACTAAATACTTTATGGAAACAATTCGATGTCATGGTACAACTCCCCTATTGTTCTTGCCAAGCCTCAAAAGGATTTACTGATTTTAATACTTTAATAAAATTGATGCAATTTCTGATGGGTTTAGATGATGTTTATCAACCTGTTAGAACTAGTTTGTTAACTCGTGAACCACTTCCTACTATTAAAACTGCTTTTTCAATAGTTTCTAGGGAGGAATCTCATAGAAACTCTATTGGTTCGTCTAAAAGTCATAGTACAAATGTTGGTTTTGTGTCTAGAGGAAATTAATTTTCAGATAATAGGAAAAAATTCACACGTAGTCTTAATCCTAATTTTAAATGTACTCAATGTAGTAAAACAGGACACACCGTGGATAGGTGTTTTGAAATTGTGGGATACCCTCACGGTCCTAGACCAAAAGGAAATCCTAAGTCTAGTGTAACTAATAACAATAATGCTAAAACTGGTGTTTCTAATTCTACTACTACACTGACTCCTGATCAAGTTTCTAAACTTTTAGGGCTCTTGAATGATAAACATGAAGAAAGTCAACAAGGTTCAAATGTAGGAGGTAAATCTCTGTGTTTTAATTCACTTAAAAGTTGTTTTGCTTTAATAGTAGTATGTCCACCCAAACTGGGTGGGTAATTGATTCAGGTGCCAACCAGCACATGGTTATGAGTGACAGAGAAATTATAAATCCAATAGATGTTTCAGAATATAATATTAATGTTAAACATCCTAATGGCTCAAATGCAATGGTAACTAAAATTGGTAGTATAAAACTTAATGATTATGTCATTCTAAATGATGTGTTTGTTGTACCTGGTTACTATGTGAATCTAATGTCTGGGTAGAAACTTTCTAGTGATAACAAAATGTCTGTTACTTTTAATGAACATAGTTGTCATATACAAAACTCAATTTCAAAGAGAATCCTGGTGACTGGTAGTCAAGTAGATGGTTTGTATTTGTGTGGTGATGATCCAAAAAAGTTTAAGGTGTGTTTCACTAGTTTTGATCAAGTAAATTTGTGGCATAGTAGGCTAGGTCATCCCTCTATCCAGGTTTTATACATCTTAAAACATGATCTAAATATTAAGGTTCACGATTGTGTTCCTTGCGGTGTGTGTCATAAAGCCAAACAACATCGTGAACCTTTCCCTTAAGTGAACATAAGTCACTTAAAGTTGGAGAGCTTGTTCATCTTGATGATTGGGGGCCTTACAGGGTAAAGAGTAGAGAAGGCTATATATATGTTTTAACAGTTCTGGATGATTTCTCTAGAGCCGTTTGGGTGTATTTATTAAAAGATAAAACTGAGGTTTTTGTAAGTACTGAAACATTTTCTAACATGGTTGAAAATCAGTATAACACTTCTGCTAAGGTTTTCAGAAGTGATAATGTTACTGAGTTTGTTAATAAACAAGTACAAGATTTTTTTCAGAAGTAAAGGAATTTTACATCAAACTTCTTGTACTCATACACCCCAACAAAACAGAATTGTGGAGAGAAAACATAGACATATGTTAAATGTTGCTAGGGCTTTTTTGTTTGAAGAGGGTGTCCCCCTTAGTTTTTGGCCTGAGTGTGCTCAGACTGCAACTTACTTGATTAACATGACTCCCTCGTCAGTTTGAATGGTAGGTCTCCATATGAGTAGTTGTTAGGTTTTAAACCCTCTTTAAAACATTTAAAAAGTTTTGGTTGTTTGTGTTATTATACTGTATTAAATACTATAAATAAATTTGAAAAAAGGCTAACAAGTGTGTGTTAATAGGGTACTCTTTTAATAAAAATAGTTATAAGTTGTGGGATATTGACAATAAACAGGTGGTTTTTTCTAAGGATGTCAAATTTTATGAAACAATATACCCTTTTAAAGATAGTTCTATTTTAAATTCCTTTGATGTGTCTTTTGATAAAGATGTTACTAGTTTGAATTTCTTTGATAAGTTTTATGACAAAGACAACCAAAATATTTTAAATACAAGTCCCAATGATGAAAAAGAGGGAGACTGATTTCAACAATAGTGATCAGTTTCCTAATAATAACCCGAATTATGGAGGTAGGGCTGGTTGTCAGTAGGCTGTTAATGATCAGAAACCGCATAATTCAGTGGATGTTATTAGTGAGGTGGAACCTATTGTTGAGTCTGGTGAGGAAATAACTCTAGTTGAGGGCACATCTAATACAACACCGGTAACTATGAGGAGATCTACTAGGAGTTCTAGTTTACCTAAGAAGTTGCAGGACTTTATAGTTGAAGGTAAAGTTAAGTATGGTTTGGAAAAGGTGTTGAATTATTCACATATGTCGAGTGAAAACTTTTGTTTAGTGTCTGTTCTTAATAAAAGTGTTGAACCAAAACACTTTAGGGATGTTGTGACTAATAATAATTGGGTTATAGCAATGAATGATGAAATGTGTGCTCTTAATAGGAATCAAACCTTGGATTTAGTTGAGTTACCCACTGGTAGGAGACCTATAGGGTGTAAATGGGTATACAAAATTTAATATAAATCTACAGGTGAGGTTGAGAGATATAAGGCTAGATTAGTTGCTAAGGGTTTCAACCAAAGGGAGAGAATTGATTTTGATGAGACTTTTTCTCTTGTGGTTAAAATGATTACCGTTAGATGTGTTATTTGTCTTGTTGTTCAATATGATTGGCCTTTATACTCATGGTTTAAAAAGGCTTTCCGAGGAGCTCCTCGAGACTTACGCCTCGACAACCTCGGTGGAAAAACACATAAGAGGCTTAGCCACATTAGTGTTTACTGAAACCTAAGCCTTGATCTTTGTGAGGCGGTCTGAGGCGGTCTAAGGTGGTGAGGATTCGAGGCGAGGTGTTGAGGCTTAAGCCTCACTAGAAGTAGTGAAATACTGAAATATGCCAATTTTTTTTATTTTCTGGACTTTTTTTGTTTACCCATTTAGTGCTTAGTGGAATTAATTAGTGGGCCAGCCCAACATTTACTGTTAGTGGACTTAAAAAACATCATCGTTTAACTGGATAATGGTTAGGGTTTAATTGGTGGCCTCCTTTCACAACAACAAGCAACAGCAACATAGACACAACAACAAAAAACTACTTTATGATGTTTGTTTTGTATTAAATTAGTGGTTAAAATTTTTTATGATGTTTGTTTTATTACTAAATAAGGTTTTATAATGTTCATATGTTTATTTATGTTAAATTGTGATTTTTGTAGAATCTATATATATTTTTAATATATTTTAATAATGTTTCGAGGCCTACGCCTCGGTCCGCCACGAGGCTTACGCCTCGAGAGTCTGACGGAAAACGCCTCAAGGCTCGTTTCCGCCTTTTTAAACCTTGTTTATACTAACTTGATGTGAACAATGCGTTTCTATATGGTGATTTGCATGAAGAAGTTTATATGACCTTACCTGAGGGATGTTTCTCTAAGGATGAAACTAAGGTCTGTAGGTTTAAAAAGTCCTTATATGGCTTAAAACAAGCCCCACTCATATGAAATGAAAAATTTGTAGGAGTCCTATTAGATTTAGGTTTTGTGCAAAGTACCAGTGACTATTCACTGTTCATTAAAAGTGAGAATAATGTGCTAATTTTGTTATCAGTTTATGTTGATGACATTGTTGTTACAGGCAATAATGAAAATGAAATCAATAGAGTTAAAAGTTTGTTAAAGTCTAAGTTTCTTATTAAAGAATTAGGTTTGTTAAAGAAAAATTACCTAAATAGCCCTTTTTATGAAAGAGAAACTACAAAATAGCTCGTGAAATTTCATTTTCTCAAAATAGCCCTCGAAATCCAACTTTCACGTGAGATTAGGATATTCCCCGTGAGTTTTCGTGGACCAATCAAAATCTGCCATGTGTCAAGCATCCCCACCTACCACGCAAGTTTTCATCCCAAAATCCGTCTTAAACGTTACTTTTCGCATCAAATCTAACCTTATGAAAACCAACTTTAACGTGATGTTTCAAGCTGTTTTCGTCTCCAACATGAGTTTTCCAAAAAGATGATTTTTGAGTTTTTTGAAATTCATCTCCGAAGATGAATTTCAACTTTGGAGATGAATTTAAAAAAAAAAAATCAACTGCCAAAATGAATTTCTTAGGAATTTAAAAGGGTTAGGTGGATTGGGTCCACACGAAGTATTTCTCCTCAAATATGTCTTTGAACATGGATTTTATTACAATTCCAACTTTGACTATGGTTTCAACATAAAACTAACGTGTTTTGAAAAGGGTTATGTGGATGGGGTCCACATGAAGTATTTCTCCTCAAATATGTCTTTGAACATGGATTTTATTACAATTCCAACTTTGACTATGGTTTTCAACATAAAACCAACGTGTTTTGAAAAGAGTTAGGTGGATGGGGTCCACATGTAGTTTTCTCCTTAAAAATGTCTTTTAACATGGAATTAATAAGAATTCCAACTTTGACTATGGTTTTCACCATAAAGTCAACGTGTTTTGAAAAGGGTTGGTGGATGGGGTTCACATGAAGTTTTTCTCCTAAAAAATGTCTTTGAACATGAAATTTATAACAAATACAACTTTGACTTGGGTTTTCAACATAAAACCAACGTATTCTGAAAAGGTAAGGTGGATGGGGTCCACGTGATGTTTTCTCATCAAAAATGACTTTGAAGATGGATTTTATTACAATTCCAACTTTGACTATGTTTTTCAACATAAAATCAACGTATTCTGAAAAGGGTTGGACAATTCCAACTTTGACCATGTTTTTCAACATAATGTAAATGTGCCTTCCTATGACTCAATTTCATCATACATTGGACAATTCATCTACTAAAACTAACATTATTAATTAAACAACCATGACAACTAAATAAACTAAAGACAAGAAGTTAAAAAGACCGAGAGCAATATACAAAGGATTACTCCTGAGTTTTCCCATTAAAAATACGGTCCAACAACAATCTACTTTTTGACGCCCACTTTTTTCCTAGTAACAAATACGGTCCAACAACAATAAAAAAAGTGACTCAAATACAGGAATTGTTTCAAACAACTGCCGGTGATAACACTTTGTCCTTCCACATGCGGACGGATTACATGAATTTGTAAAATATGCATGAATTTCAAAAGTTTTCATGTCAATTTCCATAACATACCAGACTGTTTCTTCAACATATATTGAAACAAAAACCTGAAATTTATTAAAAAAACAACTAATTACTCACTAAATTATTGTAAAAAAAAAAAAAAATTAAACTTACCACATCTACGTTCCACAACAGAGGAAATCGCGGATCCTCGCCGTTAACAAGATTTGGATTCCATTTATGGGTTCCATATAGGTAGATCCTCGCGGATCCTCGCTGTTAACACTTGATGATTCCATTCATACGGGAGTGGGAGAAGAACATGGTTGTTGTGTGAAGGATATGAAAAAACAAAGGGATAATAGAAGAAGAAAATTAAACTTACCGCATCTACGTTCCACAACGGAGGAAATCGCAGATCCTCGCCGTTAACAAGATTTGGATTCCATTTATGGTTCCATATAGGTAGATTCTCGCGGATCCTCACCGTTAACGCTTGATGATTCCATTCATACGGGAGTGGGAGAAGAAGAAGATGGTTGTTGTGTGGAGGATATGAAAAAACAAAGGGATAATAGAAGAAGAAAATTAAACTTACCGCATCTACGTTCCACAACGGAGGAAATTGCGGATCATCGCCGTTAACACTTGATGATTCCATTCATATGGGAGTGGGAGAAGAAGAACATGGTTGTTGTGTGAAGGATATGAAAAAACAAAGGGATAATAGAAAAAGAAAATGAAGATTAATTGAAATTCATCTTGGCAGTTAAATTGTAATCAAAATTCATCTCTGAAGTTGAAATTCATTTGAAATTCATCTTTGGAGATGAATTTCAAAAAAAAACTTTAAAACCATAAATTTGAAAACTCACGTTGTAGACGAAAACAACTTGAAACATCACGTGTAAGTTGGTTTTCATAAGGTTAGATTTGATGCAAAAGTAACGTTTAAGAGGGATTTGGGATAAAAACTTGCGTGGTAGGTGGGGATGCTTGACGCATGGCAGATTTTGATTGGTCCACGAAAACTCACGGGGAATATCCTAATCTCACGTGAAAGTTGGATTTCGAGGGCTATTTTGGGAAAATAAAATCTCACGAGCTATTTTGTAGTTTCTCTCTCATAAAAAGGGCTATTTAGGTAATTTTCTCTTTGTTAAAATAATTTTTGGGAATTGAGGTGTTAAAAACAAAAGAAGGTTACTGTTTATCTCAAAGAAAGTATTGTGTTGAACTTTTGAAAGAGTTTGGTTTGACCGGATGTAAGCCAGTGAATGTGCCTATAGAGCAAAATTTTGTTCTTTCATCTTTAAGTAAAAAAGATGAAAGATATATGTGTGAACCCTGCTTGCGGTGCGCGCATATAATGTATATATGTGTGAACCCTCGGGTGGGCAAAAGTAAAATTGCACTAATTTTGACGTTATTTTACTAATCTCGTGAAAATAACGTTAAAAGTGGCGGAAGGTTAATCAGGCATCATGTGGTGGCGTTGATAGCCGAAAGACAAGGGCACATGCACCAATTAGCCGGTGTCCCGATGATTGAGTGCTATGTGCCTTATGTCCAAGGCTTGATGCAAAACTACTATCGAGCCGGGGGTCTCACCGGAAGCAGCCTCTCTATCCCTATGGGATAGAGGTAAGGCTGTCTACATCTTACCCTCCTCAGACCCTACCATAGCATTGCTATTGGTGGGATATACTGAGTACGATGATGATGATGATGATCTTTAAGTAAAAAAGAGAATACTTTGCTACAAAATGTTACGAAGTATCAGAAACTAATTGGAAAGTTGATTTATTTATCTCGCACTAGGCCTGATATATCATACTCTGTTCAATATTTTAGTCAATACATGCACAAACCCACAAATGGGCATTTGGGGCATGCATTGAGATTTCTAAGATATTTGAAAAAATCACCAGGAAAGGGTGTGTAGATAACTAAGTCTGATAATCTGGATGTTGAATATTTGGATTCTGACTGGGCCAAATGTTTGGCTAGTCGTAGATCAGTCACTGGTTTTTGTGTTTTTTTTGGGAAAGTAGGTGGTGTAATGTAAAAGTAAGAAACAATATACAATATCACGGTTTTCAGCTGAGGCTGAATACCGGGCTATGTGTGATACATGAAATAACTTGGTTATTAAAGTTGCTAAAAGAGTTACTAGTTAATGTAACTCTGCCCGTTAAGTTGCACTGTGACAACACTGCAACTATTTCTATTGTTGCTAATCCGGTGTTTCATGATCGTACGAAACACATTGAAGTTGATTTGTTTCATTTGAGGGAAAGAGTAGCTGCATGAACTGTGAAGATAGTTCAAACTAGAGGTGCACAAACCGGTTTAAATCTTAAAACCGTTCGGGTGGTCAGTAAAAGTCAAAACCGGTTTCTGATAGGTATCGGTTCGGTTTGAAAACCGGTTTCATGAACAGTGATGATCGGTTTCGATTCAGGTATTGGCCAGTTTTTGCCCAGTTTTGACCGGTTTCGGTTCGGTTAACCGGTTTGGAACCGGTTTTGGTGGAGAAAATTACAAAGCGGTTCCAAACCTACGGTTTCAAACCGGTTTCTACATAATCGGTTTCAAACCGGTTCGGTTTCGGCTTGGTTTTTTTGTCGATTCGGTTAACTGGTTTATTTGCGCACCTCTAGTTCAAATCAAGTCATCAAATCAGCTAGCTGATCTTTTCACCAAAGGTTTGTTTCCAAATCAACATTCTATTATTTGTATAAGTTGGGTTTGTTTGATTGTTTCAAAATATTGAATTGAGAGGGCATGTTAAAAATATATATAGTCTACAATTCAATATTTTGTATTTGGTATGTATTTTTTTGTTTGAGGAAAAACTGGACGTTTCATGACTTGAAGTTTAATGGGCTGATATTGTTGATGTTGGGCTAGTTGGAAGGCTAGATATTGGACTGAAGCTTATGTCAAGGCCCAAGGCCCATTATTGGTTTTGGTGCGATTTAGTCTGATATATTAGAAAGAGAAGACTGGTTATATTTTAGTTGAGATATTTTTAGGTTTTTTGATCCCTTTGTTTTCTCTCTCGATTCCTCTTGAGATCTAGATCATCTATGTCAGATTTGATCTGTTAAACGTTCTTGAGTGTTGTCAGTTTTGTTAGATCATCAAATCGTGATCTAAGTTCTTTGTAGACCTTTTGAAGAAGTATTGTTTGTGACAATGAGTCATTTTAGTAACATGTTTATTATTATTATTATTATTATTATTTATTTGTTTTGGACTTTTGAAAGACAATCTTATTGGTAAAATTGTCAAATTATATATTACATAATTGAGAACATGATTTTATGTGCCCGTTTTTTACTCGTTCAAGGCCCAAAATGTTAAGGAGTTCTCGAAAATGGTCCTGGAGACCAAATCAAATAGGAATGTATAATAATGTGGGTTGGATAAACACAAAAGCAACCAACCTAACTCATGTTAGTTCTCACAAGAAGCGTAATACGAGGAAGCCCCTGTTTCAACCGGCTCTAATGCAAATATACACGTCTGTTAAGGTCAGCTCATGTGATGTTTGACATGTTAGGAAGTGAAAAACATTTGCAAACAAAGTGAAAAAGGTGGACAAATATATCTCAAAACGTTCAAAACACAAATTACAAATTGTTGTGGACTCAATGTCTACAATTGATGGAACGAACAACGTGGATTATCCGTTGTCTGTCCAGCCCTCGACACATGTGACTTGTGTTTTGCCAAGTAAAAAGTTTTCTTGTGTAACCTTTCTCTTCACCTGTTTGTTAACATATTTAAAGAATACCTCTCTTGATTCTAACATCTTTCAAGCATTAATTGAAGAAGATCAAGATCAAAGAAAAGCAAAAAGAAGAAGTCTTACAACATGTGCTTAGGTGAAACGTTTTATTGGTGATACCTAACATTTAGAGAAATGACTAGTGAAAAAACTCTCGATTATAGAATCAGTGAGAGGACATAGAGTGGATTGGTTAACATCCACTTCTCTATAAATCATTTTTATTATCTGTATCCAATTAACTATTTACTTATCGCTTATCTAACTCTTGAGTAATGAAAAAAGTTTAACAAAGTAAATTAGCATCTTTAATAATAATTGTAACTCAAGAAATCACCTTTACCCTAGCACCACCTATATATATAACAATTGAGCTAAATGCTTACTACCTCTTAACATATATAGTGACATATGGTGTTTATCTTCACCAAATTAACCTAATGACATATGGTGTTTATCATCACCAAATTAATACGGATTTGAGTCTCAAAGAGCGAGGCATAGTTTATCGCCATCAATTGGCAACCTAAGGGTCACAACATTAAGTATTAAGTAGTTATTGGATTAATAAAAAGAGTTTAATAAAAGAACCAATTTTGAAGTGAAAAGAAAAGTAAAGGAAAGTACATATGGGGTGGTAAGTAGAGTTGAGGATGTAAATGAAACATTATTACTCCATCCAATCTAGGGATGAGCATGGTACTGGACCGGTACCGACCCCGAAAATCCCTAATTCTTGGTATCGGTACCGGTACCGAAATATTCGGTTCGGTATACCGGTACCGGAGGTAAAAAATCGGGAAATACCGGTACCGTACCGATCCCGAAACTTAAAACTTTGGTACCAATTCGGTACCGACGGTACCAAATCGGTACCGATTTCGGTACCGGTACTGTACCGGTCCCGATTTTGCTCATCCCTAATCCAATCCATCTGGTTAAGTTAAGTTAAGTTAAAACCAAAGGTTACGAGTTAAGATTTCACCCTTTATAACTTAAGACAAGTATACAACCAACCTACAATCACCGGATCTCCGTTCACTTGTTTCTTTCGTCTGAGAAATCAATCAATTGGTTCGGTATGTTTCACATCACTAATTAATTACCATTCCACTCAATCTTACTATACTACTACATTACATTACATTCATCTGATTAAATTATTCTATTCTGTTTCATTTGATTTGCTTCTCTAGGTTTACTCACACACATTCGCATTCGATCCAGTAGCTGTTGAATCCGAATACTCGTCATAATGGTAATTGTAGGGGTATGGTACTAAACCCGGCTTACGACCTTAATTTATTATGTTTGGCTTATTTTGTTATATGGACTAATACAATATTATTGGGCTGAGGGGGTTTTGTGGAGGTAACCCTAACTGGGCTAGGCCCATTAGGGTACCATGATGGTGGCCATGAGGCTCCCTATATAAGGAGGTCTCCACCTCCTTATGAAAGGTTGTTGTTCTCAATAAGAGCCACCACCATAACCATTTTTGTGTCTGTAAACAAGAGACCCTCGAGATTTCTTAGCAGTCACCTCCACACCCCCAAAAAAGCCATTGCAGATCTCAAGCTACCGGAGAAGAAGATGAAGTTGTGGTTCGTTTATCTCGAACACCGAGGAACATCGTCTTGGATCAGGTCAGATTCATTTCATGTTTCTTCACAAGACAACTATGCTATATGATAGGGTTCAGAAGATGGCGGTGCAGTTTCTGATTTGGACCATAGGCACCAACATGTTATCACTTATCAAATGAGGCTTAATAATAAAAAGGCAACCTACTACAAAACTAGAGTTGTGCAGTATTGAAGAAACACTAAGTGACCCCGGGCAGATTATAGGTAATCTGGGGGCTAAGTAATGTTTCCCACGAAGGTTAGGTCCAGCAGAGTAAGTTGTACTTCAGGGAACCTGCAAAACAGACACCGTAAGCTCGTCACTGAGAAGGGGGGGGTTCCTCCTTGTGACCACCCTCCGGCGTGAGAATCAGTCTATATTGCTCTTTGAATATCAAAGTATATGAATACTATTAGAGCAGTTATCAAGTAAGTTATACGAGATAGTAGATGATGAAATGATAATACCATTTGCTGTCTTTTATAGCCGAAGGTGGGTATCCAAGGGGTTTAGCCGGCCCAACACGCTACCAACTGTAACCTATGCACGTGCCTTGCCTGTGAGTGGTGGACAGGTAGCGTCTGACATAGAGCAGGCGTGCCGTGCACTCTTCGTCTTCTACCAACTGCAGGCTAGGCACGTGCTCTGGCAGGAGTTGGTGAGCAGGCGGCGGCTATTGGTCACAGTGCAGTGGCGTGCTGTCTGCCACGCTGCTGTCAGTGAGCTGTCGCATTCTTGGTCAGATCTTTTGTCTTTACCTCGCCAGGTATCACGCAAAAGATCCTCCATCATACGGACTGGCCCATTTTGGCGGGAGTTTTCCCCCTCCCGCCTTTGCTCATTCTTTCAGGTGACACTGAATATTTGTAAGTGTTAAGCCTTATGCGTGTAGCTATGCTGTGCGGGTAGCCTTCCCTGATGGCTTGTATCCGCAACTGCGGGAACAGGCGGGTTACTTTACCATTGGGAGGCTTTTCCCTGCGTATGCAGCTTGCATACTGCGCGTAGGCTTCTCTGAGCATGGTGGGTCCTGCGGGAGTAGATGGTCTTTGCGCAGACATCCCTGTTCAAGGTGAGTCATGCGGGACCAACTGAGCCCTGCTGGGACCTACCTCTTCAAGTCCCCCCAGTCCAATGTTCTTCTCATGAATGTCTAATAAAGTGAGGTGAACTTTTGGACTTAAGCAAAGGGTTTTGAAAAGGGGTTTTTGTAAGGTTTTCCATGGGGGTTCTTCCCGCGGAAGTCCTTGTCACTTGCAGAAATTCCCGAGTTTCCTGCTTGGTCTTTGGGTATGATGCGGGTAGGTCTGTAACCTCCTCGCAAGTCAGGAGCACTGAGTCTTAGTTGTGTGGATTCTCCCTGTGGTTCTGGTAGGTTTTGAACATAGTGATCAATTATGTTTAAACCACCAATTCCATCTTGGAGCCTCAAACAACGTAGTACTCGATGTTCCCGCTATGCGGGGATGTTATTTCCGCTTCCGCAAGCATTGCCCAGAAGATCCTTCTTGGTTTCAATTCTCAGCGGGTGCTAGGTATGTGAAGGGTTTTGCCTTTACACTGTACCCGCACCCGTCTTACGGTTACTTTACTTCCAAGGTATTCCTGGCGTCCATTCCCTGCGGGTGCTAGGTATGTGAAGGGTTTTGCCTTTACACTGTACCTGCACCCGTCTTATGGTTACTTGGTTGCCAAATATTTTGGCTTCAATTCCCTGCGGGTGTTAGGTATGTGAAGGGTTTCGCCTTTACACTGTACCCACACCCGGCTTATGGTTACTTGTTTGCCAAGGGGTATTTTCCCGCTTATTTTTTGAACCTTAAGTCTTCAAATTTTTAAATTTTGAAATTTGAAGGGTTGGTGGATGGATAACAACCCAATACCTCAAACGTCGTGCGACGGTTTCTTCTGACTGTGTCAGGACGTGCCAGAAGTTATGGCGACATGACATTATGTGGTCATTCCAGTTGCTTTTCCAGGCGCGTGGGCACGGGATTTCGGGCGCGTGGCCGCGAAATCTCTGGCACACGTCCTTTTGACAGCTGTTGCCAGTTTGTTTTTGCCACGCGTCATGGTGTCATTGCACCTTTGCTTTCTCTTTCTTCCGTATTAAATGCATCGCATTAATTGCGATTACTATATAAAGGGGGAGAAGGTTATTTGCAATTCACACTTTCCACTTTCATCTCTTCTTCTCAAGTAATTTCCGGCGAATTTCTTTTTCAGTAAAGCATTATTCCGAAATCTCTTCTTCCACCATGTCTTCTCACGATGCTGATGACCAGAAGACTGCTGGTGAATGCCAGTGTTCTCTTCCTGCCGAGCTGTACCAGTATATCGTCAGGAAGTTCATGCTCGAGTCTCTCGAGCCTGAGTTTCCTGAGCCCCACCATACTGTGTACGATGCCCCAAGTGGCAAGATCGGGGTTTATGCTGCATTCTTTGTCTATGGGAACCTTAGGTTTCCGTTGACAAAGTTTGTGTACCGTGTCCTAGAGAGGCACGGTGTGCACTTGACAGAGGTGCACCCCATGGCTATTGCCAAGGTCCGGCACTTTGAGTGGGTGTGCCGGATACTGGGCCTTGAGCCCCTCGTTGACCGCCTGATGACCTTCTATACTTGGAGGTGCATCCAAGGGTGGTACACTCTTACAACCCGTATCAAGGGTTTAAAGATTTGTGCCACCGAGCGGAGTCTTCGCTCATGGAGGAGAGAGTTCTTCTTCATATCCGCTCGAGCCATCCCCATTGCCATGAAGTTCAAGAATGGCCAGCCGCTTCCGAACCTTCCCGCCATCAACTACGAGGAGGCGGAATGGTTCGCGAAGATATCCCGGGTCCAGTCCCCGGTTTTCCGTTTTCCAGAGTCGGCGATGGTGATGCTGGGGATGAGCCGAGTGTGGAAGGCGGCGAATGCGGATAAGGTTCCGATCGTCCTTGAATATGGTTCGAACTCTACCCCTTATGGTATGTCTTGTTTCTTTTTGCTGACTACGATTTTTTCTAACTTTCTTGTTGATTTCAGAGGGTAACGATCTTCAATCGCTCCTGAATCCGCGGGAGGAAGATGGTCCTGCGCGGATGGGTACTCGTGCTCTGGACGAGAACGAGTTGCCCATCTTAGAGCAGACTGCGGGTCGGTTCGTGGAGGTTTACCCGCCAGGCCAAGAGATCCTGAGCCACCGACGGCCAGGTAAGCCTATCTTCTACCCTGATCCTCTCAATGCTGTGCCTGCTGCTGGAGTTCATGACATTTCTTCTTCTGAGGAATCCGCAGAAGGTCCTCCGCTGGTGCGGAAGAAAAAGGCTGCCGTCGGGAAAGGCAAGGAGAAGGTGGCCTCTACGGCCGACCCGGTAGTCCTATCTGACTCGGAGTCAGATAATGCAGAGGTGGCGGGGAAGCCCGGTGGTGAAGAGACCACCGTTCCGGAGGCTGCAGGTGTTACCTCCGGGGAGGCAGCGACGACGACGGTTACCGGTGTTAAGAGGCCGGCTCCATCGGGTTCGCCCCCGCTCGTCCGTGCGTAGGTCCCAGCAGGGCTCAGTTGGTCCCGCATGACTCACCTTGAACAGGGATGTCTGCGCAAAGACCATCTACTCCCGCAGGACCCACCATGCTCAGAGAAGCCTACGCGCAGTATGCAAGCTGCATACGCAGGGAAAAGCCTCCCAATGGTAAAGTAACCCGCCTGTTCCCGCAGTTGCGGATACAAGCCATCAGGGAAGGCTACCCGCACAGCATAGCTACACGCATAAGGCTTAACACTTACAAATATTCAGTGTCACCTGAAAGAATGAGCAAAGGCGGGAGGGGGAAAACTCCCGCCAAAATGGGCCAGTCCGTATGATGGAGGATCTTTTGCGTGATACCTGGCGAGGTAAAGACAAAAGATCTGACCAAGAATGCGACAGCTCACTGACAGCAGCGTGGCAGACAGCACGCCACTGCACTGTGACCAATAGCCGCCGCCTGCTCACCAACTCCTGCCAGAGCACGTGCCTAGCCTGCAGTTGGTAGAAGACGAAGAGTGCACGGCACGCCTGCTCTATGTCAGACGCTACCTGTCCACCACTCACAGGCAAGGCACGTGCATAGGTTACAGTTGGTAGCGTGTTGGGCCGGCTAAACCCCTTGGATACCCACCTTCGGCTATAAAAGACAGCAAATGGTATTATCATTTCATCATCTACTATCTCGTATAACTTACTTGATAACTGCTCTAATAGTATTCATATACTTTGATATTCAAAGAGCAATATAGACTGATTCTCACGCCGGAGGGTGGTCACAAGGAGGAACCCCCCCCTTCTCAGTGACGAGCTTACGGTGTCTGTTTTGCAGGTTCCCTGAAGTACAACTTACTCTGCTGGACCTAACCTTCGTGGGAAACATTACTTAGCCCCCAGATTACCTATAATCTGCCTGGGGTCACTTAGTGTTTCTTCATTGGCGCCATCCGTGCATAAAAGCTAGAACTACATCTTTCTCCAGTTTTTCAAAACTTCCAAGATGACTAGAGAAACTCCGGTAACCACAACCCCAGCCACTGGGGTAAACACCGGCAACACAATGTTTACAAACACTACCCCAGCCACCCAAGCTGGGGGAAGTGAAGTACATTTTACGAACACTACCCCAGTCACTCATGTAGGGGCAAGTGGAGTAAATATTCCACTGGGATTCACTGATGCCCAGCTGGAAAAACGAACTCGAGCCCCTCGCCAAACACTTGATCAAGTGAAGGCATGGGCCGAGGCACGTCAAAGAGAATTTCAGGCTGAGTTGGAAGAACGCTTGCGTTCAGTCCAACAAGCTGAGGAATTCGGTAGTACTCGCCAGCACCTCAACATGAGTAGTGAGTGCGAGTACTCAGACGACGAGAGGGAAGACTCCGACACCGACGCGAACCCTCGCCATAGGGCGAAAGGGAAGCGTAAGGAAACGGACCCCCAGCCAAAAAGGAATTTTGGGGAAGCATTCCAACCGGTCACGGAGAGAAGCTCGCGTGACTTCTCCAAGGCCTTTAGACCTACTGCCACAAACGCAGGAAGGTCAAAATTTGCTAGGGACATTGCAGAAGCAATCGCCCCGAGGAGTGCCAAACAAATGTCCAACATTGGCACATACGATGGTCTATCCGACCCAGATGACCATCTGAACAGGTTCATTGCGGGGGCAACCGTCAGTAACTGGACGGAGCCCACGTGGTGCTACATGTTCCAGATGACTCTGGTAGGAGCAGCCAGAGCATGGTTTGACCGTTTACCGGTCCACCACATTTATGACTGGGCAGACTTCCAGAACAAGTTCAGTCAACAGTTTAGTCAACAGAGGAAGCACACTGAGGAGCAGTGGACGATCCTCAACTGTGTGAGAGAAGAGGATGAATCCTTACTGGACTTCATCACCCGCTTCAACTCCAAGAAGCTGAGTCTGGGCAACGTCAGCGAAGACCTCGTTCGCAGCCGCTTTCATTCAGGGCGCTGAGTACCCAGAACTTATCCGCACTTTGACGGGTAAAGACGGCATGCCATCCACATGGGATGCCATAATGACGGCAGCCAAGCGCTTTGCCGAAACGGAGAAACAGCTGGGAAGAGATCTCCCCCAGAATACAAACCTCTACACACAGAGGACAAGGGAGAACAATGTGAGAGCCGCCCGGCTAAACAAAAAGAGGCGGCAAGGTATTTGGCAGTCAAGGATTAACTTTGACACCCCCTCAAGCTCTCGCCCTCTGGTTGGCGGAAGGGACAACACGCACCCTTCCAACCGGAAGAACCGTTGGACGCCACTCACCAAGAGCGTCACGGAGATATTTGCCACGGAAAAACTGCCATGGCCAAAAGCCCCAGCGATCCGACAGAAACCCAATGCGGATCAAAGCAAGTCTTGTGACTTCCATGGGACAAAGGGCCACAGCACTGAGGAGTGCACATCCTTGAGGGACATCGTTGAGACATTCGTCAAGGATGGGAGGTTGCAACACCTCGTGGCATCTATCAAGAAAGGGGGAAGAAACGACAACAGGTACAGGGGTAACGGACGAAAGCCCGTCGACATCAGCATCAACATGGTCCATGGTAAGGTCAGAGGAAGAAAGAGACCGATGACCGAGCCATGCGCATGGAAGGAAGCAGAAGTGCGCTTCCCGCGAGTGCCGGGAGGCCCAAACAAAGAAGGCCCCATTGTCATTAAAAGCCAGCTGGGGCACTACATCACCTCCCGCACACTCGTTGACAATGGCGCATCGTCGACAGTGATGTACAGGCAGTTCTTCGACAAGCTCGACGATGAAGACAAGGAACGCCTGGAGACGGTCTACGCTTCAATGGAGGGGTTTGACGGTAGC